>NW_022631014.1:23358694-24780048 GCF_010015895.1 Lontra canadensis
CCAGGCGGAGTTGCACCGCCCTTACCAGGGGCCGGGCTGAGTAATCCGCTCGGGTTTGCTTTCGGGAGCTTTTGTTCCCTGAGCGCTTTCCGTAGAGTTCCGGAGGACGGGAATGAAGATGGCGGCCTCCCAGTCTCCGGCCCGGAGGAGCCGAGAGCCCGGGGCCCCACTCCTCAGTGCTCCCTCAGAGAACAGCGCCCAATTACTCCTGTCACCCTGGCCTCCGGCCGCGCTCCGAGCTGACCAAGCCTGCGACTGGTTGAAGGTAACCCCAAGCTGAGAGCTCACTCCTCGGCTCCGTCTCTGTAGCCGGCTTCCCCGTTCTAATACCTGCAAGCTCTGCGACACTCAGACATCCCTGATCCTTCTGTGACCCTGCGGGACCTGAGGCCACGCTGACCCCGCGTGGGCTTCACCCCAGTTAAGCCTCTGGAGCGATGTCCCTCAGCGGAACAGACTTTTAAAAGTCCTGATTTTGTGCTCCGTTGCTCCGCCACTTGCCAGGAGCCGGCCCCTCCCCCCGCAGTCTATCTTCCCGCCCCTTTGGATTCACTTCTCCGCCAGTCCTACCTTTCAGAAAGTGGTTGATTTTCTGTTTCTAGAATTGCTGTTCTTCTTCTCTTCGGTCTCCTGTTGGATTTGTAGGTGTTTGCAATCTTTAGATAAGCTATCTAGCTGATCTCCCGCTACCTGAAGTAGTCTCAGCCTGCTACTTCTCCACCATCTTGACTCCTCCCTCACTAATCATCAGTCCAAAACCCAGAGCTCTGTCCAAACATTCAAAGAATTTAAGATTCTATTTAATGACAGAAAAATAATTATAATATGTTCTTAAGTGAACAGATATTAACTCCAATTTTGTTGAAATAAAGCAGATGTACACATAAGAAAATATACCTATAAGGTAAACCACTTTATCTTGGTGAGAGCAGTTAATTTCCAGCTTTACATCTTGACATATTTCCTAATCTTTCTACAGTGAGAGGATGTACTATTTTTATAAGAATAAAAGTTCTGATTTTGTTTAAAAATAAGGGTGCAACATGCTTTCAATGTATCCAACAAATTCATAGCTATGTAACAAAGTACTTTTGTTTAATTTGGTTAGTCACACTGGCCTGTGCCAAAACTGCTAAAAGAACCTCAAAAAAATACCTCATAATTTCCAAGAGTAAATTCTACCCCCACATCTCTATTTTCCACTCTACCAGCTCTCACTTTCCTATCAGCAAAACTTCATATTCTCATAAAGTGCGGACAAGATATGAGTAGACAAAATCGGACATGGCTTATTTTAGCCACAGACTCCATCTTGGTGCAGCTTGTCTATTTTCAGCACAAACCTGCTTCAGGCCTGAGACCCAGGCTCCTTGATTCATTCTCAAGTTCCATACTGAAACCAGCATTCCTAAAAATAACTGACATCCTTTCCTACTTGCTTCTCCTTTGGATTTCGCCTGAAAAACCCTGTAAAAAATCTTATTGCAAGGGCCCTCTTTGTGCATATCAGGTTCCATGAACTACAACTCTGCTGGCTAACAGTAAATGCCTATGGTTTTTGTTAACTAAAGTTGTCAAATTTAAGAAAAATCATCTAATTTTAAATTACTACTTGTAAATTCGGTTGTAAAGCCCAAACGCTCGAGCTGTGTGTCTGTCCTTCGTTCAGAGCACGACGCAGCCATACTCACCTTGGTTCAAGTACGTGAGAGTCTCGTCGTGCAGTTTTACCGCGGGCGAGGTGGCAGCGCACATCACATACTGAAAGGGTGGGTGTTTAGTCTCACCGTCCAGTGGAAGGCTGGAATCTTCTTGTTTAAAAATGGGCAATGCCAAGACATCGCTGAAAGGCAAGAGAACTAAAATATTTAAAAGCATATAAAAACATGGAAGGGCAGAGTTTCTTTTAAAATTTAAGCTCAGGAGTGCCTGCTCAGTCAGTGGAGTGTGCAACTCTTGATCTCAGGGTTGTGAGTTCAAGCTCCATGGTGGGTGTAGCAATTACTTAAAAAATATATAAAACCTTTATTAAAAAAATAAATAAAAATAACATTTAAGGGTTGCCTGGGTGGCTAAGTGGATTAAGCCTCTGCCTTCAGCTCAGGTCATGATCTCAGGGTCCTGGGATCAAGCCGTGCATCAGGCTCTCTTGCTCGGCGGGGATCCTGCTTCCCGCTCTCTCTCTTGCCTACTTGTGATCTCTCTGTCAAATAAATAAATAAAGTTTAAAAAAAAAAAATTTAAACTCCAAAATGTCACACAGAATAAAAGAACTATTAATGTTAATCTGGCTCCCCAAAAGAGAGTATTAATAACCTATACCTCTAGTGTGGGTGTGGGGAGAAGGAGGGAGCAGCTACGATGAGGCAGATAAAATAAAAAGTATTTAATAGTTAATAAAGTCCATGCTACTTACTGATCAAGAGATCTAATAATATACATGCTACTTCAAAAAATTCTTCAAAAACTTTAAAATCCATATTATTTCTATTAAAACAAGAGCAAGTAGGACCCCAGGGTGGCTCAGTCCATTAGGCGTCTGCCTTTGGCTCAGGTCATGATTCCAGGGTCCTGGGACTAAGCCCCTACTCGGTAGGGAGTCTGCTTCTTCCTCTGACCCTCCCCCCTCTCATGCTCGCTCTCTCTCTGTCTCTGAAATAAATAAATCTAAAAAAAGAGTCTTAAAAAGACAGCAAGTCAAGAGTGCATAGCTACCTGTTTTGAAAGGTAGGTCACACTGGTACTATAAAATCACAAAGAAGCATATGATTAAAATGGTACTTTACAAAAAGTACCCTGCAAGGCCTGGCAAACACTGAGAGCATAAAGCTTCATGCTTAGTCTAAAACAATGGCTTCTTCTGCGAGGGAACAGCAGCAGTAGAAACAGCTGCTATTTTTCCCCCCAAGAATAATTTGTGGCATTGATTGGAAGGGGTGGGGGGCTTCTGGGGCACTGTCTATATTCTCTGTTAACCCAAACACACATGGATGTGTTTATTTTGTTTTGCTGTAAAAACAGCTGCGAATATAACTTATATTCCATAAAAATTCACCCTTTTAAAGTGTGTAATTTGATGGGTTCTGGTAAATTAATAGAGTTGTGCGTTACCACAGCTATCTAATTCCAGAACATTTTCATCACCTCAAAAAAAAATCTCATTCCCCAGCCCTATCCCCCTACCCTACCCCTGGTCTTGGCAGTGATCTGTCTCTATGCATTTGCCTATTCTAAACATTTAATACAAATAGAATCATATGGTCTTCTTTTACTTACTATGTTTTCACGGTCCACCCCTATTGTAGCATATATCAGTACTTCATCATTCCTTTTTGGGGGTGAATGATATTCCCTTATGTATGGACAGACCACACTGTGTTTATCCATTCTGGGACATCTGGGTTGTTTCCGTTTTTTAGCTATTATGAATAATGCTGCTATGAACAGCTGCTTGTTTTTCATGAAGACATATGTTTAATTCCCCTGGATATAAACCCAGGAGTAGAACTGCTAGGTTATATGGTTACTGTTTAACTTTTTGAGGAAATGCCAAACGGCTTTCCAAAGCAGCTGCACCATTTTTACATTCCCATCATTAATGTATGAGTTATAGGTATTTGTTTTTGAGATAAATCACTAACTTGTACCTCTGTATCTTGATAATGTTTCCATGTTCATTCCTCAGCAAAAAGTAAAATAATAAAATATCCAAATGAGGGGTACCTGGATGGCTCAGCTGGTTAAGGTATGGACTCTTGATTTCGGCTCAGATCATGAGCTCAGGGTTGTGAGATCAAGCCCTACTCAGCAAGGAGTCTGCTCCAGATTCTCTCTTTCCCTCCACCCCTCCCCCTGCCCTATGCTTTCCCACTTGCTCTAAAATAAATAAATCTTTTAAAAAATATAACCAAATAAATAACTACTACATCAACACCAATAGCAAGGGTTTGTCTGAATTGCTTACTTTCCTTTTTTATCTCTACAGGCCATTAAGTAAGATATTTGGCTAGTCCATTTTAATTAAATTCAACTTAAAACAAAATGTTGAAATAAATGAGATGGGAGAAAAAACCTGCATTGCATTCCCTCCTCCCTGCATATACTCTATTAAAGCACCAGACTGATTATTCAGAGACTTATTACCCACCAGTCCTCCTCTTTATCCCTGGAAACTGTCAAAATGCTTCTAAGCATACAAGTATAACTGAGAAACACACAGTCAGCAATGGTCACCAATCCTCCTCTATGGCTCTTCTCAGCACAACCTAGGGGTCACCTAAGTGGCACAGATATAAAACCTTATGGCAGATATAGAAACTTTTCAGGTGACTTAAAAGTGGTACTTTAAGACTTGAGAACAACTCTCTTCATGAAAAACAACTATAACAGTCAAAATGGTTCTACAGTAGATGAAAACATATATATATTCTTATGTCCTATATATGTAAGTATTTAAAGGACAAGAAAAAGAGGCGCCTGGCTGGCTCAGTCAGTAGGGCATGCAACTCTTGATCTCCAGGTTGTAAGTTTGAGACCCAAGTTGGGTGGGGTATAGAGATTACTTGAAAATAAAACCTTAAAAAAATATCATTTTCCTTTGAAATCCCAATTAATTTTTAACTTCATTAGAAAATGCATTCCTGTCAACACAGCAGTCAGTGTTCCTCGTCAAACATAAGCCAGATCATTTCATTCCTTTGAACTCTCTTCCTCAGCTAGAGTCTTTCAACTAGGGTCCCTTCAAGGCCCCACTCACTTTATTCTTCCCTCCTTTACTTGCCCTCACTTCCCTGCCCCCCACACCAGCCTCCCACCCTGCCTTTTTCCCACCCTGTCACTGGCTTTGGGTTTGGCTCTACTCTTCTGCTGATGTCCCTCTAGTGCACTCCCTTTAAATGTCACCTTCACAGTGACAGCCAGACAGCTGCAGTCCTTGCATCCATGTTCCCAACTTCCCCGTCCTGCTCTATCTACCCACAAAAAGCTCATCACCTTCACACAGTAGAAAGGACTTAAGTCTCTATCACCCATAAACATAACGATCTCCCCAAATTTGTTTCACTTCACTGACTCACCCCAGCATTTAGCACAAAGAAGGGTCTCCAGTACCTCCTGAACCAATGAACCAACTGCAACACTAATAACCAATTATTACTGAAAAGAAAAAACCAAGTGCCTAGGTAATTTAAGATCATTTCTTCTAGGGTGAACCTGAAGAAAGTTCTAGTATTCAGTTGTTTTTATAATCCCATATCCCCAACAGGTAGAGCTCCCAGGGATCTGACAACCAAATGAAAAGTTTCTCAAGGCTTCAAATTATTACAAGTAATTCTGAAATGCCAGTACCCAAAAATAACCAGGCACACAAAGACAAACAAGACTCTGGGAGCAAGAACCAACAGCAAAAACAACAGATGGCCTACACCCAGTTCCAGATCTGTCTGTTGGTATTCAGCTCTCTTCCGCCTCTGTTGCAGAGGGTTCGAGGTCTGAAACTACATATATAAGACTTCTTGCCAGCTGGAGTCTTGCTAGGTTGTACAAGGGAAGCACTGGTGGGAAATTAAAAGGTAGTGGGAAAAGACAGAGAGGCAGGAAACTGCACAGACTGTGCCACAGGAAGTTTCCGGGCAGTCATCCCTTCAGCAGCCAGCCCAGGAGCAACCAGGTAACAAGTCCTCCCCCAACGCGCCCAACTCTTCTAGCACCTTTGCAAACTAATACTTCACTACATCTTTCTCTGCTTTAAACATCTAAATGGTTTCTATTTTCCTACTGGACACAGACTGATACCCCTAAAGAATTCAGATGCTAGAATTAATGGACTCATACTATAAAATTATGCTTATTCTGTTTAAAGAAATAAAAGACAAGCCCAAATAGACTGCACGGAAGAGGAAATTTTAAGGGTAGGCAAAACTGAAAAGGAACAAATGACTTAATTTTTTTTAAAGATTCCATTTATTTATTTATTTGACAGAGAGACAAAGAATGAGCACAAGCAAGGGGAACAGCAGGAGGAGGAGAAGCAGGCTCTCTGCTGTACAGGGAGCCAGATACGGGGCTCGATCCCAGGACCCCAGAATCATGACCTGAACCAAGGGCAGATGCTTAATTGATAGAGCCACCCAGGCATTCCCCAAATAGAACTTCTAGAACTGGAAAACAAAATTGCTAAAATTAAAAACTTAGCTTTAAAAGTAGTTCAGACAGAAATGTAGAGTAGAGTGAATAAGTAAACTGGAATATAGGCAAAAATAAGTTATTCAGAAGGCAGCAGAGTGAAATGAGGGAAAATGCAAAAGAAAAAGAAAGGATATAGTGAGATTTTACATTGAATTGAAGTTCCAGAAGATGGAAAAATATTGTAGAGGAAGTATTTGAGATAAAGGCTGAGCAAGTTCCAGAACTAATGAAATATACCAATTCACAGATTCGAGAAGCCCAAATAACCAAAGCAGGACAAATAAAAGAAAACCACACCTAAGTACATCAAGAAAAACATCTAAACTTAGAAGGAAGTACAAAGTAAAGGACTCAACCAGTGGAAAGTGGGAAAGGGGAGGATGCAATGGGAGGTGGGAGGGTCCGAGGAGTCCTGGAGTCATCAAGTGCTGGGATGGGGAGCAGTGGACAAGGCCACTATGGGAACAACGCAGTGGCAAAAGGATGCACTGAAACACTAAGGCTGTGAACTTCAAGTGAGTCCACTCAGTACTTTTCGACCACATTCAACTGCTTAGGTGACTAAAAGGAAGTGAAAAATCACATTTAATCAGGGTTACAGTTCTGCTAAAATAAAAAAGATGGGAAGGAAATAAAGCAAGAGAGGGCAAGAGAGACAAAACTATAATCAACGAAATACGACTGTCCATGAAAATTAAAACTGGCTGAAGGGAAAAAAAGGTGTTCAAGAGGATGTGAAGCACCTGGGTAGCTCAGTCAGTTCAGATTTTGACTCAGGTCATGATCTCAGAGTTGTGAGTTGGAGCTGCACTCAGTGGGGAGTCTGCTTCTCTTCCTCTCCCTCTGCCTGTCCCTGGCTCATGAGCTCTCTTTAAAGTAAACATATCTTTTTTTTTTTTTTAAGATTTTATTTATTTATTTGACAGAGACAGCAAGAGAGGAATACAAGCAAAGGGAGAGGGAGAAGCAGCCTTCCCACCAGAGGGAGCCCAATGCAGGGCTCAATCTCAGGACCCTGGGATCGTGAACTGAGCGGAAGGCAGATGCTTAATGGCTAAGCCACCCAGGCGCTCCTAAAATAAATAAATTGCAAAAAAAAAAAAAAAAAAAAGGGTGAATAGAGTTGAATCAAGGATCGTAGGTGGGCCAAATGACAGCAAGAGGAAGGTACTGAGGGAGTGAGCTGAAAGGGTAGAAAGGTAGTAGTTAACAGTGAACTCTGAATTTGAAATTATATGTGGGTTACATGATTAGAAATATCAAGGTCTAACATATGATCATAGGACTGAGAAGCTGAAGATATACCACTGTAAGAGAGATACAGGGAACAGAAATGTTAGGCTACTGGAAGGTCCATTTGGATATATTCTGAAATCACTGAGAATTTAGTAGAGTCAGGTAACGACAGTGAACCAGGACCTAAAATTTTAAAAATGAGGACTGCCCCAGAAATCACTAAGATAACTGCAATATGGACTCAGAAACAAACTGAGGGTTTTGGAGGGGAGGGGGTGTGGGGTTTGGGTGAGCCTGGTAGTAGGTATTAAGGAGGGCACGTATTGCATGGAGTACTGGGTGTGGTGCATAAACAATGAATTTTGGAACACTGAAAAAAAAAAAAAGATGACTGCAATAACTGAGTGACTGATTGGTTAAAATTTGATAACACGAAATTCAAAGTTGGGGGTCTTACAAGGAAGGAAGAAAGGGAGCATAGCTTAAAAGTAACAGTGAGGAGTATTTCCTTAATAAACCACCACCACTTACCACTTGCAAGGGCTTCAGAGGAAAAATATAGACTGGGAGGACAGCCCGCTTTCCAAAGGAACAGGAAGATGAAGATATCATTATGAGACAAAATTGCCTGTGTTAGTCTCCTCAGGCTACCATAACAACATACCAAAAACTGGGTGGCTCAAACCAACAGAAACGTACGTCTCTCGGCTCTGGAGGCTAGAAGTTTGAAATAAGGGTGCTGGCAGAGTTGGTCCAGGCCTCTCCCCCAGCTTCTGGTGTTTGGTGAAGTCCTGCACTTCCTGGCTTGTGGATGCATCCCTCCAAATTACATGGCCAGCTTCCCCTTGTAGGTCTGCACTTAATCTTCCCTCTGTGCCCAAAGGTCCTCTCTTTATAAAGACACCAATGCCTGTCCTCATTATATCATTTTTAGTTGATTACCTCTATAAAAATCTTATTCAAATAAAGTCACATTCTGAGGTCCTGAGGGTTAGGACTTCTAATATATCCTCTTGGGGAACACAATTCAACCCATGTGATGGCAGATTGAAGGTTCCAGAAGGCAAGGTGGAAGGATGTTAGGAACTGGCAAGAAAGGGGAGATGGCTAAGAACTAAGGAGGTGTGGGGCGGCTGGGTGGCTCATTTAGTTGACTGTCTGCCTTTGGCTCAGGTCATGATCCCAAGAGCATGGGTATGAGCCCTGCATCGGGCTCCCTCCTCTGAGGGGAGTCTGCGTCTCCCTCTCGTGCTCACAGATGCATGCACATGTGCGCTCACTCTCTCAAATAAATAAAATTTAAAAAAAAAAAAAAAAAAAAAAGAACTGAGGGGTTGCAGCGCCACAGTGCTGACCAAAATGCAGGAGAAAAGCAGTATCCTGAAACTCTGGAGTTTCTTGTAGTCTTAACAAATAAATACGAAGGGCACAAAAGGTCTGGGGTCTGGTCCAATATGCCCTAAAAAATTTATATTTATATGTATCTGTCTCGGAGAGACAACTCAAAAAGAGAAAGCACAAATAAGTATGAATAAAAAAGGAGCTATCACTAATAAAAACTAAAAATGAGGGGTGCATGAGTGGTTCAGTTGGTTAAGCATCTGCTTTCAGCTCAGGTCATGATCTCAGAGTCCTAAGATCAAGCCCCACATGAGGCTCCCTTGCTCAGCAGTGAGTCTACTTCTTCCTCTCCCTCCGCCCCCTACTCATGTTCCTCTCTCTCAAATAAATAAAATCTTAAAGAAAAAAAAAAAAAACCTGAAAAGATGAGAATATCACTACCAACTTTATGCCAACACATCTGAAACTATGGATAAGATGAACAATTTCCTAGAAAGATAATTTATCAAAACTTTAAGACACAGGGGCACCGTGGCTTGGCTCAGTCAATGGAGGATGTGACTTTTTTTTTTAAGATTTTTATTTATTTATTTGACAGAGAGATCACAAGTAGGCAGAGAAGCAGGCAGAGAGAGAGGGGGAAGCAGGCTCCCCGCTGAGCAGCGAGCCCGATGCGGGGCTTGATCCCAGGACCCTGAGATCATGACCTGAGCTGAAGGCATAGGCTTAACCCACTGAGCCACCCAGGTGCCCGAGGATGTGACTCTTGATCTTGGGGTTGTATATTCAAGCCCTGTGTTGGGTGTAGAGATTACTTACAAAAATAAAAGCTTACAAAAACTTTCTTCAAGACATAAAAATCTTTTTAAAATAATCCTACAGAGTCTGATATTGTGGCTAAAAATATTCCCCCAAAGAAAATTCCTGCCCTAGAATGATTTTATAGGCAAGTTCTGTCAGAAAGTCAGTTCTCGCAGAAAGTCTTCAAACAGAACAGAAAGAGAGTAAATACACTCTAACTCATTTTAGGAGTCTAATGTAACTTTGAAGTCAAAACTAGCTACAAACAGAACTAAAAATGAAAATGAAAAGCTCATTTCAGCCATAAATATAGAGGCCAAAGACCCAAATTAAGAATTAACAAATCAAATCCAAGAGTATAATGACAAAGCATGATGTAGTTGAGTATTCCCCAGGAACACAAGGACAGAATACAGAATCTGGAAACAGAACTCCACACTTCTGGACAGCTGATTTAGAACAGAATGTCATTGTGAAGAGGCTCAAGTAAAAAGTCTTTTCAAACAGGGAAAAGTGCAATTGGTCTCCTACTTCATACCTTACCCTTACCAAAAACAAACAAACAAAAATTTACTCCAGATAGACTGTAAACTTAGGTGTGATATATAAAGTAATAAATCAGGGGGCCTGGGTGGCTCAGTGGGTTAAAGCCTCTGCCTTCAGCTCAGGTCATAATCCCAGGTTCCTGGGATCGAGCCCCACATCGGGCTCTCTGCTCAGCGGGGAGCCTGCTTCCCTTCCTCTCTGCCTACTTGTGATCTCTGTCAAATAAATAAAATCTTTAAAAAATAAAAAAATAAAGTAATAAATCTTTAGAAAAGACTGTAAGAATATCTTACACCCTCACAGTAAGGAAAGACCAACTATAAGTGAAAAGATTAGTCAATCTGACCATATCAAAATCAAGAACATTCAAAAGCCACCAAAAAGAAGAGAAAGGCAAGTCACAGAGGTGAGGTATTTATGACATATATGCACGATAAAAGGCTAGGGTCCAGGATATATGAAGAACTACAAGAAAGAAAATAAAAAAGAAAACAATAGAACTGAATGAAAAAAAGGCGTTCCCTTCGAATCCTGTGAGATACTTAGCTGAATATATAGCCTTAAATGCATGTTAGAAAACCACCACCAAAACCAAAGAAGAAAAAAGCATCCAACCAACCAAGTTGGAAAATAACAAGAGCAAGCAAGAAACAAGGAAGAAAACGACCACAAAAGTAAAATAGAAAATCCAACAGAAAAGAAAAGCCAAAATTTGGCTTTTTGAGAAGCACTGAAGATACAAGCCTCTGAAATAGGTCACAAAAAAGGAAAAGACACAAGTAGTACATAAAATAAAAGGCATCATCACAAATATTGAAGAGATCTTTTTAAAAAATTTGGAAAACTCAGAGCAGACAATTTTTTTTTAAAGATTTTATTTATTTATTGGACAGAGAGAGAGATCACAAGTAGGCAGAGAGGCAGGCAGAGAGAGAGGAGCAAGCAGGCTCCCCGCTGAGCAGAGAGCCCGATGCGGGGCTCGATCCCAGCACCCTGGAATCATGACCTGAGCCGAGGGCAGAGGCTTAACCCACTGAGCCACCCAGGCGCCCCAGAGCAGACAATTTTTGATGAAATTTAAAATTACCACAACTGGCCAAGATACACAAATTCTGAATACTCCTATGTCAAATAAATTACAGGTACCGTCAAATATCTACTTGTGCAAGAAAGTTAAAATCACCAAATCCAGGCTGTATTCCAGGTGAACTTCACAAAATCTTGAACAGTTAAGTCTCATCTAATAAAGAACTGTTTAGGGACACCTGGCTGGTTCAGTCCACAGAGCACAAAACTCTTGATTGCATGGTTGTGACTTCAAGCCCCATGTTAGGTATAGAGCCTGCCTACATACATACATATATAAATACATAAATAAAACTTCTGGCACATAAAGAGCAAGCTACCCAACTCAACATGAAACTGATACAGCCTTCATGTTTAAAAAAAAAAAAAATACCAGGAGTGCAAGAAAATTGAGGACCAATCTCATTTAGGAACAAAGATAACCTGTTTATGAAACTTTGGGAACATTCTCTAAAATCATTACGACTAAAAACTCAAGTTTTAGTGGTTCTAAATAACACTAGAGTGAAGCCCTAACCAACACACCAAGGCAAGAAAATGAAATGTAAAGATCACATAGGAGGAAACAAATCTACCATTATTTAAAGATACTGTCTAACTACAAAGTCTGAGATCCTACAAATTATTATAACTATTAAGTTCACGGGAGTCTGGGTGGCTCAGTCAGTTAAAACATCTGCCCTCAGCTTGGGTCATGATCTCAGGGTCCTGGGATCAAGTCCTGCATCAGGCTCCCTGCTGAGGAAGCAGCCTGCTTCCCTTCCTGCCTCTCTGCCTACTTGTGATCTCTGTCAAATAAATAAATAAAATCTTTAAAAAAAAAAAAAAGATCAATTTTAGTATATATTGGTTCTTGGGTAGGTATAATATATTTCTGCTGCACACAGAAGTGCAGTGGTTATCTCAAGGAAAGCTTTTTTTTTTTTTTAAGATTTTATTTATTTGACAGAGAGAGATCACAAGTAGACAGAGAGGCAGGCAGAGAGAGAGAGAGGAGGAAGCAGGCTCCCTGCTTAGCAGAGAGCCCGATGCAGGACTCGATCCCAGGACCCCGAGATCATGACCTGAGCCAAAGGCAGCGGCTTAACCCACTGAGCCACTCAGGCGCCCTCAAGGAAAGCTTTTATGCCACCTTAATAATCTTTGATCTGGAGGCTGACTGAGCAGTTTCTCCCACAGAATATCACTTTACCTTGAAAGAAAAACTAACAAACTTTGATTATTCAGACCTGGTTATGTGACAGAAATTTCCTCAAAAATGAAAAAGTGAGCCCATCATTTCCTGGGAAACAACTATAATGGTTTTAGAGTAGGCAGTTAGTTAGGTTCTAATAGGATGTCTGCAAGCCAGCGTACAGGAAGTCATTGCCAACTATGAGGAAGTCAGAGGCCTGTCCTGGCAGCATTCCAAAACAAAACCACAAGAAACTGGATCAAACCAGACAGGTCCAAGATGGCTGACAAAGTAGGCCAAGGTTCACATTATTCCTTTATTATTACACCACATTACCATACCTAAAATCTCCCCAACACGGGTCTCATGACAGGAAACCCCTGGCCAAATAAGGAAGAAAAGGCTATGCTTCCAAGAAATTCCTTCCTCAAGTGATGAATATTCCACCCTCTTGTTAACAACTTTTTTTTTTTTTTTTTTAAAGATTTTATTTATTTATTTGACAGAGAGAGATCACAAGCAGGCAGAGAGGCAGGCAGAGAGGAGGAAGCCGGCTCCCTGCTGAGCAGAGAGCCCGATGCGGGGCTCGATCCCAGGACCCTGAGATCATGACCTGAGCCGAAGGCAGCGGCTTAACCCACTGAGCCACCCAGGCGCCCCTTGTTAACAACTTTTAAGAGAGAAACCCAGGAGCACCTGGGTGGCTCAGTTGGTTCAGCGTTCAACTCTTGATCTAAGCTCAGGTCTTGATCTTAGGGTTGAGTTCAAGTCCTGTGTTGGGCTCCACGCTGGGCGTGGATAGAAATCCAAACCCTAACGGAAGCCACACTCCCTGGAGCCCACCAGCATTCACATTTTGAGAGCATACTTTTGCTTTAATAAACTTTCCTGCTTGTACTGCTGTGTAGTGTCTGTCCTTCAAGTCTTTCTCCTGATGAGATCAAGAACCTCCAGTGACATCTTTTAGACAACCGGGGTCAAGAGCCTCACACGACCTGAGGTCTCCCCAGTCTACATGGCCAATGTCTTCTGTAAGGTAATAATTTAATATTTTATGTGTAAAGAGATCATAGTACTTCCTAAGTCCTAAAAATTAAGTTATAGATTTTAAATTTCATGTAAACAGTAAGATGGGAAGAAAATTACCAGGTGGCCCAAAAGACCCTCCTAAGAAAGTCTTAATGAGCTATTTCCTAAAGGTCATTTAGTTATCTGTCCCTTACTTCAGAAAACATGAATGACCCAGATTTCAAGGTACAATGGGTTTCAGCCTTCCTTCAGTGAGGGGAAGCTTAGCCTTCATTTGGAATGGTAGTACCACTAGCAGGTCACCTGGATCCCAACACTGTAACATCAGTGGGCTTCAGATTACTCACTTAAAATAAAAGGAATGGTTTAGAAGTTTCTAAGGTTTCTTCATCCATCTCTAGAATCTTGATATTATAACTAAGATTCTAAAAAACATTTATGACCTGCCTCATTCCAAACAGAATCTGCAGTAGCTCATACCTCACATATAAATGTGGTATACCAGTACACACAGACGGGAGGGAGAAGGGTGGTGACAGAGAAAATGAAACAGAGCCAAGAAGAAAAAGAGGAGGGGAAGAAGCAAAGACAGTATCAAAAATTTGTCACAGCATAGCCTAATACTATCAGCCTGCAGTTTAATGCAAATAGTTTTGGGGTTTTTTTTGTTGTTGTTGTTTTTTTAAGTAAGTCCCATGCCTAACCTGGGGCTTGAACTCACAACCCTGAGATCGAGAGCCAATGTTCTACGGAGCCAGCCAGGTGCCCTAACGCAAACAGATTTTTAAGTTAAGTCATACTACTGAGAGAAACCATCTTTCTACCCCCAAATCAAGGAAACCATTTCTTAAAAAGTCTTTAGAGATGGGTGGTTTATAGGGCCTGAGAGGCTCAATCAGTTAAGTGTCTGCCTTTGGCTGAGATCATGACCTCCAGGTCCTAGGATTGAGACCCACACTGGGCTCCATGCTCAGCAGAGAGTCTGCTTCTCCCTCTCCTGCTGCTCCCCCTGCTTGTGCTCTCTGTCAGACAAGCACATAAATCTTTAAAAAATAAAAATAAAAAGGGTGATTTAAACCATCCAAAGACCAAATATAGTAAGCATACTTCACTTTGGAATTTAAAAAAATTTACTTTGTAGGCAGCCTTTCATTTAGAAGTCATTTTCCAATAATTTCAAATTCAGCACCTTGAGTTTAATTCTTGAACTTTAGAAAAAAGAAATCAAAGAGAAAGATAAGCATCAATAGCCTTACTTAGCCTTACTTCCCATTTGATGCGATATGAAGAGAGGCTACTTGCCCATGCAGAAGAGACACACCAGGCACTCCGAAGATCCAGCCTTCTTAGGACCCCCAGTCCAAGCTGGGAAGTGCAATCAAAGAAAGCCTCCAACAGCCTAAAGCCTACTTCAGACTGAATCTGTATCAAGTCCATTTTGGAACTGCCCAAGTCTGAATTTCAAATAAAGGGCCTTGAATTTGCAAGAGGCAAGCAAGAACTCTCATCAGCTGCTCAGTTTTGAGGATCCAATTAAATACGAAAACAAACAAACCTAAATAAGCTCCTTAAAAACTGGTATTGCCTTCAAAGATACCTGAAATTTTAGATTAAATGACACACCATGTAAGCAATAACTAAAAACATTTAATGGAAAGTTTCCCCCATGGCCAAGTGTTGTATAAGACCCATAATCATAAAGATGTCAGACATTTTAAGAACAAGGTCAGGGAAAGGTTAAAATCATGATTTTCTTTCCTTTTCACAGACTAACATGTACACAAAAGTTCATTAGCTGGCTGGGTCACTAAAACAAATAAAACTCTAGGAAAAAAAGTAAAAACTCAAGATAACCCTAACAAGGGGCGCCTGGGTGGTTCAGTGGGTTAAAGCCTCTGCCTTTGGCTCGGGTCATGATCCCAGGGACCTGGGATCGAGCCCCGCATCGGGCTCACTGCTCAGCAGGGAGCTTGCTTCTCCCTCTCTCTGCCTGCCTCTCTGCCCTACTTGTGATCTCTGTCAAATAAATAAAATCTTAAAAAAAAAAATAATAACCCTAACAAGCAAAATTCTTGGCCACAAACTTCCATTTAGCCATAACTGAGACCTGAGAAGCAACTTTTCAGCTGAAAACACTAAAGTCCCTTCATGTGCCTTAAATGGTCTCCAGGAGCAGCATGGCACCTGAGGTCTGTGTTTTAACTATGAAATCACGGTCTCTAGTACTGTGTGGGATGACCCTGTGACTTTCAATAGATCAATTTCTTCAACTGAGACAGCTGTTCTAGAAAATAAGCCACCTCATCCAGAGCCCTCAAGTTGCACAACTGCAGAGAGCAAGTGCCAAGTTCAGGGAGAGGAGCACATACCCAATCAGGGTCAGAGTCTGGTGACCAAAGGCTTTCCTCCACACACTTCCACACTCTAAGAAACATCTCCTCCTTTCTGAGAGTTATTACCCAGAGTTTGCCCTTTAAGATATAAAAGCTGAATTTCTTCAGGGTGCACCCCTCCCCCCACCATTCCAGGCCTGCTGACCCCCAAGTCTCTCTTCAGGACATTTATGCTCTCTGTCCTCCCGGAGAGCTGCAGTGAGATGTACGAAAGCTACTAGAAGACTGGACAGCACTTCAAAGACATCAGGCATTACTTTAAAGAACACATTCAGAAAATCTCAATTCGCCTTAACAAAAAAAAAGCTGCCAAACCATGGAATTGTACACTTTAATCAGGTGAACTTATACTGCATAAACTGTATTTCAACATAGCTGCTAAAAATAAAGAGCCAGCAAACTGACCTAAGTTAAAAACAAAAACAAAAAAACCCAACACAGCATTCTTCAGGATAAAGGCCAGAAACTAAGCTCTGATCTGTTTCAACCTTCAACATTAAACAAAATGAATGGCTGCTGGGACAGGCAACAGAGACTAAACAAACTATTGTTTGTTGTGCAATCACTGCATCTTAAAGCCTTCTTCAAGGAAAAAAAAAAAAAAAAAGCCTGAGAGAGTGGTCACCAAAATGAAAAATTTCACTTTGAAACAATCAAAAACCATCACTAAGGGTTTTTTTCCCCCCGAGTCTCCTTTCACTTATAATTACTACTGTAACAGCAAATGATTAAAATTTGCAACCAGAAAAGACTACGATGTAGAACAGACTAGAAACTGGTAGCCAAAACCTTGAGTATTTTCCCAATACAAGTTCTACCATTTCGTACACTATTCAACTCCAAGGGACTAGTAAATCACTTCCAAGGAAAAGGAAGCCCCTTCCCCCACCAACCCAAGCCATCCTAACAGCCGGCCACTTTTACAGCAAAAATGCAGCTCTCAGAAGCAGTTCCCGCGGCGTCTTGCAGGGCCGCCCTCCCACGCCCGCCACCCGGGTGGGCAGATGCCCGCCGGGCTCCCTGGACCCGACCGCCACGCGGCAGGGCCCGGACCCCGCGGCCGGGAGGCCCGGGCATCGCTGGGCGCAGCCGCGCCTGGCAGAGGCCCGGGGTCGTGCAGGTCTTCCCCAAGGAGACCCCAGCTTCCGCCCGCCCGGCCCGGGGCGCCCGGTACCTCATGCTGTAGGCGCCGGCGCCCAGCTCCTGCCCGATGCCCGAGAGGCTGGCGTCGAAGTCGTGCACCAGCCCGGACTCGATCACCTCGTCCATCTTGAGCACCCAGGCCATCTTCCGGCCTCGCCGCCGCCCGGCGCGGCCTCCGCGAGCAGGCGTTGGGGCCGGAGCTCCGCGGGCGCGCCCTGGGGGAGGGCGCGGGTGAAGCCTCGGGCGGCGCGGCGGATGGTCACCACAGGCGGCCCGGGCGGCGGCCGGGACGAGAGCGTCCGGGGCCCCGCAAGCAGGGCACGGCGAGCCCGGCAAGCAGCTGCAGCGGGAGCGGCCGGGCCGCCGGCAGCGCCTCCCTCCCGCGGGCGCCGGCCCCGCGCCTCATGCCGCCGCCGCCCACCCCCTGCGCCGCTAGCGCTGCAGCCGCCGCCGCCCGCCCCGCCCCGGAGCCCCCGGCCGCATCCTCCCCGGCGCCGCGCGGGGGCGGGAGCTCAGCCCGCCCGTCACCCGATCCCCGGTCTCGACCCCGGCCCTCGGCCCACCCGCCCAGGTACAAGCTCCCCGCCACCCCGGCCAACCCCGCCGCCGCCGCCGCTCCGCCGGCCCGGACGCTGACTCCTATATGGCCGCGGCTTGAGCGCTCTCGCCGCTTCCGCCTCCTCCCGGCCCCGCCCCGGTCCCGCCCCCACCCCCCCCGCCCCGCCCCGCTTTCGATCCTCGCTCAGGCCCGCCCCGCACGGCCGGGCGCTTCGGGGAACTCCCGGCGCTTCGGGACCGAGAAACTGTTCAGGCGGAGCAGCGCAGCCCCGCCCACGCGGCCGTTTCGCAGCCCCTGCGGCCCATAGCCTCCCCGCACTCCAGCCCAGGAAGAGGTGGTGCCCGCAGGGCGGCCAGTTTCCGCCCATTCAGAAAGGCGGACTGATTGACAGGCGAACGGGACAATAATGGCAAGTGCTTGGTCGAAGCTCCCGTGAGTCTCTGGTCCCCTGTACTAAACAACCAATCAAAATGTTCTTCCTCTTGGGCGGTCTCGAGGATGGAATTGGCTGCCGAAAGGAAGAGTTCATTGGGCCGCACGGGAGGAAGCCGTCCTAAACGCCGCTTCTGGAGGTCTTTTGCTCCCTTGGGGTGTTTCCGGGCAGTCTCTGGGTTTTGCCGAAACTACAAATGGGGGTGGAGGGGGCGCGGACTGAAAAGCCAAATGGGCAGAAAATCTGGGTTGACATGAGTGTAGGCCAATCAACGCCTCTGAAAAGGCCTCCGGCTGTCTCCCAGTTGCAGATTGCGGTGAGCATAATGGCGAGCCTGAGTTAAACTGGGTTTTCAGTCCCAGTAACAGCCAGCAATCGTGTTACTGTTACCGCTCATGGTTTTGGAGGTTCACTGGGCTTAGATGATTCTCGTTCAGGGTCTGTCTGTCCTGTGGGTGGAGTGGCATGGCTGTGCTAAAGTCCTCTCAAGGGCTTCCCCACTCATGTGTTTTACTGCTTGATGTCGGCTATCCCCTGGAACGTCAGTTGGGGTTGTTGGAATGCCTACACAGTGGCCTCTCCGTGTGGTCTTGTCTTCTCTCGGCATGGGAGCTGGGTTCCTAAAGCAAGTGTCTCAAACGACAGAAAGTGGAGATTGCTGGTTTCTTAATGACAAAGATTCTTCGCTTGACCAAACTTTAGTCAGATCTCAAACCTTCCAGACCCATCTGTGCACATTCTTGTAAAATTCAGTTTTAGCAAGAACCCTCTACCTCCTTAACTGCTCAGGTTCCTTAGCCTCTGTCATCCCCCGGTTGATGTCTGATCACCCTGGCGGGTCTTCAAAAGAATTCTGTTAGGTACTTCTGCCGGAACCACCCCGCCTTACCTCCTTGTAATTTCTTCATAGTAACTTTGCATTCACTCATCCCCAACCTGCTCCTCGACTCCAAATTCCCACTTAGCCATGCTGTATTTGGCGTTGAGCCTAATCCCCATTGCAAAATTGTGTTGGTATGATCCTTAATACCTATTGTAATGGTCCTGAGTAAAGTCTGTCCTGCCATTTTTAGCAAGTGACACTGAATATTTTTTCTTAAAGCCTGGAACCAAAAACTGACACAGACTCTTTATTCTGTACTGTATTAGTGAAGCAGCCATAGAATAAGGTTGATGGGAGAAGAGTTAGTTTTGGGGGGCCATGTTTTAAAATTTCCATAATTCACGGTCAGGCCACAAATGTTGTATACTCTTTCCACAAGCAGTGAACACTCACCTCTTCCCCAGACCCCTGCAAAAAGCCCTCATCCCTTTACAACATTAAGGTTCGAGATTTTGTGAGGTCCTGGAACAGATGAGGCACTTTGGGTGCTGTTCCTTGGTTGTGCATTAAGTGGTTCTTTAAAGTGGCTCCTCTTGGGGCACCTGGGTGGCTTAATCCTTAAACCTCTGCCTTCCAATCTGATCATAATTCCAGGGTCCTGGGATCCAGCTCTGCATTGGACTCCCTGCTCAGCAGGCAGCCTACTTCTCCCTCTCCCACTCCCTCTGCTTGTGTTCCCTCTTTTGCTGTCTCTCTCTCTCTCTCTGTCCAATAAATAAATAAGATCTATCTTAAAAAATCAATAAATCGGGGTGCCTGGGTGGCTCAGTGGGTTGAGCCTCTGCCTTTGGCTTGGGTCATGATCTCAGGGTCCTGGGATCAAGTCCTACATTGGTCTCCCTGCTCGGTGGGGAGTCTGCTTCCCCCTCTTTCTCTACCTGCTTGTGATCTCTCTCTGTGTGTCAAATAAATAAATAAAATCTTAAAAATAAATAAATAAATACTGGCTCCTCTGTATGAAGATCTGTGAATTAAAAAGACAAATGATGGACACCCAGGTGGCTCAGTTGTTAAGCATCTGCCTTTGGCTCGGGTCAAGATCCCAGAGTCCTGGGATCAAGTCCCACATCCGTCTCCCTGTTCGGTGGGGAGTCTGCTTCTCCCTCTCCCACTCTCCCTGCTAGTGTTCCCTCTCTGGCTATGTCTCCTCTCTCCGTCAAATAAATAAATAAAATCTTTAAACAAACAAAAAATAAATAAGACAAATGATCTGTCCCAACCACTACCACATACTTCACACCCAGTAATGGGAGAGGCGCAGGAAACTTACCTCTACAGACACTTTTCTTCAAAGGGGGAATGGAAGGCACAAAGCAGTCACCAGATCATAGACATTCTGAAATTCAGTTGGGTAAATGTTGCCAGTTCCTTGCTTAGGACTTCATCATACTTCCTGGGATTGTTCAGTGGCTCTTCTCTCTGTCCACTGGACTCTTGATTCTGCCCTCTGCGTTATCCTTCCTGTTGCTTAAAAAGTAGCCCATGTTTATAAATCAGTTTTCTCAGCTGTTTTCCATCCATAGTTGTGCAGGGGTCTGAAGTACTCTCTTCATGTGGTGCTCTCATTGTCCCTTTTTAGACCAAACTGATACAATTCATTTTTAAGCTTTGTGGGGTTTTTGTGAATCAATTTATAATCTACTCCAATGAACAAAAACTTGGTACCAACACGTATCTGGGAGGCAAGCTTGGCGGCATTGTTCTGGCTTATGTTTCTCTTAAGATTACAGTCAAGATATCAGCTGGAGCTACAGTTTATCTGTGGGCTTATCTGGGGCAGGAGGATCCATTTTTTTTAAAGCTCATGTGCATGACTGTTGGCCAGAAGCCTCAGTACCTCATTTGGGACCACAGGACTCCCTAAGTATCCTCAAAACATGGCATCTGGCACCGCCCCCACCCACCCAAAGTAAGTAAACCAAGACAGAGAAAGGAGGCTGCTCTGCTTTTTATGACCTGGTCTCCAAAGACACATTATCCCTTCCACTTTATTGCTGCTCCAAACAAGCAAGTCACTCCATCTAGCCTCCATTCAAGAAGAGAATTTGCCAGGGCACCTGGGCGGCTCTGTCAGTTAAGCATCTGTCTTCAGCTCAAGGGTCATGATGCCAGGTTTTGGGATAGAGCCCCACGTCCGTGCTTCCTACTCAATGGGGAGTCTGCTTCTCCGTCTCCCTCTGCAGCTCCCCCCTGCTTGTGTTCTCTCTCTCTCTTTTTGTCAAATAACTAAATAAAATCTTTAAAAAAATAAGGAATAAAAGAATTTGTCTCCATCTTTTGAAGGATAGATGTCAAAGAACTTTACATATTTTTAACCAGAACAGCAATGTTCATTATTATCACTTAATGGGTTTTTGAAAACACTAAACAACAATTAAATCAGAAAAAGAGGGGCACCTGGGTAGCTCAGTTGGTTAAGCAGCTGTCTTCGGCTCAGGTCGTGATCCCAGGGTGCTGGGATCAAGTGCCGCATCTGGCTCTTTGCTCAGTGGCGAGTCTGTTTCCAGCTCTCCCTCTGCCTGCCACTCCTCCTGCTTTTGCGTGTGCTCCGTCTCAGACAAATGAATAAATAAAATCCTTAAAATAAATCAGAAAAAGAAACTAGAGATATAAAAGTGGGGAAAGGAGGTTAAAGTTATCACTATTTATAGATTATATGTTCATATACCTGAAAATCTCATGGGAAACAAGTAAAAATTGAATAACATAGTGACATACAACATGAATATTCATAAATCAACAGTTTCGTACAAAGAACTTTGACAATGTAATGAAAGAAAAGGATCAATTTATAACAGAATTTAAAAAGATAAAATACATCCGAACCAGCCTAACAGAATTATAAAGAAGTGTGTGAGCAAAATTTTTAAATCCTCAAAATGAATACAAAAGTATACTGAACGTAAAATACTACACCTGGTATTATAATGGTAGTTCTGCTTAAGCTAGCCAGTAAAGTTAATGTGATTCCAATAAAAACACTGACAGATTTTTTTTAATTGGACAGCATGATTCTAAGATTAACATGGAAAAGTAAATGAGCAAAAACAGTCAAAATTTTTTTTAAGTTTAGATATTAAAACATTATAAAACCTAAGTATTTAAAAACAGTATTCATTGATGAATGGATGAGCAATGAATGGAAGAGAATGAAAGATCCCGGAACAGATCAATATGCATATGGGAATTTATTATGTAATAAAAGCTGGCATCTCAAATCAGTGAAAGAAAATGGACTATTTAATAGCTGGTTTGGGGATCAACTAAGCACCTGAAAAAGCTTATACCAGAATAAAGTCCAAATGACTCAAATTTCTTTTTCTTTAAAAAGGCTTAAAAGGATAACAAACAGAAATTATAAAACACTAGAAGAAAACACGGGCAAGTAATTGTAGAGACTTGGGAAAAGGCTTTTGTAAGTACGACACAAAATCTAACAATCTTAAAAGATTGATGCACTTGAAAACATAAAACTATTATTAGTTTTATAGTAAACACCATCATAAGCAAAATCAAAACTATTTAGAGCTTAGATCATGAACAAAAGTTGTGTTTCCCTAACACATTAAGAGATCCTGCAAATAGATTAAGCAAAGTATGGTGAAATGGCATTTGTACTCCAAAGAATACACAAGTTGGAGCACATCTGTTTGAGATCTGTTCACACAGAAATTTTCATGGAAGAAAACAACTAATTTGAAGTGCTGCCTCCTGCAACACAGTCTAAAACCTGGTCACTAGAGTTTTGTATCGTCAGTAATGGGCAAAGATGAGCAGCATCTGAAGAACGCTCTGTTTTTGCTGTTTTGCAAAACTGTGATACAGCTCTCAACAGAAAGGCTGCTATAATCATGGTCAGTGATCCCCTACCTACCATTTTCTCCCAATTAAATGTGACCCTGGGGATCAGCCAAAGGAACAAGCGTTCTTACACAGTCTTTATCCACTCGGTACTTAGGAACAGCTAATGAACAGGAAGATACAGCTGGTAAACAGGAAGACCAAGCTTCTGATAGAGAAAATCAGGTTTTAGAAATGTTCGCATTTGATTGCTGGGATTAAAAAGACCTACCTTCTTGGGCTTCTGCATAGCAATTAATTCTTCCCCAGGAAAAATTAGTAGTAAATTTTTCAAATGCTAAAAAGTAGGAACACCCTTTCTGCGTGATGGCTCTTGGGCTGCTTAACCATTTCAATCCGTCCTTTCAGATTCTTTGTTAAGACATTCACGGGTGGCAGCTTCCTTTCTCTGTCTTGGTTTACTTACTTGGGTGGGGGGTGCTGCTAGATGCCTGTTTTGAAAACACTCAGGCAGCCCTATGGTCCCCAAATGAGGCACCGAGGCTTCTGGTCAACAGTCATGAAGACAGTGAATTGCTTGTGTCTCATCACAATTCAGATGTTGAAATCACATTGAAATCTACACGCCCCCCCACAAGGTGATAGTATTAGGTGGGGTCTTTGGGAGGGGCTATGCCGTCAAGAATGGGATTAACACTCTTATAAAAAGATAGCCACAGAGCTCTCCCACTCATTCCCCTTCTGCCGTATGAGGGTATGGTGAGAAGTCTGCACCCCAGAAGAAACCTGGCACCTGGATCTCAGGCTTCCAAGCCTCCAGAACTGTGAGAAATAAATTGTTGTTGTTGGTAAGCCACACAGTCTGCTGTATTTTGTTACAGCAGCCTGAAGAGACTAAGACAATGGGGGTACTGGGGATACCTTTGAGACATGCTGAGGTTTCAGAAAAGCCAGTGCTAAGTGTCTACCGAGCCAGAGTGTCAATTAACTTTTGCTGGGTCACCAATCACCTTAAAATTTAGTGATTTAAAATAATAGCCATTTACTTAGTGCATGCTTCTGTGTGTCAGAACTTTTGCTGGGCTCAGCTGTACAGTTTTGAGCCTGGCGAGGCTTCCTCATGCATTTGCTGCCAGCAATGGCTCTGCTGATCTTGGCTGGCTTTCTCACATGTCTGGGGTTCGGCCGGGACATCAGGGCTGACTTGAATCCTGCTACATGGTCTCCACGCTCCAGCAGACTAGGTCTACCTTGTTCTCATGGTGGTGGGATGGGTTCTGAGAGACAACAGGCCAGGGTGAGACCTCTACTCAGCCCTGGAACACCATCACTTCTGCTGAAATCTCTTGACCAAAGCAAGTTGTAAGACCAGCCCAGACAGAAGGGATGGAGAAACAGACTCCCCCTCTTGGTGAAAGCAGATACAAAATCCCAAAAATTATTTGACATAAATGCTGACAAGGAGCAAAGATGTTTTTTGTCTGGGAGTTCTTAAAATGCTTCACCATTATCAAATGCATTTTTCAGATTCTCTCTGAGAGAAATGGGACGGGGATTGGAAATTGTGGCCCTTCTTATGAACAGCACATACATTCAGGTAGGTAGCAAGATGTTTGAAAAAAGCTTCAAGTCAACTGGACTTAAAACTAGCAAAATTTGTGGGCACCTGGGTGGCTCAGCCGTTAAGCAGCTGCCTTCTGCCCAGGTCATGATCCCAGAGTTCTGGGATCGAGGCCCACAACGGGCTCCCTGCTCGGCGAGAAGCCTTCTCCTTCCTCTCCCGCTTCCTGTTCTTGTGTTCCATCTCTCTCTGTCAAATAAATAAATGAAATCTTAAAAAAAAAAAAAAAACTAAAAAACTAACAAAATTTGTTCCTGGAACAGTTGACAAATACGCTCATTCTGAGGTTGGTGGATAACAATGCCATCGGGTGGGATTTGATAAAAGTCTCTTTGCCTTTAAAATGAGAATGTTACCTTCCTGGCTCTGTTTGCATGGGGAAAATGCCCTGCAATCAAATTCTGTCAAAAAGAATGAACACCAGGGGCACCTGAGCAGCTCAGTCTTTAAGCATCTGCCTTTGGCTCAGGTCATGATCCCAGGTTCTTGGGATGGAGCCCCACATGGGGCTCCTTGCTGAACCGGGAACCTGCTTCTCCCTCTCCCACTCCCCCAGCTTGTGTTCCTTCTCTCACTGTGTCTCTCTCTGTCAAATAAATAAATAAAATCCTAAAAAAAAGAAAGACTGTGAAATCATATAGACTACATGACCATAAATATGGGCTAGGTGCTCTTTTGAATATAACCTATGAGTTACACTCTGTAGCTATATTGTCTGGATTCAAATTCTAGCTCTGCCAACTATGAGTGTGTGATCTAGGACAATACCTTAGTTTCCCCATCTGCAAAATAGTGTATCTCCTTCATGGAGTTGTGAAGATTAAATAAGTTAATACATTACCGAGCTTTGAACTCAGCCTGGTTCATGTTTAAGTGGTTGTTGTTATGTGTAACCTCTGACCCATCTCACCAACAAGAATGAGTTGACTACTAGGTCTTGGATAAGCAGGCAACTCAAGGACAGACAACTCATTTGCCAGTGCCCTTGCTATCATCATTCATGGTGTTTTTGATCATGTCATAAAATCCAATAAAGAATGAAATATTACTTGACCATATACAAATGTGGACAGTCCCCAGCATATAGTCATTTTACCAATACCCTGAATCTACTTGGGAATTTCTTAGATATTATACTCAGCAAAGACTTGACCCTGGAGAACTGTAGACCAGACAATCCAAACACGCTTCTAAGAGCCCTTTGTCTTGAGGAAAATAGAACAGGTAAATTTTTTTCTCACAGGCACGTTTAATATAAAATTATGCTTCTCCAAAAAATGCAATGATCTTTCTTATTTTTTCCCTCCAACTATGTATGTAAATTTTTTTAATCTACAGAAAAACTAAAAAAAAAAAAACAAAAAGAACAGTCAGCTATATGTTCTTTAGTCACATATTATATTTCACTATTGTTAATTTCTCTACTACTCTTCATTTGCCTACTTATTTGTTTAACCATGTGATTAAGTTTCAGCTTTCATGATAACTCATGCCTAAATTCTTCACAGTGTATTTTTTTAAAGATTGTATTTATTTATTTGAGAGAGAAAGAGAGCAAGTGCTCAGAGAGGGGAAAATAAGCTGACTCCCCACTGAGCATGGAGCCCAAGGCAGGGCTTCATGCAGGGCTCCATGCAGGGCTCGATCCCTGGACCCTGAGATCATGACCTGAGCTGAAATCAAGAATCAGATGCTTAACCGACTGAACCCCCCCAGGCGCCCCATTCACAATGTATTCTAAGAGGACAGAAACAATCCATCATGATTCTAATGTCATTATTACATCAGGAAATTTAATAATTCAGTTAAATAGATTAAAAACATATTATTTAATGGTCACTTCATTTCCAGACCTGTCCTTTTGTCCCTAAATTGTTTATTACAGCTTTTTTCAAATCCAGAATTCAACCAAGGGTCACAATTGCATTTCTTTTTCATTCTCTTTTGTCTCTTTAGAGCAGTTTCCCTGCTCCCCATCTGCTTTTTTAATAGGCTTATTTTTTTAGAGTTTCTCTACAGAAAAATTGAGGAGAGTACAGAGAGTTCCCATATAATCTATACCTAATTTCCCTTCACCTAAGTTACTTTTAGGCTTGGCCATTTCAAAACTCTCAGAAGAGTCTTTGCATTCTTTGTTGGGGGTGACGTATTTGGTTTCCTTTAACATTCAAACCTGTTGGAGAGAATTTTACATCACTGGACATCTGGGTTTTGGGTGGGGTGTTGACTGAATGGGACTTGGGGTTGTATCCCTTACAACGAAGAGTCACTGTGTTCTGGGCCGGGGGTGGGGGGTGGGGGGTGGGCAAAGGCGTGCCCAGACATTTGGGGACCAGAAAGGTGGATGGGCTGTAGCAGAGTGGTCATTTTGCCAAATCAGATTTATTTTGTTGAGCATGTACATAAGGTCCAGCTCCCAGTCTCCCTTGCAACACTAGAGAGGGCCATGTCTTACGGAGCTCCTAGGCACTGGAACATGGGTGGGAGTGCCGTTTGCCTCTTCCAGGCCCTCCCATTTCTTTTCTCTCTTGCAATTGTCCATGCCCTTTCTTCCTTAATCACTGAGTCAGATGCAAAGTATCCAGGGGGACTGGGAGGCCGAGGGGCTGGTGGAGCCATGATGGGGCCCCAGAAGTGGATCCCTGTTGTGTCCATGGCACAGAGCACCTGGCCTGCTCGCAGTCCTATTGTCCTGCAAAGCAGAACTGAATGCTTGTTTTACAAAGCCCCTGCGCTTTTGGGATGTTTGCCACAGCAGTTAACAGACCTGCACCCCTGCAGGCCTGGCTCCTTGCCTTAGTTTCCTAGTATGCTGTAAACAACTTACTCGGGGGATCAGCACCACAAAAGAGTATTATCTCACAGTTCTGGTGGTCACAAGTCTGAAATCAGCTTCACTGGACTCAAGTCGAGGTTCAACAGGCTTCATTGCTTTTAGAGTTGCTAGGAAGAGAACCTGTTTCCTGGCCTTTCCCGGGTTTCGGGAGGCTGCGTGTATCCCTTGGTACCTACATCGCTCTGACCTCCGCTCCCGTCGGCTGGTCTGCTCCTCACTCGGACCCTCCTGCCCCCTCTTTTGCTTATAAGGACATAGTGATGACATTGGGCCCACCTGGCTAATCCAGGCCAACCTTCCCATCTCCAGACACTCAAATTAATAACACCTGCAAAGTCTCTTTTGCCATATAGGGTAGAATTTCCACAGGTCCTGGGGTCTTAGGACATAGACACGTTTGGGAGCCGTTGCTCTGCCTACCACCCTTCACTTCCTTCACCTATGCTCAGTGTCCTTCTCAGTGAGGGCTTCACTGGCCAGTCTTTGTAAGTTTCCATCATATCCTCGCCTTTCAGAATCCTCCTTCCCTGATTTTTTTTGTCCCTTAGTCCTTGCCACTATCTCAGGTACGCTACATTTTTCTTATTTGTCTTTTCTCTCTGACTAGAATGTAAGTTCCTGGAGGAAAGAGATTTTTGTCTGCTTTTTCAGTGTGATATTCCTAGAGCCTAGAACAGTGTCTGACATTTGAATGGGTGTCTGAGTGATGTGGATCACAAAGGCAAAAAAAAAAAAATTAAATTAAATTTCCTTACTATCTACAGCTCATTGACAAATCCTTCAACCAGGCAGAGTGACATTCCTCTAGGGACACAGCTGCCTTGATGCTAATACTTTGCCAAGGGCAAAAGACAATCTTACCCCTATCCCCAGGATCCTGTAAGTCTACTTTAACATATAAAAATTCCTTTGGAAACGTCCTTTATCTCTCCCCCAAGCATATAACTCACTGATATACATCTGATATACATCTGAACGGTCTCATGACTTGGGTTTTATTAGACAGTAATAAATGAGCTTTTCCTAACAATAGCTAGACTCCTCAAGGTCCTGGAAACCTTGTTTCCAAAATGCCTGGAGGCATACACTATCCCGAACCCCCTCCCAACTTGAAAGAATATAATGGGTCACTCCTCACGACCCCAGTACAGCTCTTTCTGCCCACGGGTCCCGTCCCCCTGCTTTAATAAAGCTACCTTCTTGCACCAAAGACATCTCAAGAATTCTTTCTTGGCTGTTGGATCAAACCCCAATGTCTTCTCCACAGCACAAGTACTTGTTGAATAAATAACTTTTTAGAAATATTTATTTATTTGAGAGACAGAGAGAGAGCATGCACATGTGAGAGCATGAGCAGGGGGAAGGGAAGAGAGAAAGAGAGAGAGAGAGAGAGAGAGAGAGAGAGAATCTCAAGAAGACTTCCTGCTAAGCACAGAGACCAACTCAGTGGCCCAATTGCAGGACCCTGAGATCATAACCTGAGCCAAAACCAAGAGTCAGGTGCTTAACCAACTGAGCCACCCACGCACCCCAATAAATGATTTTTTAATAGAATGGAATTACATTCGTGTTGTAGTATTTATTGATTGAACAATATCTTTGATCGGGAACTTGAATCCGGCCATTTGATATTTCACCACGATGTAACGTACCTGTCTTTGCCAGAAGCTGTGATCTTGGGGATGTAGTCCTAGAATTCCCAGTGTTACAGTTACACCCTTGTTCATAGATTTCCTATGAGGATGTGTAATGCAAAGAAATAGCTACCAACTGGAAAGCATTCAAAGTGGAGTCCCTAATTTATTTGACAAATTGCTGAAGTGAACGGACCAGACAGCCCAAATAACGTCAGTGTTGTTTACCATAAACACCTCTAGATCAGTGCTTCTCACACATGAACTTGCGTATGAGTCACAAACCATATGAGTCCCCCAAGGAGTCTGTTAAAAATGCAGTAGGTCTGAATGATGCTTGTGCTGCTGACCTGCAAAATAGCAAGATCTTATATGATATTAAAACCAGAAATTAAACCCAGGGAGGTAATAATTTTTCTCTTGCAGGAAAGATGTTAAAAGCTGAGGTCTAGGGACCTAGAAAAAAGCCAGAAAAAAAAAAAGGCACACTGGACCAAGGAAGCAGAAGGGAAGATTGGAAGGCTTACTTATATTTTTTGTAGAGGTAAGATGTTCATAAAACAAACATAAATTTCCACAAATGAAATCATATGCAAAGTTGAAAATCCTCTTTCTTCTCTCTTCTTCATGTGAACCCCCTACTTCCACATCCGTTTGTAATCTGGAATGTATTTTTTGTTTCTCCCAAACTTTAAAATCCCACATCATGCACACATGGGTTAGTCTCCCTAGCCTTCCCTTCCCTTCCCTTCCCTTCGTCCTCTCCTTTCCTTTCTCCTTTTCCTTTCTTCTTCCTCCTCCTCTTCCTCCTCCTCCTCCTTTTCTTCTTCCTCTTTCCCTTCCTTCTCCTCCTCCCTCTTCTTCCTTTTCCTCCTCCTCCCCCTCCTTCTCTTCCTTCTCCTCCTCCTCCTCCTTCTCCGTTATTGTTTTTGCCACCATGAACAGTACACATGGGGAAGTGCTGGTGTAGTCATTTTATGTTTTAGGAAAGTTGAGGTGGTAAAACTACACAGCTGAAAACAGCCACTAATGCTGCCAAGTGTATAACAAAACTCAGCCCCGTTCCCTGGTCTGCCTTCTCAGGAGATTGCTCCTCTCCACAGCAGCCACTTTCAACCTTCAGTGATTTCTTTCCATACTTGTTTCTAGATAGTATCTATTTACTTTTTACAATGGCAGGTGAGGATTCAATGATCTATATACCTCCTACCTCGTCAAAGTTGTTACAGCTCTTTTATTAAGTCAACTTTCATTATCATTATGTTTTACTATTCACAGATGAGGATATATTATGTTACATACTTTGCCATCCATGTGCTTGTCAAATTAACCACATTAATTCCCTCCCCAAATCTGAGAAAATCCGCTCAAGACATGCACTCCATGAGTCCTCTTCTTTTGTCCCCCTCTTTCTTTCTCTCCTCTCCTTGGAGAAATTCCTCCCAGAGCCCCTTCTCCCTGCATTCCAGTCTGGGCTGGCTACCTTCCTTAGGGCTGATGAGTGGTGGCCTCGGGACACTTCTCTTCACCAGCCAGGCTTGAAGACAGGCAGGTGAATGGAGGCAGGACAATTGGAAGAGGTGATGTAATCAGCAGCATTCGCAGTGTCAGTGAGATGGGAGAGCTGGAGCTCTTGCTGCCATGCCCAGCATCTCCAAGACAAATGGTGTTTGAGTTGAGTTATCATTTTATCAATGCTTCCAGTATGAGAGAGGATATGGAAATTGTATCCTCCTCTTTAACTACTATGACTATTATTTTTACGCATTTTGATTACTTCCCTAGGTTAGGTATGTGTGTTTTTAGAGACTCGGTGTTTTTTACGCTCCAGTTATTTAAAGTATATAAAGAATAGTTTTAAAATGTCATAGTTATTTTTTGTTCTTTGTTTTTTTTAGACCTTAAAGGGTGCCGATATTCACAAAGTTGGGGCAGAACCTTACCAATGTCCCTGTAAGATACTTAGAGCATTTCTAGCATAGAGATTAAGTTTCTGTCTCTGGTCTCAGCTAATCTGGGTTTAAAACTTAGTTACAAGCTTATGGGCTACAAGACCTTGGACAAATCAATCAACTTTTCCATGTCTCAGTCTCTTCTGTAAATTGGGGTTGGTGATAGTACCTGACTCATGGGACTGGAATGAAGACTGAGTACCCTAATGTGCTGAGCACAAATCCTGACACATGAGAAAGAACAATAAGTATGCAGTATTTACTACATACTTTCATGCTAAAATGTGAAACACCAGCAAAAATCTGAAATGTGAAAATGTGCACAATTTACTGTTTTTAAGAGATTTGGATATTCTAAAGAGTCACTGAGCTAATTCATTTATGTATTCATTTATAAAACAAATATTAAGACTTGCTATCGTATTGCTATGCTCCAAGTATTGTGGACAGTGCTAGAAACACATACATGGTTACAAAAGAGAGAAAAAACGCTGTGTAGCATTTTCATAGCCAAGAGGTGGAAGCAACCCAAATGTCCATTGGCAGGAGTGGATAAAGAAATGTGTATATTCATACAATAGGATATTATTCAGCCTTCAAAAAGAAGAGAACCTTGTTATATGTTACAAAACAGACAAACCTCAAGGACATTATGTTAAGTGCAACAAGCCAGGAACAAAAGGACAAATACGATATGATAGTATACTTCTAAAATGTATAGATACTTCTAAAATGTATCAGAATTGCAGCAACAGAAAGTAGAGAGGTGGTTGTCAAGGGCTAGAGGAAGGGGAATTAGTCTTTCATGGGTACAGAATTTCAGTTTTACAAGATGAAAAAATTCTAGAGATCTGTTGTACAACGATGTGAATATACTCAACGCTACTGAAAGTACACTTAAAAAGAGGCTAAGATGGTAAATTTAATGTTGTATATCCTTTTACCACAAAAAAACATAAAATAATACTAGTTGTTAAAGCCCCCTACAATTAGCAAGTGAAATGCTGGGTTTGTGATCCTTAGCTGGACAGAGCAGCCCAGGTCCAAGGAGGGTGGAGTGACAATGTGAAAGAGGGGGGCAGCATCCCAGTGTGTCGGCTGGATGGCCACTGCCCCCGTCGGAGACTAGAGTACAATAGGCCATCACTTGTGGAGCATACTGTTCTGTAGGGGAGGAATTGAAGATTTGAGAGATTAAGTAACTCACCCAAGTGGTGGAAATAGTGACTTGTATGTGAATGGTTTTATGGCATAACCCCTTCTTTTAACCAGTCAGCTGCTATACCTCTTTTGGGAAGGTGGGGAAATCTGTGGGCCAGGTGCTAATAGTTGGTGCAACAGCGGAGGCAAGGGTGACAAGAGGTGGAGGGTGGTAGGTCTGCCTATTGTGTAAACCCGAAAGAAGGTCTGATTCTAGGTGCTCCATCTAGAAACACGGAGCGAGATGAGCAGCAAGTCAGCATCAGGGAAACCAAGATCATGGACAAATGAGCAGGCAGTGTACAAGAGAGGAAGCAAAGATGGAAATGTCACATTCTGTGGGTAAGCACTATCAACACATCTCTCAACACATCTGTTTTTTTTTTTTTAAAGGTGCTTCAATTTGCCTGCTCTGTTCTTATACATGTTCTGTTTGTATATGGATGGATATAGATAGCATTCTATAGGTTATCTACCTGATCATCTTCACATGTGGCCATTCACAGTAACCAGGTGGTGAACAGAGTTCTTGAATCACTTTTATATGGTGACCTCATTTTAATAATCATTGTTATTTTCTATTATTTCTAATTGTGGTAAAACACCCAACATCGCATTTACCATCTTAGTCATTTTAAAATGTGTAGGTGAGTGGTGTTAAGTACATTCACACTCTTGTGTAGCCACCACCACCATTCACTTCTTTTCATCATCCAGACAGTGACCGTCCCCACTAGACGGTCACTTCCTGTTCCCCCTCCCTTCAGCCTCTGGCACCCACCATCCCATTTTCTGTCTATATGAATCTGACTCCTCTAGGTACCTCCTAGGTGGAATCATGCCGTATTTGGTAAGTTGATAACAATCGACTTTTCAACACTGGCCCACCAACCCCAAGGCCATTCTCCTGGGTCTCTTCGGTCAATTGCACTGCCGCTGGTCTGCAGTGAACCTCGCTGTATGGAAATTCTCTGCCCTCAGGAGCTAGATAATCTGCTCCTTGAAATAAAAATCACCGTTTCTTTGATGAGAGCAAAATTGGAGGGACTAATTTTGCATTAGACTGAGAGTTCAGAATGGAGTAAGTTTCAGAAGATGAGTCAGGATGGTTTGGATTATGTTGGGGGTCGATGATTATGTTGAGTGGTTGGCATGTGAGTCCGTATGTATAAAAACGGGAAAACTGACCCTCAAATTAGTCATCTAGAAGTGAGTTCTGGATTGTTCACCTTTCTGTTCAACCTTAGTGTGAAAAACCTGACTCAGTGTTTTTTGTTTGTTTGGTTTGTTCTTGTTTTTTTTTCCTGACCCAGGGCAGGTCTCCATAGCAACCCCCTTGCTTTGATGCAAGGTTTCCAGGTTTGGCCATTACTGACATTATTGGGCATTGTTATCTGGGGCTGGATACCTGTTTGTTGTGGGGGGCAATCCTGTGTATTGTAGGATGTCTGGCAGCAAGCATCATTGGCCTGTACCCACTAGATGTCAGTGGCCCTCCCTGCCAAGTTATGACAACCAAAAATGTCTCCAAATATCGTCAAATGTCCTCCAGTGGGCAAAATCACCAAGTTGAGAACCACTGCTTTATGAGGATGGAGAAGAGAAAGCCCGTTTCTTGCTTTGTCAGAATGATCTAACTCTGAGTCTAAGTCTCTAGTCTGATAAACTTTGATAAAAATATACATTTGGCTGTAGACATAAAACCTGAAAACTGGTTATTAAGCAATCTTTTTGTACTCACTTCCAACAAAGTCACCGATTTATACTTTCTTAAGGGGAAAAATACTGTCTTAGGAGTCTGACACCACCAAGAGTGGAAGGAAGTGGGAGACTAGGGCTGCTCACAGCACATGCCCTTCGGAATGGTGGGTTTGCTGGGAGCACCACTGGGCACTTTTCTGCACTTAGTCATTGAGTCCCGGGCCAGAGCTTCCTGTATCAGTCCCTCTAAAAGCACATTAATGCTGTCCTCTCATTATCAGATCTACAACTATGTATTTACAGCAGGCAGATTGAAGGGGTATCAGATGCACAGCAGGTGCTAAAATATTTAATAAGTAAATAAAGGTAATCAGAACCAGATTCACAGAGCTCAATCTGTAAAACATCGTAGCCTAAAAACACATCACTTCTGAAGTTTTCAGGGGATGTACAATTGCAGTGTTTGTAAGCTGATTCTAATCACATTATTCTTTTGCATAAGTTTCTGGTGAATTCTTTAGTTCAATTAGATTTTATTTTTTTTAAAAGATTTTATTTATTTATTTGTCAGAGAGAGAGAGGGAGAGAGAGCGAGCACAGGCAGACAGAATGGCAGGCAGAGGCAGAGGGAGAAGCAGGTTCCCTGACGAGCAAGGAGCCCGATGTGGGACTCGATCCCAGGACGCTGGGATCATGACCTGAGCCGAAGGCAGCTGCTTAACCAACTGAGCCACCCAGGCGTCCCTAATTAGGTTTTATTTTAGAATGCATACCTAAGATGTCTAACACTGCATCTGGGGTCCTTCCTCCACTGGTATCCCTCCGTCCTGCTGAACTAAACTAAGTTGTGGAACAGTGGCCAGTTGGGGGAAAAGTGACTTGCTCAGTTTGGAGAGCAAACTCAATATTATAACTTCATAAGAAAGAAGAAAATTGTGAAATAAAACTTCTGGAAGAAAAGCTACACCCAATTTTCTTGATTTGCTTATAGTAAGCTTTTTTGGGGCCACCTGGTTGGCTCAGTTGGTAGAACATGTGACTCTTAATCTCATAGTTGTGAGTTCAAGTCACATGTTGGTGTGGAGATTACTTAAAAAATAGAATCTTAAGGGGGCGCCTGGGTGGCTCAGTGGGTTAAGCCTCTGCCTTCAGCTCAGGTCATGGTCTCAGGGTCCTGGGATCGAGCCCTGCATCTCTGCCAAGCAGAGAGCCTGCTTCCCCCTCTCTCTGTCTGCCTCTCTGCCTACCTGTGATCTCTGTCAAATAAATAAATAAAATCTTAAAAAAAAAATAGAATCTTAAAAACATAACAAGTCTCTTTTTTTTAAAAAATTTTTTTAAGTTTATTTAAGCAATCTCTGTGCTTACAATAAAGAAAGGTAACTTTTTATTTTTATTTTTATTATTTTTATTGAAATTCCAGTTAACATACAGGGTTATGTTTGTTTCAGGTGTACAATATAGTGATTCAACACTTCCATACATCACCTGGTGCTCATCACATATGCCCTCCTTAATCCCCATCGCCTATTTCATCCATCCCCTCACCCACCTCTCTTTGGTAACCATCAAGTTTGTTTTCTTTCTTTCTTTCTTTCTTTCTTTCTTTCTTTCTTTCTTTCTTTCTTTCTTTCTTTCTTCCTTCCTTCCTTCCTTCCTTCCTTCCTTCCTTCCTTCCTTCCTTTCTTTCTTTCTTTCTTTCTTTCTTTCTTTTTTTTTTTTAAGATTTTATTTATTTATCTGACAGACAGAGATCACAAGTAGGCAGAGAGCCAGCCAGAGAGACAGAGGGGAGGCAGGCTCCCTGCAGAGCAGAGAGCCCAATGCGGGGCTGGATCCCAGGACCTGAGACTATAACCTGAGCCAAAGGCACAGGCTTTAACCCATTGAGCCACACAGGCGCCCCAAGTTTGTTTTCTATAATTAGATTTGTCTCCTCTCATTTTTTCCCCTTTGCTAGTTTGTTTCTTCAGTTCCACATATGAGTGAAATCATATGGTATTTCTTCCTGTGACTTATTTCACTTAGCTTTATACTGTCTAGCTCCACCCATGTGGTCGCAGATAGCAAGATTTCATTCTTTTTTAATGACTGAATAATATTCCATTGCATATGTATGCCACCTTTTCTTTATTCATCAGTTGATGGACACTTGGGCTGCTTCCATAATTTGGCTATTGTAAATAATGCTGCTATAAACATAGGGGTGCATGAATCCCTTGGAATTAGTGTTTTTGTATTCTTTGGGTAAATACCCAGTAGTGCAATTGCTGGATCATAAAGTAGTTCCATTTTTAACTTTTTGAGGAGACTCCATACTGTTTTCCGAGTGGCTGTACCAGTTTGCATTCCCACCAACCGTAAGAGGGTTCCATTATCTGCACATTCTCTCCAGCACCTGTTGATTTTAGAAGTTCTTTAGAAGTTTAGTTTTAGAAGTTCTTTATATACTTTGGATACTAAACCTTTACTGCACGTATCATTTGCAAACATCTTCTTTCATTCTGTATGCTGTCTTTTAGTTTTGCTGATTATTTCCTTCGTTATGTAAAAGATTTTTATTCTGGGGCGCCTGAGTGGCTCAGTGGGTTAAGCCTCTGACTTCAGCTCAGTCATGATTTCAGGGTCCTGGGATCAAGTCCCGAATTGGGCTCTCTGCTCAGAACAAAGCCTGCTTCCTCCTCTCTCTCTGCCGGCCTCTCTGCCTACTTGTGATCTCTCTGTCGAATTAAAAAAAAAATCTTAAAAAAAAAGATATTTATTCTGATGTTGTCCCAATAGTTTATTCTTGTTTTTGTTTCCATTGCCTCAGGAGACAGATCTAAAAAGATGTTGCTACAGTCAATGTCAAAGAACTTATGGCCTGTGTTCTTTTCTAGGACTTTTATGGTTTCAGGGTCTCACATTTATGTCTTTAATCCATTTTGAGTTTATTTTTGTGTATGGTATAAGAAAGTAATGCAGTTTCATTCTTCTGCATGTTCTTGTCCAGTTTTCCTCACACCATTTGTTGAAGAGACTTTTTCCTATTGGGTATTCTTTCCTGCTTTGTTGAATGTTAATTGACCATGTAACTGTGGTTTTATTTCTGGCTTTTCTATTCTTCCATTGATCTACTTGCCTATTTTTGTACCAATACCATACTGTTTTGATCACGACAGCTTTGTAATATTACTTGAAGTCTGGAATAGTGATATCTCCAGCTTTTTTTTTTTTTTTTCTCTTTTCAAGACTACTTTGTCTATTTGGGGGCATAAAGGTAGGGATCCAGGGGTACCTGGGTGGCTCAGTGGGTTAAGCCTCTGCCTTCGGCTCAGGTCATGATCCCAGGGACCTGGGATCGAGCCCCACATTGGGCTCTCTGCTCAGCAGGGAGCCTGCTTCTCCCCCTCTCTCTGCCTGCCTCTTGCCTAGTTGTGATCTCTGTCAAATAAATAAATAAAATCTTAAAAAAAAAAAGGTAAGTTTCCATATACATTTAGGATTGTTTCTTCTAGTTCTGAAAAATGCAATTGGTATTTTGATATTGCATTAAATGTGTAGATTGCTTTGGGTAAGTAACATTTTAACAATATTCTTCCAATTCCAATGGAATATCTTTCTTTGTGCCATCTTTAATTTCTTTCATTAAGTGTTCTATAGTTTTCAGAGTATAGATCTTTTACCTATTTGGTTAGGTTTATTTCTAGGTATTTTATCATTTTTGGCACAATTGTAAATGGGATTGTTTTCTTAATTTCTCTTTCTGCTACTTCATTATTGGTAGATAGAAATGCAACAGATTTCTGTACATTGATTTTAGCAGTTTTGTGGTGGAGTCTCTTGAGTTCTTTTTTTTTTTTTTTTTTTTTTTTAATTTTATTTATTTATTTGACAGACAGAGATCACAAGTAGGCAGAGAGGCAGGCAGAGAGAGAGGAAGGGAAGCAGGCTCCCTGCTGAGCAGAGAGCCCGATGCGGGGCTCAATCCCAGGACCCTGGGATCATGACCTGAGCTGAAGGCAGAGGCTTTAACCCACTGAGCCACCCAGGCACCCCTCTTGAGTTCTTTATATGTAGCATCATGTCATCTGCAAATAGTGGAAATTTTACTTCTTCCTTATTGATTTGTATTTTTTATTTCTTTTTGTTGTCTGAGTGCTGTGGCTAGGACTTCTAGTACTATGTTGAATAAAAGTGGTGAGAGAGGATATCCTTGTCTTGTTCCTGACCTTTAGGGAAAAAGAATTTTTCCCCAAAGGATGATGTTAGCTGTGGGTTTTTCACAGATGGACTTATTATTATTTTTTTAAAGATTTTATTTATTTATTTGACAGAGATCACAAGTAGTCAGAGAGGCAGGCAGAAAGAGAGGAAGGGAAGCAGGCTCCCTGCTGAGCAGAGAGCCTGATGCGAGGCTCAATCCCAGGATCCTGGAATCATGACCTGACCTGAAGGCAGAGGCTTTAACCCACTGAGCCACCCAGGCACCCAGATGGGCTTATTATTATGCCGAGGTATGTTCCCCCAAACCTACTTTGTTGAGTTTTTATTATAAATGTTATACTTTGTCAAATGCTTTTTCTGCATCTATTGAAATGATCTATGGTTCTTACCTTTCTTACAGATGTATCATGTGGATTGATTTGTGAATATTCGACCATGCTTGCAAACCAGGAATAAATACCACTTGGTCATGGTGAATGAGTCTTATTTTTAAAGTAGGCTCCCATGCCCAACATCGGGCTTAAACTCACAGCCCTGAGATCAATAGTTGTATGCTCTGCTGAGCCAGCCAGGCACCCCATGTGGTAAAGGATTTTTTTTTTTTTTAATGTATTGCTGAACTCAGTTTGCTCTCATTTTGTTGAGAATTTTTGCATCTATGTTCATATTGGCCTGTAATTCTTTTTCATGGCATATTTATCTGGTTTTGGTATCAGGGTAATGCTGGCCCCATAGAATAAATTTGGAAGTTTTACTTCCTTTTCTGTTTTTCGGAATAGTTTGAGAATAGGTATTAACTCTTCTTTAAATGTTTGGTAGAATTTGCCTGTGAAGGGGCGCCTAAGAGGCTCAGTGGGTTAAAGCCTCTGCTTTTGGCTCAGGTCACGATCCCAGGGTCTTGGGATCGAGCCCCACATCGGGCTCTCTGTTACGCAGGGACCCTGCTTCCTCCTCTCTCTCTGCCTGCCTCTCTGCCTACTTGTGATCTCTCTCAAATAAATACATAAAATCTTAAAAAAAAAATTTGCCTGCGGAGCCATCTAGTCCTGGACTTTTTTTTTTGGCCCGGGGCGGGGTTTGATTCAATTTCTTTGTTGGTTATCAATCTGTTCAAATTTTCTATTTCTTCCTGCTTCAGTTTTGTTAGGTTATGTTTCCAGGAATTTGTCCAATTCTTATAGGCTGTCCAGTTTGTTGGTATATAGTTTTTCATAATATTCTTTCATGATTGCATTTCTGTGGGATTGGTTATTTTTCCTCTCTCATTTGTGATACTATTGAGTCCTTTATTTTTCTTGATAAGTCTGGCTAGAAGTTTATCAATGTTATTAATTTTTTCAAAAAACCAGCTCCTGGTTTCATTGATCTGTTCTATTGTTTTTCTAGTTTCTATATAATTTATTTCTGCTCTGTAGAGATAGATAACTTTTGGGGTGCCTGGCTGGCTTAGTCAGTGGAGCATGCAACTCTTGATCTTGGGGTTGTGAGTTTGAGCCCCACACTGGGTATAGAGATTACTTAAAAATTTTTTAAAAAGGGAGATGGATAGCTTTTTTAAGCTTAATTCTTTCTTTTGCATAGCTGTAAAAATGTATGTGATTAATTGCAATGAAATAAACCTAAACACCACAGAAAGAAAGGTGTGAAAGATTAAGCTTAAAAAAACCCCCTTTATGGGGGCGCCTGGGTGGCTCAGTGGGTTAAGCCTCTGCTTTCGGCTTGGGTCATGATCTTAGGGTCGTGGGATGGAGCCCCACATAGGGCTCTCTGCTTGGTGGGGAGCCTGATTCCCCCTCTCTCTCTGCCTGCCTCTCTGCCTACTTGTGATCTCTCCCTGTCAAATAAATAATAAAAAAAAAAACCCACAAAGAACAAAAAACAAAAACCCTTTATGTATTATGGAGTAAGGTACCAATCCTCATTTCTATTTCCTGCAAATGGTATTCTAAATTAATAAGATAAACTTGAATTTACAAACAGATCTGGTTTGATAAGATTCCAGTCTTTTATTGGAGATATATTTGGTGAAAAGTCACTTTGACTCAAAGTTTAAGATAGAATATGAAGGAATACAGTAAATATACTCCAAATTTGAAACCTCAGGTGCATACCACATCCTACTTGAAAATGGCAGAAGCCTATTATAGATTTTGAAAACCTCCAAGAAACAAACATGGTTTATAATGAGGAATTATGTGCTTTTAATTAGTTCTGAGCAGTGCAGGAAATGAATGATACTGATAATGTTTAGGGAGAAAGGTGGAAAGAAAAAATTTAACCAGGAGCTTATTATCAGTTTTTAATAGCTGACATCTAAATATATTTCTGGATTAACTAATTTGGATAGTCAATAATAATTTCCTTAAATCCTCATTAAGTGAAATTATAGATTTTAATTTTTAATTTTTTATATGTGTATATATTTTTACTTTTGTTATTTATTTTTTAAAGTAATCTCTATGCCCAACATGGGGCTCAAAATCATAACCCTGAGATTGAGTCACATGCTCTACCAACTGAGCCAGCAAGGTGCCCCTAAAATTACAGAAATTTAAATATTTTTTCATGTTTTTATATATTAGCTTTCACCTACACACATTAAACCATACTTTTACTACTCAGTTCATTCATTCGAATGCCTGCCTTTGGATGCCAGGTGCTTGATCCAGGTGTTCAAGTGGAGCTATTACTCAGCTTACATCATACTACTTAGTTGTCAACAGTAGTTAAAGCGGGATCTTGAAGCAGGGGTAAAAATTAATATTTAGATTAAAAGTTATTATAAAACACAGAAAAGATCATGGAACATAAAATATACCAAAGAAACTAAGAAAAATTCAATGTTTAAAATGCCTTTTCTTGGGGCCCTTGGATTGAGTCCTGCATCAGGCTCCCTGCTCAGTGGGGAGTCTGCTTTTCCTCTCCAGCTTCCTCTGCTACTACCCCTCTGTGTGCCAAATAAATAAATCTTTATTTTTTAAAATTAATTTTATTAAAGATTTTACTTGAGAGACAGTGAGAGTGAGCATATAGAAGGAGAATGGGAGGGAGACGCAGACTCCCTGATATGCAGAGAGCCCTATGCGGGGCTTGACCCTGGGACTCGGAGATCTCAACCTGAACAGGTTAAGGCAGATGCTTAACCAAATGAGCCATCCAGGTCTCCCAATAAATAAAATCTTAAAAAAAAAAAAATGCCTTTTCTTATTAAAGATAAGCTGTCAGAGGCTCTTGGGTGGCTCAGTTGGTTGGCTTTCTGCCTTCGGCTCAGGTCATGATCCCAGGGTCCTGGGACTGAGTTCCACGTTGGGCTCTCTGCCCAGAGGGGAGCCTGCTTCTCCTTTCCTTCTGCTTTCAGCTCTGCCTGCTTGTGCTCTATCAAACAAATAAACATCTTAAGAAAAAAAAGATAAGCTGTCATACACATGCATATGCAGCTATCTAATATTTTTGTTTTTGAAGAAATGGCCTCATGAGTTTTTTTTTTTTTTTAAAGATTTTATTTATTTATTTGACAGACAGAGATCACAAGCAGGCAGAGAGAGAGAGGGAAGCAGTCTCCCTGCTGAGCAGAGAGCCCGATGCGGGGCTCGATCCCAGGATCCTGGGATCATGACCCAAGCCGAAGGCAGAGGCTTTAACCCACTGAGCCACACAGGTGCCCCTCTTCATTTTGTTTTTTTTAAAGATTTTATTTATTTGACAGAGAGAGAGAGAGAGAGCACGTACAAGTAGGCAGAGAGACAGGCAGAGAGAGGGGGAAGCAGCCTCCCCGCTGAGCAGAGAGCCCGATACGGGGCTCGATCCCAGGACCCCGAGATCATGACCCGAGCCAAAGGCAGAGGCTTAACCCACTGAGCCACCCAGGCGCCCCTACAGCCATCTAATTTGACTGTGGAGGCTACTCCCGATAAATCTGTTTTCCTCAGATGCACTTACAAAATTCATGTGAAGAGCACTCATACATGACCTCTGAAATAGTTTAAAAAATGTAGTTAGGAGCTACATGACTTTTCACACAGTGAGACAGAAAAACAACAGATATACATTGCTAATTTTTTCAAGTAATGTTATGTACAGTTTTATTGCCAGTATATGCACAACAGTAAGCATAGAACTATAAATACACAATGTAATTAACAGTAGAAAACAAAACTGTTACAGGTAAAGGGGAGGGGATATAGAGAAACTATTTTCCTGCTGCTAGAACAGAAACGAAGGGAAAAGCCTATGACAAATCATCCATCCAGTACTCTTGTCTTAAATTCTTTACATACATTTCTACATTTTTTTCAATTAAACAAATAAAGTACAGATAACTCTGTAACAATAGCAAATTGCTTCCCTAATAGCTATTTGCCTTTCCAGTCAAATTCACTTCATGTTAGGATTTTTAAAAAAGTCAAGATGAGAAATCATTAGTATCCTGGTTCCCAATGATTTAATTTGCCTTTCACCAAACTGGTAATTTTTGAAAGTTGGCTGCACATGAGAAGAATAGGTGTAGTAAAAGGTGATTAAAAAAATTTGTTAAAATGTAACAGAAAATCACCCTTGAAGTAGTTTTCCAAAGGACACTACAGACAGCAGCTCAGTTATAAGGATTAACCCTGAAGAGGTAGAGAATTTGAGTCCATTACACAAAGATAATAGCCTTGCACCATCTTCTCTCTCATCAGGATCAATGTTTTCAAGTAAGACAATTTCATGGTAAAAGGAAACCAGGTTCCACCATTAAAGAAAAGGTGCTGGTTGACTCCCATGTCTCAATAATAAGTTTGTTTATTAAATGAGAAACAGAAGACGGTCAAGGACACACATGCACTTGATTTACTTTTTGTCTCTTTCCATTATCAAGTTTGTTCATAAGTGAATTTGAGATTAATAAATATGAAAAAAGCATCATTCACAACAAAGATAAACCAAAAACCCTGCAATAAAACCTTCTATTTTAATAAGTATCAAGAAAACAACAGGCAGATGATTTGGTGCAGCTTTCTTAAGGGATCTTAGAGGGGACATGGTTTTAAATAAAGATGGCAAGATCAACAACCAACAAGCAGTATCAGTGTTACAGAACTGGCTGATTCTGTAGCACTTTCTCTGAGGTCTTAGTTTTAAACTACAGATCACCCCAAAGAAATTGCAACTAATGACATGTATCACCATCACACCAACAGAGTCCAGCTGTAGTTCAAATTAGTCCTGCTTTGTTTCACATCATTTCAGTATTTCTAGCATAGGACATGATACGGAACAAAACTCCAAGTAGCAATAAAAATATTATTCTGCATCTGAATAGAGGCAAAAAAAATGTTTTAGACTGTTAAACTTTTAAAGCTTTAAGCATTCTCTTTAACCAGCATTTAAAAAAATTTATACAATCATAACACTGGCAAAGGTTAATGGGAAGACAAAGAAGTACAAACATGTGAAATGATGAATTTGATTAAAAATTACTTGGTACTGATCAACTGATGTTAATACTGCTTCTTCTTGAATTTGGAGTAACTATCATAAAGGTTACATGCAGACTGAGGATAGCCCTCTGTTACAGAAAATACAAAACAAAACAAAAAACTAAAACTGGGAAAGATGGTAAGTTCCAAAAGATGTGTTTGAAAATTTCCTTTCGTTGATGAGGGGTGGTCTGTCTGTCCTTTCTTTGAGAGGCCTGGTTCACTTTAATCAGCTTCACTAACTTTGTCCAGAAACATCAGTAGTGGGATCAGCTCCTCCAGAACCTGTCTGTGCACGTTTGATGTAAAGATTCAGTAGCTTCATCTGCAGATTCAAGCCGAACATAAGTCACTGAGCAAATTATAAGTTATAGTAAGATGCTTATTAAAAAATTATATACATATATGAATTTAAGAGAGATTTTTAGACTAAGTTACACCCAAGTTATTGTTGTTAATTAAGAATTACCAAAAAAAAAAAAATTTAAGTCTCAGTCTGTTCACAACTGAGTATTCTATTTACTCATTTATTTATGTAATCTCTGCACCCAACATGGGGCTTCAACTCATGACCCTGAGATCAAGAGTTGCATGGTCTACCAGGATGAGCCAGCCAGGCACCCCTGATAACTGAGTATTCTAATATGCCTTTTTGAAAAATGTTGTACTGATAGCATGTAAAACTTAAACTTAGGGAAAAAAAAGTCACCATTAAGACAATAAGGACAAACATCTGAGCACCATGTGCTATATAATAAGCTAACTACCTTACACTATCTCTTTTTATCTCAATAATAATTTACAGATGAGGAAATCAAGATATAGGATGTGTAAGTCATTACCCCAAAGTCACAAGGGTAGGTAAGAAATGGGCCTGGATAGGAAATTAGGCACCTGGGTTCCAGGACCCAAGATCTTAAAAAACTATAACATTGCCCTCCAAGAATGTTCTTGATTTCTCTGGGTCACTCTGTAGTCTTTGCTAGATGAGATCATACTTTTATAAAGTTTTTATCAGTGCATATACAATTTTATGCTTTACTTTTGTCATCTAATGTCATTTCCAAATATTTTCTCAACCTAGCTAGGATCTCATATGCAACTGGCTGCCTAGCATTCTGACAAAGTACTTAATTGAGAATTTTTTTTACTTAGATTCAATTTAATTAACATATATTATCAGTTTCAGGGGTAGAATTTAGTAATTCATTAGTTGCATACAACTCCCAGTGCTCATTACTTCAAATGCCTATCAGCCAATTACCCCATCCCCCCACCAATCTTGGCTCCAGCAACCCTCAGTTTGTTTCCTGGAGTTAAGAGTCTTGACAAAGTACTCAAATTTAATTCTTCTACAGACATCTTTGAATTATCACGACACAACTTGAGCTTATCACAAAAGCTTTTTTTCTTTGAAAACAACTGTGTTGGGGCGCTTTGCTGGCTCAGTTGGTAGAGCCTGTGGCACTCTTGAGTTCAAGCTCAGTGTAGAGTTTACTTTAGGGGAAAAAAAAAAAAGGGGGGCTCCTGGATGGCTCAGCCAGTTAAGTGTCTGCTTTCAGCTCAGTCATGATCCCATGCTCCTGGGATCAAGTTCTACATCAGGCTCCCTGCTTAGTGGGGACCCTGCTTCTCCCTTTGACTGCCACTTGCCCTACTTGTGCTCTTTCTGTCTCTGTCAAATAAATAAATAAAATCTTAAAACAACAACAATACAACCAAAAAACCCCAAAAGAAGACTGTTTTTTTTTTTTTTTTTGAAGACTGTTTTGTTGAAAGTTTGCTTTTTTAACATTAACTCATTGATTTAAGGGTTTTTAACCTGGTGTCCATGGGATTCAGGGATTCAGTGAATCCTCTCAAACTATGTGTAAATTTTTCTGTATTTATTTATTTTTCTAGGGATGAGATACAACCCATATCTCAAAGTGGTCTGTAACTCAGAAAGGGTTAAGAATCACTGCTTTAATCTACCTATAACTTACATAAGTATTTAATGTTAGGTATATACTTAAGCTTTATAGGTATTTTCTCCACCTCTTTGTAATTTTTTTGATTTTTTTTTTGTTTTTTTGTTTTGGACAGACAGAGATCACAAGTAGGCAGAGAGAGAGAGAGGGGGAAGCAGGCTTCCCGCTGAGCAGAGAGCCAGATGCAGGACCCTGGGACCATGACCTGAGCTGAAGGCAGAGGCTTTAACCCACTGAGCTACCCAGGCACCCCTCCTTTTTGCAATTTTAAAAATAAATTTGATCATAGTAATGACAATAGCTAGGGTGTGGGAAACTATTTAAATGAGGAAGAGTGTTTCCTGCTAACTGGTTCATAAGCAAAAATTCAACAATCATAGTTTATCCTCACCTCGTAGAATAAATATCAATGTTTGATAGTATCAAAGAAATAAGGAAAGACTCTTTTTTTAAAAAGACTCTTTTTAAAAAAAAATTTTAAAGCTTATTTAGTTAAGTAATCTTATTACTTAATGTGGGGCTTGAACTCATGACCCCAAAATCAAGAGCTGCATGCCCTTCTGGCTGAGTCAGCTAGGTACCCCTACATTTTTTTTTTTTTAAAGTCTTAAGGAAAGCAAATATTTGATTATCGTAGTTCATAGGGGGAAATTAAAGAAATGCCCAAGGGTTCCACATTTTGGGAGACATAAAGTAATCCATGAATATATAAAACCACTATTTTTTTTTTAAAGAGTATTTATTTATGTACTTATGTATTTAAATAATCTCTATACCCACTGTGGGGCTCAAACTCACAACAACCGAGATCAAGCGTCACACACTCCACCAACTGAGCCAGCCAGGCGCCCCAACCACTATTTATTCTTAAACAGTCGTTGGGGGCAAGGATTTGGGTGTGGGAGTGTGCAAGGAATGTGCTGGCTGTAGGCATTTCTTTCACAGCACCCTACCCTACCTGACTTCATGTGAGTGACCAACGTGAAAGTAGGAACAGTTAAAATTCAAATGGTAGGAGGAATGAGTTGGATGCTCAAGGCCCGACATGTTCAAAGCTGAATAACAAATTTACCTTTTAACACAACAAAGAACTAAATCTGAAAAATGTACCAATGCCACCACCTTTAGGACAAAGCATCATTACTTACTTTACTGCCAGTGAGCTGACTGAGATGTGGTTTTAGCTCATCACCAATTACCGCATGAACAGCCACCAGGCAGAAGACACAAGCTTTCCGAACACTGCTCTCTGAATTATCATAACCCTAGGGAGAAAAGTCCTTGTTAGCACTCTTGGGGGATCTAAGAAGGTACTATTCCAATTCCAACATGGACGGAAGATGTGGCTCAAAAATGAGATTATAGGCATACCAAGGGAGAGGAAGCTTTAGTGACTGAAGTTAACCCTCCTCCCTTTCCCAGCAGAAATGTGCCCTTCTCTCCTTCCACACCTCCACTCCGCTATCAGCTAGCTTTCCTTATTGGGTTCTACCTTTATTTAGCCTGGAAAGCTGCCACTTCATCAACCTGCTCTGTAAAGTCTCCAGATGACCCCTATTCAGTTGTAGGGAACCCAAGAGCACTTCACTATTGAATAAAATCTAAACAGAGTAAAACTGGGGTTGGCAGTCAAGGTACTCCTGTAATTCAGGCTGAATTAAGCTCAACATCTGTCCCATCCCTACCATTACCCCAAGTTATACACCTGGCAAAAATTTATTCAGTACCCACTATACGTATGACATAAACATACTGTGTACATGCTTTTCTTAGGACCAAAGGACCCCACAATATTATGACTAATATTAGGCTTAGAACAAAGATAATACTAAAGATGCACAAAGAAATTAATGATTAATTCTTTTCAGGAGTGGTTTTATTATACACACTATATAATATTAGTCATTAAGTTACATTATAGAATATAATCTATTGGATGGAAAAAGTTAACAATTTATGATTAAGCAAAGCATGTTATAAAATGTGAACCCACTATTAAAACGTTTATGTGGATGGGTTTGTGTGCATAGAGAAAAACACATTACATCTATGACTGCAAATCAGTATAACCACTTTGGAGAGAAATGTGGCAATACCTAGGAATTCTACTTCTAAATATATACATATAAGAAGGTAAAAGGAAGTTCACTGCAATATTTATGTTATTAAAAAAAGGGAAACAACCCAGATATTCATCAAAAGACGAATGGCTCAACAAATTGTGGTAGTCACATTAATGGAAATTACTCAGCCATAAAAAATGAATTAAATTCTAATACATGCTATAACATGGATGAATTCTAAAAATATAACGCTAAATGAAGCCAGCCAGCCACAACAGAAGAAATACTGTGTGATTCCATTTACATGAGGAACCTATAAAGCAGAAGAGAGAGAAGAGAGAAAGTAGAATTTACCAGGGGCAATGGGGAGAAGGAATAGGGAATTATTAATGGGTACAGAGTTCCTGTTTGGGATGATAAAATATATTCTGGAGCTGGACAGTTGTAATGGTTGTACATCATAAATGAATTTAATGCTACTGAACTGCACACTTAAAAATGACTAAATGGTTTACACACACACACACACACACACACACACACACACACACAGCTAGTTATGGAAAGTCTTTGCTCTGAATATCCAAGACAGCAGGAAGGCTTGGTTATGTCACTAGTGTTGCCTAGGAAGTGCCTAAAATAACTGAATCCCAAATGTATCATAATTTATTCCTCTAAATTTTGTTTCTCACCTGTATTAGGCCTGGCATAATCTCTGGCAAAAGCAAGTTAAGGGTTTCCTTGGATACTCTCTCTATCACTTTTGTTTGCATTTTGATTGCAGCCAGATTAATGGGGTAATCTGCAGTTTGGATGATAGGACAAAGCACTTTGATGCACTGCTCTGGACTGATTGAAGTGGCTAGCACTGATGCGGCTTCCTCAGCAGATCTTACCACCTAAAACAAAGAGGAAATATTTAAATTGGAGTAAAATTTTAAAATGCTATACTGTGTCCTGGAAGTAAAACTTCATGAAATATGCAATACAACAAGGTATCTATAACTTGCTTTGAAACTACTACAGTAAACAAATGTACACAAAAAGTGAGGGTGCAGTTAACACAGGGTTGGCAAACTGTAACTTTTGAAACCAGAATAGATTTATGGGGAGAAATAATTTTTCCTGATATTCTTTCTTTCTTTCATGTTCTCTTAACGTTGGCTAATCCAAGTTTGTTTTGTTTTGTTTTTTGGGGGGTGGGTGGAGGGAAAGGGCAGAGAGAGGGAGAGAGAATCCTAAGCAGGCTCTATACTCAGTATGGAGCCCGACATGGGGCTAGATCTCATGACCCTGAGATCATGACCTGAAGTCAAGAGTTGGATACTTAACTGACTGAGCATTCTGCATGCCTCAGGCTAATGCAATTTTTAAATCATACTGTGGTCTAGCTGTAATGGGTGGTGGAGGCTCCATTTATCTTTAAGGTGAACAGAATCCTCTAGAATAGCCATACTGAAACCCTGCTCACTATCAGGACCCTCAGCTCCAGGAGTATTCATGCCCTTTTCATTATATTTCATTATATTATTACATTATATTATTATTATAATAAAATATAATCAATCCTGGGGCACCTGAATGCTCAGTTGGTAGAACATACAACTCTTTTTTTTTTTAAGATTTTTTTTTTTTTAAGATTTTATTTATTTATTTGACAGAGAGAGATCACAAGTAGGCAGAGAGGCAGGCAGAGAGAGAGGAGGAAGCAGGCTCCCTGCCGAGCAGAGAGCCTGATGCGGGGCTCGATCCCAGGACCCTGGGATCATGACCTGAACCGAAGGCAGAGGCTTTAACCCACTGAGCCATCCAGGCGCCCCAAGATTTTATTTATTTATTTGACAGAGAGAGATCACAAGTAGGCAGAGAGGCAGGCAGAGAGAGAGGAAGGGAAGCAGGCTCCCGGCTGAGCAGAGAGCCCGATGCAGGACTTGATCCCCTTGATCCCAGGACCCTGAGATCACAACCTGAGCCAAAGGCAGCGGCTTAACCCACTGAGCCACCTAGGCGGCCCGAACATACAACTCTTGATCTTGGGGTTGTGAGTTCAAGCTCCAAGTGAGGTGAAAATGTTACTTAAAAATAAAATCTTAAAAAAGTCTCATTAATGGGTTATCAACTTAACATGCTATTCCTTCATCTGTTTATAATGATTTTCTTTCCTTCTGTATTGGGCCAGTGGAGGACTGACACTAATTTTATAATGAAGAGAAGAAATGGCTGTCTTTCTATTTTAGTATAATCTGTAATCTCTAGAGATGGTCTTGAGACCATGTAAAAATTACCGCCTTTGATTCTAATTTAGTAGTTTCTCACTTTGGATCTCAATCTATGAGAGCTACTAAGAAAGGTACAGTGGCATATATACTGGAGGTCAGAAGATCCAGGGCTAATTTTAGATGTAATGCCTTAAGAATGTCAATTTTATCTTTTGTGAAAATAAAGATGCCAGGCCTTATTTGGGTCAGAAGGTGGATAACTACAAATATTAGTTTTTTAAACCTTCAGCAAGATACTACAGATGTTCTACTACTAAACACCAGCTGAATAAAAAAAGAAATCTAAGTAAGAATGCATACAGATTTAGAAGTCATGACTCACTCTCCTATAAGACTTCTAGTCATTATCTTCTGAAAATTTAGAGGGTTTCAATTTCTTCAAATCCTCACAACACTACTTTCTTTTCTTTTTCATTTTTTAAAAAAGATTTATTTATTTATTTAAGTAATCTCTATGGTAAACGTGGGGCTTAAACTCAAGATCCCAACATCGAGAGCCATATGTTCTTTCAATTGAGCAAATCAGGTACCCCCGAATCCTCACCAACACTTATTGTTTTTCTTCCTCATGTATGTGAAGTGGTAGTTCACTGTGGGTTTAGTGTATTTTCCTAATGAGTACTGATATTGGGCATTTTTTCATGTGCATGTCTTCTTTGGATAACAGTCTATTTAGGTCCTTAGTTCATTTAAAAAAAATAATTCATTTATTTATTTTAGAGAGAGAGAGAGCAAGCATGAGCAGGGGAGAGGGGCAGGGGGGAGAGGTAGGAAGGGGTAGAGAGAGAGAGAAGCAGACTCCCCACTGAGCATGTAGCTGGACATGGTGCTCGATCCCATGCCCTGAAATCAAGTCAGACGCTCAACCTACTGAGCCACCCAGGCACCCCATTCTTTGTTCATTTTTAAACTGGGTTATTTCTCTTTTTGTTGTCGAGTTGCAAGAGTTTTTTTATATATTACCTTATCAGACATATGACTTGCAAAAATTTTCTTCTTCTTTCCACTTTCTTTAGAGTGCCCTTTGAAACACAGAGTTTTCTTTTTTTAAACATTATTTAAATTTGTGACACTGATTTTTAAATTTTATTTATTTATTTTTGAGTAAACTCTATGCCCAACATGGGGTTGAACTCATAATCCCAAGATCAAGAGTTTCATGATTTACTGAATGACCCAGCCGGGTGCCACTGAAGCATGAAAGTTTTTATTTATTATTATTATTAAAAAAAAGATTTTCTTTCTTTATTTGACAGAGAGAGACACAGCAAGAGAGGGAACACAAGCAGTAGAGGTGGGAGAGGGAGAAGCAGTTTCCTGCTGAGCAGGGAGCCTTGGGATCATGACCTGAACTGAGACAGATGCTTAACTGACTGAGCCACCCAGACACCCTTTTCTATTATTTAAAAAAATACTTTATTATACATTTTTTAAAGATTATTTGAAAGAGAGAGAGTGAGAGTGAGCATGAGCAGGAGAGGCAGAGGGAGAGGGTGAGGGAGAGAGAATCTCAAACCAACTCCCAGCTGAGTGCAGAGCCCAAAGGCTCAAGCTCAGGACTCCGAGATCATGACTGGAGCCAAAACCAAGAATGGGATACTTAACTGACTGAGCCACCCAGGTGCCCTCAAAAGATTTTAAGTAATCTCTATACCCAACGTGAGGACTGAACTTACAACCTTGAGATCAATAGTCACATGCTCTACCAACTGAGCCACCTGGGCATCTTGAAGCACCAAAGTTTTAAATTTTGATTAAGTCCAATTTATGTTTTTGTTGTGGTTGTTGGCTACTTGTGCTTTTAGTGTTGTATCTAAGAAACTACGGCTTAATCCAAGATGGCAAAGATTTACACCCATGCTTTCTTCTGAAAGTTGTAGTTTCAGCTCTTACATTTAGTTTTGATCTATTTTGTCTTACTGCTATTTTTTAACTTTCCTTGTTTGACTTCTTTTGCTTATGTCTTGGTTCTACCAGAGGTACCTCATGTTACTGCTCTGGTGCTTTACACATGAAACTAATCTAACATGTATGTTAACTAATTGGTATTTAAGTAAAAGTTTAAAAAGGCTAATTTTTTTACACAACTATAAATAAAAAGAGAGATAGATAGATGGATAGATGAGACAGATTTACGGGACTCTTTCAGGAAAGCTGTCCTCATTATTTTATTGAATAAACTTTGAACAGACATCTAGCTCCTACAGGCACTTTACCATTTTAATAATGATTCTTCTTAAGTTACTTCAAAAAAACAAATTCTTGTTTTTTTTTTTTTTTTTTAAAGATTTTATTTATTTGCCAGAGAGAGAGATCACAAGTAGGCATAGAGGCAGGCAGAGAGAGAGGGGAAAGCATGCTCCCTTCTGAGCAGAGAGCCTGACGTGAGACTCAATCCCAGGACCATGAGATCATGACCTGAGCCAAAGGCAGAGGTTTAACCCACTGAGCCACCCAGGCGTCCCTCAAAAAACCCAATTCTTATGATAAGTGGACAGTAATGGCTGGTGATTTCTAAATTAGAAAACTACAAGTCAAATTAAGAAGGAAAAAATGAACTCAAGATTATATCCTAGAGCTGGCTTATTTTAGGTGAAAACCATGATATCACCATAGCTCATTTAATAGAAAAAATATGATTGCGTCTTTGTCAGATATACTACCTGGAACATCAAAGTTAAGTGTTCATTTGATTGAAATGACTGACACTCTTCAAGGGTATACTTCAAGCAGTGTTTATACATTTCATGTGATAATATAAGAAGTACTGAGAATAGGGTATTTAGCCTAAAGATACAAATATAGTGATCCGAAGGGGCAGTGTACCCAAATGTTTATAGCAGCAATGTCCACAATAGCCAAACTATGGAAAAAACCTAGATGTCCATCAACAGATAAATGGATAAAGAAGAGGTGGTATATATCTACAATGGAATACTATGCAGCCATCAAAAGAAACAAAATCTTGCCATTTGCAATGACGTGGATGGAACTAGAGGGTATTATGCTGAGCAAAGTAAGTCAATCAGAGAAAGACAATTACCATATGATCTCCCTGATAGGAGGAATTTGAGAGGCAGAGTAGGGGGTTATGGGGGATAGGGAAGGAAAAAATGAAACGAGATGAGATCGGGAGGGAGAGAAACCATAAGAGACTCTTAATCTCAAAAAACAAACTGAGGGTTGCCGGGGGGAAGGAGGATATGGAGAGGGTGGTTGGGTTATGGACACTGGGGATGGTATGTGCTATGGTGAGTGCTGTGAAGTGTGTAAGCCTGACGATTCATAGATCTGTACCCGTGGGGCAAATATTACATTATATGTTAATAAAAATAATAATAAAAAAAGAAGTACTGAGAATAAAATAATAATTTAATGGTCACGTAACTTACCTCCTTATGAGGATCTTTATGTGCTTCCAATGTTTTCATGACAGTCAGTTCTGCATAGTTTTTAAATCTGGCTGGTTGATGCCTTAGGATTTCTCTTAAAACCTTTAATGCCAAAGCCCTGATTGTAGGCTAAGAAGAAATATTTTAATGTTTTTAATATTTTGGGTTGTAGACAATCTTCCATATTTTCCATTTCTGTAACTTAAGGGTCTTAACATCAGGGCAGGGATAAGTTGTAGACAACTGCACAAAGTATACGGTATATTACATAATTAAGTTTTCACATCTATAGTTGAAAACTTAAATCACACTTTTTATACTTGTAGGAGATCAAGAACCAACAACATCCTATGAAACAGGAAATTACACTTTTGAACAAGTAGTTTAAATATGCAAAACAAGCAACTTGTACTCTCCTATAAAAATAACATCAGCAACCTTTAATTTTTCCCATTGTCAATTGTTCAAAATCATTGAACTATTGGTTTAGAAGAAAAAAGTACTCATTATGAAAATTTCACACAGGAAGAAGCAGTAAGAGAGACTCATTTTCCCAATTTCCAAATCTGTGTAGTTCTTGATTAACCAGCAATCAAAGACAGGAAAACAGGCTATTATTTACACATCCTGCCATTTACCTCTTTATCCCCAAGGGTTTCAAGCAATAGAAGTAATATTGTTTTGAAATGTTCATCCCAAACACTGAAAGATTCTTCCTGTGTCAGTTTCATGAGTTCATAGAGGGCGATTTTTCTTTCTTCTACACGTTCATTGTGGTTAGACAGCTCCTTCAATAGCTCTGCAACCAGGTCAGAGTGGTCGAGGGAAAGATCTGGCAAGAGGACATAATGTTAATTCTGCAACTTTATAGGTCAGCTCTCATAAGTATGGGGATGATGACTTTAAAACATTATGAAGCAGACAATGTTAGTTTTAAGAAAAAAAAAAAAGACTAATTTTCTTTTCCATTTTTTCATCTTGAAAACACCAATTCTAGTTTAAAACTTTTTGTAATGAAAATTCACATAAAGAAAAATATAATGAACCCTTACACACCCCTCACCCAGATTTAACAATTATTAAGATTTTATCATTCTTGCTTCATCTTCATCCCTTCCCACTTTTTTCCCTGAAATATTTCTAGTAAATGGCAAATAAATCATTTAATCCTTATATCAGTATGCATTTCTATGGTGCCATGCCAGGAGGCTCACAATGTTTGGGTACTCCATATTTAGTGCTATTAATAACAACCACTGGATTTAAGTGGTGACAACTTGATCCCATCACTGTAAAGTTCCCTATCAATTAAAAATTTCTTTCTTTTTTTTTTTTTTTAAAGAGAGAGAGGGAGAGTGTCCTCGCCTGGGGGGAGGGAAAGAATCCTAAGCAGGCTCCATGCCCAGCACAGAGCCTGATTCGGGGTTCGATCCACAACTCTGATCATGACCTAAGCCAGAATTAAATTGAGTTGGACATCCAATGGACTAAGCCACTCAGGTACCACGCCCCCATTTTTTTTTTTAAGATTTATTTCAGAGAGTGAGAGTGAGCACGTGCACATGAGTGGGGGAAAGGGCACAGGGAGAGGGAGAGAGAATCAGGCAGACTCCAGCTGAGCCCAGTGCAGGGCTGGATCATAGGACTCTGAGATCACAATCTGAGCAGAAACCAAGAGTTGGACGCTTAACCACCGGTGCCACCCAGGCACCCCAATCAATCTTTTAGTAATGGTTCCATCCACTGATTACTCTTGAATTATTTTATTAGAAATTAAAAATGGGCTGGAATTCTTCTGTAGAGAGTAACTTTATCAACTAGAGCTATTCTGATTATCCTGAAATATAGTTTGATAGAAGAGGCAGAATACTTAATATTGTCCCTTAAATTTCAGAGTCAAGAGTTGGGCGTAAAAATTATCAAAGAGTTTTGTTTTGGCTTTCTTTTTTGAAGTATAATCATGAACTCATGAATTTTATGAATGTTAAAGGACACTTAAAGTGCTTGAATAATTTTTGTAGGAAAGATAGTTACATCCCAAAATTCATATTAAAACATTATAAAATACCAGAATTCTTCCTAAATTCTTTTGTTGATAAATGATAAATTCAGCCTTTCCAGAACTTGGGCACACAGTGGCCTGAGCTTGTGCTGTAGACTCTTCCTTATCCGCTGGAACAAAATAACCACAGAACATGGTGCCTGAGCTTGGGGTCACTCCCTCTCCCAAATCTCCAGGGAGACAGATGATGTCATGGAGCTATACTGTCTGTAGGTCCACTTGGCCTACATGCTGCTCTTTCATAGGATGGGCTGCCACTTACACTGATCCTAACAGGCCAGAGAAAGCTTGTGGATCTGGGATCTGGGAGATGGCTGTTGCCTATAAAAGCAAAGGCTCAAGAGGAAAGAACCAGCTTCCCAAAAATGAACCTTGAGGTTGCTAGATGGTCACTATTGGTCCATAAAAACAGAAGCTACTGTGCCTTATCCTGCCAGCTGGTTAGCCATTGACCTAGAGATACCAATGGCCTGACATTTAGGTGGGGAACCTACACCTACAAGTAGGGGAAAGAAAAATTATATTTTATTTAAGGTGATTTGGAAACCTAAGGAAAGGAAATTAAGCTGAACCATTAGAATAGATGGGTTCAGGGCGCCTGGGTGGCTCAGTCAGTTAAGCGTCTGACTCTTGATTTCAGCCCAGGTCATTATAGCAGGGTCATGGGACTGAGCCCCATGCTGGGCTCTGCACTGGGCACAGAGCCTGCTTAAGATTATCCCTCTCTCTCCCTTTGCCCCTTCCCCATCCCCTCTCTCAAAAAAAAAAAAAAAAAAAAAAAAAAAAAAGAATAGATGAATCCAACTAGAGTAAAACTAACAGATAACAGGGAAGGAAAATTGAACCAAAACGTAGTGACAACAATCATTAACTATTAAAAAAGAAGTTTATTATGACAACTTTCATGGAACTACAATTAGACCACTAACAACCTCATACACAGAGCATAAAATGTGATTGCTGAACTTAAAAATGAGAGATAGTCTGGAAAGAATGACCACCAGGTGAATCAAATTAGGGTTTTTGAAGAATCTCTGTAAAATGCAGAGCAAAATCATAAAAAAGAAGAAATTTGCATTCAAAGATGGTATCTTACTTGGAGGATAAAAACGGTCTTACAATAATTACAGTATATAGACCAACACTGGAACAGTACTGCCGCTGTAACAGCTGCTACTGTGGCAGAATAAATGCATCTCTATATATCTCACAAAAGTCACTCCTGCAGTCATGTTATCAGACTTTCACAGATGTCAGAGGATCGATCATTCTATTTATTTATTATTATTATTTTTAAAGATTTTATTTATTTGACAGACAAAGATCACAAGTAGGCAGAGAGGCAGGAAGAGAGAGAGAGAGGAGAAAGCAGGCTCCCTGCTGAGCAGAAAGCCCGATGTGGGGCTCGATCCCAGGACCCTGGGATCATGACCCGAGCCGAAGGCAGAGGCTTTAACCCACTGAGCCACCCAGGCGCCCGATCATTCTATTTAGAGTTTTATTTTATTTCAGCTCAATAAAGGAAATTCACACACAAAAAAATGCTTTCGAAGGAATGCAACTCTTTCCTCCATTAATATAGACTTTGTAATTACTCTAGGAGATAATTAGAAATGACTTGACATAAAGTGGTCTGAACAGATGACTAACAGAAAAATAATTTCTGCCAAAGAAAACACATATTTTTTTCCAAAACTGATTTATAGAATACAAATGAGAAAACCTAAAGTACTCCATTAAGATAAAGTGTAACCAACTGTATTTCCTCACAAGAGGCATCATGGTCATGGGAAAAGGCAGGCTCTGGAGTCCTACTAAACCTGTGCTTCTTACTTTGTCCAACAGGCACATGTTCTTAATTAGTGCTGAGGCTCAATTTTCTTATGAGTAAAATGGGAAGAGGGTACTGACTTCCTATGGTCATAGTGAAGACCTGGGCTCAGAATACAGTAAACTCACTAATATTAATTTTCTTTGTTCTTATGACAAATATTGGCACTATTACAATTCCAATATTTCTGTTGCAGTGCTGAAAAAATATGGGATATTCTTTTCACTGGCTAACTTTAATATGAGTCTCTCTTGCATAACAGAACCATCCTCATTAGCAGTAGTATTCTGGAATATTATAGTCCCTGGTAAACTTTACAAAGATCATAATTACATGTGGACATTAGTGGAATTTTATTTTTACTTGTTGATTTTGAAAAATTTATCACTTATGTATGTATGTCTATAGTGTGTACAGAAACATCTGAGTAACAGACATACTAAATAAGTCTCAGAATTTCAAAACAATTTTTTATAGAAATTCTGACTTGAACAAAATTATTATCTTCTGCCAAAACTTATGGACTTTAAAAACAAAAAAAGGAAAAATTTTGCACTGAGGTAGACATGGAAGGAAAATCAAAAGAGCAATGGAGGCAAATAAAATTAAAAAGAATGGGGGCGCCTGGGTGGCTCAGTGGGTTAAGCCGCTGCCTTCGGCTCAGGTCATGATCTCAGGGTCCTGGGATTGAGTCCCGCATCGGGCTCTCTGCTCAGCAGGGAGCCTGCTTCCCTCCCTCCCTCTCTGCCTGCCTCTCTGTCTACTTGTGATCTCTCTCTGTCAAATAAATAAAATCTTTAAAAAAAAAAATTAAAAAGAATGGGTGAAATTAGCAATGTTCACAATAAAATAATGTCAAACAAGATCTTCCCTACCTCAACTTTAAAAAATGAAAATAAACAATAAGTGATTAATTGCTATATGAAGCTTAGAGCAACTATTTTACTTAACTAATGGTTTATCCATTTTCTTTTTTATTTTTTTAAGATTTTATTTATTAGACAGACAGAGATCACAAGTAGGCAGAGAGGCAGGCAGAGAGAGAGAGGCAGGGAAGCAGGCTCCCCACTTAGCAGAGAGCCTGATGCCAGGCTTGATCTCAGGACCCTGAGATCATGACCTGAGCAGAAGGCAGAGGCTTAACCCACTGAGCCACCCAGGTGCCCCAGTTTATCCATTTTCAAAGACTGTTCAGCATAAAATGACTGTCTTATGTTTTAGAAATCAATAAAGTATTATACTGTGAAGAAATAATTTTCTCGTTCAAAAATATTCTATCCAGTTTAGACTTCAGTTATATAATTTCCAATGATGTCCTCCTTTAACAATTGGAAAATATAAGACCTTAAGTAAAGGAAAAGACAATCAGTCAGTTACTAAGTAGGTAATTTTTATTTCTTTTTAAAAGATTTTATTTATTTGACAGAGAGAGAGAGAAAGAGAGAACCCACAAGCAGGGGGAGCAGCAGGCAGAGGGAGAAGCAGGTTCCCTGATGAGCAGCAAGGAGCCCGATGTGGGACTTGATCCCAGGACACCAGGATCATGACCTAAACCGAAGGCCGATGCTTAACCGAAGGAGCCACCCAGGCATCCCCCGAAGTGGGTAATCTTCCTAAGCTGTCACAGTTTTGGCTTTGTGATATATTAATTCTCTTAACATAAGCAGTTGCTAAAAACATGATTCCTCAGCCTCATAAATAAAGAGATTTTTCCATTCATCAAAAATACAAATGACCAGGCCTGGGAACACAAATTCCTGAGCAGAGTAAGCAGGGTTTTTTCCCACATGGGAGAGTGGCAAAGTATGGAATTTTAGAGCTCAACCAGGGCAAGAAGGGTGTCTACATGGAGTGGTGACCAGGGGTGTCAGAGCCCAAGCACATTGAAGGTGTCCACGTGGAGTGGCAGAGCCCAGCAAGGTGAAGAGGTAGTGGCAGAGATGGAAAACTGGTGGCATACAGGAAGATTGATGAAATAAGTAAATATATTAAAGATAATGAAAGCCAGGTTTCTCAGTGTCAGAAAAAATATGGAAAAGGAGGAAATTAAAATTAATCTCATGGTGCTAAATTGGGATTGGAATAAACACACAGCTTTTGATATGGAAATAAACAAATGTAAATCAGTGTGTGTACACAGATACACACACACACACACACCCACACCACACACATTCCTTAAACTCTGGCCACTGAAAGGTCTTGGAAATAGTGATATCCCACTAGTAGTGAGTATACTTTGTGCCCAGACTCTAGCCTTTAAAGACCATTTAAAGACCAGAAATGATTGATTCCAGGACTCAAGAAGGGACAGTCCAACATTCTGTTATGCCAGCATGCAAGGATGGGGACATGTTAAAAGAACAGGTCAAATCAAAGACAATAGAGCATCAAAATAAATGATAGTTACAAATTATAACCCACTGAGTACAATGCAAACCATGAGTTCACAGTTAGGAATATGTAAATGAAACTTTTTAAATGAATAAATTTTAATATAGTTTTAAAGTACCTCCCCACAAGACACTTACTAATTATAGAAGGAGTAATTTCACAGTGGAGAAGCCTGGTAAGCACCACCATAATCAAGTGACTAAAGTTTGTATCATCAGTCAAAGAGCAAAGTGAAATCATGTATTACCTGAAGAATGCACTATCACTTCTGGGACCCTGATGCCAAGAGCACATGACCTGAATCCAATCACGAGAAAAATCAGACAAACCTAAATTGAGGGAAATCCTACAAAATAACAGGTCTCTGACCTTCAAAAGTGCCACAGTCATGAGAACAAAGGAAAGACTGAACACTGAAGAAGACAAAGGACACAGATGACTCAATGAAATGTGAGATTCTGAAGTGGATCCTCTGGCTTGAAGGTTTTTTTTTTAATTCAATAAAACATTTACTGGACACATAGTATATATAAATCACCCTGTTGGAAATTGTAAGAAACCTAGCAATGATTAAGATGGTTTCTCTTCTCAAGGAATTTATAATTTGATAACTTAGTATAACACCTTGAAAGATTAAATAAGGACTACAACACTGTAAATAAAGTATTTGGGGACACAGAAAAGAAAGTAACAGTCAAAATAGCAACTTTTTTGTTTAAAATATTGCAGTTGAGTTTGGCAATTGGCACTAGGTGTTGTATGGAAGTGCTGAATCACTAAATTGCACACCTGAAACTAATATTATACTGTATTAACTAACTGGAATTTAAATAAAAGCTTCAAAAAAATACTGCAGTTGATTTTGGGAATTTGATTAAAATCCTATTTTACTCATTTTTATTTGTTCTTAATGGATGGATAATGTGACAAAAATGTGACAAGAACATCCCATTACAAATCAGCATCTAATGGGGTTTAAGGGCAGGTGTTTATTATTGTACTAATGATAATTACCTGATTTGGATGAGTAGATTGTGGTTACGTGGGAGAATGTCTTTATGGAAAGTATATTCTAAAGTATTTGGGGTGATCGAGCATCATTTTGGCAGCTTACTCTCAAATGGTTCAAGGAAAAGTTCTTTGTGCTATACCCCCATCTTTTAAGCTTTTGATTGTTTAAAAAAAAAAATATATATATATATTGCTTTTGATTGTTAAAAAAAATATATATACATATATATATTTTGTAGCCAAGGCAAGCAATGTCAGTGGAACCAATTTGGTTTGCCAGCATGTGACCTCTGTACATAAATAATTTAAGAATAACTAAAGCTGCTAAAACTAGGTCTCAGCTTACCATGCTGCTGCAACAAGGGAGGGTTTAAAGGACACGCTCATGCTAGGTCCAATTTATTCCCTCCCGTTTTGCTGCTACTGTGACTAAACCTCAGTAACAGAGTAACTAGTTGTGACAGATCAAAACACACTGCAGTGAATCATTTTGGCAATTTTATACATTCTTATGTAATTTAGACTTAGTATGGCAAGTTGTCATAATTTTGCCTTTGAGGTAATTATGATATATTAAGACTCTTAACATGACATATTGGTAAAAACAGGATTTGTCAACCTTATTGGTAATCAAAGAAATAAAAATGAAGAGATTTTTCCACTTACCAAATTACAAAAATTATAAACTATTTCTGATATCTAACTTCTCAGTCATCCTAATAATTAGGGAAATGCTCATTAGGATGGCTTATTTTATATTCATCATGGTGATGGATTTCAAAATTTTAAAAAGTTTGAACATTCTGTGCTGGTGAGGAAATCAGCACTACCTAAACTAGCCAAGTGTTTTGAGTTGGTAATTGGGTAGTAACTCTCAAAATTTCAACTTATGTATCCCTTTATTGAGCAATTCATCTCTAGGACTGTCTTAGAGTAAATTATTATGTATGTTCATAAACGTTTATGCAATAATATGTTCACTGACAGCAATACTGGGGGAACAAAGGAAAACCAGAAACTACCTAAGTATAGTATCATGAGTAAGGGGATACTTTCAAATTTACCCACATAGTTATCTATTACTTTATATTACTTGAGTTTTCAATTAAAAAAATTAATAAATTATGTAATTTGTAGAGAAAAAATGTAATTCCCTCTTACTAAAAATACCTAAACCATTTGTAGTATTTTGTATTTTATATCAGTTTTTATACATTTTATATGTGAAAGTAACTGCATACTATAATTGGAAGGGCTGGTAGGTAGGACATTTCTATCCTCTTTCAGATGTTGACACTTTGGACAGTCAACCAAATATCAGGCTGGACAACTTAGTGTTAGAGCTAGTCCCACACCCTTGGTATAAGCCACTGAAAGTGCAGAGCTAGTCCTAAGCTGTCTCCAAATTCTAATGGTAGCTTCCCTCACATTGGTCTTGCATCTTACTAGAGTTTATGATTTTACACTTTATTAAAGGGATACTATTAAGAATGGGTAGTTCTTCAAAGGTTTTTGTCATGCTGGTATAAAAATTAATGACTGAATTATGTCTAGAAATAAACTAAATTTATGAGCTACAACTGATTTCAGTTGTTTCTGGGCAGTCAGTAAGGATTTCCTGATGTTTGAGGATGATCTCAGGATTACCCTGTTTCTCATTCTGGGGTAGAAAACTACCAAACCACTAGAAATGAGCTCCTAAAAGATGGGAGAAACGTTTTCATCCCAAAGCTCCTTACTTCTTCAGGAATTATGATAAAAGAGCACATGTATTTCTTTTGTTTCCTTGACTACCAATCCTCTAAAATACAGGTGACAAAATATGACCCAGAACCTACCATCAGGAAACTGGTCGGCATCATCATCAAACATGGCTTCCTTGAGGGCAGACTTATTGAAGGGACTGATGCTATCTGAATAGTTATATGGATTATAGTCTCGAGCACGAGGAGAGGAGTGAGCAGGCATTGAATGGAGCAACGAAGCTTTATTATCAATGGCTGTCTGGCTTGAGTCAGTAGCATCACCTCCTGCTCTTGGGTCAGGCATCCCAGGACCACCACACATCTATTAATGGGGAGAAGGCACAGCAAATTAATTCATTTTCTAAAAAATATTTTACTTATTTATTTGAGAGAAAGGGGGAGTAGGGATTGAGGGAGTGCAAGAGAAGGGGTTCAACTTCATGACCTGACCCTGAGAGATCATGACTTGAGCCAAAATCAAGAGTTAGACACTTAACTGACTGAGGCACCCAGGTGCCTTACAAATAATTTATTTTTAAGTATCTCTGAAATTCTAGAAAGCTTCTTCTTTACTGCTTCAAAGTTGATTTAAAAAAGGTAACAATTAACAGCTGAAAAAAAGTAATGGGAATCAACACAATAAGTTAAAACTTATTTAAAATGTCAAAATTTAAAGTAAAGGTGTAAAAAAAACCCAAACCCACAGCTGTGAGGGCAAATAAGAATCATAAAAGAATGCTGTTGCTAATTCCTATAGTTCCCTTGCTAATGGCTTGACCAAAGGATATACAGTGGGATTACCAAAAGCTTCTCTATGCCACTTAAAGATGTAAAAGGATTTTCACTGGCAACACAGAACTAAAAGCTGGCAGGTTCCATTATTAAGGCAGTAAATTACACAATGACAAAGTACAAGAGGATCAATTTTTTTTTTAAAGGCCTGCTATTAAAAAAAAAAAAAGGCCTCAAGGACTATACCCTTTGAATAGATGTCTGCTGAAGTTTGATCACATTAACATATTTATCAAAACATCAATACTAACACTGATACTAATATTAGTATGAAAATCATTACAACCATCAATATCACCATTGTCACTATCTACTCACAGCAACTACATGCCAAGCCATTACTCAGGTGCTTTACAAATATTCTTCATGTATTTACTGTGCTCCTACTGAGTGCTAGGCATTGTTCTTGGCAGTGGGGATATACTGGTGAACAAAAGGGAGAACAAGGTCCACTTTCATGGAGTTTACACTCTAGTGGGGGTGCAGACATTTCTAACCATAACAAATGAGTAAAGTATCCAGTATGGTAGAAGGTGACTAGTGTATGGGAGGCAGTGCAGGATTAAAGGGACCATGAGCACTGTGGTGGGAGGAAGGAGGGTGCAGATTCGACAGGGTCAGAGTAAGCCCTCTGAACAAAGACTTGAAGGAAGCGAGGAAATCAGCCATGGAGCTACCTGAGGGAAGGGGCAAGACAAAGGCCCTGAGGCAAGAGCATGCCCAGAAAGTTCAAGGAATAGCAAGAAGGCCAGTGTGGCTGGAGCAGAGGAAAGTAGTAGATGAGGTCAGAGGAGTAAAAGGGGGAAAAGCCTATTGTGCAGACTTTGGATTTTACTCTGGGACCTCCTATGGAGTTATATAAATCGAGGAGTGAGAATGGATGACAGGAAGCCAATGGGCAGAGTCAAGAAGGCCAGTTAAGTGCCTATTTTAATAACCCAGGCGAGAGAATTGATGATCATGTTTCAAGCCAGAATGGCAGTGATGGGAAGTGGATGGGTTTTGGATATATTCTGAAAACCAAAGTGACAGATTTTTGACAGAGCATGGAGGATGACAGAAAGAGAGGAGACAAGGACAACTCCTTGGTCCAAGGTTTTTGGCTGAGCAACTAGTGCTGCTGTCAACTGAAACAGAAAAGAGGAGCTCTAGGGGAAAAGACAGGAACTTAAAACAAGGAGCTGGATGTAACAAATTAGTCATATAATTTACTATACTTATAGTATCTTTTAAGGTAGGCAGTAATAATCCTTATTTTCCTAATGAAAACACTGAGGATTAGAAGGGTCATGTATGATTAGTTAATAACTGCCAGGAACTGGAATTTAAACTCATTCTGCCAGAATCCATTGCTCGAGCTCCCCACATTGTATCCTACTATCTCTGAGGTAAAAAAGTCTCAAGCAGTGATTTTTATTACTAAACTGTTATTGCTACTTCATATAGCTTTTGGGGTGGGGAACCTCAAATCTGAGTGGTAAGCTGGCTTTTGGCATCCAGTTTGGTAGGGCCATCTGCCAGACAGGCATGGGGAGAAAAACAACAGCAGGAGAGCAGTTAGGAGGGCAGAGGAGGGAGCCCTTTAGGGATGTGCTGAAGCACCGCAATGTTCTACAATTCTGTAAACACTGAGGAACCAGATTCCATAGGAAATGGTGGGATGGCTTGTTTTGAGAAAAGTATTCGGCAGCAGTGTAAAAAACAGCTACTCTTTTTTTCCCTCCCCCACGCAAAACAACTACTCTTTGTATGATGGCAGAAGCAACAAACTAAACAATATTTACCAATGTCAGAAAAATGGGTTGTAACATTCTCTCTCAACTGGAGCTCTACAAATTGATGATGCAAACCTCTATCACTACACTTAGTGGAAAATAAAATCCTAAATGCATTTACTCTTATAAGACTAATGTGATCTGGCCCATATTCCATCCCCCAACTTTTTCACAACAATCCAACAACACCCCCTTTCGTCCCAGTTCCCAACTATGCAAAATTTGTTCCCATCTAAATGTCTTTGCACTTGCCACTTCTTTTATGGAATTCTTCTCTCCTAGATCTTGTATGGCTTTGTTTATTCTCAATGCAAATGCCACTGACTGAGAGAGGCCTTCCCCGACCAATGAATCTAAAATAGATTCACTTTGTGTTCTAACATAAAACTCAATAGTACTCATCTCTCTCTGAAAATTTATAAGGAACTTGAGGGCAGCAACTTTGCCTTGTAAAAATCTAAGACCTAGAACAGTGCCTGGCATGTGTAGATACTCAGTGAACACTTGGGAGAGTGACTGATCCCTTAAAAAATTACATCTGAAAAATGACAGAAAGCAAAGTTAAAAAAAAAAATTCAACAAAAATCTCTTAATGAGGGGCACCTGGGTGGCTCAGTCAGTTGAGTGTCCAATTCTTGATTTCAGCTCGGGTCATGATCTCAGGGTCATGGGACTGAGCCCCGAGTCAGTATCCTCTCTCTCTTTAAAATAAACAAACAAACAAACAAACAAATATAGTTAAAAAATCTCTTAATGGAAAAGTCTGCAATGTAAGAATATTCATACTCACGGAATCACTATCATCTTTTTTAGAATCCCTTTTCAATGGTTCATTCATATCTTCTTGACTACGGAAGCTGAAATTCTGAATTGCTTCAGTGACACCTCTAAGAGAGCTATAAATATCTTCAGAGTTCATATTTTCTGTGTCATAATCAAATGCACTATGAAAAAGACAACTAATTATTTTTGTGTAGTTTTAAAACACAAACACATTTGCGATTATGTAGGATCCCCAAAGCATAATCAGCAAAACAAAACAAAACCTGACAACTGTAAATGGTTAAGGTATATGTCCCCTTGTCCACCCACCAAGGGTAGCTTACAATGATTCTAAATGCATAGCCCTTAACATCTCGTTTATCTGTTACCTTCAAAAATGTTCTGATTAACCAGGGCCAGCAAATTACGACCCCGGAAATCTAAAAATGTTTATTTTCTTAAATAGTTGAGGGAAAAGTCAAAATAACATTTCCTAACACCTTTCCAATGAAAATCATATAGTGTCCATAAATAAAATGGTATTGGGACCAGCAGCACTTATCTATTCAGGTACCCACTACAGCTATTTTCACACTGTAACCACAGAACTGAATAGAGGTAACAAATACAGTGTGGCCCGCAAGGCTGGAAATATTTACCATATGGCCCTTTACAGAAAGTGTGCTAACTCCTGTGATTAACTTACAATTATGGAACAGCTAAAAGAGAAGATAAATGTATTTCACACAAACTTATAGGAAGGCAGAGAAGTTTTAACACCAAAACATACATGTTACTGACATTACTTCTATAATCAAATTCTAAAACTCAACTGAATCTGGAATTTAGCCATCAAATTGTCATATGTGTGTCACAAGGAATAAACAAGGCAGGTTAAGTATGCAATGTATTCTTCTTCCTCAGATGCTGATGAAGTATCCTATAACTGTAATAAATATGATGAAGCATGCTATGACATATGGCTAATAAAATCATGTTAATAACTATGTAAGTAAATATGGAATAGAATGCAAATGATTTTTTAAAAGGCCAGGAAAATATTAGTTTATTAATGAGTCAAGAACTTCATCTGAAATACAGCCAATGCTTGAACTGCATTAAGTGTGTGAAAATTTTATACAGCTTTTATTTTATATTAAGGACAAATTTCACAGTCACATTCTTTCCTGAAGACACAGACATAATGCTATTTTATATTTAGCCTTTCCTTATTTTTTCTTCTTTATTTTTATGTTTTTGTCTGTAAGTATATCTCAGAAACATAACTACTCTATTTAATGCTTCAAGCACTAATTTACAAAAGCTGTTTAAGTTTTCTTCTCACAGAAAATTTAGTTATCCGATGCATTATTTTCATTTAAAGGGTTAGTTTTGGAATAAACTTAAAATTTTTTGAATCTGCTAAGTTTCTGTATGTCAAAACCTTTCAAGTCAAGTGGAAATCAAGTGGAATTACATTATTGTCTGTTGTCTAAGAATGGGAATCAGCAAACACAAGCCATGATGGAAAATAACCCTTTTATTACCTTGGAGATAAAGTATTCTGTGATGTATTGGTAGGAGAAGTAAGAGGACTGGACCAGTTGGCTGGTGAACGTGGTGTTGGTCTTGTCAAAGGACTCCCCATGGAACCCTGATTAGGGGAGTCAAATAAATATTAACATATGACAGTTAAGTTCAACTAAAAGGCTCTTAGGGAAGTCATGCAATAAAGAAGATGAACAATGAGCGAGACATATTTGTAGGTGAGTATTCTAAATATTCATGTATTTATCTCTGCTTTCTGTAGGAAAAAACATTTTCCCCATTCAGAAACCTACCTCTAGTCTTTTTTTGTTTTCTTCACCGGTTTCCTGCTCTCAAATATTATCAACATTTTCCTTTTCATAGATTCAACAGGACTCCAAACTATTTTATTTTAATTAATTTTTAAATTAAAAAAAACTTTTTTAAAGTAGGCTCCCTAACCTATGTGGGGCTTGAACTCATGATCCTGAGATTGAGAGTTGCATGGTCTACAGACTGAGCCAGCCAGGTACTCCCCCCAAACTGATCATTTTAAATTAGCTTCCCATTGTAAGCCAATATCCTTCCTTCAACCATTATCAATATTCAAATTTTATTCCTCCTTGAGTATGCTTTATAAATGATTTTCTCAAGCATACCAAAGTAAAGTTCATCATTATTATTTTGCCTACCTTTTAAGATATAACTAAACAATCCCTCTCCTTTTAAAAGATAATCAAATTTAGTCCCAAGAAATTGTTCTCAGATTGTTTTTAACCCTCAGACTTTACCTGAAGCCCGCCATAAGTGCATCTAATTTTTCCTTTACCCATGATCAAATACCGGTTTTTTAATACTTACATTTAATTTTTTAAGCATATTATATAAATGATTCTTGCCATACAGGTACATATAACACTGTAATGTTTCATTTATCCAGACCTTACCTCTCCAAAACAAAATTCTGTATTCAAGCAACTAGGGACCCATAAACCTGTGAACAGGTTTGTGAACACAACTTTTAAAGCCCTACCTTCTTCAGATCTTATTTGTTAACCAAGTCGTCCCTTCTAGTCCTCAAGTAAGGACTGGTTCGCTTTCCCTGTTCATACCCTGGCCACCATTCACCAGCAACCTAATGTATATCAAATTATAACATACATATGACAAGCCCAAGGACTATATTCTTTCCAGAACAGTATTTAATACTGCATAGGAGATGTTGCCTAATACAGATGCAAAAATTATATACTAGGATCAGAAGTTTACTTCACGTAAAAAAGCAATTGCTATGAAACCATCACACCACGTAATAGTCAAGAAAATAACTGAAAGATACCTGGGTTCCATTGCCAGTGTTTCGTAGGTGATTATGAAGAAGCTTTGTAGCACCATCCTGAAAAGTTTTTGGTAAAGCTCCTAATAACATTGTAAACTCTGGGGTATTGAGTTCAAATAAAGAAATCAGCACTGACTGTGCTGCCTAGAAAACAAAGACATAAAACAAGTAAAGAAGTATATTTTGGTTACTCAAAGGAGACAATTTTCTTCACTCAACATTTCTGTTCAATAGCACAAGGCCATCGTTCCCACAGAAAAAGAGGTTCTTACACATTTTCAAAATTCTTTGTTGGGAGAGTAAGAAAATAATTGGCCAAGGGAATATTAAAAATGTTACAGGGACGCCTGGGTGGCTTAGTTGTTTGGACGACTGCCTTCGGCTCAGGTCATGATCCCCGAGTCCCGGGATCGAGTCCCGCATCGGGCTCCCAGCTCCATGGGGAGTCTGCTTCTCCCTCTGACCTTCTCCTTGCTCATGCTCTCTCTCACTGTCTCTCTCTCAAATAAATAAATAAATAAATAAAATAAATAATAAAAAAAAAATCTTTAAAAAAAAAAGTTACAAATATAATCTAGCACTCAATGGCAAAAGTTAAACAGTTTCTGGGAGTTATTCTACCAATATATACTACTTTTTCATTTTTCCTCATAAGTGATTACAAGAAGAAAGATGGACGGAAATACACCAATACAGGTGTCCTACACTTTTCCAAAAGTTCACATTATACCACTTTGCTTTTATGAAAGACTTACAACAGTACTTGCCTTCCCTAACCAAAAGAAAAACAAAAGATCTTCACCTTTACATTAAGGCAAAAAGCAAAAATAGTATTCAGCATTTGTTTTGCAGTGAACCGTTATAAAGGCAGCACACACGCTGAGTAGTGAGAATGGTACCACCAAGCTCCTTCCCCAGGAACTAAACTCAGCATCAAGTCACCATAGCGCATAGCATTGCTGAGCTGTGTATATAAGCATCTGTGCTTTAATTTATTTTGTGCTTCTGTTAGCAAGATGTATCCTAAGGTATCAGAAAGGCAAAAAAGATGCTATTTTTGGGTCTGGGAAGACTTACAAGTTTTTCCATATAAATTAATGGAATTGTTTCCTTGCTTTATACCATTCTGGCATATGAAAGGTTTCACAGGAACATTCTATTTTCAGATAGTGGGGGAAACCTATATATTCCCCTAAGCTATAAAAAGTCCACTCAGAGCAACTTAATGCTTTATTATTGATTTTTAGATAAATGGAAAATAATGTTTTGGTGGAAATGTGAACAAAACAATGAAGTCAGTCCTCTCAAACCCTGCAGCTCCTTTACAGACAAAAATATTGTGATTTGCTTCCTCAGATCAGTTAAGAAAACTGAGAAATTTACTTCCTCCTTTTAATGTAATCAACAGAGCTACTGAAAGTCAAACTTTGAAATTCAGATTACCATAGAAACTTCACTGAGAAGAGGAAAAAACCCAAATAGTTCACAATCATGACTCAGATGAAAATACGTCCATCTTGTCCTGGACCTTTTCAGACCCCATTCTATGAAAACCTAAATGTTCTATGTTTATGATATCTGAATATAAAACGCGAGGAGAATGGTTAAATTATGTTACAGTGGAACAATGGCACACTATACAACACGGCCTTGAATGATAGAACTCTATACATGAAGAAATCGGGAGAGGGTTATCATATACTGCTGAAGGAAAAATATAATGAACAATAAAAAATAATAAAAATATAACAAAACAGCAGCTATAATATAAGCCCAATATACATTGTGTGGGTATGTCCTCGAACACGTTAATTGTACTTAAATAAAACTATTTCTATTTTAGGGGTGCCTGGGTGGCTCAGTCAGTTAAGTGTCTCACTTGTGGTTTGGGTCCAGGTCATGACCTCAGTATTATGAGACAGAGCCCTTTGTCAGGCTTCACACTCAATGGGGAGTTTGCCTGAAATTCTCTGCCCCCCTCTCTCTCTGTTTCTCCCTCTGCCCCAACTCCCCCTTGCACATGTATCCTCTCTCTGAAATAAAATCTTAAAAAAACCAAACCTACTCGTATTTTGAAAACAACTTTATTGATCTTTTTTGGAACACTGAAACTACCTCAAGATACTCTGAGCAAAGGAATTAATGATTGTTAAGGTACACTTTATCCCATCTAGGCTTTATTTTTGTATGCAGACTCAGTTTTCTTTCCCTCCAGAGGTAGAGAGCCTAACTGTTCCAAAACCATTTACCAATGAGTATATTCTTTCCTCATGAGGTGACACCCTTCTCATGAATTAACTTCCCATATAAACCAAACTGTTTCTGATCCTCTGACCCTCCTATGTGTTCTACTGATTTGTCTATTTCTGCATTAAATAATATGGGTTTAAGCTGTATGATTTAAAATGCAGTATTTTTAGTCTATTTTGATAAAGTCCTTCATTTTTGTTATGCTTTACTGTCACATTTGCTTTACTACATCCATTTTTACTTATTCATTTATTTACTTATTTCACAATATAAATCAGCTCTTCATTAGAATACTGTATTCCATTTCTTTTTTCTTAAGCTTTTAATTCCAGTTAAGATACAGTGTCAGTGTTATTAGTTTCAGGTATATAATACAGTAATTCGACAATTCCATATATCACCTGGTGTTCATCAAAGTGCACCTTAATCCCCATCAACTATTTAACCCATCCCCGCACCCATCTCCCTTCTGATAACCTTCAATTAGTTTTTTCTCTTTTAAAGGTTTTATTTAATTTTTAAAAAAGATTTAATTTATTTATTTGTCAGAGAGAGAAAGAAGAAGAGAGAGAGCAAGCGCACAAGTAGGCAGAGTGGCAGGCAGAGGCAGAGAGAGAAGCAGGTTCCCTGCCGAGCAAGGAGCCTGATGCAGGACTCGATGCTAGGACCCTAGGTTCATGACCTGAGCCGAAGGCAGCAGCTTAACTGACTGACCGGTGACTGAGCCACACAGGTGTCCCTAAAGGTTTTATTTTTTTAAGTAATCTCTACACTCAATGTGGGGCTTGAATTTACAATCCCAAGATCAAGAGTTAACATGCTCTACTGACTGAACCAGCCAGATGCCCCTCTTTTCTCTCGTTTTTTCCCCTTTGTTTTGTTCCTTAAATCCCACATATGAGTGAAATCACACAGTATTTCTTTCTCTGACTTATTTTGCTTAGCATTATACTCTCTAGCTCCATCCATGTTGTTGTAAATGGCAAGATTCCATTCTTTTTTTATGGCTGGATAATATTCCTTATATATACAGACATCTTTATCCATTCATCAACTCATGGACACTTGGGCAGCTTCCATAATTTGACTATTGTAAATAATGCTGCTATAAACATAGGGGTGCATATATCCTTCTGAATTAGTGTTCTTGTGTTTTTTGGATATATATCCAATATTCCAATTCCTGGATCACAAGGTAGTACTGCTTTCAATTTTTTGAGGAACTTCCATACAGTGGCTGCACCAATTTACATTCCCACCAACAGGGCAAGAGGGCTCCTTTTTCTCCACAGCCTCATCAATACTTGCTTCCTGTTTTGTTGATTTTAGCCACTTTGACAAGTTGAGGTGATATTTCGTAGTTCTGATTTGCATTTTCCTGATGATGAGTGAAGCTGAGCATTTTTCATGTGTCTGTTGGCCATGTGTATGTCTTCTTTGGAGAAATGTCTGTTCATGCCTCTTGCCCATTTTTAAACTGGACTGTTTTTTTGGGTACTGAGTTGTATAAGTTCTTTATATATTTTGGAAGTTTGTAGCAACTCTGCTGAGCAAGAACAGCATTTACCCACTTCATGTCTCTGTGTCATATTTCAAACTTTTTCATCATTATATTTGTATGGTGATCTGTGATCAATGATCTCTGATGTTACTACTCTAATTGTTTTGGGGTACCACGAATCATGTTCATATGAGATGGCGAACATAATCATTAAATGTTGTTTGTGTTCTGACTGTCCCATTGACCAGCCATCCTATCTCTTTCCCTTTCCTTGGGACTCCCTGTTCCCTAAGACACAACCATATTGATTGAAATGAGGCCAATTAATGGTTCTACAATGGTCTTTAAGTGTTCAAGTGAGAGAAAGAGCTGTGTGTCTCTCAAATTAAATCAAAAGCTAGGCCTCTTGTGACAAACAGCCAACTTGTGACTGCGAAGGAAAGGTTCTTGAAAGAAATTAAAAGTGCTATTCCAGTGAACACAGAGATGACAAGAAAACAACGCAGCTTTATTGATGATATATAGACAGAGTTTTAGTGGTCTGGATAAAAGATCAAAGTGGCTACAACACTCTCTGAAGCCAGAGCATTGTCCAGAGCAAGACCCTAACTCTCCTCAGTTCTGTGAAGGCTGAGATTGGTGAGGAAGCTGTGAATGTTTGAAACCAGAAGTTGGTTCATGAAGTTTAAGGAAAGAAGCCCCCTCCATAACATAAAAGTGCATGGTGGAGCAGCAAAGTGCTGGTACAGAAGTTCCAATAAATCATTCAGAAGATCTAGCTAGGATGATGCATGAAGGTAACTACACTAAACAACAGATTTTCAATGTAGACAGAACAACTTTGTATCAGGAATAAGATGCCATATAGGACTTTGACAGCTAGAGAGGAGAGGTCAATGCCTGGCGTCAAACGACAAGGTGACTCTCTTGTTATGGGATAATGAAGCCTGTTGACTTCAAGGTGAAGCCACTGCTTCACTTACCATTGTGAAAATCCTAAGGCCCTTCAGAATTATGCTAAATCTACTCTCCTGTTGCTCCATAAATGGAACAACAAAGCCTGGGAGAGAGCACATGTATTTTCAACATGGTTTCCTGAATACTTTAAACCACTGCTGAAACCTACTGCTAAGGAAAAAAAGATTCCTTTCAAAATACTACTGTTCATTGACAATGTGCCTTGGTCACCCAAGAGATGTACGATGAGAGTTACTGTTGTCTTCACCCCTAACACAGTATCCATTTTGCAGCCCATGAATCGTGGAGTAATTTTGACTTTGAAGACTTACAACTTAAATACATTTCGTAAAGCTATAGTTGCCATAGATAGTAATTCCTGTGATGGATCTGGGCAAAGTAAATTGAAGATCTTCTGAAAAAGGATTTGCCATTCTAGATGTCATTAACAACATTTGTGATTCCTGGGAAGAGATCAAAGTATCAACATTAACAGGAATTTGGAAAAAGTTGATTCCAACCTTCATGGATGACTTTGAAGGGTTCAAGACTTCAGTGGAGAGCATAACTGCAGATATGGTAGAATTAGCAAGAGAACTAGAAGTGAAGCCTAAAGATGTGACTGAACTGCTGCTATTTCATGACAAAACTGGAAGAGATAAGAAGTTGCTTCTTATGGAAGAACAAAGAAAGTGTTATTTGAGATGGAATCTATTCCTGATGAATAGGTTGTTGAAATAACAAAGAATTTAGAATATTACATAGGTTAGTTGGTAAAGCAGCTGCAGGTCTGAGAGGACTGACTAATTTTGAAAGAAATTTTGAAAGAAATGCTATTAAACAGCATTTCATACTACAGAGAAACCGTAGAAGAGTTGATAGATGCAGAAAACTTCATTTTCCCCTTATTTTTTAAAAAATGAATTCTGAATGACTTTTATTTTGATTTGGAATTAGTTATTTAAAAACAATTTTAGGGGCACCTAGGTAGCTCAGTGGGTTAAAGCCTCTGCCTTCAGCTCAGGTCATGATCCCAGGATCCTGGGATTGAGCCCCTTGTTGGGCTTTCTGCTCAGCAGGGCGCCTGCTTCCTCCTCTCTCTCTCTGCCTGCCTCTCTGCCTACTCATGATCTCTGTCAAATAAATCATAAACAAAATCTTAAAAAAAAGTTTTTAAAAACTTGAGTACAGTTGACAATGTCCCATAGGGTTCAAGTGTACATGATGATTTAACCTCTATGTTACGCTATGCCCACCATGAGTGTAACTACGACGTGTCACCATACATCATTACAATATCACTGATTATATTTCCTATGCTGTGCTTATTATAACCATGACTTATTCATTCCATAACTGAAAGCCTGTATTTTCCATTCTCCTTTATCCATTTTCCCCATCCCCCACCCTGTTTCCTCTGGCAATCATCAGTTTGTTTTCCATATTTATAGTCTGATCTCGCTTTTTATTCTTTTTTTTTTTTGGTTTCCACTTAAGTGAAATCACATGGTATTTGTTTTTTTCAATCTGACTTATCTCACTTAGCATAATATCCTTCAAGCCCACCCAGGCTGTTGCAAACGACAAGATCTCATCCTTTTTTCTGGCTGCTAAGAGTCCACTGTATATGAATACCTAATCTTCTTTATCCATTCATCTATCAATGGACAGTTGAATTGCTTCCACATCTTGGCTACTGTGAATAATGCTGCAAATAATGCTGCAATAAACACAGGGGTGCAAATTATCTTTTCAAATTAGCGTTTTCATCTTCTTTGGGTAATATCTAGTCCTGTCTATGGTATTTCTATTTCTGTTTGAGAAAGCTCCATACTGTTTTCCACCACTGCTGCTTTCTTTCAAATAACTGCCACAGCCACCCCAACATTTGGCAACCACCACCCTGATCAGTAAACATTGAGACGAGACCCGCTACCTGCCAAAAATTAGAACTCTGAATTCTTAGATGATGGTTAGCATTTTTTGGCAGTGTTTTTAAATTAAGGTATGTACATCTTTTTGGACATAATTGCACACTTAACAGACCACAGCATAGTGCAAAGGTAACTTTTATATACACTGGGAAATGAAAATATTCATATCACTTGGCTTTACTGCTGTGGTCTGGAACACAATCTGCAATACGTCTGAGGTATGCCCATACTAGGTTTTGAAATCAGGAAGTGTGAAGTCCTCCTACTTTGTACTTTTTCAAGATTGCTTTGGCTATAATGGAACCCTTGCAATTCCATAGAATTTTGGAATCAGCTTGTAAATTTCAACAAATTTCTTGTAAGTTTCTACAAATTTCTGGGATTTCACAAATTTCTACAAATTTCACCTGCGGATCACTTTGGGCAGTATTGCCATCTTATTAAGCCTTCCCATCCATGAACATGGAATGTTTTTCAGTTTATTTAAATTATTAATTTCTTTCAAAACTATTTGGTAGTGTCTATATAAATTTTGCATTTCTTTTGTCAAGTGTATTCTTATGGATTTTAATCTTTTTGATGTTATTATAAATGTAAATGAAATTCTTTCCCTAATTTCATTTTCGGATTGCTCACTGAAAAGTTTTAAAAATATAACTGATTTCTGCATACTGTTTTATATCCTGCAAACTTGATGAACTTACTAGTTCTAATAGTTTTTTAGTGATTCCTTAGCATTTTCTCTATACAAGATCGTATCATTTGCAAATGGAAAGAGTTTTATTACTAATTTTACAATCTAGATGCGTTTTCTTTCTTATTTTTCCCTAACTGTCCTGGCTAGAATCCCCAGTTGAATAGATATAGAAATTGTTGACGTGTACATTTTTAGCCATGCCAGTATAGCACACTTAGACCAGAGTACAGTGTAATGCAGAGTATATACTGAATTACATAGTGTATGCTGAACAGAAATAGTGAAAGCAGACATAGTTGTCTTGCTAACTTTGAGGAAGCATCCAGTCTTTCACCATTAAGTATGAGTTTAACTGTGGATATCTACAGATGTCTAGATATCTACTGGCCTGAGAAAGTTCCTTCCATTGTTAGTTTTCATGTATTTATTTTTTGTTAAATCACAAAAGGATGTTATGATTTTGCCAGATGCCTTTTCTTCTAAGATTTTATCTTTAATCTCTACACCCAATATGGGGCTCGAACTTACAATCCTGAGATGGAGAGTCCTATGCTCCACTGACTGAGCCAGGTAGGAGCACCATTAGGTGCCTTTTCTATTGATACAATCATGTGTTTGTCTTTTGGTTGATAATGGTGTATTACTTTAATAGACTTTCAGATGTTAATTTAACCCTGCCTTCCTGGGATAAATCTCATTTACTTGGTCATGGTGTATAATTCTCTTTTTATGCTGATTTAGTTTTCTAATATTTTGTCGAGGATTAAATTGCATCCATATTCGTGAAAGATACCACTCTGTAGTTTGTGTGTGTGTGTGTGCACACGCGTGTGGTGTCTTTACCTGGTTTTGGAATCAAGGTACTACTGCCCTCACACAATGAGTTAGAAAGTGTTCCTTCTGTTTTTTTGGAAGAGTTTCTAAAGAACTGGTAGTAATTTGTTTGGTGGAATTTGCCATGGAAGCCATCTGAGCCTGGCTTCTCTTCATGGGTACTTTTTTGATTACTAAGTGAATCTCTTTACTTGTTCTCTTAAAATGTCTATCTCTTTCTGAGTCAGTTTCGGTAGTCTACATCTTTCTAGGGATTTGTTCATTTCATCTAAACCACTGACATATAAGTATTCATAGTATTCCTTTAGAGTTCTTTTGATTTCTGTAAGGTTGTTCATATTCCTTCTTTCATTTCTAATTCTGGTAATTTTAGTCTCTTTTCTTCTTGGTCAATCTAATTAAAAGTTTGCCAGTTTTGTTGATCTTTCAAAAAACCAGCTTTCAGTTTCACTGATTATTTTGTTTTATTGATTTGTGCTTTAATCTTTTTTTTCTAAGTAGGCTCCTAAGATCATGAGTCTCATGCTCTACCAACTGAGCCAGGCACCCCAATTTGTGCTTTAGTCTTGTCTTTCTGTTTACTTTAGGGTTAGTTTGATCTTCTTTTTCCAGTGTCATAAGATAGTGGTTAAGGTTACGAATTTGAGATCTTTCTCCTTTATTATTATAGCATCAACTCTTATAAATTTCACTCTAAGCACTGTTTTAGCTGCATCCTATAAATTCTGGTATGTCATGTCTTCATTTTCATTCACCTCATTGTATTCTCTAATTTCCCTTTAGATTTCTTCTTCAATCCACTGGTGATTTAGGAATAAGTTGTTTAGTTTCCATGTATTTATAAGCCCCCCATCCCCCACAAATTTCCCTGTTATTAACTTCTAATTTCATTCCATTTTGGGCAGAGAACATACTTTGTATTATTTTTATTCTTTTAAGAAAATAACTATTGAGGTTTATTTCATCGCCTAGGCTTATTTCATCACCTAGCATATGGTCTTATCCTGGAGACTGTTCCATATACACTTGAAAAGAATATATATATTCTGCTTCTGTTGGGTAAAGTGTTCACCATTAGAAATAAAGGTCACAAAATATATATTCTGTGTCTTCTTTACAGCATATATCAAAGAAAATGATTCACAAAGGAAGAGAGTAAACAGAGCTACATATAGGGTGAAAAAGTAAAGGGTGAAGAGAAGTCTTAGGAAGACGACGAAGAGAACAGAAGGTCTAGAAAGGAGCTCCTCATGAAATAAATAAGTCACAGGTTTTTGAGCACAAGGAAAATGTTACCCATAAGCATGTTACAGAGATATTGAAAATATGAACTGTTAAACAACATTAAAAAAAAAAAAACAGGGAAATGGAAAACAAGGTAAATTATTTTCACCATGACAAAGCTTAAGAAAGGAGAAACCATTTGTTGTAGGAGTGAACACTTCCACGGTCAAAAGGTAAATCTTTTATATTGATTAACAATGGTTGATTCCTAAGTATTCTGAAGATAATGGGGAAAGATTTAGGAAAGGATGTGGGAATGGTATGGGTAAAGCTAAGTTTTTTTGTTGTTGTTAAAGATTTTATTTATTTGTCAGAGAGAGAGAGAGAGAGAGAGAGCGCGCGCGCACAAGCAGGGGGGGTGGCAGGCAGAGGGAGAAGCAGGCTCCCCACTGAGTAAGGAGCCCGATGTGGGACCTGGGAGGCAGATGATCAACCATCTCAGCCACCCAGGTGTCCCCAAAGCTAAGTTCTTATGTACAAAGATAGATAGAAAGCTACATAATGGCTAAATATGTACAAAGATAGATAGAAAGCTACATAATGGCTAAATTTATCAATAGATCAACAGATAATACCTAAAATGAGATCAGGTAATATTGTAAACTCTTATTTGAAATACAATGGTACCTGCAAGGGGAAAGATTTGGACTATAGTTGACCCTTGAACAAGCACCAACCTCCCGCACAGTCGAATCTCTGCATTTTTTTTTATAATTTGACTCCCCCGAAACTGAATTACTAATAGTCTACTGTTGACAGAAGTCTTAGTGGTAATATAGACAGCAGATCAACATATCTTTCGTGTGCTCTATGTATTATATACTGTATTCTTACAATAAACTAAAGATGCTATTAAGAAGATCCTAAGGAAAATATATTTATAGTATACTATAAAAAATATCTGCATGTAAGTAGACCACCATGGTTTAAATCTGTGTTGTTCAATGGTCAACGTATTTTTTTATTTCATTTTTTTTTGTTGATTATGTTCAGTATACTCTTTAATCATCTTCCCTTTTCCCCCCATCCCCTCATCCACTTCCCCTCTGGTAACCACCAGTTTGTTTTCTATAATTAAAAGTCTGTTTCCTGGTTTGTCTCTTTTTTCTCCTTTGTTTCTTAAATTCCACATGAGTGAGATCATATAGTATTTGTCTTTTCCTGACTACTGTGCTTAGTATTATACTGTCTAGCTCTATCCATGTTGTTCATATGGCAAGACTTCATTCTTGTTTATGGCTGAATAACATTCCATTATATATTTATATATATGTGTATATATGTGTGTGAATATATAGCACCTCTTTTTTATCCATTCCTCTATCAGTGGACACTTGGTCTGCTTCCATAGTCTGACTATTATAAATAATGCTGCTATAAACATAGGGGTGCATGTATCCTTTTGAGTTAGTGTTTTTGTATTTTTTGGGTACATACCCAATACTGCAATTCCTGGATCATAGGGTACTTCTATTTTTAAATTTCTGAGAAACCTCCATACTGTTTTTCACAGTGGCTGCACCAATTTGGATTCCCACCAACTATGCAAGAGGGTTCCCTTTTCTCCACATCCATCCCAACACTTGTGATCTGTGTTTTTGACTTTAGACGTTCTGATAGCTGTGAGGTGATAACTCATTGTGGTTTTAATTTGCATTTCCCTGATGATGAGTGATGTGAAGCATCTTTTCATATGTCTGTTGGCCATCTGTATATCTTCTTTGGAGAAATGTCTGTTCATGTCTTCTGCCCATTTTAGTTGGATTATTTTTTTTGGAGGTTGAGACATAAATTCTCTAACTATTTTGGTTACTAACAAGGGTTGACTATATTTTGAATGGTTACAAGATTAGAGCTTGGGAGGATTGTGGCAAGGACAGTTAATATTTATTTATTTATTTATTTTGGTGGCGGGGGGAGGAAGGGAGAGGGAGAGAGAGAGAGAATCTTAAGCAGGCTCCACACCCAGCACAGAGCCCAAAGTAGGGCTCAATCTCACAATCCTGAAATCATGACCTGAGCTGAAATCAAGAGCTGGATGCTTAACCAACTGAGCCACCCAGGTGCCCCAGGACAGTTATTTTTAGGTTTATTAAAAAAAAAAAAAAGGAAGAAAGAAAAGAAAAAGAGGTATTTATTTTAGAGATAGAGGGAGAAAGCACGCATGCGAGTGGAAAGGAGCGGCAGAGGGACAGAATCTTCAAGCAGACTCTCTGCTGAGCAGGGAGCTGACTCAGGGCTTGATCTCATGACCAATGATATCACAACAAACACTGAAACCAAGAGTCAGATGCTTAACCATACAGGTGCCCCAAGACAGTCTTTTTTCTATTATACTCATATTAATTGGATAAAATTTAAAATAATTTAAAAGAGAACATTAAAAATAAAAGTCTTCATGTCACCAAGAAAATAACTTAATACTAACTGGTAATGTCCTGAAATATTAATTTCCTTCATTGGCAATCCAAAACAACTGACTTGCTTTTCTAATTTACCTTCTAAACCTTAAATTAAAACATACCTTCCGAACATCAGAACTTTTGGGTTCTGTTGTCCAAGTGATAACCCGAGATACTGCCAGGCGAGTTTCACTGGAATTTATAAAATCTCCTGGATCCATTTGTTTGGCCAGAGTTTCTATGTATTTAAGGATAGCAACCTTTACCTACAGAGGTAAGCAAAATGAGAGGACAGTCAGATGATCACTGAGGGATACAAATAATACTTCAGCAACAATCAGGTGATTATTTTTTTGACCAATACTTGAAACACCATCAACAACAAAAAAGAAATTATATAACCACTTACGTATCTGAGATACAAATACATGGTAATGTGGATTTTTGTTTTCACATATAGCAGAACTTTTAAGTCCCAGGTGTTTCATTTCCTGTGGCTGAACAACAGCTGAAGACTCTTCTTTTTTTTTTTTTTTTAAGATTTTATTTATTTATTTGACAGACAGAGATCACAAGTAGGCAGAGAGGCAGGCAGAGAGAGAGGAGGAAGCAGGCTCCCTGCTGAACAGAGAGCCCGATGCGGGGCTCGATCCCAGGTCCCTGGGATCATGACCTGAGCCGAAGGCAGAGGCTTTAACCCACTGAGCCACCCAGGCGCCCCTGAAGACTCTTCTTGATAAAATTAGACCCTCTTCCTTGAGCCTGCCTTCAGAGCTTATAGCTAACTCTTGTCTAGATTTCCCTGGGAGTCAGCCTTTATAAATTAAGTATAATTTGGCTTTTGGAGAAATGAACCAAAAGTATACTGGAAATAAGGTATCATAAACCAAGTAAGTAATTGAGGTGGGCAATACAGGTTTCCCCCCAAACATAACAGTAACATTCACCAAACATCATGTACCTTAATAGGTCCATCAACTGCCAGAATTACTACCTTTCAAAAGAAGTGTCACAAAAAAGTTTTACAGAAGTACCACTGGAGAAAATACAACACTTATTTGTAATTCCTGATGCTTGGGTACATGGTAGATAGATGTGTGGTCAAATGTAGGCTTCAAAATCAGCAGGAGGTGGGGCAAACACACATGCTTCTTCCTTATGGTCAGACTTTGTTATCCTTAGAGTAAGCACTGCTAAATTATCACCTTTCTCTCAGGTATGTTGGAGCAGAAAAACAGGGTGAGAACAACTGTCACATCCTCTAACATTCTAGGATTTGTAAATAATGGTTCTAAAGGACTTTGCTAGTGCAGTCTGGAAATGGCACCTAGCATAGTGTACAGTCCTTGGATACAGCAGATGCTGAACATGTATTAAATACTGATTTGCTGACTTGGAAGGTTTACGTGTATGATTAAAACAGCAACTTTGAAAAAACATTGCCAAAGATTAAGGTAACAATGATCCTTCTTCTCTTGTTATTGATCTTAAGATGCCACTTGTCTCACTCAACCCAAATAAAGTCCTTGAGAAGTACTGCGCTAAATCAATATATAGGAAGTGAAGTGTTAAAAATAAGGTTCTGACTCTTGTACATTTCCCCACTTCTGACTCCTGTTTATAAAAGAAAAAGGGGGTGCCTGGGCCCGGGTTCCTCAGTCGGGTAAGTGTCCGACTCTTGGTTTTGGCTTAGGTTGTGGTCTTGGGACCGTGTGATTGAGCTCTGTGATTAGCAGGGAGTCTGCTTCTCTCCTTTCTCTCTCTTTCCCTCTCCCCCCTCTCTTGGGCATGCTCTTTCTCTCTAAAAGAAATAAATCTTTAAAAACTTTTTTTAAAAGAAAAAAGTGATCAGATTACATTCATTTCAAAATGAATAAATTTTAAGAACCATAAGAGATATGTTGGGAAAAAAACTTGAGAGTTAACCTATCAGCCATCTTAGGTACCTAAGGGAAAGAGACTTAGGGTTAATTCTGCAGTAGCAGGCCTAATAAATTATGGCAGCACCTAACATTCTGGATTCTTAAAGCCATGTCACCTTCTATCACTGTGAATAACTGAAAGGTGGCAATAGTAAATCAAGGAATGAACATCAGTGTAGTTTGTTTTCAACTTGCCACCATCTATAGTTGAATATACTTACTTGTGCTATGTGAGATTTAACTAGTGCAGTGTCCTGGCAATTTACAGAGGCACATAAAGTTTTATTTATTTATTTTTAAATTCTAAAAAAATTTTTTTAAAAGATTTTATTTATTTACCTGACAGAGAGAGAGAGATCACAAGTAGGCAGAGAGGCGGGCAGAGAGAGATAGGGAAGCAGGCTTCCCACTGAGCAGAGAGCCTGATGCAGGGCTCGATCCCAGGACCCTGAGACCATGACCCAAGCCAAGGGCAGAGGCTCAACCCACCGAGCCACCCAGGGTGCCCCACACACATGAAGTTTTAAAAGGGTTTCATAGAGTAGGTGTGTTTACTATACCACTAGGCAAAATAATCATAATACATATATAACAATCATTTGAAAGTTCAGATTTAAGTAGGATATTTCATAAGTTTATATATATAATCTATAATTTTAATAACACAAATGTTCATTCTTCTTCAGAGAAGTAAAAATTACCTTGCTGCTCAAGTGTGCATAACTTTACAACATATCTGTGAAACCCAGAAAAAGAAGTCACCAAAATTATTTTTTAAAATATTACTTACTCAAAATCACTCTGTACTGCCATTTCCCCCATTCTATTGCTTCTTTTCTGATATTTAACCACATGACTGTGGGAGATAAAATTTTGTATAAAATTTTCTTTTATCTGCAAGATCCATCATTTTTTCAATAAAAAACTTTATAGATCTCACACTCAAGCTGTTCGTGTTTTTCTATAACCTGTTCAGAACAGATTTTTAATCTTAATCTGTAACCAATCTGAAAGTTATTTATTTTTGGCATAGGTATGGCTTCAATTTAACTTTTCCTTGTTATTCTAAAATATTAACTTAGGAGTTGACGAGTGATTTTCCCCTATAGCTTTGCTTTGTGTGTATGCTAATATAAAATGTAATGCATGTATATATAAAAGCCATATAAATATACGGCTCATATAAATATATGGCTTTCAGAGAAACAGTCTGTAATTCCAGTCTCCATTTTCCAACAGGAAAACTAATTTTAATTTGCCTGTTTCCCACTATCTTTTTCTCTAGGCATTTGACAACATTATTCTCTCCCTGAACCCATCATCTTTATTTCTTAAGTGAGTGGTTTGGACCTCCCTTTCCACTAGCCCATGAAATAGCTCTATGCACATTTTCAATAGCACTTGAAACCTACCTACCCCTGGTACCTAAATCATAGCCCTTATTATAGTTTATTGTGCATTATAATAAAAAAATATAAATTTTATATTCCTAGGATTGCCTTGCACAATGGGTAGGACAAAGAACGAGTTCAAAACATTTATCAGTAAAATCAAGTAAATGATTCTCCTTCTGTAGGTCACATTTTAAAATCAAAATAAATGGAATCCCTTTCACAAAGCGGCTCTAAGAAATTAACGTTATGTTGAGTAACTCAACCCTGTAAGAAATTGTGATTTTTAAGGCAAAATCATATTCAGAAACTTAAAGGAAAATCAGTCATGGGCAATAATGCTTGTAGAAATAGATTTCGTGCAGAAGAGAGCAGAAAAATGTAAGGCTTGTAAATGCACATATGCTTGTTATTTCCCTGACTTTAATCTCACTTAATAAAACTCACGAAGAAAACATCTTTAGTAAAGAATTCATGGGCTTTTACGTATAATTTTTTTTCTTCTATGTCAAACGTACTAATTATTTTAAGTCACAAATTGGAATCCATCTCATTTTCACATAAATTAATTTTAAAAAGTATGCTAATAATAATTGAGAAAGTTAATCCTGATTCTAAATTTTATGCACACACTAGAAATATCACATTGTAAAAAGAAAAGTTACTATTTCAGTTAAGGAGAACTGGAAAATAGCAGGGAGATTAAACTTAAAAATTTTTGTTTACTAAAATAAATACATAGGCAAAACTGACATTTTGCCCAAAATACCGATTCAAACTTCTAAACTTAAAAAAAAAAGTATTGGGAAATCACAAACATAAAATTAGGTAAGACTTTATAGAGCAAGTCTGCATTACCAGCTTAGAGTTAGACGGCCATACTTGCACTGCTTTCTAAATGGAAATCCCCAGTAAGCTTCTCCAGAGAGTCTGGCAATTGAGTAACATTTGAGATAAAATCTGTGCATGCTTAAAGGGCTTACAGAGGTTAGTAGTTGAAACCAGATGCATACAAACATTCTCTGAAACACAGCAGAGTTTTTACAGAGAGTTAAGAAATAATGAAGATTAAAACAAAAACAAAAAAAACCTTGGAGCTCCAAAAAGAGTGAAGCTGGTCCCGAAGTGCTGGCTTGACTGTCTGAAAGTTTATAAAAACAAAATCCACTGATGGAACAGCTTTTCATTGGACAGAAATACAAATATCACATAACTTTATTAATAAAATACTTCAATTCCTTACAATGTCTTCAAAAGACTTCAATTTTTTACCTTCAAGCTTGGTGTTTGGGTCTGATCAACAGTGAATCTCATTAGAATATTAAATTGAAGATCATTTGGAAAAGATTCTCTGAAACAAGGAAAGAATAAAGCAAAACAAAAATTAATCAAGTAAACATTTAGCAAAGTAAACAGAAGATTATGCTTAATACCAAAACATAATATGCCATTCAAAGAGCACGCATGAAGTAGTATCTGTAAGTGGTATAATTATACCACTTACAGCACCTAAGTTATTCCCCGAACAATGTGAACATTTCACTCTATATCCTAGGGGGGTTAAAAAGCAACACTATAGTAAATAATGGTCTATCTTGACTCAGGTATGGATTTAAGCAAAAAAAAAAATAAATAAATAAAAAATGTGGGTGCCTGGGTGCCTCAGTTGGTTAATAGTCCAACTCTTGATTTCAACTTAGGTCATGATCAGGTTGTAAGACCGAGGCCCACATGGGGCTCCATGCTCAGCAGGGAGTCTGCCTGAAATTCTCTCTCTCCCTCTTCCTCTACCCTTCCCCACTTGCATGCTCTCTAAAATAAATGAATAAAAATATTCAAATAAAATCCCTAAAATAAATGAATAAAAAATCTTTAAAATAAAAAAGTAAGAGAAAAAATTAAGTTGAACATTATCGGAGTTATTTCCCCAGACCTAATATCTGAATTCTAGACTCACCTCAACCTAGTAAGTGGGTATTTGAAATAAGTCACTTCAACAATCTACACAAGAAAGAAATGTATCATTGGTTCAAAATCTTCTGAAAAAAGATTCTGAATATTTAAGTGTTATAATAAAACATTCTTTTAAAATTTAGGAACTATTTTTTATGTTTACATTAGACTGAATAAGATCTTCAACTCTGCTTTGAATATCCTAATTAAGATAAAATACCACCTTTGAATTACTCAACCAATGTTCATGACAGTTTTAGAAAAGAAAGGCAGTGTTCGATTTAAGGACCAATGATGTATTAGATGTATCGATGTGAAATGGGCATCATTAACAATTTTCACAGGAAGCCCATGCAGCCTAAATGAATCAGAAGGGCTCAGAAATCTAAACACAGAAACTAAACATTTCTGATTACTACCGGATAAACTTGAAGTATCTAAAGAAAACATTACCTGGTAACATCAAGGGCTTTCTGAACTTTTGCCTGAACAGACCCAAGCAAATCAGCACCCATTTTTTTTAATAGTTGCGTCAGCAGTACAAACAACCAGTCTTGAAGGTCATCTTTGTGGACTTGTATGAAATCCACTAGAGTCTCCAAAAACATGCTGAATACCTACAGTGGATAAATGGGGAAAGGAAGAGAAAAAGGAGGAAATATTGACCTCTATGATCAATTCAAAACCAAAATAGAAAGGGAATACAGGAATCAGAGACACAGCGATTGGCAGCCAAGCGGAAAAACAATCTCTCTTGCTTTTCACTGGACTCTGTGATACAAGAGTATGTTTGAACTGTTATCCAGCTTCTGCGCAGAAGTTCAACAATTAGCTATTCCATGCAGCATCACTTGGTAAAGAAACTTTGGCCACAATGGCTGGCACACCTAATGTTGTCAATGATGCCTAGTTAAACTGAAATCCATTTTATCTCAAATTTAGGGCAAGCAATTACCTACTGATAGCCTCACCACCTCTCAGCTCTTTGGAAGAATGGCACTGAGTTAATCAGAAGATGACTTTGCTGACAGCTACGTTAAAATATAAGAACATTCTGACATATTGGGCTAATCAGAGATTTCTCAATATGTCAGTGGTCACAAATCCTTTTGGTATGAGATACAGTATTTATTAAAACTGCCCCAAATGTAATTGTAAGTGATGTGGGTAACTGTAGTTACTATACAAATCTACACCTTAATTTTAGTGATTTTAAAAAAATCATTGAAGGCTATTAGTCTCCATTTCTTTCAATGGGTTTTATACTTGGTTCCAATATTAATCTACTAGTTTAAAAAATTTTATAAGATAAAAATTTTTAAGGAAAGCTAGTGTTCTTAAGTAATGCATCTCATTAAAATCTGTCCAGTGGTGTGTTGACTCAGTTAGTACTTGACTAGAAAGCTGACTGTTAAATACTCAGGAATTTCGTCAGGTAGTTAATAGCCTGAAATTAGCTATGGTAGGGTATTTACACCTCAGGAATTACAGCAAATAGGACACATCAGAGCTTTCTGCCCATCCCCCAAACCTAGTTTGCCAGGCACAACACTCTCATTCTTTGATTTACTTTTAACCTTGTTTCAACTCTTGCCTCTCTTCCTGAAGATTCTTACTTTAAGCTTTCACTATAGTAAAATCAACATTAGAATCCCAAAGTCGACTCTCCTATTCTATCTGGTTCTCAAGAAACTGAGAACCAGAAAATTATGTAACTTGTCCAAGGTTTCCATAGTCAATGGTTGGGTCACGACTTAAAACCAAGTTAGTTGGCTTTCAGCTATGTCCCACCCACTCCATTACAAGATAACTTAGCTCATGCACTTGACTGTCATTCAACATAAAACTCTCCACTGACTTTTTCCCTCACTTTGATTTCCTCTATAACCATCCTTCTAGTAATTGTTTCTATAAGGGAGAGACAATTTTATTCCTCTTTAAGACTAATCTTTCTATTTTGGATTCTTGCTTTCTATAGTATGGTCTCCTCTATCTTTACACTCAATCTAAATCCTTTGCTTACAGCTACAGAAGACAACCTCTCAAGAATTTCTCCTTCAGTTTCCTTCCCACCAACTATCTCCTGATCCTGAGAAGAAGCAGGAGCTTTTTCATTACCTTAGTATGCTTGGCTATTCTGTAGCTTGCCACTGCTTTCCTCCTGTTATTTTCCTTCTTTCATTTCTGTTGCCAGGCATTTTCCTTCTGCATTCTAAATGTGCAGTGATTAAGAGCCAGACTTCAGGGGCACCTGGATGGCTCAGTCAGTTAAGCGACTGCCTTCGGCTCAGGTCATGATCCCAGGGTCCTGAGATCAAGCACCACATCAGGCTCCCTACTCCGTGGGGAGCTTGCTTCTCCCTCCCCCTCTGCCTGCTTGTATTCTCTCTCTGTGTGTATCAAACAAATAAAAATCTTAAAGAAAAAAAAAGCCAGACTTCATCTTGATTTGCTTTTCATCAAAAGTGTGACTTTAATAGGCCTGCTCTGCTCTTTAACAGGCCCACTTTGCTCTAGCCTACCTAGAAGGCCCCAGGACCTTTGAAATAGCTTTCTTTTGGCCCTTCCCAAATCTATCCATCCTACTATCACTGTAGGCACCAGGTCTTTCTGACTTCAAGTCTGATTTCTGGAAGAGGCCAGGTAAGTACATATGGCTTTGCAGGCCATACAGTGTCTATCACCATAATGACTCTGCTACAGTAGCACAGCAATAGACAGGATGCAAACAAGTGAATACAGCTGTGATCCAATATAATTTTATTTACAGAACAGGCAGCAGGCCAACTAATGCTTCTTTCTCACCATCAGACTGTGATATCATTCTTCTGAGAGAAATAAAATCCTCCACTGCCTATAGTCTACAAAATAATGTCTCAAATGCTTAGACAATGGTCTAACTCTCCAAACTGATCTTGGACTATCTGGCAACATAAAGTCCTTGTCTCTGAGCACTTCTTACCACACTCCTGATTTCCTACCATGCCCCCTCTATTTACACACAGCCTGTGACTTGCTACAAAGTTTACTGCTCAAATCCCAGCCAAAAAGCTTCTTAGACCATGTCAGAATATAGCCACTTGGAACCTTTGTGGGATGAGCTTTATGGTGCTATTTAACTTCTTCTGTATGTATATCATCTTACCATTTGGAACATGTAACATTTGAGAATAAAGCCTCTATTTTTATATAGTCTTGCATTATCCATTAGAATCAAGCTCAAAGTTTATCAGAGGCTGAAGACTGAACAAAAACTTGTTCAATTAATGTGCGGAAAAAGTTCCTTAAAGAGTAAGGATTTTCTCTTATGTGGAAACTTACACTATAATTGATAGCCAGCACTTTTTTCCCTCCCTTCATCCCAACCAAGATTAACTTCTTCTTTCTCTCTCCTATAAACTTTCTGACATCTCCTATTTCTCTAGACTCATGCCAGTCATCGGAGGCCCTTTCTTCTCAGGCTGACATATCCAAAGTTTACGTTCCTGCCAAGATCTGAACTGCTATTTTCTCCTAAGTGGAAATTTCTTTTGGTTATATACCATGAAAACACAGAGAACAAAATGTAGATGTGTTATTTACAGTACTCCACATATAGAATTCTACTATTTTTCAAAATACTTAAATCATATCAATAGTCCTTACTAAGTGATAAGATAATGACTATATATATCTATTCAAAAAACATATTGGGAATTTCCACATAAAATTTCTTACTTGACTGCCCTATCACAGAGTTCACTGTTAGATGTTGATATCCTCCTTTTTCTTTATCTAAAATTAATGAAGAAAGTGGAAAGTAGATATATTTATATTAGTGCTAAAAATTTAGATTTCAGAAAAAAAAAATCTGAAAAATTGCTCCATAAACTGTTCTGATTGCTTTCATGGAATGATGTTTATAGAATATTAGAAAAAGTACTTATGTTGAGGTTGGGACTTAAGACTTTTTAATTATTGTGAAACTTGGGAATTATTTTTAATAATTCAATGGAACCACCCTTCAATGGAATCAGTTTATAACTCCACATATCTCACAAGTGTACTTTAATGGAAAATGTAACCTTTGGGCTATTACGGTTGAGGCAGTCTTTTCTCAATCTCACATTTTAGGTGTGCCAGTCATCAAATACAGAACAGAAGAACATAATCAAATTAGATTAATTAGTAGATTAAAAAGCACATCTCCAAACAGAATGACAGTTTGCATAACTGCAAATAGCATTTCGTAGATTGCAAAGGGTCCAACACTGCATGAACTCTTCGGGAGAGAAAATAGAGAAAAAGGGTTAATTTCACAGTCATGCAGTAAAGTTAGGTTTCCAACAAATATTGAACCAACTTACTCTCTATTGAGAGTTCCAACACAGGGGACAGCATGCAAAAAGAAAAAAAAAAAAAAAAAAAAGAAAAACACACAAATTAGTCGCCATCAATGCAAAGTTCCTATATGGAAGAAAAACACTTAGAAAATAAAAGTGACAAATGTTTTTCAAAGTTTTATGATAAACTCAAAATAGTTTTTAAAACAAGAGTTAAATGAACAGTTAAGAGAGAAGAACATGTGATTTTTCTGTGTTTCTCCCTCACCTCCTGGACAAAGAAATGTAAAAACAAAACCCAGAAAACCAACTTCTTTTCCAGACTCTAATATCCTTGAGGATCAACTTCTATAAAGAATCTAAGACCAAGATACCTGCCCCCATTTCTGAACAGTGCCAACATTTAGTTCCAAAGTATAATATTTACTTTTTTTTTTCCTCTTCAGAAGCAATACATTTACAACTTAAATGGTATCTCTGAAGGTTTAGAACAACTACAGTTGTTTGGAAATTAAAAGTAACTGTTTATACCATAACTTCAAGTTTTGCCCCAGTAAGATGTGCATTATGGTTTCCTGATCCTAGGACTGTAAACAGCTCTGCTGTCTAGAACACTTATTTAGGAGACCAGAAGTGACCTGGGCACCCAACTGTGTCCCATTTGAGTAGCCATAGATTAAATTCCTACCCTAGTTGTTTAAGACTCAATGGTATGACTTCAAGACGTAGGACTATATAGATCATAAAATGCCAATTCAAAGCATGCATGCATCTCAGTGAAGGTAGCTCCTTTCAAACAGTTCCTTTAGAGGCAAATGTGAGAACACATAAGGTAACTTTTGGCATCTGACCCTTCTTACATTTTGAAGGAAAAAAACGATTCTAGAGTGGTCAAAATAAAAATCTTCCCTGAACTACTTCATTCTTCAAGCTTACTTAGTTTTTAAAAAACTTCCACAGTGTTTGGTGTGTACTTAGGGCTTTACATATAATAACTCATTTAATCATCCTCACAATATTATGAGGTAGGTATTACTATTAACTGTTTTACAGATAAGGAAACTAAGGCGCACACTGCTAGTAAGTGTTGGAGGTAGAATTCGAACACAAGTAATCTAGCTCTACTATCCATACTTGGTATCACCATGTTGTACGGTCTCTCTAGAAAAATATTAACAGGCTTTAAATCAAACATTTACAGCTTATGTTCTAAATTACTGTCATACATACATCATCATCCATCACCACTTATTTGCATATGGTTATTTGAGGTGAAAAAAAGTTTGTCAAGTTACAGGTATCAAATAATTTCAGCCTGCAAACTATATTTGTTAATCTTATACCAGGAAAAAAAATCCAGCATATATTTCAACGGTATTCAGAAAAAGCTCTCTCCTGGCCCTTCCTTTCTGGGGTGTCTGCCTTGCATACTAGAGCTTTCTTGACATTCTAAAATATGTAAGAGGGAAACATTCTGGGGGTTGGAGAAGGAGATCTATATCAAAGTAGATGGTAGAAAAGTAGATGGGGCTATCCACAACCTATTTCTCCATGTATCTTGTTTCTGCTGAGGACAGTAGTCTCAAATGTGTTGGGCATGCGTGAGAACAGCTTTCAGTTACCATGAAGTAGGCTATTATCCAGAAGGTGTTAACATAGAGACTGAAATGTTGATTTTAACTTAAAAAGACATGGGAAAATCCACCTAACTAAGCTAGTGGTAGGAGATGTCTCCTCCCAAACACTATGGCCCATTCTGGGGCAAGGCTTCGACAGTTTTTGCCCTGTGAGGTTTCAGGACAGTTGAGGTCACTGATTAAGTGACTAAGATTCACTAGTAGTAGAGAGCTAATCCAGGCTTGAGGAAGACAAAGAAATGTCCCTGACAACATTTTTCAAGGCTATGAGAAAAAAGTACATTGCTCCTTTGGGGACATGGACGTAGTCTAGGGCTGGGGTGAGAGTGAGGAAGGAATGACAAGCAAAATGATAGGCTTTCTTTTGCCATCTTCTTGAGGACAATGAGTAGTCACTATAGGGTTTTTAAGCTGGTAGAGAAAATTTATCTTTTATAGAAAGATTACTAAAGGATGCAGTGTGGAGGAGGTGCAACAGGAAAAAGACCACTGTGCCCTGAACTGGCAGTGAGAATGGACAGATATTCAGAAGGTTGGATCAATTAGGATTGAGTTTCCAGAATGATGACCAAAATGTTCACTTAGGCAATGAGCGAATGGAGATTTCATCTAATGAGACAAACCATCCAATGAGATAAAGCAGTTGTGAGGTTGAAGATTGTGAGGTTGAAGACTAAGTAAGCACAAGAGAAAAATATGGGATGAAAGTACACTTTTGGGAGTCATTAGGTTACAGCAAGCAGTAACTGAAGCTTTAGATAAGGTACTGAATGAAAGAAGAGAGCCCAGGACAAGAATCTACACAGAACCAACACTTAGTAAAACAGGCAAGAGAGATAGGGGTTGCATGACAAAAGGTATGAGGGAGACTGGATGAGACACAACAGGCACTTCAACAACAGACACATCACATTCCTTAAAGACAGAAAGGATAAATCAAAAAACCAATAATAAAGTTGTAAACAAAAAGAAATGTCAACCAGCAAAATGGAATTTATGAGCAATTCACGGAAGCCAAGCAGATGAGACCATATTAGCAAAAAATTAGGCCCAATAGAGTATTGTGGCTAACAATAGCTTCAAGGTGAGACCTCCCTCCATTTCAATAGGAAGGAAGATAGAAAGAATGGGTTTCTGTGTAGATACAGTGGCTGGTTTGGAGGCAGGAAATGGAGAGTTTCTGCTTGATGGCTTCCAATTTCCAGGTAAGCTAAGAAGCCAAGAAATATGCTTGGGGTATAACACAAGTTGGGAGGTGAATGGACTGCAGTTTTGAGGAGAGAAACTATTTGACACGGTCTCCTTGGAGAAGAGAAGAGAAAGAGGAGAGGAGAAGCATTACAAGGCAGCACTGTGCATTTAAACAAAAATCACAGATCAGTAATGGAGAATGGCAGAGAAATACCAGAATACACTGGATGATTTCACCTAGGGGCCTATACATTGTTTCCCTTCAAGAATCCCAACCTTTGGAGTGCCTAGGTGGCTCAGTTAAGCATCTGTCTTCAGCTCACGTAATGATCCCAGGGTTCTGGAATCAAGCCCCACAGAGGGCTTCCTGCTCATCGGGGAGCCTGCTTCTTCCTCTCCCTCTGCTACCTGCCCTGCTTGTGCTCTCCCACTCTTGGCTCTCTCAAACAAAATCTTAAAAAAAAAAAAAAAAAAAAAAAATCCTAACCTTCAACTGGTGGCATGAGCTCTGTGAGCAGAGGCTCTTGGACATATGTTTCTACTATAGTGTCAATAACTCAGAACTGAGCACAGAAAATAGGGATCAGCAAACTACAGTCTGAAAGTTAAGAATGATTTTAAAAAGAATTTTTTTAAAATGGGCAATTTACATGAAAATTAAAATTTCAATGTTCATAAATAAAGTTTTGTTGTAACCCTGCCATAATCATTTGTTTACATATTTTGTACAGATGTCTTTGTGCAACAATGGCGGAGTTGAGTAGTGGTGACAGAGATCCTTATGGCACATAAAGCTGCAAATATTTACTATTTGGCCCTTTACAGAACAGAAAAATGGTCTACTTCCGATAACAAAACTGTATCTGGAAAGAAAATAAAGTATCAAAATGCTTGATCCTGAAGATGGAGCTGCTGGTACTTTACATCAAGATATATTTAAAAAATGGGGAGAGAGAGATATGCTATTTTAGTAATATCAGGATATAATGCAAAAGCTCAAATCAAACCCTGATATTTTATTTTTTTATTTGAGAGGGAGACAGAAAGCGCATGAGCGGGGGAAGGGGCAGAGGGAGGAGGACACGTAGACTTCACTGAGCTTGAAGCGAGACGTAGGGCTCAATCCCAGGACCCTGAGACCATTCCTTGAGCCAAAGGCAGATGCTTAACCAACTGAGCCACCCAGGCGCCCCAAACCCTGACATTTTAAACTCAGCACAGAATGGTGACATATCCAGTTTATTCTTAATGAATTACATTATTGGCAGAGCCTCTGATGGACAACCACCAAACAAAAAGTCAAGCAGAAACAAATTAACAAAAATCTTCCCATTACACCGGGTCTTCATTGAACTAAACTGCCAAAAACATAATCAAACGAACAAAACCAGATGGGTTGGTAAGAACTGTATATTGTTATAAAACCTGATGAAGAAAAACCAAAAAGTCATGTTCATGGCAATTCTAAGGAGGACCGTAGCTGGTTCTCTATGTCTATTAAGGGAAGCCAAGCATATGTGCTCAGTTCAGTTCCTTTCTCAACATCAAACTCAGCTTTCCTATTTCATCTCCAAGAGACTCTTTAAAAAGTCTTTCTTTTTTATTAATGTACAAATTCTAGCATCCAACTAAATTGTATTATTGTCCTAGCAAAAAATAAACTGAGGCTTCAAGAAATAATCCAGCCTTGGTCTTATACCTTCCAGCAGGGAAGAATTATATCACTTACTGAAGATATTTTATAATTCTGTTTTTTAGGGACGCCTGGGTGGCTCAGTTGGTTAAGTGTCTGCCTTTAGCTCAGGTCATGATCCCAGAGTCCTAGGGCTGAGTACCACATTGGGCTCCTTGCTCAGTGGGGAGGCTGCTTCTCCGTCTGCCTGCCACTCCCCCTCCTTGAGCTCTATTTCTGGCCAATAAACAAAGAAAATCTTAAAAAAAAAATTCCATTTTTTAAAGTTGCATAGATAATTACTAAAATATTGTTTGTAAAAGAGGTCCATCCAGATAACAACTGTTTTGTCCTTTGGTTTCTATTGCCAAGAAAATAGACCAACAATTAATTTGTTCAAGATTGATAGAATTTTTGCATTAAAACAAGTCCTATAGCTATAACGAGTGGTAACAATGTTAAGTGTAAAATCATACAGTTATCTACATGTTCAGTTTGAAAGTTATAAACTTCATTTATTTATTTATTTTTAGGTAACCTCTAGGCCCAATGCGGGGCTTGAATTCATGATCCTGAGATCAAGAGTTGCAAGCTCTGCTAACTGAGCCAGCCAGGCACCCCTGAAAGTTATAAATTTTAAACAAACTGCTTGTCAAGTGTTTTTTAATCTTTGTCTATAATGGAAACTTGCATTCTTGGATAAAATAAGTACACCTTCTGATAGAGGGTAATCTTTGAAAACGGTTGTAAGGTAGAAGCAATTTATAATCTTTAGCTAGATTTTAGTTTATATATGAAGTGGGATTTTATTATCTTTAAAGTAGTGTTGCAAGTAATGAAAATGTCAAAAATAGAAAAAAATGAGAATGATATGTGCAACAACAAAGTGAAGACAAAAAAAATATGGTGAAATTTAAAATTTTTTTAAAAAATAATTTCCCTTCCACATCTCCCTCTCACTTAAGTTAGAAATTCTCATGCAGACAACTGGTAACCTAAAAAAAGACAATAAAGTTTCACCATTGTCAGACACATTATTGAAAACAGAGTAACCAAATACATTTTTTAACAGTAACTATCCTGCAAGGTGAACCAAAATTTCCCAGTATACATGCAGATTACGCGTAAGTGCTTAAAACGAAGTATGTTTTAATCAGTGTTAAAAATTAAACAGTGCTCTGAAAATTTTTATGGACTACGTCAACATATGAAATGCTTTTTTTTAATGTTACTACCAAATTGTGGCCGACAGGTATTTTGTGCTTTTGTGTTATTTAATGGCAATTCTTTTTTATTCAATTGTTCTTTTAAGATAAGAATATATTTACATTAACACAGCAAAAGAAGAAAACAATTAAAAGTTCTCAAGAAGACCTTTTTTCAACTTACCTCAATTTTATCTCTTTACAAACAGTAAAAAGTTTCTAGTGATACAAACACATTCAGTTTGACTAATTCTATGCATCATGCTTGTTACTATATCCCTCAGCTTACAGTCTTAAAAAAACAATCTCTCTGGAGAAGTTTAAATGGTTACTGGAGAGCAATTTCTAAATTATGTATGATATCAAACACTTTCAATTATGTTTGAAAAGAAATGGCTTATAGTGTTTTGCTATTATATTATGCTTTTTTTGGCAATCCACAAATGACATCCCATAGAAGTAAATAATCTTAAATACTAAAACATACCTTGCCATGAGGATCAGCAAACATTCTTGTGAAAATTTCACACAATCTTTTCAGTTCAACTCGACTGTCAAAATAATAAAGCAGCTTATTAATATCTTTTTTTAAAAAAGATTTATTTGAGAGACAGAGAGAGCACAAGCAGGCAGAGGGACAGAGGAAGAGGGAGAGGGGTCAAGCAAAGGCCCTGTTTTCCCTAAGCAGGAAGCCTGAAGCAGGGTGGGGTACAGGGACAGGGCTTGATCCCATAACCCTGAGATCATGACCTGAGCTGAGGTAAAACACTTAACCAACTAAACTACCCAGGTGCCCCCAAAGTAGCTTATTAATACCTTGCTATAGGAAGAATTCATTTAAAATAACTTTAGCTGTAATTAGGCTTCTTAAAGAAAAACAAAATAGTCCTTCAAATCAAAAAATGTGTGGGACTTACTAATCAAGGATAAATACAAATTTATTAAATACAACAATAATTCTGCTGCAACCCACATTATATTAAAAATTAAAAGTTTCATGAAAAGAACTATAATTGTATTTCATTAATATAGCACAACAGGGGAAACTGTACAAATGACATTCCCAGCACATGAATCTTATCCTTTAAGTGCTAAGATGTTTTCTTAAATTTGGCCACCTGAGGGCTAAAATCTTTCTACACTCTGCCTACCCTCTTGCCACTGACAATGATATACTGAACCTAATACTAACCTAATCTTGACAGGGTTAGGAACAATATTATGATTTACTGCAATGATTCATGAAGTGTGATATACAAACATTAAAATATATTAGACAGTATATAGATGAACATCTATTTTAAATTAAATAGTTTTAATACTTTCTTTTTTAAAGATTTTATTTATTTATTTGATAGAGATCACAAGTAGGCATAGAGGCAGGCAGAGAGAGAGGGGGAAGCAGGCTCCCTGCTGAGCAGAGAGCCCGATGCAGGGCTTGATCCCAGGACCCTGGAATCATGACCTGAGCTGAAGGCAGAGGCTTTAACCCACTGAGCCACCCAGGCGCCCCAGTTTTAATACTTTCTAAAGTAAGTACAGCTAGCAACTCTAACCCTGATTTCAGGTATCAAGTCAGGAAGTATTCCTCTAATTTTCCACTACACTCAAACTTAGAATTATCTAAATCTAGGTTCTTAAATGGGTTGACTAAAGAAGTTTAAAACATTATACAGATAAAGACAATAAAGAATTTAGAAGGAAAAAGCAAGTAAAAGCCAGTAGGAAAGGAAACCAAATGAAATCAAACCAAACCAAACAAACAAAAAACCAATATAAAGTTAAGAGAAATTCACTCCAATTCCATTTTGTATTACACTAAGACTCACAAATTACATGAACACTGAGAATACACCTTCATGTTCAAGTGAGCATAAACATTCTTTCCTCTTACTGAAAAATTTATCAGGAATGAATTTTAATAAACTGGCTAGCTTTAATCTTATGTACACTTTATTATTTTTTTAATTTTAAAAATTAATATATTTTTCATGAATTTCCATTTGTGAATTAGAAGTCTCCTTTTAAATAAAAATTTCTAGTATATATAGTATAGATAGTCTTGAAGCCTGGGAAAATATTTTGATGCCATCTTCTGAATTTCAAACAAGTCTGTTCCCATACTAATATCTCTAAGGTGTTATGCAGACAAAGTCAAGTTGAAAGTGCTAAACTGACAGGATTATTATTTTAAGACAACACAACTCACCTTAGTGTTCTCTGATTTTTTAATAAGTTCTGCAGACCTAGGAGGCCTTCTTTCCTTTCTGACCAATTGGAACTAGCACATCTATTGAGGACTTCTGCCACATCTTCTGTCTGCCTCATGTATGTGGGAATACTACCATTTCGAGAACTATAGGAGCGTTCTGAACAAGCACTAGATGCATCACTGTTGGCGTCATCATCTGAATGCATTCCATATGATTCATATCTTCTTCGAGCGGGTTTTTTCTGTTACACATAAAGGGTCTCATTAGCAGTAGCCAAAAGAATATACTGATATTTTACAATTTTTATTGACCACAAAGACTGGTTTTGTTTTACTATCAGTACCAAGCATGCGGCTAATCACTGTAATAATAAAATTATCAATGTTATATCAATGAATTGATAACTGATTTTATTATCAATGTTTAGTTTTGCTTCAGAAAACATGTTTTAGAAGTTAGTAGAAGATGAAATATTTTTAAACTTTATGGGATATAGCAGAAACAGAATAAGACTATATGAAAGTTCGGATATTAAAGTGGGAAGTGCTCAAATTGTGGCTTTTTCCCTCTTCCTTTTCCTTTTCATGGAAACCAAGAACTATTAGAGTATAAATGAACAGAAACTACTTGAAATTTGAGTTGGTTAAGAAGAGAACACCACTTTTTAAAGGATGAGAATAGACCAGGAAAACACATTTTCCTGTATGACTTCTATTTTTTCTTGTCTGCCTTCTCTTTTCTCTAGTTCCCCTTTTATATCTGCTACCACTTCTCTTGCCACACTTTCTTCCTCATATCTCCTAGGAAGTGAAATACAGACAAAAAATAATGAGAACCTATTTTGCTTGCTACTATTTTTAGGAGGCAAGCCCCCTGAGGGTCCTCCATGTTTTTCCTAATGTCTGTACCATCTATTTCAATAAATGCAAGAAAGCTTATTTAGATTCCTTTGATTTCTTTACATCTGAAACTTATTATTTAATAAATGTAACTGCTAATAATAACTTACATAATAACAATGAAATGGGAGAGAGTAAATAGCTTATTTGAGATTTCCCTGGAAGGACTGGAAATATATCTTTATAAAATCCGATATTTGAACTTAGGCTGATGAGCATGAAGACATTTCTATGAAACATGTTAATAAGCACAATAATTTAAAACAGTTCCAGTCGCTACAAATTCTCCCAAGTCTAAAATCTAAAAACAAAAAGTAACTTGACTTTAATTCAAAATAGCTTTATAAAGACAGTTTCATCACTAAATGCCTCTCACTGATTTAGAGACATCATCTTAATTTAGAAAGTGCTAACATGGCACTTCCTGTGTTGGGCTCTAGATTCAGTTTTGTTACAGACATCATTGTGAATGATAACATCTCATTTGTATGGAGTAGTCAAGCTGGAAGAACAAGAACCCCCACAGGACATTCTGTTCAAGCAGCATCTCCCTATTGATAATCACATATACAGAAAAATGGATGTATTAAAGGATCTTATTACTTCCACTTGAGTATTTTCTAGAAGACTATTGTCTGTGTTAATCTGATGAAGCAAAAGAAAAAAATTATGGTATCGTAAGATGTCAGAAAACAGCAATGTCTATACCTTAGTCCGTATGTCTCCTAAGAGCTGAGAGCAGTAAATTTTTAAAGAGAAAAATTGAAAATAATGAAGAACATTTTGCTAAACAGCACAATGAAGTAGGCATAAACAATGCCCATAATCAGAAACATTAAATTTTTTAATATATAGGTACATGAGAACTGCTTATTAGCAGACTGTATCTTCCAATCTTGACGAAATCCTTTACTCCTATGCTACAAAAATACTCCCGTAACCAGTTTTCCCAAAGAAACTCAAATTTTCTTTTCTTTTTTTTTTTTTTTTAAGTTGGCTCCATGTGCCCAGTGTGGATCCCAGCATGGGGCTGGAACTCATGTTCCTAAGATGAAGACCTAAGCTGAGATCAAGAGTTAGACGCTTAACCAACTAAGCTACCCAGGTGCCCCTCAAATTTTCTGTTTGAATCCTTCTGTCATTTCCAAAGTTAACTTTGTTTCTGTGATTTTCCCAAGGTACAAATTAGGCTTATTAGTTGGAAAGATTTTTTTCTAGAAATTAAGTTATAATTGGAGTAACTATGCTATGCAAATAATGGAAGTAGGCAGAATCAAATTATTGGAATTCAGCTTTTGGGCCTGGTAGTTAAATATTCTTTATATATTTCAAACACATCTTAGTATTATAAGTAATAGTTCAAGAATAACCCATTCAATTCATAAAATGTGAGCATAATTTAACTAGTAAATCTCCTATTTAAAAAGAAACTAGGAAATATGATTTAAGAAATACATGATTAAAAACAGTAAATTTAAAGCATCTGACTGACTTAAGATCATCAGAACAAGATACGATCAGTATATTCCATGCCTGAGAGAACAAAGTTCCTACTTAGTTGTATTATTTCTAGAAAATTAATCAAATGAGTGAGATAAAGGGAAAAATTCAGCACACGTAGACTGTTAGAGCAGAACTACGTATGTGATTACATTTATTGTATTACAGCTGTCACCAATGAATACTATTCAAAACTTGTTTCTCAAATATGTGGGATAAAATGCGTCATATCAACACTGGTTAAAATGTGATTATATAGTCTTAAAAGTCACGATGTATTTTTTATTTCAAAACAAATATGAGGCCTTTTATAAATTCTGTGTAAGAAATTGAGTAAATGCTTCTCAAACATTGGATTAATTTGAAAGAGAAAGTGTCATACTGAACTGACTTGGGAAATTGGCAAAAGCCAATTATACTCATTGTTCAAATGACACGTCCTTCATAATTTTAAGTGAGAAAAACAACAGTGAAATATGTACAGCACTCTTCTGACGAACTATCATGGATCTGTACGTGATGTTTTTAAATCTCACTGTTTAATGTGTCAGGCATAAAGAGCCAGGAGGATATCCTAATTAACATTTGTCTTGAAATTCTACTTTCTCTCAGCTCAGAAAATCCTACCCCAAACTAACACAATCCCTAAATACTCAAAGTTAAGCAAGCTTTGAATATATGCTTGTAGTGTACTTATTTACGTACTAATCTAATCTACTCTTACTCTTAGTGTACTACAGTGCATAAAACACGTCACCATATTAATGACATCAATATTTATATACCTAACATGCCATCAATTACTTTTACCCTTGGCTAAAAATTCTGGCCAAGAATAAAGATCAAGAATTGATTATACTGTTCTGCTTTTTACACTGTCCACATTTGATCTTCCTAGATTTAATCCACAAGCATTTTCCCATGTCCTTTTCTGCACTGGTAGACTGCCTTACCCATACATTAGTTTCATAATGGGAAGATCTGTAATGATAAGGAAATGGAGAAGAGTACCAAGGCATCTGCTACCGCCTCCTCCACATCAGAACCTGTGTTCAGGACTCGCATGGCACTGACAGAAGATGATAGTCGGCTTGACTGGCTGATCCCATACCCCGGACCTGATTCGTCAGAAGGAGGAAAACAGCTTTGAGAGAGTCATAAATATAACAGTGTCACACTGGAAACTTTAAGATCCTTAAGGGGAGGGGAAAAAAAAAAAAAAACCAATGGGGCAAAGCATTTTAAAAGCAATTCTGTATTTTCTGGGTACATTTGGTTTTTGGTCAAATAAAATGGTAAAGGCAATTAAAATTACTGACAGTGTGTGGAAAACAAATTTAAAAAAGAGTAGCTATGATACATTTGTGACCAGAAGATAGAAGAAAGAATGGGCGGCTAAGGGCTTGCAAATCTGTAGCCCTTGCAATTACCCAGCTCTATCACAGTCAGGCAAATCTCATCTATTCACGTGAGCCACGGAGCAGTCCATAACAAAGATCAAACCTCAAACCAATAATGACCAGGGAGCTCAAAAAAGCCACACCCATTTACAAGGGAAAAAACCCTCCAACAATTATTATTTATTCTCCTTCAAGATAGGTTGATTTCAATTAATAACTAAGACATGTCAATTAATATTTATTAAGCACCTACTGTGTGCCCAACATTCTGAGGTATGTAAAGACAAACTAGAGATGGATTCTCCCCCTTAACTACTTTCTACGCCATCATTTACAATTAAAACACTTCATCCACCATTTTGGTTTTTTTTTTTTTTCCCAAAACATGTACAAAGATGAAGTACATAATTGAGAACATAAAATAATTCCATATTTAAACATGACATAACTTAGGTTATACACACACAAAAAAATGTCACCTGCCAGCGAGAAAAATGCCCAAATAAGGTTGTGGAAAGGGAAAAAGTTACTTGGGGGAAAATTAAAAAAAAATCACAAATGACTTATTATCTGACAAATTAAATTGAAATAAAAACAAACTGATTTAAAAACATAAATATACAATTCAATGGAAACTGAAAAGGACAAAAATTTGAGATGAATGCATAGATGATAGTGAAAATGTACTCATCCTTCACCTGAGGCCCCATATACATCGGGGGCGTAGAGGGCACCAGTAGATCTGGAATGGTGTCTGGAGGCTGGAATAACAGGACCATACAAACCTCATCTATTACCACAGAAACAAGGAATAATGGCAGCACTATAGTCAGGCAAGGAGAGTTAGTCAACACTGGTATTACTAGTACTAGTTAAGGATCAGAATACTGCCAAGTATTGAACATTAGCACTGTAATATCACCCTTGACACACAAAACATCTTACACCTAGGGGGACAGACATAAGCCCACAGGAGACAAAAAAAGCAAGTATTCAAATGGAAGGAAATGTCAAAAGTACAAGCATGAAACAAAAAAATGAACACTGTAGTTAAAAAAAAAAAAACCACTATGGTAACTAAGTAACCAATAATAACCCTCTCTCCTTTAATCTTGAACCCAATGAGGCAGGTATTACTATTCCATTTTATAGATAGGTAAATTCAAGCATAGAGAGAAGTTAATTAATGTAATCAAAGCCACACTACTAGTAAGTGAAACACCTCAGTATCTGTCTTCTTTCAAAGCCTTTGCTCTTAAACAGAACATACACCATCTTCAATTGTTCAAAAGATAACATACCTCATTTACATTCACCTAAACATTTTCCGTGTTTCACAGAAAGTAACTTCTGCATTCAGTAAAAGATTATTTAAATATCAAAGCACATCTGAACATAAAAAAGGGAGTATTACTAATCTAATCAAAAGACCTAGAAATGTGACATGTCTCTCTGAATCGAATTTTAGCACATTTTAAATTTCATATCTTAAAATCCTGATTTTCCCAATACCATAAAGTCATTCTTCTTAGATACAGAAACAAATCACCCAGGAAAGACTCATTTTAGTATTTAATGAAATAGATTACTCTTATTGGGATACATTAATTAGAGCAGTTAAAATACTTTTATTTCACAAATCACTCTTTTCTTTGCTATAAGACCTTAATGAACAAAAAAAAGATCAAAAAGATTGAAAGGATTAAACAGAAAGAATGCCACACAAAAGGTTTAATCAGACCCTGAAAAGTGACTGGTATTGTTATTAGAACATACTAATATATAGTTTTAATTTTACCTGACAGAAATAATTTTTAAAATGGTGAGAGTTATCAATATAGAAATGCCTAATGGATGAAAATTTTTGAAAAATTTTCTGGAATCAATGGTTATCTGTGGCTGCAGGTAAGAGGTAAGAGGCACCACTCACATGCTTATAATAACATAAGCCTTCTTTTTGAAACTTGGCTCCAGAAATAAACATAATCTAGGGTACAAGTTCCAGAGAAGTTTGACTTTGCTCTTCTATTTTTAAAGATTTTTTCTTTATTTGAGAGACAGAGAGTGAGCGAGAAAGAGAGCACAAGCTGGATGAGGGCACAGGAAGGGAAAAGCAGGCTTCCTGATGAGCAGAGAGCCCGATGTGGGGCTCCACTCCAGGACTGAGCTGAAGGCAGTTGCTTAATGGGCTGAGCCACCCAGGCACCCTTAGCTCTGATTTATTTCTGGGGCTTTAGGACCTTCACACGGGCCTTATGCTACAACTGAATGCATGGCAAACTTTGGGGTTCATCTGCTGAATGGTGATATTCAAGTCAGAGGTGAAAAAAAGGATCCACCAAATAAACACAGTAAGGACAGCAGAATGCAGGCAAACACAGCAAACAATGGGAGTGCGAAGGATAACCTGATGTTCCAGAATGCTACTCCTCATCCCTGTGCAATAAATGGGGCTAATCTGCTACCTTCACTAAGCAGTATCCATATGTAAATAAAAGGGCTATAAAAATCAATTTTTCTAAAACTATATGATTAAAAGATATATCTTCTTTAATCCAAATATAATGTTTCACTAGAATCAGGAAAGCAGCTTCCTTTAATAATAAAAACTTAAGTGATTTAAATTGTTAAATGGAGGCTTTGAGATAAATCTAGAAAATAAATGGCTAGCCACCATTTCTCTTTAAAAAGAGCATATTAATGATGATTATTTATAAGTGATTAAAAACTGATTTTAAATTTTCTCTAATCTCTGACTTAAGGTTTAAAAGGTACATTTTGGTTTCTTCTTGATATCTCATGTTCTCTGTTCTTTTCCCTTTTTTTTTTTTTAAGATTTTATTTATTTATTTGTTAGACAGAGAGGGATCACAAGTAGGTGATATCTCATGTTTTCTAATAATACCGCCGCATTAGCATCATGGATGCAGGTGTTAAGGACATTAAAAATACCTAAGATCCGGGGCGCCTGGGTGGCTCAGTGGGTTAAGCCTCTGCCTTCAGCTCGGGTCATGATCCTAGGATCCTGGGATCGAGCCCCGCATGGGGCTCTCTGCTCGGTGGGGGGCCTGCTCCCCTCCTCTCTCTCTGCCTGCCTCTCTGCCTACTTGTGATCTCTGTCTGTCAAATAAATAAATAAAATCTTTAAAAAAAAAACACCTAAGATCCTTGTTACTAAAGTACAAGGAAACTACTTCTAGGCAAACAATTTGGGCTTTTTAGAGGAAAGGTGGCGGAGCAATAGTGGAGGCAGTGGCGATGATGATGATAACCAGGTGTTCACTGTGTGCCAAGCACACTCCTCTGGGGGATCTGTTTTACGTATTTGCTCATTTACAGCTTCTTCAAAACAATCCTAACAAGTACATACTATTATTATCCTACTTTACAGACTGGGAAACTCAGGTACAGAAGTTACAGAACCCAGGACTTGTGACCTAGAACATATACTCTTAAACTACTACACCCACAATACTTCCTTCAACCCTTCAAGATGGCACGGTTAGTTTATACAAATGTAGGATTTATTTCATTTTTAAAACATAATACATGAAGATGTACCACAAATATCTACATGTATATGTGTGCATATACACAGTCTGTATGTATATAAACTAAAAATACTGTGTATGACTACTTTATATGAACTAAAAATATCTCTGGCAAAGTACTGAAAGGGAACTCTGGCACCTGGGACTGGAACAGAAACAACAAAGGCTGAGGATATCCCTGTCTGTGTTCCTCGATCAATGGGGGTTTTCTAAGTCAGTACAGGACAGTCTAGTGATTTAGTTGAACCAAATGGCCCAGAGAACAGAAATTAATCTCTAGATATCCTACACTAATATGCCTATTGAATGAAATAGTAATTCCAACAGGCAACGAAGAGAACTATGTTCTACTTAAATGTCACTAAGTCTGAGGAGAAATTCTTTAAGTATTACAGCAACCTACATTTTATGGAATTAAAATAAAAAACCTGAAATGGCATTATAAACAAAGTACTAGTTAAAAAGCTGAAGGACCATGCAGAAATTCTAAAAATTTTCAATGTAAAAAATTCTGCCTCTCTGATTACTCTCAAATACTACAAGTTTTAAAAAAGTCATTTAAGATTTTTATAATTGAGGTAACTATACTATTAGAGTCAAGGTTATAATATAATCTATATAATCAGGAACAGAGAGGTTTTAGAGCAGTGACATGACACAAACTAATATATAGGAAATGACTATTAAAACTATAAAACACTTAAAAAATGTTAATCTCTCCCATTTTAGTTAGTAGTTCATATGGTATCTTGTAGCACTCTAATAACCTAAGTTAAATATCTGAGTTGAAATGTTAATACTTCTGCTATAAAAACCAACAGCATTTATTTTATCAAACAAAATGGTCCATACTTCACTTGAGATTAAATATTTAAATACTACCTTTAAACTATGTAGGTTTATTTCTTAAGATAAATCTTGAACGCAATATTCAGTAGTTAAATCTTTGTGATATTTACTTGATTTTGGAGGCAATTTGTTTATACAAGGTCTAAGTTGCTCATTTAAAACAAGTAAATGTCAAAGGAATTTCCCAAACATGTAATTTCCTTCTGACTCTTTCCTCTATCAGGATAGAAAAGAAAGGCAAAGACATAGTCCATGAAGAACGCTAAACCCCAAGTATGCTGAGGTTATCAAATGGTGGTAACAAAGGGGAAAGAAACATAATCAACACCTGCCCAAGTACTTACCGAGGGGCTGAAAAGAGCGAACAGGACTTGTATCCCTGCTGCTCTCCCGACTGGCTTCCCGGCTGCATCCTTGACTCACACTTGGTCGAGGAATACGACTACTTCGGGCTGGCAGAAACCAACAGCAGCACAGAAAGGGAGGAAACAAAAGACAGAATTTGCATTTTTTTTTTTTTAATTTTATTTATTTGACAGAGAGACACAGCAAGAGAGGGAACACAAGCAGGGGGAGTGGGCGAGGAAGAAGCAGGCTCCCTGCTGAGCAGAGAGCCTGATGTGGGGCTTGATCCCAGGGCCCTGGGATCATGACCTGAGATGAACGAAGACACTTAACGAATGAGCCACCCAGGCGCCCCTAGAATTTGCATTTTTGATATGTTAGTTTTATTTTTGTTTCTTAAAAACTGATCAATCTGAGGTTGAGAACAAATTACTCTTGATAAAGCATTATCAGGAATACAGTTAAATTTGAATATAGTCCTCTAGTCTGTATAAACTTACAAGGGTAAAATCGTGTTCTACAAATGTAAGGCTACAAATAAAAGGATTAAAATATAAATGAATTATACATTTCAAGTAAGATACCTAATTCAATTTATAACCTATATATCAATTTTCTTTGAATTCTGAGTTGTTTTCTTCTAGCTTCTAAGGGCCCAACTCTTGTCTGCCATGCTATCCAATATCCAAGCCTGAAATACAAAAAAGAGGTCCCAAATCTCATAGAAAAAAATCTTACCCACGGACAGCCTAGAGGGACTAGCCTCTCTGCTACAGCCCTGGCTCCGCGGTATCTTGCTTCTCTTCGGCGCTGAGGCTGAATTGACCAAGACTCTTTGAACACCAGAGCTCACAGTGGAGAGGGCTGTTGTGGTCAGAACTCTTCCTGGAGACCCCGACCGGCTGCCAGCTGAACACCAAACATACATAATGAATGTTAAGATATGAACTCTAAGAAAACTTGTTGAAAGGATAAAAATTCAAGAAATACATCTGAGAAAACTGGGATAGTATGGCAAGTTCTAAGTTCAAAGGAAATGGATTGAGGATGGTCATAACCTGGAAAAAAAAGAGTATGCTATATATCCTAGGACTGAACAGTAAAAATCATGTAAAATCTATTTTCAGTTTTGAGGGGTATAGGACAACACTAAAGTATGTTTCAGAACACAAACAGCGTAAGAGATTTCCAAAAAGTAACTTATCTGACAATACATTCTTTCAAACGGTTACAGCTATATATTAGAATGCAAGGAACAGAATCAGTCATTCCATTACCGCTATTATTTTGCTAAGAATATAATAAAAATTTTCTTCATGTTAAAACAATTTGCCTTCTGAGATGCTTCTGTAGTAGCAAATTATCTTGCTACTATATAATAGTAATTTTTAAAAATTTTTACAAAATTAAATTTTAAATGTTTATATAAAATTGGGCCAGCTGAAAAAAGAAACTTGCTTCTTGCTATTTTCCAACAGCAAAGGGATCTTGGGTGGCCATGCCTAGGATGTAGATGTAGGGGTACTGGGAGTAGAAAAGAACTTTGAGCAAATGTCAGAGAAGTCAGACCCTTTCTAAACTAGCAATTCTCAGTCTTGGAAGGCAGAGGATATGTGGTCAGGGGAAAAGAGAGAGGGAGCTGCACAAAATCTCACAGACTGGGGCAAGGGCTAAAAAAAAAGTTAAGAAACACGGTTTTAAATTAGAATTGAATGGGTTAACTTTTAAGGAAATGAGATCCTTGTCAATCAAAATATTTCACGTCTTTACTGAATGGGAAAACAAACTAGATAACTCCAAGATAAAATTTAACTCTACATTCTGAACGGCAGCACTATAGAAAAGTTAAACTTGCACTTAGACAAATGAAAGCAACTCTTTATGAAAGCTACTTTTTCCCTTTGTTGGGCATCACTTGTCTTAACCAACAGGGCAGTCACTGCTCACCTTGTATAATCTTACCCAATCATGCTTCATTTTCACAGAGCAAAACCTAAAGACTCAAATGCCAATGTGGTCAAGCAGAAGATGTTAATGAGGGAGGAGCACTGAGTGTAAGGGTGGGGGGGCGGTGACTTCACAGTTAAAAAACCCTAAAACCTGGTGGGTTTTAGGGTTTTTTAAGAAAATGAAACCTTTGAAATTTTCTCATTTTTATCATGTTGTGTAGACCAAACAATACATGAATAGAGGTAGGTTGGATGTGGTCCATGGGCTGCTGATTGTGACCCTCACCATAGTTTTCTTGGCATGGTCTTACTAAATACAATTTAAATTCATGCTTAATTCCTAAACTCTACCAGCACGCAAAATGAAAATTATCTTCCACTGGTTATAGCAATACTGTTTAAAACAAAGTAGTACTTCCAATGAAATTAACAATTAACTTGAGTAGAAGGAATTCTAAATTATTACAGGGAAATTATTCAGTTTTACTTTAAAACAATGCCTCGTTTGAATTGTTTCTTGGTGTTTCAGGTGAAGAATCTTCAAGTCAGATTTTTTTCAGTTATAACCTTAAGGATACCCACAAGGCACCTATTTTCTCCATGCAGTATCTAAACTAAACATACACACCAAAATATCCAAACACCCAACATGCCACAAACTCACAATGCAAGATAAGCCAATGGAATATTTTATGGGAACACTTGCAACAATATGAAAGTATAAATAATGAACTGAACACATACAATACGGTACTCTGTTAAAACTAATATAAATTTAAGGGATAGAGGTGTTGGTAGGAGACTAAGAATTCCTTGAAAAGTAGGTCTATTCAGCAGAGAGAAAACATGCAGTACAGAGGCAGAGTAATCACTCCACCTATTGTAGGTTAACTGTGTTTATCAAAATTTTGCAAGCGCACTCCTTCTGTATTTAAATTCATTCATACTCTCTCCTAGAAAAGAAAATTGGCAGTGTTCATTTCATTTTCACTATTACCCTCTCTTCTCCACTGACTCCAATCCCCTACTAACAGTGTGATACTTCCAATCCCTGTGACTCATTTTGTAATTATTCGTACTTAGAGAAAATATCAAGGCTTTTTCCCCACCCAAGGACTACCTAAGCTAAATACTAATAAGAAAACCGAAGAGTTGAAGAAAAGGGGCAGGCTAGAAAAGAAAAGGGAATAGCATGCTACTGGAAAATAATTTGTAAAACTTGAAATGGGATACCTAATTTCTCTTGTGCTACCTAAAGTTTTCAAACTAACATTTTATACTTCTTATGAGGTATTTTCAAGGCATTACTAAAGCTCCTTTGCTTTTGAATATCTAAACCTGTGGGATCGACTTGGATAATTTCAACAATTGAAGGTTTTGGTAATAAAATAAAGACAGGCCAAAGATAATTGGCGATTTTTGCTCCAATATGGCTACACAGTGATGGAATTTTATGTTGAGAATTTCTGCTGAATAGAACCCATTCTCAATAATGAAAATATGATCAAACAATAGATGCACACATAAAGTCTATAGATTCTTACCACCAATGGTATTAGCAGATTGTGATCCTGAACAAGTGTAAAGGCAGAATTAGGGTAAGGGTTATAATCCACGAAGAGGGAAGGAGCAGATTTAAAATGAATGGCAGATGGAAATAAGAAAGCTTTAGTCAGTTCTTAGAAAATAAAAAACCCTAAAGCAAAAAAAAGCAAACTTTAAAAGAAAAATCCCTAAGCCATAGACGTCTGTAACAAAAGCAGTACATTTAAGTAGCTTTTACAGCTGAAATCAGAGAGACTCATGTACAAAGCAGATGAAATGAAGTTGCAAAAGTAAATGTAAATTCTTCAGCTTTTCTTCTACTAATAGCCTATAATCTAAATAATTAAATGTTTAACTTTTAAGCATTTAAACATTTAATTTAAAAGTACAGGTAAAGAAGAACTACAGTATCTTATAGCTGAAGAAAGCTTACATGAAAAAGCTACAAATTTTTTTTTAAGATGCACAGGAAAACAAAACAAAAAAAAAACGGCAGGGGTTGGGGTGAAGAGACCAAGTTTCTGACGGGCTGTACAGTCATTTGTACACAACCAGTCACTACCAACAATAACAAAAGACACCATCCTTATGTAAATATAAATCCGAAGTCTCTCCATTGGGTCTGCTTTTATTTATTTTGGTTAGTCATCAGAATACACCTGCTTTGACCCAAGAGATTTTTTTTCCCCCTAAATGGTAACATAAAAATTTGAAAAGATCATGCAAACCCTAATGAATTACTTCCCAACAAAGTGAATACGGAGGTCACAGCAATATTTCTGTGCAAATATGTTGTAAAGAAACTTGCATCAAATCATATAGAGCCACAATTTCTGTTTTCGAAAGAATCTGGAATGGAATATACAGTCATTCAAATAAATAAGCAAGCAAACAAACAGAAACCTCTCCAATATGATTTAAAACCCAAATGATTTCATAGTGAGGGTCTTCTGATCTTAAAATCCTACCAGGTCTAAAAAGCCTATCATTATGTTCTCATACGTCAGGAGAGGATTTGAAGTATTGTAGACTGGGTTTCAAAGCAAAAAACCAAATGTAAAAAAGTTATTCCAAATCTTACTGACGTGATCAGTAATTACAATATACCTAAAAGGGAGGCCCTTAGGTAATATATTAGAAAACCATACGCAAAGCACTTTAAATCTGTCACAAGTTGTTTTTGTATTACTTTAGAAAAGAACTAAATAAAATAGGTCACATCAAATTAAATTTTATCCTTAAGATACTGGATACAGACAGTTTTGGGTTGCTATCTTTATTCTTCTTTATGCTTTAAGTTTCCTAACATTATCATTTTTTATTTGTTTCCCAAAGGCCATACATAAACAAGGTTCAAAAGTACACAAGAGTTTAAAATTCAGTTGACATTAGATTAATAATAACAGGGAGGACAATTTATCAGCTGAAATACAGAGTGCTTATTCTGGGCCCGGATACCATCTTAAAGTACATTAAATGCACTGTAATGTTTAATCCTCACTACAATCCTCCGAGATTATTCTCCTCATTTTATAGATAAATATACAGAAATACAGCAACGTTACGTAGACTGGAAGAGCTTTGATTCATATGTGGGTAATATGGCTCCAGAGTACATGATCTAAATCAGATACTTCTGAGACTTTATTATACACAAATCACTTGGTGGTCTTGTTAAAAAGACTGAATCCAGGACATTGTGGTGGCACTGTGCATTTCTAACTAGCGCCCAGGTGATGCTGATGCTACATTTGGAGTAGCACGGCTAACCAACTATGCTACAACTGCTAAAGACTGAACTACTTAAGAAAATTATTCTAAAAATACAGAAAAAGAAATTAAAAATCAGGGGAGAATGTGATATGATCTATTCCTAATGTGGAATTTGGAAGAGCCCTTACCCAGAGGGCATTTTCCATTTTTCTTACTTATAAATAATCATCAACTTGCAAACCAATTTTACCAAGCATTTCCTTATTTTTGGGGCTCTTACTAATATTCCCATCATTTCTCTGCCTGGATTTTTTGACTTTGGAAAGAGGAGAAAAGGAAAACCTGCTGGTAGGACTTGTGTAATCACCACCTGGCCCCCTCCAAGCCTAGCTGTTTTCCCTAATTCCAAGATTTGGGAATCAAACTAAAAACAGACAAATGGGACATCTATATCTTGATAAATCACCTACACCACCATGGAAGACAGTTATATATACTTCTTTTCAAAATAGCCAAGTATGCAGAATAACCCCCAGTTACTTCCTTAGAAAAAAAAATCCTGTTTTTAGAGCTAAGTGCTAATGAAAATCTCTTAATAAAGAAAGAATAGGAACAAACTCTTAAATTAATAATGCCATAAATGTATGGGTTATTATTCTGGAACATGTAGAAATGAATCATTCATTTTACCTAGACCTCAAAATTGTGCTTTTTAATAATTGTGCTTATAAGGAACTCAGCTCCCAATGAAACAGTAAAAATATAAATCTTAAATTTAATAAGAAATATAACAGAACTGGTCATCTTATGTTTCCTCACTATGAATCCGTATATACCTGCCAAAAATGCTAACCATATTCTAATAGATTTTGGGGAGAGTACGAAGACACACATATCTGTCCTTGAATAGGATTAGCTAGGTGCAACCAGATTAGATGCTAACATATGGCAATTATTTTGCTTCTAAAAAGCACAATTTTCTACATTTGCAAGTTTCTGCATAGTCTTTGAAAACCTTAATGCTAAGAGATTTGTGCTACTTAGAATATCTCCATGCAAAACTTTGTACAGCGGATGAAGTTTTTTCTTTCTAAGTGGCGGATATCAATGATGCAGCCCTAGTAACACACCAAAGAAAGACAAGACAACACCCACTCAAAAAAATTCCAAAACATGCACAACAACTGATCCAAAACATTGAAAAAAAAAATACCTTCATTTTTGTCAGGTGATGATGAACCTAAAGTACAGAACAAGAACTCAGTATGTGGCTTGTCTTTTTTGAAGTTAGCTTTGTCTTTATCCACTGGTCAATCTCCTAATACAATCATATACAAGCAACACACTTATCCTAGTGTATTATAAATCCAGGAAAACTCAGGCAATACGTACGCTGTGACTGAGACACCATTTTTGTTCGACTTCTTCCTCGAGAATCTGTCTTGGCATTTCCCATGCCAGCAAGTGGTGCTGAAAGCTTTGCTCTTACCCGGCCTAAGGAATAAAATTATTTATGTAATTAAAGACATTTTTCTATAATGATATTTAGTAATGAGGAAAAAAAAATCTCACTATAATTTTCTAATTGGGTGTGCTTTTCAAGTATTGTTAAATTTTGTTAACAACATAACCACCACTGACAGGTGATACTTCTCTTAAAATTTTTAAAATACGTACTGCCTTTTATGTGTTGCACCATAAGCTAACTTTCCTTCAAGGGTAAAAGTAAAGTCAAACTAGAAGATTTCCATTCTTAGTTTGAGATTATTAGTTTAGTAGAGTCATAATTGAGATAATTACCACAGGCATGCTACTTGTTTCTTAATTGGCAGTTCCAATTCTAAAATTTCAGTTTCCATGAAATTTAGTTTATTCTCAAATACAGCTTATAGTTTTATAAATATCAGTCTAATCTTATTAGAAACAACTATCCAAACAATTCTTTTGACTGAAAACATACTTCTAAAAGGGATTTGCAAGAAGAGATAATATTAGGTAAAATATTTAATATTTTTATCCTGTGCTAAACATCAAGATTACTACAGACAAATATGGACACATTTACGATTCTTTTCCCCCAATCAATTTCATTTATAAAATGATTTGAGGAAATACCTATCACATAAGTGTTGGCACTTTTCTCAGCATAACTCCCTTCTCCTCTACCAATGTCTCATCCCCCTCCACAAAATCAAGCCACAAACATCTATTTCTAGAGCTTCTAAGCCAAAGGAGATGATGTTGATCAAAGTACCTAAGTAAAGTGTCATTAGTAAAAACAAAAGTATATTACTAGTAGGTACTGTGGTGTTCTCAAGCAGTCTCAACCATCTCAAATCAGAACCAATACTAAACACAATCATAAAGAAGGGCTCAGAATCCTGCTCAGTTAAAAGAAACAATTTGTAGGGCAATCATTGTACTGGATAGCCTGATATGGCTATATCAACTAGGAAAAAATAATGAAGAGTGAGGAGAGACTATAAAATTAAGAAATGAGTGACGGAAGAGAAGAGTGATTAAAAACCAGGAATACAACAGAAGCAAAAGCAGAACTCTAGTTGGTGAGTTTAGCATTCTCAATTCTTCAAGGCCCTGAATAAGCCCATAGTTCAGGCCTTTCACCCTTTTACAGAGTCTGTTTAGAGGTAGGATACAATGTTCTCCCGACTAAGAAGTAAAACAGAAAGACAAAATTATTATTTTTGAAATGGAAAATTTATCCAATATAACAAATAAATCAGGACAGGTATTTTTGATACTGTTGTTCTAAATTACAATGCCACAGTGCCAGAAACCATTTTTATAGAGTACTCCAACTGATATGAAAAATAAGAAATATTTCAAATAGATCAGAGTAGGTAGGAGATTAAAATTGTTAAATATACTTGGTTTTATATCACAAGAAAAGGTCATCCATGTAAAACTTAGGAGAAAAAGAAGTGTGTTTCAAAATCAGAGGTTTAATAAGAAAGCCTTCAGGCAATATAAATTAAAAAACTGAATTTTTTTCTTTCTACAAATTCAAAAGCAATAAATATTTTCTTAAAGTAAACTGGCTCAATAAAATAGAGTAGTGTATCTAGCAAGTTTTTTGTCATCTCAAATTCAAATCATATATGCAATTCTCCACTGATTCTAAATCAAAGACACACTTAAAAGCAGACTAAATAAATGCATTTAAACTCTCATGATACAGCAATGGAGCATGCTCCCCCAAAGTATAAATGAATTAGCATAAATTAAAAAGCAAAACATAAAAATAAGGAAAAGCACTAATGATGCTACAGGAAAAAAAATTATTTACTAACTTTATACTAGAAACTATTAAACATGTTAAGAAATTATGTTTTCCAGCATGAGATGATCCAAGATACAAAGCAAAACTCCAAATGAAGAACTAAAGGAAAAAAATTCACATGTGTAACTAACACAACCAAACATAAAATGTAGATGCTACCACAGCTGGCAAATTATATAGTTTTGCAAAAAAAAAAAAAAAAAAAAAAAAGCCCATTTTAGTTTTTAATATTTAATTCCTACTAATGAAAATGTTAATGTAGAGGTATTTGTGTTACTAACAAAATGTATAATTCTTACCATCTTCGGATGTTGTTCCTAAATAAGAGAAATAAAACAATAACATTTCAACAAATTCTGCCGATGCTGATGTTAAGACCTACTTGCACCTCCCACCGAAGACTAAAATGAAAGAGTGAAAAAAAATCTCTTAGTCTTATAGCCTTACCCAAAATTTGAGGCCATCTAATGATCCACAGAGCAAGAAAAGGTTAAAACTAGACAAATGAAAATGGCAAAATTCCACAGCACTTTTATCTGCTCCATTTCATACTCAAAATGTGAAATGGTGAAGAATATTATGGAAGGTAATCCCTCAAGAAAGACATAACCCTGTCATTACTCTCTGAAATGAAGGTTTTTACAAAATAAGAATATTTTTTGTGCATTTTCAAAAAGTTGTCCATAAAAGAACTAGAAGAGCTAACTGACAAACATAGAAGTCAAATCCATGATGTAGACCTCATTAACGCAGTATTTTCATTAAAGCATTACAAAGACCTATCAATCCATCAACTATTTACTCAACATTTATATGTGCTCTCTAAGATGTCAATGAAAAGTAGCAGAAATGAACAAGTGAAAATGTCACAACTCTATACTAACACATAATGTATTATTAGCCCCAGGTAAAAATGTCACAACTCTGTGCAATAATAGATGTATCTCTGTATGTGTATAGACAGATTTCTTTTTTAAACACAGGACTGAACATCAGGTGAGAGTAACACATCACATGACACAGATGATTCTTCAAATAGGTTGATGTTTCTGAGCCAAACAAAAAAAGATCTTAATCTGGAACGTGAGAATAGTTTAAGGACACAGAATTCCAGTGTGAGAAGTGATACCATAAAGTGTTTAAAATACAGAAACTATCTTGTGGTGGGTTTTCATTTCATTCAATAATTTTTTTACTTATGAAAGACATTAAACATCCAGAGGAACATAGAGACAATATAAGTAACAGTCATGTACCCAACCCAAGATGAAATAAATCTCCCATTTCATCAGAATGGAAGATGTATCTATTTAAGAGCTTATATAATAATTGACAGAAAAACATACAATTTTCCATCTTTCCTAGATCTCTTACTAGGACTTACAGATTCAGTATCTTCTTACAAGTTCTTAAAAAAAGCTCAAGTTCCTAGACAACAGTATGGTATCTGATGAAGTGAAGGGAAAATGTAGATAATATGCCATGTAGTATCTGACAAATACCATAAAGATAAAAATACCACACTGAACCAAGCAAGTATAGATAAACTATAATCACTTAATACTGAGATTAAAAAGGCAAAACTTTTCAAACAAAAAAAAGTTCAGTCCTGATTAAATGTTAGTTTTAAACTTGTTCTTAAAAAGACAGCATTGTAACTTGCATTTTGTTTTCACAAATAACCACATGAATCTGTAAAATATCTCATTTGTCTCTCTCTGTATCACAGTTAGTAAACTAAAGAGTTCAATCAAATGACTTATGAGATTTCTTTCCATTCTTATGATTCTGATTCTATTTCAGAGAGCGACTTGAGAAATCAAGAATATTTCTACGAGCTAAGGTAAAAAATTTTAAGATAACTGATTTAACTTAAAAGAAACAGTATCCTAGTATTTGAATAGAATGGGTAACCCAAAAATGACTATGCTTAACCCAAAATTTTAGAGAATCAGGTAGCCACTTTTACATTAAGATTGCTAGAAAATAAGCAGTATATTTTTGAAAAGAGAATGAAGATATTATACAGAATCCAAGAGCCATAAAAATCTTTAGTAGAATTAGAAAAGTAAGTTCTTACCATCCATCTTGTCAGAAGTATCCTCTTTGATGAAAGAGCAAGCAAAGAACAGAGGAAAACTCAGTATGTTAGAAAAATATGATTTTAAAATCCCTAGGACATTATTTTTAAGAAGACAGAATTCATAGTACAGACACGTATATGAAACTTGTACTCAATTAAAACATACTAGGAGATTTAAACAAGATGAGGTTCCTTTGTGAGAAAAAGATACAAAAACAAAGATAATGAGTTTGATTTTCACTTGCCTAGAGTGAGAAGTTAGTGAAGCCCGTATCCCAGCTTGGTACCCTTGCCACCATCAGGCAGACCTCTTGCTTTGGTCTTCTGAGTTTCCTGACATCAAACGCTCATCGTATTCCCATTCCCCATTCTCCCCATTCCCAAAGAAACTGGGAGAAAAAAACCTAGTAGCAACTGCTTTAAGTAATGAACTAAGTTTAAACACTGCAAGATTATAGTAAGAAAAGTCTCTAATGACTTCCAAATCCAATCTCACAAGCACACATCTTTCTCCCGAGTTCCATTACCATACCATCTTGATGCCACTGTACCTCTCTTTCTCATTATACTACAACTCCTTAACACCTCCAGTCTGATGTTTCACTGGGACTTCAAATTCTAAATGCATAAAATGCAACAAGATTTTCAGCTGCTCATCCTTTATCAATCTACCACTAGACTGAGAGACTCCTGAGTACAAAAGCATCTATTTCTGGATCTCCATGACCTAGTGGTGTGCCTGGCAAAAACAGAAGTGCTCATTAAGTGTTTGCTGAAAAACAATGGAACACTCCCTCTGATCAATAAATGTTCAGCCATGACAAGCAAGGCTCAAAGCAGAAGGAAACAGAATATATCAGTCTCATGTGTATAAGAAAGCTGATGGAGGGAGAGGCGGGTAGTGGGGAAAGGGAGGCAGAGAAGAGAAGGAGAGAAGCAGAAGAGGGGGGAGGGAGGAGAGTAGGGGAGAGAGAGAGAGACAAAAAAAGGAAGGAAGAAATAGAGAAACAGAAAAAGAATGAGAAAATCCATTATCCAGGCCCTGGAAAGAGCCAAAGGCAAGGAGTTCATTGCCTCTGAGTGTAAACATGGGCCAGAAAAAGAGGATAGAGGGACATCGTTCCCTTCTGTAATGAAGTAAATGTGCAATTCAAACCTTAAAAAACTAAAAGAAACTAATTAAGTCAATCTCACAGCACGTTCTTATGAAAAAAAAATTGTTACAAATTGCCTTCCTAGTTCACACTGAAACATTTCAAATATTGTATTTTTCTGGTAATAAAATAATAGATACTAAATATCACATTTTTAAGACTCCAGATAAATACATTTTATGTTTTCCAGTTTCTTCCCTACTTAAAAAAAGATATAATTTATGTATCATAAAATTAACCTTTTATGCTATACAATTCAATATCTTTAGTGTATTAACAGGTTGAACAACTCTTATCACTAATTCTAAAAAGTTTTTATCACCCCCAAAAGAAATCCTGTTAGGAGTCATTCTCTATTCCCCTCTTTGCCCTTGGCAACTAATTTACTTTCTTTTTCTGTGGATCTATCAACTCTAGACATTGCATGTAAGTGGAATCAAACAACAAATGTCCACCCATCCTGAAGCATGCTTTAGTACTTTTATGTAACATATTCCTTTTTATGGCTGAATAATATTCCACTCTATTTAACAATATCTATTTAACCTTTATCTATTTAACCATTCACCAGCTGATGGACATTTGGGTTGTTTCCATGGCTATTATGAATACTGTTGCTATGAAGATTCATGTACACATTTTCATAACATATTCTTCATATTATTTTGGAACATACCAGCTAGGAATGGAACTGCTGGTCAGCTGATAACTGTTTCACTTTTGAGAAACTCCCAAGCTGTTGCCATAGCAGCTCCACTATTCTACATTCTTATCATCACTGCATGAGGGTTCTAATTTCTCCATATCCTCACAAGCATTTGTTACTGTCCATCTCTTTGATAATAGCCCTCTTCATGAATAAAGTGGTATCTTATTATGCTTTTTTTTTTTTAAAGATTTTTATTTATTTGAGAGAGAATGAGTGAAAGAGAGAATATGAGAGAGGAGAAGGTCAGAGTGAGAAGCAGACTCCCCAAAGAGCTGGGAGCCCGATGCGGGACTCGATCCTGGAAGTCCGGGATCATGACCTGAGCCGAAGGCAGTCGTCCAACCAACTGAGCCACCCAGGCGCCCTCTTATTATGCTTTTGATTTGCACTTTCCTAATGAATAATAATGTTAGGCATCTTTTCATGCACTTACTGGCAATCTGTATGTTGTCTTTAGAGAAATGTCTATTCAAATCTTCTGCACACTTTTAAATTGAATTGTCTTTGTTACTGAGTTATAAGAGTTCTTCATGTAATTGGAATAGAAGTCCCTAATATCAGTTATGTGATTTGAAACGTCTTCTCTCCTCCTCTATGCTGTCCTTTCACTTTTTTGATGGTGCCTTTGGAAGCACTAAAGTTTTAAATTTTGATGAAGCCCAGTTTATCTATCCTTTCCTATGTTGTTTGTGTGTGTGGTGTAGTATCTAAGAAAACATTACTTAAAAAATTTACACCTATGTTTTCTTCCAAGCGTTTTACAGTTTTAGCTCTTACATTTGGGTCTTTGATCCATTTTGAGTTAACTTTCTGAATATGGTGTGAGGTAGGGATCCAAATGCATTCCTTGGCAAGTAGCTATCTAGTTGTTTCAGCACCATTTGTTGAAATGAATTCTTTCCCCAATGAATGGTCTTGGCACCCTTGTGAAAAAATCAACTGATCATAAATATACAGGTTTATTTCTGGATGCTCAACTACACTTCATTGGACTATATATCTATCCTTAAGTCCGTACTACAGAGGCTTGATTACTGTAGCTCTGAATAAGTTTTTAGATTGGAAAGTGTGAATCCAACCAACTTTTTCAAGATTGTTCTTTCTCAAAATAATTTCATCTATTTTGGATTCCCTGCATTTTCATATGGATTTTCGGATGTGTGTGTCAATGTCCATAACAAGGCATCTGGACTTTTGACAGGGACTGCATTAAATCTATAGGTCAATTTGCAATCTTAACAATGCCAAGTCTTTAATTTTTTAAGGATTTGAGAAAAAGAGAGAGAGCATGAGCAAGTGCAGGGGGGGGAGAGGGAGAGAATTTCCAGCAGACTCCCTGCTAAGCACAGAGCCCAAGGTGGGACTAGATCTCATGACCCATGAGAACATGACCTGAGCTAAAACGAAGAGCTGGATGCTCAATTGACTAAGCCACCCAGGCGCCCCCAGTAGTAAGTCTTTAAAGAACCTGGGTGTCTTTCCATTAATTTAGATTTTTAACAATGTATTGTAGTTTTCAGTGAACAAGTGTGAAAATATACATATAAAAATTTTTTGCTCTTGGTTCTCTGTCCTCTGGTTCCTCACACAGAGTTCCTAAGACCTTCATAATTTCCCAAATTATAAAAGCACTAAGAGTATCTTTTTTGTTCTAATATTTGGTCTTTGACCCTGGTACCTGACACAGGTACCTTGACTTAAGACCCTTGTAATTTTCTGAGTGAAAGCAGTGTCTTGTTTTAATGAGGTGATTCCTGGTGTGCTCCTGGAGAGAACTGAGGCTGGTCACCAGAAAGATGAAGAAGCATGATTAGAAGCTTGGAATTTTTAGGAATTCTCCCTCTTCTGGGAAAGGGAGAAAAACTGAGGACTTAGTTAATGACTGATCAGACCTATGTGATGAAGCGTCCCTAAAAATCCCCAAAGTACAAGGTTCAGAGACTTTCTGGTTTGGTAAATGTGCCAGGAGGGTGGCACAATATAACTCCATGGGAACAAAAACTCCTGGGCTTTGTACTCTTCCAGACCTTGCCTCATGTATCTCTTCATCTGGTTGCCCATTCAAATCTTTTACAAGTCCTTTGTAACAAACCAGCAGTCTAGTAAGTAGACTGTTTTCTTGAGTTTTGTGAGTCAGTCTAGCAAATTAACGGACCTGAAGAGGAGGTTATCAGAACCTCTGATTATAGTCCATTTGGTCAGAAGCACCGGTGACAACCTGGATATGCAACTGATGTCTGAAGAGTGGGGATGGGGGCTGGCAGGGGCAGTCTTATAGGACTGAGCCCTTAATCTGTGAGGTCTATGCTAATTATGGCTAGAGTCAGAGCTGAATTGAAACATAGGACATCCAGCTGTAGAAGTAGTTGGTGTGGAAAACCAACAAATCTGGTGCCAGCAGCATTATGAGTGTTAAGAATAAAGAAAAAATACAGGAGTGATTTTTCCTAGAGAAGTTTTACATTTTTTTTGTTACTATTAATTCCTAAGTATTTTATTCTTTTTGATGCTACAATTGGTATTTATATTCAAATTATTTATCACTAGCATTTAGAAACATAACTGATTTTTGTATATTGATCTTATATTCTGCAGCCTTGCTGAACTCATTATTAAGCTCTAACAGTTTTTTTTGTGGATGCCTTAGGATTTTCTCAATATAAGGTCATGTTTTCTGCAAATACAGTTTTACTTTTCTTCCAATTTGGATACATCTTATTTCTTTTGCTTGCCCTAATGACCTGGCTAGAACCTCCATGGTAACGTTAGGAAGGGCAAGAGTGGACATCCTTATCTTGCTGATCTTGGGAGAAAACATCCAGTCTTTCACATTAAGTATGGTATTAGCTGTGGATTTTTCATAGATGCTCTTTACCAGGTTCACAAATTTCCCTTCTATTCCTAGTTTGTTGATTATTTTTTATCATGAAAAGGTCTTGGGCTTTGTAAAATGCCTTTTCTGCATGTACTGAAATAATTATGTGGTTTTTGTCCTTTATTCTATTAATAAAATGTATTTAATTGATTCATTTTCATATACTGAAGTAACACCGCATTCCCAGTAATGTATCTAATGCAGAAAAGTTTTATGAAAATTAAAAGCACTGAACAACCCACTGTTGACATCCTTGTTAACATCTTTGTTTAATATATGTGTATTTATCTATGTATAATTTTATACAAAATGATGAAAGTATCACTCATTTAATAGGATCGTTTGATCTTTGTTGAAAATGTTACTTGTTAATGGCTGCATAGTATTTATAAGTATGTATAATTTAATCATACCCCTTTTGTTACAGAACAAGGTTGACTCTAATAACATCTATTATTAAAAATACAATGAATATTCTTTTTTATTTCTTGCATAATTATCTACAAAAACTGGATTACTGGATCTAAATTCTGAACATTTAGGGGCACCTGGGTGGCTTGGTCGGTTAAGCATCCGACTCTTGATTTTGGCTCAGGTCATGATCTCAGGTTCATGAGACTGAGCACTGTGTCAGAGTCTGCGCTGGATGTACAGGCTGCTTAAGATTCTCTTTTCCCCCTCTCTGTGCCCCTCCCTGGTCCTGCTCATGCTTGCACTCTTTAAAAAAATAATAAATAAATAAATAATAATAAATGAATTCTGAATATTTAGCTTCATGAATTCAATAATATTGTAATAACCTTATATGGTGACTATACTTATTGTGGTGAGCACTGAGTAATGTATACAACTGTTGAATCAATAGGTGGTACCTGTGAAACTAGTATTATATTGTATGTCAATTTTATTTCAATAACAAATAATAAATAATAATAATAATGAAGAAAAGCTTCATGGTATTACTAAATTGCCACTTAGAAAAAGTGTTCCATGTTTAATTCACATCAGCACTTTTTAACTGTATTTTTTTTATCAGCATCAGGCACTAATCCTAACTTTTTTATTTACAGTTCTTTCAATTTGCACTTGTTTGAGTCCAGCTAAGATTCAACATTTGTTCTGGTGTTTTGGGAGGACAATTTTGATATACGTAGACTATTTTTCTATAAAAATAAGTGCATCTGTTTTTCTTAGACTCATAAAACTTGCTGACATTTTAGCTGTTTTGGTAGTATGTGATAAAACTTTCTCCCCTTTAGTTTTTTAGCCACTTGATTTTATATTTCCAGACTTAAAATTTAAATCAGAGGGATTCTTCCCTCACGACTTTTTGGTATTTATGTTTAGAAATTCCTTCCCTAACCTGAGATTTCTTTTTATCAAGCTATTTTTCAACTCATTAGTCATCTGGAATAAATTTTTATATGGTGTGAAAAATGGTTCTAACTTAATTTTTTTAATAAAGATTTTTATTTATTTGACAGACAGAGACCACAAGTAGGCAGAGAGGCAGGCAGAGAGAGAGAGAGGAGGAAGCAGGCTCCCTGCTGAGCAGGGAGCCTGATGTGGGGATCGATCCCAGGACTCTGGGATCCCAACCTGAGCCTCAGGCAAAGGCTTTAACCCACTGAGCCACCCAGGCGCCCTGGTTCTAACTTAATTTTATACCGAATTGTAAACCATGTGTCTAAACACCATTTACTGAATTATTTATCTTTTCCTCATTGAATGTAGCTGTGCCAACTTTATCATGTACTACAGTTCATTCCAATATCTCTGTACTTCCTACTGGGCTCCAATGAGCTGCCTGCTTAGTGTTTTACCAGTACTACCCAAGGAAAAGAAAAATGAAGCACAAAACAGAGAAGCACAATGAATAACCAGCCTCAAACTTGTAGCGTTGATAAACAAAAGAATGCCTGGCCATCTCAGCTGAAGAGCACACAGCTCTTGATCCCGGGGTCATGAATTCAAGCCCCACATTGGGTGTAGAGATTACTTAGACAGACAGATAGATATACTAAAAAAAAATTTAATAATAAAGTTGATAAACATAAAAAACAAATTCCAAATAGCTTTGGAAATACATGATTAAACTCTGATTTTAATTAAGCTTTGCATTTTCTCCAGATCCCCAAAGGCTTTTAACTTTTTGGTAAGGGAACAGAAGCTGGATGGATTCAAGGCCAAAGCCCTTCCCAACTTTCTTAGTAACCAGTAGTTAAATGTGGCAGTAGTGCAGAACTATGAAAATTCTACAGGCAAATCATGGACTCAAGAATTGTTCCTCTGATCAAGATGATTAGGAGGATTACACGGAAAAAGTAAAAACAAGGCAGCTTAAATACCTTAGAATTGTGTTCTAAGTATAGATTCATATTAAAACATATGGACTATCCTTAACTAGCAAGGATGAAATAGAAATGATTAAGATATCACCATCATCCTGACTTCATTGAGACCATAATGTAGAATATCCCATAATGAGCTGTCTTACCTAGTGATGCATAGGAACCTGGATTCAGGGCACCTGCACCTAACCGTCCACTTCGCACAGACTGCCCGGCAGCATGATGTGCCTTAGCACCAGCAGCAGCATTCACATCAATGTCACTTCGTGAACGCTGCAGGCTTCCTGGAAGGGAACTGGCTTTGCTGCTGCCTGCTGATACTATGGGAAACAAAGCATAGGTAACCTATGTTATTTAAATCACTGTGAACAGCATGAAAATTACATAAACCCGAAACTGTCATGAGCTAATGACAAATGGTCAAAAAGGAGGCAGGGTACAAATGAACACTACAAAGTACTTTACAGTATTTTAAAGTAAGAATGCTTCCATTTCAGTCCTGTTGCAACTACATCTTCTTGGACAATTTTCTCAACATTCCTCTTCCTCACTTTCGTCTTCCATAAATTGAGAAAACAAAATTCCTTTATAAATATTCTTTAAAAATATCCTTTATAAAATTTACACAACCATTTTGTAGATCAAGAGATGGTGCTCATGACTGATTCATGAAAATGAAGCACTGTACATGATAAACAGATGGCAACACTGTTATTTTTTACTATCAGAAAAATGCAGGGAGAACTTCTCCAGGATATGGTTAGTCAGAGAGTAATGCAGATTCTACCACTCTTAGGCAATGCAAATTAAGTCATTAAATTTCTGGTCTTTATCAGTTTTATAAAGAGTTTTATAAACTGTGAGTTATGATCCATGAACAGGCTGTGAAATCAACAGAGTGGGTCATGATCAGCACTGGAAAGAACTGAAACAAAAGAGAAGAACAGAGTGCATCACAAGTAAGGGTAAGTAATGCTTCCGGGAACTTGGATTATGCCATATACTATGTAATATATATACTATATATACTATATATGTATATACTATACTATATACTATATATGTATATACTATATATGTATAGTATATACTACCTTGTACATATTATGTATAGTATATGTATACAGTCTACAAACACAGCTACAACATATGTACGTGGTGTTAGGTTTCTATGTAAAATATGCTATGACTCTTGCTTAAAAAGGCAGTTTACCTCTTCCAGCCACAGTTGATGGGTTTGCTGTAGACCATTTGGAAGAAAAAGGGCGACTGCAAGGTAACAAGAAAAGAATTAGTAAGAAGATGTAATTTATTACCCTTCTCAAAACAATTAATGAAATAGTATTGAGTTTCCTGAATAGCTTACTTCTAATTTTATTTTTCCTTTTACAAATCACTTGAGAACAGTGGTCACCTATCAGTGGTATCTCAGCTGCGAAGCAAAGATGAAGTAACTAGCAATGAAGAGATTGTAAGCTCTACCAAGACAGGCAACCAGCTTGCTTTTGTTCACTCTGGTCCTCAGCACCCATTAAGGTGCTCACCACAGAGGATGCAATAAAGCACACTCCCACATTTGTATTCTAAGATGTTTTCCTTAGGAGGAGAGAGAGAGTTATCACTAGCACACATGGAATTCAGCATGACCAAAGCCCCTTTCACCTAAGCCATACTGGCTAGTGGCCGCTGGCAATTCATGCCATTATCATGTAGGTATCACACCACCTACAGCAGTGCTGCTGAGCATGACTGCATGGGATAAGAGAAATGAGGCTAAGAACTACTGCTGAGGATAACACGGTTGGAAAGCAAAACAGCTCAAATCCTCTCAAAGAACCCAACATCTCCTTTAGTACCTTTTAATTGTAACGCCATTCTACAGTCCAGAGATAAATAATACATCTAAATATGTAAGGGGGATTAGGAAAGTATACCTATAAATCTTAATACTGGGGGGAATAGAGGCAAAGACTCCAAACAGGTTAACATCAGGGTACTGAAAAATATTTTTTAAGTCATTATTATCAAAATGTAAATCTGGTAGTTGGTTATTAAACCCAGTATTGTATTATTTTTTATAACTGGCCCTTAAAACTGTTATTCTATTAGACTGAGGCAGACCACTTCAAGGTTCACAGAACTTAAAGCTGGTTATGTTTAAAGATGTTAATACTAAATAAGATTAAATATCTTGTTTGGGTACTTGCTATTTAAAGTATGGTCCATACTAAAAAAGCGAAGATATCGTCTAGGAACATGTTAAAAAATGCAAAATCTCAGGCCCTTTCCCAGATCCACTGAATCAGATTATTCATTTTAACAAGATCTTTAGATGATACATAGGCACTTTGAAGTTTGAGCAAAGTAAATAAAAGTAAAGGGAAAAAAACAACAAAGCTCATTTGCAGTGAAGATTTTAACACAAATTTAAACCGAAGTTTGGATAGGTTAATTATTCCTACAATAATTATACTGAAATCGGATCATATCTGCTTTTCTTGCGAAAACCTGTAAGTAATTGCATGTTAGTCCAGTACTCACAAGACCCTGTGAGAGCGTCCTTGAGTCTCTGCCCTAGTTTGCCTCACTAGACTCACCCTGGTCCCACTCCTCCAGAGAGGGCAGGGTCAAAATCCTAAAGGGACAGGAATCACAGAGAGGTAGCCCACATTCTGTGAGGAAACCTGTAGATACTGGAGGCCACGGCTTGGGAATAGAGATGGCACTAAAGATTTTAGCAACCTCATAGGGCTGGAGAGAGAAAATTAGAGTAAGGCTACCAAGGCAGCAAGGGTCTGAGGAAACGAACATTTAATGATGAGAATGGAATTACACAGAAGTGAGTCAGATGCTAGGGAATCTGGCCCCTCTGAAGGGATTTGCTGAAGTTTTAAGCTGTGCAAAAGACAACACAGGAAAGCAGTGTGTTTTTACCAGTCACACAGTGCTGTGTCAGAGTTCTGAAGATGACTCCCAAATCCCCATTACGGTTCCTCCATTATAATGCCCTAGAAATGGGCTGCTTACTATATGAACTATTTGGGGATATTAAAAAATGTATATAAATCAGTGTTTCCCAGTATTTTTTACAGACATGAAATACAGAAACAAAATCTGAATCACTAAACTCTTCATCCCAAAAGAAGTTACACAGGCATGCAACCAACCCTTGAGGCACAGACCAAAAAAAAAAGTAAGTACAGGTGACCCGTGAACAACACAGATTGAACTGTGTGGGTCCATGTCTACGTAGATTATTTTTCATCAAATACAGTACTGTGTTGTAAATGTATCTTATCTTCCTATGGTTCTCCTAAATAACATTTTCTTTTCTCTACCTTAACTTTATTGTAAGAATACTATACATAACATATATACAACATACAAAATATGTGCCTACTGATTGTTTATGTTCTCCATAAGGTTTCCAGTCAACAGTAGAGTACTAGTAGTTAAGTTTTGGAGGAGTCAAGTTATATGCAGATTTTCAACTTCATGGGGGTGTAGACACCCCTACTGCTCAAGGGTCAACTGTACATTTCAGTTATCATTCTTCCAAGGCTTCAAGTGAAACCAAGCAGATATCCAATCATCTAATTTGAGAACTACAAAGGTTTGGAGAGGAAGAAATCAGTGATATCACTTATATGATCTTACTTGAGACTTTCCTGTGAGCTAGAGGATGATCTGTCGGACTGTGGAAGAGATGCTACACTGCCAGAACTCTTTAAGTAAGTCTGAAGACTCTTCTGATAGGATGGCTCAAGGGAATTATACAACGTTTCAGCTTCACCAGGAAAGTGATTTCTAAGACCCATATATGTCCTGTAAAACAAATGGACAAGCAACAAAAAAAAAGGGAAAAAAGAACATAAATAGCTTTACATAAAACGTATACATTTGGGGCGCCTGGGTGGCTCAGTGGGTTAAGCCTCTGCCTTCAGCTCAGGTCATGATCTCAGGGTCCTGGGATCGAGCCCCACATTGGGCCCTCTGCTCAGCAGGGAGCCTGCTTCCTCCTCTCTCTCTGCATGCCTCTCTGCCTACCTGTGATCTCTTTCTCTCTGTCAAATGAATAAATAAAATCTTTAAAAAAAAAAGTATACATTCAAGAATGAAGATGAGACCATATTAATATATCTACCGCATATCATATGAATACCTTTTTTAAAAAAAACATTTTATTTATTATTTGAGAGAGAGAGAGAGAGGGGCAGAGAAAGGAGGGGCAGAGGGGGTGAGAGAAATAATCTGAAGCAGAATCTGCACTGAACACAGAGCCTGAGGAGGGGCTTGATCCCATGACTGCAAGACTGTGACCTGAGCCAAAGCCAAGAGTCAGACACTTAGCCAACTGAGCCACCCAGGTACCCCTCAAGTAAACACTTTCTAAATTTAACAAGTTTTGGTGGAAAGCTGGTAGGCTTTTGAGAAAAGTAGATCTCTGTTCAAAATCTGGCTGTGATCCTTACAGTTTGTGTGGCCGGAAGTAAACCCCCAAATATCCAAACTTTTGTTGCCAATCTATAGAGATACCACCTTTGCAGGATCATTTTCAAGATTAGATAGTAATGTATACCAAGTGTCCCACAGTATAATTAGCACATTCTCAATAAATGAGTTATTTTTATTCACAATGAAAGTGAGGATGTTATGATGGAATAGGAATACTGATGATCATACGAATGACAATGTGAAGTCAACTGTTAGCCTTTGGTACAGATTTTTTTAAAAATAATCTCTACACCCAAAGTAGGGCTTAAATTTACAACCCTGAGATCAAGAGTTGCACACTCTACCAAATGAGGGGGCCCCATATATCTAGTACATTTTAATGGAGAAAAATCTATCTCGAATTTACTAAAGACTTAATCAAGTAGAATACTTGAGACACTTTTGATATTTTCATTCTTCCAGTATGATTCCTTTCAAAGAAAAGATCCAAGTACATTTACACTGTCACAAAAAAACATTATAGACTTACTTTCTTGCCTCCACTCTGGCCTCAGCATCAGCATCATGAATTCCCTTCTTAATAGTTTCAACCAAGACAGCTGCATGTCTATAAAACAAAATAGCTTATTTAAAGATTTTATTATTTTTAAGTAATTTCTACACCCAACATGGGGCTTGAACTTACAACCCTTGAGAGTCTCATGCTCTACCAACTGAGCCAACGAGGTGTCCCCAAACACCTTTAGATTCATGAGTAAAACTATATTTCACCACAAATTATACTTATTATGTATATGTTACGCATCAATCACAAAGGGGCAGGTGAGATAAAAAGATTAATGAGTGCGCAGTAAGTTTAAAATTTTCTCATAATCTACTCCACACATTTCATCCGTGTATGGTTTCCTCCTGACAAGTCAAACATTAAAAAGTTGAATTATAAGTTACATTATGTTTAAAATATATATATGTATAGTACCCACATTTTAAATTCTTTTTTTTTTTTTTTTGAAGATTTTGTTTATTTATTTGACAGAGAGAGAGAGATCACAGTAGGCAGGCAGAGAGAGAGGGGAAAGCAGGCTCTCCACTGAGCAGAGAACCCAATGTGGGGCTTGATCTCAGGAGCCCGAGATCATGACCTGAGCTGAAGGCAAAGTCTTACCCCACTGAGCTATCCAGGTGTCCCCACATTTAAAATTCTTAAAACTCCTTTGGTGTGGTTCCTCACCAACCCAGCAATGTAGAAATGATGTGCTAACAGTATAATTAGTTATGATCTGACCTAACTGAATAGCAGCTGCCACAAAAGAACTTCAAGAAAACTTGGAATTACATCATGCCTGTATTAAACAACAAACTTTATTTAAAAAAAAAAAAAAAAGGGCTGTTAATAGGTTTAACGATTTCCATGAAAATGGAAAATCAGCAAGGTATTCAGTGTAAATGCAGGTATACCAAGGTGTATCAAGCTTCAAACCTGAAATTACTACCATGCAAACAGCCTACTAGCTAGTGACCAACTAGCTGTGCACATCTCCTCTTGTTCAATCTAGGAGCTACATTAGACATTGCTCCATACACTCCTGACCAATGACACCAGACAACTGGTACAGAGAAACTTTCCAATGAATCTCTTCTTAAAATCTCTCTCTTTCCTTTGAAAAGGACCCTCCTTCTACCTTAAATCATTTATTAGTTGATTAATTACACCTCAGGAAACCAAGGTCACTTGTCTGGAGATACTTTTTAAAATTTCTGCCCAATTTAATCTTTTATAACCCATTCTGCTTAAGAGATCCTCACTCAACCCACAAATAAGAAAATTACAGCTGCACCAAATAAGCTACATCGCAGCTTTAAAGGAAAACCAGTACAAGTAACTTTTAAGCAAAAGGAGAAATAATGCAAAATCAAAACCATCCACTTCTAAAGAACTGGTGACAGTGGGGAGAAAAGAGAAGTAGGAAAGGAAGAGTCAATGCATACCTTTCCAATGAATGAGTCTGCCACTCTTGTAACAATAAATCTAAAAATTCAAATGAACGCCTGAAAAATAAAAGCAAATTATAACCAAGTGTTATAACATTATATTAAGCTATATTAATTTAAATGTTAATTTCTTCTATAATACTGCACTTGGTTCTCTGAACTAAAGTATAAGACTGTTTTTAGTTATTTTAACCGTCAAATACCTAACTTTAAGATTTCAACTATTCCTATGCTAAAAACCTTCAGGGTTCCCCATAATTTTACCTTAAAATGTTTGTCAAATATAAAAATTTAATATTTAATTAAAAAAAATACTTATCAAACACCTACTCTGCACTAGAAACTGAAGATATACAATGGTGACCAAGAAAGATGGAATGGATCTTCCATTTCTCCATGTTTTCTTAAATATGCATAACTTTTTTTTGAAGATTTTATTTATTTGACAGAGGGAGAGAGAGACAGAGAGATCACAAGTAGGCAGAGAGGCAGGCAGAGAGAGAGGGGGAAGCAGGCTCCCTGCTGAGCAGAGGGCCTGATGTGGGGCTCCATCCTAGGACCCTGAGATCATGACCTGAGCCAAAGGCAGAGGCTTAACCCACTGAGCCACCCAGGTGCCGCTTAAATATGCATAATTTTTAATCAAGTATTTACATCTTTTCTCCTAAGCCTCCTAGTTCTCAACTTCCTCAACTGTGTCCTTCTTGAGTTTCTCTTCATTTTTGGCAACTGATGACATACTTCTCTCCTCTTTTTTCTTCTTTTATTAACACTTTTCCTCCACCTTCCCTTAAATAGGTGCTCACCTGGTTGGTGCTGATCTCAGCCCACTTCTCTTTCATAGTCTTTACTTGGGAAACAACATCTGTATCATCTGTACCCTTAGCTCTGACTAACAGCTATGCTTCTCACATCTAGGCCTCTATCTCTAGCACTGGTTCTTTGATTTGGCTGTTAAGTCAGAGTTTCAAGCAGTTCATGGTTGAACTGGACATCCCTACATAGAAAGAGACTGTCAACTCAAACACTACATACAAAAGAACAAATTAATTCTTACCCTCTCGAATCCATTCTTTTAGCCCATATTATATAGATTAGAAAATGAGAAACAGGGAGGTTAAATTAACTTGCCTAAAGTGACAGGACCAAACCCTAGCATTCTGATTCCAGAACTCATAGTCTGAAGCACTTGATATCACCTTTTCATCCATATCCCATGATCAAATTCTCATTTCTACACCCAAAATCACTTGAATTAGTTCCTGAATAAAATAGTCAATCAATTATCATCAATACAGCTCTAGTTTAGACCCTGCCCCTCTTACATAAGCTACAAGAATTCCTACTTAATTAAGCCAATTCTTCTCCCTATCCCTTTTTATAATCATTGGTCATAGCTGAAATAAAAACTAGGATGACATTACCTTCTCACCAAAAACTGTCAAGGTATAGAGGAATGTCAAAATTTCTCTTCGTAGACATTCAAACTTCAACCTAATCCTGCCCTCCCTACAAGTACCCTCCACCTGTTAGCTTCTTTTCCTAATGAGAATATATTTATCATGTGTTCCGGCCTCCATGGCCTGTTTGATGGCTCTGTAACACTAGCAAGCTTACATCTCTGTGTAGGTTACACCCACTCAATTCCCCTACAGTAATTGAATTGCTCCCCATTTTCAAGGCAATTTTATGATGTATTTCCTGACTCTTCTCTGTTACATTCTTATTTCTCCAGTTACCATTTTCCTCAACATAAGATTGGTAAACCTCTTCTGTAAAGGGCCAGACAGTAAATATTTTAGGCTTTTGTAAACCACATACAAGTCTCTATCTCATATTTTTCTTCTTTTCCCCTTTATAACCACCCTTCAAAAATGTAAGAAAGAATCTTTGCTTGCAGGCTGTACAAAAATAGACTGTTGGACAGATTTGACCAGCAAGCTGTCATTTGCTGACCTCAGACGTAAGAGAGCGTGATCAAATAACTACTGCCCAAATCTGAACCACTTAAAGGTAATAACATCTCTTTTGGCTTCTTCCTAGCAGTCAAAGTACTTAAATGCATATTTATCAAGGAAAAAGAATGCATATTTATCAAGAAAAAAGTCTTTTTTTTAAATAATTTTGTTTTGTTCTTAAACAATATTTATTGACACAATAATGACCAAATGAATAAGAACAGATTTATAAGCATACAACAACAGAAATAATATCAAAACATGATCAGATAGGACAATAGCTTAAACTGTTGTCTTCCATTGCAAATATAAAAAATGTAGTTATACTCTTATGTCTACTGTCTTGCAAAAATTGCTTAAGATGGTTTTTGAATAAAATAAATCAAGCCAATATAATTTTAAAATAGTTAAGAAACTGAGATCAAGAAAAGATGGATACATGTATCAAATTAGTATATAAGATATGGTACTTAAATATCTTTATCTTTAAAATTATTTATTTCTAAAATTTATTTTTAATTGTACTTGACATAAAATATATTAGTTTCAGGTATGTAACAGTGATTTGACATTATAAAATAATCAACACAATAACTGTAGTTATGACCTGTCATCATACAAAGTTAAACAATATTACTGATTATATTCCCTATGTTGTATTTTACACACCCCTGTAACTTATTCATTTTACAACTCAAACTGGTACCTCTTAATCCCCTTCAATCTATTTTGCCCATCCACCTCCCCTTTGGCAACCATCAGTGAGCTCTCTGTGTTTGTTTACATTCATTTGCTTTATTTTTTAGATTCCATATGTAAGTGAAATAACAATATAATTCAATTTTGTTTTCTTCTTTCATTTTTATTTTTTAAGTAGGCTCCATGTCCAGCATGGAACTCAATGTGGGGCTTGAACTTATGACCCCTAGAACAAGACCTGAGCCAAGACCAAGATTGGGACATTCGACCAACTCAGCCATGCAGGTGCCCCCGATTCAATTTTTGTATGTATGTATGTATGATGTATGTATGTATGTATGTATTTCTTTATGTGAATAAGTATTCCCAACACCCAACCCGGGGCTCCAACTCATGACCTCAAGATCAAGTCACATGCTCTTCCAACCTAGTCAGTTAGGCATCCCTGATTCTTCACAATTTTCTTGAACAACAAATGTACAAATCTTGTTTTTGTTGTTTTTAGTATTGCTGGTGACACCGATGACATTAAAAACAGTAGAAATCATAAGGAGAGACAAAGACTGACAAATTGACCTAATATGGCTATTTACTCTGTTCCAAACACTACATTGAATTCTACTAATGTGCATCTAACTCATTTTATCCTCACAATTCTATGGGATCAATATCATTAGCCCTACTACCATATGTAGATACTGAAGTTCAGAGAAGCTTAAATTGCCCAAGGTAGGACAGTCAATCAATGGCAGTTGCAGGACTCTAGCAAAGGCCTGACTCTGGATTCCATCCTCTCTGAAAACCAGGCAACCAGTGGCCCAGAGAATCCAAAGCTTAATATGATAAAACTGAAAAACATGAGTGGTTATAATGATCATTTCATTCCTTTTTCCCTATAGGACATAACATAAAAAATTTACTAAGGTTTCTAGGAGGCAAGAAATTACTGACAACTAATTTTTGCACCAGAATAAGAATTAAACATAATACAGTATTAAAGCTATACTAAAATTTTTTTCCCCTCAAAACTTACCTTCTTACAGGAACTGATTTTGATGTGCAATTGCTTGTTATTAAAGGTATAAGTCTGGGTACATGAGTATGCTGAAAAAGATGTTTTAGAAAAAGTTGAAAAATACTGTCCACTTCATATAATCCCTTCTTCTATTTGCCTTACAACCAAGTATTTAGATACATTAGAACAGAACGAAAAAAACCATAAAATCAGATTTGGAAAGAAATTAAGACTGTCAGACAGTTCCCCCAATTAAAGTAACAGTAATGATGACATAGTTTCAGGAGGACAGGTGTAGCTGAAATGCCATTTAAGAAAGAAAAATTAATGATGTAATTGCAAAGACATTAGGACAGTGTATTTCTAGGGAGGGAGCACTAGAGGAACTGGGCATGCATCTATCATGCTCTCTGAGGTGGGATGGCTACTGCTGGTGAAAAATAATAACTAAGTCATCAAAGCAAGTAACCAGAGTGAATCTACACACCTGACTACTGGGAATGCACTTGGAAATGGTGATTTTAATGTAACCTTCATTGTGACCACAGCTGTCTAGAATTCCGCTGAAGTTCAACAGGTACATTTAAAAAAAAAAAGATTTATTTATTTATTTGAGAGAGTGAGAGTCCATGTGCCAATGTGGGGGGTGGGACAGAGGGTGAGAGGGAGAGAGAGAATCTCAAGTGGACTTCCTGTTGAGTGCAGAGTCCATGATGCAGGGCTGGATCCCACAACTGAGATCATGACCTGAGTTGAAATCAAGAGTTGGACGGTTAACTAACTTAGCCACCCTGGTGCCCCAACTGATATAATCTTCTGATTTTTACTACTCATCCTTAAATGCTCTTCTTTAGTGAAGTAAACATCAAAAAGTACAAAAGAGACAGAAGAATAAAATAGTAATCTAAGCATACATATTTGATACTTCAAATATCCCTTTTTCTTCTGAGCTAATGGCACAAGATGGATTACCTAGAAAGCAGGCTCTGACATGAAGTCTAGCATACAGGATACTAAGAAGTACCCTCAGAATCAACACTTGTGAAAGGGAGGTAAAGGAAGCAGGAACTGGCAGACCAATCAATCTGATTCAGCCATAGAATATCTTTGCTAAAAGTCTTTAGGGGGCTTTGAAGTTAAAATGGCCCTTCAGAGCAGTCTTGAATTAGTTAAAAATGGCCAAAACTTATACTTCCACATCAATCAATTATTGGATGTGGACCATAAAGGGAAGGGGCAAGAGCTTCGAAAAGGCAGCTCTCTGTAGCTGAGGCAATCCCTGAAAAGGAGGCCGCTAAAGGCTGTCTGCCAGTAGTGCTTCCAGTATTGGAAAAACAAGTCTTTCACTGAAGGAGAATATTTATCACATCTGTGTCTGCTTTAACTAACTCAACCAAAATAAAAGTGCAAACTTTTTTTCAGCTATTACAGAGGAAAACCACCAGTAGACCTAAAGTTGTTCAAAATGAGGATTATACAACACTCAGCATAGAAGGGCTCTGTGAACTTGTTTCCTATAGCACCCGGAAGAATCCATTCCCCAAACACTGCTATGGAGTTAAAGCCCAAGGAGATGCCCCAGTCACAACATACTTAATAGGTCTTACCTACCATTTTCTTCCTCTCTCTCATAACCTCCCCAAAACTCTACTTTTGATTAGCCCACATTCAACACAGTGGCAGGGATGGGGAGATACACTGACCTATTACTACACCATATTCAGGGGAGCTATACCAAAGGAAATGAAAAAGTGAACCTCATAGTTACAGATGAAGCATTGCAACCAAACACCAAGTCAAATTTAGATTTTACTGTATTAATACAAGTTGATAACTGAAAAATAAAAAGCTTCTTTAGAATTAAAAGGAGAATTACAAATCAAATATAGCATTCTAAGGAAGCAGTCCTCTGGGAGACCAAACAAAATACAGAAAACAGAAAATAACACAGAACAACAAAAAACACTTGATTTATATTTACAGTGAGATGACAGACTAGTGTATCAATAATATCAAGCAACCTTATGAAAAATGAGAAATTTGAAAACAATGTATTATGTGTAAAGCCTAAGAATGGCAACATGGATATGGTCACATAAGCAGAATTTAAAGAAATTTTTCTTGAGAACATATATAGCTATAAAGCAAAAGACAAAAAATTACTTAAGAAATAATAAATGATACTGAGGTTCCAAAATATGTATAAGACTAACAGAAGAAAAAAACCTGACAAAGAAAACAGAAGCAATTAATTAAATGATCCATTAAAATTAACATAATTTAAGGAAAATTCACCTTCATCAGAAATCCTCATCCACTGTGGAAGGATAGCACTAATGGAGGAAGACTCCTAGACCTGCTATAGGGAAACTTCTAACACAGATGCTATTCTGTAAAACTTCCTAAAGTTTTGTTTTTGTTTTCCCAGAAAAGAAACAAATGGTATCTTACTTCTTAAACAATAAAAAAAAATTAAGAAAACAATTCTGAACAAAAGTCAACAATTAAAAACCATTTTTTAAAACTTTTTAAGTAATCTCTATACCCAACATGGGGCTCGAACTCACAAGATCAAGAGTCACCCGCTAGCTGTGCCTGGGTGGTTCATTCGGTTAAGTGTCTGCCTTTGGCTCAGGTCATGATCTCAGTGTCCTGGGATCAAGCCTGTGTTGGGCTCTGCACTCAGTGGGGAGTCTGCTTGTTCCTCTCCCTCTGCCCCTCACCCAACTCATGTGTGTGCATGTGTTCTCTCTCAAATAAATAATAAAAATAAAAAAAATTTAAAAATAAGACATGCAAAGATAAATATGCATGAAATCTGAGAACACACTAAATCAAACAAATTATGCAGAACCAATTAAAATATGGTTAATAAGAGTTTACTAACAAACAGTAGTCAGGCATGAAAGTAAAAAACTACAAGTTTCAATTGCTGAAAATGAATATGTTTTTGTTCAATTAAATGGTTAAGGGAAAAACAACATGAATGAGATAAAATGTAAACTTTTTAAAATGTGAGGGAAGTAAAACAGGTTTTATTCTTTATTGATCAAGATCTTTATTGATCAAGAATAAGGAACTTCTAAGAAAATAAGAAACAGGTAAGAAAAAGCACTATGAAGAGAAAACAGAAATGACAGGGAAAAAACCCCACTATTTCAAAATGGTAGTAGTAAAAAACTTTGACCATACATAAAATAAAATAACTGTTAGGAAAATGAAATTGACAAAAACCTAGAATCAGAATTTTCTAGATAAAGTATCTTCTTAAAAAATGGATAAAGATTCTGAATAAGATGAAACATCAAGCAGGACTTAGAGATGAATAAAGTACTCCATAAACAAATTCCATATTCCGCAGGTACTAAAAGACTACTTATATAAATTAAGGATGTACTGGGACACAAATAAAATTCAAGGCATTCACTGAAGAAGAAAATGTATAACAAAATTCTCTGATCAGAATGTAATGAAATCATACTGATGACAAGAGTAACAACCAAAACAACAAGAGTAACAACCAACTGAACGTGCAAATGAGGATGCTGAAATGAAAATTACAAGTGATAAATATAAAGAGAATTTGGTAAATCTAAATCACTCTGATGCAGCCAATGCCAAACTCAAAAGAAAACCTATAGCCTTATAATACTAAACAACAAAAACTGCAACAAACTGTCTAAGGACATACCACAAAGACCTGGGGTGGGGGCGGGGGAAGCTAGCGCAAGTCAAAGAAAGGAACTAAGAAGCCTAAAGAAACCAAAAATTAGAAAAAAACTATAGACCACCACCGAAAGACAATAAAACTAAACTACAAACGGGGAGCCTGGGTGGCTCAGTCAGTTGGGCCTCTGTCTTTGGCCTGGGTGGTGATCTCTGGGTCCTGGGATTGAGCCCTGCATCAGCCTTCCTACTCAACCGGGAGCTGCTTCTCTCTCTCTCTTTCTCTCTCTCTCTTGCCCTCTCTCTCTGCTCCTCCCCACCACTTGTTCTATCTCAAGTAAACAAGCAATTTTTAAAAAAATGATAAACAATGCCTCTGGCAAGTGTAAAAAAAATAATATTGTAACATGACAAAACGGTAATTGAATCACAGTGGTAGAGACTTTTTGTTACTTAGGAGAATACAGTATACAACCTCATGCCAAGGATTCTTAAAGTCCATATAAAAAGGATATTCTAAGAAAATACAAGTAACAATTCAAAATGAAATACAAAAGTACCCAGAGTCTAAAATACTAGAAAAGTCATTAAAGAACTTCCAAGGTCAGCAAGCCCTAATAACAGAATTATGTAATAGAAAATATGTGAAACAGGAAAAGTACAGGAAATTCTATGAAGGCTCACATATTGAAATGAATGCCAAAATCTTAACCGAAGTAGTAGCCAAATGAATCTAGCAGTATCCTGATGTACAATGGCCAAGCAAAATTCAGGTCATGAATGTACAATGGATAAATAAATAAATAAAATAAATAAAAATGGATAAATAAAATAAATAAAATAGAATCATTTCTAAAGATATCAAATGGAGAGCTGATAAGATTTCACATCAATTCCTGATCAAAATTTAGCAAAAATATTTTACAGGGAAATTCCCATAATCTTATATAGAGTATCCATAGAAACCCACACCTAACATCATATTTAAAGTACTCCCATTAGACTCAGAGACAAAACAAGGATCTCAATAATTCCTACTACTTTTCAACACAGTTACGGAGAGGCTGGATTTAGAGAAACTTAAAAAAATATTAAAACAGAAAAGGATTCATAGCTTTCTAAATAGGCATTTAATTTCACTGCTGAAAAAAACCTTCTGGTGTAGCAATATTGAAACGAAACTTCATTTTGTTTTTTAAAGATTTTATTTATTTATTTGACAGAGATCACAAGTAGGCAGAGAGGCAGGCAGAGAGAGAGGAGGAAGCAGGCTCTCCGCTGAGCAGAGAGCCTGATGCGGGGCTCAATCCCAGGACCCTGAAATCACGACCCGAGCTGAAGGCAGAGGCTTAACCCACTGAGCCACCCAGGCACCCTGAAACTTCATTTCTTTTGTAAGAACAAACTGATCAAAGAAACTGAATAGGAGTTTGGAAAACAGACCCATATACTTAATGGAAATTTATTATGTGAACATGCTGGCATTGCAAGAAAAGACTGAATTATACATGCCATTGAGTCAAGTGGTTTTGTATTTTGGGGCAAATCATATTAGATACCTATACTTCACAAGAAAACAAAATCTAGTTCGATCTAAATGTAAAAAGCAGTATTATAAAAGTTTGAAACAAATGAATATTCTTGTAATTGTGAAATGGTGAAGGTCATTTTAACTATAACAAAACCCAAAACAAGAGCATTGTCTCAATACATAAAAATTTAAAAGTTCTATATATAACAAATAATAGCTTAAACAATATTTGAAGAACTGACAAACTGGTAGAAAATCATACCTACAACATCTATAACACAGAAGAAATATACTTATGATACAGAAAAAGACCTTCGAAATCAGTGAGGAAAAAATGTACAAAGAGAATAACTGGCAATCCACAGAAGAATTCTGAAAGGAAAAAAATACCAATGCATCTAGTAATCTAAGAAATGTGAAGCAGAATATGAGATAATATTTCATTTATCAAATAATGAGGACTTTAAGAGACAGATAATACACAATGTTGGAAAAGGATGGGGAAAAAGGACTCCATGAACTTCAGGGGGAAGAATGATGAGGATGATTTAATGTTACTGTCCTTTACCAGACAACCAATCTAGACAGTAAGAAAATTATACAAGATGATATTGGGAGGGAGACAAACCATAAGAGACGCTTAATCTCACAAAACAAACTGAGGGTTGCTGGGGTTGGGGGTGGGTAGGGATAGCGTAGCTGGGTTATGAACATTGGGGAGAGTATGTGCTATGGTAAGTGCTGTGAAATGTGTAAGCCTGACGATTCACAGACCTGTACCCCTGGGGTAAATAATCTATTATATGTTAATTTTAAAAAAGAGAAAAAAGAAAAATTACATGGGTGGACAAGGGAAGCTGCCCACTACATTAAGTTTAAAAAGCAAGTTAAAAAATATTATTTATATATGTAAAATATTGTATTTTGTAATAAATACAGTTTGTATGGGCATAGAAATTTGGAAAAGTATATATTGAATGACTTTAGTGATTAGTTGTAGAAGAACCAGAATTTAAGAGGGAAGATTTATTTTTTTAATTGTTTTTGGGGGGCATATTCAAGATATGGAAGATAAGAAATACTAAGACTCTGCCTGTCATAGCTTCTTCTGTTTTACATCTGCCCATTACTATCTGTAACACAATTACACACACACACACACACACACACACACACACGTACACATAAGTACATGTATGTGTATATTATATTCTGCAGGCAAGCATGTTTACTTGGTAACTTTCTGTATTATTTAAATGTTCTATAATAACTGTAATAACCATGTACTGCTTTTACTTCAGAAAGAGTCATTCAAAAGTGATTTTCCTTTGAGATTAAAAAAAAAAAACCAAAACACCAATGATTTATTTAGGTATATTGAAACCAGAGGGGAGGAGTGAGGGAGAAAGACAGAAAAGAACCTACCCGAATGATGAATCTGATAGCTGCACATCCAGAGGTTGCCATGACTTTTGCACTATTGGGGACGAGATTAAAAAGGGTAGGTACAATGGCTTCGGCGCCATGATCAAATTTGTTTCCCAAAACTGTTGAAAGATGTCTACAAAGGAAGATTAAAAAAAAATTTTTTTTAATATTAAGTATAGGTAGGAGTATATAATTTAAAAACATTCTCTTACTGAATTAACTTAAAATTTTTATTTCAATCACTTCTAAAGGCAGAAAAACAAAAGAGAAAGAGAAGTGCAAATATTACTTCATTTCCTTGTTTTTCCTACCCTTTAACTGTCTAGTCCAAAGCTGAAATTTGGCATTTTACCATTTCTCTCCTTTAAAAAATATTTTATTTATAAGTTTATTTAGAAAGAGTACAGTTATTTAGAGAGAGAGTGCGGGGAGGCGGTTGTGTGTGTATGTGTTTGTGTAGTATCTTAAGTAGACTCCATGCTGAGTGCAGAGCCTGCAGGGCTCAATCCCATGACCCCAAGATCATGACCTGAGCCAAAATCAAGAGTCAGATGCTTAACTAACTGAGCTCCCCAAGATCATGACCTGAGCCAAAATCAAGAGTCAGATGCTTAACTGAGCTCCCCAGGCATCCCCACTTTTTTAAAAAAGATTTTTTATTTTGGCAGGGGCTGATGAGGAGGGAGGGACAAGCAGACTCTCTTACATCTTTGGTGTATGGTTTCAGAATTCTGGACTGAAAACACAACTCAACCATATACACTAGTTAGTTGGGTGACCCTAAGAACATCTGTCTTCTCTTTCCAATTCGGAGTTAAACAACTAAATTCAGTCTTTAACTGCATGACTTAGTTAGGACACCTAAGAAGGATGCTCTCATCATTCGCAGTTCTGGCAATGGTTGCAGTTTTGGTTACTTTCTTCTTCTTCTTCTTTTTTTTTTTTTTTAAAAAAAGGTAGAGAGAAAGGCAGAAGCAGACTCCCTGCGGAGCAGAGAGCCCGATGCAGGGCTCGATCCCGGGACCCTGGGATCATGACCTGAGCCAAAGGCAGAGGCTTTAACCCACTGAGCCACCCAGGCGCCCCTGGTTACTTTCTGTGTATTTAAGTCTTCAAATACACTGCTGGGATACAATTAGCTCAAAAAATTCAGGTTCTTGATTAACAGAGATATTCAGATCTATTTACTAGTGTTCTGCTATACTTTCAAGCTCTCTAATGTCTAAACTCGTGGGCAAAAAGGCACCCAGAGGTGCCTGGGTGGCTCAGTCAGTTAAACATCTGCCTTGGGCTCAGGTCACAATCCTGGGATTCTGGGATTAGCCCACATAAGGGTCCCTGCTTCTCTCTCTTCCTCTGCAGCTCCCCCTGCTTGTGTGTGCTTTCTGTCAAATAAATAAATAAAACCTTAAAAAAAAAAAAAAAAAAAAAAAGAAGGGAACCTCAAATCAAAAGCAAGAAGGTACCACCTGTGTCTGGATAGTCTGGTCTTCCTTTAAAGAGAGTTTTTTTTTTTTTTTTTTTAAAGAAAAAAAAAAAGAAAAGAGAGAATTTTGTTTGGGTAGGCAGGTGATGTACTTGGGAATCAGCTTGATCTTTATCAGTTTATCAGAAGAAGCCTTACTTTAAAACTTAGTTTAGTACTATTCCTATACAGTGGCCTCTCTGGGATCTCTACCAAATGCCCTGGGTATTCAACTAGGTTTCTCCATTATGGCTCATCAGAACTTGAACATCTCCCAGCCCATATGAGCTCTGGGAACTGTTGTTTACCTTATAGCCTCCAGCACTAGTTCTCTCCCATCCTCAGGGAGTTGCACATTTTACATGCACAGATAAGTACTCAACTAGACTCATGGGATCCCTTATGCTGTTCTCTACAGCTCTTTCTCTATTTCTCTCTCTACTCTCCAGGATTCTGCTCTGCAAATTTTAACCACTTTAATCTTCAGAAACCCCAGTCTCTGTTTCATCAACTCAACCAAACTGTCTTGCTCTGCTTGGGTGCTTCCTCTCTTCTCCATGGTCCAGAAAGTACCTCGAGATCAAAACTGTGTTGATCATACTGCTCAACTGATCTGTTTCTTTCAAGAATCATAATCTTGCTCTGTCTGTCCACTGTCCATTATCTAGAAATACCTGTTTTACATGTCTTATCCAATTTTCTGCAAAACAGTTAGCTCCTTACCAGTTGTTGCATCATTGTTAGAACCAAAACTCTCACCATGGAATATTTTTCAAGGTTATAGTTTGTAGATTTTTGTTCTCCTTTTCACTTTTGCTTTTAAAAGATATCCAATTATATTTGTATATTGACTTGTATTTGGCATCTTGCTAAAGTCCCTTAATTAAAATAATTTGTCTATATATTCTTATGGTATTCCAATGATAAATATACCATCTGTTAATAATGGCAGTTTTGTTCCTTTTCTAGCAATCCCCATAGCTTTTATTTCCTGGGGTTGCTTTTTCCCCCCCCCCTCCATTCTGACCAGGACATTTATTGCAATTCTGATTAGAAATATTAATAATAGGCATTTTTGTGTTCCCTAGCTTCAAAGAATGCTTATATAACAACAGTACACATATCAGAAGTAGAGGTAAAAGAAATTTCAGTGTTGTACCATACTAGAATTTTGTTAAAATATAAACATGCAGAATAATTTTGAATCTTGATTAAGTTAATAATACATTATAATTCCAGGATAATTGTTAAAACGTCAGAAATAGAGAGCTTAATATCCAAATTAGTAAAGAGAAAACAATAGTTCTCAGACCCATTAATTTTCTTCTTAAAGATTTAGTGACCAAAAATGCACACGTAGGCTTTATACATATAACCACATTTTAATGCTTATATAATATTGTTAAGAAAGATTAAAAAAAAAATCACACAAATGGAATCTTTATTTATAATAAAAATTACTTTCGGATTACATATATGCTGTTTTTGGGTTGTCCTGCTTTACTTAATGAGCACTAAATCACTGAGTACTGAATGAATTCATAAAAAACATTTATCACAGAAAGAACATACTTACGCTACAGTAATGCAAGCTTCTCTAACCACTTGGGATCTAAGATCTTTTGCTGAAAGTTTAAGTGCTCCATCCAACAAGCGTAAATGTTGGAAAAAGCAGTCATATTGTGCAGCTCCAGCAACAAGCAACGATCGAATTTTCTTAAGCTGAAGTGAAGAGAATTTTCATTATTGACATAGAGTGTCGATGTTAAAAAAAAAAAAAAAAGTTACCAAAACTTCATCATTTGAACAAAAATTTAAAAATAACATTTCATTATGTTTTTATAACTATATTCAGACATTTTAACAGCATTAAATGTGTCTTACAAATAAACATGCAAACTAAAGAAAGTTTTCTGGAAAAGAATGTTATAGATTTAGTTATATACAAAATGGACATATGTAACATATGAATAGCTAAGTACATTTTAAAGTCTTAAGGATAAGTTTTAAAGTTTTTATTGTAGTAAAATACACATTAACATAAAATTAATCATTTTAAACATTGTAAAGCATACAATTCAGTGGCATAACTATATTCAAAACGGGCAAAAATTACCACTATCTACCAAGGAAACTATTTTTAAAAGTTTGGAATTTGGAAACTATATTCACCCATAAGCCAAAGTACAGAATCAAATGGACAAACTAGTCAGCCAGGTCCATATTTTACTGTTTTCACACTTTGTGAAATAAATAGGTCTTTCCCCCTATTTCTATGTCTTAAGCATTACTTTTTAATACAGGATTGACAAATGTTTTCTATATTAACACCAGACATACCTAATAAAATTACATCAATCAAAAGATACCCACAGGTACATATCTGTGCTCATACATACTGATAAGCTGAGTTTACCTATCATATCCATTATTATATATAATTTCCTGTTAATCTCCGAGGTTTTCTAAATTTTTAGAGATCTTTAAAACTATATCAAATGGATTGACAATGAAAAACATAAGAAAGATATTATAAGGGTAGGAAAAATTTTGTAAGAATAGTTATATAATCTTAACACACATAATCTTAACGCACATAAGGGAAACTATCATAGGTAGAGAAATCAGAAGGCACCTAAACAAGATTAACTAAAAATTAAACAAATCACAACATGGTTGGAAAAAATCACCTGCAACATATTAAGTGCAATACACAAAGAATGATAATAAAATGAGATAAAAACAAATAGTCCAATACTAAATTGAGCAAAATAAATAAATAAAAATGTGCTCAACCTTACTAGTGATAAGCAAATGCTAATTATAACAAAGATACATCACTTTCCTCCATCAGACCAGCAAAAATTAAAAAGACTTAACAGCATCCAGTATGAGAAAAAAAAGAGATGCTCTTACTGCAAGTAAGATTATGAGTCACTAACACCTTTGTTCAAAATAATTTGGCAACACTACTAAAATAAAATCATATCTACTCTTTACCCGACAACCCCACTTTTAAAAACTTAACCTACAAAAATAAAAACACCATTGTTATAGATGTGTGCAAGGATATTTATTCAATATTGTCGAAATAGCAAAAAATAAAAAAGTATTAAGTCCATCAAATGGGAAATGGTTTAATGAGTTACATGCTATCTTTTAACTAAGAAAAAGAAGCACATATTGGTGCTTATTTATTTGCATTCAGCAAATATCTGAGCAACTACTATATGCCTGGCACCTACAGCAATTATACTGAAAGGGCATAATTTATGAAAGAAACTGAATGAAAACAAGTTATTGAGTAATGTATCCAGTATGATACTTATTTTTATAGAAGTGGGAGAAAAAAACTGTGTTTATCTTATCATACATATATATAGAAGAGGATATACTCCAAAATGAAAACATTTGTTTCCTTAATAGGGAGTAAACTGTTAACTTTTTCCTTATAATCTTCTGTACTGTTCCACTTATTGCAATGAGCCCATGTCACTTTTCTAATTAAAAAATTGAAAGGCCATCTGTGTTTCCAAAAGGGTTGTTTTGAAGTAAAACAAAAAACTCATTTTAAAAAAATAATAATCTCTACAAGGAACACAGAGCTTGAACTCACAACCCCTTGGACTCCTGACCCCAAAATCAAGAGTTGCATGTTCTACTGAATAAGCCAGCCAGGCATTCCAACAAAAAACTCTTAAGTACAAAGTTTGTGTTTTATATTGATAACATTTAATTTGTCATGTTTCTGCACAGATTACCTATGACAGAGGTCTTTCTATCTCAGACTAATCTCGGAACTGAAGACAGAATAATGAATCATATTTTGCAAATATGGAGCAATGTTACTTTCTGTTAAATATTTCAATACCTTAAAATATGCAAACTTCCTATTAAAGAGAAGCTGAAAAATCTTTTGTTTGTAGCACCATAAAGCACAATTTTCAAAGGGCCACATATGATTTATTAATCAAAATGGAGACTGAGAGTTCTCAGAGCAGAAGTCTTCAAATGGAACCCTTTGGGGTGCCTAGGTGGCTCAGCTCATTTTGGCTCAGGTCATGACGCCAGGGTCCTGGGATCAAGTTCTGCATCGGGCTCCCTGCTCTACAGGGGAGTCTACTTTTCCATCTCCCTCTACCCTTGCTCGTGTGCTCTCTGTCAAATAAATAAATAAAATCTTAAAAAGAAAAAAGAAATAAAACCCTTTCTCTGGCTTCTTGAGGACACTGAGGTACTCATTTGGAACCTCAGATATAAATATGACAAATTAAAAAATATTAAAATATACAGTCCTTTGTTGATATAGATATTATTTTAAAAGTACTTATCAAATATTTTATTGAGGAATTTAGGATAAAATACTCTGAACTCAAGGAGACTTTTTTCTTTTTAAATCATGGGTGAAAAATATTCATCATGTTTTTCACCATTGTGAGAAAATAAAGAAAAAAGCCAAACAGACCTATTGTCGTCAACCAATATCAATACTATGAAACTACTGATCACAGGGGCAAAGTGAACTGCTTTACAGGAAAAGCTTATAAGATCTGAGAACACTGCCTACTGATGAACAACTATGTAAACCCACACAAAGCCATCACACAGACATCAGTGAAGCTCACACTTTCTTGTTCAATCAACAAGTAGCACATGTGGAGAAACTAACGAATGAGATAGGCTCCACAGATCAGCAGAAACAATAAAAACCGACCCTAACTCAGAAAATTCCAATTACCTCAAAGTGTTTTTCCAGAAAGAAATGTTAGCTTTCATATCTATTTCATAAGCAAATACCATGTAGTAATATTACTGAATTCCCATGTTTTGGGAACATTAAAAAAAAAGAGAAGGATAACAAAATTAAAAAACTTACTGCATTGGCACGCTGATCCCAGTCGTGTTTGTCATCTGACAATATTTCCCTAATTTTATTTAATGTTTCTTCAAGTTCTCGACTAGAATAGATCTTAAAGATACAAAGTTATAACATTAATATTTCTTGCTGTAAGAAATATCAAAGATACGCCCCAAGGTTTATAGCACTCTTTCAAGTAATAAGGTTATTTCCCATTCTAGAACCATTATTAATGGAAAATATATTATCTTCCTTACCTGTTACCCTTGTGCTATTTCTCTGTGCATGACTAACTTTAGATATGCTCTTAAAAATGCTTTGTCATTTAGAAACATGATGCAAATATCCTAAAAACTAATAATAGGCCTATTTTCTCCAAATGACTTCAGGTATATACCTACTGCATTCATATACTTATACACTATTGCAAAAGGACATGATTTAGGTTAGCTCCCCCACACTATAGCCAGGATAGTTACATGCTTTGTTTCCTCAGGAGTCAACTGTTTACCAAAAATACCATTATCCTTTCATTCACTTAAATATATTTACATAACAGGGATGCATTATGCCAGGCATGAAGGATATTAAGGCAAGTAAAAATAGGCATAGTCTTTGCCTTATGGAGCTTATAATCCAGTCAGGGAGAGAAAAAAAATTAACCAAATGATATAAAACTGCAAATAGAAAGTACTGCCAAAGACAATTACAATTCCATGAAAGTCTATATAGGAGGTGCAAACTAGTTAAAAGAGTCAAGCTTGAACTGAGAGCCAAAAAAGGAGGGATCATCATCAGGCAAAGCAGGGAGATTAGTCTTCCTTAGAGTGGACAGCATGTACAAAGGCTCTGTGACAGAGGAAAGTGAAAGACGGCCAAAGCACAGGAGTATAAAGTGCAAAGAGGGCCAGAGGAAGAGCCAATGACCAAACCATAATCAATTGGTATACATTATTTCTCCAAATCACAAAGGTTCAGAGGTGGGCATGTGACTTAAGTCAGTTCAATCAGAAGAACTCTCACAAATTTTACAGGATCAATCAGAAAAGACGCAGAGGGCAGAGAAAGGTGTAAGGCTTAAACAGCTACAGCCATGTTGCTGACCACGAGGGAAGACCATGTAGAGGAACCCAGAAATGAGAGATGGAATGAAAGGGAGTCCTGGTGACATCATCCAAGTAATATCAGATACCTTCATCAAGAGTCTTTCACTTTCAACAGCCATTAATTTCCCCTTTCACTTAAAACAACCCCCACCCCCAACAACAGTACAAAGGGGAGCCAGGGCATGAGATAAGGTGAGGAGGTAGAAGGGGGTCAAGATAACATTCTGTTAGAGAATGACTACTGGAGGATTCTGAGCCAGTTCTTTTCCTGCCTCCCAGCTCCCCTCACAACAGCCTCTCTGCCCAATTCAGAAGGCAGACACGCCCCTCTGCCACTCTGAATCTTATTATGATGCATTGCTCTGGAATATAGTTTAAGGCTCCCCCTTCTCCAACAAGAGAAAAAGAGAAAAGTCAAAAATTTACTTTGGCGAAAGGGTATACAACTTTTCAAACATTCTTTTAGGAGATAATATAAGCAAAAGAAGTATGAATACTAATAAGTTAGAAACCTGATGCAGTAGAGTAAGTCCTAGATTTCTGACTTTTACAACTGGAATAAGTAATGGTTTCCACATACAAAACAAAAGAAGCACAAATTTGTAAGGGGAAGATCATGAGCCCCATTTCGGACAGGTTGAATCTGAGATGCCTCTGAGACATCTATAAGGACATGTCAGGTAAACTATCAGTGGAGAAATTATTTTAGCCCTCAAGAGAAATGCATCATCTATGTAAAGGCAGGAGCTGAAGCCATGGGTCTGAAGGAAGTGACTCAGTAATAAAATGGAGAGGAGAGGACCCACAACTGACCCCTAAGAAATTCCAATATTCAACAGGCAAGTAGAGAAAAGTATGCCTGTAAAGGAGAAAGAGATAAAGTGGATAAAAAGGTAGGAGGTAAAACCAAAATAAAATGAAACAAAAAAGGGAAGAACAATGTATTAAAAACAACTTTAAAAAAGTAGATGTAGTTGAACATTGCAATGTCATAATTCACGGATTCCATTTTAGCCTGAGAAAAATCATTTGAAAATCTAATTGTACCAACAAATAACAGCTTGGTAATAATAAGCCAAATATTTTACTTACATAGTCATTTAAGGAAAAAAAGAATTTTTCAAAAGGGACAAAAATAATTGTATGAACAGATATGTAAGCATTATTCATGGGGAATGCCACTTTACTAGTATTCTTACCTGAACAGAAGGGACATCTGTAAAAGCTTTTATAAAGTCATCTTCATCAACTGCTCCAGCACCTCCTTCTTTAGAAGCACCTGCTAATCAAAAGAAAATTAATTTTTTAAGTTTAATTTTAAGCATGTTAGCATCAAAGAAAATGTGAAAAATATAACTCCTTTAATATCAACAAAGGCACTAATTTTGAGGGACATTCCATTTTATAAGATAGCATTAAAAAAAAATCACCATCTTTCAGGAAAGTCAAGGTCCATAGCAATAGCTGATTAATTCTCTGTAAGTACTAAAGTAGGCTAGTTGTAAACTTCAAACAGTAGGAACAGAGCCCTCCTATCCTTATTCAATGAGGTGGCAAGTACACAAGAAATAAGGTGGAAAGATAATCGTTTAAAAAGGTAAATGGCAATTTTAAATGACACTAAATGTCAACAGATGATGGCGAGTAACAGAGCAGACGATCCACATATGCTGCAGTGTTCAGGAAAGCAAATGTGAAAGAGATGAGGACCTTGAAATTAAATTTAAATATGCAAACAAATCTTCCTTTATTGTACATAGACAATAAAAAAGTAAACTTTATAGATAGTAGCTGTTTAAGAGCGAGTAATTAAGCAACTTTCAGCTCCAAGTCCGCTCTTTCATATTCAGTGATGCTGGGCCTACCTAGGATTGAGTAAACCATTTTTCTACTCATTCTAATGGCTTCCTATTAAACTCTATTAACAGGGGTGCTCAAAAGATGGAAGTTGACAGAAGAAGGGAGATACTCCTTCTGGCTTCCTGTTCTTGTCTGTAAAACCCTAGCAACTCTGGCAGGAGACTCCTTTCAGTTAGCAGCACCTGATTCCTGCTACAGTTTTTCTAACCCTCACTTATGCAGCTCTCAGCCCCATCAGAAACGCCAGCCCACTAGTACTCCTCACAGAAGTCTGAGCCACAGCTCTGTAGGGCCCCACCTCTAAGTTTTAACCTCCTCATTTTGTTCTTCCAGCTCTAGGAGTAGGAGCTGTTGACTATAATTACTACCTCCATGACATTTTAGTGTTCTCTTTCTGCGTTTTTAATTTACCATACCCATTTAACAATTCTTCATATTAAATTCTCTCTGTAAAAATAACTGTTGGGAAGCCTGGATGGCTCAATTGATTGAGCGTCCAACTCTTGATTTCGGCTTAGGTCATGGTCTCAGGGTTGTAGAACAGAGCTCATGTAGGGCTCTGTGCTCTGCAGGGGTCTGCTTGGGATTCTCTGCCTCTCCCTCTGCCCCTCCCCCAACTTGTGTTTGCTCTCTCTCAAATAAATAAATAAAATCTTAAAAGAAACCACAACAGTTACTTTTAAAGACTTATTTATTTCAGAAAGAAAGAGAGCGTGTGCGCACATAGGCGCACACGAATGGGGGGCAGTGGCGGAGAATCTCAAGCAGACTCCATGCTAAGCATGGAACCCAATGCGTTGCCGGTATCACAATCTGAGATCATGACCTGAGCTGAAACCAAGACTGAGACGGTTAACCAACCAAGCCACCCTGGTGCCCCTGTGGTTTCTGTCTCCTAACTGAACCCTGGCTGATACAGGTAGTACTTAGTTTCTAACTCTATATATTTACTTCTTCATGGTAGTAATTTAACACATTGAAATCGATTTCAACCACACAAGATGTATATCCTAAGGGATAATTAGCTTGGGGCACCTGGGTGGCTCAGTGGGTTAAGCCGCTGCCTTCGGCTCAGGTCATGATCTCAGGGTCATGGGATCGAGTCCCGCATCGGGCTCTCTGCTCAGCAGGGAGCTTGTTTCCCTCTCTCTCTCTCTCTCTGCCGGCCTCTCTGTCTACTTGTGATCTCTGTCAAATAAATAAATTAAAAAAAAAATAAAATCTTAAAAAAAAAATCTATCCAATTAAAAAGCTAAATATCTCCCCAATTAGTTTATCATCTACCAAAGGAAATATTATTCTCAAACTGAATTTAAAAAATTAACACCATCCTAATAAAAAAAAGAACACTACAAAGATCTCCAAAGCTCCTCATCCTAAAAAAACCAAAAACCTTTGAAGATCATCTTTTTGAGTTTTAACAGTGTACGAGATGGATCACAGAACAATGTAACAAAGTTGTAAGACAATAAAAAACTACAAATTAAAAGCAGTGACAATAAACTAAGAAAGGCATGAATGCATGCTTGCCATAGGAAATTAATTTACAATAGTAAATAAATTAGTTATTCCTTAAATATTATAGAAAATCCAGTAACAATAAAATGCTCGACTCCATTCCCAAGATCAGTACTAATAATAGATTACATAAAAATAAATAGCTTAAGTAAAGAAATAGAAAATAAGATACCTAACCATATTATCTTAACATCTTATACTATATTCATTTATCAAACTCTTATACAGGTTTCTTTCTTTCTTTCTTTCTTTTTAAATTTGACAGACAGAGATCACAAGTAGGCAGAGAGGCAGGCAGAGAGAGAGGAAGAAGCAGGTTCCCTGCTGAGCAGAGAGCCTGATGTGGGTCTCAATCCCAGGACGCTGGGATCATGAACTGAGCTGAAGGCACAGGCTTTAACCCACTGAGCCACCCAGGCACCCTCTTTTTTTTTTTTTCTAAAGTTTTTGTTTTGTTTTGTAATCTCTATACCCAATGTGGGGCTTAAACCAAGACTCCAAGATCAACAGCAGCTCTCTCTTCTGACTGAGCTGGCCAAGCACCATGAGTTTGTTTTGACAATGGGTTCCCTGACAGGAAAGCAGAAGCCTATATTTTTATAATTTCTTCCCAATCTTTGCAGTTGTCTTGTCCAGCCCAGGCCACTGAACAGAAATTTCTTTAGGGACTTGTCCTTATCAAGTAGTTCTTAAACATTCAACACAGTACAGCTTTCTTTACACATTCATTAACTATAGTCTGTTCACTTATATACCACTTCTTACAAATAACTTTCTTACAGTAACAAGTGGAACCACTAGGCAAGCTTTGAGGAGGCAGCCACTGGTGGAGGAGACCTGTGCAAATGTACCAGAGCAGAGCCAACTGACAACATCAGTGTGCTCAAATGTGGAAGACAGAAAGTTTTACAGAGGAATGGGAAAGTGAAGGGGAGATCAATATGAAGAGTTATTACAGTTTACAGGCAGTTTACAAATGGAATCAAATGCAAACTAGAATGTTAACTCCAACACATTAACCCACCAGCCACAACACAATGTCAAATACCTTCAAGGGAATGCAGAACATCTGAGCAAATCCCAAATAAAGCCACATTAAAGATAATGTGCAATTGACTAAGAACATGCATAGGAAAGCCTAACTTTAAAAGTCACAATTCACTTTGATCATAATGCCTTAGCTTTATTATCCAGTGAGTTATATCTTATAAGTAGGGACAAATAATCTAGGGGGAGGGTAGTAGGTACAGTAGAAATTATATGGCTTTTAAAAGTCCTGCAGAAGCTGCAGAGAAAAAGGGCTACAAATACACTAAATGCAGCCTTATGACCAGTTCAGATGTGACAATTAGGTCTCTAAACCTGGACATGGGCATTACCAAATTTCACAAGAACTTGCATGGTTTTAAATAGTTGACCCCAATCTATCTCACTCTTACCCTGAGAATCATTTTGTATAAGCAGAACTGCTGCTAATGGGAGCATACTGGGTATGTGAATAGTGTAAAGACAGGACATGTTGAGGTTGGCCCTGCTTATCTATTATACGTACTACAAGTAAACCTTTTTATAATCCTAGTTTGCCTAATGTTTCCCCTCCCCTTGGTTTTGATTTTGTGGCCAAGAAAAGTAGAAAAAGGATCTCTGCACAGGGGAATAATCTGCTGAATAAACTGTTCATTCTCACAAGTATTATTCCATTTTCTGATACAGTTTTAAAGTTCACCTAAGAAATACTATAAAATACTTTTAGCACCAGGAAGGAGAATGAATACAATAGGCAGAGAGTCAAAACAAGTGATGGGCTCTAATGTTAAATACTACTGCAAGAAAAAGACAGTGAATGCATACACAAAGCGGCAATGTATTTAAATAAATTAAGTTTGAGAGCAGAAGCACAAATAGAGGCTAAAGGGCTGAAGGGATGAGCAATGCTGGCTTCCAACTTGACTAAAGCTCTTTTAAATATAACTGCGTTAATTATCACACTAGAAGATATTAATGGGCAAAACCACAACAGAACAGCTTTGTTCCGTTGCCTAACTACTCTAAAACAGAGGTCAGTACATTTTTTCTGTAATGGGCCAAACAGTATTTCAGACTTGTGGGCCATATGGTTTCTGATGCAATTACTCAACTCTGCCACTGTAGCGTGAAAGCAGCCACAGACAACATGTAAATGAATGAGCAAGGCTATATTCCAATAAAGCTCTATTTATGGACACTAAAATTTGAATTTCATATAGTTTTCACATGTCATACAGTATTATTCTTCTTTTGAATATTTTTAATCATTTAAAAATGTAAAAAAACATTCTAAGCTCATGCATAGAACAAAAACAGACAGTTGGCTGCATGTGGCCCATGACCCAGTTTGCTGATCCCTGCTCTAGAACTCACCCTAAACTAGCATTCACTTGGATGGGGGCCAGGGGTGGGGGTGGGGTGATTGAGATTAGAGGCTTCTGGCATTTATGAGATAGCATGGTTTCTAGTATGCTAGACTGACTAGGGTAGGCATTCTCAGAAATTACAAAATATTACTTAAAGGTTTAAGTATAAAGAGAAAATTCATTCTACTTAGTCCTTAACAACTAATAAGATAAAGTATCAGATACAAAGGTGAATGAGACAAAGGGTAAAGCAATATGTTTCAGATATAGGAACAAGGAGAACAAGTCTTAGAGCTGGAAAGGAGCAGGTTCTTCTTATGCTACAATGAAGAGACCAGCCTAAAGAGAAAAATAAATGATAAACATTAGGGGGTTATTATGGCTTAAATCCCAATAAAATTCATATAAAATCCATAATTCTTATTTTCTTTATTAACATATAATGTATTATTTGCCCCAGGGGTACATGTCTGTGAATCATCAGGCCTACACATTTCACAGCACTCACCATAGCACATACCCTCCTCAATGTCCATCACCCAACCACCTTTTCCCTACCCCCCTACCCCTCAGCAACCCTCATTTATTTTGGTTTGTCTTATGGTTTGTCTCCCTCCCAATCCCATCTTGTTTCATTTTCCTTCCCTACCCCTGAAACACCCTGCCCTGCCTATCAAATTCCTCCTATCAGGGAGGTCATATGATAATTGTCTTTCTCTGATTAACTTATTTCGCTCAACATAATATTCTCTAGTTCCATCCATGTCGTTGCAAGTGGCAAGATTTCATTTCTTTTGATGGCTGCATAGTATTCCATTGTAGATATACACCGCCTTTTCTTTATCCATCATCTGTTGATGGACATCCAGGTTCTTTCCATAGTTTGGCTATTGTGAACACTGCTGTTATAAACATTTGGGTGCACGTGCCCCTTCAGATCACTACATTTATATCTTTAGGGTAAATACCCAGTAGTGCAATTGCTAGGTCGTAGGGTAGCTCTATTTTCAACTTTTTGAGGAACCTCCATGCTGTTTTCCAGAGTGGCTGTACCAGCTTGCATTCCCACCAACAGTGTAGGAGGGTTAAACCCCATAATTTTTAAAGAGAATTAACCAATGAGAGCATTACCAATGCTTCTGAAGAGTGCCTCCAAAAAAGAGACAGTTTAAAGTAAGAGCCTTCTTTCAAGTAGGGCTGAATAAGATATGCACGGTGGCAACACAAGATTTTTATGCAAAAGAAGGAAATATTTCAGGAGGCAGAACCCAGAGTTCAGTGCAGAACCAAGAACAGAGGAAAACACTGGTTTAAAGAATCACACCCAAAGAGAGAATGAAACATTCATCAAAGAAACATTTACCATCCCTGAAGTAAGGGAACCTGACAACAGGTTCCTGTTGGATTTGAAAACTGCTAGGTCAGTGAATGTTTCTCCCTTTCTTTTTAATTTATTTTTAAAAAATGATTTTATTTATTTATTTGTCACAGAGAGAGAGAGAGAGCACAAGTGGAGGAGCGGCAGGTAGAGGGAGAAGCAGGTTGCCCATTGAGCAAGGAGCCTGATGCGGGACTCAATCCCAGGACCCTGGGATCATGACGCAAGTTGGAGGCATTCACTTAACCCCCTAAGCCATCACACATCCTTTTAAAACAAAAACAATAACAATAACAAACATTTTATTTATTTGAGAGAGAGACCGACAGCGAGCAAGCTCTGGTGTAGGGGACAGGCAGAGGGAGGGAGAAGCAGGCTCCCTATAGGGAGCCTGATGAAGGAATCTGGGATCATGACCTGAGCCAACGCTTAATCAACTGAACCACCCAGGCACCCCCTATTCCTCCCCTCCTTGAATGGAATGTCTATTATGGATACTCTGTCCTGATACCACCATTGTATACTGAGCATTTGGGGTGCAAGTAAGATATCTTTTTAGTTCATTAGCCTCTGGATGGACAGCAGGCACACCAGAGAACTCTTGCATGTGACCTGATGCAGACTACAAAATCATGGACTTTGAACCTGATGCTTTAAGTGAGTGGAAACTTCTGAGAAATATCTGTGAGTGTATCTTGTATGTGAAAGGCATGTGAATTTTGTGGTCAGAGGACAAACTGCAATAGGTTGTTTAGAAGGATAGTGGTAACAAATCCTCACATTCTTCAATGCTCCTTTCAAAATGTGACTTTGCAACTCTTCCCATCCAAGAGTGGATTCCCCAGCCAACAGGTGGGGAGAAGTAACCTGGGATTCTTGAGTTGAGACAAGACCTAGGAAAGGCTGGAGGGGTCCCTGATTCCCCAGTTTTGAGCAGGATTAATATCTGAAGAAAAGCTTCCACAATCCCCAGTTTAGGCCTGAAGAACTCCCTTCAAACAATGAATTCACAAAGTTCAAATACACAAGGCAAACCATTATGAACGAAGAGTCACAGGTAACAACAGATTTAGCACTATAGATATTGTCTAGTTATAGACTACAAAATGTACATGAATATAACATTTAAAGAAATAATACACACAGAATTACAAAGATACCAATCAACAAAAGACATCAGGAACAAACAGATGAATTTGGGGGAGGAAGTACCTGACCAACCAGCTATTAAGATTTATAAAGCTAATTATGACAATGTGATTTTAGTGCAGGAAGAGACCAATTAATCAAATGAACAAAACAGAGACTTCAAAAAATGGCCCACAAATATTAAGAAACTTTGATACATGACAAGGAAGTGATTCAGATTAATGCTGAAAGTAGGACCTATGAAAATAATAATGTCATAAAATTCAACAAAATGCTGAGATATAGGTTTATCAAGAAAAAAGGCACTTCCTTACTAAATATTAAAACTTACAGTAGACATTTTTATTCCCTTGGGAGATGGTAGTTATCCAAATTCAAATAAAAAATTCAACCACATACTCCAAAACCACATACTCCAAAAACTAGAGACCAAAAAGAAGAGCAAATAAAATTACCCACAGCACATACTTACAATACTAAGAGAAGACTAATAACACTTCGAACTTCAGTTTACAAGTAAATAGGGAAATATGACATCCAAGGCCAGCAATGTCAACTACAGAGTCCTCACAGAGAGAAAAATCAGAGGAAACTGTATGGAGGACAAAGATCCTGATAGTGGTGGAATGCAGACCTCTACTAAGATTCCCCCCAAGACCACCAGGTAAGTAGCACTTAGAAAGGAGAGCTATCCCTTTAAAGCTTGGTGGATCAAGGAAAGGGAGAAAGAGAAAATGAGGGCTCTACTGTAATAAGATGCTACTGCAGAATTAGAAGCAGAAAGCCCAGGTATCATTTAGTAAAGAAGCTGCCATTTCACTATACCAACAGAAGAGGGCATTCTTGAATGAAAAAACTAAAAATTCTTCCTGGCCTCAAAGAATCACTTGTAAAAAAAATTCTTAGGATAAAAAAAAGAAAAAAAATTCTTAGGATACTTCAGGAAATTTGAATATAGAATGGAAGAGCTTGAAAGGACGTTGAGCATATAGTATAAAAATTTACAAAGAATTGGGACACCTGGGTGGTTCATTCAGTTGGTTAAGCGTCTGCCTTTGGCTCAGGTCATGATCTTAGGGTCCTGGGATGGGAGTCCCACATTGAGCTCCTTGCTCAGTGGGAAGCCTGCTTCTCCCTCTTCCTTTCGCCTGCCTCTCCCCCTGTTTGTGTTCTCTCCTCTCTGACAAGTAAATAAATAAAATCTTAAAAAAAAAAATTACAAAAAATACAAGGTCCAGAAAGAACAAGTTAAATAATGTCACAAAGAAATCAGACAAATCCAGAACCCAGACCATCTAAGACAACTGGCCTAGACTCTTCAAAAAATGTATCAATGTTACGGGTATAAAAGTTGATAATGTGACTGTTTTATACACAATATTATGGAACCTTCTTGCATATGATAATGCTATTATGGATATAATGCAGCATACTTTAAAGTCTTAGGAGGAGCATATTAAATATTTATGGCTGGAATGTCATAACGTCTATAACTTTCCAATTGCTGAGATAAAAAAAGAATGTGTGTGGGAATGTATTTATACAGAGAGTTAAAACAAATATGGCAAACACTAGTTATTCAATCTAGGTGATGAGTGTTCACTGCATTGTCAACTTGGTTATATCCTCAAAATTTTTCTTAGTAAGAAGTCTGGGAAACCATGCACTATAAAACTAAAGTAGGTACAAAGATATAGATCTGGAAAACAAGAAAAGAAACTACAGAAAAGAACTGAAATACATATGACAGTATTCATTAAACGAAGTAAAGGATGTTTTCTTTAATTGCATGGACATTAATTTGCCATGCATTAAGAACATAAATTAAAAGGATATATTGTTACTTTATATAAAAATAAACTCCAGATATACTGAACAAATTAAATGTAAAATAATGTTTTTGAATAAACTGGAAAACATTTGCATAGCCTTGGGACTGGACAATAGTCCTTTTTATTCAGGATAGGAAATTTGGAAGTCATAATGAACAGAACAGATATGTTACCTACCACAACAAAAACTTTTAAGATTTGATGTAAAATGCCACAGACAAAGGAGACACTGAGGAAATATTTAAGACTTTTTAACAAAAGAATAAAAGATCTGAATATTTAAAAGACTGTAACAGACTGATGGGAAGATAAAACAGCCCAATTAAAAGATGGGAAAGAACAACAACATGTAATTTGCAGAAGAGGATATGCTAACTTCATTAATGAATTTAAATACTCTGAACCTCAATAGAATAAAAACTCCAGGAAGGCAGGGTCTTTTTCTTTTGGGTTCACTGATGTTTCCATAGGTTACAAAAGCAGAAACATGCTAAAAGCTTTCAAAAAACATTCACTAGCTGTTGGTCAGATGGATAGGTGGATGGAAAAGTGCAAATTAAAACCAAAAAAGCACAATTCTTCACCTATCTAAATGATAATAATTAACAAGGCTGTTACATTCAATGCTGGAAAAGGAAAATAATGTCTTGATTAAAAACACACCAGGGGCGCCTGGGTGGCTCAGTGGGTGAAAGCCTCTGCCTTCGGCTCAGGTCATGATCTCAGGGTCCTGGGATTGAGCCCCGCATCGGGCTCTCTGCTCAGCGGGGAGCCAGCTTCCCTTCCTCTCTTTACCTGCCTCTCTGCCTACTTGTGATCTCTGTCAAATAAATAAAATCTTAAAAAAAAACCCAAAAAACAAAAATACCCAATCCTTAATTAAACACTGGGAGGAATCTATTCCACAGATTAGAAACACCAGAATTCCAAGTATAATAAGTACATGGAGATCAGCATTCTTCGTAATGGCATAAAATTGTAGACAACATGAATGACCCTGACTTGTGAAAAGTTTATTACATCATGGTATATCAATAATGTGGGATGCATATGAAAAGTTTATTACATCATGGTATATCAATAATGTGGGATGCATATGGCTATCAAAAGGATGTGAGAGCTGTCATTATTGATGTTGAAGAATGAATGTTCTGTGAAAAAAAGGAAGCTGCAAAGTGTTTTACTAGTGTGTTTAGTATGGGCAAACATAAAATCTAATCTGAGTACCTACATAAATGAACATGGAGTAAAATGTGGAAGGATACATATCAAACTTAGCACCCGTTACTGCAGAGCAACAGGAGTAGAGAGGCAAGATACTATTAGATTAAACCTGTTCAATTACTTGAATCTTCCCACTTTGAAACTAAAGTTAAGATAGATAGCATCAGGGATACCTGGGTGGCGCAGGCAGCTGACTGACTGACTCTTGATTTTGGCTCAGGTCATGATCTCAGGGTCCTGGGATTGAGCCCTGTGTTGGTCTGCAATCAGTGGGGAGTCCACCTGAGGATTTCTCTCCCTGTCCCTCTGCCCCCCTCCACCCCAATCTCTCTCAAATAAATAAATCTCAAAAAAAAAAAGATAGCACCAGGGGTTCTTATGATGGATAGTAAAAGATGTGGCATTCATTGTAATTTAACAGAGAAAGGCTATTGGCCAATCCCTAATTTCTAAATGTCAATAATAGTGTTTTGATATATAGGATAAAAATATTTATCACATGCAGTACTGGATAGGAGATGACCCAGAGATGATCGAAGAAAAAGCCTCTGGCCAAGCACTGGGTTCTTGTTTCATCTCTGTTTGTAACTTTCTTATCTTAGATACATCATTTAACTCTCCAAGGCTCAGTTTCTTCACCTGAATTGGGGCCAGATAATCTTTAAGATTAAAGGGGTAAAACATTCTGGTTTAGTATCTTTCCTTACATTAGGAGAAGAAGAGAAGAAAACAAACGCTAACAAAATGCACAAACAGAAAACTTATTTGGTTTTATATAAAGTTCAAAAGCAAGAAATTGAGGTTTATCGGTTAAAAATTTGATTTCTAAGATTAAACACTAAATTATCTGAGATTTCTTTTATTAAATATAGACTGATTCTCAAGATCTTTACTTTTTTATTTCTTATTTTTTATTTCTTATTTTTTAAAATCTTTTTTTTTTTTAAGATTTTATTTATTTATTTGACAGAGAGAGGTCACAAGCAGGCAGAGAGGCAGGCAGAGAGAGAGGAGGAAGCAGGCTCCCTGCTGAGCAGAGAGCCTGATGCGGGGCTCGATCCCAGGACCCTGGGATCATGACCTGAGCCGAAAGCAGAGGCTTTAACCCACTGAGCCACCCAGGCGCCCCTATTTATTATTTTTAAAGATTTTATTTATTTATTTGACAGAAAGAGATCACAAGTAGGAAGAAAGGCAGGCAGAGAGAGAGAGAGAGGGAGAAGCAAGCATCCTGCTGAGCAGAGAGCCCAATGCGGGTCTTGATCCCAGGACCCTGAGATCATGAACCTGAGCCAAAGGCAGAGGCCCTAACCCACTGAGTCACCCAGGTGCCCCTGATCTTTACTTTTTTAAAAAAAGCTTTTATTTATGTATTTGAGAGAGAATACTGGTGCATGCACAAGCAGGGGGAGGGGCAGAGGGAGAGGAAGAAGCAGATGCCCTGCTGATCATGATCTGAGCCACAGGTAGATGCTTAACTGACTGAGCCATCCAGGTGCCCTTTATTTCTTTTAAAGAAAAAAAAAAAAATCAACTTTTTTGTTTGCATGAGGGGAAAAAAATGTGAATGATTAGCATGGAAAACAGATATTTGGACATTCTTAATAAAACCTTATGTCAGACATAAATGAAATAATACAAATATATCAAAAAGATGACTAAGTATTCCTGGATTTGAAAACACAGTAGTTACTTAATTATAAGAATTAAAACTATTTTAAAGCAGTCTTTCACATTAGATGAAAACCATAGAAAGAAAATGCTGTCTACCTGAATGAATGAGCAAGTGAGGGAAAACAACAGAACTCTGAGAACTAATGATTTAGCCAACGACATGTCTCCATATAAGCCTCAGTAAAAAACTAACCTCAAAATCTGGTACAAATTACAAACAATAACAATTATATTACCATCTAATTCAATCTCTGTATTTGAAAAAGAATAGCAGTCAAAGTTATTGGTATAGGAGGGTGATTTCAACAAGAAAATACTAAAAAGCATTTCTACTTAAAACGACAAAACTTCAAGTTGCTTTATTTTCAAATGTTCTATTTTAATGAGAATCATACTAATCGAGCTTTAAGATGGATTTATGGATGTTGAAAGGTAGTGATAATTACTGTAGATTATAATCTCAGAGCTAAAGATCTAGAAGAATACTTATTTACTCGGTGAGATTAGAGTACATAGCATTATAGACAAGTACTTTCTGTGCTTAGTGCACTTATTAGATGCATGACCCCGTGCAAGTTAACTTCTCCAAACTTTAGTTTGCTCATCAATAAAATTAGGATAATAAAGCACCTAACTGTAGGGGTTTTGATTTAAATGAGAGAATATATGTGAGAACACTCAAACATTTAAAAAAAAATTATTACCTAAAATACTCTAGAGATAGAAATATATATTTTTAGTCATTGGAGACAGAGATGGGGGGCTGGGAGGAAGAGAGAGCACACAAGCAGGGGAGAGGAGCAGGAGAGAGAGGGAGAAGCAAGCACCCCAAATGAGCTGGGGGCCTGATGCAGGGCTCAATCCCAGGACCCGAAGATCATGATCTGAGCTGACGGCAGACACTCAACCATCTGAGCCACCCAGGTGCCCCTAGAGATATAAATATTTTAAGCAAACAGGTACCTTCAGCAATTATATTCTAGACCATTAAGCCAAAAGAAAAGAAAACGTGTTTACCTTAATTCCTATTATGAAGTTATAAATGTTATCAGAAAATAACTGTTTAAGGAAATTAATTTTATCCTTACTCTAATTAGTAAAGCACAAAGGTAACACTTTTGACACCAACATAATATGGATTTTTATGGCAATAACGTATCGGTATGGAGTAACCCACAATCCTTTTTTTGATCCTCCCCGACTTAAAGGCCAAACAATTACAATATGAATAGAACAGGCTGGCACGGAGAGCCAAAGAATAATGAAAAACTAACACACACTAAAGATTAAACACAGGTCCTATTGGCTTTAATTAACTGGATAGGATACTTTGCTAAAAATAGCATGCATCTCTTTAATCTTAACATATATCTCTGGGAGAAATAAATTAAACTCCCAAACTATAAGTAGATTCAGTCAGGATTCCAAAGAAGTTCACTTTATTTTTATTTTGGTAATCTTACCTGAAAATGTATTTGCTAAACTCAGTGGACTGCGATGGGCTTCAATGAATATATACATACCACCCCCCTATCTACCATATTACTTTAATAAGGAACTACTCATACCTATCTGTATATTATATACCTAGGAGTAGCAAATGAAATGCCTAGACTGAATCCCCATTATTTCAGAAGCAGAATAGTTATACAGAAAGACAGGGAAACCCAACCTTCAAGTATTTCAAAGTATCAGTTAACAAATAATCCATCTTCTTTGCTTAAGTTACAAAGAGACAGATTTTCATGCAATATAAAATAGAATTAAATTATTCAGAACTGGGCGCCTGGGTGGCTCAGTGGGTTAAGCCGCTGCCTTCGGCTCAGGTCATGATCTCAGGGTCCTGGGATCGAGTCCCACATCAGGCTCTCTGCTCAGCAGGGAGCCTGCTTCCCTCTCTCTCTCTCTCTCTCTGCCTGCCTCTCCATCTACTTGTGATTTCTCTCTGTCAAATAAATAAATAAAATCTTTAAAAAAAAATTAAAAAAAAAAATTATTCAGAACTGAATTTGGCTTATAACCTTCTTGGAGGACACTATGCCAAACTGAAAGAATAACTGTATCTTTTATTCAGTAAGCTTGAGAAATTTATCCCAAGGAAATAACTGGAGATGTGCAAAAAGATGTATGTAAAAGGATAATGGAATTGTTTATAACAGCAAAAAATACTGAAAGCAACCTAGATATTATTTAGCTATGAATAGTTTTCAATTAATAACTTAAGATAATGAGAAAATGCTCCAGGTAAAATACTAGTAAGAGAAAAGGTATACAAAACGATTTAATGGTGCCAATTCTGTCCTCCTAAGAAAACATGTCTTATAAAAATTATTGGAAAAGTGATTATGAAAGCAATTAGAATTACATCATAATTTATCAGTTGATTATACCCACATGTAGTGGTACTGTAGATAGTTTCTATTCCAAATTTTAATTCATGCACACACATTATTTTAATCATATGTTTAATAGTCATCTATCAGGAATATAATAAAAGGGACTGCTATGCTTGAATAGTAAATTGAACTATATGCCAACATTCCTTCTCCAAGATTCTACAACTTCAAGAAAACTTTCTGTAACTAATTTAAAAATCAATAAGCCAGTGCCAAGAACAGAAAATCTACAGTTAAATTTTTAAAGGACTGAGAGCCAAGAAAGGCATTAATTTCTGAAGCAGTATCAATATCCTCTGGCCAGTAGCTCTTTTCTTAGATAGAAAAATAGGTAGTGAACCTAAACAAGCTGTGGCAAGCAAAAGCAAAAACCAAAAAATTGCAGAATGAATCTGCAATTGCTAAAAGAAGAAGGATGAGGGAGAGGATAAGAAGGAATGAAGGCCTCACCCTTATTTTTTTTTTTCCAAAAAAGCTGCTGCTTAGATGGATGATACAATCTGTATTAGTGATTAATGCCTACGATCACAAAAGCTACCTAGCATTTTCATATCTGGTAGGACAACAAACCAGAGAAGGTGAGGTGCCATAAAGAAAATCTTTCTTTAAAAAGAATATCAGATTTTATCAATTCAGTTAACATCAAAATTAAGTGAGCTTTGGTAGGTAAACTACAATCTCAATTTTCATCTAAGAAAGGAGAAAAAAACATGAAATACAGAGCTAATACACACCAATGGCTCAGATTTACAAAAATATTATATATTATCACCATGTATTTCAAATATTAATTCATTTTAAGTCAACTAAGACATTTCATGAAATAAATATCATATATATCAGAAATCTCTAATTCAAAAATCAAGACCAAAAAAATTTTCCTTGCGGTAATTCGAGGTAGCCATTTGTTACAAAAGAAAGAAACCATAGAATATCATACTTTTTTACCAGAGATAAGAATGCATAATAGAAAATACCATGTAATAGGATATGATAACTAACATTTGGATAAGAATATATTCCTATAACTGCAAAACAAAAAGAAGATACCAAAATGTAAATTACTCAAAATACCCAGATAAATCAGTAGGGCATTTCTATTTCACAATATTTACCTATTTTTATGTATAGGAATATATGTAAATATTTGTATATGTTTGCATATAGATATGTAAGTGTGTGTATATATCATACCATCTTTCTTGAGAGTTATATGGCACACAAAAGATAGTTAAAATGAAATATTTATGATATTTTTCCTGCATTTAGAATACATATGACTTGAAATGAATGCTCAGTGGTATAGAAAGATCAAGAGAACACAAGTTACAGGACCTGGTCAAAATATACAGTTTATTTTTCTTTCCTTTATGCTTTTAAAAAGAGATATAGATAAAAAGAGGAAAAGCAAAAATTCTGAAGACGATTTTCCTACCAGTTATAAACAAGGAAAAATCTGTTTTCCCAAGTTACAACTAAAACACACCCAACACAGACACGAAAGAGAGAAAGAAAAAGAGAAAGAAGCTAATGTCCTTTTAGCATTAAATACTTGCTTATTCTAATAGGATTTATTTTATCAGAAAGACCTGCAGAAACTAGCACCTGAAAAGTACTCATGGCTTTCTTATCAGAATATGAAAAAAAACCATAAAAATTTTTAAAAGATTAACAATATGCTAGAAGCAGTTCTAATGTGATCAAAGAATGTACTATGTGCTGTATAACTTCACAAAAACTGTTTTTTCCTATTTATTATTATCTAATTCAGAAACCATTTTTAAGGCAATTTTACTTGACCACCACCCATTTCCCATTGTGACAAATGATTCAATATCCAGGATCTTCAACCATTTTTTCAACACTGAAGTATTCAAGATTCACTACTGGATGAATTTATAGAAATGTTTACATAAATCAGTATTTCTTTAACAACTATAGCACCTGAAAATTAATAGCCAAATTCTGAAAAACCTGCTCAGTCCTTAAAAACAAAAACTAAAACAAAACCCCCAAATCCCAAAACTTCCTTAAATGTCTCCCTTTAAAAATAACATCTGAAAAATGAATACTCTTAAGACTACACTAATCCATAGGAAACAGAAATATACAGTATTTTAAAAACATTTCTGAAAAGGCAGCATATTCTTCTGTGTGTTGCAACAGACTCTCCAGATCTGCAATCGTGCTGCAGTCATGAATAAACATATTCCTCTGAAGTTCTAAGTATGTGTGTCCATATCAAGGGCATGAGGCATGCACATTAGATTTGAAATGGATTTACATTACCTCCAACCTTAGGGCCACCTGCTGAACCAGGCTTCCTTGCACTGTTGACAGGATTTCCGGATGTTTTAGGTGCAGGAACCTTGAAGGCTGAAGCAGTTGATGATGGCCTATTTCCATCCACTGATTCTTCATCATCAAAGCTTTTATCTACACCAAGCATTAGAAAAATGTATTTTAAGAGAACTAAGCTTTGTTCCATTTTCCATAAGACTCAAAATCAAATAAAACTATATATAAAATCATTATTTTCTAAGACGTAATCCAAAATAAAGCTCCTTTGAATAAGCATTTATATATTGGTTAACACCATATAAAATAACCTAGTATAATTTAAAATTTGACTGGAGTATTATCCTATTTTTTTACCTATATATCAAGTCAAAACATAAAACCAAATATATTAACTCTAAGGATAGTAAAAAGCATTTTCTTTTTTTTTTTTGCTACTCATATGAGCATTTTCTGCCAGCTCCTCCCATAGTATATCTTTCAGCACACCCTGCCTTATTCCTTACACCCAGATCCTGCAACTTACAATCACAGATCCGTTTGCAAATCAGTCGCCTCATTCCTCTGAAAGCTCTTAATTTCCCTCACCGTAGGATGCTCCCAATGGTTCACATGGCCAAATACAGTAGATTCGGTACTAATCAAAGATTCTATCAAAAATAGACTGAAACAACCACAGAACCACCACTAAGGTTTGTGCCGGCATTTTTCTTTCTCTTCCCTGCCCTAGGTGCTGTAACAGCCAATCAGCTACAAGGTGACATCATCTTATGGCAGCTACTGCCAGATGAAAGGTAAAAATTCTCCATGTATTTAAAAAATTATCCATGCAGCTATAATCCTTATTCTTTACCTAAAGTTCAAAGGCTTTTAATACAAAGGTTTATAAACCTAAATTTGTTTTCTCTTATGTAATTTACACGAAAATTAATACAAATGTAAAATAAGGTTTTATGCAATATTCATTCTGCTGTGGTGCTTATTATTGCATCAGTAAAACATGGAATATCACAGTGCTCATTACTGTGCATAATTAGCTCTGTAATCTTACAATCTGCTGTTTATTTAGGGCACAGAAACCAAACAATTTGCTTTCATAAATGATTCTAAAATATTCTACCCAAAGCTCCTTTCAGAATATTTATTAATGACCACACTAGTATCATCTCCTTGTATAAAATGGAACCCTCCACCTCCCACACACACAAAAAAAATCGCAAACTGTATGCATTTACTCGTCTGAGAAGATGGTTTTCTCTAGGACCCTGCACAAACCAACCACGACAAACAAGATGGGCGAGGCAGAGAAGCAGATTTACCACAGGCTTCAGATCAATGTCAGAATCTTTTCCTCTCAACCTGCTCCCCCTTACCTATGCAAATACCCAAATCAACTAGAATGAAATCAGTACTACAAAGGGATACTTCCGAGTCCAATTACTGAATATAATTTAAAGAAGATATACCAAATAAGCGGTAAGACTTTTATTTGGAAAAAAAGAAAATCAAATAGACACACCAATATAAAGCCATACTCAATTTCAGCAAGTGTTTTCTTTTTTCTTAAACAGCACAATTTATAAGAAAAAAGTACCTTCACGTTAAAAGACATTTTTTTCCCATTTTTTAGCATATTATTATTAGGGAGCCAGACCAGATCAGTTAAAATCTATGTTCTATATAGGTTTGCTCCGTTAAAAACACTAACACAATCCCAAATAAACTTTTCTGCCACCACCATGTAAAATAAAAAAATATATATAGCTAAGAGAGACACAGTAGACACACAAATCCACAGAAAGATAGGTACTGAAACACCGAGTAGCCAGAAGTTCCCATGGAAACAGTGTTCTGTTCCTACACACACAAGAAATGAAGAGTACATGTCTCTACCACTTAAAAAAATTTAACTCTTAACACTCCCAAACTACTGGGAAATTAAATTTTAACTTTTTATCAAAATAAGGGAGATGAAAGTATATAAATCATAAGTATGCAGCTCAATGAATTTTCACAAAACATGACAGTGTAACCAGTCTCTGGACCAAAAGAGCATTATCAGCATCCTATATGCACCCTCACTGACCTCCCCCAAATCAATTTTTCCTATCAGAGCCAACTAACCAGTCTTGACTTCTAATTCCATAATTGGCTCTGCCCATTCTTGAGCCTTATATGAAAGGAAACATACAATATCTACTCTGGTATCTAGGTTCTTCTCACTCAGTACGTTTGAAGATTCACTTTCATTGCTTATAGTTATCCAGTGTACCACAATTTAGCAATATCCATTCTGTTGATGATAGATCTTTGAGTAGTTGCCAGTTTGAAATTATTATAAAATAGTGTTCCTAAGAGGTAAGCAAACAAAGTTAAAGAGTTCTAAGACTTTGAAGCGTTATTGTGGAAGTAGGAAACACATTAGTTTTGATCGAGTAAGTCAAATATATATATTGTAACCTCTAGGACAAGCAGTACTGGACCAGCCAGAAACCTGGCAGTTTCTTAAAAATGCAAATTCTCCAGCCCCAAGAGAAATCTAATGAGTCAGAAACTCTGGAGATGGGGGCCCAGCATTCTGTGTATTAACAAACCCTCCCAGCAACTCTGAAGCATGGTCAGGCTTAAGAGCCACTGCTCAACAGCAGGAGTTGGCGATTTTTTTTTTCTATAAAGGGCTACAGAGTAATTATTTTAGGCTTTGTAAACCATACATGTGGTCTCTCTCTCTGCAGCTACTCAATTATGCCATTGTAGTGCCAAGGCAGTGATACATGATATGTAAACAAATGGGTGTGGCTGCATCTCAATAAAATTTTATGTCCATCAGGAGGGTACTGGATTTAGCTCGCAAGGAACAGTTTGCCAATCCCTGCTCTAGAGTAACCACTAAAATAAGAGTAACTGTATATAGGGATGTCTGAGTGGCTCAACTGGTTAAGCACCTGCCTTTGACTCAGGTCATGATCCCAGGGTCCTGGGATGGAGTCCCATATCAGGCTCCTTGCTAAGCAGGGAGCCTGCTTCTCCCTCTGCCTACTGCTGTGCTCTCCTCTCTGACAAAGAAATAACAATCTTTTTTTTAAAAAAAAGAGTAACTGTATACATAAACTACAAGATAAATTTTAAAATCTGATTAACTGAAAAGAACCAGGAAGGGGACAAAAAGAAGGACTGAAACAAGTGGAGGAAATAGAAATAGAAGGCAAAGGGGCAAAAATGAAGCCAAATGTATCAGTAACTACCTTAAAAAGTAAATGAACTAAATATTCCAAGTAAAAGACCAATATTGAATTTTAAAAAATAGGTTGCTTAAATAAGATACACTTTACAAAGTCACATAAAGGTAAAATGACAAACTATGGCAAAAACCAATCAACAGAAAGTAGATGCAGCTATTCTAACTTCAAAGCAGTTTGAAAAAGAATTACTAGAGACAGAGACACTCTTAATAATGATAAAGGGGGTCAATCCAACAGGGAAAAAAAATCAGAACCCTAAATTTTTATGTACCCACTAACAAAGCTTCGAAAACATAAATCAAAAAAGGACTTATCTACAGAGCAGAAAAAATTCTTACCACTTCCAATAATGTTATATCTTTTCTTGACAAGCTAATTCATAAAATGAATTCATCATCACAAGTCCCCAAATTAAAAATGTTTTGTAATTTATAGAGATTATAAATATTCTAGGCTTAAAAATATTTTAATTATAAAATATTCAGACCACATCAATTATATTTATCATATGGCACTTCCTGAAATGATACTTTTAAGAGTGAACTAGAAATTGGACTGAAAGTGAGCAGAAACATTGTCTTATTTATCCTATAACCCCATTACCTAGAAAAATCCCAGGATAAGTATCATAGTTAACCCTCTTCCTGCTTCCCACTTTTGTCCTTTCGAGCTTGTTTTCTACATGATGTCCTGTATTGAACAAAGTCAACTAACACCACTGCTCAAAATCCTCTTATGACTCCATAAAAAGGCCTACCAGTACTTCAGTATCTGCAAGATCTTAGATACCATGTAGTTCTCTCTCCAACGTGATCCAACTTGCTGCTCTTGACAAAATAGTGAGAAATGGGGAACAGAATCAGTACTTTTGAATTTCTATTCTGAAGGCCTCATAAGGCAAAGGGAATAGAATTTGAAACCCACATAAAAAAGATATAGAGTCTAAAGGAGATTCCTCCCACTGAATGCTGGTATACCAAATGACAATGCTATCAAGATTAAAGTGAACTGTAAGTAAGCCCTTCTCTTCTTCATCTTCTTCTTCTTCTTCTTTATTTTTATTGGCCCTTCTCTTCTTATAGCCTTTCATTCTTCTTCTCAAAAGAAAGCACCAGACAAGTAAATCAAAAGGAGTACTTGATTAAGGTCAACTGCTTGAAAAGTCAAGAGACTCAAGCCCTTGGAACTTAGTAGGCTCACACTAGTAGTATTCCTACTCCCATGCAACAGCCAAGGCAAATGCAGAATTTTCCTGGAATAAAGACTCTGGCCTCATATTATGTGCACGATAGGGAACAAGACACCATAAGCAAGAATAAACAGAAACAGATGATAGGAAGAAATCCACTAAAAATCCTAGAATTACCGAGCATAGACTATAAAAGCTTTACTAGACAAGGTTGAAAATAATTTCAGGGATCAGAAAATTTAAAGAGTGACAGATTTTTAAATATTTCTTTATCAGAGAGAGAGAGAGAGAGAGAGCAAGAGTATATGCACATGAGCAGAGGAGGGGCAAAGGGAGAGGGAGAGAGAATCCTCAAGCACGCTTCCTGTTGAACTGAGACCAATGCAGGGCCCAATCGCGGGACCCTGAGATCACGACTGAGCCAAAATCAGGAGTCAGACATTCAACAGACTAAGCTACCCAGGTGCCCCCCAAAGTTTCAGATTTTTAAAAAACAACCGAACAGAACTTCTAGAAATATAATAAATATAATTTAAATTCAGTGGGCAGGCATGACAGATTAGATACAGCTCAAGTGTACTGGAAGATAAATCAGAAAAAAATCACCTGGAATACTTTTAGAAGGTACTTTAATATTTACTGAATAAAAAGGATTAAATATAGAAAGCATGATTATACTGACACCTTTGTTCTTATTACAATGTTTCAAAAAGAAATTACTATGGTTTGGTGCAGAAAATGAACAAGATGAACTTAGTAAAAAGTGCTAAAGGAAAAAAATTAATAAAGAGGCAAGCTGCGTTATGTGTGTGATGGAAATGGAAAAGGAGGAGAGAAAAAGGAGAGTAGCTGGTAAGAGTAGGAGAAAAAGATGGAGATAACAGATGGGGAGGAAGAAGTGATGGTGACAGAATGCAGGAGGAGATGAAAATAAAGAGGGAAATGGAGGAGAAGGGAAGAAGAGAGATGGAGGAAGGGTGTGGGATAGGGCAGATGTTAAGAAATAAAAAGAAGCCCAAGTAGAAGGTATATGAATACCTTTTGTTGCAATCATATAATAATGGCACACTGTTCTCAGCAAGCACTGAGAGATGACTGGCCCATAATCCCTTTCATAATGCCTGAAAGCCAGTAAATTCTGAGAGTCCAGCTTTAGCACGTCTTTTTTTTTTTTTTTTTTAAACTCTGGCATAGTTAACATACAGGGTTATATTAGTTTCAGGTGTACAATATAGTGATTCAATAATTCTATCCATTATTCAGTACTCATCCTGTTACGTGTACTTTTAATCCCCTTCACCTATTACATCCATCCCCCTACTCACCTCCCTTCTGGTAACCATCAGTTTGTTTTCATTGTTAAGAGCATTTCTTGGTTTGTCTTTTTCTTTGTTCCTTTGTTGTGTTTCTTAAATTCCACATAGGAGGAAATCATATGACATTTGTCTTTCTCTGACTTATTTCACTTAACATTATACTCTCCAGATCCATCCATGTTGTTGCAAATGGCAACATTTCATTCCTTTTTATGGCTGAGTAATCTTTGTATATTAATGAATGCTAACCCTTTCTTGGATATGTCATTTGCAAATATCTTCTCCCATTCCGTAGGTTGTCTTTTAGTTTTGTTGACTATTTTGCTCTGCATAAGCTTTTTATTCTGATGTAGTCCCAATAGTTTATTTTTGCTTTTGTTTCCCTTGCCTTAGCAAACATATTGAGAAAAATGTTGCTATGGCCAGTATCACAGAAATTACTGCCTGTGCTCTTCTAGGATTCTTAGGGTTTCAGGTCTCACTTTTAGGCAGGTCCTTATTGCATTTGAGTTTATTTTTGTGTATGGTCTAAGAAAGTGGGCCAGTTTCATTCTTTTGGATGTAGCTGTCCAGTTATCCCAACACCATTTGTTGAAGAGACTTATCTTTTTCCCATTGCATATACCTGCCTCCTTTGTTAAGGATTAATTGACTATAATCATGGATTTCTGGGCTCTCTATTCTGTTCCAGTGATCTATGTTTTGATCACTACAGCTTTATAGTGTATCTTGAAATTTGGGACTGTGATACCTCCAGTTTTAGTCTTCTTTTTCAAGACTGCTTTGACTCTTTGGGGACTTCTGTGGTTCCATACAAAGTTTAGGACTGTTTGTTCTAGTTCTATGAAAAATGTTGTTGGTATTTTGAAAGGGACTGCATTAAATATGTAGATTTCTTTGAAGAGCATAGACATTTTAACAATATTTGTTCTTCCAATCCATGAGCACAGAATATCTTTCCATTTGTTTGTGTCACCTTCAATTTCTTTCATCAATGTTTTATAGTTTTTCAGAGTATAGCTCTTTCACTGCCTTGACTACATTTAATACTAGGTATTTTATTATTTTTGGTGCAACTGTAGATGGGATTATTTTCTTAATTTCTCTTTCTGATGTTTCATTATTAGTGTAGAAAAATGCAATGGTTTTCTGTACAATGATTTTGTGTCCTGTGACTTACTGAATTCATTTGTCACTAGTGCTATGACTGAATTCATTTATCAGTAGTAGTATGATGGAATCTTTCAGGTTTTTATATATAGTATCACGTTATTTTGCAAACAGGGAAACTTTAATTTTTTTCTTACCAGTCTAGATGCCTTTTATTTCTTTTTCTTGGACTTCGAGTACTATGTTGAATCAAAGTTATTATTTTGGATCTTAAGGGAAAAGCTCTCAGTTTTTCACCATTAAGTATGATGTTAGCTGTGGGTTTTTCATATATGGCTTTTATTATGTTGAAGTATGTTCCTTCTAAACCTACTTTGTTGAGAGTTTTTATCAAAAATGGATGTTGTATCTTTTCAAATGCTTTTTCTGTGTCTACTGAAATGATCATATGGTTTTATTTACTTATCTCAGAGAGCATGACCTAGAGTAAGAGCATAAGTAGGAAGAACAGCAATGGAAGAGGGAAAAGCAGGCTCCCAGAGAGCCTGATGTGGGGCTTGATCCCAGGACCCTGAGATCATGACCTGAGCCAAAGGCAGACATTTAACCAACTGAGCCACTTAGGAGCCCCTGATCATACGGTTTTTAAACTCTCTTTCTCTTGTTGATGTGATTTATGTACCATGTTGATTGATTTGTGAATACTGAACCACCCTTAGATCACCCCCACCCTTAGTGGGGCTAAATCCCACTTGATCATGGTAAATGATTTTTAATTTATTGTTGGATTCAATTTGCTAAAATTTTGTTAATGATGTTTACATCTATGTTCATTAGAGATACTGGCCCGTAGTGTTCTCTCTCTCTCTCTCTCTTTTTTTTTTTTTTTGTAGTGTCTTTGTCTGGTTTTGGTATCAGAGTGATGTTGGCTTCATAGAATGGATATGTAAGCTTCCCTCCTCTTCTATTTTTTTTGGAATAGTTTGAGAACAGGTTATTAACTTTTCTTTAAATTGTTTTGTCTTTTAAAATTCATTTGGTAGCAAAATCTAAACTGATTTTAACTTAGTTTATGGCAAAACACGTGAACTGACATGAGGTTATTTATTGTTATTTACTTCACTCATTGTGAATTTGCATATATTTAACTGCAAAAATATTAATATGCTTGATTATAAGGTGAAGCCCCAGACCCAGCTGGAGTTGTTGCACCATACATGGTTTATGACCATTACTTTTCTAAAATCTGACCTATTCAAAATTCCAAAACATAGCTGGTCCCCAAGTTTCAGATATGAACTGTAAACTTGTATTACCATAATGAAATCACTTCATTTTTTTCTTCTTCCCTTCAAAGGAAAGCCACATATTCAAATGGCTATTCAAACTTTTCAATTCACTTTTATGATTACATGTATTCCAAAACCTGAAATTTCTGCTTCTGAATTCACATAAAGGATGAAAAATCCCTCTATTCTAAAATGGCAAACAATAGATAGGAAAGCTAAAACTTTATACCGTATCTCATTTAAAAAATTCATTTTGTGGGGCTTTTCTTCAGTAAACCAACTAGTTCACAAAGAAGAACCCACAACACCATAGATTTTCACGCACAAATAATACTATTTCATATTAAGTAGCTTCTTATACCAAAGTTCCTCTTTTCTCTTGAAGCTATATCCTTCCCTATTCTAATTAAAACAGTGAGTAAGAGGCCTCTGGATTCCTGAATGGTTTTAGTTTTACCTTCTTACGTATCTAACAATGACCACGGTCATATATAACAGATAAATTAGTCACTGAGATTAGGAAACAATAATCACTATAAGTTATAGTACCACAGGTATTTCAGAAAACTGGTTTCAATTGCCTGCACTCCCCATTCTGCTTTTACAATAGAATACTCTCCTTGGCTTTCCTCTGATCTCTAGCTCAGTCTCTTCCTCCTTTATCCAATCAGTAATGCTGAATATCTTTTCTCTGGATTACACACTTTCTAATTGTCTTCCTTCATTCTCAACAGTTCAAAACATCTCTACGCTGGGGGCACCTGGGTGGCTCACTGGGTTAAAGCCTCTGCCTTCAGCTCAGGTCATGATCCCAGAGTCCTGGGATCGAGCCCTGAATTGGGCTCTCTGCTCAGTGGGGAGCCTGCTTCCCCTTCTCTCTCTCTGCCTGCTTGTGATCTCTGTCTGTCAAATAAATAAATAAAATCTTTAAAAAAAAACAACAAACATCTTTACGCTGACAACTCTCAAATGTTTGTCTTTAGCCTATACCATCTTTGACCTATACCATTCCAAACCTAAATACTCAACTGCCCTACTAAACATCTCCCCCATGGATATCTTGAAGGTATCTCTAATCTGACATATATAACGTAACACCAGTACCATCTCCAAACCTGTTCTCTGTTCTCCCTAAGTCTACCTCTATCCCAGTAAATGACATCACCATTGATTTAGCTACTCAAGCTCACAATGTAGGAGCCCCATTCCAAGTTCTCTGCCCCACATGGATTATCTATTAATAATTCTTGTTGTATATAACTCCAAGTTATATCTCAAATCTACCTAATTTCTCTTTACTTCTGGTGCCATTCCTAATCTAAGACCAGACCAGTATCCTCTCTGCCTATATTGTTAGAACAACTTCTTACCTGGTCTCCCTGCTTCCATTCTCAACCTTCCAAACCCCAAAGAAGACAATGAGATCATCTAAAAATGTAATTTGGATCAGTGGCTGCTGAAACTGTTAAATGAAAAACTATTATAAATAACAGATCAGGCTGACAACACCCGAACCCAATGTTCAATATTAATATACCAAAAAAAAAAAAAAAGATAATCAGACACGGCATGGCTCCCAATAAAAACGCATGATGCATAATACCACCTATAAAAATGTGTGCCAAAAACTGCCCAAGAAACAAAAACAAAAAATTAGACCTGATTCTGATCAAGCCATTAAAAGAATTTTTAATTTTCAGGAAACAAAGCGGATATAAAATCCTAAAAAACAAGAACGTAAAACCACCGCGGCAATGTAATTATCAAAATCTAGTATGTGGGAAAACTTCACCTGAGAGATATTGTTTTTCTTCAACAAATAAGTGGCAAGAGGAGAAAAAGAAAGACAACTGCTACAGATGACTAGAGCGTAAAGCGATATATCAACCAATTACAATGATGAACCTTGTCTGAATTAAAACTCAAACTGTAAAAAGATACTTAGGAAACAACTGAGTAAATCTGAACACTGAATATTTGATACTAAGGGTTAATTTTTTAGGTGTGAAAACTGGTTGTCAATAAAATATGTCCTGGTTACAAATAAGCTGTTTTTTAAAAAGTTCTCTTTTTAAAAAGACTAAGTTTTACTTTACTTTACATGTATGAATACATGTGCATGTGTGTCCACACACCCATCCCCCGGTCCTACAGGGTAGGTAGGGCTGAGAAAGATAAGTAGGGTTACAGATAACTAAAGACTGGCTATCTATTGATAATTTCTTGAAGCTGGATAGTAGGTAGTAACAGAGGTTTGTCACAATATTCTTTATTTCTGGGTATGTATGAAATTCTTCCTTAAAAGAACTATGATAATTTGAATTACCTTGCTCTCTTGCTTAAAACCCTGTAATGGAACCCCAATAAAATTATAAGCAACATCGTTAAGACCACAGAAAGTGAGGCAGAACAAAGTATGTGAAATCAGCATCCAAAAGATAGCAACAAATTCTCATAAAATGCAAATTTAAAGGATGGAAAGCTTTTGAAGAATAAAACCACAGCAAAGCTGCAACTCAGAATTCTCAGAAGCAGATTGACACAGCAGTGAGGACTGATCTACCTCGCAGAATGACAGAGAAGTGACACTCTCTAAGCCAATAAGTACAGGAATGATTTGCAAGGAATCACTGAAAACCTATGAAATTATTTCATCATTAAGCTCTTTCCACCCACAACTCAGAAAGCTCAATATTTTACAAATAAATATGCATGTGCATGAGTGTACACACACACACACACACACACACACACTTCTGTAAAAATGGAACCATCAGAAAAGGGAAAAAAAATTCTTGTTATCATATAAACTTTTAATTGCTAAAAGTAAAATCTTAATGGAAGGGCTGGATAAGGAAGTCAAGGAGATCCCCTAGAATACAAGGGAAAAGAGAAAGACATAAAACTTAGGAAAAGAGACAAAACATAATGGACAGTGAATCAACATGGGAGATTCAATATTTGACTGGTAACAATTCTGTAAGGAGAGACTAAAGCTAATGACGGGGAGAAACTTATTAAAAAAAATAACAGAGAAGGATTTCTCAGAGCTAAAGAAAATAATAGGCCTTCAGATGTAAAATACTCCAACAGTACACATTAAAATGTATAAATGTATTCAATTTAAACAAAAACAAAAAATTTCAGTAAAGTGACTAGAAATTAAAAATCCAGGTACTTCAAAATAAAACAATGGCCAAATTTTAATATTCACATAAAGATGCTGTGTTTTCAGCAGCATAATTAATCTTAAATTGTTAATAATTTTATTTAAAAAAATAAAGTCCATCTCATATAAAGTTGAAAAGAAACCAAGAAATTTCATAAAGTCTCTTAAAATTTCTAGGTAATCATTAACTTAATTAAAAAGCTACTTGAAGACTTATCCTTTTCTTTAAAGGAGCCCATAAAAAATTTAAGCCCATTAAAAATTTAAGCCCTTTGATAGTTCAATGACGTTAGGGGGCAGACATAACTTAAAAACATTACTTGGTATTAATAAAATTAAAAACAACATATTTTACAATAGCCATAATATCAAAGTAAATAATAAATGATGCTTATAAGATTTATTTATTGTAAGTTTTTTTATTTATTCATTTGAGAGAGACAGAGAGAGGGAGAACACAAGCAGGGGGAAAAGGCAGAGCGGGGAGGGAGGAGGAGACTTCCCGCTGAGCAAGAAGTCTGCTGCAGGGCTCAATCCCAGGATCCTGGGATCATAACTTGAGCCAAAGGCAGACACTTAATGGACTGAGCCACCCAGGTGCCCCCATAAGGTTTATTTAGAACCCTCACAGAAACTAGTCATTTTGGGTAAATTTTCATGACAACTATACTTGGTTATAATAGCTGTCAAGAGCATCAACTATACATTCTACAATGTACCCCCCCCCCAAAAAAAGATGTAAACCATTTCTTTCAAGACTCAGATTCATTAGCAACTTTTATGTTGGAAGATATGTTGCTCCTAGTGTCCTAAGACCTTGCACCCAGATTGGTAAAAGGAACCTGTTTCAAGAAGGCTAAGAGTTTTGATCTTAGTGCCCACTACTGCCACCTATATTGCTGAATGCCCAGTCTTTTGTCCCTTGTAATTTACTTTTTCTCTTTATAGACTCTGTTGTCCCCATTATCACTGCTCCAAGAAATAAAAAAGTTTGGCCTTTTCGCCACTAAGTTAAAGGGTTGCCTTCTTTCAGTGATTTGTGTTAACCCAATTCTAGCATAGCACATAGAATATTCAAGGGTATAGAAGAGGAGATACCTGCTCAGCACTAATTTCTTGCTATTGTTCCCTTCCTACCAAATCAGTAGTGATATGTCAGTTTGTAGTGGTCTAGAAGGCTTCCCTTCAGAAAGTCAAGGTTATATCATGACTTGTGTATGTTTTCTAAAAAATTCATGTTTGGAAGAATAGACTGTTGAAATGCTCTAAGTGTAGAAACAATTTGCAACAAAACCATATTTCTTTCCAGCCATGCTGCAGCATAACAACAAAAGGCCAAATTCCTCTCATGAGCTTTTGAGGCAGATTGCAGGGCTCAGTGCCACATAATAATCCTACAGGTTTTTAAACTCTATCTGATTTGACTATCCAGAGCTACTTCACAATTATCTGACTACTTGGTTTTATATTCTTGGGTAAGGATAAAAACCAAACAGAAATGCACATGAGAGCCACCCTCAACAACTCTTCACTTGATAGTCATTACAGTGTTTCAAAAACCCGAGTTTGCCTAGAAATAAAACTGTTATTAAAATCTTTCATATGGGGGTGCCTGGGTGGCTCAGTGGATTAAAGACTCTGCCTTCAGTTCAGGCCATGATCCTAGGGTCCTGGGATCAAGCCCCACATCAGGCTCTCTGCTCAGTGGGGAGCCTGCTTCCCTTTCTCTCTGCCTGCCTCTCTGCCTACTTGTGATCTCTGTCAAATAAATAAATAAATAAATAAAATCTTTAAAAAAAAATCTTTCATATAAAAAAAAATCTTTCATATGGTCTTGAAGTTAAGCTTATATAACAAATATTTAATAGATAATAGATTGATAACCAGAATACATCAAAAAACAACACAAAAGCCAAATAAGAACAAGAAAAAAGCTGGCTAAGGATGCCAGAACATAATCCATAGAAAAGGAAATACAAATAACCAAACATCTGAAGATGATCAACCTTATTAGACAACAGAAATGTTTTTAAAAGGGTAAAATATTTTTCATTCATTTGACAGGTAAAATTTAAAACTAGTAATAGTGAGAACTGAAAAGAATGCAGGACAGCAGGCACTGATGGTGGGAATATAAGTGGTAAAGCCTCTTTTGGAGGAAATTAGTTAGAACCAACACAATCTGAAATGAATAAAAACTTAGATACAAAAATTCTACCTCTAGGGTATTGTAAGAAACATACACGTGTATATGTATACACACATATTATTTGTAGAAACGGGTTTCAGAATCATTTAGAAAACTACATGATTAAACAACTTAAAATTCTATAAAAGAAATGGTTATGATATATCCATACTATGGAATATTACACAACAGTTCAAAGAAGACAGTTACACATGAGGACATTAAAAAAAAAAAAAAAGAAAAAAGAAAAAAGAAAAAAGAAAAAAGAAAAACTCTATGCCATACCAAGTAGATGTAGCAGATGGCAAAAATACTTTCAGAACAATATTGTTTATATGCACACAATAAAAACAAAACCATTTATTTTGATACTTAATATACATGTAAGGGACAGTAAAAGGTATGCAGACACCACACTAATAAAAGTGGTCACCAGGGGCGCCTGGGTGGCTCAGTGGGTTAAAGCCTCTGCCTTTGGCTCAGATCATGATCACAGGGTCCTGGGATGGAGCCCCGCATCGGGCTCTCTGCTCAGCAGGGAGCCGGCTTCCTCCTCTCTCTCTCTCTCTCTGCCTGCTTCTCTGCCTACTTGTAATCTCTGTCAAATTAATAAATAAAATCTTTAAAAAAATAAATAAAAGTGTTCACCACTGTTTATATCTGGGCTTGAAGGTGGTTCAGAGGGGAAACTATCTGCAGTGTTTAAATTTTAAAAAGAAGATATTTCTGTTAATTAAAATAAAAAATTAGAAACAACACAGGTTAGGAATGACATAATCCATTTGTTACACATGTTTACATGATACTAGTATAATATATGTGTACTATATGTGAGAAAGATCAATATAGAGAGTATATGAAACTGTTAAGAACTAGAAATCGCAAGATTACCTGTTACTATATATCTTCACTATTTAGAGCTCCTATTTTTATCTTTTAAATTAATTATTTTTTGAAGTAAACACTATGTCCAACATGGGGTTCAAACTCACAACCCCAAGATCAAGAGTATCATGCTTTACCCACTGAGCCAATCAGGTTGCCCCCCCCAGATTTCCTATTTTTAAATTAAGATGTATTACTATAATTATCAAAAAATAAAAGTATTTCCATTTTGAAGAACAGGATGAGCAGGAAGGTTACCCTCTGAACTTCGTAAAAGGCTGTTACTTTGACTTTTTAAAATCAGTACATTCCTAAGTAGTTGGAATGTATTTATGTATTGCTTGAAAAGAAAAGTAAAGATACACTAACAGTCATCAAATCTATGTTTAAGAATGAAATAAAAGCTGGATATGGCCCCAATCAAATGCAACATTTAGAGTTACCAGTAAATTAAGGTTTAAAACATAAATAAATATATAAACTTGGCAATGCCCTTAAGTATATGAGAACTTAATTTGCTAATTTTGATGGATTTTGCCTTAAAAATTAATAGTTAAAATTATTTCCAAAACGACATAAAACAGTTATGTAAATCCTTGGAATAAACCATTACAATACCAAAAGAAAATATACTCTATTTCTATTAACATGTACATACAGTTTAAATGACTATTTACCAACGCCATCATTTTGGTATACATTTGCATCCCATTCCTCATAGTCCCAAGGGGACAAACTCCTAAGAGAGAAGTCATTATATCATCATAAGGAAGGATAAAACTGTTAGACTTAAAACTTCCAAATACAGACCAGTCTTCCTTGAGAACCTAATGAAAAATACACAGAATATTTTTCAGGAACTTTAAGTTCCCCTTCATACACATCTCTGGCATTGATACTATAATATATACCTCTAAGCATATTAACAAAAGCTTTAATAATGAAAAAAACCATGCTCAGTTAAGTGTTATGAAGGACAATACCAAATGCAACTTGATGTTCTAGATTTGGTTCTGGTTTGCTCTCTGTGCCTAGATCTAGGACTTAGCCTATCAGCAAGCCTCAGTTTCCTAATCTGTGCAATGGAAACAACAAAATACTCTGTACACTTCATATAGTTATTTGTACCTGAGAAGTTAAGGTATACTAAGTATACTAAAGTGCTTTGGAACACTATAAAGCACTATAGAAATATTTAAAGAATTATTATTATAATAAAACACTAGCAAAATCAATTTTTAATAAAATTATACCCTATACAGGACTTGTAAAAGACAATATTTTCTAGAAAACTATTTACTAGGGACACTGACAAATCACAAGCATATTAATTAAAATAGCGTCTATGGCAAGCCATTTTCCTTTAAATACTTTATTACCACAAAATTCTACTTGTCATATACAACAGCAAAGATGACAAGCTTCCTAAGCAAACCTTTCTGCCAAAATTTGCCATTCTTCTAAGGGCCATATTCCATATTCTCTCTTCAAAGCTTTTGCATATAGTCCATGTTTCTTGCAATAGCCCTTCATAACCACTACCAAAGGCTGAGGGCTTATTTGGGTTGCAAGGTAAATTGTCATATTCGCCAGATTCCATATAGACATATCAAGTAGAAAAGGATACTAAATGGCAAGTAAGCACACATGTGCATATATGCACACACGACTGTACACACACACACACACACACACACAGTGTCCTTCGTTCTTCAGGGAGAAATATATTTCTTACACAGCAAATGATCGTCACTTTAAAAGGAAGTGTTTAACACAAGCATAAGAAGAAAAACACATCTTACTCACCATCTCCCATAGCCATTCAGATGGTCCAGGGAGCTTTCTCAAACCAAGAGGTCAAACAGCACAGCAAATAAATGCAGCTCGGTGCCTGCGCCACTGGGCTCGGCCTGCAGCCTGCAGACACCCGGAGCACTGTGTGACCCAGGCCGCGCTGCAGCTCTGCACCGCAATAGCCAACAGCTGCTACTCCACTTCAAAATAAAAGTCTGGGGTCTTGCTGAAGATCCTCGTCTCTTTAGCAGAACCTAGCAGAGCTTGATCAAGATTATTCTTTAACTGCACATATGTGGTTACATACAGGTTATGATGCTTCCCCTTGTACTGGCTGCCTGATATTTAATGTAAGAAAAGCTCTGGAGCCAATAAATGTCATCCCACTGGGGGACTTTTAATGCAATCATCAAAACACAAGGCATGTGTTCAGCAATCATTTTCTGCTTCCCTAAAGATATCCATGTAATCAGTAGCAATCACATGATCTGATGGATTAACTGATTTGTGCCTTTTTAAAAAGGTTTTCATCCTTTTGTCATTACCTTTTAATATTTACAACAGAAGACTGCTAGAAGCGCACAAACAGGAATAGCCCAGTTTCCATGATTAACTGCTCTCATTATGCAGGAAGGATTTCTGGCTGCCGTAAACAAATCACGTCAAAGGCAGCCCATCAAAGGCTGCTCTGTGTGTGGACAGCAGAGCCACACGGAACAAAGCTTGCTTCTGGTGGAGACAGAACCCAGTCAGTGCGCAGCTGCAGGACACGGAGCACCCACCATCCAAGCTGCACAACCATCAGCACATTGTCAAGCTCCGGGAAGCCCTGGGGCTCACGGTCACAAACAGACACATTTTAAAATCAATCTAAGGGCTGCTTTGCTTTTCATGAAAGTGTATGCAACGACCATACAAAAAACTAGACTGCAAGTTACCTTACTGCCTCTTATAAGCCAAGTTTCAAGGTAATTTCAAAGCCTAATTCCTATGCTTTGTTTTATTGCCAGCCTCCTAGAGCATTCTTTTCCTAGCAACTGTTTCAAATAGAGAAGTGGGGAAACATTTTACAATGATTTCACCCCAAGACTTCATTAGGTCCTACGCAAATGAGACAAATCAGAATTATGCATAGTTTTATCACAGTCAAAGAGAAAAAGACTTGCAGTCACAGCCACCAACACTGTTGGTGTTTACATCTTAGCGTAGGAGATGGTCTAGAAAGCTCCATGACAACAACAGGCCCAGCCATAATCACAGGGGGCCTGCAACTCCCAGCCTTTTCCTTCCTCCTGGTATTGCCTTCTTCCAGCCTTGATCTGATTAACATTAAACTCCGTTTCCTTCTCACAGCCGAACTAATTCTACTGTATTTAGGGATTCTGCCTAACTTACTTTGTAATATGAGAATTAAAGTCTGACCTGAAAAACCCTCAAGACAAAAAAAAAAAAGCATTTCTCCCTTTCCTATACTAAATGATATGCTCACATCACTGATGATATATTTACTTTGTGTCTCGAGAGTGCTGAACTAATTCTCTAGAAAATCAAGTCAAAGAATTCAACCAAAACTTGAATCAAGAATATAGATAAAGCAGTTTTGAACGAAATCAGGAAAAAAGCACAAGATATTATTTATTATAATAATAATTTTAAAAGTGCCCCGAGACATGCATAAAGGTAGAAGAGGTAGACTAAAGAGGAAAAAATAACTCTTATAATCAAGTTATACCACCTTTATAACCTGGGTTTTTTGCTTTTGTCTGTTTACTAAAATCACTTTTTTCATCTCAAAGCACTCTAAATCAATATAAGAAGTTTGATGTTTCATTATTATGGCTTCAGGCACAGACACACTAAAAAATTTTATTTAACATAACAGTTTCTAGAATATCATATGGAACAAATCTGAACTGAATGCCATGTTTGGGTGAATTCATAACAATTTGCTTTGCACATGTACATCAAGTGCGAAAAAGAAAAGGTGGTATCTTCAATGGCTCTCAGTCTCTTATGTGCATGACCTGTTTCCACAATTTTTTTTTGAGCCTTTATTTTGCCCTAAAATGTATTTCTGTCCCATAACTTTAAAGTTTTAGGCTGGGTGCACTATTACAATAAGCCAAAAGGGCTAGAAATTTTGTAGGGAAAAATCATACAAAAATTTAAAAAAGAGTATTACTTTGGGTACTAACTTTTTGCCTTCAAATTACTTACAAAAACTCATTTTCCATGTTCTGTTAATAGATTTCTCTACCTATAAAAATTATTAAAAAATTATTCATTGTCCTGGGTTGGGATGACACACATACCATAAGGTTAGTGGAAATTATTTTTTCATTTAATGCTTTTCACTTAGCTGCAAGAATTTTAGAAATAATTTAAATTAATTTCATTAAATTCATTAAACAAAGGGTAGTTGTATTTCTTCCCATTACCAACTACAATCACTCTGGATAATCATTCGCTTATTTGCTTACTTGTTTACTTGTTTACGATCTATCTCCCTCACTAGAATGTAGGCTCACCAAGGCAGAAACTTCTCTTGTTGAGAAGGACAGATCATGTCTCAACAGTGCTGAGACATGATCTAATTTACATTTTAAGATCATTCTCACTTCTGGGTAGAAAACAGATTCTGGAAGGCAAACCTGGGTCGAAAACAGATTCTGGAAGGCAAACATGGAACAGAAATCTACTGCAATAATCGAGGTAAAAGCTAAAGATTTAGACTGGGGTTTTAGCAGTGGAGATGGGGGAAAAAAGCTAAAGATTTAGACTGGGGTTTTAGCAGTGGAGATAGGGGAAAAAAGGACAAATTTTAGATACATTAGGACTTCAAAGGTAGACAGACTGGGTGATCAATCCAGGTTTCTAGCCTGAGCTGACGGTGGAGGCACTGACTGAAATGGGTAAACTGGGGGAACAACAGATTTGAGGGGAAGAAAGAGATAACAGGCTTTCTACTTTTGGACATGTTAAGCCTGAGATCCTATTAGGCACTCCAAAGGAAACATCATCGAGGCCACAAACTACCAAATCTGGAATATAAGAGAGATGAGTGAGGGCCAGAACCACACATTTAGAAGTCAACAGCAAATAGTTATCATTTAAAGCCTTTGGGTTGGATTACATTACAGAGAATACAGACAAGTGAGAGGAGAGACCTGGGCCCTGGGACTTGCCAACATGATAAACAGGCTTACCTCTTATAGTCTCTTCCCTTACTAATGAATCCAATAAAGTATTTTTCAATGACAGCATAATATTGTCATCAAAAACATCCTGACCTACTTCTACACCCCACTGTATACCTCTTAGATTTTAACATTCACATATGACCACACTTACAATATTCAGATAATCTCCAATACAAAAAAAATCTCTGAAGACTCCCTCTAAGAGAAACAAACGCCAGATACTGACCCCAAACCTCCTGTTTATGGAGAGAGAAACAAGAGAAAAAGAAATGGGAGCTAAGAGAATAGGGAATATAAAATCTATTTTGAAGATAACAGAAATAACCTCACAAAATACAAGAAATGCAGCACTTTCAAAATAAACTGTATCCAAATAATACCTTACATTTATAATATGCATTATACTTTTCTCTTAGAGTTGTAACTACATAGTCTGGAGTACACAAATGAGAATGCACTATAAATGGTATGAAAACACAGCAGTCTCAATCCAAGGAATTTGAACAACTATCCATCTTCCTGCTGTTTCTGGTTTCTATGGAAATAGGGGTAACTGCTGGAAAAATAAGGATGAGGTACTTAAAACACCTTCTATTCAGAGAAGAGTGAGAAAAGCTGGCAGTCAGGGTGAGGACTGGTAGCGCTGAAGTCAATTTATGCTTGTGGAACCAAGTTTAGATTAGGGTAGACACAATCTTTTTAACATTAAATTCTCACTCCATCTGACTTCCTGAAACACAACAATGCTCAGTCTTGGTTTAATCCAGAGAAAAAGAACTAAATTATATTAGTAACTAGTTTTTTCATTATATGACTATACAACTCACACACCAATTTTTTCCCCCTATATCAATTACATTACTAAACTAATCATGCTCCATTTATTTACTTTAGAGAGAGAGAACGTGCCTGTGCACCTGGGAAGGAACAGAGGGAGGAGAGGGGAAGTAGACTCTCAGTTGAGTTCAGACCTTGAGATCATGACCTGAGCCAAAACTAAAAACTGACCCTTAACAGACTGAACCACCCAGGTGCCTTCCTACCCCACTCTCTTTAATAGGAACCTACTTTCCTAGGTAGAAAAACAACCTATGTTATCTTTGGAAATAGAATATATTCTTCACATACACGGATAAAAACTAAAATCTGGGTAAATGCCACCCACTAAAAGCAAACACAATCTAGCAACCTTACAAAAAGAAGAGCAACCACAAAACTGAGTTAAGTGCCAGATATTAACCTGCAACCTCCTTCAATTCCAATTGAGAAGCCAAAGATGATCATTCTGGTAAAGCTTCTACTTCTATGTCTCTTCACCAGTATCATCACTGAGAGTCTACACATAAGTGAAATAAAGCCCACCAACCCCAAAACTTTTATTAAAAACAACTAAGTAAAACAATTACTTTCGGAATAAAAATATTTTATGCACGGAACATGGAAGGCAAGAGGGTCAACAAATCTTCAACCCAGAAGCTACAAAAAATAAGCCAAAAGAACAGTATCATTTTACACAACTGACCCAAAATTAAATTTTCAGTTACTCTAAAAGAGTCAGAGAATAGATGATAATTAGCAGTATCTAAAGACTTTCTTATACCTTAATTAAGCTTCAAGCCACAAAATCAAATGAGTGATATAATAGTTGATTTGAAAACACGTTTTAGTATCTAAAACTTTGCTAAATAATCTTAGAAATCTCTGACAAGTGAAATAACTTAATTATTTATTCTTACCTTTGCAGACACTCAAAATCATACCGCCTGACTTTTGCACTTCATCAAATTTGGCAAAAATCACCTCTAACCTGGGAATAAAGAATACATTTTGTTTTATATACAGTTTAAATAGAAACAATTTCCTTGACCACCTCCCTGAGAAAAGTATGTTCAGGAATTCAGTTTCATACAACTCTCTTTTACAATTACCTCACTTACTGAGAGAAAACACCAAGCCCATCCTGCTTGAGTACAGAAGCAACCAAACACAGGCAGCACCTACATGCACACAGTTTCATGTTTCCTCATAAAATTATTTCTCCAAACCCATCAAAATACTTGTTACAACCTTATAATGAATGTACTCAGTCACCAAGACCTCTTTAAAAGTACATGAACTCATGCAAAGGAAACATAAGGCAAACATAAAAACAATGAAATATAAAACGACAGAAACTAAGGTGATATGGATATGACTAATACTAACATCTTCTCTATTAACCTACTTTCTTTTAACACCAATTCTGTTACTGCTTCTGATTATATTCAGAATTACTTTCTATACTTCTGGTATCACTTTTTTTTTTTAGTTAACAATGTGTTTCTTATTATAAAAGCAGTGTACATTCATTATAAAAGAAAACTAGGAAACATAATTAGGAACAAAGAAAAAAACCCAAACACAATTCCATCATCCAATTTTTTTGAATTGTGTACTGATGGTTTGTATTCATATATAAATTTTCTTCAGATCAAAATGGTATTATGCTGACAGCAGTATTTTTTAGTTTGCTTTGCTTTTACTTTCCAATATATCATGCTATGATTTATTTATTTATTTTTTGTGAGAGAGAGAGAGAGAGAGAGAGAGAGAGAGACAGACAGCAAGCACAGGAGGGGAAGGAGGGGGAGAGGGAGAGAAAAAAATCTCAAGCAGGTTCCACACCCCAACATGGTGCTCAATCTCAGGACTCAGATTATGACCTGAGCTGGAATCATGAGTCAGATACTTAACTGACTAAGCCACCCAGGTGCCCCTATGATATTATTTATTCTTAAAGTTAGAACTTAGAGATTTGGGGAAGGAAAGAGGGCCATTGTCATTTTGTTTTTAACTGCTACATGTTCTCTGACTTACTCTTATGTTTCTGTCATAGTGTCATTTTTACATCCTCAGTTAAGCCGTGGTCCATATCCTGTCATTTCCTTCTTTCCTTTTTTTAAGATTTTATTTATTTATTTCACAGACAAAAATCACAAGTAGGCAGAGAGGAAGGCAGAGAGAGAGAGAGAGGGAGGCAGGCTCTTCACCAAGCAGAGAGCCCGATTCGGGGCTCGATCCCAGGATCCTGGGATCATGACCTGAGCCGAAGGCAGAGGCTTTAACCCAGTGAGCCACCCAGGCGCCCCCATATCCTGTCAGTTCTTAGTTGTAAACTGAGAATGCAGACACTTTCTACCTTAAAAATATATGTTTTTTAGAGGCGCCTGGGTGGCTCAGTGGGTTGAGGCCTCTGCCTTCAGCTCAGGTCATGATCCCAGGGTCCTGGGATCGAGCCCTGCGTCGGGCTCTCTGCTCAGCAGGGAGCCTGCTTCCCCCTCTCTCTATGCCTGCTGCTCTGCCTACTTGTGATTTCTGTCAAATAAATAAATAAAATTTTCAAAAAATATATGTTTTTTAGAGTTGAAAACCTTCTAGACACTCATCATAATGTGATTTCTAAACCTTAGCCTTACCTCCTACCCCCACTGAATTCAACAAATAAAATGCTCACAACAAATAAAAATATTCACATTATCTTAAAGCAAGCACTTCAGTTTAAAGACACAGGTTGCTTCATCCTACAGAACAGTATCTTCCAGAGACTCAGGGAGACAGCAGAACAAGATGCCCAGAGACAAGATGTGGACAAGATGAAATGGGAGAGGGAACACTGGAATTGGAAGGTGGGACACCTCAGAATGAAGACCACAGAGGTCAGGTACAGAAAGGATAGTATCCAGGAGAGCTCTTTGGGGAAAATGGCAGAACAAGATATTAAGAAGCATGAAAATAACAGAGTAGCAAAATAGGAGTAAGAAACTGAGGACAGAAAGCTCTGAACCCCCATTTCACACCATTTTCAAAGAAAATACCACATGGACTATAAATCTAAATGTGAATAAAACTTCATGACAATCACCCAGAGAATGTCTTTAAGATATTAGGTTAAGTAAAGATTTCTTAAACTGGGCACAGAAATGTCTAATCATAAAGGAAATGACCAAAAGCTACATCAAAATTAAAAACTTATGTACATTAAAAGACACCATCAAAAAAGTAAAAAGGCAAATCACAAGGTGGGAGAAGATACCTGAAACATATACATAGCTGACAATGGGCTTGTACCTAGAATGTATGTTGAAAAATCCTCCTAATCAATTTTTTCAAAAAAGATTTTATTTATTTATTTGACAGGGAGAGGTCACAAGTAGGCAGAGAAGCAGCCAGAGAGAGGGGGGGAAGCAGGCTCCCTACTGAGCAGAGAGACGATGTGGGACTCGATCCCAGGACCCTAAGATCATGACCCGAGCCAAAGGCGGAGGCTTAACCCACTGAGCCACTCAGGCGCCCCCTCCTAATCAAAATTTTTTTTTTTTTAAGATTTTTATTTATTTGAGAGAGAGAGAGAATGAGCATGAGAGGGGAGGTCAGAGGGAGAAGCAGACTCCCCATGGAGCTGGGAGCCCAATGTGGGACTTGATCCCAGGACTCTGGGACCATGAACTGAGCCGAAGGCAGTTGCTTAACCAACTGAGCCACCCAGGCACCCCCTAATCAATTTTTAAAAAGTGACAGACCACTCAGTTTTTAAAAATAGGCAAGAGACCTGAAAAGACACTTTGAAAGAACATATCCAAATGATTGATAAATATATGAAATGGTTCTTCTCTTTATTAGTAATCAGAAAAATGCAGATTACCACTATAATGAAAATACATACATCAGAAACCTAAAATTAGTAAGATTCAGACTAATAATGCTAAATATCAGTGAAAATGTAGAGTAACAGGAACTTGCAAACAGCGTCAGCAAGAAAATAAATGGTTACAACCACTCTGGAAAACTGTTTGTCAATATCAATTATAGGTGAACATACCAGATGGCCCAGCAATTCCACTCTTAGATTAAGAGACGAATACACAGGTACACCAAAAGACATGTACAAGAATGTTTTTAATAGCATTATTCTAAAGAGCTATAAACTGAAAATAACTCACAAGTCCATCATTAGTATGGATTCATAAAGTAGGACTTATTCATAAAAAAGTAAATTGCAATGAAAATGAAACAACTATAGCCAGATCCAACAACCCAAATAAACTAAAACAAGGGGCACTGGGTGGCTCAGATGGGTAAGCAACTCTCAGTTTCAGCTCAGGTCATACTCTCAGGGTTGTGGGATCAAGTCCTATGGTGGGTTCCCAGCTCAGCAGTGGGTCTGCTTAAGGATTCTCTTCCTCTGCACCCCCCCAAAATAAGTAAATAAATCACTAAAAAATAATAACAACAACATTAACTGAAAAAAGCCAGACACAAAAGAGCACATACTATATGATTCCATTTATATAAAACTCAAAAATTCAAGAATTAAGAAGTATTTAGGGAAGCTTCTAGATTATAATATTCAACTTTGCCACCTATGTGGATACATGGGTGTATTCACTTTATGATAATTTACAGAGCTGTATACTCATGATTTACATACATTTCTGTATGGATGTCATACTTGCATAAAATTATAAATTATTTAATAAAAATTTTTAAATAGAAATTTCAAAATATATAATGCAATATACATACATATACACATACACATAAATACATTACATTAACATCATTTCTTTCATTTACATAAAATGATGTAAAATTTACTCAAATGAAATTGTTAGTCCTGGAAGTAGAAAATGAGTAAGTAAACAAAATGCACAATTAATGGACTATCTTATTATAAAAAAATAATTAGTACTAGAAAAAAACTACATGGTAAGAGAGATAGCCAGATATGATGAGAGTTAGAACATCCCTCTGAAGTAGTCTTCAATCTCCTGACACCCCACCCCCTACCACCAAAAATCAAATCAAGCCTCGAGATCCAACTACCAATTTGTAGAATATAAAGACAGAAGGATATGTTAAATGATATCACAGAAAAAGAATCAGCAATATTTGGAATATGGGAAACTTTACAGGATAAACTACCTACCTTATTCAACAAATAAACACAAGAGAAAAAAGTGTTGGAGGTACATAAAGATTTACAAAGACTTGTAAGAACTTATCAACTAATTGTTGGACTTTATTTGGATATGGATTCAAAGAAACCCATAAACATATACACAGACTTATGACGTTTATGAAACAACTGGAAATTTGAATGCTGACTGGATATTTGATTTATAGAATTATTTGCAAAAAAACCTTTAAGTTGTGATGCTAGTACTGAATGCACTTAATTACAGATGAAATAAAATGACTTGGGATTTGCTTCAAAATAAAACAAGAGTAAGTAGGTAAGATTATAACATACAAAACTGGCCATGAGTTGTTAATTGTTGAAGCTGCGTAATGGGTACATGAAGTTCATTACACTATTGTCTACTTCATTCTATGTTTGAAATTTTCAGTAATAAAAAGTTAAAAGAAATCCTTTCAAGCCCCCCTTAAAATGGGACTAAAATGTGATTACCAAAAAATTTAACTGGAGTAATATCTTTAATAAAAATAGAAACTCTGAAAAGTACTAAAGGAAAAAAATTACCTTTGGAAAAAAATGTTCTGATACATGAGAAGTTCATCAATGCGATTTTTACTGATTTAACTGATGCCACTGTACTCAGATATTCTTAATTTTCCTTTTTATTTGACTAGATTTTAAGAGTAGTGACTAATTCTTTTTTTCTTTTTTAAGATTTTATTTATTTGACAGAGATAGAACCAGAGAGTATAAGCAGGGGGAATGGCAGAGGGAGAGGGAGAAGGACACTCTGCTGAAAAGAGAGCCTGAGGTGGGACTCAATCCCAGGACTCTGGGATCATGACCTGAGCTGAAGGCGGATGCTTAACTGAATGAGCCACCCAGGTGCCCCAGTAGTGACTAATTCTTGTATAGCTTTCTGTTATCCAGTATCTTGTGTAATACCTTTCAATAGGAGGCACTCAAAAAAAATATTTACTTAATGAGTAGATTAATATTTTTACTAAATTCTTTTTTTTTAAGATTTTATTTATTTATTTGATAGAGAGAGATCACAAGTAGGCAGAGAGGCAGGCAGAGAATGAGGGGGAAGCAGGATCCCTGCTGAGCAGAGAGCCCGATGGGGGCTCGATCCCAGGACCCTGAGATCATGACCTGAGCTGAAGGCAGAGGCTTTAACCCACTGAGCCACCAAGGTGCCCCATTTTTACTAAATTCTTGATCAAGCATCTTCCAAATAATGATTATTACTGTCTGGTATCAAAAGACAGTTTCCTGGATGGTATTTAGTTACATATTAAATAATACATGAATATATAATCAAACAGTGTCCAAAAAAATTACAGGATGTAAAGAACTTTTTAAACAGTGAAAGCCTACACATCTTTTTGTATCTTGTGAATTTTATTTTATTTTATTTTTTTAAAGATTTTATTTATTTGACAGACAGAGCAAGAGAGTATAAGCAGGGGGAATAGCAGAGGGAGAGGGAGAAGCAGGCTCTCTGCTGAGCAAGGAGCTGGATGTGGGACTTGATCCCAGGAGTCTGGGATCATGACCTGAGCTGAAGGCAGACATTTAACCAACTGAACCACCCAGGTGCCCATATCTTGTGAATTTTAAAAATCTCAGAAAACTGAAACTATTTAAAACAAACGTACATGAAATTAAAACTTATAAAATGAGTAGCCAAAAAAAAAAAAAAAAATTTTTTAGCAAGACTTACCTAGCAGGAGGAATTCCTCTCTTACAGAGATCCACCCTCACTCTCTCTCCCACATGTCTATAGATCTCCACTATAGCCAATACTGCAGCATCTCTCACCTGCCAAGGAATTCAGAACTTAAGCTTAGATGAGACATAATAAAATATGTCATCTCACGGCACCATTACAACTTAAAGTTCTCGGTTGTTTTAATGCCTCTAAACCCCTAAGAGATTTTGGCAGGTCAGTAACAAAAACCAAGAGGACCTGCTGAGAAAACTCTAGAGAAACCTTGTAAAAGGTTTTGTAGAAATCTAAGAAACATGTATATAAAAGTTACTAATGCGGCTTTTAAAAAATCTTTTTGTAATAAGACTGCACAAAGAACTGCCAATAATTGTGTGAATACAAGTATTATTGTGGCCAATATATTTCCCTCGAATAAAACTGCCCTTCAAGAATGTGGTCTGAACTCAACACCAGTGTTCATAGCATCTTTCTTTACAATAGTCAAAAGGTGGAGCAAACCCAAATGTCCACCTAAGGATGAATGTATGAACAAAATGTGGTATACACATACAATGGAGTATTATTCAGCCTTAAAAAGGGAAGGGCAGAAATTCTGACACATGCTACAATAGAGATGAACCTTGAAGACATTATGCTATGTGAAATATGCCAGATACAAAATGACAAATTGTATGGTTCCACTTTCATGGAGTACCTAGAGTAGTATAATCATATGGAGAGAAAGTAAAATGTGATTGTCAGGAGCTGGGGGGTTGGGAAGAATGGGGAGTTATTATTTAATGGGTACAGAGTTTGGAAGATGAAAAAGTTCTGGAAATGGATGGCGGTGATGGTTGCACAACAGCGTGAATGTACTTAATGCCAATGAATTGGATACTAAAAAATGACTAGAAAGGTAAATTTCATGTTGTGTATATTTTAGCACAATTAAAAGAAAAAAAATGTGGCCTCAAGACAGAATTTGGAAGACAGCTCTAGTTCCCTTGCACAGGTCACAAAGAGCAAATAAAGAGGTAATAGAACTCTCTTCAACTTCCAGAGGCAGAGCCAGGGTCTAATAGCAAGGAGAACTTTATCCAGAGTTATTCCAAATGCCCAAGCTATGACAAAAAGGTTACAGTCAAGGTTCAAATCCACTAAGATGGACAAGATCCAGGATACACCCCTGTATTATGCCTACAGCATACACAGCTCAAGTAAAGAAATTACAAATTTCCTGTTAAATAGGGTTATGACTGTTGTAAAAAGCTGTTGTTATGCAACCACATTCAGGAATGAAGAAAGGACACTGACAACCTGTCCTCACAAATAACAAATAGGAGGACTATAAAAAGGAATCCAGTTCTTTGTCACTCAGTCTTTCAAACCCAAGATCTATCCTTTTGGTCCCATATATCCTTAATACTAGCCAAACGAGTAACAAACTTAAGCAACTTATGTGAATAAAATGTGTTCTTAGAAAGTAACTTTGGTGGATTTTAAGAGAAAAAATGAGGTGAAATCTTGATTTCACTACCCAACTCCACCTGCCCTCTTCTTTTTTTTAAGTGGAGTAAGGGCGCTAGGAAAGAAGAGATAGCCAAAAAAATTAGTCAATGCTTGAATATAAGTAAAATTTTACCTGACTGTTGGAATCTCCAAATAGGATACACAAATGTGGTACCAGCTTGCTGAGAACTAGTGGCTGAGCCCCAAAACTAAATATAATTTGAAACAAAAATAAAGAGAATTTTGTTTTAATCAAACAGTAAACAAAATAACCTTATACTTTCTTCTTGTCTATATCAATAAGACAAACATTATGGGGAGCATGGGTACACATCATTAAAACATGAAGGACATCAGACACAAGCAAAAACTAATTCTAAACAATGTGAAATATGCAAACTTGAAAAACCATGACTGACAATGAAAACTGTCAACACATGATCCAAGAGAACAAAATGTTCAACCAATGGCACTCTTACACCTAGTAACTTACTGATCACTCAGGAAAATTTGAGCTTTTGCCTTAAAATACTTAACTTTTTTTTTTTAGATGCTGGGTCTCAAATTTGCATTCCAATAAAACCTTTATTTATAAAGGTTATAATATTTGATGAGGTCATGGGTTGAAAGCAAATGACAGGAGAGCCAAAAACCACATAAGTTGTGCAAAACTGAATGCACTTACAAGCTCTAGATGGCAGAAAGGACCACAGTGGAGTAAAAGAAAATAAATGAAGGTATAGTTAGAAAAAAGGAAGTAACACTACAGGAAAAGTTGAAAGCTACTATGTATCACCTATCTTGTTGCATAGAACTTGAACAAATAATCCAGAAAGAGATCAAAAGCCCCAACAACTTCTTCAGACCGGAGTTCTGAGCTCGGTGGCTCTATGCTGTCAGAGCTCTACATACTGGTACCTGATTCACTGTCTAGTTACCTGGAAGAGTCTTGTTCGGTCTGTGATTTGGGTAACCATCCACACTGGTCTAGAAAACCTAGCTGGGGGGAAATGGCTACAATATTTGAAATACCACGGAGTTAAAACAATTCCAAACTGGGTCCAGAACAGAAGTAGAACCTAAGTTATATCAACATACTTCTTATATGATCATCTATTTTGGGTAGCACTATTAAAAAAAAGAGAAACACTTCTTATCACTAATAATTTTAAATTAATATACACACAAAAAATTAACAGCTGAAGATATCAAATCAAATAAAAGCTCTCATACCAAAAATCAATTAATAACTATTTAAAATGTTATTTCCATAACTTCCTTCAAGCTTTATGAAATGGATATTGTTCTTTCCTTTTAGAAAAACGAAAAACAAGATAGCTATTTTCAGTAATCATAAAACTTACATGTTTAAGGTTTCAATAAGACACAGACACACGCCTTCTCGAGATCGAAAATTCTTGTGCTTAAAACCAGAAGCCAACTGTTCCCAAATGTACTATTTAAAAGAAAACAAGTATAACAAAAAAATTAAATTACTCATGTTATAATCTTTTTTAATTCCCAACCCTATCACCAACTTTAAATAACTGAATTTTCCCATCAGACTTTACATCTTCTTACTAATTTTTTTTTTTAAGAATGTTTTTATTTATCTGACAGAGAGAGCGAGCGAGAGAGACAGGGAGAGAGGGAACACAACAAGCAGTGTGAGAGGGAGAAGCAGGCTTTCCGCTGAGCAGGGGACCCCCAATGCGGGGCTTGATTCCAGGACCCTGGGATCATGACCTGAGCTGAAGGCAGACATTTAAGGACTGAGCCACCCAGGCGCCCCTCTACAAGTTTTCCTAAGCCAAATTTGTACTAATGTTGCTCTCACCCATTTTAAAGTATCTTAATCACATTTTTAGTTTTTATTTAGTATCTTTCACTTTAGGTTTCAGTTATTTTCAGAAAAACTATGTCCAATACCTAAAAACCTTAAGATTTCCACGGACACAGAATTCTTTCTAAGCTTTAGAAATCTCCCAACAACAATGCTACCATTATAAGCCCAGTAGTCCAGTAAGCATTTAAAAGGTCCAATGCTGCTTAGCAACTACTCCAAATTGTCACATGGAACAGGCTTTTTCAACATTTTATAATTCAGGCTTTTCTCGCTTTAGCACTGGATCCAAATACAGAAACATTATTTGATAAAAGTCATTTTATTGCTATCTACTAAAATTTCCTTTTTAAAAAAGCATATATAACCTGTACAGATATTCCACAGCAATTATATGAATTTGGTGTAGGAAGGAACCCAACTTTATTCTTCCAAACATACAGCCAACTGGCTCAATCAATCCCTTCTCCACATTTAGAAACACCACCCTTACCATTTATTAGATCCATGAACACACACACACACACATATACATCTTCTTGGACTCCTTATTCAATTCTACTAATACTTCTCTTTCTGCCAAACTTTCTCGAAAGTAACTTGGAAGTTTACTCAGAAAATCTTAAGTGTGAATAATGATAGAGCAACACCATCTCTGGAATACTATTTTATATTTATATCCAAAGATATGTCAAGGATGTTCCTTATAGAATTGCTTATAATAGCATGTCAAAAATGAGTTAAAATTTGAACCACTAAACAAGTGTTGAAGGATACCCACCAAACTATTAATAAGGACTTCATTCTAAGGTATAAAATATCTGGGCAAACAGTTTATTTTTGCAATTTTTTATAAAACATATGCAATATGTTTTATAATTCTAAAACTGTATTTTAGGTAATAACCCATAATACCATTGTATATATTGTAAATTCCAGGGTTTTTTTCTACTTAACATGAGCTACTCTATAAATCTCTGTTTACATGTCAATTTATTGTCATACTTTTCACATATGCTCCATGCCCAGCATGGAGTACAACATGGAACTTGAACTCACAACCCTGAGATCAAGACCTGAGCTGAGATCAAAAGACAGATGCTTAATTGACTGAGCCATCCAGGTGCCCCTTTCTGCTCTCCTTTCAAAACATCTCTATGGGGGCTAATTTATTCTACTGTATTCATAAAACACAAATAGGTATCATAGAATATATGCCTTATACAATTAGTAACCACCTGTTCAAATAAAAAATTTTCTTCTTGCTCTAAAAGTTGCACAAATTAATATAACTTCAGTAGTTCTCAAAATGAGCTTTCTCAGTGAACATTGTATTATCTGCAAGTAAGAAAAACCAAAAAAATCCTAAAAAATAATATAATCAGCATAGTATCCAGCAGAATCTCTGAGTTAGCTTTGTAAAAGATGTCAAAGAGTAGAAAATAGGAAAAAGAAAAGCAAAAAATCCCCAAAAAGTTAAATACTGACATTTTATCTTAAATTTCAATTTCTTTAAAGAATTAACAATAATTCAGTATTTAAAATTCCAGCTTTCCTGTCCCCTGGGGCTTCACTAACTTGCTGTAATTACCAGCTATTTTTACCGATATTTCAACACTGATTAGAAAACTGTAAGTTTGAAAATGAAGGCCTACCACAGGTGGTGCTACTTGATCCATTAACTTCAGTATCAGAGTCTGAGCTTCATCTCGAACCTTGTCTTTGGCATCTCCCATTCTGTCTATTAAAGCTACAATAACTAGAGAAAGGCAAGAGAAAGAGTAAATATTTATAATTCATCTCCATTGTAAGCTATATTTTACAAAATTATAAACAGTTTGTTTCCATAAATGAAAAGTTGAGGTAAGCAAATTATTTTCTTTACTCATGAGTCTAATAAATAATAACAGAGAAGAAAGTTTCAAAAGCATACATACAACATGATATCCACTTATGATAACGTTCAAAAAACAGGCAAGACGAAATATTATCCTACTTAGAAATGTGTATGGCTAGTCAAGCTCTACAGATGAGCAGGGAATGGTTATCTAGAAGGTCATGTCCGTGGTCACCCCTGGCAGAGGGAGGGAGGTGTCATCAGGAATGCAGAGAGGAAGTATCTAGGATGACAGAGTTCTAGTTTCTCCACCTGGGGACAGGCAGGTGTTGGTGTGCAATTACGTGTGTAATACACACTTATGTATGTATGACATATTACTCAACTGACAAAAATAAAAGCCTAGGCCCCCGGATTGAAGTTTTTCTCTACTATGTCCAAGACTGTGGCACTATTTCATGAAAGGAGGGAGGAAAAAGCAGGTAAGAGTCCATTCTTGGAAAGTTTTCATGAGAAAGGTTTTTATAACTATAAATCAACAAAGCACCACAAAGAAATCACATCTATTGAGGGTGAGGCTGAAGGGAAAGGGAGCAGAAGATAGAACTCAGAGGGTACAGGTTCTAAAGTCCACTCATTTGGCAAAAATATCTCAAAGTCAAAATTATCTTTCTGTAAACCCTTAAACTACCACTTCCCCTTGTGTGGTGTTACAAGGTGTGTGGCCACAATATTTCATCTCCTTTTGTCTTTATATCCTTAACCGTTAATGTCTGCAGCAGTACTCACCTCAAAAGATGGACTGAAAATTAAAAAGAGAATAAATGTAAGCCACTTAGAGTGAAGAGCACTGAGTAAGCACTCTGTGTCACCTACCACCCCTCACCATCGCTAGCATCATTTTACAGGTTGGAAGGCAAAGAAATTAACTTTTGTTTCTCTTTTGATATGACAGCTAAACCCTTCCTTTCCCTGGGGCAATGAAGGCTGAGGCCTAGTTTAAACAAGGGAAGGAAGAAATGAGATTAAGAAGCGGATTTTCTCTCATTTATTTATAGACAATTATAATTAACTGCATAAGTAATCTGATGCAAATATGTTCTAGAATATAACAAGCAGACTGATGTAATAATAATAAACAACAACACTTAAGGAAAAAAGATATTACATTCTTTTTGGAAGAAAATTCGACTAGGATGAGAAGCCCACTATACCAAATGAAATGATATCATCCAAAAACCCAAGCTTAATCAAGGAAGTGACTATGTAAAAAAAAAGTCCCTGCCATAACATTACAAGCCTAATCAGGAGGCAACTGAAGTACCTGTTGGTTGGAATAATATAAAATAATAATATAAATATATAAAATATAAAAAAATAAAGTATTTATCTGATATATTATTAACATCAGAGAAAATCACTGACACCTGCAGGACTAGCTGCAGTGGGACTCTGGTTCCAATAGCTTCTGTGAGGCAGAAGACAGCAATAAACACTTAATAAGTATTAAATATTATTATGTACTAAGCACCGAATTATCTCATGTCATCCCCATAACAATCCTATGAAATAGAATAGGCCCATTTGATAGAGAAGGCCCAAAGGCATCAAATACCTTGCCCAAAGTCACACAAATAACAAGTTGAAACCAGGATTTAAACAACCCACACAGAATCCTGGGTGGCTCAGTCAGTTAAGCGTCTGCCTTCAGCTCAGGTATGATCCCAGGGTCCTGGGATCAAGTCCCACATCGGGCTCTCTGCTCAGCAGAGAGCCTGCTTCTTCCCCTGCCCGCTGCTTCCCTGTATGTGCTCGCTGGTGCTCTCTCTTTCTCTCTCTGACAAATAAGTAAATAAAAAATCTTAAATAAAAATATATAAATAAATAATCCACACAATCAGGTCCCAGTCATAACTATTTCTATCTACTTGTAACTGAGGTGTTTTGCATGTGTGTGTTTTAACAATCACACAATAGTAGTATGTAAAAAAAAAAAAAAAAAAATAGCCACTTCATTCTTGAGAAGTGGAATTTAAATCCAAAAGGAAAATTAAAACAGTCAACAAAATAAAGAGGCAACCCACGGAATGCGAGAAGATATTCGCAAATGACACTACAGACAAAAGGATGATATCCAAGATCTATAAAGAACTCCTCAAACTCAACACACACAAAACAGATAATTCCGTCAAAAAAGGGGCAGAAGACGTGAACAGACACTTCTCCAAAGAAGACAGACAAATGGCTAACAGACACATGAAAAAATGTTCATCATCATTAGCCATCAGGGAGATTCAAATCAAAACCACACTGAGATACCACCTTATGCCAGTTAGAATGGCCAAAATTAGCAAGACAGGAAACATGTGTTGGAGAGGATGTAGAGAAAGGGGAACCCTCGTACACTGCTGGTGGGAATGCAAGTTGGTACAGCCACTTTGGAAAACAGTGTGGAGATTCCTTAAGAAATTAAAAACAGAGCTTCCCTATGACCCTGCAATTGCACTACTGGGTATTTACCCCAAAGGTACTGATGTAGTGGAAAGAAGGGCTATCTGTACCCTAATGTTCATAGCAGCAATGGCCACAGTTGTCAAACTGTGGAAAGAACCAAGATGCCCTTCAACGGACGAATGGAGAAAGAAGATATGGTCCATATATACAATGGGGTATTATGCTTCCATCATAATGGAAGGATGAATACCCAACTTTTGTAGCAACATGGATAGGACTGGAAGAGATTATGCTGAGTGAAATAAGTCAAGCAGAGAGAGTCAATTACCATATGGTTTCACATACTTGTGGAGCATAAGGAATAACACGGAGGACATTGGGAGAAGGAGAGGAGAAGTGAGTAGGAGGAAATCAGAGGGAGAGACAAACCATAAGAGACTGTGGACTCTGAGAAACAAACTGAGGGTTTTGGAGGGGAGGAGAGGTGGGGGTTGGGTGAGCCTGGTGGTGGGTATTATGGAGGGCATGTATTGCATGGAGCACTGGGTATGGTGCATAAATAATGAATTCTGGAACACTGAAAAGAAATAAAATAAAATTTTTAAAAAAGGAAAAAAAAACCCACATTGGCCCAAACAACTGCTCACTTCAATAAGAAAAACTAAAATTTTATAAAATATAAACAATGAAAATAAACAACTTCACACTACATAAACTTTTTATTAAAGTTGAATTTATTAAAGTTGAATTAAAGAGTTGACACTCTTGGTGTCAAGTAGAATAAGATTTCATTCCTTGCTCTACCAGTTATTAATTATTTAAGACAGTAAACTTCTCTGCATTTCAAAGTTCCCTTGTCTATGAAATAAGAAGGGATGCAGGCCTATTCCTCACATGCCTAATGAGAGGATGAGGTAAAATGGTAAAACAAAAAAACAAAAAAACCCTGTGTTAAGCCTGTAATAAGCATCTGGAAGAGTCAACAGTTAAAGGATCCTAAAAATCTGTATATAATATGATGACCACTGAATTTTACCACTTAATGTGATGACCATTACAATAGATAATTACGGGAATCCAAAACAGAGTTTTTATCCTATAAACAATAAGAACTTGTTAAACAAATGAATATATCAGACTGGAATTTGAACAGTGGAACACCAAAGAAGTTTAGAGCACAGCTGGTATGTTTTATTCTCTTAGCACTGTATGGAATGTATACCATTTTACAAGATGCAAACTGATGGCCAGGTAGCACAACTATTCTAATACTCTTTCTGTAATTCCATTTTCGATTAAAACTATCTACTTAAAATTTGTAAAATATGAGATCCCTTACTGAATTCAGTTATCATAAAACCAGGGTTGGTAATCAGTATTAAATGTAAACTGAATATTTTTTGTTTGAAAAGCTTATTTTTCCACAGTACATGTGGCCACAAAAGAAAATTTAAATCTTTCATATTAAAGAACTACATCAATAGAGCCCATACTCTTTCTGGCACTTCGTCTGTAAGTGAACATGTATCTCAATTTTCCTGAAACTTCACTTTTAACATAAAAAGGTAAAAATAGCTATAATAACCTAAATGCACTAAAATATATATATATACCCACACATATATATATATCACTCACATCAAGTTACATATATCTAGGATTACATTATTTAAAAAAAAAAAAAAAACAAAAAAACCTTCCACACATAATTTCATTCAATTCCTTCCTTTTACAGAAAGGCTCCTAACATGGTTTGGCTAAGTTCTAAGACAGAGTAAAACAAGAAAGTTAACCCTGGGACTCTTGGTTTAGTACCATACCTCCTTCAGAGTACACAGATATACTGCCTAACTTACAGAGCTACCATACAAATTAGAAACAGTGTAAGGATAATCTCTCACATATGTAAAGCAGATAAGGCCTAATAAATGGATGACAAGTAGGCAATATATGGTAGAAAAGTAGTGATAAAATTTTCCTATTATATCACACTGACTCTCATCTATTAACAAATTCAAGATTCACCAAGGAAAATGATGAACATGTATGAAGGGTTCAAAGTAAAAATGATACTGGCTAATATTAATGCACAAAAAGAATAAATAAGAAGATAAAAAATTACACATATAAGCCTATGTAGACATAGGGAGAACACATATGAAATACGAATAAAAGCAATTTAATACAATTTATTAAGTATTTAAGGGTGTAAGAATCATGGAGTAAAGAAAACTTCAGTGTAGGGTGAGATTAATATGAAAAGCTCCCAGATACTGGAACCTGAAGTAAACCTTTTAAAGAGAAAAACAGGAGTTCTTTTCTTTTTTCTTTTCTTTTCTTTTTTTTTTTTTTTTAAGATTTATGTATTTGAGAGAGAGAAGAGAGGAGGGGCAGAAAGTGTCCCAAGCAGACTCCACATGGAATCTGATGTGGGGCTCAATCTCAGGACCCTGAGATCACACAACCTAAGCCAAAATCAAGAGCTGGACACTTGACTATGCCACCTAGGTGCCCCAAGAGGAGAGGATTTCAAAAAGAAAGAACAGCACAAATTAGGAACAAATTAGGCCAGAACTAGCAAGAGTGAGCAAGTTTCTGATTAGCTAAAGTGGAAAAGAGTACTTGCTAAAGATCACTGATAAATAAGGCTACTGAGAGGCAAAAGGGACATACATGCTAAGAGAATCAGAACACCAAAGGACAACCAAACAGAAGTTCTGAAAGCAGGACAGTCCTGGGAGGCAACAAACTATGACCAGTCGGATCATCAAACCCCATCTAGCCCTCCTTGTGTTAAAAAAAATAAGCAAGATACGTAATTAGAAGCAGGTATTGATTAAAAAGGGAATAATAAAGGGAAACTCACTAAGAGGCTTCTGCTAAAAGGATAGCTAAACAATAAAAATAAAAAGAAGGAAATAAAAAGAAGAAAGCAGTATGATACCAAACATGAATAAAAAGCTGACCAAAGATAATTAAAAAATAAGTGTAGCATTATGAAACATTAATTCATTAAAGGAAAATCACAAACATCTGAAGTTTCCCTTAAATATTTCTTTTCTTCCCCCCTTAGATATTTCTACATAACAGGAACCAAATGTACTCATCAAAGCACTCCAAAAGACACATGAAGGTCACTCAGGTTTAGAAAGCAGGTCAAAACCAACGTAACCCTAACCACTACACAAAGAAAAGCACTGTATTAGTATACTGTACTGTACTACAAACACACTACTGTAAGTGCACCGCAAAGTATGGCTGGCGGCCCAGACCAGTCTACAAACTGTGGTAAAAAAAATTGAGAGTGTTTATAACATAAAAGTTTAAAAACAATCTGACCAAAATAATTTTATTTACTGAATCTAATAACAAAAAACTGGGCCTTGAATTTTTTTCCCTTTCACTTTGCTGTAACTTACTTTCATTGTATTTTACAAAATATTTATCTGCAACAGACTAGCAACAAAAGAACAAGTCCTTCACATATAGTCGAACAAGTCCTTCACATATAGTCTAACAAGTTGTGCTGTAGGAATGCAAACTGGAGCAGCCACTCTGGAAAACAGTATGGAGGGTCCTCAAAAAGTTAGAAATAGAGCTACGCTATAACCTAGCAACTGTACTGCTAGGTATCTACCCAAAGGATACAAACATAGTGATTCGAAAGGGGACATGCACCATGATGTTTACAGCAACATCATCAACAATAGTCAAACTACGGCAAAAGCCCAAATGTCCATCAACTGATGAATGGATAAAGATGACACGGGGGACGTGAGTCTCTATATAATGGAATATTACTCAGCCATCAAAAAGAATGATATCTTTATGATGTGCAATGACATGGATGGATCCAGAGTATATTATGTTAAGTGAATTAAGTCAGAGAAAGACAAATACCATCTGACTTTACTTACATGTGGAATTTAAGAAACAAAACAGATGAACATATGAGAAGGGAAGGGAAAAAAGGAGAGGGAAACAAATCACAAGAGATTCTAACAACAGAGAACAAACGGAGTGTTGATGGAGGGAAGTGGGTTGGCAGTAGGCTAGATGGGTGATGGGTATTACGAAGGGCACTTGTTATGATGGGCACTGGGTGTTCTATGTAAGTGATGAATCACTGAATTCTACTCTTGAAACCAATATTACACTGCATGTTACCTGGAATTTAAATAAAAATTTTTAAAGGGAAGAAAATAAACGAGTAATTAAAGAGAAAGAAAAAGTGCTGTAATAAATTTTTAATGTTACAAAAAAATAAAAGTTACAGTAAAATATTTTTAAATATGAAGTAAAAATCTATCAACAGTATATTTAATGTGTTTTATGCTTTTTTTTTTTGTCTCAAAGGAAATATTTAAATAGGCTTAAAATCTTTTATGTCTAGGCAACCTAAAATGCTAAGTAGATCTCTGGGTTGTACAGAATTACATTTTTGCACTCACAGAGAAAGAATTCTATTAAAAATGATGAGGGGGGAAAAAGTCAGTATGTCAAAACCTGCAATAATTTTTAAATAAAGTTAACTTACCCATTACTACATAGGACTTAAATCGTGTTGATAATCTGTCCACAAAGGCACTTAAAATTTCCAATCCCATTAATGATACCTACAGACAGAAAGAAATTTTGATGAATACAAAGTACCAATGCCTTCTTTCATATCAATTATAATCACTGACATACAAAGATCTTCATATATTATCAAGTTTTTTTAAAAAATAAGGACATTGAAGTGTTCAGGCGATAAAGGGTCATGAGATTAGGGCACCCTGTTCTCAAATGGTTCAATAATAATAATAATGATGATGTATAAATATGGCAGGAAGATAGCAAGTTACCATGTTAATAAATGGTAAATTAGGTGAAGGGTACAAAGAAGTTTATGGACTATACACACAAGTTTCCTATAATGTTGAAATGTTTCCTAAATGAAAGTTAAAATAACAGCACCTTTAATTATACAGAAATTCCAGCTTTTGTCTAGGATAACAGACACCGGAAAACAATACCACTCCCACTGTAACAAGAAAAAGCCAAATAATCTATAGAACCATATCTATTCTTGAATCCATCAGAAATCCATCAGTTGTAGGATAATCAAATAGCCTGAAATTTAAGGAAAGACAGATGTCCCCAAGGAGAGATGGGACATAAGCAATAGGACACATGTGGCTGTGGACAGAAGGAAAATGAAAATGTGATACAAGTGGGTTAAGAGTTCAACTATATTTAATTCATTGTTAATAGCTGGATGTAGGTTAGCATGAAAATATATAATCCCAGTAGCCAGAGACACAAAAGGAGAGACACCCATTTACAGGCTCTTTCTCCACAAACCTCCACTGGACACTCGAAATTGGAAAAAGTATCTCTTGGTTGTACAGGTCTGACAGAGGGAGGCAGCTGCCTATGTAGGAAAGGCACAAACCTTTCCTTTCCCATACTCATAAGAAATAAAGATATAAAGCTATTGAGAGAAAGACAAAAAATGTCACCTTAGGACACAGGTAAAAACCCACTGCTGCTGAGCAAAAAGAAAAGAAAAAAAGTTCTCTACTTCAGAGGGAGAAGCAGAAAATCTTCCTGGGCTCAAATGATTAGAAGTCTACAGTTGAGGAGAAGCAGGATTTCTGTTAAAGTCTCATCCCCCAGACTCAAGAACAAAGGGCTCCTAAGACTGAAGCTGGACCAGAAAAACAGAGAACACTCCCACTCCCCACATCTAGGTTAGCAAGGACAGTGTAAGGAGCAGTTTACCATTGGAGACAAGAACATGGAGAAAAACCCTGTATAAAGCACAGTAAAAAAGGGAAGGTATAAAGTGAAGGGTGTTACAAAAACACTGAGTGACCAATAATTAATTCCACTCTTAGGTATATATCCAAAGGAATTAAAGTAGGACACACACAGATACCTGAAAGCCAATGTTCATTACAGCATTATTCATAATAGCTAAAAGGTGCAAAAGCCCACATGTCCTTCAACTGATGGATAACGAAAATGTGATATATGCACTCAATAAAAAATGTGGTCTTTTTTTTTTAATAAATTTTTTAAAGATTTTATTTATTTATTTGTCAGGGAGAGAGAGGAGCGAAAGTGAGCACAAGCAGACAGAGTGGTAGGCAGAGGCAGAGGGAGAAGCAGGCTCCCTGCCGAGCAAGGAGTCCGATGCGGGACTCGATCCCAGGATGCTGGGATCATGACCTGAGCCGAAGGCAGCCGCCCAACCAACTGAGCCACCCAGGCGTCCCAAAAAACGTGGTCTTAAATAGAACTGATTGATTGGTGTATGTTACAACATGAATGAACCTTGAAAACATTGTAAGTGAAACAAAAAAAGTAACATATGGTCAGATGTTGTATGATTAAATTTATAAGAAATGTCCAGAATAGGCAAACCTATAAAGATAGAAAGCAAATTAGTGGTTGCCTAGAACTAGGGAATGTGGGGGGATAAGGTCGTATCTCCAAAATGGTACAGGGATCTTCTTGAGGTGATGGAAATATTCTAAAGTTAACTGTGCTGATGGTTGTGTGTATCTGTAAATATACTTAAAAAATCAATGAACTGTACACTTCATTTGACTAAATTGTGTAGTATGTAAATTATACCAATAAAGCTGTTAAAACATAATTGAAAAATCTACAAATAGACTCACAGACTTAATAGACTTTATAGATAATAAAAGCAGTATCTCAAATAAGCAGGAAAAACATGCATACTTGGTAAGATCTCACTTAGGAATCTATCCCCAAGATACACTAACAAAATTGTTAAAGAACATGTAAATATTCACTGTAAGAGACCAGAAACTATCCAAACATCAATATGAGACAGGTTTAATAAACTATAGTATACCCATAATATAGGGTACTGTAACACTTTAAAAACAACGAGGACTACCTTAATTCTGCTACGTAATAACCTCCACTACTATTTTAGTGAGAGAGAGTGAGCAGGGGGAGAGAGGGAGAGAATCTCAAGCAGGCTCCCCGCTGAGTGTAGAGCCCCACTCGAGTCTTGATCTCATGACTCTGAGATCATTATCTGAGCCAAAATCAAGAGCCAGATGCTTAACCAACTGAACCACCCCAGTGTACCTCCATGATATATTGTTAAGTGAAACAAGCCAAGTTGGGACAATGCGTATATATACAGAGAGTACTACAAGTAGATATAGTTAGAAACATTTACTAAAAATAACAGCAATGGAGGGGCACCTGGGTGGCTCAGTTGTTAAGCGTCTGCCTTTGGCAGAGGTCATGATCCCAGGGTCCTGGGATTGAGCCCCACATTGGGCTCCTTGCTCAGTGGGAAGCCTGCTTCTCCCTCTCCCACTCCCCCTGCTTGTGTTCCCTCTCTCGCTGTGACTCTCTCTGTCAAATAAATAAATAAAATATTTTAAAAAATAACAGAAATGGAATAATAATCAGGAAAAAAATTTTATGGTTAGGAATAGACTATTAGGAATAGAGAAGGAAGCCAGACTATTTTGAATACACTATTTCATTGAAAACAAAATAAGTGAACCTAAATGCATACTAAATTAGTATTATAACCACACAGAAGACTATTTCAAGTGACTTTAAACTACAGTACTTTGATTATCTCTCTCCAGGGGGATATACCCTAAGAACATACACTAAACTCTTTAAAAAAGAAACTTCAACACTTTTAGAAATCTTTTTGATTGAAGGAGATAGAAGACATACAGAAGTAGTATTTAAAAAAAAAAAAATGCAGTCCTGAAACTAAATTAGAATCACTTTGAACTCATGATATATTTTTCTTCAAAATTAAGATAAAACCTATCCTGTTCATTGAAAAAAATCTATGAACAAGTAACACTGAGTTCCACTAGCACTCATATATATACTATTTCCCACTAAAAAGAACAAAGTGGCTGATTCCAGGGTAGAAGCAGGAAATAGGACATTTTATGATACCAGCTAGTGAATATGCTATAAGAGATTACTAGGGTCATGTCAAGATACAACATTTAAATATTAACAAGGATAATAACTGCACTGTCTTAAAACACACTAGATATGTTTAAATGCAAAAATTCATAATGATAAAAACTATTTGGCCAATACTGGAAGATGCTTAAAAGACCACCCTAATATTTTGACAATTAATAAATGAAAGGAAAGAATCATATGAACTACAGGCATACCTCAGAAATACTGTGGATTCTGTTCCAGACCACTGAAATAAAGGGAATATCGCAACAAAGTGAGTCAAGTGAATTTTTTCATTTCCCAGTGCATATAAAAGTCATGTTTACCCTGTATTTTGCTGTAGTAAGCATGCAATATCATTATGTCTTAAGAAAAGTGAATACCTTAAAAATAAAATACTGCTAAAAATATTAGCCATTATCTGAGCTTTCAGCAAGTTGTAATCTTTTGGCTGGTGGAAGGTCCTGCCTCAATGTTGATGGCTGCTGACCAATCAGTGTGGTGGTTGCTAAAGGCTCGGGTGGCTATGGCAATTTCTTAAAAATAAGACAATAAACTTTGCCACAATTGACTTTTCCTTTCATGAACGATTTCTCTGTAGCATGTGATGCTGTTTGATAGCATTTTACCTACAGAATTTCGTTCAAAATTGAAGTCAATATTCTCAAACTCTGATGCTGCTTATTATCTAAATATATGTAATATTTTAAATCTTTTGCTGTCATTTCAACAATCTTCACAATATCTTCACCAGGAGTAGACACCATCCCAAGAAAAACTATTTCCTCATTCATAAGAAGCAACTCCTCATGTGCTCAAGTTCTATCATGAAACTGTAGCAACTGAATCACATTTTTAGGATCCTTTTCTTTCTTCCTTTTTTTTAAGTTTTTTTTTTAATTCCAGTTAGTTTACATACAGTGTTATATGAATTTCAGGTGTACAATGTAGTAATTCAACACTTACATCACTCTGTGCTCATCACTACAGATACATTCTTTAATAGCCATCACTATTTAACCCACGAGAATACCCAGTGGGAAAAAGACAGTCTCTTCAACAAATGGTGTTGGGAAAATTAAAAGCAACATACAAAAGAATGAAATTGAACCACTGTCTTACACCTTACACAAAAATAAACTCAAAATGATCAAAGACCTAACTGTAAGACATGAAACCATGAAAGTCCTAGGAGAGAACATAGATTTAACTTCTTTGATACTGGCTGTAGCAACCTCTATATGTCTCCCGAGGCAAGGGAAACAAAAGCAAAAATAAATCATTGGGACTAGATCAAGATAAAAAGTTACTGTGCAGAGAAGACTCCACTTCTAATTCTAGTTCTATTGCTATTTCTACCACATCGGCAATTATGCCCTCCACTGAACACCTCAAAGCCATCAAATTCCAAACTCCTGTTTATGTTGATATTTTGATCTCTTCCCAGGAATCAGGAATGTTCTTGGCATCTAAAAGGGTGAATCCTTTACAAAAGGCTTTCAATTTACTTTGCCCACATCCATCACAGAATCACCACCTATGGCAGCTATAGTCTTACAAAGTATGTTTCTTAAATAAGATTTAAAATCAAAATTACTCCTTGAGGGGGCGCCTGGGTGGCTCAGTGGGTTAAAGCCTCTGCCTTTGGCTCAGGTCATGATCCCAGGGTCCTGGGATTGAGCCCCACATCGGGCTCTCTGCTCTACAGGGAGCCTGCTTCCTCCTCTCTTTCTCTCTGCCTGCCTCTCTGCCTACTTAAGGATCTCTGTCTGTCAAATAAATAAATAAAATCTTAAAAAAAAAAAAAACTTATTCCTTGATCCATGGGCTGCAGAATGGATATTGTGTTAGCAGGCACGATGACAACAGTAACTCTCATTGTACATCTCCATTGCAGCTCTTGGATGACCAGGCACATTGTCAATGAACAGTAGTATTTTGAAAGGAATCTTTTTTTCCTTAGCAGTAGGTTTCAGCAGTGGTTTAAAGAATTCAGGAAACCATGTTGAAAATACATGTGCTCTCCCCCAGGCTTTGTTGTTCCATTTATGGAGCAACAGGAGAGTAGATTTAGCATAATTCTGAAGGTCCTTAGGATTTTCACAATGGTAAGTGAAGCAGTGGCTTCACCTTGAAGTCAACAGGCTTCATTATCCCATAACAAGAGAGTCAACCTTGTCGTTTGAAGCCAGGCATTGACCTCTCCTCTCTAGCTGTCAAAGTCCTAGATGGCATCTTATTCCTAATATAAAGTTGTTCCGTCTACATTGAAAATCTGTTGTTTAGTGTAGCTACCTTCATGCATCATCCTAGCTAGATCTTCTGAATGATTTGGTGGAACTTCTGTACCAGCACTTTGCTGCTCCACCGTTCATTGTTAAGTGAACCTTAAACCTCATGAACCAACTTCTGGCTTCAAACGTTCACAGCTTCCTCACCAATCTCAGCCTTCACAGAACTGAGGAGAGTTAGGGCCTTGGACAACGCTCGGCTTCAGGTAGTGATGTGGTCACTTTGATCTTCTATCCAGACCACGAAAACTCTGTCTCTATATCAGCAATAAAGCCATGTTGCTTTCTTATCATCTGTGTGTTCACCGGAGTAGCACTTTTAATTTCCTTCAAGAACCTTTCCTTTGCAGTCACAAGTTGGCTGTTTTTCACAAGAGGCCTAGCTTTTGGCCTGTCTCAGCTTTTGACTTGCCTTCCTCACTAAGCTTAATCATTTCTAGCTTTTGATTTAATGTGAGAGACACACAACTCTTTCTTTCACTTGAACATTTAGAGGCCATTGTACAGCTATTAACTGGCCTCATTTCAATATGGTTGTATCTCAAGAAACAGGGAGAGGGAGAAAAACAGGAAATGACTGGTCAGTGGAGCAGTAAGAACACTTTTATTGATTAAGTATGCCATTTTGAATGGGTGTGGTTCCAACAATTACAATAGTAACATTAGAGATCACTGATTACAGATCATCCTAACACATTATAACAAAAAAATCAGAAATACTGTAAGAATTACCAATATGTAACATTGTGATAACCAAGTAACCAAATGCTGTTGGGAAAAGGGCACCAACTGACTTGTTTAATGAACGGTTGCCACAAACCTTCAATTTGTGAAAAATGCTGTATCTATGAAGCATAATAATGTAAGGCAAACAAAATGGGTATGTCTGCCTTTCTATTATAAACTATGCCAATGAGTAACCAAATAGAAGTAAATGGTCTAAGCTTCTCTTTATAAAAGGATTCTAATTAATACGTGAGGGAACGACAAAATTAGAGTATCATTTTGCAAACCCTAATGAATTAAGGGATCTAAACACTGAACATTAATGGTTGCTAACACCATAAAAAGATACTGTCACACCTTATGTGCTTTCTTGACATTATGTGCCTCCTGGGGTCGGGGGTGGGGGGCACTGAATCTGACCAAGCTATAGGTCCAACTACCAATTTATAGGAAATAGAGAGGAACTAACATCATAGGAATGAAATCAGCAAAACACACCTGTGGGAAACTCTACAAATAAAATAAGGAATTTTTTAAAAATCTACAAATAAAATCCAGGAATTTTTAAAAAGAGACACTGAGGGAGAAACAAATTCAAAGAAAGACACCTAAAGGTGTCCATACCCTAACCTCTAAGACCTGTGGGTATGTTACTTATGCAGTAAAAAGAACTTTAAAGATGTGGTAAAGGTCTTAAAATGGGGAAATTACTCTAGGTTATCCTGGGCCCAATATATCACAAGATCCCTCATAAAAGAGAGGCAGGAGAGGAGCCAGAGCTGCAATGATAAAAGCAGTAGCCAGAAAGATCTGAAGGTGCTATACTGCTGGCTCTGAAGACAGAGGAAGAGGCCATAAAGCCAAGAAATGGGTGCAGTTTCCAGAATATGGACAATCATCACCTTGAAGTTCTTTAGAAGAATGCATCTTTAGAAGAATACAACCTTGCTGAAACCTTGATTTTATCCCAATGAAACCCATTTAGAAATTGAGCTCTAAAACTATAAGAAAATAAATCTTTTACGTTGTTTTAGGCTACTAAGTGTGTGGTAACTTGTTGCAGCAGCAACAGGAAACTAATATATTAATGAATCACAGTGTGGAAATCCTATGTGGATCCTGATTTTTCTTGAAATAATTAAAGGGGTGCCTGGGTAGCTCAGTCAGTTAAGTGTTCAATTCTTGGTTTCAGCTCAGGTCTTGATCTCAGGGTCGTGAATTCAAGCCCCACACTGACCTCAATGCTGGGTGGGAGCCCACTAAGGTAAACAAATAAATAAAATGACTAATTTAAAAATTTGTATGATATCTTAAAAATTGGAAATTTGACCCTGCATATTTGATATCAAGGAATTTTTTTACATTTGATAATGGTAGTGAGGTTAACAATTTTTTAATATATATATTTTTTAAATGTAGGCTCCATACCCAGTTGGGAAACCAACTGGGGCTTTAAGTCAAGACCCTGAGATCAAGACCTGAGCTGAGGTCAAGAGTTGGACCCTTAACTGCCTGAGCCACCCATGCACACCAACAATTTTTTTAAAGAATACTTATCTTCAAGACACTAAATAAAAAGTTTCATTGATGAAACAATGTATCTGTGATTTGTGACAAAATGATGAGCATGATTAGCCATGGACAGATATGTTGTGAGTGGATTTGTTATTTTATTCTGCCTACCTTTATGTATGTTCAAAATTCTTTAAAGTAAAAAGTTAAAAAAAAAAAAAACTACAAGAAGTGTGATTCCTAATAGTGAAATGAACATACCCTTGAAACAAAAAAACAACTCAATGCCCACACTCTTTTCTCAACCTCATCCTAAGAGTCTTAGCCAATGCACCCAAACCAAGCAAAACTAAAGAACTGGAAAGAAGGAGGAATACTATCTTCATTGTCTGGTAGTATTTACAGTAGTCCCCGGTTATCCCCAGTTTTGCCTTCCACAGCCTGAATTACCCAAGGTCAAATGTGGTTCAGAAGTAGATAATCCTCTTCAGAAATCAATAATAGCCTAACACTATGTTACAATGCCTACATCATTAACCTCACTTCATCTCATCACTTCATCCCACATCATCACAAGAAGGGTAAGTATAGTACAAGGAGATTGTAAGCGAGACCACATTCACGTAGCTTTTATTATAGTATATTGTTATAAATGTTCTGTCTTATTATTACTGTTAATTTCTTATGGTGCCTAACATAAATTAAACTTTATCATAGGTATGTATGTATAAGGAAAAACACTGTATACATATATATAGGTACTCTCTGCTATTTCCAGCATCTGCTAGCCCCCATGGATATGAGGAGGGACTACCATATGTAGAGAAAACCTAAAAGAATCCATCAACTGCAGAAAAAATGTTTTGAATTATAAGCAGTGTGGCCACAAAATCAATATCCAAAATGCCATTTCATTTCAATATATCAGAAAGCATAATTTTAAAAATAATAAATAGCATTTATACTCTTTAACTATGAAAATAAATCTAACAAAACGTGTGTAAGACCTATTGGGAGAAAATAATGAAACATTAATGAAACACATTAAAGAAAACATAGGAGCACCTGAGTGGCTCAGTCGGTTAAGTGTCTGCCTTCAGCTCAGGTCATGAACCCAGGGTCCTGGAATCGAGTCCCACATCAGGCTCCCTGCTCAGCAGAGAGCATGCTTCTCACTCTCCCTCTCCCTCCACCGGTGCTCACTCACTCACTCACTCACTCACTTTCCCTCTCTCAAATAAATACATAAAATCTTTAAAAAAAAACAAACAATTTTCATGGGTAAAAGAGGTCATTATAAAGATATCGAGTCTTCCCCCTCAAAAAGAGGACACACACAAAATAGATAATCACGTCAAAAAATGGGCAGAAGACGTGAACAGACACTTCTCCAAAGAAGACATACAAATGGCTAACAGACACATGAAAAAATGTTCATCATCATTAGCAATTAGGGAGATTCAAGGTTCAAACCAAAACCACATTGAGATACTACCTTATGCCAGTTAGAATGGCCAAAATTAAGAAGACAGTAAACAATATGTGTTGGAGAGGATGTGAAGAAAGGGGAACCCTCGTACACTGTTGGTTGGAATGCAAGTTGGTACAGCCACTTTGGAAATCAGTGTGGAGATTCCTTAAGAAAAACAGAGCTTCCCTATGACCCTGCAATTGCACTACTGGGTATTTACCCCAAAGGTACTGATGTAGTGGAAAGAAGGGCCTTCTGTACCCTAATGTTCATAGCAGCAATGGCCACAGTTGTCAAACTGTGGAAAGAACCAAGATGCCCTTCAACGGATGAATGGATAAAGATATGGTCCATATATATAATGGAGTATTATGCCTCTGTCAAAGGATGAATACTCAACTTTTGTATCAACATGGACAGGACTGGAAGAGATTATGCTGAGTGAAATAAGTCAAGCAGAGAGAGTCAATTACCATATGGTTTCACTTACTTGTGGAGCATAAGGAATAACACAGAGGACATTGGGAGGTGGAGAGGAGAAGTGAGTTGGGAGAAATCAGAGGGAGACACAAACCATGAAAGACTGTGGACTCTGAGAAACAAACTGAGGGTTTTGGAGGGGAGGGGGTTGGGGGTTGAGTGAGCCTCGTGGTGGGTATTATGGAGGGCATGTATTGCATGGAGCACTGGGTGTGGTGCATAAACAATGAATTTTGGAACACTGAAAACAAATAAAGTAAAATAAAAAAAAAAAAAAGAGGACACTTAATGTAATTCCAATAAAAGCCCCGCCCGATTTTCTAGTGCAACTTGACTAACTGATTCTAAAATTCACATGGGGTAGTAACTAAAGACCCAATAGTAAGCCAACACATTCGTAAAGAATATGGTGAGTGAATCTGATACAGCAAATGTCAAGATTTACTATGGAGCTACAGACAAATGATTTCCTGAATTTCCATTTAGACATCTTTCAACTTAGCCTATATCTTGGCCAAGGGTCATTTCAGTAGAATAAGAAAACCATAAAGAAAGAAGAGAAGAAAACTAGAGCTATATTTCAATTTGCTCCTCACCACTTCCTTAGGAATTCAAATGCCTCCATTCAGGTCTTTTATTTATTTATTTTTTTAAAGATTTCATTTATTTATTTGAGAGAAGGAGAGAGAAACCATGAGCAGAGGGGAGGAGCAGAGGGAGAAGCATGCTCCCCAGTAAGCAGGGAGCGTGACACAGGGCTCGATTCTGGGACTCTGGGATCACGACCTGAGCCAAAGGCAGACTGCTCAACTGACTCAGCCTCCAGGCACCCCTCCATTCAGGTCCTTTAAAACATAAAAGCAAAAGCGTACCTTCTAAAAGGTGCATATAAAATAAAAAAGCAAAAATAAAAACATTAAATATATAAATATAAAAGTATAAAACTTCAAAATATTACAAAAACTAAAAAAAAAATAACATTTTTTTAACAGGTAGAAAAACAGAAACTCTAAAAAGCAAATTTGGGGCTAAGACCAAGCTTAAATTTTAGGGTGTTTCGAAGTCCTAAAACAGAAATTTTAAAAGGTTTATAAAATTTTATTAACCCCAAAAGAAGTCCCAGAACCTTTAGGGTCATTTTCCCATTCTCTTTCTCACTCTCCCTTTTCACATCTGAATCACAAGTGGTTTAACATATCTGAGTAACTAATGTGATGTCAATAAAATCACACTCAAGTTGTCACATTGGCTGGAGTTTCATTCAATTCAGTAGGTTTAATTTTCCAAATAGTTTAAATCAGAAATGTTGTCAAACAACAGCAAAGCTAAACAAATGCACGAGATAGAAACCCAGAGAAATATCAGGTTATTTTTATTTAATTATATAAATAATAAAACTATTTCCCTCCAAAAAGGGAGGGAAACAAATGACAAAATTAAAGATACTGATTAATCCTAGATCAAGTGAGGGAGAAAGACAGAAGTGTAATCCAATATTTCTACTTCTAGACATATACCCAAAAACAGTTATTCTAAACTGAGGGAGTGGGTAATACAACACACTATTATTTCTTGGAGCCGTGCAGCCCAAGGCGCTACTGTCAGCCGTTCAAGTAAATGAAAATCCTGTTTGAAATTATCAGCCTAGAACCTTTCTTTTGCATGGTTTTAGTACATAAGTTTTCCAGCTGATAAATCAAGGGACAAACGTGCTTTAATTTAGATTCAACAAACACTGAGAGCCTGGTATGGGTATAAATGCTGGGGGGTGGGTACATACCCGAAGGGGAATCTTAAGAAATTCCAATTCCTTTGATTTTTAAGTAAACTCCTCCATCAATTTGCCCAGTATATGACAGGAGCTTGAGAAAGGCAATTATCCTTAATTCCTCTCTCTCAACCTGACAGGAGGTCCAGTTGGCTCTATCACCAAAGCGTATCTCAAAATCTTCCACTTCTCAACATGGCCATTGCTACCAAACCAGTCTTAGCCACCATCATCTCTCTGGTTCTTCTGTTGCTCCTTTATGGTCTACTCTCCAAAAAGCAGCCACCCCTCCACATAAAATCCTCCAATGACTTAGAATAAAATCCTGTAAGGCTCTTTCCACCTGCCCCCCAATTTCATCCTTTTTAACACCTCACTCACTTATAAATTCTAGCCATGTTGTCCTTCTTTGTTCCTCCACAGAACTAGGGCCTCCACATTTGCAGTTTCCTCTGTCTAAATCATTCTTCACTCCTTTATTTATTTCACATCATACCCAATTTCACCTCACTTTCTTGACTACCTGCATCCTGCCCAACACTCCCTATTACTTTCACTGCTTTTTTCTCCAAAGCGCTTACCTCCTCTAACATACTATAGTTCTAGTTATTTATCTTTGTGTATTTCTCTACCTCCACTAGAATCTAAGTCCACAAAGGCAAGGATTTTGGTTTTCCCACTACCGGATCTGAAGTGCTTAGAAAGAGTGCCTGCTCATGGTAGGTCCTCAATAAATATCCAAATGAAGCTAAATGAATGAGCTTTATTAGTCTTACTCATAGCTGGATCTTCAGTATCTAGAACAATACCCAGCATATAGTATAATCACTCAAATTTTTGGAAGTAATGATGATTATTAAGATACTCAAATTCTAAGATACTATCAAATCTGAAGAAAATTATATTTTGCTCAGCAAAATTTGAAATTTAAGTATGGGGGCACCTGGGTGGCTCAGTGGGTTGAGCCTCTGCCTTCAGTTCAGGTCATGATCTCAGGGTCCTGGGATTGAGCCCCGTGTCGGGCTCTCTGCTCATTGGGGAGCCTGCTTCCCTCTCTCTCTCTGCCTGCCTCTCTGCCTACTTGTGATCTCTGTCAAATAAATAAATAAAGTCTTAAAAAAAAAAAAGAAAGAAATTTAAGTACAATTCTCTATTTTGTGCATGTTCAAAAAAATTCCATGATACACTTTTTTTCTTAAAGACTTAAATATGTGTCATTGCACCTTGGATAAAAAATGATGACCTAGTTTGATAACTTAGTTTTTAAAACCCGAACAGGAAACTAACCCAAATGCCCTCAGAAAATTTATATACATCAGAAAATTTATATACAGCATTCAGTAGAAAGAAGAGAACTAATGATTCAAGAAGGAGAAAGTAGAATTGATGAATTAATAACCTTAAGTAGGCAAGAGACTATGGAATCCAACATTCATGTAGAGGGACTGATTTAGTAAGTGAAACAGAGAAGAAGATAGAACATACGGTACAGCTGTAAGGGAGTGTGTAGATAAGGTTGTAGAAGCCGGCAGCAGTTTTGTTCTGATTGTGGAAACTGTCTCAGACTACAGTATCTAGTAAGGAGCATGGAGACAATGTGTAGTAAGGAGATGAGAACCTGCATCAGATTCCTGACAGATTCTAATTCTTAAGGACCAACTGAAAGGAAAATACAGCACTAAGAAGTAGTGCTTAAAGACATTAAAGAAAAATTGGGATACTGTGGTATCACAGAAGCCACAAGATGTATTTCAAGAGACGGGACTGTTCAAATGCACTGATGGCACATCTTCAGAGTGAAATGGTCCAAAGCCAACTCACCATGGCCAACACAGAAGGTGACATGATGGTACATCTGAAGAGTGAAACGGTCCAAAACCAACTCCCTGTGGCAAAGCGAACACCCTATGGCCAGCATAGAAGGTAACACCCTTCACTTGGGAAGGGAAGCAAGCATTGTGGAAAAGCTGACTTTCTACAACAGCTTATGTTGCAACATAAAATCAATTATCTTGAGTGTGCATACATCCTTACAGTGTAAGTAAATTTAGCTTGTTTCTCCCAAAGAAATAGTAACCTCCCAAATCGTACTGATATAGTATTAAACATTTTCTAAAATTTTTTAAAAAGAAAAATAATGCAATAGTATGTAACAGAGCATCAAGTTGGTTAATTCCCATATGGTTTATTATCTTCATAAAAGTCAACCCCTTCCAAAACTCATGTAAGTTTCGCCATTAAATCTGCACAGTAAATGTAGAGTTTGACTTTCTACTCTATGAGAATACAGCTTTCAAAGTACAGCCTATTCGCAGGATTATTAGTATAAATTACTCAGAAGAATCACTTCATCTGTAGATTTGAGCCAGCATTTTAAAGCAACACTGCCACCAGAAGACTAGAAAGAAAAATAACTGCTAAAAACTACAGTGCAGCCTAATTACAGAACATTTACCTGGTTTCTCAACCTAGCTATATTACAGCCTGCCTACTAACAGCTCTTCAAAAACACTCATTCTTCTCCGAACTCAGAATTTTTTCATCATCAGCTAACCCACCAAGACACGTTTCACTAGGTCACCTACTAGCACACAGGTTTCAAATCCGAGTCAGTCTTCAAGTGCAGCAAAACAAATTAACAGGGAGCGTTCAACTGCTTTCTGTAGACAATAAATGAAAAACAAATACATAATGCCCTGGGGTCAGCATCTTTGTATTAGATTAACGGTAAACTTAATCAGGCACCCGATTAAGCTCTAAAGATCCCTTAGAGACGAAGAGCACAACCTTCCAGACTCAAAATGTATCAAAGAAAAAAAGCAATAAGATTAAGTAGGATAAAAAGCACTAATTAAACGGGATCAACTTGACACACTCTTTTGAACTTAAAAATTGTATCCTAATGTCCCGTCCTCATCTAGATAGTGTTTACAAGGTAGGTACAAATGCAGTCTTCAATCACTTCGTGTATGCAAAACATCGATGATTTTTTTAAATAGGTGATTAAACATTGTGTCCTAATGCCAAAAAACTCCGCACTGTGTCACGGAATCGCTAAATTTGTCATTGTTCACAACTGGGGAAAACTTGGTCCTGGTGGGAACTAAGTCCCCGGCTCGCGTCCAGGGACCCCTGAGTCAACAGGTTTCCCCTTCACCGGGCGGTTCCGAGGCGCCCAGCGCGCCCCGGGGGCTCGCCTGGCTGCTGGCGCATGTCCGGGATTAAAGGGCTGGCCGGAGAGGGCGTGCCCGGCCCGGCCGCGCCGCCGCCGCTTACCCGGTAGTTGCTCGAGCCCACCCAGCCGGTGAGCGCGTCGACCGTCTTGCCCAGGCGGCCCAGGTCCTCCTCCAGGTCCGGGATGGCGCCGGGGGCGCCGAGATAGAGCAGCAGCTCCTGGCCGACCTGCAGACGGCCGCCGACGTCCTTCTGTTGCACCTGGGCGCTGAAGTACTCCATGCTGCGGGGCTCCATGGCCGCCCGCCCGCCCGGGAGCGACCAACTTTTGCCGAGCGCCGCCCAGCCGCCAGTGCGGGTCCCCGCGGGAACGGGCGGGACGCGCTCGGTCCGGCCGACGCGCGGCTCGCGGGACGCGGCGGGCGGCGGGACTAGCGCCAGGCGCTGAGCGGCCCCCAAACTAGTCAAACTCGGCGCCCCCCGCCACCCAGCCCGCTTTAGAGGCCGCGGCCGCCGGCTACGTCAGCACGCGCATGACGTCAGCGCGACGCGGGCGAGCGTCCGCCTTTCTCGGCTGCCGCTTCCCGGCGGCGGCTGCTCGGGAGGAATCTTCTGGGCGTAGTGGGACCCCTGGCGGGAGTTGGGGTCTAACTGGGTCAGCACTCCTGTAAGAGACTGGCCCATATCGGGCACCCACTATCACAGCTTCCTTCCCTCACTCTGTAAAATAGAGAAGTTTTCTTTTGCTTGAAATCAGTACCTGGGAAAGTTTCTGGCACTCGGAAATCCCACTTCCCCATCTCCACACTCGTTTTTTTGTTTTTGTTTTAGTTTTTGTTTTAACCTGGTAAGAATACACTTCCTCCTAGAACACCATGACTCCTGCTTCCAGCCACCATCGTCGGTTGGGTCACCATGTAATTCTTTTTGTTTTTAACTGAGGTTTAATTTACATGGAATAAAATACACGTATTTTAAGTGTACAGCCCATGAGTTTTGGGCAAATGTATTCACCAGGGTAACGACAGCACCAATGAATATATAGCGCATTTCCACCACTCTGATAAGTTCTAGGAACTTCCCAGTCAATAACCACTCCCTCCAAAGCAATTCTAATCTAATTTCTATTACCTTAGCGTAGTTCTCCCCGTTCTTTAACATCACATCACTTCATACAGTCTGTAGTCTTTGGAGCCAGACTTCTTCCCCTTAGCGTAATGTTTCGAGATCCATCCAGTACTGCTAGTATTTCAGTAGTCCTTCTTTATTGCTGGGTAGAATTCCATGGTATGGAAGCAGTACAATTGTTGACCCATTCATCTGTGTATAGACTTTTACGTTTTCAGCTTTTTAATAATTACATATAAAGCCGCTATAACCGTTAGTGTATAAGTCATGGTGTCGACACATGTTTTCGCTTCTCTTGGGTAAACACCAAAGACTGGAATTACTAGGTCTTCAGATGCGCATGTATTTAACTTGGGGAGAAACTGCCAAATTGTTGTTCAAAGTGGCTGGACTATCTTAACACTCTGACCAGCTTGAGAGTTCCAGTTGCTCCACATTCTCCACCCTATTTAGTATGGTTAGGTTATTAGTTTTAGAAATTTTAGTGAGTGTTCCTATAACCAAAAGTGACCACTGCTCTTGGTCCTCCATTCATCTTTCTGAACTCGGGGATCACACTAGATAATCTTTAAGTCATAAGAAAAGTAAATAGTCCTCAAGTTATATGATAATACTGTGGCATTTGAATAACCCTGGAAGTACTTGTAAAATGCTTGGTAAACTCTGGTTACTATTACCCATATACACCTGTGTGTGTTTTGTTAATTCATCAACAAATATCTTCTGAGCACTTGTTACATGCCAGACATTGCCAGAGTCCACTGATACAAAGTTCACTTAAATCTCCACCCATTACAAACTCAAATAGAGACCCCCCAAAAAATAAAAATAAAAATAAAAAATCAGTATTTGCAGGATGCTACAGTAGAATAAGCAAAGGGTTTTGGGAAGCCTAGATGAGAGGTTACTTATTTAGAAAGTACCAAGAATGGGCGTAGGGGAGTTGTTAATCAGGGAGGGCTTCCTACAAGAGGTTATCTTTAAATTGAGATTTGAGGGTACATAGGAATTAACTAAGGAAGTGGTTTCCTGGGGAATAGGTTATCTACAAAATGTAGTTTTAGGGTGCCTGGGTAGCTCAGTGGTTAAAGCCTCTGCCTTCGGTTCAGGTCATGATCTCAGGGTCCTGGGATCAAGCCCAGGGAGCTCAGCTGGGAGCCTGCTTCCCCCTCTCGCTCTGTGCCTGCCTCTCTGCCTACCTGTGATCTCTGTCTGTCAAATAAATAAATAAAGTCTTTTTAAAAATGTAGTCTTGACTGTTGTAATACTATAAAATATAAAATCTACATATTTCTCTATATCACTGTTGTCTATCATAGGTTAAACATCATTAGAACAGAAAGTTCTCAGACTTTCTAGTTCACAGCAGTTAGTATCTCAGTCATTTTTTTACACACCTCTAAACAACAACAACAACAACAAAAGTAAGAAATACCACCTACTGAATAGTAAGATCCAAACAACTTAATGAATATTCATATCTTAGTAGGCTTATGAAAAATAATACACAGAAATTGAGAAAAATACATTTCTAAAGATTTATTTATTTGAGAGAAAGAGAGAGATTCCCGGGGTGGGGGGCGGGGAGAGGGAAAGAATCCCAAGCAGAATCCATGCTGAGGTGAAGCCCAAGGCAGGGCTCAATCTCGTAACCCATAAGATCATGACCTGAGCAGAAACAAGAAAGAGTAAGATGCTCAGACCACTGAGCCATGCAGGCGCCCAGAGAAAAACACATTTTTAATTTTACTTTCCAATAACCACACTTAGGTACTTATGAAATGTCTGTACCTCTTGGCACTGTGCAATTTCTCAAACCACGATTCAGATGGGATTGATTCTGCCATCTTCATTCTGTTGTATGTGGACTTCTGTGCTGCACAGAAAACAGCCTTGCAAAGATATGACATCAATGAAAGACATGTACCACAATTTAATGTTGAAACTGTGAACTTTCTGGAGCCGGTATAGTTCACATCATGTCTGAAAGATACCAGGTATACTGTTTCCCTCTAAAATTTAAAATATCCTGGATTGCTCTAGGTGAGCTTGCTGCAGCACCCCGGGGTGCCTGAGCACACAGTTTAGAAAACTTAGCAGACAGATAACCTGACAAAACCCAAGTTCTCAGAGAGACAACGAACAGGAAACACAAACAGCAGCTCATGTAGGAAGAAGGTAAGGGTCCAATGAGAACTGTTTTACAAAGGCTGTTGCCTGAAGAGCTCAGCTTCACTTATGCTAGGTCTTTTACTCCTCCAAGCAATCCCATATGGAAGGTATTGAATCCTCATTTTAGAGGCAAAAAAGCTGAGGCTCTGAGGTTAAGTCTCCAGTCTGTCTCATGATTTCAGATACATGATTAAAACAGAGGATGTCTGGCTTCTATGGTCTCCCAAATACATAATCTTAAAGGAAAGAAGATGAAAACAATTTTTTTAATTAACTACCAAAATAATAACACTCCTTGCATGACATAGACTTTCTTTGAGTTTCTCTATAATATTTTCACTTAGAACCTACTTTTCTCTGAATTACTATTTTATCTATTTATTTATTTATTTAGAAAGCATGTGAGCAGGGGGAAGGGCAGAGGGAGAGGCCGAGAATCTCATGTCAACTGTTCTGAGTGTGGAGCCTGATGTGGGGCTCGATTTCACAGTCCTGAGATCACAACCTGCACTGAAACCAAGAGTCAGATGCTTAACTGCCTGAGTCATCCAGGCACCCCTCTGAATTACTATTAAAAAGAAAAAGATAAGGAGAAGAAGGAAATGGGTAGGAATCTTGGGAAAAAAACAGCGTAGGAAATATCTACATTCTTTCATAATCAGTCACTAAAATGTATCTGGTAGTACAAGTCTATTTTTAACTGGCAACAAGACCGAAATAGAGCATTTAAGTACAGGAGACTGACTTCCTGACGTATTCGTTCATTATTTGTGATGATAGTGGAAACTATGAGCAGACGTTATTATGACACTGAACCTTATTTTCCATTTGAAGACTAAGAGACAAATCACTGCTAGTTTGAAACCATACTTCGATAAATACTCATCAAGTAGGGCACTATGTTAAAATACTAGAGTGGGAGAGGGGCATTAGATGACTTACCAAAGGTAGATCAATCCCTCCTCAGAGGTTAAGTATGTACACAAATGTTCAGAGCAGCTTTATTCAAAATAGCCTAACCTGGAAACACCCCAGGTGCCTACCAACTGGATATAAACCCATACAATAGAATTCTGCAAAATAATAAAAAATAACTACTGATTGACTCAACAATGGGGATAAGTCCCCAAAAAACTATGTTAAGCACAAGACACAAAAGAGTGATTCTATATCTATGAAGTGCCAATACAGGGAAAACTTACTAATGGTAATATAAGTTTTCACAAAGAATGGGAGTCCGTGGATACCGAGTAGGAGGGAACATTCTGCATCTTGATCCGAGAGGTGATTATGTTACTGGATTGCAGGTTCTTGTCTCAAGAAGTCGAAGAATGAATCTCGTAGACACTAAAGGGTGAAGTGAAGTGAAAGTTTGTTAAGTGAAAGTGAGAGCAGAAAGCAAAGAAGCAGCTGTCTAGAGTGAAAGGGGTCCCAAATGGGTTGCCACTGAGTGCTTTTAGTGGCAGGCAGTCTTTATTGAGAACTGACCGGGAAGCTTGTGGCCTTGAGCTTCTTGGTGTGCCCTCTTGGTTTGAGTATGGAGTATTGATAACACCCTTAATGACTTAATTCTTTGAGGTTTGGCCACTTTTTGTGATACAATGTAGCCACCAAAGAAAAATACTCCCTAATATTTAGGGCCAGGTGGTCTGTTTCCTTATCTCTCCTTCTCTCTGACTTAGCACTTCTGCCTGCTAAGAATAGTTTCAGGGTCCCCCTGCCTTTCCCTGCCTAACCCTTAACCCTTTCCTTATTCAATTATAACAAAATACGCATAGGTAAAAAAAATTCAGCAAGTTCTGTACTTAAGATTAGTACATGGTGCATCTGCAATATGTATGTTATAACTGCAGAAAAATGGGGAAATTTTAGGAACAAAGGACTAAAAGGGAAATAGAGGATAAAAGAGTTATGGTATATTGCAGTGTTATCCAATAGAAATACAATATATGTGATCATGAAATATATATAATTAAAAATTGTCTAGTAGCCACATTTTATTTTATTCTTTTTAAAGATTTTTTTTTATTTATTTGACAGACAGATCACAAGTAGGCAGAGAGGCAGGCAGAGATAGAGAGGAGGAGGAGGCAGGCTCCCTGCTGAGCAGAGAGCCTGATGTGGGACTCAATCCCAGGATCCTGGGATCATGACCTCAGCCGAAGGCAGAGGCTTTAACCACTGAGCCACCCAGGCACCCCTAGTAGCCACATTTTAAAAAGTAAAACGAAACAGGTGAATTTAGGGGCACCTGGGCAGCTCAGTCAGTTGAACATTTGGCTCTTGATTGCAGCTCAGGTCAGGATCTCATGGGTTGTAAGATGGAGGCCTGCAGTGGGATCAAGCTCTGCTTTGGGCTGCACCCTCAACCGGGAGTTGGCTTGAGATTCTTTCTCTCCCTCCCACTTTGCCCCCAACCCATGTTCTTTCTCTCTGTCTCAGATAAATAAAGCAAATTAAAAAAAAAAAAAAAAGATATGGGTGAAGTTATATTCAGAAAATATATATTTCACAATATTTTATGTAATAATATTTTAAAATAACATTGAATAATTATAAGTGATAATTTTTAATGGTTCTATTTATTTATTATATTTAATATCTTATTAATATCTAAATATTATTAAAATCTGATATCAAAATTAAAAATTATTAATAAAATATTTTATAGATTAGATACTACAGGTCTATTGAGAGTAACACCAATTTAGAATAAGAAAACAGAAGTTCTGATATTACTAGCTGTGTATGTAAAGTGATCTATTGACTTCTCTGGGTGTCAGTGTTTCAGTTTAAATAAAGGGGATTAATAATGATTGTTGGGAGAGATACTCCTCCATGAGTCTCACTAATTCTTAGCTAGTCTTGGGTATGCCAAGAATGTAAGACCTTGAAAATTCTTTGCTTGGGTTGCTTCTCAGGGTTATGTTTGCAACAAGCAACTTTGAGGGATCAAATAATGTCTCCTTCCAGGACGAAGAACAGGTTTGCTTATTGCTTGCTATAAAATGAAGAGTTCCCCAACCTCTGTTTTTCTCTTATACCTCAACCCTCATGAGATTTGGGAGGCAATGGGGAATCACTGCAAACATGTGTCATGGGTAAAAAGTTCTTTGTCTCTGACCCAGGAATCTGTGAAACAGAAACAGGCTAAGTTATCAACTTGTAAGGAGGGCAAAATCAAATCCCATCACTCATCACCAAAGACTTTTTTTTTTCTTTTTGGTAAAGATCGAATTAAGTCCATTAGAAGGTGAAGAGACTTTGCAAATGTAGCAAACATATATGAATATATAGATATATATTCATAGATGGCTCTGGAAATTAATAGATGATGATATAGACCTACCTGTCTCAGCAAATTTGTTGTAAAATTATTTCTGTGAGTAAATATTTTCTTACTGGTTTCTGATGTAAAAAACTCAAAGATGGGTTCTTGAAGAGTAGAATGCTTTGCTGAAGCAGGGGGCTAGGAGTTCAACTAGGGATAGGGTTGAAAGTGCACTGTAATTTGTGAAGTTTCTGTGACTCTGCTTATCAGGAGGGCTCTGCCCAACTCTGTAGCACCAATGGTGTCAGTTCTCCTAAATTCTTAGTATGTCCCTGGAGTGCAGAAAGACTTACTTGTGTAACCCTTCAACTGGAAAATACCTTTAAGTCTCCTAGCGTTTTTAACCCACTGAGCCACCCAGGCGCCCCCTTTTTTTTTTTTAAGATTTTATTTATTTATTGGACAAACAAGTCTCCTAGCGTTTTTAAAAAAAGATTTTTACTTATTTATTTGAGAGAGAGAGAGAACACAAGCAGTGGGGGCAGCAGAGGGAGAAGTAGCCTCCCCAGAGCCTACCATAGGAGTCGATCCCAGGACCCCGGACCATGACCAAAGGCAGATGCTTAACCCACTGAGCCACCCAGGCGCCCCATCTCTTGCCATTTTTAAGAATTTGAGATAAGTTCTATAAAGGGTAATTCAAATCCAGAAGTTACTTAAATTCTTCTAGAATTTAACTCTAAATTCCCAACTCCAAAAATGTATATGTTACAATGCTAAACATGGTAACGTTCATAAAAGGGTATGGTCCAAGGTAGAAAAGTTTACTCTTACATGGCAGATTTAAGAGAAGCTTTTTGACATATGAGCAAATGAGGTGTGTGGGAGCAGGGGTGTGATTTCAGCAAGGAGAAGCAGAGAGGGAATCCCACAAGATAAGAAAGAATCTAGACATAGAGGCAGGAAATAAATGACAGACTGAGCTTAGTAATTGCAGCCAGGCCAGTTCAGCAGGTTTCCTGGGACCTACATGAGGGAGTTCTTGTTAGAATTTGTAATCCCTAAAAAGGTTTTGTCCCAGGGGTGCCTGTGTGACTAGGTTGGTTAAGTGCCAACTCTTGATTTCAGGTCAGGTCATGATCTCAGTGTCTTGAGATTAAGCCCCTTGTTGGGCTCCATGCTCAGCAGCGATTCTGCTTGGGATTCTCTCTCTCCCTCTCCCTCTGCACCTTGCCCCTCAATGCGCTCTCTCTCTCTCTCTCTCAAAATAAATAAATAAATCTTTAAAAAACAAAAGGTATTGTCACACACATTCATTAAGGAAAATAAATAATATACCACTTGTTCATGGTAGCCAATATCTTATTTTCCATAAAAGCCTGGAAAAATGGAAGATTTTCTGTGCATGAATGACTGGAAAATTTGGTACTTTGATGTTACCAGGGAGTCCAGTAATGTTTTCCTGTCAAATGCGTCCAAGATGAAATAGATTGTGGTAAAAAATACCATGAAAATATCACTGAGAGCCATGGTATTATAGCACAATTTCTTGTCCAGGCTGCAAGGATCTACCCAGTTGGTATTTTCAAAAATAAATTCCCCACCTTATGAAAAACTGTTGAAAATTTTCTTCTGACAAGAATTATCCAGTGACTCCCACAACATCAATTCCTGCCCAGTTGCCTGTGAATGGATGTTTTATTCCAAATGGCACATCTCCGTTTCATTTAGCAGTGAGTTTACTGATAAGAAAAAAGTACAAAAAGTTTGTGTTTTGAAACTCGGTTTCTGTCTCATTTTCTGTTTTAGTTACCTATTGCGAACAGTCCTCTTCTTCTTCTTCTTCTTTTTTTTTTTAAGATTTATATATTTACTTGAGAGAGAGGGAGAGAGCATGAATGGGAGAGAGAATTTCAAGGTGACTCAGTGCTGAGCGCAGAGACCAACATAGGTCATCTCATGACCCTGAGATCAGAACCTGAGCTGAAACCAGAGTCCATTGCATAACTGACAACACCACCCAGGCACTCCACAGATTGCCTCAATCTTAACGGTTTAAAGCAACAACACATATTTATGACCTTACAGATTCTGGTGGGCCAGGAATTTGAGAGTGGCTTAACTGGAGGATTTTGGCTCAGATTCTTGCCTAAAGCAGCAAGATGTCAGCCAGGACTGCATCATCTGGAGACTTGACCCGTGTTGGAGGATCTCATTCACATGGTTGTTGGCAGGAGGCCTCAGTTCCTTACCCCATGAATTTCTCCGTAGGGTTACTTGATTGTCTTCGTAATAGGGCAGTGGACTTCCTTCAAAGTGAATGATTCAAGGCCACAGAAAAAGTTGCAATGTCTTTTATGACCTAATCTCAAGAGTTACATGCCATAATTTCCACAATAGTCTCATTATTCACACAGGTCAGTGTGGGAGGGGACTACACAAGGGCATGGAAAACTAGAGGCAATGATGGGGACCATTTTGGAGGCTGACTACCACACCACCTTTAACTGAAATACTTTTTAAATATTTATAATTGTATTTTCTTTTTTTTTTTTTTAAAGATTTTATTTATTTGGCAGAGAGAGAAAGGGAGAGAGAGAGAGGCAGGCAGAAGGAGAGGGAGAAGCAGGCTTTCCACTTAGCAGAGAGCCTGATGTGGGGCTCAATCCCAGGACCCTGGAATCATGACCTGAACCAAAGGCAGACACTTAACTGACTGAGTCACCCAGTCACCCCCCAAAGAGTAAGTTTCAGGTGTAAGTTTGAAACTGTGAGAATAGAAGAAATTCAGGAAAACCTGTAATTACTGAGGTTTTTGATAGCCAGAACTACCCAAATCTCCCTGTAATTATTTTGACAGTGTTATGTTCCAATCACCATTTTAATAAGCTAAATAAAGTTCATCTAAAATGTACAGGATATAATCCAATGTTAACTTTAATACAAATTTCCATTATTGTGGATGTATGAATGAGCCTATTTACACCAGGTTGGTATCTCTGGTTTTTGAGAAAACTGAACAGTAATTGCCCGAAACCACTTATATTTGAAGAGTCATCTTCAAATCCTATTTGTAAACTTTTAAGAAAAACTATGATTCCTTTTTAAATTATATAGAGAGGCCCCAACTGGAGTGTTACAGTAAAATGCACACATCAATTAAAAATTGTATAAAGCTTCAAGATTGGTTTTTGATTACCTTAGAAACTGACATTTACTTAAAAATATGAAAAATTGGTGATAAACCAAATGGTAGATATTTCAAAATCTGTGTAGGTCAAAAAGAGGCTGCCAATCTGAAAAATGTGTTCTTTCAAAAATGACACAGTTAACAAACACATTTGAGTAGGATTTCCCAAAAGATCATATGCAGTCTAGTTCTTTTTCTTATAGTTGAATGAATAAATAGTTGTTTTTGATTAGGAAATTATTTATAATATTTGTAATGGTGATACCTGCAAATATATGTGTTGATTAATAACTGGAGGAAATATTTTCAACCAAATAGGCAAGGATTTTAGCACACACCATTTTCCAGACACAAATGTATGGGAATGTGTAGAGATGAAACCAAATATGTGACAAAACTCCGGGAATGGTGACCCACATCAAGGCTCTTCCTCCAAGAACATTTCATGCAAATAATCTGTTTTAGTATTTTCTCAGAGGGCTAGTAAAGTAGTAGATATTGCTTTAAAAATAGTGGTTTTATTATTTGTTCGAGTCAAATTTTTAAAAAATATTTTATTTATTTATTTGACAGAGAGAGAGTGAGCAAAAGCAGGGAGAGCAGCAGAGGGAGAGGGAGAACCAGGCTCTCCACTGAGCGGGAGCCCTGTGTGGGGCTTGATCCCAGGACCTTGGTATCATGACCTGAGCGGAAGGCAGATGCTTACCCAATTGAGCCACCCAGGCCCTTAAGCCAAATTTATAATAAACATGCTGATTTTGAAAGCTTGCTTTACTACGCAGATATATATATACTGGATTAGCCAGGAATAGCTGCTGGTCAAAGTTTACTATCTTAAGACTGGATTATTTTTCTTCATGAAAAAAAAGTAAATGCCATGACAAAGGGTAAAACTTGGATTAAGTGAACGAACTCTTTAAACATCTACTTTACTAATAAAATTGTCTTATAAATTTGACTTAATTTGCATTTTAAAAGCTAAACTCCCAAATGATAATTACAAAGTTATGCTAGTACTTTCACTGCACATGACAAGACTGCTAAGTGAAAATCAATTCTGAATTGGAAGAGAGTTCATGGTGGAACTATGAGTTGTTTGAGACTCTTGGTTCATTTACACATCAGATTTTAAAAGACTGGCACTAAACTAAAAATCACCAGTCAACTCTTTTCACTAAAAAACATCACTTGACATGTATCCTAAGATAATAAGGGAGATGGAATGCTCAGAAATGAGTTCAGTCTGCCAATAAACTACAAGCAGTTAGACTCCTGGCATAGGGTAGTAGCTACAGATCTGCCTAGCACTCTTTTCCGTCCACCTTTGGGTGATGAGGCGGTGGAACCAACTGTCCTGGTATGCCCCGCCCAGCTTGAGCATTCAAAGTTCTGTGTATGGGAAACCCCATAGACCTGGGAAAATGGGAAGAATTGGTCATTCTAAAGGTGTGGGCTATGGAGGGGTGAGAGGGTGACAAACAAACTGCCCTTCTCAGGCCATTGGTATGGCACTCAGTCAAGTTCTAGTCAATCACTGCATCCTACCCACGTGGTCAGTGATTAAAGGGAAAATGGGGGCGCCTGGGTGACTCAATCAGTTAAGCATCCGACTCTTGATTTGGGCTCAGGTCTTGGTCTCAGGGTGGTGAGATCAAACCCCATGCCAGGCTCCGCACTCAGCCCAGAGTCTGCTTGATATTCTCTCTCTCTCCCTCTGTCCCTTCACATGCTAGTTCACACATATGCACACTTGTTCTCTCTCTCTTTCCCTCTCTCTCTCTTTCTCTCAGATAAATACATCTTCAAAAAAAAATGAGAAATGGATTTGAGCAAATCTGTTCTTGTGTCCAGGACTTTCTGCTAGAGGGAATAGGGAAAATGAGCTCTTTTCGATTGTACAATTTACCATGACCACCATCTTGATTGCCACGTGCAAAAACCCTGTCCCAGAAATGGAGAGCAAAGCTCTGATCACTGGAATCCTGGGAAACAGTCACAGATAAAGTCAGCTGCAACCTTGGACTTTAAACTTACTAAGCTATGAAGTCCTTCTCCACTTCAGCTGGTTTGAGTTGATTTTCTATTGCTTGCAATCTTAACAACTTGTTAGTATGAGGACAGATGTATTAACATTTTAATCAACAGTAGTCTGAAAATGTTCATTCTCTTTGTCAGCGTCCAGGGCATCTCTACTTAATGATTATCCCACATAGCTCTCCCAAAGCAGTTAAAAAATTATATCCGTATATTCAACTGTCTGAATTTTAGAAATATCGTGACACCCCTAGCACAAAGAAATTGCCTGTTGGGAAATGTCAGGTCTCTGCTCTTCAGTCTAATTATCCAAAATTGGTATACTTGATGCAATAGCTTATATCAATTAACCAAGGAAACAAGTAGGAAAAATCTTGAAAACTTTCCTGATGGCAAGAAATGTAAAATGTTTTCTGAGTTAAAATAAGTATACCTATGTTATGGATTAGAATGTAAATTTGACATAAATCTTAGGGGCTCAGGGTTCAAAGAAATTTCTTACTTGGGCTTCGTTGTTTTAGTTTATTTATCACGGGGCACACGTTCATTTTCCTGTGTAATTAGGAAAGGTTTTTCTGTATAAAACTTAGTGAAGTCTCATAATGGAAATGGGGAGCCATTAAAATTTTTGGAAAATCTAGCGATATGACCAAAGCTACTAATAGCAATAGATGAGATGGTCTAGAAAGAGAGGAGGTTAGAAATGAGACTCCTTAGATATTCACTGCAATTTTCTAGACAAAGAATAATGAGGAATAATGACAATCTCAATAAAGATAAATGATTTCTTGCCCTGATTTTCACTTGACTAATGCAGTCAATTGTAAAATGTAAAGTACATATTAAATACTAAATAGCTATTAAATACTAAATAGTCAATATATATAAAGTTTTTAAGTTAACGAAATCTTAAATAGCGTTTAAGAGATAAGAGCTGTTCTCAGCACTTTACAAATATTAGCTCATTGAGTTTTCATAGCAAATTTATGAAGTCCTGTTAATATCTCCACTGTACAGATGGGGATACAGATGTAAAGGGAGATTAAATTACTTGCCCATGTTCACCCAGCTAATAAATGGCAAAGCCAAAATTTGTATCCAGATAATCTGACCCGGAATCCTTTAGCCTTAACTGCAAAACTATGCTCATTTTGGGGAGGGAAACTGTGTACATTGAGTGTTGATATTCAAGATACACAGTTTAAGGCATTATTTTGAGAGCAAAAATGTAAACAGGGGCAGTGAGAGGTATGTTATGGCCCTGAATCATTCAGAACTTGTAGATGGATTTGTGGAAGGGAATTTGATTCCCATACAAACAATTGCTAAGCACAACAAACTATCTATGAGGTTGTAATATTAGCTCCACCTTAGTTGATGCTAAGGCAAAAATCAAACAACCAATCAAAAATGTAAAAATCTGTGTTTATCAAGGTAAACTTCTGCTAAATATACGCAGAGTGTCTCTAAAGATCCATATTATAATTAGAAAATACGACTACATTTATCACGTTTTGTGTTGCCATTCAGGGAGAAGTGAAGTGAAAGGCATTTTAGTTGTTTTTCTGCTTGCAGTAGCAGTGAATATTTTGAAGTTTCCAGAACACTAAAGTCAGCTCAGTTTAATGGAAGACCACCCAGCTAACAAATAATGATGAATGATAGAACAAAATTCACAACCGTGAATGCTGGTGAAACTGAAAAATCTTTTATGAGGAAAAACCATTAGATTGCTTAAAAAAGAAAAAAAAAGCAACTAACACCAAATAAATGATCACTTTTCTAAAGTATAAGAAAGAGGTAAATATAATTAATTGAGCAATGCAGAGGTCACATGATAACTGTACTATTATTTTTTAGAGGGGAAGGGGCAAAGGGAGAGAGAGGGAGAATCTTAAGCAGGCTTCACACCCAACACAGAGACCAACCTAGATCTCACAACCCTGAGATCATGGTCTGGGCTGAATCCAAGAGTTGGATGCTTAATCCACTGAGCCACCCAGGCATCCCCATGATAACCATATTATTAAGGCTGTTCCAGGGAATTTTTTAAGTAGTTCACATACATGTCTTTTGTCATTTAATTTTCATTGAAACCCTATAAGGTTTGATCACTATCATCCTGCTTCCATAGATGAGTCAACTGAAATACAGAGAATAAAAGTCACATAACTAATAAGCCAGGGAAAGGAGATTCCAAGTTCTCAGTACCCCCACCTATGGAGAGTTCTATACATTGAATTCCTGCATTTCTCTCCACATGGTTTTCCCTGACAACAAAAGCCACTATGGCGTTGAGTTCCCAAGAGCAACCTTCAACCAAAGAAGTTCAGGAATTGGTAGATACATACCCCAGCTGCCTTGCCTCTCCGTGAGACAATCCCAGGTATTCTGCACAGTCCCCGGAGTGACTGAGCCCCAGTTGCCCCCTGTTGTAACTCACTCATTAAAGACTCCTTTCCTTGCTTTCCTTCCTTCCAGGTCTCACTGTCTCACCACCACCCTTCCAGGGATCACTTTCTGACTAACTACTTGCACCCAAATCGTTGCCCTTGGAGAAACACAGGCTAAGACAAAACCCAAGCAAGTCTGCCCTCAGCCTCCAGCCTCTGGACATCTAGGCATTATAAGAGTTGCGTGCCACCGTAGGCCCTCTGGAGAGTACACACTCTATTCCCTGCCTCGGACAAAACTTGGAATTTGCCATGGTGACTATATCTTTATCTTATACCCTAGGTCCTCCAAAACTTGCACCTGGAAAAAAGAGGCCCAGTCTGGTAGCCATGACCATCACACAGGCTGGATCATTTCTTCTGCACCCCTAGTCTCTGATCACAGATTCTCTGGCACCTGCCTTTAGGCTACTCTACCGCATATCCCTACCCACTCAACCAGAGCTATCACTTTGCCTTGGCCTCAGGGTTTGTTCCTGCTTAGTCCTGCTGTGGTCCACTATGGCTCCCACTTACCCAGCTCCAGAAGAGACCTGCTTCTCCACTTCTCTCTCCCCACACTGTCCCCACCTTGCCTTCTCAGGTGCAGTTGGTGTCAATACATTATTCATGCTCAGAAAATTGTACTTTTGCCTGCTACTCTTTTGTACCATCAGTGCCAGTATCAACCCCATGTAACAAGCCAATAGCGTCTTAATAATATTATGAAAATAACGGACTCACTCTCAGAACTACTGCACTAGAATATGTACAGTGGCTTTGGTTGTGGCTTCCCAAAACAAATGTCCGTGTCCTAACCCCAGAACCTGTGAATGTGACCTTATTTGGAGACAGGGTCTTTGCAAACATAAAAGGATGTCAAGATGAGATCATTTTGGATCATCATTAATGTTACCGGCCTAAGCTCAGAACATGAGGTGTCACCTGGGTTCGACACCCCAGCTAGGGGGATCATGTCAAGACAGTCACAAGTCTGGACAGCTTTAATATCCTGTATTACCTTACCATAGCATTTGGCAGTCAACAATTAGGCTAAGTCTACAAAGGCTGACTTTTTTTTCTAGGTATCTATGTATCTGAAGTAATTGATAAGGAAATCATTCAATCTTTATTTTCCTAATGTCTCATTCAGCTCTTTGATAGTTGTGAGAATCTCATTCTAAAAGAACAACCTCCTTTCTTCTTCGATTATTGCAACAACCTCCTTAAGAAATTATCCTCTGATTATGAAATGAACATTTGTATCCTTCAAAACTCTTATGTTGAAGTCCAATGCGATGGTGTTAGGAGGTGGGGTTTGGGAGAGGTAATTATGTTTAAACGAGGTCATGAAGGTGGGGTCTTCACGATGGATCAGTCCTCTCTCTCTCCTCCCCCATCCCATGTAATGACACCACAAGAAGGTAGCCATCTGCACCTTGATCTTGCTGGCACTCATCTCAGACTTCCCAGCCTCCACAACAGTGGGAAATAAATGTCTGTTGTTTAAGCCACACAGTCTATAGTATTTTGTTATAGACATCTGAGCTGACTATGACACCTGGCTTCTCTTTGACCTGTTTTGCAATTTGCAGCCAGTGATCTCCCACTTTCAAGGATGGATATTACTTTTTTTATTTAAAAAAATCTTCAGGAACCTCTTTATTCCAAAAGGCATTATAAACTGCTGGCCTGGATCCTGTGATCTTTCCAGCTTTCATTCGCCTCACATCCCCAGTCATAGGGAACCAGTTGCTGTTTCTCGAGAACTCCAAACCCTTTCCTTCTTCAACAGAACACATAGAGACTTCCTGGTCTTGGGAATTGCTCTGTAGCATTCTAAAAGTTTTCAGGTCATGAGTAACTAGCTCACTTTTCCTTAATACCAAAGCTTGTTAAGCCTTTACAAAGAAGGATGGACTAGAAGAAATGTAACACATTATAGAAAAGGAAACTTTAGCCAGCCAGGTTTACAAATTGCATAGGGCAGCTTCAGTGAGTTCTGAAGGAACAGCTTTCAGACACGTATGATGCTGAAAGGGTTTCAGGGAACCCATTTTTCAGACTGCTGGTTTCATCATTAAGGTTTCCAGAAAAACTTCAGATACAGTAACTTTGTGCCTGCCATTGCAAACTGCTGCTGGGAACAATAATATAAAATGGAAGACCACACTAAGAATTTATAAGATTATAAGAACTTTAATGTCTGGGTTCTGGTGCTGCCTCTGTCTCTTTCTTGTTTTGTGCTTTCACACAACCCACATAAATTCTCCCACATTATGATTGCATATTATTTTATAAAAGTATCTCATAAAGATATTTTGAAGTGCTTTTAGCTTCCCTAGTATAGTCCTGTTACTGGAAGGATCTAGATAAGATTGGCCTGAAGGTTCATATTCCATGGCGTGGGGAAAAGGAAACTCAGTGCCCTGGCCAAGATCTCTCTGAATTCCCTCTGGAGTTATGGTCTCATGGCCATGCTGGATCTGGCTGCCTCCAGCTGAATTCTTGCTCTCCAATGTGCAGTGTGAGGCTGTTCCTTCATCTCTACCCCGTCTTCAATCCATTTCTTAGTTTTCATAGCAAAAATGGCTTCTGCTTACCCGAGGTTCTGAGTACATAGCAGTCCACAAGGAATGTTTAGGGAGGTAAAGCCATAGAGGCATCTCACAATCAGACATCAGACACGCGTTCTCAGCAGTCTTTTGGCTGCATTTTGTTTCTGTACTCACTCCTCTCTCCTCTGTGCTTGCCCTCTCCGAAGGGGGAAAAAAAAACCCATAAAAAACAAATTCTTTCCATTTTCTTCTGCACAGCAGTTTAACCTTCTCAAGCTCCTACCTTCCCAAAGCAGCTCTGAAGCCTTTGACTAAGGACTTTTGTGGTTTCCTTTTATAGATATAACCCTTTGGACGATCTGGTATTTGTTTTTGTTTAAGACTTTTTAAAAAAAGATTTATTTATTTATTTGAGAAAGAAAAAGAGAGAGAGCATGTGCAAGCAGGGGCAGAGAGACAGGGAAAGAGAATCTCAAGCAGACTGCGCTGATCGTGGAGCCCAACACAAAGGCTCGATCTCATGACCCTGAGATCACAACCTGAGCTGAATACAGGAGGGGGTTGTTCAACTGACTGCTCCACCTATGTACCCCTTTGTTTAAGACATTTGGAAGTTTTTATTGTTTCATATAGAAACTTAACGATGGTGGCACCTGGGTGGCTCAGTGGGTTAAGCCTCTGCCTTTGGCTCAGGTCATGATCTCAGGGTCCTGGGATCAAGCCCTGCATCAGGCTTTCTGCTCAGCAGGGAGCCCGCTTCCCCGACTCTCTGCCTGCCTCTCTGCCTACTTGTGATCTCTGTCTCTCTGTCAAATAAATAAATAAAATCTTTAAAAAAAGAAAAGCTATCACCATGCTAAGTGCTAGAACTAGAATTTAAATATTGGATATAAATTAACAAAAACAGGGGCACCTGGGTGGCTCAGTCACTTGAGCATCTGCTTTTGGCTCAGGTCATGATCCCAGGGTCCTGGGACTGATCCCCAAGTCTGGCTCCCTGCTTGGCAGGAGCCTGCTTCTCCCTCTCCTCCCTGCTTAAAACCTTAAAAAAATAAATTAACAAAACAAAACAACAACAAAAAGAAAAAAGCAACAAATTGACAAACCCTAAGACAAGGATGAATAGGAGTATCATGCTCAGAATGAATCAAAGAAATCCTCAAGACTATGTTTCTTGCCGGGCACGATGAGAACCCAGGTACGCTGCTCAAATCCCTTCAGAACCCTCTTCAGGCAACACCAACAAAGAGGGCTTATAGCTTCATGGTCTTGTGTGTTAGGTTTTGGAGGGCACCTAAGATTATAAGCAGATATTTGGAAGTAGAGAGTGCATTAACTGGAGGAAATAATATGGGTATTGCGTATGTAAGGTTGAGAAGATAAAGAAAGGCACCATGTTAAGAGAGCTCTTGAGAGGATCCTCTGTCTTCTGAAAGGCTGAATCCTTGCCATATAACTTCATCCCTTTCACTTGGCCACTCATACCCCATGGGCATATGATATGAAACACAAGGGGTCATTCTGTGCTTGCGTAATGAGTACAAACCTTAGGGAACACATTCAAATAGGCAAAAAGCCATTACATGTTTTCCCCTCCTATATAATTTCCTGTATAATTATTCTTGTAAGCCTCCATTCCACTAGGATGGTGACAATTTAATCTTGTTCAAATTGTGTTTCCCCTCTACCACAGCATTTCCTTCAAGGTGTATCTAAGTTCCAGCAGCCTTCGGGGAATTTAGGAGGACCCTTTATCCTCACCACCATCCAGATATCGGATCCCTGGGTTATCAGGCCTGAGCAGCTCACTGTTGGGGAATGTCCCTTATTCTTACTCTCAAGACATCTGTAGATTCCACTGTCCTTTCTGCTACTTTCATGCTGTGCTGGAGCACAGTGTGCCTTGGGACGTCTGCCCAGGAGTGAACAAGGTGCAAGGATTTGTCTCTATTTAAACTTCCATCATTTTCCCGTTTCCCTTCTGCTGCTCCTTTCCTCTCCACTTGTAGAATCACATTTAGTAACAAGACAGGAGTTGGCTTTTACATTATTCTGGGTTTCTTTCCCCCTCCTAAACATTATCTATATTTTGAGCCATTTCCATTCCTTAAGGATTTGAAACTACCAAGTGAGGAAAAGACATGCTGTTCTCTTCCTGCTGTCACAGCCTGAAAGTGAGGGAGAAATCACAGAAAGAAACAGGGTAGAGAATAGAAGTGCCACAGCACAAAATTTAAGAAAATACTAACTTTCAGGGTCATATAAATGCTGACTCTACAGAATCTTGAGAATGAGTGCCACCTAAATTTCGTGCCCTAGACATCTCACTGCCTCATGCTAGTCCTAGACTTGAAACAAAATACCAATAAATACCCTCCCAAAAGCAGTTAAATTATAATTTTTAGCCTATCTAACTTGGACAAAAGACTATAAGAGATGTCAACAATGACTATAGCTCCATAGTGGATTATGATATCTATGTTTTTTACTCTATTTTGTATTTTTTCTTTTTTTCCCTCCAGCTTTATTGAGGTATAAGTGAAAAACTGTAAGATGTTTAAAGTATAAAACATGATGATTTGATATATGTCTACATTGTGAAAGGATTCCCTCATCGAGTTAATTATTGCTTCTGTCACTTCATATATTTGTTTTGTGTGTGTGAGAAAATACTGCTTTCCTGGCATATTTCAATTATACAATACAGTGTTATCAACTACAGTCACATGTTACAAATTAAGTCCTTTCATACCAGTAGTCTCTTTGTTCAAGCAACCCTTTTGCTAAGGACTTGTGATAAAGGGTACTTAGAAGATATCAAAGAGAATCATTGGCTCATTGTTATCTGAGCAGGGCCTTCCTTCCACTCCTTTTCCAGAATGTGGCCACAGGCAGAAACACTGAAAAGGAGGGATAAATGCTCTAGAACAAGGCTGAGGATGACTGTTGGATCACATAAATCCTATGTACAGGTGGCTTGAACTACCTTTTATAAGTCTCTGTTAAATGTTGTCACAAAATCTTTGTAGATAGTCTATATTTTTCTAGTTTCCTCCAATAAGCATATGGAATACTTTGTCATAAAAAAAATAAAGCTATCGGGCACTTGGGTGCCTCATTTGGTTAAGTGTCTGCCTTCAGCTTGGGTCATGATCCTCAGAGTCCTTAGATAGAGCCCCACATCGGGCTCTCTGCTCAGCTGGAATCCTGCTTCTCCCTCTCCCTCTGCTGCTCTCCCTGCTTGTGCTGTCTTACTCTCTCTGTCAAAAAAAATAAATAAAATCTTAAAAAAAAATTTTTTTTTAATGGTGAAGAAAGCAGCATGCGGATTGACATTCAGCATAAGCTTTCTAATTCACGTATCACTGCTTTCTCTTGCTACCTACGTCCCTGGTGTGCCGTCTAATCCTGACACAAAAACACATTTTCCAGACTTTTGACATTATTATAAATAATAGGTAATGTTAATTTGAAAGGGAGTTTATTTGAATTTGAGATACTTACTGACAGCTGATAAGTATATAACTTGTATTTAAATAGAGGAGTTGGAAAGGAAGATACACAGTCTTATGGTGATATAAATTTGGGAATGTTTGGTGAAATATTTGTGAATAACTTAGTGAAAAAAATAATGCATCGAATCAGGAGACTTAGATAAATATGTTTTGGTCAGTGGGGCACAGGTGTGATGATGGGGAAGAGGTAGTTCAGTTTTTGCCCTTGTATAAATCAAAAATGAAGTGAGCAAGAGCTGAGAGCTGACCAAGGGAATGGTTCTTGACGGAGAACAAATTACATAACCGTATGGGTGCACACTGAGGACCTCTGTCCATGCTGATTATCTTACAATGAGCAAAAACACATGAAAATAAAATAAGTTGTATATAAGAGCTGATGGGGGGCATTTAGGACGTCTATTGGCCGTAACACTTAGAATTTCAGGAAAAGTTAAAAAAAATTAAATCATTTGAGGGAAGAGTGTAGGTTTTCAATTAAAGGAATACAGTGCACCTGTGAGTTCCTGACTATCTTGGCCGCTGCACAGACCCATGTGAAATTAATAAAGGGAAATCTCACTAAAATAGATTAGAAAGGCTAGAAGAAGAGATTAGAAGGCGGAGCCCTACTGCTTGGTGTGAATTACAGGAAGACTTGTCAGTTGCAGAGACCAACAGGAGAATGATCAACAGGAAAGAATCATCAGTTACAGGTCCCACCAGGGAAACATGTATATTGCATTTTGTACAAGAAACTCAATGAGAAACTGTGATCACCCTGAGATCTTGTTTTTTTTCCAATGTTTGTTCAGAACAACCATTCCCAAATTTCTCCTTCTCCTCCATAAAATAATGCTCCTCTCTTTTGTTTCTTGGGCTTGCCATTGTTTTTGCCAGAGCTTGCCTGTCCCAAATTGCAATTCTCTACTATTCCTGAATAAATCCACTTTTGTTGGTAAAATAGCTGACTTTTATTTTTAAGGTTAACACCTATCATTTCTCCCACTGGTATAGCTACTACCTATGAATATCCACCAAGGATCTGTGGATCCACATGGCCTAGCCTTTCCTGCTTACCAACACTACTGCATGGAGAAAACCCAGAAATGGAGACAGCAGCACTCTCTCTTCTCACAGCTTTTTGAGCATTGGCTTTAGTATATGTGCTGCTGAAGCAAGCACTTGAGCATTGGTTTTAATATGAGCTTGAGGGGAGTCAGCTGTTGTGGCTGTCCTCCACCTCCTGAGATCAGATGAGGGTGAGGTGGGTCAAAGCTAAAAGAAGGAAAAAGAAATGTTCTCCCAGATGGGGGTTTGAGATGATAAACAGAGCAAAAAGTCAACCAGCACTTTCCAATCGTGTATGTCAAGAGCTAACTCCTTCTCTGCAGGAATGGTTTTGTCCTAGTAAAGTGCTAAGGATCTGTAAAAATCTGTAAAAATATGGTGGTTTATTTTCTATGTCCAACAGCATTATTTAATAAATACATTTCATTAGTAGCCTTTCCATTAGCTCTCTAAGCCTAACATTTGTTAGTAACTTCATTGGATAGATTCCAAGCTTTTTGACTACAGTGTACTTTACTCCTATTTTTGTTACTCGGAGTGCAACTTTGAATTACTTCTTGATGTTTTTCTTGTTTTAGTTTTGGCTTCTCCTCCCATGTTTGTAACAGGATTTGAGATTCGTTAGGCATATTGTAATTAATTATTTTGCACCAGATAAAGAAAAAAATCAACAAATTTTTACTTGCAAGGTCACTGCTTCTTTGAAATCAAAGTGACGTTTTGATGATCTCACACCAGCAACTGATCCAGTTTCAAAACAGACTGTATGATGTGGTCCAGAGACAAATGGATTGTTGAGCTCTCATCAAAATATTCAGTTAGTCATAGTTATAGTTTGTAGTCATTTTTTTAAAGTTTTCTTTTAAGATTTTATTTATTTATTTGCGATGGAGAGAGAGAGAGTGGAAGGAGACAAGCAGACTCACTGCTGAGCAGGGAGCCCAATGTGGGACTTGATCCCAGACCTGTGGAATCATGACCTGAGCTGAAGGCAGATGCCTAACTAACTGAGCCACCCAGGTGTCCCTATTTTTTTTAATTTAAATTCCAGTTAGTTAACATACAGTGTAATATTAATTTCAGGTGTACAATACAATGATTCAACACTTCTGTAGTTTACCCTGTGTTCATCACGAGTGCACTCCTTAATCCCCATCACCGATTTACCCATTTTCCCTTTGGTAACTATCAGTTCATTCTCTGTTGTTAAAAGTCTGTTTCTTGGTTTGCCTCTCTCTTTTTCTCCCTATGGTCATTTGTTCTGTTTCTTAAATTCCACATATAAGTGAAATCATATGGTATTTGTCTTTCTGCGGCTTATTTCACTTAGCAAGATACTCTCTAGCTCCATTCATGTTATTACAAATGGCAAGATTTCATTCTTTTTTATGGCTGAGTATATCTATCTATCTCACATCTTCTTTATCCGTTCATCAATCGATAAGTTGTGGAACCTGGACTGGATTGTCTGATGGAAGAACCAAGCATCACTAGGAGATCTTGGAGGATAGGAGCTTTATTTAACACTGGTGGGCTCAGAGGAGAGTGATCTCCCAAGGTCTGGGCCTCAAGAACAAACAAAGGGGGTAGTTTATACAATTTCACTTCTTTATCTGTGGCACTCTTGTGCCTGTGGCAGGTGGGGCAGGAGGGAAAACCTGGAATGGCTCTGGGCCAGGACTGGGGTTCCCCGGCTGGATTGCTCAGCCACCTTAGAGCACAGATTTCCCTTATCATTCCCCACTTTGATACTCCTTTAAACACCTACTTTAAAGGGCATCATTTTTATTTTTCAAGGGTGGTAGTGAGTAAGGACCAACAGGAGTCTGATCTTGGAAATTTGAGCAGTGATAAACCTAGTAAGGGCATTAAGAGTAGAAGGAACAAATGCTACTGAGAGGAGGAGCATAAGGAGAGGGCTGATGGGGGTTGGTGAACCAAGGTGAACCGTTGTGAGAGGGAATCACACCAAGTCGTCCGCCGGAGTGCCTCCCCTCCCACCGGTGATTTACTCATTTCTGTAATTGTAATTTACTCATTTCTTGGATCACCCCTGACTTATTAGCATAGAAACAACATTTCTCCTCTATGAAGAGATACAGTCCCCCTTGTGCGGCCATGAGCAAGTCGAGCTCAAAAAACATGCCTGTTTTGGAGGGCTACTGAGGCCAGTGAACTGAGTGGGTACTGCAAGGCCAGGACTGATTGAGTGAGGACAGAGAAATCAACTGTGAGTTGTTGAGTTAGCCCCTGGTGCTGAAACTGTGACATCCCGATGCCAGTGGCATTGAGGGCAGCTTGTGACGCGGCCAGCAGGCTCATGAAAAGGGGAATGGCTGTGGGGGAGCTTTGGGGGTGGCTTGGAGGTTTTCACTCCCCGGGAGGACTGAAAGATTGGGTAAGAGACTGACAAGCATGCATTATTGATTATGCAGGACGTTTGCCCTGCCAACTGGGTCAGGCAAGCTAAAGGCAATGAGGAGGAACAACAAACCAGGTACCAGAAGACCAGGACTGACTGGGGTCAGGAAAACCATAGTGAAATGTGCTTAGGAGTAGACAGCAGAGGGCCAATAAAAATGGAGTCCACAACCTTAGTTATAGGGAGCCATCGTGGCTAGCCCAACAGCAGATAAAACCTGTGGACAAGTAAGTACAGTAATACACCCTAGGGTCACCCAGTATATAAAAACAATGGCAAGTGTCTGGGGGAAAGTCCAGTTGGAAAGGGCAACAATGTGGAGTCTGATCCCTAGGATTAGGGACATCATGCTAATGAGAGCTAGGGACCATGGCGAGCAGGTGTCCGTCAGTCAGTGGAGACTCAACGAAGGCAAAGCCAAAGCAGGTCTGTGGGGTTTGGCTGGACTTTCCATTGGCATAGCTCCTCGTCTGGGTGATGGGCTTTTTTTTCACTCTGGAGTGGTGGACCCACTGGGTGACATCAGAGAACTTAAGGACAGTGGGGCTGGTTAGAACAACAGTGTGAGGCCCTGTCCACTGTGGTTTGAGGGGGTCCCTTTTTCAATCTTTGACCCACACTGAGTTTTCTGCCTGGAAGGAGTACACCTGGGACCCTAAGGAGATTGGGGCCCTCTCAATGGTGTACCTTTATAATTTATTCAGTCTCCAGGGCCTGAAGTTGTTTTTCTATTTCTTTATCCCCAATCTGACGTAAATTTCCTGGAAGGCTCTCCAGGCATGGGGGAATCCATCCATATACTAATTCAAAAGGGGAGAAACCTAGTGTCCCAGTTGTGCAGTGAGCATGCAGGAGACCGAGGGGTAGCAGATCCGGCCATGGGAGGTTAGTCTCCTGACAAAACTTTGCTAAGGTTCTTTTGAGGATACGATTCATCTTCTCTACTTTTTCTGAACTTTGGGGGTGGTAGGCGGTGTGGAGTCTCCAGGTGATATTGAGAGACTTGGTCAAGACATGTACAATGTCTGCTATAAGTGCAGGCCCATTGTCACTATAGATTGTTAATGGCAGGCCAAACCGAGGCACGATCTCCTGCAAGAGGACCTTGGCTACTTCCTGGCTCTGCTGCATCCTGGCTGGGAAGGATTTGACTCATGCAGAATATATGCATACTATTACTAGTAGATATCAAAACTCCCTGCTCAGCCTCATGTCTGTGAAGTCTATTTCTAGATCTTTGAAAGGGGTTATTCCCATCCTCTGGACACCTGGAGGGGGGCTGCAGTGTAGATCGAGCATTACTTTTAGCACATGTTAGGCATTGCTCACTGGTTGCTCAGCATAGTGCTGGTACCTGGTTGATGTAGTAGTGCTTTTTGAGGAGGGCCTCCAATGCAGTTTTTCCTCAATGGGTGAGTTGGTGGTATTCCTTGACTAGATGCCCTCCTATTGCTGTTGGAATGAAAGCATGCCCATCTGGCATCACCCACCATCTCTTTGCAGTCAGGATGGCTCCCTCAGCCATGCCCATTTTCTTCCTTCCTTCCTTTCTTTCTTTCTTTCTTTTTTTTTTTTTTTTTCAGTGTTACTGGGTAGAGGGTGTCAGGGCCATGGTGAGGGAAGGGGCTCTGTCCATGTCTTTACTGGCTGTGGTCTTGGCTGCTTCATCTGTCAGATAATTTCCCCACACTGTGGAGTCATCTTCTTTCTGGTGTCCCTTATAGTGTAGGATTGCTACTTCTCTTGGAAGTCAGATGGCTTCAAAGAGTTTCTTCCTTGTTTCTGATACCTTTTCCTGCAGTGTTTAGGAGAGGTAGGGGTAGACGCTCTCCTCCATCCTTGTAGATGGGCTGCAGGTCAATATTCCTCTCCTGGCTTCTTAACTGACAGGAATGGGGTGTTCCAGGCCAACTGGCAATCGACTAGGATACCCACTTCTTTAAGTTTGGCTAGATGTTCTTGGATGCTAATCTTAGCCTCTTGTGGAAGGGGTTATTGCCCTTGTCTCTGGGATTGGGCTGCTGGGATCAGTTCAACAATGATAGGGGCCTGATTCTGGGCTAGTCCAGGTGGGATGTTTTCAGCCCATACTGAAGGGAAGGCGAGCCTGAACTCCAGCGGGCCATTCAGCTGGGCCTGGGCACAGAATAGCCTCCATTCTTCTTCCCTCAGCATGGAAATTGCTAGTACAAGAGACCCTGTCTCCTCTTGCTCTGGGTTTAATCAGTGGCTGATGTGCCCAGTGGGCTCAAAGGTTATCTGAGCCCCAAGCTTGGAGAGTATGTCTGGGCCTGGAGGGGGATAGGGCAACCAGGTAGATGAAGGAATTCATGTTGGACCTTGTGGCCCCTGAGTTTACACTGATGAGCCTGGCAAAAGGGCTGTTGTACTGCTCATGTCCCGGTGGCCCCAAGGATGATCGCAGTACTTTTGTAGAAGGGGGCCACTGGGGAGGTGACAACAGAGTGCTCCACTCCAGTATCAACCATAAAAGGGGCCAAAGGTTGGCCCCTTACTTTTATTTTGACTGTGGGCTCTTGGGGGCCAAGTAGGAGGGAGCCGAGTCCCCCTCAGTCTGAGTCTATTTCTGCAAGGTCTATGAGGTCCCCTTCTCAGCATTCTTCCTTGTAATGGCTGGGCTTCTGAGTCTTTCCCAGGTTGGAACATTCATTCTTCTAATGCCCCTTTTTTTTACAGTAAGCACATTGATCCCTAGCCAAGGAGGTTCTGGGTCTGCCTCCTTCTGGTGGTCAGGGCCTCTCCCTCTTCATGTCGTCCTTTTCTTTCAGGGCAGCGGCAAGGAGGCTGACTTGTTTTTTCATTTTCTTTTCAGCCTCCCTTTCAGCTGCAACCTCCTTATTCATGTAGAACTTATTGGCAATCTCTGTTAATTGGGTAATGTTCACCCCAGCAAAACCCTCTAGTTTTTGAAGCTTTCTTCTAATATCTGGGGTGGTCTGAGCCACAAAGGAGGTATTTACCATCTGTTGGTTTTCCTGTGCCTTGAGGTCAAACGGAATGTATATTCAGTAGGCTTCACATAGTCTTTTGTAGTAGTCCCCAGGGAACTCCCCTGACTGTTGGGTGACTGAAGATATCTTAGTTATGTTCATTGTTGGTTTTTTTTTTAAGATTTTATTTGTTTATTTATTTGCCAGAGAGAAAGAGAGAGAGAGCGCACACAAGCAGGCAGAGACAGAGAGAGAAGCAGGCTCCCCGACAAGCAAGGAGCCCGATGTGGGGCCTGATCCTAGGACCCTGGGATCATGACCTGAGCAGAAGGCAGCAGCCTAAACCACTGAGCCACCCAGGCATCCCTGTTGATTGGCTTTTTTACCTCTTGCCCAGATTGCCTGGAGGAGGGCCTCCTGGTACCTGTGGATGTGGGCCTGTCCCTCGGTTGTGGTGAAGTCCCATATCGGGTGCTCTTTAGGTGTGGCCGTATTGGCCCAAGTAGTAGGTCGATGACTCCTGCTGGGTGCATGCTCTTCTAGGTACTGCTGTGCTCCTTTCATTATTGTCATCCTTTCCTCTGTGTGAAACAGGGTGCGGAACAACTGTTGGCAGTCTTCCCAGGTTGGCTGATGAGTCTGGAAGAGGGATTTTATGAGATCTAGCATAGTCTGTGGTTTCTCAGAGTAGGATGGGGTGTTACGTTTCTAGTTGAGGAGGTCAGTGGTGGAGAAGGGCTGATAATGGACTGTTCCGTCTTCATCATGCCTCTCGTGATATCTCTCATACTGGCATTTGGAGGGCACTTGTGCCTGTCCTGGGGTGCAGCCTGGTTGCTGGTCCTGGAGAAAGTGGATCCTCTGGGCCTGGGGCACTGGGGAGACTGATGATGGTAGAGTGTCTGGAACTGGGGAGCCAGGTGTAGATGGATTTGGGGTGCATATGCAGGGGGCAGGATTGGTTTATCCTTGGGATCTCTGGCTAGGATCTGTGGAGGATGGGCCTTCTGTTGGTCTTCTTTGGGCCGCTTGGATGAGGCAATTAAGATCTGCCTATTGCAAGTGAAACACCTGGGGTAGGCTGGGAGGGTCTGGGAAATTCCTAGCCAGGAGTCAATATATGGAAACTGGTCAGGGTGTCCTGGCTCTCCTGTTACAACTTGCCACATGCTACGAACTGTTGGGATATCCAATTTCCCTTCTGAAGGCCATCCGACATTAAAGGTGAGCCATAACTCACATAGGGTTTTCAATTTGCAGGGATGGATCTTAACTCCATAGTCTTCTGAAAACCCCTTCTTGAAATTTTTGATCATGGTCTTGAGGACCATAGGTTTACTCTGACCTGATCCCATAGTGATGCTCCCATGTTCAGTGGTGCAAAGACAAAGGGTGGGCGTCCTTCCAAAGGAGAGACCAATCAGATGTCCACCTATCTGCCCTCCTGGAGGAGACTTGGGTGTCTCTTAGCCATAGCAAGTCCATATAGACCCCAGACTGGTGCACTGAAGGGCTTGCCATAGACTCTATGAGGTCACCATGGAAACAGGCTGGGGTCCACTCAGACTTCATAGTCTCAAGACCATGGAGTCACAAACACAAACAGGCCATTCACTTATTCATGCATTCACACCGAAGTTATTACAGTTCCTCCCCCGCCACCGCCACCCCACCCAGGAGGCCCTGACCTATGGAATTCCTTTTGGAAATTCCTTCCTGTCCCCCCCCCCGCCCCATTTCTGGGGATTCCTAACCTGAGGAACCTACCCCCACCCAGGAGTCTCTACCTGTGAGACCTCTAGGAGGTCCCTAGGAGGTAACCAGTCTCCCCTTCCACTCTGATAGGTGGGCCTATCTGGGTCCTGGGGCTGCAGGCCTTACTGGAATCTGAGATAAGGACCAGGTCCTCACCTGCCAAGTCTCCTTGAGTTCAGCGGTAACAGCAGAGCAGGGCTAGTCTGAGGCGACCATGCAGGAGACTGCCAAAGATTAGGCAGGGCACGTCTTCTCTGTTAGAACCCCTCGTTCCATCACTGCCCCACCATTGCCCCCAAACCAGTGGCAGCAATGGGTCAGCACGATTGGGTTTTTGTGGAACCTGGACTGGATCACCTGATGGAAGAAACAAACAGCACTCAGAGACCCTGGAGGATAGGAGGCTTATTTAACACCAGTGGTCTCAGAGGAGAGTGTTCTCCCAAGGTCTGAGACCTGAACACAAACAAAGGGGGTAGTTTATACACTTTCATTTCCTTATCTGTGGCACTCTTGTGCCCTTGGCAGGCAAGGCAGGAGGGAAATCCTGGAATGGGCCTGGGGCTGGGACTGGGATTCCCGTGTCGGCCACCTTAGAACACAGATTTCCCTTCTCAGATGGACATTTGGACTCTTTCCATAATTTGTCTATTGTTGATAATGCTGCTATAAACATCCGGTGTATCCTTTCGAATTAGTATTTTTGTATTCTTTGTGTAAATGCCTAGTAGTGTAATTACTGGATTGTAGGGTAGTTCTATTTTTAACTTTTTGAGGAACCTCGATATTATCTCCCAGAGTGGCTACTTCCTTTCAAGTGCATATGCAACATTCTCCGGAATAGATCATATGCTAGGTCACAAATCAGGCCTCAACATGTACAAAATGATTGAGATCATACCACGCGTATTTTCTGACCACAACACTATGAAATTTGAAGTCATCCAGGAGAAAAAAATCAGAAAGAAAACAAATACATGTAGGTTAAACAGTATGTTTCTAAACAATGAATGGATCAACCAGGAAATCAAAGAAGAAGCAAAAAATATGTAGAAACAGATGAAAATGAAAACACAATGGTCCAAAACCTCTGGATGCAGCAAAAACGTTCCTAAGAGGGAAGTACATAGCAATACAGACCTAGCTCTAGAAGCAAGAAAAATCTCAAATATACAACCTAAACTTATGCCTAAAGGAGCTAGAAAAAGAACAAACAAAACCTAAAGCCAGCACAAGAAGGGAAATAATGAAGATCAGAGCAGAGATAAATAATGTAGAAACTAAAAAACAATAGAGCAGATCAATGAAACCAGGAGGTTGTTCTTTGAAAAAATTAATAACATTGACAAACCCCTAGCTAGACTTATCAAAAAGAAAAGAGAAAGGACCCAAAAATTAAAATCATAAAAAAGAGAGGAGAAATAACAACGAACACCACAGAAATACAAATAAAATATTATGAAAAATTGATATGCCAACAAATTGGATAATCTGGAAGAAATGGATAAATTCCCAGACATATACAACCTACCCATGCTGAAACAGGTTGAAATAGAAAACTTGAACAGACCAATAAGCAGCAAAGAAACTGAAACTGAATCAATAATAATAATAAAAAAAATCTCCCTACAAACAAAAATCCAGGTCCAGATGACTTGATAGGTGAATTCTACCAAACACTTAAAGAAGAGTTAATACCAATTCTTCCCAAGTTATTCCAAAAAACAGAAATGGAAGGAAAACTTCCAAACTCATTCTATGAGGTCAGCAATACCCTGATTCCAAAACCAGACAAAGACTTCATCAAAAAAGAGAACTACAGGCCAATATGCCTGAGGAACATGGGTGCAAAAATTCTCAACAAAATGCTAGCAAATTGAATCCAACATTTTCTGAAAAGAATCATTCACCACGATCAAGTGGTATTTATTCCTGGGCTGCAAGAGTGGTTGAATATTCATAAATCAATCAATGTGATACACCACATTAATAAAAGGTAGGATAAGAACCATATGATCTTCTCAATAGATGCAGAAGAAACTTTTGAGAAAGTACAACATCCTTTCATGATAAAAACGAATCCTCAACAAAGTAGGGTGAGAGGGAACTTATGGCAACATAATAAGGGCCATATATGAAAAACCTATGGCTAACATCATCCTCAATGGGGGAAAAACTGAGAGCTCTTCCTCTGTGGTCAGAAACAAGACAAGGATGTCCTCTCTCACCATTGTTATTTAACACAGTACTGGAAGACCTAGCCACAGCAATCAGATAATAAAAAGAAATAAAATGCATTCAGATTGGCAAAGAAGAAGTCAAACTTTCACCATCTGCAGATGACATGATACTCTATACAGAAAACCTGAAAGACTCCACCAAAAAATTGCTGGAACTGATACATGAATTCAGTAAGGTCACAGGATACAAATCAACATACAGAGATCAGTTGCATCTCTATACACCAATAATGAAGCAGCAGAAAAAGAAATCAAGGAATCAATCCCATTTATAATTGTAGTCATGGTTTTTTATCCACTGTGTATACCTCTCCATCTTACATTTGGTCTGGGGACCTGTGACAACTGCTCAGGAGAGCCTAGTTTAAATCTACTTTTGTAAGTCAAATGTCCTCTTATCATCCATAAAACATTTTTTTTTCTCTCCAGGGAGTGAGGGGGAAGCAATGAAAGTTAAAATTTTAGGACAGCTATTTCCTGTCCTTAAGAAAGTCACATTAATCTCTCTGAACATCTTTTGAAAAATAAATTCCGTTTTATTGTTACAAATGAAACATTGAATACTTGCAACATTACTTGAGCCATCTTTGTTTCAAAAATTGTGCAAAAACATCCTGGCAGTTCCTCAAAAGGTTAAACATAGTTATTTCATGACCTAGCAATTCCACCTCTAAGCATGTATCCAAGAGAAATAAAAATACGTAACTTGTATAGAAATTTCATAGCAGCATTATTCATAATAGCCTAAGGTGAATGGCACCCAAATGTATATCAACAGATGGATGGATAAACAAAATAAGGTATAGCCATACAATGGAATATTATTCATTCATATGAAGTACTAATGCATGCTAGAACATGAATGAACCATGAAAACATGCTAAGTGAAAGAAGGCAGTCATAAAACACCATATGTTGTACAATTCCACTTACATGAAATGTCCAGAATAGGCAAATACATAGAGATAGAAAGTAGAAGTTGTATGGGAGCTGGGAATTCTCTACAAGGGGAATGGGAGTGATTGCTAAAGAGGTGGGGTTCTTTTGGGTGACAAAAATGTTCTGAGATTAGATAGTGACACCACTGAATTGTATACTTTAAATGGGCAACTTTATGTTATTAAATTGTATCTCAATAAAAATTTTTAAAAGCATGTTTAATATTGCAACTGAAGAACGGAGAGAAGCCTGCTTATGAAACATAGCTCAAGTGGGTAATGGGGTTATCATTGGACGTCATTCCTGCCCATCTTTACTGCCCTGAGGGAGGTTTTATGTGGGGATGGAGCTACCTTGGCCTTTGAAGCAGTTATCTGGTTGAGAGGGAAATCTCTTCTCAACACCATCTTCTCCAAAAAGGTGGGGATCAAACTTTGCCTGGACATCTCGCAGGTAGAAGGCTGAGATTATTTAAGAAGAAGGCTGAAGACAGTGTACTAATATCAGAATGCTGTCATGGTTTTTCACAGAGCAGCAGTTCTCAATCTTGGCAGCACAGTGGAATCACCCGGGTAGTTTGAACAATACCCATAGCTGGGTCCCACCTCAAGAGATTCTGACATACGTGGTCTGAGATCAGGCATGGGGTTTGGAATTCTCAAAGCTTCCCTAGTGATTCTAATGTGCTCACAAGGTTGAGAGGCGCTGCCACAGAGAAAAGGGAGTAGCAGAGTATCTGCCTCGTTTATTGGTCCCTTGGTGCTCTGAAATTTCCATTTACTGCTGCTAATTTTTAAAAGCTTAACATCAGGCCTAGCCCAGACAAGTGATTCTGGCAAATGCTTAGAACAGCCAAGCTATTCTTAGTGATGTATTTAGGTTACTATTTGCATTACTACTTTTAAGCTTCCAAGAACTATATCTCAATGATTGATGAGTTTGATGACTTGGGGATCTTGAACAACACAGCTGAGACATCAAAGCTATTAAAGTTTAACAAAAGTAAACAATCACATGGAAATAACTCAAAAACACCAGGGCTGAAATAAACTATGGCTGGTTAATTATACTTTAGGCAAAATAAGTTGTTCTTTCATAATTTCAAAGCTATCTTTAAGACTGTAATGATTTTTAAGACTATAACCAGCTTTCTGAGAAAGTAACAGTTAATCCTTTATTTCAAAATTCTGAATAATACTGTTTATTGTTTTTTCCTCAGAAACCTCCAAAGTACTTCAGAATCACAGGGCAAATGCTTCTGAAGTCATGACTTCAGAAGCTGTTAGTGGTTCATGGCTTCCATCAGTAGTAAATTATGTGCTTCATATTGACAGATGCCATCATACTGGCATAATTATAGCCTCTTTAAACACTTTTAACTGGTTTTTTTTTTTTAGTATTTATTACCACATTGCTAAATACCAGCTTACGAGGCTACTTCTAGGTTTTTTAAAATTAAACATTAGCTACTATTTTCAAAATGAAATGGAAGATTTATTATTTTTTTATATTCCCATTGTCCTTACCTACTTCTTCTCATCTCATTTTCCACATATAATTACAATTTGTAGCTAGCTCAATGTTTATAGTTTTTTTGTTTAGGGACTATGTAATTATTGTTTACTATTGAGCCACACAGGACATTGTGATTATATCTCCCCTTTTGTGTTTATTCAACTTATTTGTGTTTATTCAACTTATGAATATATAATTGCCTTGGTGTTTTGTTTGTTTAATATTTTTATACCTATCATTAATTCATCCTCAGAATCTTTTCAGAGTGGTAAAACTCATCCCAATGACTGTAGACACATAGTAGCTTATCAATTCAACTATTTTCTTTAAAGTCCTCCTTCCTGGAGGATGTTAAAGACCTAAAGTCCTCCCTCTGTCCTCTTCTAGTCTGAATGGTGGCTTTCCAGGTGGTTTATACAACTGTAAACTGTAATTTCACCATAATTTAAGGAATTCCCTCTGTCCCTTGTAACATGGATCCTGTATTTTCTCTATCTTGGTTTACACTCTTACCTTGTGAATCACATCCTCCATTGGAAGATAAATTATTTAAGACCTGGCATTTCTAATTGTATAGTTATTCTACCCTCATACTTAGGTAATTTGGTTACAGAATTCTGTGTTGTAATCCATTTTCTCTTACATTTTGGAAATCATTGCTCCAAGCTCTTCTGGATTCCAAATTTTTTTTTTTTGAGAAGCTTTATAATGTTTTGTTTATTTCAGTTGTAGTGATGTATCTTGATATGGTTCCTTGTAATTTTTTTTGCCAACCACTGAGTAAACCCTTGCAATCTGTCCAGATCGGATGACTTTTGTCTTATTTCTTTGAGAAAGTTCTCACTTCTATTGCTCTGTTTTTTCTTCCTGGAATTTCTGTTTGCTGGATGTTAGGCTTCCTGGAATAATCAAACTCATTATTTTCATATCCTTTTTTTCTCTTGTTTCCAATATCTTTTTTTTTTTTTTGCCACTCTCCAGGAGGATTCCTCTATTTTTATTTCCAACCTATTAAACTCAAAAGAATGGCCATCATACTTTTATACCCCAGAGCTAATTCCTTTAATGTACTTTTGAGGAATCTGTTCTGTGTGTCAGATATGATGTTTTCTGTTATCTCTTTGAAGATTCTTACAGATTTTTTCCTATTCTCTGTATAGTCTGTTTACTCTGGCTTCCTTTAAAAACTCTCTTTCACGATAAATACTTCCTGAAATGCTTGTTTATAAGGCAAGTAACAAGAAGCTACTGGAAGCATTGTGAAGCGGTGTGTGTGTGTGTGTGTGTGTGTGTGTGTGTGTGTGTAAGTCAGATCACCAGAGGCAATCAGGCGAAAACCTGGATATTTGATTGGGGCTTCCGCAAATGTTAGGATCTGGAGGTTTTTTTCCTCTTAACTCAGTCAAGTTTCCCAGAATGTAATCCCCCAATCTCTTGCCTAACATGTGGTTATGGGGTGCATTGTGTCCTCCCTCAGGAGGCGGAGTCCTCACCTCCAGAAACTTGGAATGTGGCCTTATTTGGAAATAAGGTCATTGCAGATGTAATTAGTTAAGATGAGGTCATATTGGAGTAGGGTGAACCCTTCATCCAATATGATGGTGTCCTTAGTAAGAAAAGACAGGGCGACACACACAGAGAAGATGGTCATGTGAGAATAGAGGCAGAGATTGGAGTAATTCCTCTACACACCAAGGAACCTCTTGGGTTCCAGAAGCTGGAAGAGGCAACACAGAATCTTAGAGGCTTCAGAGAGAGCATGGCCCTGACAGCACCCTGATTTTGGACTTCTAACCTCCTGAACTGTGGGGCAATAAATGTCTGTTGTTTAAAGCCACCCAATTTATAGTACTTTGGTATGACATCTCTAGGAAACTAACACAGCTGCACAAGCTGGTTTTTACTATTCTAGGAATCAGCAAGGAGAGAATATTAGTGATTTCCCCCATTCAGTATCTAGACTTTTATGTATTCCCCTTCTTTGCATTATTGCCGTCCATACCCTGCCTTAGCTCTGCCTTAGATCCTCTTTGGTTAAAATTTCTCCAGTGTGTAAACCTTCAATATTAAACTGCAGTAGAGGAAGGATGACCTTCCAGTGTTACAGGCTGGGGGAAGTGATTTCTTATTCTGAATTGGTGTTTTCACTGCTCTTATACATATTATCAACCAATCCTCCCACCCTCTTACCCTACTAATGACTTACTTGGTCTTTTTGAGTTCAAGTCTTTTCTGGGGTTTGTCCTTTAAATTCATGTTCTCATCTGTTTCCCATTGCAATAGAAAAGTAATAAGTTCCCAGCTTTTTCAATGATTTTAAGTCAGTTTTCACTCCTTTGCTTTTTATGTTGCCAATATTTAATTTTTTATTCTTACAAATTTATATATATTTTTTGCTGCCAGTAATTAATTTGCTGCCAGTAGATTTTTTTTATATGTGTATTTAAAATGCATCTTTTTGAATGAGATTCTTGGGATTTTATTCAGTTTGGCATGCTGATTAGCATAAGAGCAATGAGAATTACGTTTTACAAGCATCACATTATTACTCTATCATTGTGAAAAGGCTTTGCATTGATTGTACATAGAGAAAAAATACCATTAGAATTAAGGCAATAACTACATGTGCAAACCAAGCACATTACCCTGATATAGTTCTTAATAAAAACGTCTTTTGGTTAGATGATGGTCGATATTGTTGCATGCAGGTCAATCACTGTGAAGGAAATTTTTTTGAAGGACAAGGCACATATAACTTTATTCATTTGAAAAATCCCTCCTACTGTCCTTCAATGGCCGGAAGAAGCCATCAGTAATCTCCACTCATGTCACTTGCAATCACTGTGCACAGGGTCTTCTGGCACATCTGATTGAACATCTGTGTTGTTTGTATAAGCTCAATCTCACTTTGAGTGACCACGGTCGTGACAAAGTGGAGTCTTCTGTGCCCACAGCTTTCACAGAAGAGAAGAGCAAAGAAAGTAGGGTGGTTCAGGGCACACTGCAAGATGGTCTGCAAACCATTCCAACATTTCCAGAAAACTCACAGTCAGCATGGTTTAACAAATCTCAGTTAGCCATCCTGGGGTAAATCTCCGTGGTAGCAATGTTGAGCACCTTCCTAAGCCAACTGTAATTCACCATCTGATTTTCATTACACTATCCCTGGCACATGGACACAAGTAAATGTTCACTTTAATATATCTGACCTAATGTCCCTTTCAAGGTCTTGTACAAATTCTGACAGATAATATCTGTCAACTTCTCAGATTTCCTGATTTGTTCTTGTTCACAAAATTTCAATACACATTCTTGAGTTTTTCTGGAATTAAAAAAAAAAAATCATCTGGGCGCCTGAGTGGCTCAGTCATTAAGTGTCTGCCTGCAGCACAAGTCATAATCCTGGAGTCCTGGAATCGAGCCCCGTGTTGGGCTCCCTGCTCTGCAGGAAACCTGTTTCTCCCACTACCACTCCCCCGGCTTGTGTTTCCTCTCTCACTTTCTCTCTGTCAAATAGATAGATAGATAGATAGATAGATAGATAGATAGATAATCTTTAAAAGAAATCATCTATGGTTATTTTGGTTGGATTCAGAAAGGACCAATGAGCCAGGCGCGGTGGCGCGCGCCTGTAGTCCCAGCTACTTGGGAGGCTGAGGCAGGAGGATCGCTTGAGCCCAGGAGTTCTGGGCTGTAGTGCGCTATGCCGATCGGGTGTCCGCACTAAGTTCGGCATCAATATGGTGACCTCCCTGGAGCGGGGGACCACCAGGTTGCCTAAGGAGGGGTGAACTGGCCCAGGTCGGAAACAGAGCGGGTCAAAACTCCCGTGCTGATCAGAAAGGACCAATGAAATGTGTGCCCAGGCAGGCATGTCCAGCTGGAAATCAAATCATATAAGTTTTTAGAGGATCTGGTTGCTAGTTAAGTAAGAAGAGAAGAGAATTTGTTCAATTTGATAAAGGGGATCTACAAAAAAGCTTCAGTTAATATAATACTTAATGGCAGAAGATTGAATGTTTTCTCCCTAAGATTCCCCACTATTATCGCTTCCATGTAGCATTACCAGTGAAATCAGGCAAGGAAGGAAATTAAATTAGAAAAGAAGAAGTTGATAGTCTTTATTTATAGATGATATAATTGTCTATATGGAAAATCCAACGAAGGTTCTAAAAACCTTCTAAAATTATATGCTAGCTTAGCAAGCTTACAGTATACAAGATCAGTCTGTAAAAATAAATATTTTGTCCAAATACAAGCAAAGGGCACTATAACTTTGAAATTTTAGAAAAATGATATAAATTACAATAACGTAAAAAATGAGACAACTAGGGTAAATCTAACAGAGGACGTGAAAGAGTTGAACACTGAAAATTATAAAATATTTCTGAGAGAAACTTTGAAAGTCAAATAAATGAAACAATATACCATGTTCATGGGTTGGAAGACTCGATATTGTTTAGATGTCAATATTCCCCAGTTGAGCTATAGATTCAATGCAATTCCAATCAAAATCCCAGTAGGCTTTTTGTGTAGAAATTGATATGGTGATTCCAGAATTCAAATGAAAATGCAAAGATCCTACAATAACTAAAATTTTGAGAAAGAAGAGCAAAGTTGGGAGACTAACACTACCTAATTTCAAGATCGGAGAGCTACATAAACTAAGATAGTGGTTGCCTGGGTGGCTCAATTGGTCAAATGTTTGACTCTTGATTTTGGCTACGGTCATGATCTCAGGGTGGTGAGACTGAGCCCCACACTGGGTGTGGAGTCTGCTTGAGATCCTTCTCTCTGCTCCACCCCCTACTCCCTTGCCAAAAAGAAAAAGGAAAAAGAAAAGAGAAACCAAGATAGTGTGGTATTCACAGAGAGAGACAAACAGCAATGGAACAAAAGAAGACAGAAGAAAAATAAAACCACCCACATGTGAATGACGGATTTTCCCCAAATGTGAAAGGCAATTCTGTACAGAAAGGATAGACTTCTCAACAAATGTTTCTACAAGAATAATTGGGTATTCATATGCAAAAACAAACAACAATTTTCAAATCAATGACTTTCACCATATACAAAAATAAACTCAGAGTGGATCATAGGCCTAAATGTAAAGTGTAAAATTACAAAACCTCTAAAAGAAAACATAGGATAATAATCTTTGTGACTTTGGGTCAGGAAAAGATTTCTTAGATATAACACCAAGAGCACAATCCATAAAAGAAGAAATCAATAAATTGGATGTCAATAAAATTTAAAATGAATGCCCTTCAAAAGGTAATGTTAAAAGAATGAAAAGCCATGCCACAGACTCAGAGAAGCTATTTGCAGAGTTTAGATAGATTTGCAGAATGTAGATAGATTGTACTTAATATATATTAATTGCTCCCAAAAATCAAAATTAAGGGAACAAACAACACTTAAAATATGGGCAACACTTCACCAAAGAAGATATAAGGGTAAAAAGGTGCTCTACATCACTAGTCATTAGAGAAATGCAAGTAAAATCAGACCAGCATAGCACCGCATACCTATTACAATGAATAACATTTAAAAGACTGGTTATACCAACCATTAGCAAGGGTGTGGAGAAACTGGGCCTTTCCCACACTGCTGGTGGAAACATGAAATAGATAACTGCTTAGGAAACCAATTTGTCCGTTTCTTTAAAAGTTAAACATGCGGGGCGCCTGGGTGGCTCAGTAGTTTAAAGCCTCTGCCTTCAGCTCAGGTCATGATCCCAGAGTCCTGGGATTGAGCCCCTCATCGGGCTCTCTGCTCAGCAGGGAGCCTGCTTCCTCCTCTCTCTCTGCCTGCTTCTCTGTGATCTCCGTCTGTCAAATAAACAAATAAAATCTCTAAAAAAAAAAAAAAAAGTTAAACATGCACCTTTCATAAGATCCTGCAGTTCCCGTGCTGGGTATCTACCCATGGGAAATGAAAGCGTCTGTCCCTACAAAGACTTCAGCGCAAATGTACACAGAAATTTTATGTAATAGCTAAAAACTGAAGATAACAAAATGTCAAACAACAACTAATGAACAGAGTATAGTATATCCATACAGGGAAATGATGCTCTGCAATAAAAAGAATGAACATTCTTTTGTATTAGTACATTCTACAACATGTATTAGTACATTCTACAACATGATAAATCTCACAATAATTATGCTGACTGAAGGCAGTCAGACATAAAAGATGCATACTGTGTGATTTAATATTAATAAGATTATTTAAAATATTTTATACATTGTCTATAAATATTCATATGTAAATATTTATATTTATAAAATTCTAGGAAATGCAAACTAATGTGTAGTGACCAGAAAGCAGATCAGTGGTTACCTGGGAATGGGTAGGGAGAGGTAGGAAGGAGAGATGATAAAGAGACACAAGAAACTTTCAGGGATGATGGATATGCTCATTATCGTGATCATGTGATAGCAGGAGTGTGTGAAAACACACACACACACACACACACACACAAACTGTATACTTCAAATATGTACAGTTTATGGAATGTCAAGTACACCTCAATAAAACTGTTGAAAATTCAACTCTAATTCAGTGAAGTTTTAGGATGGAACACAGAAATAGACATGATTTATCCACCATGTTGAGCTGAAAGTATGATCATGTAACTTTTAAAAGAATCCTGTACTCTTTTCAAAAAGCGCTCTTAAAAACTTTTTGGTTTTGGCTCTGGTAATGATCTCGTGGTCATGGGATTAGGCCCCCCGAGGGGTGTGGACAAAATCTGTGCTCAGCATGGAGTCTGTTTAGGGTTCTCTCTCTCCCTCTTCCTCTGCCCCTCCCCTTGTTCATGCTCTAAATAAAGAAATAAAATCTTAAAAAAAAAAACAACCTACAAAAATGTTTTGCTTCCCGTATGCCTATCACTCATTAATACTTCCATGCATCTATGCTTCATCTTGTTCCCAACCCAACCAAGTTCTGGGTTGGGTACTAGGGATGGGCTGCGATGCAATAAATTACCACAGGTGGATGGAATGTTACTGCCTGAGGATTAATTCCTTAGTTAAATCAGGTAGAGATCTGTCCATGAAGCAAGAGGACAGATTAAACAATCTTTCAAGTTCTTTTCAATAAATTAATGAAGTAGTCATATTGTAAGTGGTTAATCATAAAAATGAATGAGGTGGGGCACCTGGGTGGCTAAGTCGGTTAGGCATCTGCCTTCGGCTCAGGTCATGATCCCAGGGTCCTAGGACTGAGCCCCGCATCGGGCTCCTTGTTCATTGGGGAGCCTGCTTCTCTCTCTCCCTCTCCCTCTGCCTGCCTGTCACTCCCCTTGCTTGTGCTCTGTCTCTCTCTCTCTCTCTCTCTCTGTGTCAAATAAATTTTAAAAAGATGAAGGAGGCAAGTAAATTAGATAACTGGTCTTGGCATTTGCAGTTTAATAAACCCCCTCCCTTCTCACCCCTTAGTCCAGCCCTTACCCAAGGCTAATAATATCCAAAAAAAAAAAAAAAAAGACCTTGACTCTCCAGGTTCTTGGGGTGGGTGGAGTGAGCATGGCTGAAGCACACATGTAAGGTCTGCCCAGGACACAGGACATGTATGGACACGCCGGGGGCACACCTACACCATGATGGGTGGATCTAGATTGGAATTCTTTTCCTCAGGACTGCTTTAATCACGCATCACTTCTTCTTCTTCTTCTTCTTCTTTTTTTAATAAAAGGAATCTCTGGTTTTACCAGTTGTATGTTACTCACAACCACAGTGGGCAAGCAGTGTTTTTAATCTAAAATGTTTTTGTTCTCACAGTGACTGGGGAGTCCCAAAATGATCAGGAGTTCTTCCTGAATGTAATTCAGAAACAGAAAGTCCCTGATCTCAAAAATCTTTAAAATAGAAACCAGAAGGCTCCAGTCTGGAAGAGCACTTTGCAAATGAGGTAAAGCAATTTACTAAATTGTTAAAGGAATCAGGAAGGAAAAAGGAAGAAAATTGGGGAAAATGAGACTCTTGAGTGTAGTGTCTATATTTTATTACCTCTGTATTCATGTTGCCAAGCACAGTAAGTAGACATCTGTTGGACATCTATCATTTTGGGTGTGATTTGCATTCCTTTCCTCTTACTCTGATACCAGGCCTCTTCTTTCCTATGGGGGAGTCATTTTGTGTGGATCTGGTGAGACTCTCAATGTTCACTCACCCATGAGCCTGGCCATTCATTTCCCTGGGAACGGTGATTGGTTCAGAAATAGGCCTATGAATAAGCTGGGCCAATACTAGTTTTCCCCAAGGCTTTTCTTATTTGTTTGTTTGGCAGACTTTTCTTTTTCTTTTTTTTTTTCTTTTTTAAAGATTGTATTTATTTATTTGGCAGAGATCCCAAGTAGGCAGAGAAGCAGGCAGAAAAAGAGGAGGAAACAGGCTCCCCATGGAACAGAGAGCCCGATGCGGGGCTTGATCCCAGGACTCTGGGATCACAACCTGAGCCAAAGCCAGAGGCTTTAACCTACTGAGCCACCCATGTGTCCCTTGGCAGAATTTTCTGAGATATATACCAAGCTTCGGATTGTAGGAAAAAGAAAATGTGAGGCTGTGAAGACTGTTTGAGCCCCCCAAATCCGGATGTGACCTAAAGTAGCCGTGAGCTTTTGCTGTTTGAGCTAACTTGAGTTGGGTTTCTGTCACTTGCAACCAAAAGAATTCCAACTAGTGCAACCATAATGATTTAATGATACCCTTTAAAATATGATTTTTAAAATAAATATGAAGGTCGATTGTCTTCCAACTCAAACGAAAACAGAATATAAGTAAATAAAATCTAACCACATCTTGGGAGAGTAGGGTTTGCAAGTAGAAACAACTTTCAAATAGTAAAATCTTCTAGATAATGAACAGAATAGTGAGGGAATCTATTAAATTTCTTTTTTCTTAAGAATTTGAAACAATGGTCTCTCATCAAAAGTGTTGTAGCTACCTAGACCTGAAGGATATATAGCATCTGAAGATCTTTGAGAATACAACTATAGCTTCTGTGTCTAAGTTGCACTAAACTAAAAAAGTATGATGAAGCCGCATTTCCTGTAGTAGTCTCATTTCAAGGACTTTGAGCCCCTGTCTGCCCACTGAGTTTTCTAGTCTCTGCTCCCAGATGTCCTATCTTTTCTCAGAGTTCCCCAGGTATTCTCTCATGCCAGGGACAAAATTACTCTCCGTCTTCCACTCTTGTCTTCTCATCAGTTTGCTTGGCTGTCTGGCTTCTCCAAGAGGAGTCCATGGTCAGGGAGCAGTGCTGTTTCCTGAATCTCCTCTTGCTCCCTTGGGCTGCCAGAGCTTTGTACTTGAAGGAAGGGGAAACGGCTTTTCCGGGGAGTGCATGCCATCTGCTGTGAGCTGGGTCCCCAGGGAGCATGAAAGCCTCATCTGGTGGGTCATGAAAATAAGTTGAACCATGAGTTCCAACATGGTATCTCTCTGTCTCTCTCCCTCATGCGTGTGCGCACACACACACACACACACACACACTTCCACATACACAGCTCTTTTGGCATAGAACACAACTCTTTCTCTAAAGTCCATAGTCGGTCTGCCTATAGCAGGGACAAACTTGACCTTTGTCATATTGAGCAGTGTAATAATGTGGAACCTCTCACTTTCCCATTTCAGAAGAAGCTCTTCGGTTTATTTTCTTTAATGGGACTAGTATAATTTATCACTTTTTTTCTTTATAGTGTTATATCTTCTTTAAATTTTTACACTTTTGTTTTGGTATTGCTATTTTATGAGAGAATTATGGAAACCTTATCTCCATTTTCCCTTTACCCATTTCCTAATTCTCTAAACTGTTTCTTCTACATATATCGAGAATCATATCAGACAATGTTATAATTTTTGTTTCAACAAACATAATTTAGAAAACTCAAGAAGAGGAGTCTTGTATTTATCCATATTTTTATTCTCCATTGTTCTTTCTTCTTGATGTTCCAAGATTCCTTCTTTTACAATTTTCTTTCTGTTTGAAATCTTATAGCCATTCTTTTAGGGGTGGTCTGCTGGTGACAAGTTCTTTTAGTTCTTCTTTATATGAGAGTGTCTGGATTTCCCCTTCATTCCTGAAAATGATTTTCACTGGATAAATAATTCTGAGTTAATAGTTCTTTTATTTAAATGCTTCAGAAATGCTGTGCAACTTTCTTTTGGACTCAGTGATTTCTGGTGAGAAATCTGCTCTCATTCAAATTATTTTTACTGTATGAGTAAAGCATCATTTCTCTCTCTTGCTTTCAAGATTTTTCCTCTGTCTTTCATATTCAGAAGCTTGATTATGGGGGCACCTGGGTGGCTCACTTTGTTAAGCTTCTGACTTTTGATCCCAGCTCAGGTAGTGATCTCAGGGTCATGAGTTCAAGCCCCACATTGGGCTTCATATGGAGTATCCACTTAAAAAAACATTTTTTTTTTTTATTATGATGTGTCCTGGCATGAATTTCTTTGGGCAGATCCTGCTTAGGGTTCAATAGCTTCTTGAATCCATAGGTTTATATAACATTCCAGATTCCAGTCATTACTTTGTCAAACAATTTTTCAGCTTCATACTGTCTCCTCCCTGATGACACAAATGAAAGCCTTTTGTTACTGCCCCACAGGTTCCTGAGGTTCTGTTCATTTTTTCCCAACAGTCTCTTTTCTTTCTGTCATTCATACAGTTGAATTGATTTAACTTTAAACACATGGATTTATTCTTACCTCCTCTTCAATCAGCTATTGAGCCTATCAGTGAGTTTTTGTATTTTATTGTATGTTTCATTTCTAAATCTTTTATTTGGCTCCTCTTTATAGTTTCTATTTCTTTGCTGAAACTTTACTTTGTCATTTGTTTCCAGCATGTTCACAAAGTCTCATTGAAGCATTTTTTATGATGCCTGCTTTAGAATCCTTGTCAAGTCATTTCAGTGTCTGTTGTCATCTGGTCTTGCCATCTGTTGATTGTCTCTTCTCATTCTAGCTGAGATTTTTCTTGATTCTTGGGGAAAGGATTGATGTTTTAAATTAGTTTCAGACATTTTGGTTATTGTGCTATGAGATTCTGGATCTTATTTAAATCTTCAGTTTTAGTAGGTTTCTTCTGACACCATCTCCTGGGGAAAGAATGATGCTGCCTTGTTACTGTCAGGTGCGGTGGAAGCTCTTCCCGTGGTCTCTTCTGAGACGTCAGAGGATGGAGGGGATTGTTACTGACTGATTAGGATGAAAAGTCCTGACTCATCACTTAGCCTTCTTTGATACCACCCCAGTTGGGGCAGAGGTGGGGAACAGGAGTGCCTCATCCCATTTGGGTGAGAGCAAAGTCTAGGCCTCCCACTCAGCCTCCGTTGATAGGGCTCTGGGTGGAGCCTCAGTTTTTCCTGTGGCCTTTGCTGCAGTGGGGCAATTACTGTCTACAAGTTTTCAGTCTTGCTAGACTTAGCCATCCTTTGGCTGGAAAGGTCTACATCTGGTTTTTGGTCTACACCTGTTGACATTTCTGTGTTGTTAGCCTCTCTAGCATCTAGCTGAGAATAAGAAAATTCAGGGAACTCAATGCATGTCATTCCTTGGGTCCTGAGGTCCCTAGCCTAGCCATTTTGTTATCTTTGCTTCACCTTTCAGGGTCTTCTTGATTTATTTTATATATAATGTCCAAGGTTTCGAGTTGTATTGAGTGGAAGGAATAAGAAGTGTGTCTATTCCATTTCATTGGCAACCAGAAGTCTCTTTAGTATCCTTTCCATACTTAAAGACTCAGTTGGGGGTCATATTGTTTGTATTTAAATCCCAATTGTGCCATCTTGGATCATTCTTTAAGTATGTTTTTCTCATTTGTGAAATGGAGATTAAATTAGCACTTGCCTCATGGGACTGTAGTGAGAATGAAATAAACACACATGCATACACACATACACACACACACACACACACACACCCAATACCAGTGGTTGGCACATAGTAAGTGCTCAAGCAAGCACTGAACTATTATTATTTATAATAGCATTATATAGATATCTACTGGGTAGACTGTGATATCTACTGGATAACTCCAACTCATGGGTTAGCAGGTTGTAGTTTCTCCTTTCAAGGTTTTGTGCTAGCTATTATATGCCAAAAGAGTCTCAAGTCCACACTTAAGGCTTCAATCCTTGGGACCAACAACACATCCTTTTCTCCAGTCACCATTTCCCATATATCTGCTTCAGGAAGTTGGAGTTCACCACTGCCTCGAGTGTTCTCAGAGATCTCTCCTTAGATTCCTCCAAAGCACCTTATGTAACAGGCTCACCAGAAGTTTTAGCATAATAGAAGAGTGTTAGTACAGAGAAAATGGAACTTTAAAACTGTGTATCAATCATCACTACTCCTAAATCAGCCATGCTACAATATTTTTTTGTGTCAGTTGAAAACTCCTGAAAAGGTTTGTCCAAATAATACAGCTCTTACAACCTTTAGAGCAAAAGATAAAAACTACACCTATAATTTTTATTATTTATTTTTAAGAATTTTATACTGTACTCAACCTTTTTTTGAAGTATAATTGACATACAATGTTACATTAGTTTCAGGTGTACAACGTAGTGATTAGACAAGTCTATACATTAGGCTGTGCTTGCCACAAGGATAGCTCCCATCTGTCACCATGCAGTGCCGTTATAATACCATTGACTATATTCCCTATGCTGTAACTTTCATCCCTGTGACTTCTTTACTCTGTAACTGGTAGCCTGAACCTCCCCCTCATCTTTTTGTCCACCCCCCCTTAAGCCATCCACCCTGGCAGCCCTCAGTTTCTTTCTGCATTTATGGGTCTGTTTCTGCTTTTTTGTTTTCTTTTATTTTTTTGGATTCCTCATGTAAGTGAAATCATATGGTATTTATCCTTCTCTGACTTATTTTACTTTGTGTAATATCCTTCAAGTCCATCCATGTGGTTGCAAATGGCAAGACACATCTATAATTTTTAGAACAACAGTATTCATCTTGTCCCTATACCACTAAAAATAGTCCACGATAAAGGAGTATTAAAACCATCTTTAAAAAAATGTTTTCTGTGTCTTTCCACTAAGAATTCAAACATCTGAAGAAATAGTTAAATAGCCTAATTCATATAACTCTATATTTTTCAAATAAAAATACATCTTTTTATACATCCAAGAAATACCTGCAAGATGTGATTTTTTAAAATCAATAAATTTCAAAAAATAGAAATAATACAAACAACATTAATTTTTGGCAATATTATTTTGTACCTGATACAATTTAGAATAGATATAATTAGATATAATTAGAAATTAACAAAAAAATTATACCAACAAATCATAAACAATTTTGTATCAAAGAAGAAACTAAAACTGAAATGTGAAAACAGTAAAATATCTGAGATACATACAAAGCAGTGCTTGGAGGAAAATGGAAAGTCTTAATATTTAATTTTTTAAAAAGCAAGCTTGACAGTAAAGAATTAGATGTTCAAATCAAGAAATCAGAAAAGCACAAGAAAATAAGCCTAGTGTTATAAAAATTAATGAATTAATAAAAATAAAAGCAGAAGTTAGAAACTTGGAAAAAATGGCAGATCTGAGAAATTAAATCTGAAATATAATTCCCCCAAAATAAGCAAGATAAATAAACTGTTATTTAATTTAATTAAGGTTAAAAGAGTAAATTATAAATGCAGTAAATAAGAATTTATATGAGAGAATCAAAAATAGATATAGGATAAATTAAAAGATTCAGGAGACTACCTGGTACATCACTATAAAGTAAATTTGAGAACCTGGTCCAAATGAGGAATTACCAAAACTTATCTCAGAATGGATAGGAAATATAAGGAGATTGATTGCCACAGTAAAAGTGTGTGTATGGGGAAATATTAAAGAGCTATTCCCCCAAAAGCACCCTAGTACAGTTATTTTCACTGAAGACTTCTACTGAATCTTCAAGGAAGAATGACTTCACGTTTCTATGTTCTAAAGTATGCATGAATAAGACTTCTAAATCTCTAATAAAATGAAGCTAAAAACAAAGGAAACATAAACAAAATAAAATATAGCTCAATATCATTTGTGAATATGCATATAAAAATCCTAAGTAGTAACACCATTAAAAAAATCCTAAGTAGCATATTAGTGAACAGTTAAGGAGTACATTAAAAGAATAATATAACTTGACTAAGTGGTATTTACTCCATGAAGGCAAGGATTTTTCAATAATTCACCATTTCATATAGAAAAAGTGGGAAAATCATATAATTATCTCTACATGCACTAAAAAGCATTTGATGAAATCCAACATCCATTTTTTATGAAAGCTACTAATAAAATAGGAATAATAAGATGGATTATTTAATAAATTATATTGAGATATCTGGATATTCATCAGGAAAAGAGAATTGGATTACTGCTTCTCACTTTTTACCCAAACACATTACAGATGCATTAGATTAAATGTAAAAAATAAAATATACTTATAAAAGTATTAGAAGAAAATATAATAGAATTTCCAAAAATAACTTTAGACCAGGGGAAAACTTGCCCAATAACACAAAAAATCAAGAAACAATAGATTTGTATATTCAACTACCTAAAAAGAAAAAAGAATTCTGCAAAATATTAAAATTGTATAAGCAAAGGAAAAGGACAAATGACAAACTTGGAAAAATATTCATAACACATCACAGAGTTAATTTTTCTACACAGAATATCTACAAATTAATAATAGCCAAAATCCAATATAAAAATGGAAAAGAACATAAATAGATACTGCACAGAAAAAGAACTAAAAAAGGTTCTTAAACCTATAAATACATGCATAATTCATTCCTTATAAGAGATGCCTTTTTGGGGGGTGCCTGGGTGACTCCATTGGTTTAGTGGCTGCCTTCAACCCAGGTTATGATCTCAGGGTCCTGGGATTGAGCCCCACATTGAGCCCCACATTCAGCTCCCTGCTCAGCGAGGAGTCTTCTTCCCCCTCTGCCCCTCCCCCCCAACTTGTGTTTTTTTTTCCCTTTCTTTCTCAAATAAATAAAATCCTTAAAAAAAAGAGATACCTTTTTTTTTTTTTAATTTTTATTTGACAGAGAGAGATCACAAGCAGCAGAGAGAGAGAGAGAGGAGGAAGGAGGCTCCCTGCCAAGCAGATAGCCCGATGCGGGACTCAGTCCCAGGACCCTGGGATCATGACCCGAGCCGAAGGCAGAGGCTTAACCCACTGAGCCACCCAGGCACCCCAAGAGATACCTTTTTTCATATGCCAGCTTGCCAGCTTGGCATGTTGGTGAGGGCTGACAAGCCATTCCCTTATATTGGCAGTGATCGTGAAAAGTGATTTAACTTCTGTGGAAAGCAAGTTAGCAATATCTGCCAAAATACAAATGCATGTACACTTTGACTCGGGAATTCCGCTGATAGGAATTTGTCCTACAAAAACATTCATTATTTATGATATTTCATACAAACAAGGATTCACACAAACAAGAATTCACAATAGCATTGCTATATATATTATTCAATAGCTAAACATTGGAAATCTACATGTCCAAAATTAAGGGACCAATTTCCTAATTACAGTAGATACAACAGAATACTCAAGGGGTGCCTGAGTGGCTCAGTTGGTTAAGCATCTGCCTTCAACTCAGGTCATGATTCCAGGGTCCTGGGATGGAGCTCCTCATTGGGCTCCATGCTCAGCAGGGAGCCTGCTTCTCCCTCCCTCACTCCCCCTGCTTGTGCTCTGTCAAGTAAATAAATAAAAATCTTAAAAAAAAAACCAACCCAGAGTATTAAAAATTTTACAAAAGAAACAGCACTATATGTACTCAATAAGAAACATCTCCAAGACTCATTATCAATTAAAAAGCCTAAAGGCAAAACAGTGATAGTTTATGATACTATCTGTTTATATAAAAACAATAATAAGCCCACAAAATACATATTTAATATTTTATATTTACATATTATACATTTTCTTATATTTCTGTAAGTTAATTTAAGACACTGGCAATCTTGGTTAGCTCTTAGGAGTTAACTGGTGCCTTGAAGGAAAGATGCAAAGATACCCTTGTCTTATGTCAGATTCTCTAGACACAGAGGTTGTGATGGGGATTCTTGAGGGTGTGTTGTCAGAAGGGGAGATAAGCAGGACAAGCAGGAATCAAAAGCTAAGCAAGAAGGTGTCTTAGCTGGAGTCTAGCTTCTGCCTGATACCTTGAGGAGTTCTGGAGTCTGGGTTGTGCCCTAGAGTTGGTCCTGCCTTCAAACAAAGGGTCCAGGGGTGCCTGGATGGCTCATCATTAAGCATCTGCCTTCTGCTCAGGTCCTGGATGGAGCCCCGCATCAGGCTCCCTGCTTAGCAGGGAGTCTGCTTCCTTCTCTTTCCTTCTGCTCCTCCTCCCTGCTCGTTCTCTCTGTCTCTCAAGCAAAGTAATAAAATCTTAAAAAACAAACAAACAAACAAACAAACAAACCTCCCCATTCCCCCAAAAGAACCAAAGGGTCCAGGCCTTTATACCTTCATCAGTCAATCCTTGGTTGCGGGCAGCCTCAGGAGGAGGGAGTATCCTCTTAGGGGGCTCTTGATTGGCTAAAGGCCATCCTCTAGAAAAGGGGCAATTAGCAATCAGGAATCAATATTCAGAGCAGCTGGGAGGGAACAAGATTAGAAGAAGGGACGTGGCCCCAATAATTGCCTACTACAACCTCATTGTACTTTTTGAAAGTTGTGGAGTCTGTATTCACCTCCTCAAAAAAAAAAAAAAAATCAATTAAACAAATCAGTATTATGGAAGGGTCTCTTTGTGGTTTGTCTAGATTCTAAATTCAGCATGAATGCCAAAATTTAAACAGGAAAAGTTAGCCTTAGAAATCCTTAGCAAGGCTTCAATTTAGGACCAGATGTTAGTCAGTTTTTCCGCCAGAATTGGAACAAATTGTGTTTTTTTGGATAAGCACCACATGAAATAGTTGGCTTGCGTTTAGGGGACCTTCTGTTTGAAACATTCACAGCTTTAAACACTGGACTTGTATTCACCGGTGAGAGGCCCCGGGATACGGAGAGGGACTGAGGCAAGAGTGGATTTTTATTTGGCATCCCAGGCTCACCCCAGGATGGAATGGAAGGGGGATCAAGCATATCGTTGGTCTCTATCCTTTATTTTTCCATACCAAATGTAGTTATGAATGTAGTATATATTGTACAGAAAAATGATCCCGATTGGACAAAAGGCCAAAGATGAGTGATATTTTAACATCGTGTTAGAGCATTTTCCAATGGACTCACCTGAGGGTCGTATCTTTCAAGAAAGAGAACTTTGTTTGTCTAACGACTGATTAGGGCCCAGATGTCTCATAACTCTGTAAAGTTAGATATTAACTTATAAAAATTGGCAAGGTATGATTTTCCCCCCCCCTCTGGTAAAGAAGATAACCCCGAGGTTATGGTTTTATTGCTTTGTAGGATATGATCCCGTTCCAGATCTAACTCAGCCATCTGATTTCAACATTCTTTTTCCCACTGACATTTCCATCCCAGTTTCTCATATCCGCATCGAACTATTTTCTCTGTTTTCTATTTTCTTCATTAATGAGTTAAATAAAACTTGGGCATGTGCTCACTATATGCTAATTGCCCCTTTTAAAATAATTTGAGAAAATGTGCTTTTTCAGTGTAAATTAACATAATGTAAACTTATGTGGCTAAATGCACACTCGATGTAGCTTGCTATAAAGTAATACATTGACTGACTGTGAAGCCCAGTGGAATAAAACACTATTGGATTCACTACACCTCATTTTCTCTCTGGAGGGCACAGTTGTATGTGTTTCAAACTAAGCTTGTGACTGTTAGTCTGGCTGTTGAGGTCCTTGACATACCAACATATGCAGTGCTTGGAAAAATGGCTTCACCAGGAAAGAAAATAAAAATAAAAAGCATTCATTTACTTTCCCTGATGCATCCCCGCCCCCAAATCCACTTGCCATGTGTAGCAAATAAAAATACAGGACGTTCTAGTTAAATTTGAACTTCACATAAGCAATTAATAGTTTTTAGTATAAATATGTCACAAATATGAAAAGTATTTTCTCTGAAAAGCCTACCTTGTGCATCTCAAAGTTCAGATGGGATTGTAAGAAGCAGGTGGGGCAGGAAGGGGAGGCCAGTGGTGTCAGAAATGCAAAGGACCATAGGCACGGATTGAGTCTTGTGCCGGGGAATACCAAAGGCCAGACTCAGGAATTAGAATCTGCTGTCAATTCCAAGGAGCGGAAGTTGAAGCATTGAGTGGGGAGCTGGGTGACACTATAGGAGGGCAAACTGCTAGAACCAGAAATGGGGCCAGTCAAGAGAATTCAGAGCTGCACCGAAGGTTATTGTGTCCGTGTGAGTTTGTATTGTTTTAGAGTGTCCATCCAGGTACATGAATTAACTAGACATATTTTAAAAATCAGGGTCAAAGAAAACATATTTTTAACATTGTGGCAAAATGCACATAACATAAATTTTACAATTTCAACCACCTTTAAGTCTTCAATTCAGCAGCATTAAGTACATTCACAATGTTGTACAACCATCACCGCTATCAATTTCCAGGACCTTCTTCATCGTCCCCAGTAGCACGTCTCTATTCATTAAACAATAACTCTCCAGTCCCTGGTTACCTCTATTGTACTTTCTGTATCTGTGAATTTGCCTACTCTAGGTACATCATATAAGTGGAATCATACAGTGTTTGTTTTGTTTGTTTTCCTGTGTCTGGCTTATCTCAGTAAGCATAATGTTTCCAGGTTCACCCATAATGGTATGTATTAGAATTCCATTCCTCTTTAAGGCTGAATACGTTCCATTGCGTAAGTGTGTGCATATATTTATAAATACACACACACACACATCACATTTTGTTTATCCATAAAATCATAAAGAGGACACATTTTTTTTTTAACAGAGAGCGAGAGAGCACACATGAGAGGGTGACAGGAAGAGAGGCGGAGGGAGAGGGAGAGAATCTTAAGCAGGCTCCATGCGTAGCACTGAGTCTGACGCAGGGCTCCCTCTCATGACCCTGAGATCATGACCTGTACCAAAGTCTAAAGTCAGATGCTTAGCTGACTGAACCACCCAGGCACCCCAAGAGGACACATTTTAGTGGACATTTTATTTTTTAATTTTCCTGTGTAATATGCCTATATTATGTCCATAAGAAGAACATATTTTTGTGGATATTTTATTTTTTTAATTTGCCTAATTTTCTTTGCCTATATATTTACTGCTTTAAAAAAATAAAACAACTCACTCCATACCCAAGTATATTAAAATAACAACCTTGGGGGCACCTGGGTGGCTCAATTGGTTAAGTGTCTGACTTCGGCTCAGGTCATGATCCTGGGGTCCTGGGATCGAGCCTCTCTTTAGGCTCCCTGCTCAGTTGGGGGGTGGGTCCTGTTTCTCCCTCTCCCTCTATGAGCTCTCTCTCTCAAGTAAATAAATAAAATATTTTTTTTTAAAGATTTTATTTATTTATTTGAGAGAGAGACAGTGAGAGAGAGCATGAGCAAGGAGAAGGTCAGAGAGAGAAGCAGACTCCCTGCGGAGCCGGGAGCCCGATGTGGGACTCGATCCCGGGACTCCAGGATCATGACCTGAGCCGAAGGCAGTCGTCCAACCAACTGAGCCACCCAGGCGTCCCTAAAATATTTTTTAAAAACTTCAAGTTTTTTGAAATTTGAGTATAGTTGGTACACAATATTACATTCACTTCAGGTGTACAACATAGTGATTCTATTTCTCTATACATTATGCTATGCTCACTACAAGTGTACCATGTGTCACTATACAATGCTATTACAATATCATTGATTGTATTCTTTATGCTATGTCTTTTCCTGTGACCTATGTTTTTTAAAAGATTTTATTTATTTATTTGACAGAGAGAGAGCGGGAAGAAGGCTCCCTGCTGAGCAGAGAGCCCGAGGAAGCGGGGCTCTATCCCAGGACCCTGAGATCATGACCTGAGTCGGAGGCAGAGACTTAACCCAGGCACCCCTTCCTGTGACTTATTTATTCCATAACACGAAGCCTGTATTTACCACCCCACTTCATCCATTCTTCCCTTCCTCTCACCCCTTCCCCTCTGGCAACCATCAGTTTGTTTTCTGTATTTATAGGTCTGACTCTGCTTTTTGTTTCTTTGTTTATAATTTGTTTTGTTTTGTTTTAGGTTCCACATATAAATGAAATAATACGATATTTATCTTAGTCTGAGTATTTCACTTAGCATAATATTCTCTAGGTCCATCCCTGTTGTTGCAATGATTATATATATATACATATATGTATATATATGTATGTACATACATATATATGCCATTTATATATATATGTGTGTGTGTATATATATATATGTCTGTGTGTGTGTGTGTGTGTGTGTATATATATATATATATATAAAATCTTCCTTATCCATCCATCTATTGACAGATGCTTAGGTTGCTTCCATAATTTTGCAATTGTAAATAAGATTTCAATAAACAAGTGGGTGCATATATCTTTTGGAAATGATGTTTTCATTTTCTTTGGGTAAATATCCAGTGGTAGAATTTTTGGGTGATATGGTAGTTCTGTTTTTAATTATTTGAGGAACCTCCATGCTGTTTTCCATAGTGGCTGCACAAATTTACATTCCTACCAATAGTTCACAAGGGTTCCAATTTTCCACATCCTCACCAACAGTCACTATTTCCTGGCTTTTTTATTTTAGCCATTCTGACAAGTATGATGCGTTATCTCATTGTGGTTTTGATTTGCATTTCCCTGGTGATGAGTGATGTTAAGCATCTTTTCATGTGTCTGTTGACCATCTGTATGTCTTCTTCGGGAAAATGTCTATTTGGGTCCTCTGCCCATTTTTTAATCAGATTGTTTGAATAATACCTGTTTAAAATTGCTCCAGAGTCTTTGGATAGACTGGGCAGCTCTGCTGATTTGAGCTAGGCTTTTGTGATCTCAGCAGGGTTTTCTGTCATAGCTGTAGTACTTCTACGTTGGCTGGGAGCTGGTTGGTCTAGGACAGCCTCAGCTGGGGTGATTTATCTACGCTCCATGTGGTTTCTCATCCTCCAGTAGGCTACCATGATCACATGGTGATAGAATAAGGAGAAGAGTGGAAGAAATTTCTAAGCCTAGGCTCGGAACTAACCCGGTGTCACTCTTGCCTCATTCTTTTTAGTCAAAGTAAGTCACAAGCCCAGCCTGGGTTCAAGGGGATGAGAAATGACTCCAATTTTTGATGGGAGGAGCTCAAAAACCATGACATCTATCTGTATAATGGGGAAGGGAATGATCGCGGCCATCTTTGCAAAAAGTCTTCCATAACCTAACATTATTTAGAAGCTTGTTTTGTACTTTCCAAATTCATCTGCAGATTCGGCACAACCCCTATCACAATTCTGTGGGTTTTTCTTGCAGAAACAGACAAGCTGATCCTAAAACTCGTATAAAATATCAAGGGACCAAGAATAGACAAAACAATCTTGAAAAAGAAGAGCAAAGTTGGAGGACTTACTTACTTCCCAGTTGAAAAACTTACTACAAAACAAAGTAATCAAGACAATGCAGTGCTGGCATGAAGATAGCAATACAGAACAACGGATTGGAATTGAGATTCCATAAATAAACCTCTGCATCTATGGTCAATTGAAATTTGACAGAATACCAAGACCATTCAATGAGGGAACAATAGTGTTTTCAACAATTGATGCCAGGACAACCTGACATCTACATGAGGTTGGAGTCCTATCTCATATCGCATACAAAATTAACTCAAAATGGATCAAAGACCTAAATGAAACAGCTAAAACTCTAACGCACTTGGAAGAAAAATAGTAGTAAATCTTCATGGCTCCTTCCTATTTAACAATAGATTCTTGGATGTGATACTGAAAGTGTGAGCAATAAAAGGAAAAATAGATAAATTGGATTTAAGCAAAATTAAAAGCGTCTAGTGTCATGTTTCAAATGGCACTATCAAGAAAGTGAAAAGACACCCTACAGAATGGGAGAATGTATTTGCAGTCATATATCTGATTAGGGACATATATCTAGAGTATATAAAGAACCCTTAAAACTCAATAATCAAGAAATGTAACCTAATTTTTATTATGGGCAAAGGATCTAAATAGACATTTCTCTAAAGAAGATACATAAATAGCCAAAAACACATTTAAAGTTACTCAACTTTATATGTCATCAGGGAAATACAAATCAAATCACAAGATGCCACTTCACACCGACCAGGATGTTTATAATAAAAAAAGTCAGGTAAGAATATGTTGGTTACAGGAGCTAGTCACAAAAGACCACATACTGTATGATTCCACTTATATAAAATGTCCAGAATAGGCATGTTTTATTTTTATTTTTAAAAAATTTTTATTAACATATAATGTATTATTAGCCCCAGGAATACAGGTCTGTGAATCACCAGGTTTACATACTTCACAGCACTCACCATAGCACATACCCTCCCCAATGTCCATAACCCCACTACCCTCTCCCGACACCCCTCCCCCCAGCAACCCTCAGTTTGTTTTGTGAGATTAATAGTCTCTTATGGTTTGTCTCCCTCCCGATCCCATCTTGTTTCATTTATTCTTTTCCTACCCCTCAAAACCCCATGTTGCATCTCCACTTCCTCATATCAGGGAGATCATATGATAGTTGTCTTTCTCCAATTGACTTATTTCACTAAGCATGATACCCTCTAGTTCCATCCACGTCGTTGCAAATGACAAGATTTCATTTCTTTTGATGGCTGCATAGTATTCCATTGTATATACATACCACATCTTCTTTATCCATTCATCTGTTGATGGACATCTAGGTTCTTTCCATAGTTTGGCTCTTGTGGACATTGCTGCTATAAACATTCAGGTACACGTGCCCCTTTTGATCACTACGTTTGTATCTTTAGGGTAAATAACCAGTAGTGCAATTGCTGGTTCATAGGGTAGCTCTATTTTCAACTTTTTGAGGAACCTCCATGCTGTTTTCCAGAGTGGCTGCACAAGCTTGCATTCCCACCAATAGTGTAGGAGGGTTCCCCTTTCTCTGCATCCTTGCCAGCATCTGTCATTTCCTGACTTGTTAATTTTAGCCACAGAATAGGCATGTTTTAGAGACAAAAAGTAGATTATTGGTTGCTGAGGGCTGGGAAGAATGGCAGGATAGGGAGGTAACAGCTAAAAGGTACAGAGTTTCTTTTTGAGGTGATGAAAATATCGTAAAATTGAGTATTATGATGGTTGTACGCATTTATAAATACACTAAAAACATTGAATTGCACACCTTAAATATGTGAATAATATGGTATTTTAATTATATATTAATAAAGCTGTTACTTTAAAAGGTCACATACTGCATGATTCCACTTATATGAATGTCCAGGTAGGCAAATCCATTGATATAGTAAGTAGATCACTGTTTGTAAAGGGTCAAGGGAAGATGGAATCAAGAATGACGGTTAATAGGTATAGAACATCTTTTTGAGGTGATTTAAATGTTCCGGAATTAGAGAGTAGTGATGATTGCACAACATTGTGAATATACTAAAACCTCTGAATTGTAACTTTAAAATGGTGAATTTTATGTTACAAGAACTTTATCTCGATGAAAAATTGTAGCTTGTTTTGTTTGTTTTAGACACTATGACTATGGATTGCATACACTTTTATTTAAGGTGAGCTCATTAAGTAATTGATCCATTCATTAAATTGAAATGAATTATCCCAATACTCTAAATTAAAATGCTCTAGTTGTTTTGGCTTTTCACTGCTCTGACTTACACGGACTATAATTTGCATCACTACAAATTCTTTAAATGACCATGCTTACTCATGGTAAGAATAAGAAGCCCAACCACTATTCTAGGCTCATGTTTTTAATTAATGTAATTGTATCAGTTTGAGGGAGATTTAAAAATCATTTACTGGACATTAAAGTTGGCTTTAATGGCTATAATTCTCAGATTTAATTATTTGGTCTAAATACCTACTTACTTATATATAGATATATACAAAAAAGGAAGAACGTGGGGTGCCTGGGTGGCTCAGTGGGTTAAAGCCTCTGCCTTCGGCTCAGATCATGATCCCAGGGTCCTGGGATGGAGCCCCGCATCGGGCTCTCTGCTCAGCAGGGAGCCTGCTTCCCCCTTTCTCTCTGCTTGCCTGTCTGCTTACTTGTGGTCTCTCTCTGTGTGTCAAATAAATAAACAAAATCTTAAAAAAAAAAAAAAAGGAAGAACGAATTATAGGCATTTCTGTTTTTGGAGTCCTTCCCTGGGTTCATGTTATGACCAAAGTCTTCTGTGTTTAGGACAAAGGTCAATATGGGTAATTTAATAACAAACTGATTTTGAACTACAAGTATTGTCATAGTCATGCCACAGGTAACATTAGAAAGAGATGCATAGTGACAGCATATATCTAAATAATTATCATTTGCTTTGTCTGTGAGATGTTATGCAAATAAAATTTTAATTCATTACTTTTTCCTTAATGAAAGCTTATTGCCTCAGAACTGTCTGTTGAAACTTATCTCGCTGAATGTTTGATCAACTCTTACTATTATAGATTTTTTTAAAAGATTTTATTTATTTATTTGACAGAGATCACAAGTAGGCAGAGAGGCAGGCAGAGAGAGAGGAGGAAGCAGGCTCCCCGCTGAGCAGACAGCCCGATGCGGGGCTCGATTCCAGGACCCTGGGATCATGACCTGACAGGAAGGCAGAGGATTTAACCCACTGAGCCACCCAGGCGCCCCTCTATTATAGAATTTTTTAAAAAAAGCATCATTGGTATCCAGGGCTTGGAAGATTCTTAAAATTTTGAGTAAAAAATGAATTCATTGATTTTAAAAAAGACAATGGCCAGAATTGGTAAGGATGTGAAAAAATAGACTCTGTCAATACTCTGTTGCTGGAGATAAAAATTGCTTCTCAGCTTCTGGAGAATAAGTTGATAGTACACATCAAGGTTCTAAAAATGAATGTACTCTTTGGCCCAACAATTTCAATTTTAGAAATATGTCCTAAGAAAGTAATTGAGTTAATGTGCAAAATTCTGTTCATTGTATCACTATTCCTTTTTTTAAAAAAAAGATTTTATTTATTGTTTATTTGATAGAAATCACAAGATTACAAGTAGACAGGAGAGGCAGGCAGAGAGAGAGGAGGAAGCAGGCTCCCTGCTGAGCAGAGAGCCTGATGCGGAACTCGATCCCAGGACCCTGAGATCATGACCTGAGCCAAAGGCAGAGGCTTAACCCACTGAGCCACCCAGGCACCCACCCCCCCCCTTTTTTTTTTTTTTTAAGATTTTATTTGTTCATTTGAGGCAGAGAGATACAGAGAGAGAGAGAGCATGAGCAGGGGGAGAGGCAGAGGGAAAGGGAGGAGCAGGCTCCCCACTGAGCTGGGAGCTGAACATGGGTCCTGATCCCAGGACCTTAAGATCATGACCTGAGTTGAAGGCAAGCGCTTAACCACCTGAGCCACACAGGCGCCCCAGTCAACATTCTTTATAAAAACCGCACTGTAAGCCATCTCCATATCTACCAGTAGGCATTACATTTGACGTATTTATGCAAGGAAATATTCCGTGGCCATAAATTGATACTACTTATCATGGGAACATGTCCAAAATATATGATTGTTTGAAAAAAAGCAGGTTATCATTAGTATTTATCAACTGAACCCATTAAAATCATACACAGAACCTTTATATTTTCCTGTATTTCTGAATTTTTGCAATGAGCATGTGTTACATATACAATCATAAAGATCAGTAAAATGATTTCTATCTCATAAATAAGATGCCTTTCTTTGCAATAACCAGTGGTTACCACTTTATACTTTTTTATCTTTTTAACTACTAGATGTCATTCATATCCTAGGACTTCTTTGAGCTTCCTTCCCCACTACACTACCCTGCAAAGAAGGCAAAGTAGATTATTGATTAAGTAGATTATGTCCCTCCTGCATGAGTTCAAGAGATGTCACGGTCAGTCCAGTAGTCACACCAGCAAAGGGCAATGATGGCCAATTCCAGAGTCTTTAGCCAGTTACCCCATTCGGGGTTCTTAGGTAGAGAGTTGCTACAATATTTCACAATTAAGGTTGTCTGATACCCCTTCAGTAGCTTTAAGGAGCTAAGCACAGGTCCGCCTCCTTACTTCACCAAACCTATGCCTCCCTCAGCCTTGGGGGCTCTCCCCATCCCCTGACATTCCCGTCTATTAAGACAGTCCATCCCATCTCTCCTTTTCTCCCTCCAGGAGATTCCTTCACAGGCTTCCTTCAAGGGGCCTTTAATTACTTAGTTTGTCTTATTTTATTGAGGGTAGGAGAAAGAATTTGCTGACAACCCTTTTTCCATCATGTTAAGTATCAGGTGTACTGAAACCACACATTAGATGTGTTTGGTCTGCAGGTTTAAAAGTTCATTTCACTTGGCTCCTCTTAGGAGGAAAAAATCCCATACCTATGATTTTGTTCTGTAAACTTAAGGATGGCATAAATAAAAGGTAGAAGGGTGGGATAGTCACAAGTTTGACATGAGCTGTATTAATCATAAATGCCCCTCCTTCCAGCAAAAAAAGGGGGGGATATAGTAGGGAACAGATGAGACTCAGAAGTGCCACTTGTGCAAGAATTGTGTGCAAGTCATATTATCACTATTCTTGTATATCATGGTACCCCCAGAATTGACTTTCAATAAATGTCTATGAAATATAAGTGGAGTTAACATTGCACGGAAACAATATGTATTTTACATATTCTGTTGTGCACCACTGTTGGATCTTGATATGCTGAGTGTTTGCAAGAAGGGCTCTACTATAACCAAGTTAGATCCTAATTCATAACGAGATGGACAAAATTTCTATTTATTAAGAGGAAAATTGCACCATACAGGGAATACTGAAGTCCATAACTCTGTAATTGAAAGCAGTATTTATATAGGAGAAAAAAAAGGTTTTAGTGATAACGAGAAATGAAAAAATGTAAAATATGTTTGTCTCCAAATAGCCAAGGCTGGACACATTTCACAAAACTTCCACCAAAACTGGGTTACAAAGCTGAGTAGAATTGAAATTGAGTCCTAGATCATAAAAATGAGGCAAATCTGAGTTTTTGTAATTATCTGTCATAAGCAGTGTCTCAGTGTGATTTTTCACTGTCTTCAGGGCAGTCTGAAATTGCCCATGTCTCCCTTGGGCTCACCTAGCTTGCCCAGCTAGGTGCTTAGTGTCTTCCCAGGACTGCATTCTTCATGGGACTTCGTCATTTGCTCCTTTCCCTAGTCTCTCCTGAGTAACCTGATAAACAGCCTTAGATGCAAAAGAAATATTTACTTTCCTTTATCCTGTGCATGAGGTGCATTTTAAGGATGGCCAACTTCTAAGGGGGAATAACTCTTTCTGAAGAGGGAAATCTCAGGCAAGAGAACAAGCTGGTATAAGACATGTCAATCAGGAATACCCCTAGATGCCCCTCAGATCTCAAATATTATTGAATCTTGCTGTCTGAGACGGGCTCCTCTGATTCTGGCTCTCTTCCCTGGTGCAGCAAGGAAGCTAAGTACAGGTCACCCCACCAGGCCCCCCCCAATGTGTGTCCAGTCTCCCCGACCTGACATCACTCCCTACCAAGATAGCTTGCTCAACTCCTCTCACACTAGAAGGGCTCCACTTGTTTTCTCAAGGAGTCTTGGGAAACAAGGTTGGCCTCGCTTTGGGGGAAAGGAGTAAAGAATGCTGATTGGAGAACTGTTAGTTGTGTCTGTTCATAACGACTGCTCAGTGGACTACCATTCTTGTCAATAGTAATTCTAAATTTGTCACTTTTAGTATGCTTCTGGACAATGGGCTCCCTCTTGTGGCTCGTAGGATATGGGTATGGCGTACAAGATATAGGAAATTATATCTGCATTTCTGTAGCTGCAAGGATTACTTGGGTACGGTAGAAAAATGACTACAGCTAAATTGGTCAAAAAAAAATTTTTTTTGAGAGAGAGAGAAAGCACACATGTGTGTGCGCAAGCGCGAGTGTCAGGGGAAGGGTAGAAGGAGGAAAAAGAGAATCTCAAGCAGGCTCTATACGCAGTGCAGAACAAAGTGGGGCTCAATCTTACAATCCTAAAATCATGACCTGAGCTGAAATTAAGAGTTGGACACTTAACCAACTGAGCCACCCAAGCGACCCTGATCAATAATTTTTTTTAAGTCATCTATACACCCAAAGTGGGGCTTGAACTCACAACCCCAAGATTGAGAGTCACATCCTCTACCAACTGCGCCAGGCACCCTTGACCTGACCAATGATTTTTAAGCAAACATTACATAGACCTAAGTTAACATATTTAATCCAGAATCATACATGTATAAAGACCCTGGGTGTAAGAAATTACATCATTTGAATAAAGAAAAATCTGGCTCATCTAGCATTCCAAAAGTAATAATTTACATTTATTGAGTCCATACTATGTTCCAGATACCACTATAAACATTTTGCGTAAAGAATTACATAGCTTTTTATTATAGAAAATTTATTATGGAAAACTAAGCAATACAGAAAAGCTCATATAGGAACCTCTCTCTATATCACCCACTTTTAACCATTATCAAAACATTTTAGGGACACCTGGGTGGTGCAGTTGGTTAAGCAACTGACTCTTGGTTTCAGGTCAGGTCCTGATCTCATGGTCACGGGTTGGAGCCTGGAGCTGGTCTGAGCTCAGTGTGGAATCTGCCTGAGATTCTCCCTCTTCCTCTGCCCCTCTCCGCTTGCTCTCTCTCTCTCTCTCTAATACATAAATAAATAATCTAAAAACATCTTTGTTTTATCTACCATCATCATTCTTATTACCCAATTTTTTGGGGCAAATATCAAATGTCCTATAATTCAGTCATAAATATCTTAAGCATATTCTAAAGTTTTAAAATATATCAGCTGTTTTAAAGTTCACAACAGAGGGGTGCCTGGGTGGCTCAGTGGGTTAAAGCCTCTGCCTTGGGCTCAGGTCATGATCTCAGGGCCCTGGGATTGAGCCCCGAATCGGGCTCTCTGCTCAGCAGGGCGCCTGCTTCCCCCTCTCTCTGCCTGCTGCTCTGCCTATTTGTGATCTCTCTCTCTCTCTGTGTCAAAAAAATAAATAAAAATCTTTTAAAAAATAAATAAAGTTCACAACAGAAGTAGATACTATTACTATTCCCACTTTACATATGTATAAACTGAGGCCAATGCTATTAAGAGATTCAACCCTGGAGTCTGAGTCCAGAGGCTATGTGATAGCCAGCTTCCAAGATGGCTCCTGATCTCAACAGGTATTCACATATGTTGGATTGTGAAACCAACAGCAGAAGAGATGGGATGTCACTTCTGAGATTAGACAATGGCTTCTGTCTTAGGTGCCTGCTCTTTTTTGGATTATTTGCTCTGGGGGGAAACCAGCTGCTATGGGCAGCAGTCCCATGGAGAGCCCCACATAGGGATGGAAAGAAGGCTTCTAACCAAAAGCCAGAGAGGAACTGAAGTTCACCACCAAAGAGTAGGGTTAGAGGCACATTTCCAGCCCTCTTTCAGCCTTTATATGACTGCAGCGAGACATGACTACAACCTCCTGAGAGACCCTGAAGCCAGAACCATCCAGCTATGGCACTCACAGATTCTGACCCACAGAAATTATGAGATAATAAATATTTGTTGTTGAAGCTGCTGTACTTTGGGTAACTTGTTAAGTTGCATAGATTACTGACAGTCTGCATTCTTAGTCACTGTTTTTTTTTTTTTAATATTTTATTTATTTATTTGACAGACAGAGATCACAAGTAGGCAGAGAGACAGGCAGAGAGAGAGGAGGAAGCAGGCTCCCTGCTGAACAGAGAGCCCGATGCGGGGCTCGATCCCAGGACCCTGGGATCACGACCTGAGCCGAAGGCAGAGGCTTTAACCCACTGAGCCACCCAGGCGCCCCTTAGTCACTGTTTTATTCTTACTCCAAATGCAAGTCTGCAATAGCTTCTGTTTTTTTACTGCTATGACACTAGTTGTTAATGACAAAATTGAGGCAGTGCAATGAACTGAAAAGATAGTTAGGGGAGTTTAATATTACACACGCTTTTGTTGTTATTCTAATACGTGAATGGTGAATATGTCAACTGTTTGGAGTTAGTTAATTCAGCTAAAAAGGGACTAGTTAATTAAACTAAAAAGGGACTAGTTAATTAAATCAAATATATTATTGTTCATATAATTTCCATATCAACAAAAACTAATCTATTTCATATTAAAAAAAAATAACCTATCTTAGTTATTAAACTAATGCCCCATTGATTAGCGATTTGTTTCCAGTTTTTGTTTTTATTTTGTTTTTCAAATGGTGCTTCACTAAACATCTTGATACATCCTACCTTGGTAAACTTTTGCAAGCATGGCCTTATGGAATATTTCTAGCAGTGAGCTTGATAGGCCAAGGGTATGTGCATTCTACATTAAAATTCAGGTGATTTTTGTGTAGGTGATTACCAAATCACCTACACAAAATTTCCACTAATTTATAATACCACCAATCTTTTGTGAATTTCCCTGACTTACCACAATTTTGTTAGAACTAGCATTAAACTTCAATAGTTTCCCAATCCAAAAGGCGAAAAAAATCTTCCATTGTTTGGATTTGCATTTCTTTAACTGTGGCTGAAGTCAAGTCTCTCTTTATAAGTTTATTGGTCATTAGCATTTATTTTTCTCTGGGCCATCTGTCCTTATACGTTGCACAATTTTAATCTTACTGGTTTATAAGAGCTCTTCGTAAAGTATGGAAACTAGCCTGTCAAATGTGTTGCTAATAGTTTTCTCATCATTTGAGCTTTGACTCAAATGGATTTGTGTACTACTTGGTAAGGCTTTCCTTGTTCTGTAATAACAAAAATATATTCCTGTGCTCTCTTCTAGAAGCTTTTGTTTTTCATTTGTTGCCTAATATCTTTGCTCCCTCTGGTTTAAGGAATGAGGTAAGGATCCAACATTTTTGTCCTCTAAAAGTTACCTAGCTGTTTTGATATCATATATAATAATCTCTCATTCTTCATCACTTTGAGGTACCACCTCTATCACTAACTCTTCATACATATTTGGTTCTATTTTTGGCCCCTTTATTCTATTCCATAAATCTGCCCATTTCTTTGCAAGTATTCAAGTGCATTTATTATTACAGCATTAGTCTGTGGTAGCACCAGTCTCTTGTTATACTTTGCTTTAAATTTTCCTGAATTATAGAATTATTTTTCAAGATAAAACATTCCTGTTTGTATTTTAATTGGGATTAAATTTAATTTATAGAATTTGTGGAGATTTCATATATTTAACATATTTAGTTTCCTGATGCAAGAAATGTTACGTCTTTCAGTTTACTTGTCTTCTTTTATGTCATATGATAGAATTTTAAAGTTTTCTTCATCTAAGTTCCACACTTTTTAAAAAATTTGTGAATACTTAGATATTTGATCAGTTTATGATTTAAAAATAATTTCTTCCACTGGATTTTCTAACAGTTATTGATTAGGGACTTCTTTCTTTTTTAAGATTTTATTTATTTATTTATTTATTTATTTATTTATTTATTTATTTAGTGATGGCAGTGGGGAGCAGAGGGAGAGGAAAAATCCCCAGCAGACTCCACGCTAAGTACAGAGCCCAATGCAGAGCTTGATCTCATGACCCTGAGATCATGACCTGAGCAGAAATCAAGAGTTGGACCCTTAACTTACTGAGCCACCCACATGTCCCTGTTGATTTTTATACATTAAATTTATAATCTGCCATTTTACTGAATCCTATTATTGCTTCTGCTTTTAGAAATTCTCTAGGCTATTTTCCGGGATATTATCATCCCACTGGGATCCACTTTAGGAGAGCAGTGTGCCCATCCCCCAGCTCTCCTGAATGTTGATTACTAACTACTCACAGCTGCCCCCTTCTCTGGAGAACTGCCCTTCATTGAATGGGAGCTGACTTGCCTTGGAGATAACAATCTCCTCCATTTCCACCAAGCAGCATACAGTCAATAACTAATGACTTATTGATTTGGGTGTTAAAAAAAAAAAAAAAGCTTGCCGCCCTTGCTCTATAGTGGTGCTAACTGTGGAACCAGTCTCGCTCTGGAGCACTCCATGGGCTCAGGATGAGGCTAGACTTCAGGGAGCTTGTTGGGTTCCTCTGCCTACCTTAGCCTGCTTCTTTCACTCCCTTTTTCTCCTTCTGCAAGAGCACTGCTTCAAAAAAATCACATGCTTCTGCATCCTTATCTTGGGATTTGCTTCTAGGAAACCCAATTTAAGACAGTATGTAATCCCATGGATTAAATCAACATTTATTGAACTAGTATTATTGGGCATTGATGATATCCTAGCACTGCCTAGACACTGGGCATCTGAATAGACCAACTTCTTTGTCTTGTGGAGCTTACATTTTAGCGGGAGACAATAGCAATAAATAAGTAAACAAACATAGAAATATGTAATAAGGAGGATAAGAGAGCAGTGTGTGATGGAATCGGGCACTAGTTTTGAAAGAGCAACCAGAGAAGGTAAATCAGTTATATTAATTTGGTGCAAGTAAACAGGAAACACAACAATGTGGCTTAGGCAACGAAACAAAACAAAACAAAACAAAACAAAACAAAAAAGGAAATTTATTATATCACACAGCAAAAAGTCTAGAGGTCGAAGGGCTCCATAGTTAGGAAAAGAAAGATATGAACAAGGAATCAGATTCTTTCTTTCTACTTTGCCATCCTTGGTGTGTCAGTTTTGACCTCCAGACAAAAGAAACACAGATTCTGTGGCAGAGTAATTGTTAAACTGCAAAGAATACTTTGTAGACAAATTCAGTGTAAAGTCTTGGGGATTTACTCCTTTACAGGAATGTAAGAGAGAGTACAGCCTTCTGAAGGCATGTCTCTGATCAAAGGCAAGGGCAGGACCTCTAAATGCAGAAGTCACAAATTTTTACAAGGGAAAATGACTGCTTGGTTTAAACAAACTTTTGGATTGCCAGTTCAAAATTGCTTAGTTACAGTGGAGTTTGGCATGGCTGATTGCTATGCCCCAAGTCAGTTTTTCAAGTCTAGACAGTACAGTCACAAATTCACCATCAGCAGCTTTTCTACTGACCAGCTAGCCTTCTGAAAAGTGATTGCTCTGGTTCCTTCTTCTGGGGAGACAGGTGGTCTCTCTCCCTGCTACATATTACAGGGTCTAGATCATGCAGCGAGCAAGTCTGAATGCATATATTTAAGGTCCAGCAAAAAGTTCTTTTATCACTCTCTTCATGGTCACAGGGCTGCTGCAGCAGTTCCAGATGTCCCAACCAGACACACAATATTAAGCAACTATCTTGTATCATGCTGTTGCATAGTTATTTATTACTTTATTTTTTTATTACTTTACTTTATTTTTTATTACTTTATTTTATTTTTTATTACTTTACTTTATTACTTTATTACTCAAAATCCCTTTCAGTAGTTAACACTATTTATGCTAGCTATAATGTGCTGGATTTGAAATACAATACTCATTTCCCCCCAAACCATGAAGCATTAAAATATTGGTCAGAATGAGAATCATGGTGATTCAGTTTTTAAAAGGACAGGCTGAATCATGCAAGGACAAAAAATTCTAAATAAATTGCCCAAAGAAATGCCCAATTCTGTTTGCATTGGATTATCTTCTTGCCGGAGCAAGTGTTGCTTAGAGGTTGTTGATTAGATATCAAATAATCCCTGAACTCGAAGGCTGTTTTGTAATCACCGGTGATTACAATTACAATTGTAATTCGGTGATTACAAAAGAGCTTACTTCTTAAAGAGCTATACTTCCCCACCTCCCCTAACTCAGCCAGGTTGAATTCTATCTAACTACATTACTTGATGGGGAGCTGGGCTTTCTAACGCACACGTCCAGAAAAAAGTAGTAAGTAAAAGCCAGAAATCTTAACCCTTTCTTCTAGGGAAAATACTGGAGTTTATTTCAACTCAGCAGGGGTGTAACTCACCATCTACAGCCTGGGAAATTTGACCTGAGACTGTGGCAATACATGGATTGGGGGGATATGTTTAGAGATAATTTAAAACAACCACCATTGTATTTTCCTTATAACACAGAAAGGTTAAGGGGAGAGTGCAGAACACACGAGGGAATTGTTAGCCTAGGAAAAAGGTTGAAGGAGAGAGGGAGGTCTATGAGCCACACAGACAGACCAAGCCAGTTTCACAGTTTTACCTGCGGCCAGATTGAAACGGTTGACTTCAAAGGTCCTGTAACTGGTTGAACCACATCGTCCTAGCCTGGTAATGTCTTTGGCTATAAACCTCATCCATTATAGCAACTTAGCTTGTCATTAAGTAATTAGTTCTTACTCTCAAATCAGTCTCTTGTCAAATATGCCTTCCTCATTTGGTTCATGCTCTTGTTTCCTTTTCACATAAGCAACAATATATGTCTTGTAAGAGGTTTAAAAGCTTTATACTCCAGTTTAAATTCTGATTAACTGTTTATGGAGCTTGTCTGGGAGCAGACAGTCCAGCCGGCATAGCATTTATTCATCCACAGAATGTTTGCTGACCGTCTCCAGCAGGAGGTGAGACAAACACGTTGGTCCTTTCTTTAAGGGGTTTAGCAATTATTCTTTGTAGCTATTGGAATTGATAGATATGGAATCATTTAGGAGACCCCATTACCTAGTAGTAGATGTTCATTAACAAACTTTATTGTTTAGGAGCTAGAGTTTCATAGAAGGAACATCGTGCTGGCCTCTTGGTACCTTTTCCCAAGGTGTCCATTTCCAGCAAAGAGCAAGGTCATAGCAGCAGGGAACGTGGTTTCGAATGGGATGGCATTGTTTTAAGATATGCTAAGTCTGTATCACATATCTTTGCTGACTCAGTGTACAGCCACACCCCAGCAGACTCTAAGTCTGAGGGGTGGGGGTGATGATGTTCTGGTGAGGCCAGAGAAAATCCCGGAGACAGAGATCAAGACGCAGGTTTATTGGGGGAACTTACATCCAGGGAGTTCGGGAGAGGCTGACTGGACAAAGGATCTGCTGCTTGGCTCTGTGTGCAGTGAGTTTTTACTCATAGCAACTTCCCCTAGCAACCATCAGTGGCCCTTCTCCTCCTCGCATAGCCAGGGTTTCCAAGGACATTAAGATCTGCCACCTGGGCAATCTTCGCTGGCCACCACTGGAAGCCCCTGACTTCGAACACTGAACGACGGGTTCTTCTGCACATTCTGCTTGATGGGAATATAGAGAGAGATAGGATCTCTAGATTCTCGAGATAATAATTAACAGAGGCATTCAGGGTAAGCTGGCTATCCAGCATGTGCCATATACTCAGTCTCCCATTAAATAATTAAAAAAACTTTTTAATTCATACATGGGCAATTTTACTCATTCATTTTTTATTCATGTAAATATATTTATTAAGCGCCATCTGTGGAGAACTATGAGCATCATCCCCAGACAGAAGCTTTTAGGAAACCAATCATTCCATTTCTGGTACTCGTACAGGCAGACTGGCTTTAGCTTCAGATGCTCTTTGCCAAAAATATTATCTCCATAGAGCTCAGATTTGGGATGGGTCCCTTCAGCTTCCTGCACGTGGTAACCTGCAGGTTGTAGAGAGGGAAAATGGGGTGTTTCTACTGAAATCTTAAAGTTATCCTGACCATACAGGTAACCACAGCTAGAATGACATTCATAGGAAGAAACACTATGTGTGTCGATATATATCTTCAGACATTATCTCTTGACTGTGATGTCCTGGTATCCTCCAAAGACCTTTTTTCCTTGATGACTATGCCCTGAGAGCCAAGCCCCAGGTGCTTTGGAAACATCCCTCATATCCTCATTCTGCCTCCATGGAGCATGGAAACCTGTAGCAACTGATTATAACACCATTGTCCTAGGTGTCCTGTGGTAGAATGCTCACTTCTGCTGACCACCATCTCCAAAAGACACAAGATAGCTACACAGTGCAAGCTAACCAATCAAGGTCTAAGATCAGACCCCAACGCATTAAATTCATGGGCTTAATTGTTTTCTCTTTAGGTTGTAAGAGCGAATCTTTATTCATTCAACAAATTGTTGAACGCTTTTATGTTTAAGATGAAATACTCTGCCTTTATTATTTTTTTAAAGATTTTTATTTATTTATTTGACAGAGATCACAAGTAGGCAGAGAGAGGGGGAAGCAGGCTCCCCGCTGAGCAGAGATTCCCCATTTGGGGCTCCATCCCAGGACCCTGAGATAATGACCTGAGCCGAATGCAGAGGCTTTAACTCACTGAGCCATCCAGGCGCCCCATGAAATACTCTGCCTTTAAAAGCATTTTCACTGGTAAAGGCATCTCTTCAGAGTATTTACTCCTGTGTGGGTGTGGGGTAGCCAGCTTCCAAGACGGTCTCCCAGTGATGCTCACCTCCTGGTACTTTTGTGTATTCCCCTTCCATATTGAATCAAGGTTTGTCTGTGAATACAGCAGAAGTGACGGCATGCGACTTCCATGGCTCCGTCGTAAAAAATCTTGTGTCTCAGTCTGGCTACCATAGCAACTGTCAGATAATCAACCTTCATTGTTTTAAGCCACTAAATTCTGGGGTAATTTGTTACATGGCAATAGTTAACTACTAACCTCCGTATGGTGTGTGAGGCCAGAATTAATTCAGTTAAAGCTTTAAGTCAGTTTTAATAGATCAAAATGACTTATAACAACAGAAATAACAAATTTATAGTTGATCACACCATTGGTTCAAGCTACATAGCTATTAAAATGTAACTGACTTTCTCTAATTGCCAGATACCATGAAAAAAAATTTTCTTCCTACAATAACCAACACATAGGGTGTACATAACTAAGTTAAATATGCTAATTTTACAGGAAAAGTTTCTTGAAGATTCTAGAAATTATAGTAAGTGGAGCCTGGTTTAGTGTTTTTTTTTTTTTTTAAGATTTTATTTATTTAACAGAGATTATAAGTAGGCAGAGAGGCAGGCAGAGAGAGAGGAAGGGAAGCAGGCTCCCCACCCAGCAGAGAGCCTGATGTGGGGCTTCATCCCAGGACCCTGGGATCATGACCTGAGCCGAAGGCAGAGGCTTTAACCCACTGAGCCACCCAGGAGCCCCCTGGTTTAGTGGGATTAAAAACACCTCCTTTAAAAAAAAATTTTTTAAAGATTTTATTTATTTATTTTAGAGAGAGAGAGTTGGGGGGTAGGAACAGAGGGAGAGGAACAAGCAGACTCTGCACTGAGAGCCCTATGAGGGGCTCAATCTCATGATCCTGAGATCATGGTCTGAGCCAAAACCAAGAGTCAGACACAACCGACTGAGCCACCCAGGTGCCCCAAGATGCTTTTTAAAGCAGTTAATGGTGAGTACAAAAGAATCTCAAAAAGGAAAATTTAGGAAAATTTATTTTCAATGTTTCAAAAATTCCAATATTTAAGAATCAATCTTCTTTTCTTCATAATAGTTATCATTGATTAAGTCCTTATAGTAGCCTTGTGAGGAAAGTATTATTATGCCTAAGTTTTTGCCTAGGAACCAGGCTTGGATGACTGCAGTAACTTGTTTAAAGTCACCCAGATAGTAGGTGACTGAGCTAGAATTTGAACCCTGTTTTGCCTTTCTCCTTATCCTATACTTTTTCTACTATCACAGGAATAGGACCTTTATCTAAAATTAGTTTTTAAGGTTTGATATGTGTTAAATGTCATTCATGTCACCGCTATGCATGGAAAATGAATAGACTTAAATACTTATGATTCAGGTTTTTAAAAAGTCTTACTTGTAAGTGAAAAGAAAAGGGTTGATCTTCTGAATATTTTAAGTGCTCCCCATTTTTTTTATCCATACCATTCACTGGTTAACTGTTCATTTTCTTGTTTACTGCAGACAGTCGTAAAACTGATAAGAACTTAAGGTTACATGGAGTAATTACTCCCTACTTAACATTTCGTTGATTAATATACTCTTATTATGTAACATCTATGACATCATGACCTATAGCATAACTTATTCATAACAAGACATTACTCCCCAGCTAACATTTAATTGATACAGTAGTATCTGCCCTTCTTGTCACAGATAATGTCTTCTGATGCTTGGTAATTTATGCACAGGAAACCTCAGTTGTGGTCATTTTTGACATACTGATATGAATTAGTAAGTTTTCTCTTGCTTTTTAAATTTTTCTATGCTGAGTATAATAAAACAAACAATATTCTTTTTTTTAAGATTAATTAATTAATTAATTTAGAGCACATGAGCAGGGAGAAGGGTGGAGGGAGAGAGAGAATCTCAAGCAGACTCCATGCTGAGCATGGAGCTTGATCTTCTGACCTCAGATCACGATCTGAGCCAAAATCAAGAGTCAGATGCTTCAGCAACTGAGCCACCCAGGTGCCCCACAACCAATGTCTATTCTGTAAATATTTTTTGTGAGCAATGAGTAGTAAATTATCTATTGAATAAGTATAGCAGGATCATAATATATATTTCATATCTCTATTTCTCAAAGAAATTCTGTCCTTTCTCTATGATGAAAACACTCAGGAGATGATGTGCTTTGCTGCAATGCTTTTTTGTAGTTGTTGTTCATAAATTTGTCTTTTATGTTTTCTCAATGTGTTATACAGGCTTCTGTATATTTTCCCATATTGCTTCTTCCAGGAAGGACCCACATTTTACTTTTTTACAGGAGTCACATGCTAATGCTTTCAAGTACAATGCTATGCTGTGATGTTAATGGAGTTTAGAGAAACAAAAACATTTCACAGTATTTGAGACCATAAAATGTAATTTAAGGTATTTTTGTTGAATTCAAATATACATATAACATGAAACTCCTTCTGCTCCTTCTTTCTTCCTTCCCTCCACATGTAACATCACCTACACTATTCCATCCCTTACCATCAGCCTCAGCAGCTGCTTTGTCCGTTGGTCTGATCCCCAGATCTGTGCGCCCAGTCTCACCTCTCCCATGTCACTGTGGACTTTGACTCATCTATTGCCCTGTTTCATTCCCTTGGCTTCCTTCTCTCCTTCTCTGTTAGTTTAGAACCTGCTGCTTATGATTGAACTAACAAAACACAACCTGATTAAAAAACCCAAATTATCTCAACCCAATAATAAAACCAAAGACCTTTTTTGCAAAAATCAGTTCAAGAAGCAGTAGAAAACATTGATGGATCCATAGCCAATGGGAGAAATTGGAGAAATCATTAAAAGAAAATAATCATTAATGATAGTAAGTACATTTATTGACCTTGCTAAGCACTTAGCTATGGGTAAGTGCCATGCCAAACACTTTACATAAATTTATCTTATTTAATCTTCAAAAGCAATAGGAGATAGATAATATTATTATTAATACATACTGTTTTTATGTTAAAATACATATTATTAATACATACTGTTGAGGTTTGAAGGAGTAAAAAGTAAATTACCCTGGCGTTATATAGCTTTATTTATTTCATTTATTGTGAAAAAGCTGGAGTAGGACCCAGGTGTTTTTGATCCTTTTAACCATGTTTCCCTATTTGGCCCAGCCAATTTAATGAGTGATAACATGTTCAAGGATTGACAAATTCCTATGTGTGTCTTTCAAACACAGGCAACAAGAAATAGTTTTCTAATTCTCTTAGTAAAACCAGCTTAGTCTTCCAAATCTACGCTATACATAGATGCCAAAAATCTTAAAATTTAGCAAATTGAATCCAGGATCACAGTAAAAGGTGAATGCTGTCTGACCTAACAGAGTTTATTTTGGGAATACATATTATAAACCACATGCCCGGCCTGTGACATAATAGGACATTCCCATCAATATTCAAAAATCTTCATTTGAAACCACTCACGGAGGCTAGCACAAAGTGCCCCCTGGACACACAATTGCCATCCTCTTTCTCGTACCAATGGGTCACCAAGTTCACCACTTTCCAACCTCACAGACTTTCTAAAACCGACTTAGATCAGGTTTTCAGTCCCCCAAAATTTCTTGTGAAGATTGTCCTTGATTACATCAATTTCAAAAAGCAATTTTTATTCTTCCTAATAGCACTTGGCATGCTTGGCCATTCTCTCCCATTTGAAACATTTTCTCCAGGTGGCCTCCAGGACCCCCACTCTCTTATGGTTCTCCTGTGGTTTTGGCGGCTTCTTCAGTCTCATCTGCTGGGTCCTCTTCATCTTCCTGATGCCTAAACGTCATATGGGCTCTGGACTCAGAATGACAGTTCTTCTTTTTTCTACCTCATGATTTCATCCAGTCCTAGTTTTTAAAATTTTTAACTTTTTAATTAATTTTTATTTTATTGAAGTAATATACACAGTAATATATATACATATATATAAAATATATTTAAAAGTCAAATAATATTCATGAGATAACAGAATATATATATATATATATATATGTATGTATATATATATATATCTATCTCCCTGGTTCCTGGCACAAAACTCCTAAAACCCCTTTAATTTTATAAGTAATAAGAACACTAGGAGCACCTTGTAACATTTGTCTTTGACGCTGTCCCTGACAACAGGTCTCCTAAAACTCTTGCTGATTTCTACATGATAAGAGCTTGAGGAACATCTTTTGTTCATTGTGGTGACTCTGAGTGGGCTGGCTGGGTGGCTCCTAGAAGGGGGTTGGTCCCCAGAAAGACCAAGCCATGATTAGAAGCTTGGAATTTTCAGGACCAACCCTCAAGAGAGGGTAAAGGGGCTAAAAATGGAGTTAATAACTGACCATTTCTACATAAGGAAGCCTCCACAGAATCCCAATGGTATGGGATTTGGAGATCTTCTAGGTTGGTAAACACATCCACACCAGGACGATGATTCACCCCAACTCCATAGGGACAGAAGTCCCTGTATCTGGAATTCTCCAACACCTTGCCCTAAGAATCTCTTCATCTGGGTGACCATCAGTATCCTTTATTTTATCATTCACTAAACTAGTAAATATAAGTGTTTCCTGAGGACTGTGAGTTACTCTAGCAAATTAATCAAACCCAAGGAGGGGCTCACTGGAACTTCCAATGTATAGCCAGTTGGTCAAAAGCCCAGGTGACAACCTAGGCTTGTGAATGTCATCTAAGGTGTGTGTGTAAGGAGTAGTCTAATAGGACTGAGACCTTCACCTCTGGGATCTAACACTATCTCCAGGTAGCTAGTGGTAGACTTAAACTGTTGGATGGCCAGCTGGTGTGAAAGACTTCCTTCTTGTTGTGGGGAACTCCCCCCCATAAAAAAAACACACATATGGTGACCACAAGTATCAGAAGTGAAGTGTTCTCTGTGAAAACAAAGGAGATACACAGGGAAAAAAGACACAGACGGGATGAGCTGGGTTTTTCCCTACATAGGAAGAAAAAAAAACCCCAATTTTTCCTTCTTAGTACTAAAAAGGCTTATGACAAAATATCTCATGTTATTGTGTTTTACTTTATTACACTATCACACTTTGCAGATATCTTTTTTTTTTTTTTAACAGATTGAGGATTTGTTCACTGCAACACAAAGTCTATTTGTACCATTTTCCAACGTTTCCTCCCTTCTCTGTCATATTTTGGTAATTCTCATAACATACCTAACTTTTAAATTATTTTTGTTATAGTGATCTATAATCAGTGATTAGGACTCACTGAAAGCCCAGATAATGGTTAGCATTTTTAGCAACAAAATATTTCTTAAAATTTCTTAAATTCTAATTCCAGTATAATTAACATACAGCGTTATATTAGTTTCAGGTATACAATATGGTGATTCAACACATTCATACATCACCCTGTGTTTTCACAAGTGTACTCCTTAATCTCCATCACCTATTTCCCCCATCCTCCCAGCCACCACCCATCTGAAAATCATCAGTTTGTTCTCTATAGTTAAGTGTCTGTTTCTTGGTTTCTCTTTCTTTCCCCTTGTTTTGTTTCTCAGATTCCACATAAGAGTGAAATCATATGATATATATTTTTTTACTCTCTAGCTCCATCTATGTTGTTGCAAATGGCAAGATTTCATTCCTTTTTTTGGCTGAGTAATATTCCACTGCATATGTATGCCATTTTTTCTTATCCATTCATCTATTGGTGGGTACTTGGGCTGCCTTCATAATTTGGCTATTGTAAATAATATTGCTGTAAATATAGGGGTGTATATATCTCTTTGAATTAGTGTTTTTGTATTTTGAGGGTAAATATCCAGTATTGCTATTATTAGATAGTAGGGTAACTCTATTTTAAACTTTTTTTTAAAGTAAGCTCCACACCCAACATGGGACTTGAACCCAGAACTGTGAACTCAAGAGTAGCATGCTCTACCAACTGAGCCAGCCAGGTGTCCCTATTTTTAACTTTTTGAGGAACCTCCATACTGTTTTCCACAGTGGTTGTACCAGTTAGCATTCTTACCAATAGTGCACAAGTGTTCCTTTTTCTTCACATCCTTGCCAACCTTGTTGTTTCTTATTGGTTTTATTTAAGCCATTCTGACAGGTGTGAGGTGATATCTTGTTGTAGTTTTGACTTGCATTTCCCTGATAATGAGTGATGTTGAGCATCTTTTCATGTGTCTGTTGACCATCTAGATGTCTTCATTGGAGAAATATCTGTTCATGTCATCTGCCCATTTTTAATTTGGATTATTTGTTTTTTGAATGTTGAGTTGTGTAAGTTCTTTATATATTTTGGATACTAACTCTTTATTGGATAGGTCATTTGCGAATATCTTCTCCCTTCCAGTAGGAAGCCCTTTAGTTTTTTTTTTTTTTTTTAAGATTTTATTTATTTATTTGACAGACAGATCACAAGTAGGCAGAGAGGCAGGCAGAGAGAGAGAGGGAAGCAGGCTCCCTGCTGAGCAGAGAGCCTGACGTGGGGCTCAATCCCAGGACCCTGAGATCACGACCTGAGCCGAAGGCAGAGGCTTTAACCCACTGAGCCACCCAGGCGCCCCGGAAGCCTTTTAGTTTTATTGGTTATTTCTTTTTCCGTGCAGAAGCTTTATTATTTTGATTTAGTCCCAGTACTTTATTTTTGCGTTTGTTCTCCTTGTGTCAGAAGACATATCTAATAAAGTGTTGCTACAGCCGATGTCAAAGAAGTAATTGCCTATGTTCTCTATTAGGATTTTTATGGTTCAGGTCTCACATTTAAGTCTTTAATCTATTTTGAATGTATTTTTATGTATGGTGTAAAAAAGTGGTCCAGTTTCATTCTTTTACATGAAGCTGTCCAGTTTTCCCAACACCATTTGTTGAAGAAACTGTTTCCCATTGAATATTCTTTCCTGCTCTGTCAAAGATTAATTAACCATATAATTGTGGGTTTATTTCTGGGTTTTCTATTCTGTTCCATTGACTCATGTGTCTGTTTCTGTGTCAGTACCATACTGGTTTGATTACTGCAGCTTTGTAATATAAATTGAAGTGTGGAGTTGTGATACTTTCAGCTTTGCTTTTCTTTTTCAAAATTGCTTTGGCTATTCAGAGTTCAGGGTCTTGTGGTTCCATATAAGTTTTAGGATTATTTATTCCACTTCTGTGAAAAATGCTACTGGTATTTTGATAAGGATTGCATTAAATGTGTAGATTGCTGGGGTGCCTGGGTGGCTCAGTGGGTTAAAGCCTCTGCCTTCGGCTCATGTGATAATCCCAGGGTCCTGGGATCGAGCCCCCGAATTGGGCTCTCTGCTCAGCAGGGAGCCTGCTTCCCCCTCTCTCTGCCTGCCTCTCTGCTTGCTTATGATCTCTGTCTGTCTAATAAATAAATAAAATCTTTTTAAAAATGTGTAGATTGCTTCTGGGTAGTATAGACATTTTAATAATATTTTGTTCTTCCAATCCAAGAGCATGGAATTCCATTTCTTTATGTTATCTTCCATTTCTTTCATCAGCTCACCAACGGAAGCCAGGGTCCTCCAGGCCTGCAGATTTTGGGTCTGTCCCAAACTATTTGCATAGACCTTTGAGCAGATGGAGCCTAGCCCTGAAAGTCTTTCTGAGGAGGCAGTTTTCAGAGTACAGGTCTTTTACCTCTTTGATTAGATTTATTTATTTGGCACAATTGTCAGTGGGATTGTTTTCCTAATTTTTCTCTCTGCTCCTTAATTTTTAATGTACAAATGCAGTGGATTTCTGTACATTGATTTTTTTGTCCTGTGACCTTACTAAATTCATTTATCAGTTCTAGTAGTTTTTTGGTGGAATCTTTAGGGTTTTCTGTATATGGTATCATGTCATCTGCAAGTAATGAAAGTTCTTCTTCTTCCGTACTGTTTTGGATTCCTTTTATTTCTTTTTGTTGTCTGAGTGCTGTGGCTGGGACTTCCAGTACTATGCTGAATAAAAGTGGTGAGAGTAGACATCCTTGTCTTGTTCCTGCCCTTAGGGGGAAAGCTTTCAGCTTTTCCTTACTGAATATGATGTTAGCTGTGGGTTTTTCATATATGGCCTTTACTACATTGAGAGAGCACTGTGCCTCTGCTCTCTCGGAGCTGGCCCCTGAGGATCTGTGACTGCCCAGTCCGAAGGGTTCGAAGGGTTACAGTCCTTCCGTTGGGCGGTCCAGGGGAGAAAGGACTTCTGCATTTTGCCTTTCTCCATTCCTGTTTAATGACTCAACCTTCAGCTGCCTCCCACCCTGGCTGCCTCCTCTTTCCTACTAGGAATTGTTACCAGCTAACCTGCCTCAGGCAGTTTCTGGCTGCTCTCCTCAGCCTTGCCCACCTTCGGTGACCCTGAGAGCACAGACCTGTGCGGAGGGCAGACAGCTGGGAGGACCACCCCCACCTGTCTGCCTGAGGACAGAGCTGGGTGGGCAAATGGTGCTTCGGGAGAAATTTTTACCTTCAAACCAGGCTGTTCCATCCCTGAGCTAACCCCCTCGAACCCTTCTCCCCCTGAGGGGACGGAAGGCAGAGGATGGTTGATTGGAAGGGCCTGATCCCAAACCTTGCTGTGGCCTAAGCCTCCTGAAGCCTCCTGAGACCTCACCCGAGTGCTTCAGCGTGGGGAGCTGCCGCTTCCCTGTTCCTCCACCAGGCCTGCCCCCGCGCTCAGCCGCTCCCTGTGGCTGACCCTGTCTGACTTGGTGACTGAGCACCAGGCTCCATTAGCTGTCCAAGTGACTGCTTCCACCCCATACTTTTGGCGCTTGAGGATGGGGGGAGGGAGGGTTATTTAAAATAAAATCCAAGGTGGCAGTAGAGGATTCCTTTTGCTTTAAAATTTTTGGAATAAAAGAAAAATGTTTTTTATATATAAATATATAAAGTAAATTGTTATGTAACTATTACTGTTTCCAGTATGTTCTAATTTTGTTTTATGATGTAATTAAAGGAAATAAGCTGTGAAGGAAAAAAAAAACACACAAAACAACAACAACAAAAAAAACCCCAGCTTTTTAAGACAATGCTATTGCACGCTTAATACTAAGCATCGCATAAAAATAATTTTTATATGCACTGGGAAACCAAAAATTAATTTGACTCACTTCAGCGCATTATTCAATTTATTACAATGGTCTGAAAATGAGTCCCTGATATCTCTGAATAATATGTGTCATAATAAGAGCCTTATACCACCAACAGGTGACCCCCCTGGCCCCGCTTCTCTGGATTTTCCTGTTTCAGGCTCCCTGGACCTGTGCGTGGCTCCAGCATGTGTAGTATACACCCCATCAGCTCACCAAGGGAAACCATGGTCCTCCAGGCCTGTGGATCTTGGCTCTGTCCCAAAGCATCTGCATAGACATTTGAGCAGATGGAGCCTACCCCTGAAAGTCTCTCTGAAGAGGTAACTTTTTATTTTATTTTATTTTATTTTTTTATAAACATATAATGTATTATTAACCCCAGGGGTACAGGTCTGTGAATCCCCATGTTTACACACTTCACAGCACTTACCATAGCACATACCTTCCCCAATGTCCATACCCAACCACCCTCTCCCTACTCCCCTCCCCCCAGCAACCCTCAGTTTGTTTTCTGAGAGTAAGAGTCTCTTATGGTTTCTCTTCCTCCCGATTCCATCTTGTTTCATTTTTTTCCTTCCCTATCCACCAAGCCCCCCACTTTGCCTCTAAACTTTGGAAGAGGCAACTTTAAACTGGCAATAGTTAGTCCCCATTTGGACTGGCTGCCTCCTGGGGTCCCCAACTTGGTTAGCAACCAAGGTTCCCAGCTGTCTCTTACTGGAGGAGACCTCAACCAGTCTGCCAGGCCTAATATTGACTCAGCCTTCAAGGAAAATATGTGCATTTGTGTGGGATGAGTCTTGGAATTTGGCAAATGCCTGCTCCAGTGACCTAGCCCTCCTATGGCGGCCGTGTTTCAGGAGCCTGATTCCCCTGGCCCACATCACCTGCACATGGGCAGTTTGCATGCTGTCAGCTGGCCTTCGGCTGCTGAGGCCCTTTAGGACTATTGTGCTCAGGCTGGTCCCCAAAACCGACATAACCTCTGGGGAGGCGGGTGCCCACTTCCGAAATTCTTTCTGAGATGGCAGCTTTCAACAAGCAGTAGTCACTTCCCATCTGGATTGCTGCCCAAGGTAGTCCTGGGCTTCTCCAGCCATTAAGGCTCCCAGGTGTCTGTCACTGGAAGGTAACCTGACCATTTCTCCCTGTCTCCTTCCCCGCCCCCAGTACCCAGCAAGGCAATCCAGATTCCTCCAGCTGTCCAGGGAGAGTGTGTGTTTCTGTGTAGGTTAAGGTGTAGAATTAGGCTGATGCCAGGTACCCCAAATAACCCCCTCTTCTGAACTGGCTTCATCTGACTGGATCTTGTTCCAGCTCTGTGGTTGTCCATGCTGACCTCAGCCAATTGTGCATGTGCAGTCCACTTCCCGTTAGCATGCCCTGGACTTCAGGGAATGCTCCAGGCCTATGGAGCTCTGCCAGGACCCCAACTGCCTGAAGGAACTCAGGGTACTACATTTTAAACTGATGATTGCCAGTCCCCATTTGGACTGCCTGGGGAGTGTGCCCCAAAATTCTTCCAGCAACCAAATCTCCCAGGTGTTTCTTACTTGATGGTACCTGACAATCTTGTCCAGCCCTGCCCTGGCAGACATTCCAGATTCTTCCGGGTCAGCTACCAAATGGGAATATGCACATTTGTATAGGTTAGTACTTAAAATGAGGCAGACACCTCAACAACCCACCCTAAGGACCAGCCTTCTCTAGACACTTGCTCAATTACAGGTCTCAGCCCTCTCCCCACAAACTGCGTGGCTCTCCCATGTACTTCATGTACCACATCAGCCTGCTGAGAGCAGTCAAGGTCCCCCAGGCCACTGGGATTGGGCAGGTCCCAAACCACTAACACAGCCTCCAGGGCAGGGGGATCTTATAATTCCCCCATCCCACATCTTTCTGAAACTGGCAATATTTTGTCCCCATTTGGAATGGCTGCCATATGAAGTCCTGCGCTTACTCATAGTCAAGACTCACAGATGTCACTTACCAAAAGATGAGCCCTGCCCCACGCTAGGCCTCACCCTTGCAAGCCAGTCCAGACTCCTCTAGTTTCACCTTCAGGGGAAATACGCACATAATAGGTTATGGCCTGGAAGGAGACAAATGCTTTATACCCCAATAACCTGCTTCACTGACTTGGCCCCTCCAGACTCTTGACCTGCACAGACTATGCATGTGCTGTCCTCACCCTACCAGTCCCAAGAGAGCAGCCTATGGAGCTCTACCCAGCCCTGAACCACCTGCATGGTCTTGTGGGCAGAGGAATCCCACCTCAGAAAATCTTTCTAAGATGGCAGCTTGAAACTGGTGACAGCCAGTCCTGATGGGAGTTCCTTGAGTCTGGAAGACACCCGGGCACCCTCAGGTAGGCAGTCTAAAGAAGACCGACCGTCCCAGTTTAAAATGGAGCTTCAGAAATACTACTGTGGGGGCGGAGGGGTTTCTCCACACTAAAGCCATTCAGGTGGCTGAGGTCTTGGCAGACCTCTGGAGTCCTGGAGTGCACCTCAAAGTGTCCTAATGGAGGGTGGGCTCCACATGTATGGGCAGTGCAGATCAGGCTAGCCAACCAGGGTCCTGGAATAGTATCATGTCCTGTGAAAGCAGTTCAAGGAGAGGACTGTTGGGAAGACCGGGCATCAGCCTAGTTCCAAGTATTAACTTACAGAACTACGAATATTACTCTCTAAGGACAGAACCACCCTCTTCCCCACAGGCCTGGAGGGCCCCAGAAGCTCAAGGGCAGGTGAAAGAGTTCAGCCTGCACATGTATAGTCGGGGCTCCAGTTGGGATCCCAGGTGTCTCTTAGTTGAGGGTTCCACCCCTAAGCTTGTCTTGAGGTGGCAGCTCTCAACAGTAGGCAGACCCCGTTTGGACCAGCTGCTGGATGGGGTCCCATGCTTCCCCAGCTCTCTAGGCTCTCAGGGATCTCTTCCTGAAGGGTATCCCAACAACCCCATGTAGCCCTACCTGGCAAGACGGTCCATATTTCTCCATTTCTGCCCTCAGAGGTAATATGCACTTTCAAGGCAGATGCCTCCTACCCACCACAGCCTGCTTCTTCTCCTCTGATGGGGCCTTTCCAGACAATTATCCTGTGCCAAGTCCCTGCTTTTCCTGTACTGGGTAGCTTGTGAATGAACAGGGTACACCCCTCAGCCCACCCAGGAGAGTGGGGTCGCCTACAGGAGTTAGGGTTGGTCCAGAACCTTTTGCCCATTGAGGGTCTGAGGGACCCACATTCAGGAAATCTTCTGAGGTGGTGGTTTTAAACAGGCAACAGTCTGTCCTCATTTGGACTGACAGCCTGTTGGGGTCCCAGGCTTCCCAGTCATCAAGGCTCCTGGATGTCTCTTGTTGGAGGAGCCCCTGCAGCCCACCAGGTGCTGTCTTGGCAAGGGTGCCCACACTTCTCCAGCTTTATCTTCAGGGGCAATATGCACATTTGTGTTAGGACTTGGAATCAGGCAGATGCCAGCTGATTCCCAGAACCTACTCTTGAGACCCAGCCTCTCCCTATAGCTGTTCTCTCAAAGTCTCTGAGGTGGGGGCTTTAAGCTGGACAGTCAGTCGCCACTCAGACCCGCTGCCTGCTGGGGTCTCTGGCTTCTCCTGGCATCAGGGTTCCTAGGTGTCTCTTATTAGAGGATACTCCAGCCCAGTCTTCTGGGCCCCAAGCTGGCGAGCAGTCTGGTTTCCTCCAGCTCTGTCTTCAAAAGGAATATATACATTTTTGTAGGTTTGAGCTCAGAGGTAGGGAGATGCCTTTGTAGGGGCCAAGGGCAGGCTGCCCCCAAATGTGCCATTTTGGCATATTGATTATTTTAAATAAAAGTTGCTTAACAGGCAGCCTGTGCAGGAAGGACACTCAGATCCTCCTCTGTCCCCCTGAAAGCAGGAAATAAATCTCCCATGTGAAAGGTACCCTCTGTGCACCACGAGATAAGGAGATAACCTTATCACCAGAGATGGGAAAATTAGAGTGGAGAAGGCTTTTTAAACCACCCTTTTTGCTTTTTACTAACTTACTACCCCAGCCCCAACTCTGTCCAGAATTTCTTAATAATTGAAGGTCCCAAAGTTGTTTTCTTTATCCTGCCAATTCCTCACAGACTTATTGCCTCTTTATCTAAAAAGTATAAAATCTGCCTGCCTTGGTCATTTCTTTAGGTCTCAATTTCATTATTGGGCCTCCGTGCCCAAATAATAAAACCTGGGGTGTTTTCCTCCTAGTAATCAGTCTCATGTAAATTTAATTCTTCGTTCAGCTAGAAGAACCTTGGACAGAGGAACATTTCTTCTTCATCTTCACCTTGTACCCTAGCAGCCCACTCCTGTGACCTGGGCTCTCCAGATACCTGCCTTATTCCAGATCCCTGCCTTATTCCAGATCCCTGGCTTTCCCAACCTTCATGGCCTGAGTGTGCACAATATGCACCCCATCAGTTAGCATTGGGTGGCTGAGGCCCTCCAGGCCCGTGGAGCTCCAGCTGGTCCCAAGCACCGACATGGCCTCCAGGGTAGAGAGGGTGCATTTCCCGAAAATCTTCTGGAGGTGGTATTTTTAAACTGATGGAGTCTCTCTCTTTACAGCCATCTGTGCTTTCAGGTGACTCTTATTGGAGGACACGTAGGCCAGTCTACTGGGCCTGATGCTGATTAAGCAGTGTCATTTCCTCCAGCTCTGCCTTCAGGTGGAGTATGCATGGTAGTGTAGGATAAGGCTTGGAATGAGGTAGACGTCTTATACCCCCAACAACCCATTCCAGTGAACCAAGCCTCTCCCAGCCCTTGTCCTTTTTGGGCTATCCTGACTTGCATGGCTCGTGCATGTGCAAAACACACTCTCTCTCCCTGCATCCTAACTTTCTCACAGCCCACTCTTAAAACCTTCCGGATGTCAGGCAGAGTTATAGGAGATTCAGAAGCTCTCCCTGGCCATATGGATCTGGGACTGGTCCCCAACAACCTGCATAGCCTCTCCGGTGAACGGAGACCATCAATGAAATTTGGTGAGGTGGCAGTCTTGAGCTGGCAACTGTCGGTCCACATTTGGCATGGCTGCCTGATGGGGTCTTTTGCTTCTGCCTCCATCAGTGCTCCCAGATGTCTCTCTCTCTCTCTCACTTATTTTGTTTTATTTATTTATCTGAGAGAGAGGGAGAGAAAGAGAGAGCAAGAGCAGAGGGGAGTAGCACACGGAGAAGCAGGCTCCATGCTGAGCAGAGAGCCTGACTCAGGGCTCAATCCCAGGACCCCAGGATCATGACCTGACCTGAAGGCAGATGCTTAACCAACTGACCCATGCAAGTGCCCCCTCCCAGACATCTCTTATTAGAGGGTACCCTGACCATCCTGTGAGGCCCAGCCTGGCCAGGCACTGGAACTGTGCTTCCCCGCCTGCCCCAGTTCTGATCTCAGAGGGGTTCTGATATTTGTGTAGGGTAGAACCTGGAGATGGGCATATGCTCCCAATGGCCAGCTCCCATGACCTTGTCTCCCCAAATACTTGCTGTGTTCCAGGTCCCTGTTATTCTGACCTGCTGGCTGGTGCATGAACAGCTGGGATACTCCAGGCCTGTGGAGGTCGGGTAGGTCCTGAACAACCTGTACAGCCTGTGTAGGGGTATGGGAAAGTCGGGAACCCACATTGTACTCTCACATTCATATCCTTCTCTCTCCCTGCATCCTATCTTCCTCACAGCCCACTCTTAGAACCTTCTAGAATGTCAGGCACAGTCACAAGAGATTCTTCTGTGGGTCAGGATTTGTTGAACAAAGGGAGGCTGTTTCTACACAGCTCCCCACCCTGTAAGTATATCCTCTGCTTCAAACTTGCTCCCACTTCTAGCTGTCCTGGTCAGGGCCAGAGACATCATGTCAAGTGGAGAGGTGAATGAATGCTGGGACACAGCTCGGTTCCAACAGTTAAGATAGTTGTCATTTTCAGAGAAAGACCACACCCTCAGCAAAATGGTACAGGTCGTGCCCTCTGTCGTTAGTACCCCTCCTATTCATCTTTCTGCATCTTTTTTCTTTCCTTGGGGTTGACTTTTCCTCCTCTCTAACCAGCCTTCAGATCCCTAGGTCAGTGAATGTTCTCCTCTCCTCCTTTCATTATTAAAAGTATTCAAAGGAAGTATTCTGTACCAGTCATTAATCACATAGGATGAGTTTTATATCCATGTTCTTTTATCTTAGGTATTCTCTGTGAGGGTGGAGAAGGGACTTTGTCTCTTGCTAGAGAATGTTCTGTCAGGTATTAGTAAGAGGATAAGTATTAAGGGAAGAAGAAGGCCTTCCCTTTTACACTCAAAGTCACACTCAGGAGGTGGCCACACCTTTCCAGATGCTTCAGTTATTTTTCTAAACCATGCAGATCTGCTTTATACTTACCAGTTACATATACACTTAAAACCTCCTTATACTTACCTCCGTATGGGAGGAGGCCCATGGGGCTTGCTTAGCGCCAGGCCATCCTGGGTTTGAAAGCCAATTTACTTGTTAAGCAAAGTCACCTGTGTTCTTGGGTGTCTGTGTGAGGATGGGTGTTTTGGATCCTGCTGAGAGGCCCCTGGCCCTGCCCCACCACGATGTGGGCTCCACTAGTGACAGGGTTCTCCATCTCCCCCACCCTCTCGGTGGGATGGCTGTAGGGGCTGATCTGTGAGAAGAGCATCCTGGGGACATCTGGCACCCGCACCAGCCCGGGAGGAGTCCATCCGAGGTAAGGACCACCTGCGGGAGCTGCCGGAGTGTGGGCTCAGCTGCGCCGCTCACCGGAGCCAGAGGAGAAGCCCAGGCCTTCCTGTTTTGGGTCATAATTAAGGAGCTTCTGAAGGGCGGGCCCTTGGGCAGAACTTCGCATTTTTCAAAAGCACTCCACCTATTCCTTACAAACCACCCAACAAAGCAGATGGGGCAAATACTATTAACCTTGCCTCGTAGATGTGTCTGAGCTCAGAGATGTGCTTTTCTCACAGCAGAACTAGGAAGTTCTGTCCCCAGAGTCATCTGACTGCTCACCCCATCTCCAGTCTGCTCACAGACCGCCTGTTAACTTCTCTGTGCTCTTGTCATGGGATTGGCAGTGGTATGGCCAGCCAGGTCTGCGGCAGCCTCCCGAGCCACTCACTGAGGTGGCCTTTCTCCTGACACTCTCCTCCCACGCTGCTGTCCCCTGGACACACCCTCGTCCTGCCTGCAGCACAGCAGCAGCTGTTTAGGGGAAAGAGCCTTTGAACAGCTGCACGTAGGGCACCTCGTGAACACCCCAACTCACCATGTGGAGGAGGCCCACGGAAACCAGGCATTCGGTCCGTCAGTCTTTATGGCCAGGACTGGAGTCTCTGGGTCTGTCTGCTGAAGGAACAGTATCTCTGGAGAGACAGACGGGTAACTTCTGAAAGCATCTCTTACCTAAACATGTAACTTGTCTGGTTGCACTTCCTGGGACAGGATCTACCTCTAATTTATATAATCCAGGCCTGGATTATAGACCTCAGCTCTACAATGGAAACACAGTCCTTAGGGAAGAAATCCAAGGCCTTCAGGCTCAGCTGAGTCATGTGTTCAGAGGTGGTAAAAGCCACAGACTGTGCTCATTCCTGGGTCCCTTTTCCTCCCTGGCCATACCAGTTACCAAGTGGAGAAGCAAAGAGAAGGAGGGGGAGATGACAGAGCTAACCAGACCCACCCCTCCCAAGTTCCATGGTAATTCTCAGTCTAGAAGGGGCTACTTACTGAGAGATCCCAGCTGTGGGCTCCAGGGACAAATAATTCTAGGAAATACACCACCTCTGTGCAACCCACAGATATTCACATGGTCAGAATCATTAGTTCTCAGACTGGATACCAGTTAGGTGTCTGTTCTAATTCTGCAGACTTTACTGCAGCTCTGTGTGCCTCTCCTGGTCCTGATCTGTCTCCCCATATCTCCTCACCACCTTCCCTCACTCAAGCTCTCAGGGTTTGTCTCTGTTCAGTAATCCTCAGAACCCTGGGTCTGGAAGCACTGGCAAAATATCCTTTAGAGCTTTCCTAACCTTGTTCAATGGGCAGTGGGCATCCATGAGTGGGTGGGTATGTGGCCCCAGGAGGCAGCTGACCTTAGGGTTAATTGACTCGATCAAATCAATATACTAGCAATAATAAATTATTTTTACTTACAAATATTTATTAAATAGCCATAAAAGGGCTCCTGGGTGACTCAGTGGGTTAAAGCCCCTGCCTTCGGCTCAGGTCATGATCCAAGGGTCCTGGAATCCAGCCCCTCGTCGGGCTCTCTGCTCAGCAGGGACCCTGCTTCCCTTCCTCTCTCTCTGCCTGCCTCTCTGCCTACTTGTGATCTCTGTCTGTCAAATAAGTAAATAAAATCTTTTTTTTTTTTTAAAGATTTTATTTATTTGTCAGAGAGAGAGAGAGAGAATGAGCAAGCACAGGCAGACAGAATGGCAGGCAGAGGCAGAGGGAGAAGCAGGCTCCCTGCCGAGCAAGGAGCCCGATGCGGGACTTGATCCCAGGACGCTGGGATCATGACCTGAGCCGAAGGCAGCTGATTAACCAACTGAGCCACCCAGGCGTCCCGTAAATAAAATCTTTAAAAAAAATAGCCATAAAAGATGAAGAATACTGACCAAAAGGCTTAAGCCCAGAATGAAAGAAGGCTTGCAGAATCAGGAAAAGACAGCAAATGATATTTCTAAATTAGCCACCTCAGAGCAGGAAGATGTGAGGAGAGGTCACTGCTGAGGGACGAAACAAATGTTTTGTCTTCAGAGTTAACAGATAAGAGAGAAAGCACACAACTAACCACTGTTGTGTGCCTGAACAGCCTAGGCAGACCTCACAGGGACAAGATAATAAGGTTTCCATGAGTATGGGCCCAGGGACTGCCTCTAGAAGACTGACAGCACGGCAACCTGATTCTCAAGAGTCCCTGTGAGTGGTCTTTGAGAAATCATGAAGAGCAGAGAGATGCTGCAAGCCCAGAGAAGGACAGATGTCCCCATTTTCAAAATGATGATAATGATCTAGTCAAAAAACTATAGGAAAGAAGTCTTGATGTTGATCTTTGGCAAAATTCAAGAGTGGATTGTTGCATAGAGGGTGTGTGAAAACTTAGAAAATAGTGAGGTTTAGAAACCAGAGTGTTTTCCCTAAAAGTAAAGTAGGTCTTATTCAGAAGACAGAGGGCATCTGCAAGGGTAGAGGCTCCTCATTCCCCATTAGTGAGCTAACACTCTCTGCTTTCCTGGGCAGCTGAAGCACAGGCTGGCCTTCCTGTTGTCTTAGCTCTGTGTGTCTGTATGGATGTGTTTGGGTGCTTCTTCCTGCTGACCTTTGGCCCCAGTACTCCTGTATTCTGTTCACCAGAGCGCTCCCAGGAGACGGAATGCCCAAGGGAAGCTCTGCTGTCCTCTCCATCCCAATCCTGATCCCTGCTCTAAGAGCCCGAGATGGAGCTGGAGCACCAAAAGTGGGGAACAGCAGCAGCTTCTGGAAGACCTGAAGGAGAAGCAGCAAGAGATCATGCATTTCTAGGAGGAACAACTATCCTTCCAGGAAAAAGACTCCAGGTTAAGAGGGAGCCCATTAATAAGGAAGGTAGCCCCAGTTTTAGATTTAGAAGAAGGGATATGGTCAAGACAATTCCTGGCTCCTTTTCAAAACCCGTTTACCAACCCCCCCCCGCCACCGCCCACTCCTGATTTATGAATGACTTTGAGCAAAAGAAAGGACTTCTCTGGGAACATGCTTTTTACTCCAAAGATAGATTTAAAAACTTTGTTATAGAAGGCTTCAGCATATCTGACACTGGAGAAAGGATATACTTGTGCTTCCAGTTAGTTTACGGATATTAGTTCCACCATAAGGTAGGAAAGCATCTAAATGAGCCATGATACTGGTCCCCAGCAGAAGGCTTTAAGAGCTGACCGACCGGGGCGCCTGGGTGGCTCAGTGGGTTAAGCCTCTGCCTTCAGCTCAGGTCATGATCTCAGGGTCCTGGGATCGAGCCCCGCATCGGGCTCTCTGCTCAGCGGGGAGCCTGCTTCCCTTCCTCTCTCTCTGCCTGCCTCTCTGCCTACTTGTGATCTCTCTCTGTCAAATAAATAAATAAAAATCTTTATAAAAAAAAAAAAAAAGAGCTGGCCGACCTGGGAGGGGCCCTGGACGAGCAGTAAGAGTACAAGGCTGCCATGTCTGTTCCTAGTCCACGTAGCTAATGGCATGACTTCACACGAAGTTACTTCACCTCTCAGAGCCTATATTTCCACACTGTTAAAATGAAAGTGATGGTCTTTGTGATTCCTAGGTTGACATCTAGGGCTCCATCCTGGCCCCCCTGCAGCGACTGCATGAAAAGAACCACAGTTCTTCCAGTCCCTCCAGTCAGAGCTACAGATTGACTAGGCAGGCCCTTTATGGAAATTCCAGAAGGGGCTGAAAGGTCTGTGTTCCCTCCTTCCTCCTCCCCATGAGCTTCCTGCCCTTACTTAGGGTTGCAGTGAGGTCTTTGTCTTGGAAATTGTGGAGCTCTGGAAAGCTACAGAGTTCTGTCTCAGAAAAAACACCAGCTAGGCCTGGGGTTCCCAAGAAGAAGAGAGGGGAGCTCTCATATACACAAAGCCCAAAGTTTGGTCACATGAGCAAGATCCAGCTCAGTCATCTTTAAAAATAGGCCATAAGAGTTCAACTCCACCCATGTAGATGGCCAGAAAAAAGTCCGGATTATACAGTAACTTTTTAATACAAAGAACTGTTCTGATTGTCATGTGAAAAGCTCTCAAATATTGTGAATAATGCATACTGACCACCCATGTAGCCTGTAGACCGCTCGCTCCCATCCTGACTCCTTCCCCAGTGAGAAAATTAAAAGATCCAAAAAAAATTTACAGAAATAACACTACTAAGACTTGAATTTCAAGCCTGGATTTAAATTTAATCTCTTTTCTTAAGGACTTTTACCACCTGCTGAAATAATCTAGTATTTGAGAATCTTCTATAAATAAGAGAGGGTTTTCTATACATAAAATTAATAAGTCCGAGCAGACTAGAACAGAGGGCTGATGTCAATACGATGAAATTTAGCAAAAATTTAAGAAAAGTCCTGAGCCTGATTAAAAATATCATTTGTAGAAGTACTGGATGGGAGCCATTCATGGCTTGAGGATGGGTGAGTTAGGTAGAAACACATTTTCACAAGCATCCAGTCGGCCAAGTTTGCTGGAAAAGCCAACTCAACCTAAGACTGAAGTAATGTAAGCACAGTGTCCCTATGATGAGACCATGTTAGAAATATTGCTATATTGTGGGGCACTATTTTATAAAAGGAACACTGACAGACTAGGCACCATAATGAAGACAGGGCCCATGTTGCTGACGGGCCAGACATCTTGAAATGGGTGAAGGAACTAAAAAAAAATTGGGGCCTGGAAAAGATCATGAGGAGATGGGAATTTTATGTGAAGAACTGTCAGGTGAAGAAGAGCTGATGGGTTTCTGCCCCTTCAGAAGGCTGAACAAGGGTCAAAGGGTGACCTTCAATGGAATGTGGATATATAGCTAATGCTTTCCTTATCACTAGAGCCTTCTAAGGGGGGAATGCCTGGTTTGTGAAGGCAAGCTTCCCATCCAGGCCCCCGTGAAAAAGAAAAAGGTGATTTATCAAGGATCCCAGAGAAGCAGTTCTTGCTTTGGGTGGGATGTTGACTCTGTTTTGAGCTTTCAATTCTAATTTTCCTTGATTATACGTTTAAAGATTTCTTAAGTAATACAGTTTAATTATTTTCGATATTTAGCCAAATTTGAATTTTCACAAAAACTGATTGATTTTCCCAATTTGCTGATGAGAGGTGAACCAGAACTCGGAAGAAACATGGGGGTGCAAGTAGGCTGAGGGCTGAGGGACTAGCTTATGCACAAAGTCACAGGATTGTTGGGTCAGCGGGAAGTTCTGGGAAAAACCTGCTTATAGGGGAGCTTTTTGTCAGGGGTGTGAGAAGTGGGCCTACAAGGTAGGATGAAAGCTCACGTTCTACAGAGTGGACACCAGAAAACAAGTATGTTTTTTTGCAAGCAAAACAGGGAACAGAACTCTCAGAGGGTAGAATGGATGGAAAATCTAGAGTCTAGAGACATTAGAGTCAGGGAAACCTGCTGAGTGGGTGCAGTGACATTCTGGGCATTAAGTGAGGGGAGTCTAATCTAAGGTGCTGTCAGGAAGAGAAAGCAGAATGGATGGAGGAAGAGTATTTAAAATAAAACTTTGTGAGAATTTAGATTTCAGGAAGAGAGATAGGGAGGAGCTTCATGGAACTTTAGTATCTGGAAATCACTTCATGCTGACCTACCCCCCCCTTTTGTGCCTTACTCCCTTTTTAAGGGTCTTTTGGGATTTACTTCAAAGCTACTGTCACTTCCTTAATTTTACAATTTAGCAAGCGGTCTGAATTGAAACTTTCCCCATATATTCATTTGGTGACAAAACCTAACTGAACGACAAAAGGGTATTCCCAGTCTTCATGAATCCCACTTAGGAGAATACTCACCCGGCTCATCACAGAAACATGAATGTGCTTGATTAAAGCCTGTGGTCCAGGTGCCGCTGGGTGCATATGCTGCATAGTATGTATGGTATATGAATCCTATTGCCTTTCCAAGAACCAAAACAATTTCTATCTTTGGAAAAGAAACCTGGCTTCAAAGATTTCAGATAAGAGATTGTCATCTCGTAGAATATTTCTTCGATCTCTTCATCCCCAGTACATAGAAACAAACTATATGTGGTGGGTGCAAGTAAAAGAAATAGAGAAGTCGATTGAGTCAATGACTTGTGATCCCCCATCTATGCTGGCCTCCCATCTTACATCCCACCAAAGGCCCGGTGCCCTCCTCCTCTCCTCTGTGATGCCTGAGTGTGGAGGCATCGAATCACCTTCTTCCTCAGCGCCTGCCTGTGTTGAGTTCCATGCTGACCCCTGTCTTGGAAGGTCTGGTCTGTGGGACTAAGGTGAGTGTGGAGGTAGAATGATAGGCTGACTTCATCTGCCCATCAAAGGCTCTCTAGTACCTGTGGGGCATGTAAGCCTCAGGGAAATTTCCAGACTGGAGTGTGTAGTATCTCAGGCCGCACACAGGAAGAGTGGCACCTCTGTCCCAGATGTGTTGCCTGGGACCCTGAGATGTCTGTGCAGTCTTGAGCAGAAGGGAATGTCTTATAGGAATGTTCTTAAAAATTCTTGGATCCATGCCCACAAACCCCTCCTCTCTCTTAGCCTCTACCTGGGATGCCTGTCACCAGGTACCTTTAAACAGTGTCTTGAACCACCTGGTGGCAGAGCTGGGAGCTTTGTGAGGACAGCTGGAGGAGAGCATCCAGGTGAACAACTGACTGCCAGTGGAGCAGCATTTGGATGGTGGGGGGCAGGATGGGGGGCAAAGGCAGTCTCAGCCTCTCCTCTGTCAACCAGGACTTACCAGTCCACACAGACTCTGGAAACAAGCAGCCGCTCTTCCAAGGTAGGGAGAAAAATGGCACCAGGAAGCCCGTAGCCAGTGGGACGGTCAACAGGATGTCTGTGGCAGAAGGGACAGACTTGCCTCTTCCCATCTCGTTAGGGTCAAGGTGAAATCCGAGGTGCTTCGATCTAGTCTTGGGTGAGAGCGTGGGATTTAGGGTCTGACCTGGTTCCAGACTTGGCATTTGCCACATATAGGGTGCTTGCCTTGGGCAAGGTGTTTTAACTTTGCAGGTGTTCAAGCCTTCGTTTCCTCATCTTTAAGATGAGGCTAGTAACAGCATTTAGAGTGTACAGTTTTTGGAGCATTATGTGAAATAATTGGCAAGTGTTTGCCACAATAAGAGTTGCTCAACAATGAACAGTTTTGTACGTTAATATCTATCCCTTGTATCTGTGGACTGCTTTACAACTTACCAAGTCTTCAAACAATGTTTCCAATACTTTCATCTGTGGTAGGGCAGGATTACTCTCTCTGTACTTCACATGAGAAAACTTGAGCATCAAGACATTGACTGACACACTACGGTTTGCAGCAGCCAAGAAACTGACCCAGGATGTGAACCTGTTTTGTTTTGTTTTGTTTTTACATTTTTAAAAAGTATTCTCTGACATGATGTGGACCAGGAGCAAATGGCCAAGAAAGAATTCTTGAGATGTTTCTGATGCCAAAAACGTGGTTTTATTATACCAGAGGGACAGGACCCATAGGCAGGAAGAGTTGCCCAGGGGTTGTGACGAGTGATCGGTTATATACTTTAAAGTTGGGGAAGGGAGTAGAGACCAAGGAAGTTTCCAAAAGGATTTTCATATGTTAAAGAAGACTTACTGGGTCCTGGAGGCCTGGCTATTGTCAAGCTAAGGTTATTTTTCTCTCTAACAAGGCATTAAGTTAAGACAGTTGGGAGTTCCTGGAGGAATGTCATACTCTGCCTGCCTCTAGTATTTGTCAATGGGTTGCAAGTTTTGAGGATATTTAGCTTTTTTGTTTGTTTTTTTATGTCTATTGATTTGAGGGAATAAAGGCAGAGGGAAAGAATCTCAGGCAGACTCCACACTGAGTGCAGAGCCTAACATGAGCCTCGATCCCACAGCCCTGAGACATGACCTGAGCTGAAATCAAGAGTCAGATGCTTAACTGACTGAGCCACTCAGGTGCCCCAAGATTCAGTTTATCTACATCTCCTTTTGCCTTTGTTCTCCACATCATTCCCTCCTGAACAATATTGACCCTTAAATCTTTAAGGGTGTTGAGGGTAGAAGGTCTTATCTTCTGTAACTTCTTCCTGTTGAACTGTGGCATAGAGATGTCCCTACCTATGGGTCAACATTGTTCAGTTACCAAAGGCAGAGACAGCCAAATCCAAGGTAGACCACATATATGAACCCCCTTGGGTAGAAAGGATCATCTGTAGGCTGGAAGTTATGGTGGGGAAAGAATCTTGGCACCAGACAGGGATACACTGGAAAAGACAATAAAATAAGGTTAGTATTATTATAGGAAAAAGAATACAAATAAAAAAAGGTCTTTAATAGATAATTTTCCTCCAGTCCTTCATTGTCATTTGAGGAGAAGTTTGTGGTCTTCATGGGAATAAGAAGGTATGTTAGCTGGCACATTGGATTTCTGTGAGGAAGGTACAGGTTTAATTCTTGATATATGAGTCCATCAGGCATGTCCTTCTAATTTTATGGCCATGGGCCATGTATGGCCATACATAATATGACCCGGTAGGAGCCCTTTCATTTTGAAGCCCTGGGTTTATATGGGGTGGGTTGCTAGTAACTGTCAGTTCAAGTTTAGGGAGGATATGGTCTGTATATTTGTTTAGATATTTATGAATATTAACCCTGCTTTTTGGGCAGATGTATTTGCTAAGAGAGCTTTGGCCTCCATAGTCTAGAGTTAGACTGACTATAGCATACCCAGCTTTTCTTATCTCTTTTTCCATGAAACTACTGCCATTAATAAGCCAACTCTCACCTGCAGTATCAGTAGGAGAGCCTTAAGTCTGATCTGCTAGAATAAACAGTGTCAATAACCTCTGAGAGGTTGTGTTCTATAGAAGCACAATGGTCAGGTCCAGGCATACGGGCAGTTTTAGTTTGCACAGACTTTAAATTAAGAGAATGGAAGAAGATTGGGAACCTTAGTTTGGAGAGCCATAGCTACATATTTGAGGAAACCAGAAGAATTTGGCATCTAGTCTTGTTTATGATAAATAGTATTAAAATCTAATATCTATGCAGATGTGTTACTGAAATATTTTCTCTCTATAATCACCCTCATTTTTAATCAGAGATAGCCAAATCATGCATAATTTGTTTATAAAACAAGTCCAGTTTTAATAAACTTGTCCTAATTATTTATATAAGTTTAGCAAGAATAGTGATTGGTCACATAGATCTTTTAAAATCTGTTTTGTTTTTTTTTTTTTTGGAACTTTAAAAAATTATTTATTTATTTATTTGAGAGAGAGAGAGATCACCAGTAGGCAGAAAAGCAGGTGAGGGTGGGGGAGATGCAGGCTCCCTGCTGAGCAGAGAGCCCAATGCAGCTCGATCCCAGGACCCTGAGATCATGACCTGAGCCGAAGGTAGAGGCTTAACCCACTAAGCCACCCAAGCACCCCTTTTTGGAACTTTTTCTAAGGAATCTTGACTGAACTCTGAGTAGCCTGTCTAGATCAGAAGCCAAACCAAATATTTGCCATCAGACATGCTTGTAATACCTGTAGATTTGGGTGAATTCCTCTTCTTGAAGTCCCCCAAAATAACCCAAGTTTCCTATACCTGCCAGGAAGTGACATTCTTTAGTCACCTGGTAAGGCTCCTGGGAACTCTAAGAAACCTTTAGGGTAACATTTCCGAGGGGCTAATATTGGCTTCATGCTTCATAAAGTCAACTTTAGTTCCTCAGATATGTCTGGTCATATCTGAGTCTATGCATGTCTCTCAAATATGACATTCCAGTCAAAAGCCTTGGTGAAATGACCAATGTTTCCAATGGTGTCCTATTATAAGGAGAACAGATTCATATTGAATTTATGCAAATATCATAATTGCCGTGGAAGAAAGAATATTCACTGAGAGTTTTTGAATTCTGGAGGGTTCAGATAGAAAAGTTAAGCACTTCAATTTGTTCACAAGGGAATATTTTATTATATTTCTGTATATCATAGATATCTTAAGAGAAAGTTTACATAATCTGGAAGAGCAAACATTAGTGTTAGGTCCGTGATCAAAGGAGCAAGACTGATACAAAGTGAAGGTCAAGCAAAGCTTTATTTCATGCCAAGCATCGAGAATCAAACCGACCGGTCGGGACCGCCTCTTACAGAGAGGGCGACCACTCCCAGCCTCAAAGACTAAATTTTATAGAGCAAAGGCCATGTGGTTGGGCCTGGCCACACACAGGTGGCCAATGAGATTGCAACACACAGAGAAAGCTGCACAGTCATGCTAGGTCACACACCAGTTGAATTACAATTCACCCCATAGTAGCTATTTGAACTAGCCTATCACCTTGGTCAGAGTAGGCGCCCAAAAGGTGGGGCCCACACTCCTTGGTAACTAGGGAGACAGTGTGTGCTCCCCACTGATTGGATGCCTCCACCTGACCTGACTCATCCCTACATTCAGGCTGTTGTCTCCACCTGACCTGACCCACCCTTGTATTTGGGCTCGTTTATCAGGGACTGATCGACCATATTTTACTGGTTTCCCGGACTTGTTTTTAAGTAAGTCCCCTGGGGGTGTGGGGGACAGGGTCAGTTTAAGTTTTACTGCATAAACAACAAAATCACTGTTTAATCGAGATGAAATCACTCTGGCTAAGTAGGCCCTTACAATTAGAGAGAAACAGCGATGTTGCAAACAAGAGTCACAAAAACTATAATCATCTTCCTCAATGCATTTAGTCCCATGTTACTAAGACTTATTCAGTTTGAATGCAGCCTTTTATTCAGTTCTGAAATTCTTACCCAGTTCAGTTTTAGGATTTTAAAGATATGAAAAACCTGTATTTGTCAAAAGCCCTTTTTAGGAATCTCCTTGAGGATTAAATGTTTTCCAAGAGAATAAGAACAATAACTATAAATGATAGTGCTTGGGTGGCTCAGGTGATTAAGCATCTGCCTTTGACTCAGATCATGATTTCAGCATCCTGATATGGAGCCCTGTGTCGGGCTCCCTGCTCAGCAGATAGTCTCTGTCTCCCCTCTCCTCTCTCTCTCAAATAAATAAATACGATCTTTTAAAAAACTTTAAGAATTTCATATGAACTCTAGGCAAATTAGAGCATTTACCCAAACAATATAACCTGACACTTATCACTTGTTTAATAGTGCTTCCAGAGTAATTTAACATACCAACTAAAAAGGTCGACTTTTGAATTAGTCAAAAAGACTTCATTTACAATTTAAATCTCAGGGAAGTTTGTTAAAACCCTCCAAAAGTTATAAAGCACAGGCCTAAATAAGATTACAGATCATTACAAAACTTAAAACCTAATTATTTATTTAAGTGGCAATAAGAGATTCCAAAGGCAAATATGTAGGGTTATATAGTTATTAGCAAAACTTAGCTCCTTTAATATGCAGAAGTTTTAACTTTAAGTAATCAAAGACCTGATAAAGACAAAACATAAAGGTTGGTTTTCCAGGCAGATAAAAAAGAAAAAAAAACAAAACTCTTTGTTTACATTTTCTTATCAAGAGCAGACCAACAATCCAAAAAAAAAAAAAACCTTTGTCTTTAACAGAGAAGTGCAGAATTCTAATCTTATACCAGTGTACTTTCAAAACTCACTCATTTCAACCTTGGTCCTGACAGCACATAAAATTCATTTCCAAAGATTTCCTGTCATAAACCCTCTATAAAATTTTCCTTCAGATTTTGACATAAGCCTTTGTTTTTTTTTAATCCGCTAATTATCATATTTAGTTATATGGTAATTATAATTATTTTTAATTATATTTAGCAGAATTTTAACTCTAGGAAACTTAGTGTCCAGTGAAAACTAAGTAGTAACCATCTGTGAACTGTTACACCAGAATTCTTTAGATCTGAATTTACGAATACATTTCACAATTTTAAAAACATATTTCTCCATAGTACAATCTTTCAATAAAGCACAAAGTATATTTACCAACAGACCCAGGGGTCCTCAGCTTCTCTGCAATAGAAAGCCAAAAGCAGATAAGCCTTATGTTCAGTAATCAATGCTTCAGTATTTTATTTGGAAAAGACTTAGATGTCTAGTGAATTAAATCCAAATTATCATCCAAGCAAAAATTTAAAGTTTCAGGTTACCAAAGACTTTGAAATGTGTCTTAACAATTACCCATGAAAAATTTGAGAATGGCAAAATTAGCCATCATTTTAAGTCATCTTTTTGCTGACAAACTGCAACAGAGATCATGAGCTTATTCAACATTAAGCAATCCTTGGTAGGATAAAGGTTTTATATTTAATGCTGATAACTATCTTAATTAAACCAACAAACTTAAATTAGTTTAAATACCAAATACTAATAACCAATTAGTTAAATACCATACCCATGTTCCACATGGGTCCACTTAAAAGTCAATCAATTTGCTCCCCATTGTCAATTTTTACCTGGGGCCCTGGTGGAGAAATCTGAAGTGGGTGGTGTCTGTCCAAAGGGGTGCTCTTTGCTCCTGGACACCGAGGGTAGGAGGAGCAGGAGCCAAGTGTGCCAAAGACACCCAACATGATATAGGAGCCAGTTATGTGGGCTGTACCCAAGGTAGTGAGGAAACAGGAGGAGGGGAAGGCAGAATAGGTGAGGTGCTGTCAAGCAAGGCTGATAGCAGATAAAAGCCCGGAGAGCAGAGAAAGAAGACTCCCAGTTCTAAAGCTTGTCAGCTTGGACAGATGAACAGGCACATGTTTTTTTTTGTTGTTTTGTTTTGTTTTTGTTTTCCCCACCAACAAATGAAAAAGGGCAGCATGTTGGGCTGGAGAAGACAGAGAACTTCTCTGAAATAAAAGGAGTTTTGGCAGAGAGGGTGGTTGGTTATGGACATTGGGGAGCATGTGATATAGTGAGTGCTATGAAGTGTGTAAGCCTGACGATTCACAGACCTGTACCCCTGGGGCAAATAACACATTATATGTTAATAAAAATAATTACTTAAAAAAAAAAAAAAAGGAGATTCAGCTGCTGTTCGGGAATATTCCTTAAAGTCCCCATCCTGAGGTGGACTAACCAGAGACAGTTTGCTCCAGTTATCATAGCCATTAGCTCAGGAAATGAATGAGGGAGAAGCCCCCACATACAACATAAATAACCTGGGTCTTTTAGGAGGGGGAATAATGAGAGAGTCAGTGACCGCTTTGTTAGGAATAGCATGTATTTCCCCCAGCAACCTGGGTTTATTAGGAGAGAGGATGCCTGTTAAAACAAAAACCATCCAAAATGTTGGCAGGGGATCTTACTAGCCAGGTTAGTGGCCAAACACATTCTGCAAGAGGCCCTTAGGTCAGGGTCCTGATTTAGGGCCATGCAAGCCTGGACAGAGGGTACCTCTGTTTCCAGCAGAAGAGATCTAACTCATAGATGATATTGAAGTTTAATGTCCCATAATGTGCCATTTTTCCTTGTCTTCTAAAGAGAACTGAAACCATGCAATTTACAGAAGAAGATCAAGTTTTTCCCTTAAATCTTGCAATGTGAATTGTTTCCAGCAGGTTAAAGAGCAATCGAAGGGAGAGTCCTCATGGAACTGAAGAAGATTCCAGGCTCCTAGAAAAGTAGAGAAGGTCCAGTACCAAGAAAATCCTGCCCCACCTACTCCTGGGTGGTGTCCCACACAGGATATGTCAGAGGTTCCTGTTGTCAAAGTGACTGGAGATGTCTCTTAGACAAAATGTTGGTGTAGGAGGGATGTTGGTGTTACCGGCCTACCCCTCCCATTGTATTCTAGACTACAAATGGGTGCTGGTGAATGGACTGAAATAGTATGCTGTTTCGTTAAGAACCCACCATTTTTAAACCTATGGAAAACACTAGAAAAGTTTTACAAGGGGAAATTACCCAATTTTGCAATTTAAGTAGTTAGTAGGGGACATTGACAGAAAACACTCAAGATAGAAATCCATCATGGCCTAAGCGACGTTCCAACATATGTAGTCCTTACAGCTAACTTCTCTAGGAAACAGTCCCTGGTTGAGTTTTAATTTAATCAGGTACTGGTTTTTGGCTGGCTCTGTGCAGAGGTCTCATGGCCAGAAGCTAGACCAGAGATGAGAAGGGGATCACATTAGACGAATGGGGAGGAAACCCTACACAGTCTTAAGATTGGCAGCTGTCCCAATGACTCAGGTGGCTGTCCCATGCCCAAGAAAGACAACTTTGTATAAGAATAGGAATAAAGAGAGGGCATCAAGTTTCTGAGTCTTATTACCATCCAGGCCAGTGTACTAGGTTCCAACCAAAAGAGCAGGCTTTTTATTCCTTTCCATAGAGGAGCCATGGGCTAGACAACTGCAGCCTGAGCAACTGACATGAATGTGTTCCAATGAGACAGTACTCGTTAAAAATCCCCTGAAACAAAATAAAGGAAGAGAAGAGGAAGTACTCACGAGGTTTGCACTCAGGCTCTGAGTCCAGATGAGAAGACTCAGGCCCCACATTGGGCACCAAAATTATGTGATATGGGCCAGAAGCAAATAGTCAAGAAGGAATTCTTGAGATGTTTTTGGTGCAAAAGTGGTTTATTATAGCACAGGGACAGGACCCATGGGCAGGAAGAGCTGCCCAGAGATTGTGAGAAGTGATTGGTTATATACTTTTAAGTTGGGGTGGGGGATAGAAACACTGGAAGTTTCCAAAACTGATTTTTCTATGTTAAAGAAGACTTATAGGATCCTGGTGACCTGGCTATTGATAGGTCAAGGTGTTTTTTCCTCTAGCGAGGCACTAACATTAAGACCATTGGGAGTTCCTGGAGAAATGTGGTACTCTGCCTGCCTCCAGTATTTGCCAATGGGCTGCAAGTTGTAAGGAGATTTAGTTTTGTCTATGTTTCCTTTTGCCCTTGTTTCCCACATCATTTTTTTAAAAATTTCTTTTCAGCGTAACAGTATTCATTGTTTTTGCACCACACCCAGTGCTCCATGTAATACGCACCCTCCCTAATACTCACCACCTTGTTCCCCCAACCTCCCACCCCGGCCCCTTCAAGACCCTCAGATTGTTTTTCAGAGTCCATAGTCTCTCATGGTTCACCTCCCCTTCCAATTTCCCTCAACTCCCTTCTCCTCTCCATCTCCCCATGTCCTCCATGTTATTTGTTAGACTCCACAAATAAGTGAAACCATATGATAATTGACCCTCTCTGCTTGACTTATTTCACTCAGCATAATCTCTTATAGTCCCATCCATGTTGATACAAAAGTTGGGTATTCATCCTTTCTGGTGGAGGCATAATACTCCTTAGTGTATATGGATCACATCTTCCTTATTCATTCGTCTGTTGAAGGGCATCTTGGCTCTTTTCACAGTTTGGCGACTGTGGCCATTGCTGCTATAAACATTGGGGTACAGATGGCCCTTCTTTTCACTACATCAGTACCTTTGGGGTAAATACCCAGTAGTGCAATTGCAGGGTCAGAGGGAAGCTCTATTTTTAATTTCTTGAGGGATCTCCACACTGTTCTCCAAAGAGGCTGCACAAACTTGCATTCCCACCAACAGTGTAAGAGGGTTCCCCTTTATCCACATCCTCTCCAACACATGTTGTTTCCTGTCTTGCTAATTTTGGCCATTCTAACTGGTGTAAGGTGGTATCTCAATGTGGTTTTAATTTGAATCTCCCTGATGGCTAATGATGATGAACATTTTTTCATGTGTCTGATAGCCATTTGTATGTCTTCATTGGAGAAATGTCTGTTCATATCTTCTGTCCATTTTTTGATATGATTATCTGTTTTGTGTGTGTTGAGTTTGAGGAGTTCTTTATAGGTCCTGGATATCAACCTTTTGTCTGTACTGTTATTTGCAAATATCTTCTCCCATTCCGTGGGTTGTCTCTTTGTTTTGTTGACTGTTTCCTTTGCTGTGTAGATGCTTTTGATCTTGATGAAGTCCCAAAAGTTCATTTTCGCTTTTGTTTCCTTTGCCTTTGGAGACATATCTTGAAAGAAGTTGCTGTGGCTGATATCAAAGAGGTTACTGCCTATGTTCTCCTCTAGGATTCTGATGGATTCATGTCTCACATTGAGGTCTTTTATCCATTTCGAGTTTATCTTTGTGTAGGGTGTAAGAGAATGGTCGAGTTTCATTCTTCTACATATAGCTGTCCAGTTTTCCCAGCACCATTTATTGAAGAGACTGTCTTTTTTCCACTGTATATTTTTTCCTGTTTTGTCAAAGATTATTTGACCACAGAGTTGAGGGTCCATATCTGGGCTCTCTACTCTGTTCCACTGGTCTATGTGTCTGTTTTTATGCCAGTACCATGCTGTCTTGGTGATCACAGCTTTGTAGTAAAGCTTGAAATCAGGTAACTTGATGTCGCCAGTTTTATTTTTGTTTTTCAATATTTCCTTAGCAATTCGGGGTCTCTTCTGATTCCATACAAATTTTAGGATTATTTGCTCCAGCTCTTTGAAAAATACCAGTGGAATTTTGATCGGAATGGCATTAAAAGTATAGATTGCTCTAGGCGGTATAGACATTTTAACAATGTTTATTCTTCTGATCCAAGAGCATGGAATGGTCTTTCATCTTTGTATGTCTTCTTCAATTTCTTTCATAAGTGTTCTGTAGTTCCTTGAGTACAGATCCTTTACCTCTTTGGTTAGGTTTATTCCAAGGTATCTTATGGTTCTTGGTGCTATAGTAAATGGAATTGATTCTCTAATTTCCCTTTCTGTATTTTCATTGTTAGTGTATAAGAAAGCCACTGATTTCTGTACATTGACTTTGTATCCTGCCACATTACTGAATTGCTGTTGCTGTATGAGTTCTAGTAGTTTGGGGGTAGAGTCTTTTGGGTTTTCCATATAAAGAATCATGTCATCTGTGAAGAGAGAGAGTTTGACTTCTTCATTGCCAATTTGGATACTTTTTATTTCTCTTTGTTGTCTGATTGCTGTTGCCAGGCCTTCTAATACTATGTTGAACAAGAGTGGTGAAAGTGGGCATCCTTGTCGTGTTCCTGATCTTAACGGGAAGGCTGTAAGCTTTTTCCCATTGAGGATGATGTTTGCTGTGGGTCTTTCATAGATAGATTTTATGAAGTTCAGGAATGTTCCCTCTATCCCTATACTTTGAAGCGTTTTAATCAGGAACGGATGCTGGATTTTGTCAAATGCTTTTTCTGCATCAATTGAGAGGACCATGTGGTTCTTCTCTCTTCTCTTATTGATTTGTTCTATCACATTGATTGATTTGCAAGTGTTGAATCATCCTTGCAACCCAGGGATGAATCTCACCTGGTCATGGTGGATAATCGTTTTAATGTACTGTTGGATCCTGTTTGCTAGGATCTTGTTGAGAATCTTAGCATCCATATTCATCAGTGATATTGGTCTGAAATTCTCCTTTTTGGTAGGGTCTTTGCCTGGTTTGGGGATCAGGGTAATGCTGACTTCATAAAAAGAGTCTGGAAGTTTTCCTTCTGCTTCAATTTTTTGAAACAGCTTCAGGAAAATAGGTGTTATTTCTTCTTTGAAAGTTTGGTAGAATTCCCCAGAGAATCCATCAGGTCCTGGGCTCTTGTTTTTTGGGAGGTTTTTGATCACTGCTTCAATCTCGTTACTAGATATTGGTCTATTCAGGTTGTGGATTTCTTCCTGGTTCAATTTTGGGAGTTTATAGTCTTCCAGGAATGCATCCATTTCATCTCAGTTGCTTAGCTTATTGGCATATAACTGTTGATAATAACTTCTGATGATTGTTTCTACTTCCTTGGCGTTAGTTGTGATCGCTCCCTTTTCATTCATAATTTTATGAATTTGGGCTTTCTCTCTTTTCTTTTGGATTAGTGTGGCCAATGGTTTATCGATCTCATTGATTCTTTCAAAAAACCAGCTTCTAGTTTCATTGATACGTTCTACTGTATCTCTGGTTTCTACCTCATTGATCTCTGCTTTAGTCTTGATTATTTCCCTTCTTATGTGTGGAGTTGGTTTGATTTGTTGTTGGTTTTCCAGCTCTTTAAGGTGTAGAGACAGCTGGTGTATTCTGGATTTTTCAATTTTTTTGAGGGAGGCTTGGATGGCTATGTATTTCCCCCTTAGGACTGCCTTTGCTGTATCCCATAGGTTTTGGACCGAAGTGTCTTCATTCTCGTTGGTTTCCATGAATTGTTTAAGTTCTTCTTTGATCTGGTTGATCCAAGCATTCTTAAGCAAGGTGGTCTTTAGCTTCCAGGTGTTTGAGTTCCTTCCAAACTTTTCCTTGTGACTGAGCTCTAGTTTCAAAGCATTGTGATCTGAGAATATGTAGGGAATAATCTCAGTCTTTTGGTATTGGTTGAGTCCTGATTTGTGACCCAGTATGTGGTCTATTCTTGAGAATGTTCCATGTGCACTTGAGAAGAATGAGTATTCTGTTGTTTTAGGATGGAATGTTCTGTATATATCTATGAGGTCCATCTAGTCCAATGCATCATTCAATGCTCTTGTTTCTTTATTGATTTTCTGCTTCGATGATCTATTACTGAGAGAGGCGTGTTAAGATCTCCTACTATTAATGTATTCATATCAATATGACTCTTTATCTTGATTAATAGTTTTTTAATGTAATTGGCTGCTCCCATATTGGGGGAGTAGATATTTACAATTGTTAGATCGTCTTGGTGGATAGTCCCTTTAAAAATTATGTAGTGTCCTTCTGTATCTGTAACTACAGTCTTTAGTTTAAAATCTAATTTATCTGATATGAGAATCACTACCCCAGCCTTCTTTTGAAGCCCATTGGCATGAAAGATGCTTCTCCATCCCTTCACTTTCAGTCTGGGTGTATCTTTAGGTTCAAAATGGGTCTCTTGTAGACAACATATGGATGGGTCCTGTCGTTTTATCCAATATGCAACCCTGTGTCATTTTATGTGTGCATTTAGGCCATTCACATTGAGAGTGATTATTGATAGATACGTTTTTATTGACATCGTGTTACCTTTGAGGTCTTTCTTTCTGTAGATTGTCTCTATATTTCTGTTAAATGATATTTTTAGGATTTTTTCTCTTTTATAGAACCCCCCTTAATATTTTCTGCAGTATCGGTTTTGTGGTTGCATAGTCTTTTAAGCCTTGCCGGTCTTGGAAACTCTTTATCTCTCCATCCATTTTGAATGTCTATCTTGCTGGATAAAGTATTCTTGGCTGCATGTTCTTCCCATTTAGTGCCCTGAATATATCTTGCCAGCCCTTTCTGGCTTGCCAGGTCTCTGTGGATAGGTCTGACATTATCTGATGGGCTTTCCTCTGTACGTAAGGAGCTTCTTTGTCCTGGCCGCTTTCAAGAGGGTCTGCCTACAATTATAATTCTTCATTCTTACTATTAGGTGTCTCAAGGAATTTCGAGAATCTATAATCTTGGGGGGAAACCGTTCTGCCTCTAGTACATGACGCTGGTTCCATTCGTAAGATTGGGAAAATTTTCATGGACAACTTGTTCCACTATATCTTCTAGACTTCTTTCTTTCTCCTCCCCTTCAGGGATTCCAATAATTCTGATGTTGGAATGTTTCATGGCATCATTTATTCCCTGATTCTGTTTTTGTGGCTTCTAAGCTGTTTGCTCCAGGCTTCCTCCTGATCCTCTCTATCTGTTTGTCCTTCAGATCACTAATTCTATCTTCTGTCTCAGTTACCCTAGCTTTTAGAGATTAGATTGGAACTCATTGAGAGCATTTTGAACATCATCCCTGGTGGCTTTCAGTTCTGCCCTAACATTGTGAATATCATCCCTGGTGGCTTTCAGTTCTGCCCTAATCAATTCTGTTTGGTCATCCATGGCTTTCTCCAACCTAGTTATTGCCTGGATAATTGTTAGCCTGAATTCCCTCTCTGACATATTGTCTATGTCGATAGCCATTAGCTTTGTTGCAGAAGGCCCATCCTCTGTATTTTTCTTCTGTTGGGCATTCCTCCTCCTAGTCATTTTGGTGAGAGATGACTGAACAGATATAGCTGGATGTATAGACTGTGGTGCAGTCAAGGTGCACCCTGGAATGCTTCTGAGCAATCAGGATTCACCACCCAAATGAGAGAAAAAAGAAAAGAAATAGAAAAAAAAGAGAGAGAGACAGGAAAAAAAGAGAAGATAAAAGAGAAGGCTCAGCCCAAATGGGCCCCAAGGTAAGATTTATGAAGTATACAAACAAAAAGACTGACAAAAGTATATGACAAGAGAAAAAAAAAGATATATACATATATATCTTTTTTAATTTATATATATAAATTATATATTTATATATTTATATTATATATAAATATAATGTTTATATAAATATTTATATAAATATTATTTATATATAAATAAAAAATAATCCTGGGGTTATATATATGTGGGGTTATATATATGGGACTATATATATATGTATATATATATATATATATATACATATATATATATGCACAAAAAAGAAGAACCTCGTCAAAAAGAACCCCAAGTATAAGATTTATGTACTATCAGGACAAACACAAATACACAGAAACACTGGTGGAAGAAAAAGATGGGAGAGTGGTTATAAATTCTCAGTGTGGGCGAGGAAGTTTATTTTGATTATTCCTGGATGTATCTTGATATTTTTGTTAAAGGACTCAACTTTCCTAAGATTAAGGGGGATTAAAAATTGGTTTACCTATAGGGGTAGCATTTATTGGGGAAAGGGGGTTACCTTGAAGTTTAACTCTATATGAATATTAGAAAATAAAAATAAAAAAAGAATAAACTAGACTAAACTAAACTAAAATTAAAAAAAAAATTAAAAAAATAGAAAAGCAAAAGAAAAACACAGGTGTATGTATCAAAAAGTTCAGGTTAGAAGGTTATTATGGAATTTGATGTACTGGACATCTCACTGTGATGGTAAATAGGTTAAAAAATTATCTATATAAAAAAAACAGAATAGTGGGAATGAATTAAAAATAAAAGTTGTATCTATGAAGTAGTGGTGGTTGTTCTCTTGTCATCTTTTTTTTTTTTCTTTTCTTTTTTTACTTTCCTGGCTGGTTTTATGGGGGAGGGGCCTGCCACATGGGTTTTCAGTCAATGATGTTCCCTGAGTTAAGTCTTCCCACCCCCCCTCAAGGGGGTGGGCTCTGAGGAAACCGGTTTTTCAGGCTTTTGTTCTCTGGAGGTTTTTATGTTTGTTCATTTTTTTTTTTTTTTCTCTCGCCTTGATAGCTTTTGATGGTTTTTGGAAATTTAGAGGAAAGCAAACTGCACCCCGACCTCCCTCTCAGAGAGAAGCCTCAGTCTGCTCCCCTGTGGGTGCTGCAGAGCTGCTGGCAGAGCAGGTTCCGAGTCACGGTCCCTGGGGATGCAGGATCTCCTGCTTGTACCCAAAACCACGGCAGCAGTGGCTGTCTGGGCATCTCCAGACTGCCAGAGAAGTTCCAAGCAGCGATCGCACACTGAGATTTTCCCGCTGGCCTGGGCTGGGAGTGCCTGGTCTTTGTGCGTACCTCTCCCAGGGGAGGGTGAGGGGCGCTCTCGTCTCAGGCTCTGTTAGCACAGCACAGCGCTCTGACATCTGGCGAGGCTCCCAGCCCCTCACAGGAGCTGGACACCACGTGTTCTCGGGTGCACTGGTGGCTCAGGGACCAAGACCTGGATTCTCCGCTGCACTCTCTCTGGCTCAGCGCCAGGGGAGGCTGTCCTGGGTCCGGGGACTTAAATCCCTGTCCCTCACTGCCCCAATTCCCACAATTTCCCCCCACAATCCTTTGCTCTTTTTGAGTGCTTTCAACCAGACTCCAAGTTAATGCTGGCCCCCAGATGCAGGGCACTCTCGTATTAGGGTTATTACTTTCCAATCAGTCGCCTCTGGTGGCTCCCTCCCCCTTTTGTTTATCTTCTGATATCAGTCCAACGTTCCCACTCTGCTTTATCTGCCCACTAGCATCTTCTGCCCCTGTAGAGATCCAGACGTGTATAATTCTGATCTTAGGCTGATTTCATGGGTGATCGGAGTTCTTTGGTAGGTAATCAGCTCACTTTAGGGTACAGGTTGAAACGGTGCCTCCTCCTACTTCCCTGCCATCTTGTCTCCCCACCTCCCACATCATTTTCTATACCCAATGTGCGGCTTGAACTCAAGCGACTCTAAGATCAAGAGTCACATGCTCTACTGACGGAGCCAGCCCCATGCCCCTTGCATCTGATGGTGTGATTTCCAGTCTCTATCCTTCCAACTCACTCTTCTCTGTGTTGGTATTGTTGGCCTTCCCATATCCCTAGCCTGGCTTCCCATTTCCCAATTGTTAGGGAGCTCAGCTGGGTGGAAAACATTCCTGTCCCTGAGGAATCCTGTCTGTGGGAAAGCAGGGCACAGTGACCTTGTTTACTCCTGGGACCATCATCCATCACTCCGGCCTGCCTGTGTCTGCCTTTCCACATAGAAATGTCTCACCAGGGGCACCAGGGTGGCTCAGTTGGTTAAGCGTCTGCGTTCAGCTTGGGTCATGATCCTGGGGTCCTTGGATTGAGTCCAATGTCAGGCCCCTGCTCAGTGAGGAGTTTGCTTCTCCCTCTTCCTCTCCCCTCCCTCATGCTCGCTCTCTCTCTCTCAAATAAATAAATAAAAACAAAACCAAACAAACAAAGAATGTCTCACCTGTTCTCTCCCTCTCTTCTCAATGTCCTTCATCTGCCTCAGGTCCCCATTTCAATATGAATGTTAATGCTAGACAGCCCCCCCCAGCCCCGTCCCTCCACACGTAGATTTCTATTCCCCCTTCTTTCCTTCCTTGTGACACACCATTTAATTCCCCATCTACCATTTCCATCTCCATATCTTCAGTTGTATCCTAAGCTGGAGCTGCTTCTGCTCAGAATTATTTTAAGAGCTTTCAAACTTTCATGCCTGCTTTTCCTGGGGGCATGTTAATCCTCATTTTCTCCCTGGTTCTGCTACATTTTTATTTATCAGACAATGACCTCATCTGTCAGGGGAAGGTGCTACTCCTGAGGTCACAGTGTTGTGGCCACTAAATTGGAAAGTATACGTGGACTGCCAAGCATTGGGCTTGGCCAGTAGAGACTGCTCAGCCATGTTAGGTGGATGCCTGGCTCCACTCGGGTTGCCACGATGGTTTTAGTGTTCAGGTATGCCTCCCCCTCTGCCCTCCTATCAGCCTTTCCACTCTCACTGCGTCCCCACAGTGCCAACAGGTCTCAGCTCCACTGAGCAATGGCTCAGCCATTGCTCCTGTTCCTCACACACCACAGAGGCCAGAGCCAGAGAACAGAACATGGTCTAAGCCATGTTTGCCTGAGCATGGTCACTTCTGTATTCATTGTGGCGTTTTCTAATTCCTACACCAGAGCATTGCTGCCTGATCCCCAGGAAGGTGTCTCTAACCCACCATGATGTTCATCTCCTATTTTCATACTAGTACACTTTTTCCAGCATGATCTCATCAGCACGGAGGTTAGAATGCTGAGTTTAATTGCCCATAAACCCATTCCTTCTTTGACTTACTATTTTTAACATTTGTGTTACATACATGCATTCATAATTACATCTGTATTAGACACTGAATACATGATTATATTCAGAATGGGGATGAGAAAATGTGCCTGGTAATTTTCAAACCAGAATTTGCTTTCTCATGGAACACCCTTCTATTAAAGGAATATCTTTTTCTCCAAACTGTGGGGCAACCCAGTTGTGTGGAAGCCAGTGGTGTGGACAGTGAAAGAACTCACCCAAGGCAGAACACAAGAGAGAGAAGTTATTGTATACACCGCAAGGGAGCAGTGGGCAGAACAGCAAAGCAGAGACTGACTGCCTGGAGGCAATGGTGGGGGGCCTGTAGGTAAGAGGGGAATGGAATTTTCCTTCTTTGGTAACTTTGTCCTGTTCTAAGTAGCCCATTGGTCAGCTAGGGCTTGTGGCTGTTTTAAGGTGAGTTACCTGATGGGCCTATTTGCATTCAGCCAGTGGGGTGGGGGTCACAGTGAGCCCTTCTACCTGACTCAGGTTTCCAGTGCTCAAGCTGGTTGCCTAAAAGCTGACACAACCTAAGTGATTTGTTTGCTATTACTTGTGATTGTGGAGACGAGCCACGCTGCCTTGGATCTCTGCTCGGGAAGATGAGGCTGTGCATGGGCCTGGTGAGCCATGTGTTCCAGGGTTCCTGAAAATTGTTTTGTCTTTCCTCTCTAGGCTCAGTTGCTTCCCACCGCCACTCCCCTGCCCCCAGTTCAGGATGTTGGCATGAACCCTCCAGCTCTCCAGCTCTTCTTCCGCTTCTCACGCCTTAGAGACCCCCATCATCAACAGCACAGGTAGTAAATATGGCAACCGAAGGACTCAGGGACTGATGATGGAAAATTATTAATATAAGTAACTTTTGGTGACCAACAAACACATTATCTGAATGTAGAGATTTTTCTCTGTGGAATCCAAGGCCGTGGAATCCGAGGCCGTCAGCCCTGCTTCTTGTATCTTGTGTGGCTGCCTTTCTTGTCATTATTCTTCCTCCTGTGGTTTTCTTTGTGCTCTGCTGTTGCTTCGTTGCACTGTGATCTCCCCCTTCTTGAAAGTGCTTTCTGCATTCAGCTCAATTTCTCTGGATCTTCTCTACCCAGAAATTTTAATTTTTTTATTAATAGTATTTGTCTTGTATATTTCATTGGTCAATAAGGACAAAATTTGTTTCCTGACAATATTATCATTATGAGATGATATAAGAAATATTCTAAAAACATAGAACCCAGAGTATCTATGGACTTCATATCACACCTGTACTTTCCAAGACTGGCCCCTTTCACTGTATGATGTCTGTTTTGACGTGAAGTGAACTGACAATATGGTTACAAACAACAGTGGATTTTATGTTATTGTGGTTTTATTTTTCAGAGCAGGGTTTGGATGCTTCCCCAGTAACGAAGAACCCTCCCCCAGCAAAGGTAACCCAACAACCTCACTACCTGCGAGCTTACCCCCATTGGGAGGCTTCCCTTATAATTCCAAGAGGCCACTGGAAAGTCCCCGAGGTCTGGATTCTCATCCCAGGCTTGTCACTAACTGGCTGTGTGGCTTTGGGTGGCCCCCCATTTCTAAGAAGTGGCACCAAACTTAGGGGAGACGTCTCTGAGTTCCTCACTGACATGACCCCTCCCTCTCCTCACTAGTAAAGGGAGACATGAACTTCATAGGGGGATGTCCTGCAAAATGTCTTCTCTTTCTTGCAACAGGCTGTTTCTCCATGTCCATGTTTCATGGTAAGCACTGCTTTTCCTGGGAGGTCACAAAAGCCGCCTTTTTACTTCAAAGTGAATTACAGAGTAGACTGGCCTGTGCAGAGGGAGTGGTAGCTCTAAGGGGGACCATCATTACCCCAGGTGGGGGGAGGCTTTGCCTCTAACCTGGTGGCACCAGGGGCTCCCCTCCCACCATGGTGCCTCCCCTCAGTTCACCCTCTGAACAGGCTTTCACCGGCCCCAGCTCTGCCACCACTCGGTTCTCACCGAAGCCTCAGAGAGCCACCAGCAGGGCAGATAATGGATTCTCAGCTTGCTTAACTTTGGTCACCAAGTGAAATCTCCTAGCGCCTGTGCACCCTGGCCTTCTAGGAGCCACTCAAGAGGCAGAGCCACCCGAGGTCCTTCAAACAGCAGGAAGGACAGGCCTCCCCCACTTTGGTGCAGCTCCCTCTCTGCTGGGGTGATCTAGTGCCATTCTTCCATACCTGCTGGAGGACCCTGAAGGAACCAGAGACGTGGCCTGGTAGGGCAGGATGAAAGGCAGAGAGCCTTTCCCGCAGATAAGGAACACCAGCAGATAAGGCAGATCCCAGGTCTGCCTGGCCCCACACTCAGCAAAGCTTGCATGGTTTTTGGGGACCTCATGACACTGCTTCTGAATGCCTCAGTGGCCTGGGAACTAGCAAGAATTGTTCCTCACCTCAGCGCCAATCCTCAGGTGGTCAGCGTGATGGATGGAGTACATGGTCCCAAGGTGGGAGCCCCTCTAACGCACGTGATGGACCGTGGTGCCCTGCTAGATGGGAGGCTCAGCCACCACTACTCCTAGGTCCATCCACACTCACTCACCTGGGGCCAGCTCAGTCAGCTCACTGTCAGGTGGGACGTCAGTCTACACTGCAGCACCCAAGTGCTTTGAATCCACATCGTGAAAGCAGTGGCTCCCCACATGCCATCTCCTGCTTAGCCCAGCATCTCCTATTTTGATTCCTTCATGATTTCCAGACTGTGGCAACCTCACTCTAATACCCTGTCCCATTTGATCATCCTAACTCCTCTCTGGGGAACTGGGACCAACAGCTAGTACAGCCCATTGAAAATCTGGTATCAAGCAAACTGGGAATGATTTTTACATGGTACCCAAGATGTGTTGTGAGAAAGCCCAGCCTGCATCTCCCAGTGCTTTAGAAACGTGCACACCTGTGTATAAGTACATAAGGCTTATGTACATGTATATGATAGCACTATGTTGAAGGCCAACGTACCCAGCGGACAGAGTCTATTAGAGGAAACGAAACACAATCTTTTGATGGCCATTAAAGCAATAAATAGAGAAATAAACATTCTTTCTTCACCTGCTTTGTTTCCAATTCTTGCGCCAGTCTCTAGGCTGAGTGCGGGAGAGTAGGGAAGACAAGTCCAAGCTTAAACAAATAAGCTTACCCTTGTTATTTTGTAAGAATCCCCAATCTAAAAAGATGAGAGAGCGGTTCTTAGGTTTGGAGGACCTTTGAATCAGTAGTGGAGATAGAAGTTACATCCTCGTCTCTAATCCCAAGCAATTTAGTTTGTGGGCTCTGGAATCTGCATTTCTTACATAAACACCCCAGAAAGTCCTGATGCAAGTGGGCTGCAGGCCACCGCTTAAAAAATGTAGTTCTTTAACATTGAATCAAAACTATAAATAAACTTAATTAAGGGCCTTTAATTGAAAAGTATATAAGTTGTTGTATAAATGTTGACATAAGGGTCTTAAAATATTCCTTGGGAAAAGTCCTTCGTCATGTTTTTTTGCCTTCCCGAATTAAAATAAAGCTATCACGTCACAATTGTTTCTGAGAAAGTAAAAATATTAGAATAAACAAGAACAAAAAATGCAATCACTATCCCAAAGCTACCGTCACCACCAGACTGATGCCCGATGGGGAGACACACTATACTTTCATAGTAGATGCAGGGACCTCAACCTCTGTTTTAAGCTAAGTGTTGAGTTAAGTTGGGTTAAGTGTTTTCATGAATGTCTTTGGCTGTCAACCCACAGGAACTCGCTGGCAGAATCCACAGAATGGATGAAAAATCAACAAAACCACCAAATGTCACTTAAGACAAAGGAACCAAATCTGAGGCCCTTCTAGGCCTACAGTTATTCCAGCATCCCAGCAATTCTTCCTTCCTCCCTGGGCTGCCAGGGTTGGTGGCGTGGATCATATAATCAGTAACCAAAGCAGAAGTCAGATATTCTTGTAGGAAATTCATTTCGTGTACATAACATCTATGAAAGCAACAACATGGTATCATGTAACCTTCAGATCTGCTCAGGACCCAGTCCCAAATTCCCCTTATGAAATGTTGAGAAGTAGCTCTATGCCTTAATAAAACTACTTGCAAAAAAAAAAAAAAATGATGTGAGAGGAGGATTGTCCAATATTTAGCTTTGTGTAAGTTATATCCTTTTCTCTACGTGATGGAAACAGAGCCCATTATTTTAAAAAAATCTACCTGTGACTTCCAGTTTGCATAATTCACATAAGAACCATGTGCTGTGTGCAGGGAAGAGGGTGCAATTCTACAGAAAAGAATGGAAAGGAAATAAGAAGCAGATGCTTCATGTAACATCCCATAGGTGAGACGAGCCTCCAACGGACAACCTGCAGAATTTATACAGGGTTGATCCCATTCCGCAGATCTATTATTGCTCAAGTGAATGAGCTAGACATGTATCAGTTTCTACCGCTGTCGTAACAAATTACTATAAACTTACCAGCTTCAAAGAATACACATGTATTATCTTATAGTTCTGAAGGTTAGAAGTCCCACAAGGATCTCACTGAACTAAAAGCAAGTGTCAACCAGGCCACCTCCTTCTGCAGACTGAAGCAGACCAACCGTTTCTTTGCCTTTTCCAGCTTTTGGGGATCCCCAAACATACTAGCAACAGCAAGTATAGTCATCCTCACATAGCATCATTCTGACCTCCTTTTCTGCCTCGTCCAAGTTTAAGGCACACAGGGCCTTAATCTCATGGGGTCACCTGGACAATCCAGCAGAATCGCCCCTTCTTCTCAGGGTCCTTAACATAAGTACACTGGCAAAGTCACTTTTGCTCTGCAATGTAACAGACACACAGGTTCCAGGGATTAGAATGGGGACCTCCGAGGAAGCTGGGGAAGGAGGGGTGTTGTTCTGCCCACCACCACACTATTAACTCTGGTGCCAACTACTAATATTGGAACTAAAAAAATACCTTTTCCAATTTTGACAGTCAAGTTAAGATTCTACCTCAGGGTGTAATCTAGAAGAGCAAATTAAAACGAAGTCAAATCATGGGACGCCTGGGTGTCTAGGTCAGTTAAGCGTCTGCCTTTGGCTCAGGTCATGATCCTGGGACCCTGGGACTGAGTCCCTATATCGGGCTCCTTGCTCAAGAAGGGAAGCCTGCTTCTTCTTCCGCCTCGTGCTCCCCCTATATGTGCGCATGCTCTCTCTCTCTCTCTCTCTGTCCGACAAATAAATAAAATCTTAAAGAAAAAAAAAAAAAAAAAAACTTGGGCGCCTGGGTGGCTCAGTCGTTAAGCATCTGCCTTCAGCTCAGGTCATGATCCCAGGGTCCTGGGATTAAAACTCGCATCAGACTCCCTGCCTAGCGGGAAGCCTGTTTCTCCCTCTCCCACTCCTCCGGCCTGTGTTCTCTCTCGCTGTCTCTCTCTGTCAAATAAATAAAATGTTAAAAGAAAAAAGAAAAAAAAAAAAAACCAACAAAAGCAAATCAGAACCTTGAAGGTCTCCATGGGTGATCATAAAATTATCCAAGTACCAGGCCCTTTGGAGTTCATTGTTTTGCTTTGGTTTCAGATGTGGCTTTTTCCCTCCAAGGGCCGACTTTGCAGAAATCTCATCCTGGGGGAAGTGTGCAGTGGTGGGGGAAGGGAAGGCAGTGAGAGAGTCTGGGTACCTGGGACCCCACTAACTGCCTGCTGTGAGATCTCAGCTGGGTCTAAATAGAGTATGCAGGATGGTTTCCTTTGGATCTGCCCTTCCTGAACTCAGGGATCCTTGTGCGCCTCCCCCAGGCAGCCACGGTGGGGCGCTCTGGTACTGCCCTCAGAACGCGCCCTGTAAAGAACCAGACACCTGGATTCTAGCGTGCGGAGATCTTGAGGGGATGGTGTCAGCCTTGAGTGCCCAGCGGTTCCGGACCTTTGGCCATACACCCGCCAGGTTGGCCTCAGGCGGACGTTGTCCGGGCCTTGTGGCTGTGGAAGCTGAGTTCCTCAGGCGGAGCTACCCTCCTCTGTCCCCTCCAAAGCAGGTTCTGGGCAGAGGGCTGAGAGAGATGTGCCCATGCTTCTCCGGAGTTGGGGGGAAACGGGCCTGCCCTGGGTGTGTGTGTGTGTGTGTGTGTGTGTGTTGGGGGGCTGGCCTGGGTGTGTGTGTGTGTGCGTGCGTGTAAGTGTGTGTTGCGGGGGCTGGCCTGGGTGTGATCACGCTGGAGAGGAGAGGATGAGGAGGCTGTTGGGGGGTGGAGGAAGGGGGTGACCCTAGATGTCACCAATGTAAATCAGACTGCACAAGGGCATAGTTTTCCACAGAATTCCCTGGGCTGGGGGCGCTTGGGTGGCTCAGTGGGTTAAAGCCTCTGCCTTAGGCTCAGGGCATGGTCCCAGGGTCCTGGGATCAAGCCCCACATTGGGCTCTCTGCTCAGCAGGGAGCCTGCTTCTCCCTCTCTCTCTGCCTGCCTCTCTGCCTACTTGTGATCTCTGTCAAATAAATAGGTAAAATCTTAAAAAAAAAAAAAAAAAAAAGAATCCCCTGGGCTGTGGAAGTACCAGTGCGGTAGCTTGGGTTTTATTAGGAAGAGTTGTGTGGGACTGGGAGGCTTGAGAAGGGAGGGGGTGCTGAGGAGTATGGGGGGCCGAGTGACTGTATGTGGAGAGTGGGAGGGTATGAATCCGGGCAGAAGAATTCCCACATCTACCCTAGGGCACATCTCTTAGTCTGGGGCTTACCTGTCGCACACTAGCCAGGAAGCAGGGGTGCAACAGATGCCATTGACAAAATCCAAAGGCAGAGAGACAAGTGGTGCTGAAACAAGAAAAGAACTGATTTCAGTGAGGCCAGTTCCAGGAAGTTCTGGACTGGTGTCTCAGAGACTGTCTCCAAAGTACTTCGCAGTTTATACAAGGAAGATGTGGGACAAAGGTTGGTGGGTACGTGCAAGGGGGCACTAAGTGTCAGGCTCATCACCGTCACGGGCGTGGCTAGCTGGCTCAGGGAGTCCTCATTGCTTGAGGGGTTAATGTTGGTTCCTATCACAGGATGTTTTGCCTGTGGACTCTTTTGCCCACATTCAGAGATAAGCTGGCAAGAATTTAATCAATTAGAACGTACAGAATGAAGCCAAAATGGAGGTAGCAGAAGCTTGTTTTTGACGTGAGACACATGGGTCCTTGCTACTTCCCCTGACCAGTGGGATGTGGCTGTATGAGCTGCAGCAGTGGCAGGGATGACGGGGACGGTCCCCACCCTCTTCCCTGGCTTTGAGTGTTCAAGAAGCCAACTGTTTTTTCACTAGTGTGGAGGGGGTGTTAATAAATACTTAAAGGAAGAAGCTTTTCATAAAAAAATAAAACCTAAGTACCAGGATTCCGACTTTCCAGCCACTCCCCTTCTGCAGTTTGGGTGGGTTTGGGCAAGAACTGGCCTCAGGCAGTGAACGGGGGGAGCCCCATGAGGACACGTGCTGGGGACACGTGCTGGGTTTTGTGGCAAGAGGAGTACAGACAGCAATACCCCCAGTCCCTAAACAGTATCCAGTCCTGTTGCTGCTGCTTGGCAGGTGAGGTACACGAACTTTTTAGTCCGCTAAAAAGTGATGCGGGGAACAAAGGCAAAAGAAATGTAGAAAAAATGGTATCTTACAGCTTGCAGCCCATTGACAGATAATTGAGGTAGGCAGAGTGACCTTGCTTAAAGAACTCAACACCCCCAATGTTGGCACTTTGCTAGAGTCGAAAAGCAAGCTTAGCCTGACGTGAGCCCTACCTCCAGGATCCTGTAAGTCTTCTTTAAACATATGAAAACCCTTCTAGAAACATCCTTTATCTCACCCCCCCAACCAAGATATATGTTAGAAATCATCCTCTAAACATATGACCTACTGTTATACATCAAGAGTCTCATGACTTATATTTTACTAGACAGTAGTAAATAACCTTATCTTTTTGTTTAAGATTTTATTTATTTATTTGCCAGAGAGAGAGAGAACAGCAGGAGGAGTGGCAGGCAGAGCGAGAATCAGGCTTCCTGCTGAGCAGGACTTGATTGCAGGACCCTGGGATCACGACCTGAGCTGAAGGCAGACGCTTAACCGACTGAGCCACCCAGACATCCCATAAGTAACCTTATCTTAACAACAGCTAACCCCTCAAGGGCCTGGAAGCCGTGCTTCCAAATTCCTTAGAGATGTATGCTATCCCTAACCCCCACCAGCTGAAAGGCGTATAATCCTTTAGTCACTCCTCCCAACCCCAGGGCAGGTCTTTCTCTCAGGGTACTGTCCCTGTACTTTAATAAAACCACCTTTTATTACACCTAAGAGATCTGAAGAGTTCTTCCTTGACTATTCACTCCTGACTGCAAACAACCCATTATGATCCTGTGTGTAGAAGCCTTTCTTGGTCTGTTTTGGGGCAGCACAGTGAGGTGCCTAGGAGAGGGTTTGGACGTCTTTGCCCCTCCTTCTGTGCTCACTTTATAGCCCATGGATTGGGCAAAGCTGCTGTTTCTCCCTCCATTTCCATGAATAAGTTAGCCTGGGCCCAGTGTCAGCCAGGGATACCTCACAAAACCTCAGAGAACGCTGAGGCTTCCCCTCAGGCCACTTTGTAGTCATTTTCAGCCTTCCTTCCTGGGGCCCTTGAGAGAAATGATCAAGGCTGACATGCTTTTCAAGGGGCTTGTCCACTGGCAAGACCGGCTTTCACCACAGACTTTCCAGAAACTTCCATCTACTCAGCTCCTGGACAGTGGAGATGGGGCTTCTGAGCTCCCCAAGAGAGTCAAGCAAAAACTGTCCCTCGATCTGGCACTGTATTTTTTAAATACAAGCTTAAGGGTTTTTCTTACTTCAGTGTTGTAAGCAAACCAGTGCGAGTTTGCTCTGTGGTGTCAGAAATTACACCGATTAAGTTGTTGCACAGAGAAAACTTCATCTGCAGCAAATAAGATGATCATGGGGAGTGGCTTCCAAAGCAGTGACTCCCAAGCAGGGGTGGATGGGTTCCTTTCCTTTAGGGTTGGGATGAATATTTATGATGAAGGACAGTTGGAAGGCAGGCAGTCTGGGACTGGAGGCCCCGCCCTAATTGGAAATGACCCTTAAAAGGATTTTACACCACCCAGGCAGGAGCCCTCCACCCTTTCCCAGATGATAGATAGGTGACAAAAAGCTGATTGGATGACAGGCACAGGGAGGGTTAGTCAGATTACAACAGCCCATAAAAACCCCTACACTGGGAACTCCAGGGACAACCCTCTTGGGAGCTTCTTACTATCATTTTACTATCGCTCAATGAACCTGCTTTGCTGCCTACCAGTCTGGTCTACCTCTTCATTCTTCCAAGCGGCTTGACCAAGAACTGTGGGCACCAACAGAGTAGAAATCCTATAACATTTAGATAGGGAAGCCTTGTCATCATCTGGAGAGGCAGGCATAAGGTTGTGTGTGCCTTAAGGAAACCTGCCTAAATGTACATTGTATCTTACGTAAACGAGCCCCAGGCTCCTCCTTGGGTGGAGATATTAATGTTATAATGAGATACAAGCAGTCATTGATCATTCTACGGGTCACTTCACGGTCCATCTGTGCAAGCATGAGTCAGGGGTTAGGTTCAAACTGCGCTGGGAGGCCAGGTGGGGGAAGTCCCTGGCCTTTGAGGAGCTTTCACGTTCATTTGCCTGAGATAAGAAATAAGCTGGAAAGAAGAGCTTAAGGAAAAATGTGGGACAAAGGTCAGTGAGTACAAGCAGGTGGGCAGTAAAGGTCAGGTCTTGGGGCCTCGCTGGTGACACTTTACCCCTGGCTTTGGCTGGTTTCTGTATTCTGTAAAAGTCTCTATTCAGAATCTACATTGACGTTTTCCAACTTGGATTTTAAGATAGGGTTGCCACACCATTGCAGAGTAAGAGGAACTGGATTTTCCCTCCCGCCTGAAACAACAAAACAACAAAAGCAGATAAAAGACATGAAACACAGACTTTCAAGATACTAGACATCAGGCAAAGGGGATAGTGATTCCTGAGGGATGGAAAACAAGCAGGTGAGCCCTGTGATGGCTCTAATTTACAGCCTTGAGTGAGTTTCCAAGCAAGCTGGGGGAGGGGAAACTGAAGAGGCTCCCCGTGGACCTCGTGGAGTTGAGGATACTGAGCTGAGAGTTTGGGGATAGAGGATGTGGTGGGCAGCAAATGTAGCTGGTGTCCACTGGACAGAGTGCCAGGAAGAAGAGAGCCGAGGAAAGTCAGTCAGAAAGATTTGTTTAGGGGGCCCAGCCAGCACGCAGAACTGTTCTGACCAGCACCTCTAAGTAAGGCAACTATACAGGTTGGGGGGTGGGCAGGCACAGTGGGCAGGTAATATTTGAAAGGATTAGAAGGAACATGGCTGGCCCTCACACGATTCTGGGAATGGCGCTTGTTCCCCACAGAGACAGAAAGAAAGACACCTGACATCATTCATGGGGTGTGGGTGAAGACCTCAGGAAGGTCTTGCCTCAGTCATGGGAACTAATTGGCCCTCCACTGAGCACTGCTCTGGACCACCTAAATTATAAAAGCAAGACCAGAAAAGATCAAATTATTTCCAAATAACTTAAAGGCATCCTGGGACGAAGCTCGAAATTCATAGATTTATATAAAAGTAATAAAATTGGTGTAAAAATAACCAGCAACCAACACAGTAAACTTCAGAATGTCTGGCCTTCCATCAAAGATTTTGAGGTATGTGAAGAGCTGGGGAAAATGACTCTTAAGGGAGGAGATCAATCAATCACTTGAAAATGACCCAGAGCTGACACAGATGTTAGCATCACCAGAAGCAGACATTCAAACATGTAGCATAACTGTAGTCCATAAATTTAAGACATTAAGTTGATAAATGGAACATATCAAAAAGGTCCACTGTTTTTAAAAATTTTTTAAAGATTTTACCTTTTTATTTGACAGAGAGAGACACAGTGAGAGACGTAACAAAAGCAGGGTGAGTGGAAAAGGGAGAAGCAGGCTTCCTGTGGAGCAGGGAGCCCAATGCAGGGCTTGATCCTAGGACCCCAGGATCATGACCTGAGCCAAAGGCAGATACTTAATGACCAAGCTGCCCAGGTACCCCAGCCCACTCTAACACTTAAGAGATGAAAATTGCCATGGCTGAAAGGAATTGTAGTGCAAGGGATTCACAGCAATTAGAAAATGAAGAAAAAACACTCACTAGGACTTGTTGAGTCGGCAAACTGCTTTGAGTGGTACTGTCACCTTCATGGCTTGAAACCCTCCAAACTGAGAACATAGGGTGCCTTAACACTTCTTTGGGCCTTCTTTAACTGCTTGAAGCAATGTTGTAGAGTTTTCAGTGTACAAGTCTTTAGCCTCCTTGAATACATTTATTCCTAGATAATTTATTCTTTTGGGTGTTCTTGTAACTGGAATTAATCTTGTAACTTAATTTCCTTTTCACAGTGTTCATTGCTAGTGGATGTTAACACTACTGATTTTTGCCCATATTCTACCCTACAGCTTTACAGTTAGTTTATTGCCTCTAGTAGTTTTATTCCTTCTTTGTGGGTTAATTGGGATTTTTCATCTGCAAAGAGAGATGGTTTTATTTCTTCCTTTCCGTACTACTTTTGCTCACCTTCAGTTTTGAAAGATAGTTTGGCAGGGTATAGAAGCTTAGCCTGCTAGGGGCCACTCTTGGACTTTGTAGGTTAGAGAGGAGCAGTGACAGGAGGTTGCCTGCCTGGGCTGATGTCTAGGATCAGCTCTCACAAGTTCACCTAGGGAAATAGGGATCAGTGGGAGCCCTTGCTTTTTGCAAGCTAAGCTCAAACTAGAAGGATGCCAGTGACACCTTGAGGCCCCTGCAGGGAGGGCTCCTGACCCCAGGAGTTGCCATGAGGTAAGAGGGCAGAACAGGATGGATCCCACAAAACCCAGCCCAATTGCCCCTCTGTCAACAAAGGAGAAGGGTAAGGGAGCCACAGGTTCTCTTCTCTGGGTGGGACTGGGAGCCTCAAAGTGGGTGTGGGGAAGGGGCCACTGATTCCAGGTCCTGGGTGGAGTTTTACTGCCTCAGAATGTCCTCCAGAATGGTGGTGCCCTTTCCCGTTCTGCCCTCCTGCTCAGGAGACAGAACAGGGGGAAGCCACCGGGTCCAACAGGCAGACCGCCACATTGTTGCTGCTATAACCAGCATGGGGAGTACTTTCTCGGTTAGGGCTCACATTCAAACCCAAGCCCCAGGGTTCCAACTCTGCACCAATCACACCAAGACCACTGTGCACCACCCCATCACCTGTAGTGCGCTGGGGGTGGTGGTGAGGGGTGTGGGCCTCAGCATTTGAGGTTTGAAGCCAGCTATGGCTGAACCCCCCCATATTCTCACTCTTTCTTCTCTTCAGCTTTTCCTGTTCATCCCTCTGCCTGTGCAGTCCGGTATCCTCCCGCTGTGCCTTCAGGGAGGTGGGAGGGTAAACACACATGTGTCGGCCAGGGCCAGTCATTAAGCATCTCCCTGTCCTCTAAGAGCCGTCCCCTGTGACCAGTATCTGAAGACCCTGGCCCGGTTCCACGTCCCCGAGTGAAACTATACAACTTCTGTATGTGAAAAACTCTGTTTTCTTTTTTAAAACAAATAGCTAAGGACCTCTTGAACTGGGCACAAAGACCGTTGAACTGGGACAGAAGAGGCAACTGTTTTACAAGCAGCTGCTCTTTAAAATTCAACAGGACCACTGATATCTAGACCATAAAATTGCTGGTGGGAACTCTCTGGACACGGGATAATTAATTAATGCATACCAGGAATAGTTTCCTTTGTTTACGCCAATAGAATAGTTGGCCCAGTAACCCAAAGTGGATCACCTGGATTTGCCTGCATGTGTAATCTGTACTCCCCGAACTGCAATTCCAAGACCCCCAAATAAAATGACTTTCTTAAGTTTCACCTCCTTGGTGGACGACCTCCACCCTGAAGTGCTTAACTGCCCATGTGCAGTACCCCCTCCCGACACACCCCTCCTTCCCTCGCAAGCCTTGGCCAGACAAAGCCCTCCAGGCCTGTGGGGCTAGGACAAGGACCCAAAGGACTGCGGTCTCTGGGGTGATGCGAGCCCACCCCCTTAAAATCACTCTGATCTGGCAGCTGCAAATTGGGCGAGTCCTCATTTGGACCTGCTGTCCCAACAGGCCCCAGGTTTCTCCCAAACCAGGAAACCCAGGTGACTCAACAGCGCCTGTAGGGGAAATATGCAGGCTAGGGTTTGAGATGGGCCATACCCTGCTTCCCCAAGTGACACCTGTCACTCAGCATTTGCAAACCCTCCCGTTCCAGATAGCTGTCAACCCTGAATTGTGAAGCCTCCTTATACTCAATAGTCTTTCAGCAGACCTTGGGCACCTGGAAACTTCCAGGCCTAGGGAACTTGGGATTTGCCCCAAAGGACTGCATAGTTTCCAGGCTGGTTGGAGACCAACCTTCTGATAACTACTCTGAGGTAGCAGCTCAGATCAGTGACAGTCAGTCCCCAGTTGGATTTGCTGCCTAATCTGCATGTAGGATACAGCGGGTTCACATATCTCTCTTCTTGGCTGATACCCAGCCACTCTGCTGGGCCCTGCCCTGGCAAGGCATTCCAGTTTCCTCCAGCTCTGGGACCCCATTGGGGCAGCCAGTCCAAATGGAGACAAAAAGTCCCCAGTTAAAAATGGAACATCAGAAAGCTTCCAGAGTGTGGGGCTGTCTCTGCCCTGAGGACAGTCAGGTGGTTAGTGCTTTTATCTGAGCTCCACAGGCCTGGACTGTCCCCTGAAGCCCAAGGCCAGTTCAGAGAGTAGGGACTGCCTGTGATAGGGAGTCCCTTTCACCTCTGCATATGGAAGCAAGAGAACAAATTAAAAGGTGAATCTAAAAGCTGAGCCCCCACAGGACAGAGCTGCATTATTTACAGTGTTTGCAGGCACCAGAAAGACTTGGTAAGAACAGCTAGGGAAATAAACCCAGATAACACCCATGTATATAGGCAAAGCAGGCCTACACCTCATGTCAATAGCCCCCATCGAAATAGACCAAAGCGACTTAAGCTACCACTCTTTAAAACAAATTATCAAAATAGAAACCCAAATAGAAACCCCAGGAATTATGCAAGTGACAGAGAAACAGAAGCAACCAACATTTGACAGTAAATAGACCTACAGAAAATAAAACCACATATAGACCCACTGATTCCTTTACCATAAATACTCACACCTTTATAAAACCTAACCCCATTAATGGACATGCCACTGACAGCCAAAGTGGGCATTTGCTCATGTTGCTGGCTCTATCAGTAGAAATCTCATTTGTAAATAAATATACTACATATGACACCATGTTGTTAGATACAGGCTCCCAAGTAACAATGATGCAAGGATATTCTACTAATTTAGAAATCTTTAATGACAGAAAGGGACTAATTGAAGGATTAGGAGAAAACTTGACCCCAACGACATGGGCCATAGTTTCCTTACAACTGATGACAGACCACCTGTTAAAGCTAAATGCCTCAGAGGTCCTGATTTGGGAAACATTCTTAGAATGGATGTAATAGAACATACTCTAAGAAAACACTCAGAAACCCCTAAAGGAATTTAGTATTGTGTTTACTATTTCACCATACAGTAACCCGATCTGACCTATTAAAAACCAGATGCGTCCTATAGATTTACAGTAGATTATAGGAACTTAAACACTCCCCGTATTGAGGGACCACCCCCAGTGGGAGCACCCCCACTGTCACAAGGTCACAGTGATGTGGGAAGCCTATCATAAACAGTGTCACCACAGGACCTGGAACTTACTACAGAGTGATAGACTTATCTGACATGTTCTTTGCTATTCCAATTAACCAGGAGAGCCAACTCATGACTGCATTCACACAGGAAGGCAGAAAATACCAGTTTACTAGTTTGCACGACAGCTTAACAGCCCACAACCCAACACAAGACCTCCAGGCCTTGGATGAGAGCAGCACACACACAAACCAGTATTTCTTATCCTGATGACTTCCTTATTTCTGGTGATTCCTTGGAAGAACAGACTAGGGTCAAATTTAAGTTTATTGAATTCCTTACACTCACAGAACAGACAATCAACCCAGTAAGGATGAAGGACTCCACACTACAGTAATATCTGTCTCCCAATAATTTGGTCCCCTGAAGGCAGAAAAATACCAGACTCAATAATAAAACCGATTGCATACCAACTTCTACTACAAAAGAAGCTCAGAAAAGGACAGCAGTGCTTGGATACTGGAAATAACACATACCACACATGGGGGTCATGTTAAGACATAGTTATGAAATAACTAGGAAGAATAGAGAATTTAGATGGGCAGAGTCTCAAAGGATGCCTCTATTTAAAAAATACTGCCAGGGGCGCCTGGGTGGCTCAGGGGGTTAAGCCTCTGCCTTCAGCTCAGGTCATGATCTCAGGGTTCTGGGATCGAGCCCCACATCAGGCTCTCTGCTCAGCGGGGAGCCTGCATCCCCCCCCCCCAGCCTGCCTCTCTGCCTACTTGTGATCTCTCTCTCTGTCAAATAAATAACTAAACCTTTAAAAAAAAAATACTGCCAGAAATTTAAATACACCGGCACAAGCCAACAATCAGGACTCTCAACATAAACTAGAGTAATTATACTCACAACAATTTGCAACACACTCACCATGGACTAAAACACCATAGGACCCCAAATTTTTACCCAGATGCATTTTGGACTAAGAAGTTCCCATTGATGAGAACAGATATCAACCAACTGAAAGGTTCAGCTGGGCACTCTATGAGGCCCTACAGAATAGAGGGCCACTGACAGAAAATAAACCAATTATACTTAAACTCCAACAGCTTATTCTGGAGCAGGTAAAGCAAACCCCTGACAAACAGAGAGGGACTACTTTTGACCATAAAGTCCCAACATGGAAATGGCAAATTTTAGACTGGGTAACACAGAGGAGGATTGACCTTCTGCATGAAGTGAAAAAATATCATCAGTGCCAATAGAGGACTTGCCAGAATTTCTGACAGATGAGCCTATCCGGGCTGGAGCAGCAGGGTTATGGGGCCATCCTGGACCATGGCACTCAACAATACGTGGTTTACAGAGGATCAGCCTCTATGACACCATCCAGAGGAGCTGGCAGGCTGTGGCCTTGAGGACTAATGATGTTCTAACACTGACAGAACCAGTCTCAGGAGAATCGGTGCAATATGCTGAACAAATAGCCATAAATGTGTGACTTAACAATCTCTTGAGAAAAATCAGAATGAGGTCGATCTTTTCTCAGACTCTTGCGTAGTAGCTGATGGAATAGCTCTTTGGGTGGGAACATGGCGGAGGCAGGGATGGCTGGAAAATGGGAAATAAGAACATATGGGGTAAAGACATGTGGCAGAAAACAGTACTGGTTGACATCTCTGTATTCACCATACCTGTTCCTGCACATCAAAAAGACAACTCTGAAGTAACCAAATTTAATAACTACATAGATAAACTCACTAAGAACAACTAAAGAGGCAAGGATTCCTTAAATTTAACTTTAAGGGGCACTTGCATGGCTCAGTTGGTTAAGCGTCTGCCTTTGGCTCAGGTCATCATCCTGGGGTCCTGGGATCGAGTCCCGTATCAGGCTCCCTGCTCAGCAGGGAGTCTGCTTCTCCCCCTGACTTTCCCCCGCTCAAGCTCTCTGTCTCTCAGTCTCTTTTTCTCAAATAAATAAATGAAATCTTTAAAAAAATCAACTTTAAGAACACAGTGATTCATGGATAAGGAGGAAACAAATTCAAAGCAAAACCATACATAAACAAGAAGAATGGAACATAAACCCAGAACACACAGATATGCCACTATAGGATCATTGCATGAGCACATCACCAAACAGGTCATGTTGTCCCATGTGGCACCAAAACATGTTTAGAGGAAATAAACATGCACATCCCTACCAAACACCTCTGATGTTAAATCAAGAAATGCAAGAATTGCTCAAATTTTTAAAGCAGTAATGAATACTCCAGATAAGGTCAAAGCTGATAGACTCTTACAAATTATACAAATTGATGGTATAGGACTCTTGCCTAAATCAGAGAATAAATTATATATGTGCACCATTGTAGACACATGGTCAGAAAGGGGATTCTCCTATCCTGGCAGGAAAGATAAAAAATCCACCATCAGAACATTGTAATCTTGATTGCTTATTATGGTATCCCAACCATCATAAACTCAGATCAGAGTACCCACTTCATGGGAAAGTGAATACAAGAACGGGCCAAGAAACAGGACATAACATGGAACTTTCACTCATCTTAGAACAAACCACCTTGGAGCCACTGAAGGGTATAGTGGCTGACTCAAGCAAAAGCTGAAGTTGCTTATGAACAATCTAGATATAAAAACTTGAACTCAAATGATCTTGGAGGTGGCAAGATCTCTGAACCACAGATATAGAAAGGATGGAAAACTTCCATTGAATGAATACTGCGGGAACCCACAGAGATGAGAACTAGCACTAACAACACCCCAACATCTAAATTAAAAAGGAAAGTACTAATTAAAGAACAATGAAATACATATAGGTCTGGGAAGCTGTAGCACCTGCCACTAATAAATGGGTGGCAGGATGACTGAAGAAAAGGCACATTATATCAGATTATAGAAAATAAGATGCTGTCTCTATAAAAATTTCAGGCATGGAGAACACCATCTTTTATTGTATCACAGTAGATGCCAAATATTCAGGCATGATGCAGGACAATTATGCATGGGCCCAAAATGGCACCAATGGCAACCATAATTCTAGATTTCCTTGAGTGGCAAGAACAACAACAAGAAAGATTTGAAGTTTTATAGGACACTATCTTTCTGTTGCAAGCATGACTCCATTATGCACCTTTACTTCGTCCCTGTCCCTAAGTGGGTCAGTTCAGCCTGTTGCTTGCTGGACATACTATTTTGCCTATTGCTCACTATTGGAGACTATACTCATTGCGGCCATGGACGCTCTTCTCACAGCTCCAGCAACAGCAGGGGTGTCACCATTACAAATTAGAATTCTACCATCTCACTCAGGTACAATTCCACTGTCCATGACATCCTCTACTACTTCCATAGATTGTCATCCTCATCACCTTATTGCAGCTGAGGGCTCACCAAAGTCACCAACTTCACCAGTAGCACCAAGCCCAACCCCTCCACTCCACCCTTTGCTATCTGCACCGTCTACTCACTGGGAAACCTTCCAGTCAGTGGAAAAACCCAACATTAACTGAAGCTGCTGAAGCAGTGGAAATCTCCATGTCACTATCTGTAAGAAGCAACAAAGATTTCAAACCACACCCTCTGTTAGACGTTGACTTTAAGGATAAAGATCAGCCTGAACTACTAACTGGCTCTTCGTTATTATAACCCAGCATATAAGACAGCCAGGTACTGACTTTTGCACTTTTCCTTTATATTATGGAATTGAGTGCAGCACCAAATGCAGGCAGAGACCGTGTGAATATAACACCGATTTATTTATTATTTTTTTAAATTTTATTTTATTTTTTCAGTGTTCCAAGATTCATTGTTTATGCACCACACCCAGTGCTCCATGCAATACGTGCCCTCCTTAACACCTACCACAAGGCTCGGCTCTCCCAACTCCTCAGCCCCCTCCCCTCCCAAACCCTCAGTTTATTTCTCAGAGTCCACAGTCTCTCATGGTTCATCTCCCCCTCCGATTTCCCACAATTCACTCTTCCTTTCCTTCTCCTAATGTCCTCCATGTTACTCCTTATGCTCCATAAGTAAGTGAAAACATATGATAAATGACTCTCTCTGCTTGACTAATTTTACTCAGCATAATCTCCTCCAGTCCCAGCCATGCTGATAAAAAGTTGGGTATTCATCCTTTCTGATGGAGGCATAATATTCCATTGTATATATGGACCATATCTTCTTTATCCATTTATCTGTTGAAGGGCATCTTGACTCTTTCCACAGTTTGGTGATTGTGGTCATTGCTGCTATGAACATTGGGGTACTTATGGCCCTTCTTTTCACTACATGTGTATCTTTGGGGTAAATACCCAGTAATGCAGTTGCAAGGTCATAAGGTAGCTCTATTTTTAATTTCTTAAGGAAACTCCACACTGTTTTCCAAAGTGGCTGCACCAACTTGCATTCCCATCAACAGTGTAAGAGGGTTCCCCTTTCTCCACATCCTCTCCAACACAAGTTGTTTACTGTCTTATTAATTTTGGCCATTGTAACTGATAAAAGGTGGTATCTCAATGTAGTTTTGACTTGAATTTCCCTGATGGCTAATGATAATGAACATTTTTTCATGTGTCTGTTAGCCATTTGTATGTCTTCTTTGGAGAACTGTCTGTTCATGTCTTCTGCCCATTTTTTGATGTGATTATCTGTTTTTTGAGTGTTGAGTTTGATGTATTCTTTATAGGTCTTAGATATCAGCCCTCTGTCTGTAGTGTCATTTGTGAATATCTTCTCACATTCCGTGGGTTGCCTCTTTGTTTTGTTGACTGTTTCCCTTGCTGTACAGAAGCTTTTTATCTTTTTTTTAAAGCTTTTATTTATTTATTTGACAGACAGAGATCACAAGTAGGCAGAGAGGCAGGCAGAGAGAGGAGGAAGCAGGCTCCATGCTGAACAGAGAGCCTGATGCGGGGCTCGATTCCAAGACCCTGGGATCATGACCTGAGCTAAAGGCAGAGGCTTTAACCCCCCAAGCCACCCAGTGCCCCAGAAGCTTTTTATCTTGATTTGACCCAAAAGTTCATTTTCACTTTTGTTTCCTTTGTCTTTGGAGACATGTCTTGAAAGAAGTTGTGTGGCCAGTGTCGAAGAGGTTACTGCCTATGTTCTCTTCTATGATTTTGATAGATTCCTGCCTCATGTTGAGATCTTTTATACATTTTGAGTTTATCTCTGTGTAAGGTATAAGGAACGGTCAAGTTTCATTCTTCTATACCTAGCCGTCCAGTTTTCCCAGCACCATTTATTGAAGAGACTTTTTTCCACTGGACATTTTTTCCTGCTTTGCCAAAGATTATTTACCATAGAGACAAATAAATGGGGTCTCTACTCTGTTCCACTGGTCTATGTGTCTGTTTTGTGCCAGTACCATGCTGTCTTGGTGATCACAGCTTTGTAGTAAAGCCTGAAATCAGGCAACATGATGTCCCCAGTTTTGTATTTCTTTTTCAACATTTCCTTAGAAATTTTCTGCTTCCATACAAATTTTAGAATTATTTGCTCCAGCACTTTGAAAAATGCCAGTGGAATTTCGATTGGGGTGGCATTGAAAGTATAGATTGCTCTGGGCAGTATAGACATGTTAACAATGTTTATTCTTCTGATCCATAAGCATGGAACGCTTTTTCATCTCTTTGTGTCTTTTCAATTTCTTTCATGAGTGTTCTGTAGTTCCTTGAATACAGATCCTTTACCTCCTTGGTTAGGTTTATTCCCAGGTATCTTATCGTTCTTGGTGCCATAGTAAATGGATATGATTCTCTAATTTCCCTTTCTATATTTTCATTGTTAGTGTATAAGAAAGCAACTGATTTCTGTGCATTGATTTGTATCCTGCCACATTACTGAATTGCTGTATGAGTTTTGGTAGTTTGGGGGTGGAGTCTTTTGGGTTTTCCATATAAAGTATCATGTCATCTGTGAAGGGAGAGAGTTTGACTTCTTCTTTGCCAATTTGAATACCATTTATTTCTTTTTGTTTTCTGATTGTTGTTGCTAGGACTTCTAGTACTATGTTGAACAACAGTGGAGAGAGTGGGCATCCTTGTCATGTTCCTGATCTCAAACGGAAGGTTGTCAGCATTTCCCCCTTGAGAATGATATTCAGTTTTTCAGAATGATAATGGTTTTTCATAGTTGAGGAGTGTTCCCTCTACCCGTATACTCTGAAGAGTTTTAATCAGGAACGGGTGCTGGATTTTGTCAAATGCTTCTTCTGCACCAATTGAGAGGACCATGTGGTTCTTCTCTTTTCTCTTATTGATTTGTTCTATCACATTGATTGATTTGTGAATGTTGAACCACCCTTGCATCCCAGGGATAAATCCCACCTGGCCATGGTGGATAATCTTTTTAATGTACTGTTGGATTCCATTAGCTAGGATCTTATAACACCAATTTAATTTCTGATTCATTCTTTATGCTAACATTTAGCTGTTAAAAAAATACCAACTATTTATTGTAAAAAATACAGAAAGGGCAATTATATCTTTAAATAGAAATAGGCCAAAAAATTGATCCTCTACTACACTTTTAACTTGCTCTGTTTAATCCAGTTTCACCTATTAGAAAATGAACAATAAACCCATGGGCACTTTGTCCAGCCTTTACAAGAACAGGGACACCTTGGAAGTTGTGCAGAGGACACAGGAAACTTAACATCTAACAGTTATCATTATCTTGGATGATATACAGAGGGCTTCAATCTTATATCACAGATGTCTGTCCCAAGAATATGGGATCCTGTGATAATAAAACCACTCTTGATCATATTAAAACCTGCAACTGTAGCCTAAATCCTGAAATTTAATACAAAGGACTTTCAAGCCAGATATAGATCACCAAACTGTGCTCAGCTTTATCCATCTTCATTTATGCCCAATTTACAACCTAAGCCAAAACCAGATTTGCTAAAATGAAGGAAACCCTTAAGGGTCCTTGTTGGACTGATAGGGGGATTAACTGGAGGAACAAGGGCTGCCAGGTTTTCTCTATTCCAAGTCCATGGAGTCATATTAAATTTAAAAATGTTTGAAACCGGGGTACCTAGGCTGCTCAGATAGTTAAGCATCTGCCTTTGGCTCTGGTCATGATCTCCAGGTCCTGGGATTGAATTCCATATCAGGCTCCCAGCTCAGTGGAGGATCTGCTTCTCCCTCTCCCTCTGCCTCTACCCTGCTTGTGCTTTCTCTGTCTCTGTCTCTGTCGCTCTCTCTCAAGTGAATAAATAAAAAAAATCTTTAAAAAAATGTTTGAAATCAAACACTCTCAGTTTAACACACAAGTCCTGGCAGTGCCATCATGGTTGGGTACACAGAGAAATAAAATCAGTAATACATTACAAACCATAACTGAGTTTAACATGGAAGTAAACAGAGCAATGGAAATTTGATACAAAACAGTTGAAGAAAACACTACAAAAATACTATAAAATGGCAGAAAGGGTGTTTTTTGAACTATGGATTGTTAGTTGTTGCATTTAAGAACAGTTGATATGTGGAATACTCTTAGACTGGTTGTAATCTTGGGGCAATACTTATGACAGAGGAAAACCATGTTCCTAAGAATATGTGGGTGGAACAAAATCAAAATGCCTTTGCAGTAGCTACAACTATAGTACAAGTACCTGTGACTACGGCCTTGAGGCCTCCTCCATGAGTTATATATAATATGGGAAATTAGACCAGGATAGTAGACTCAAAGCCAAACCCCACATCATATTCTTTTAGACTCCAGGGAAAAATAAGAAACACAACAAGATGGCATGTATAAAAATAAAACAGTCAACAAATGTGATGACAGAGGGGAAAAAGATAATATTCAAGGTCAGTAAAAGATAAAAGAATTATTAAAATAATCAGAGAAATATTTCACATTGAACCTCCTAAATGAAATCTAAGAAGTGTAAATCATACATTAGAAAACTTATGAAAAGAAACATTTGGAAGTTAATACTGATAAAATCAAAACAACTTCGCAGATTTTAAAAACACAAAAACATGCATTTCCTAAAATAACAATAGCCTTGAATTATGTTATGGCAATCAAATGGGCTTGATAGCTTGTAACCACCCGAGCTTTATAAAGATTCTCCTTCTATGGAAATGTATTTGTTAAGGAAGTTAAACTGAGTGGTTTAAAAGAAGGTTAACTTGTGGTTGGTGGAGACTGGATATGGTACCATGTTGGAGCCTTCTTTGTTCTGCTTATATTGGTACTATTAGGAATACGCTTGCTTAAATAGGCAATGAAAATATGGTGTAAAAGAATGTGCAGAGGAGAAATATAAAATGTGACTGAATGTGTGTGATCAAGATTGTAAGTGGGGTAGAATCACAGGGTGGATTGATATTTTTGTGAAGTTGGATTTGTACAGGGCATTAAGTTTTAGTATTAATTGGTGTATGAGTGACTTAAAATCACAGGGTGGATTGTCATGTCCTGATTTGATATGATTAGAGTTCCATTTGGTTATGACAAAGACATATAAAAATGTTTAGAAGTCATGTTTTGATGTAAGAGTGAAGTTAAGTTCTGTCAGGATGTCATCATCTCATCTGTTCTTACCCATAAGAATTCAATAGCCCCCCTGCTGAGAGGCCTTGCTGGGGACTCATCAATGAAGACATAGGAAGAAGCCCTATGAGAAGGGGACATATAGACTATGAACACTAAGGCTTGTGAGGAACATACAAGAGTGTTCTCTTTGGGCAAGGCTACACTTTGCTGATCTAAAATAGCTCTCCACAGGCCTTGAGATAATTAGTTCTTGGTGCAGTAAAGGTGACTCTTACTGGCAGTGGTGAAAGCCATAGGCCTCAAAAAGTGTCCCCTTGCCCATCATCACCACCACCCATGTTCCCTAGCAACATGCTCTGGCAATGTGGGACTTTGACTCTGGCAGCTGGACAGCTCTCCAGTCCTCAGAGGGCTAAACCTTCTCTCCTGAGTGCCACATCCTATAAAGATACACAACAACAACAACATTTGACTTGTTTCCTGTTATCTTCCCCTGCCCGGATAATAGTGTGGTTAATCTAACATCGCTTTGGACGATATTCTTTCTTTTTCTTTTCTTCTTCCTTTTTTTTTTTTTTAAGATTTTATTTATTTGACAGACAGAAATCACAAATAGGCAGAGAGGCAGGCTGAGGGAAGCAGGCTCCCTGCCGAGCAGAGAACCTGATGCGGGGCTTGATCCCAGGACCCTGGGATCATGATCTGAGCCAAAGGCAGAGGCTTTAACCCACTGAGCCATCCAGACACCCCTGGACTATATTATTTCTTTATTGGTAAATTGTTATCATTATTTTTTAAAAAATTTTATTTATTTATTTGTCGGAGAGAGAGAGCACAAGCAGGGGGAACAGCAGGCAGAGAGAGAGAGAGAGAGAGAGAGAGAAGCAGGCTCCCCACTGAGCAGGGAGCCCAATGAGGGACTCAATCCCAGGACCCTGGGATTACAACCTGAGCTGAAGCCAGAGGCTTAACCAACTGAGCCACCCAGGCATCCCTTTATTGGTAAATTAAAACATCAGCTTATATACTCTATGAGCTCATGAAATTCGCACAGTGAACCAGAGTTAAATACATTGTTGGAAAAGAGAAATAATCTGAGCATGATTTGCCTCCACAGAAAAAGCAGATTGCAGGGACAGTCTGTGCGCTTATGGACGGGAGCACATGGATTAAGGCAGGTAACCAGGTGCCTCTAATATTCTGCTTCTGTGACTTGGCCTCACCCAACATTGCTCTGTTTCAGGTCCCCTGACCTGTGTGGCTCACATGTGTCCGGTACACACACTATGAGCAGACCTTGGGCAGCTGGGGACCATCACCAACCACACGCATTGCCTCAAGGGTGGAGGGAGCCCACTTCTGGAAAATCACCTGGAGGCAGCCACAGAAATGGGTGGCAGTCAATCCCCATGTGTACTGGGGTGCCAGGTTTCTGCAGCAAACACAGCTCCCTGGTGTCTCTTATTAGGGGACATCCCAGCCAACCTGCATCGTCCAGCTTTGGTCAGGCGGTCCACATTCCTCCAGCTCTGCCTTCAGTGGGAATATGTGCATTTGTGTAGGTCAGGGCTTGGAATTAAGCAGATGCCAGGTACCCCAAAAAGCTCCCTCCTGTGAGCTGGTCTGGCTGGATGTTGCCCTGCTCCAGGTCCCTGGCCACCCTGACCTGTGTGGTTTGCACATGCATAGTTTGACTCATGTCAGTTGGCCCTGGGCTATAGGGAATACTCCAGACCTGTAGAACTCTGGCTAAACCCCAAACCTTGAAGGTTTCAGGGTACAAAGATTGTTCCTTAAAAATATTTCTGAGGTGGCAGGTTTAACCTGCCAATAGGCAGTCCTCATTTGGACTGGCTGGATGATGAGGTCCAGAACTTCTCCAGGCTCCCATGTATCTGTTTTTGGATGATACCCGTCAGTCTTCCCAGCTTTGCTTTGACAGGGCAGTCAAGATTCCTGCAGCTTTATATTCAGGAACATATGCGTTAAGGCTTGAAATTAGTCAGATGGCCTAAACCTCCAAGAGCTTGCTTCTATGATTCACCTTCTCTGGATACTTGCCCTGTTCCACGTTCCTGCCTAACCTGACATACATGTATACATGTATACAGGTGTACATGCACAGAACATACCTGGCCAGTGGCTTTGGGCAGCAGGGACCCTCTAGGCCTGTGGAGCTTGGTCCATCCCAAACCAACCATAGAGATGTCAGGCTTGAGCGTCTTCGGAGTGTGTGAGAACAGACAGTTGCAATTTCACAGATTTTCCTGGTGTCTAATTTTTATTTTTTTAAGAGGCTTTATTTATTTATTTGACAGAGAGAGAGAGAAAGAGCACAAGTAGGCAGAGCAGTAGACAGAGGGAGAGGGAGAAGCAGTCTCCCCGCTGAGCAGAGAGCCTGATGTGGGGCTTGATCCCAGGACCCAGAGATCATGACCGGAGCTGAAGGCAGACGTTTAACCGGCTGAGTCACGCAGGTGTCCCTAATTTATTTATTTACTTTTTAAAAGTAAACTCTGTACCCAGTGTGGAGCTTGAACTTATGACCCCCAAGATCAAGAGTTACATGCTCTGCTGACTGAGCCAGTCAGGTGTTTCCTGGTTTGTAATTTAAATGTGTCTGTTACCCTTGAGTGTCCCAGAGGGCAATAGGCACCAAGACTGTCTATCTGTGAGCTATTGTGGTGATTTCCCATCATGTCATTCATATTCAGTTTGCAGGGCTTAGAAAAAAAGAAGGCAGGGGCGCCTGGGTGGCTCAGTTGGTTAAGTGTCTGCCTTTGGCTCAGGTGATGGTCCCAGTGTCCTGGGATCAAGCCCCACATCAGGCTCCCTGCTCAGCGGGGAATTGGCTTCTCTCTCTCCTCTGCCTCTCCTCTTGTTTATGTTCTCTCTGTCCCTCAAATAAATAAATATAATATTTAAAAAGAAAAAAGGCTGTTTTAATTTTCCAGGGTTCCAAGCTAAAGGATAGGAGAAAATTGGAAATGTTAGTTTTCAGAGTTGTACCCAGACATTGGAGGAAACTAGAAAAATTCAGGATCTAGTCTACTTTATAGGCAGTAAACAAAACTCCAAACACAAGATCACGTTACGAATCATAATTTTTCTCTCTAAAGTTGCCCTTGTTTTCAAAGTTAGCCAAAATAAGACTAATTTGTATTTAAAATAAGCTAAATTTTAATGAACGAGGCCTCATTATATATGTCCAGGAAAATAGTGATTGATAGTATAGGCTCTTTTATTTCTTTTTCCCAAAGATTTTATTTATTTATTTGACAGACAGAGATCACAAGTAGGCAGAGAGGCAGGCAGAGAGAGAGAGGAGGAAGCAGGCTCCCCGCTGAGCAGAAAGCACCATGTGGGGCTCAATCCCAGGAGCCTGGGATCATGACCTGAGCCGAAGGCAGAGGCTTTAACCCACTGAGCCACCCAGGTGCCCCAGTATAGGCTCTTTTAAATCTGTTTTGCTGTTACTTTTCATAAGGAATCTGCAACTTTAACTTTTAACAGCATTTGAGGCTAAGAAGCCAAGCCAAATATTTGCCATCAGATTTGCCTGCAATACCTATAGATTTGGGTTACTTCCTCTCTTCTTGAGTCCCCAAAATATCCCGAGATTTTAGCACCAGCCAGGAAGGAACTTTCTTTGCTTACTTGGTAAGGCTGCTGGGGATCTTATAAGCAAGGTATCAGGCTGATTTCCCAAGAAGATTTATTGGTTCCATAAAGTCAATGTTAGCTCCTTAAAGCTGTCTGGTCATGGTATCTGAGTCTATGCATGTTTCTCTAAATGTGACATTTCAGTCAAAGCCTTGGTATTATAACCAATGTTTCCAATGTTCCTGTTATGAGGAAAACAGATTCTTACTGAACTTATGCAAATAAATATACGGCCATAAAAATATAAGAACACTTCCTGAGAGTTTCTGAATTCTGGAGGATCAGGTAGGGGAAGAAAACATAAATGCTTCAGTTCTGCTTACAAAGGTGCAATTTACCAAACTGTTACAAATCAGTTAGCTTAAGAGAAAAGGTTTCTTTACATTAGGAAAAAGAAAATAATTTAAAAAATTAGCAACGTTCAAACAAGAAGTTATAAAAATTATAATCATCCTCTTCAGTTTATTCAGTCCCATGTAATTAATTCTTGTTTTGCTTGAATCCAGTTTTTCCATGAGTTCTGGAAATGTTTACCCACTGTAGTTTTATGACCTCAAAATTATCATAAAACTGTAAGCTAGAGTCTTTTTTTATGAATCTCCTTGCCGATGAAGCTTTTTGTGGAAACACTTCTATAAAAGTATCTGAGTAAAAAATTGTAACTGCCTGTAAATTATAAAAGACTTAAAATTCCCATCGTTAAAGATCTGATGAGAGTTCATTACAAATTCAATTGACAAGGAAATTTGGTTATTTCTGTGACAGCACTTCAAGATAATAATAAGAATTACAAGATTTCTAGGGAAGATGGCAGAGTAGAGGGTCCTATGCTCTTCTTGTCCCTCGGATATAACTAGATAATAGACATGTGAGTGTAAATAACCCAGGAAATGACCCTTACACTGACAGAGCAGAATCTTCACAGCTAAATGTGGAGAAATGGGCATATTGAAGAGGGTAGAAAGGGCAGAAATATAGTTGAGAGTAAACAGCCCTGAGCTGTTCATGGGAAGGAGGGAGCTGCTGGCACAGAGATGGGAGAGAAAGAGACTCTCACACCAGGGAGTCTGTATGGGGAAGACCAATCCCTATAACAGTTGGCTTTGAAAATCCAAAAGACTGAGTTTCACCAGTTCTTATAATTAGCAGGGCTTAAAACCTAGAACTTTAAAAATCAAAGGCTTGGCTCTGGGTGAGCTTGAAGGAGAAGAGGAAACTGAGTCCCTACCCTTAAAGAGAAAGCACCAGAAACAGCCCCCCTGAGATACAGCACAGAGGCAGCAGTTTGAAAAATACCTGGCATATATGGGACAGTGATGTATTTACTAATCTCTGAGTATGTGCTGGAGGGGCAGGGATTCTTATGAGACTTCTCCAGGAACAAAGGAGCTGGCAGGCAACATTGCCCTTCTGTTCCCACCCCCCCCCCCAACCCCGGCCTAGACACAGAAACCTGCAGGAACCAATTTAGCACCAACACTCCCTACCTAACTTGCTAACAGTGCTCCCCAGCCCCACAGTCTCCTGTGGACACACCCTTCCAGCCAGGCCTCCAATTCAGGCCCCTCCCAAAGCAGACCCATGAAAACCTTACTAACACTGCTGCCTTGTCCCTGAGTATTTCTGTGGATCCACCCCATCCAATATGGTCTGCTTCAGTCCCTGGCAGCTGCAGGTTCCCTGCCAGTGACATGGACCTTGCTGGTACCACACATCCCAGACCCATGTTACCTTATAGTTCAGTGCTATTGCAGCTTTGAAAAATGCCTGGTCTGACCCAACTTAAGCCCAAGGTGGCCCCAGACTATCTCACTAACAATACAGGGACCAAACCCTGCGCACAACAGGCAAAGAAAGACATTGCAGATGATTAGACTAAAGGCAAAAGCAGTTCAGCTACAATAGCAGGGCACACACAGCATATAGGAGATATCCCTGAAGTGCCAGGTTCTGGTGAACAGGGGACATTACACTGCAGGACACTGCAGGGCCTCTTCTTCATAAGGCCACTACTTTCAAGAGCAGAAGACATAGCTGACACAGAGAAACAGACATAGAGAGTTAGACAAAATCAGGAGACAGAGGAATATGTCCCAAATAAAAGGATAGGACAAAATCACAGAAAAAGACCTAAGCAAAATGGAGATAATAATATACCTGATAGGTAAGTTAAAGTAATGATCATAAAGATACTCACTGGACTGGAGAATAGTGGAGGGCCTCAGTGATATCCTTAACAAAGAGATAGAAAACATAAAAAAGAACCAGTCAGAAATGAAGAACTCAATAATTAAAATTAAAAATAAATTGGGGAGCACCTGGGTGGCTCAGTCAGTTAATCATCCAACTATTGTTTTTGGCTCAGGTCATGATTTCAGGGTCATGGGATTGAGTCCCATGTCTGGCTCTGTGCTCAACACGGAGTCTGCTTGTCACTCTTCCTCTGCTCCTCCCCCTGCTTTCTCTCTCTCTCTGTGTCTTAAAAAAAAAAAAAAAGATTTAATTTATTTATTAGAGAGAGAGAGAGACAGAGATAGTACAAGTGGGGGGGGGCAGAGGGTGAGGGAGAAGACTCTCTGCTGAGTGGGGAGCTCAATATGGGGTTTGATCCCAGGACCCTGAGATCATGACCCAAAACAAAGTCAGATGCTTAACTGACTGAGCCACTCAGGTACCCCAAATAAATAAAATCTTAAAAAAATAAATAAACAAACTAAGGTTCCCATCTGGCTCATTTGGTAGACCCTGTGACTCTTGATCTCAGGGTCATAAGTTTAAGCCCCATAATGGGTGTGGAACCTATTTAAAAAAGAAAAGAAAAGAAACTGTGAAATTAAAAATAAACAAGATGGAAAAAATAGTAGACTAGAGGAACCAGAAGAACAGATCAGTGACCTAGAGGACAGAGTAATGGAAAGCAATCAAGGTGAACAGGAGAGATGGAGAAGAATAACTTAGAGAAAACTCAGTGACACCATTAAGCATGATAAAATTCAATGTTATAGGAATCTCAGAAGGAGAAGAGAGAGAAAAGGGCACAGAAAATGTATTTGAAGAAATAATAGCTGGCAATTTCCTGAATCTTAGGAATGAAATAGAAATCCAGTTCCAGGAGGCATAGAGAGCCCCCAACAAAGTCAACCCAAGGAGGTCCACACAAAGACACAGTAATTAAAATTGCAAAAAGTAGTAATATATTCCTCTTGCTGTTTAAAAAGAGTGATCTCTACATCCAATGTGGGGCTTGAACTCATAACCCTGAGATCAAGACTCATGTGTTCTACTGACTAAGCCAGCCAGATGCCCTGCAAAAAGTAGTGATAAAAGAGAAATATAAGAGCAGCAAGAGCAAAGAAAACAGTTACATACAGGGGAAACTCCATAAGGCCATTAGCATATATACACACACACACACACACACACACACACACATATATATGTGTATACACACACACACACACACACACACACACACACAGAAACTGTATAGGCCAGAAGAGAGTGGCATGATATATTCAAAGTACTGAAAGAAAAAAAAAAAACCAAAAAACCTTCAGCCAAGTATACTCTGTCCAGCAAGGCTATCATTCAGAACAGGTGGAGAAATAAAGAGTTTTCCAGACAAACAAAGTTAAAGGAATTCAAAACCACTAAACTTGCCCCATAAGAAATGTTAAGAGGTCCTCTCTGAGTAAAAAGGAAAGACCATAAGTAAAACTAAGAAAAGTAGGAAACACAAAAGGAGTAAAAATAAGTATATCCATAAAAAAGTCAAGAGATTCACAAAATAAAAGGATGTAAAGCACAACACCATTACGTTATGTGTGTGTGGAGGGGTAAGGAATAAAGAATGGGTTCAAACTTAAGTGACCATCAAGTTAATACAGACTGCAAAAGATGTTGTATACAAACTGAATGGTAACCACAAATCAAAAACCAGTAATAGATACACAAAAAATAAAGAGATTTGAATCTAAGTATATCACTAAAAAAAGCCAACCGTGAGATGAGAGCAAGGGAGAATGGAAAAAAATTAAAAAACAATCATTAAACAAGTAACAAAATGGCAATAAGTATATACTTATCAGTAATTACTTTGAGTGTAAATGGACTAAACAATCAAAGGACAGAGTATGACAGAATGGATAAAAAAGCAAGACCCATGGGATGTCTGGCTGGCTCAGTTGAGGGAGCACATGACTCTTGATCTTGGGGTTGTGAGTTTGAGCCCTGTGTTGGGTGTAGAGATTAAAAATAAAATCTTAACAAACAAACAAACAAGTAAACAAACAAACAAGACCCATCCATATGCTGCCTACAAGAGACTCATTTCAGACCTAAACACAGAGGGAGATTGCAACTGAAGTGTTGGAAAAACACTTATCATGCGAACGGAAGTGAAAAGAAAGCCAGGGTAGTACTTGTGTCAGACCAAATAGACTTTAAAATAAACATCCTAACAAGAGACAAAGAAGGACACTATAAAACCCAAAGGAAACAATCCAACAAGATCTATCAATTGTAAATATTTATGCACCCAATATAGGAGCACTCAAATACATAAAACAGATTATAACAAACGTAAAGGAAGTAATTGATAGTGATACTATAATAGTAGGGGACTTTAATATCCCACTTACATCAATGGATAGATTATCCAACCAGAAAACCAACAAGGAAAAAATGGGTTTGAATGATACATTGGACCAGAAGGATCTAATAGATACATTCAGAACAGTCCATCGTAAAACAGCAAAATACACATTCTTTTCAAGCGTGCAGACCATTTTCCAGAATAGATCATTTGTTAGACCACAAAACAAGTCTCAACATATTCATAAAGACTGAAGTCATAGTCTGCATCTTTTCTGACCACCACGCTATGAAACTAGAAATCAACCACAAGAAAGAATCTGGAAAGAGCACGAATACATGGAGGTTAAATAACATGCTACCAAGCAATAAATGGGTCAACCAAGAAATCAAAGAGGAAATTTAAAAATATATATATGGAGACAAATGAAAATGAAAACGCAATGACCCCAAATCTTTGAAATGCAGCAGAACTCGTTCTAAGAGGGAAATTTATAGCACATACAGCACTAGTTCAAGAAGCAAGAAAAATCTAGCCCAACCTTAGGAGCTAGAAAAAGAAGAACAAACAAAACCCCAAACCAGTAGAAGAAAATAATAAAGAATAGAGCAGGAATAAAAGAAAAAGAAACTAAACAATAGAATGCATCAATGAAGCCAGGAACTTGTTCTTAGGAAGGTCAACAAAATTGATAAACCTTTTAGTCAGATTCCCCATGGGGGTGGATGGGGGAGGGAGAAGAAGGAGGAGGAGGAGGAGGAGAAAAAGAAGAAAAGAGGACTCAAACAAAATCAGAAATGAAAGAGGAGAAATAACAAGTAACACCACAGAAATGCAAAGGATTGTAAGAGAATATTATGGAAAATTATATGCCAACAAACTGGACAACCTAGAAGAAAAGGATAAATTCCTAGAAACATATAATTTCCCAAAACTGAATCAGGGAGAAATTAAAAATTTGAACAAACTGATTACCAGCAATGAAATTGAATTGGTAATCAAAAAACTCCCAATAAACAAAGTCCAGGGCCAGATGGCTTCATAGTGAATTCTACCAAACATTTAAGGAAGGGTTAATACCTATTCTTCTCAACCAATTTCAAAAAATAGTAAAGGAAAAAAAAGCTTCCAAATTCGTTCTATAATGATTAAAAAATTCCATACATTTTTCAGTGCTCATCAAGATAAGTGTACTCTTAATCCCCTTCACCTATTTTACCCATTTGCCCACCCTCTGCACTGGCAACTACCAGTTTGTTTTTGTGTTTAAGAGTTCGGGGGAGGAGAGGAGTGGAGGGGCTGGGGCCTGAGTCTTTTTTCTTTGTTCATTTGGTTTTGTTCCTTAAATTCCACATGTGAGTAAAATCATATAATATTTTTCTTTCTCTGGTATTTCTATTTTTAATGTTTTGAGAAACCTCCGTACTGTTTTCCACAGTGACTGTACCAATTTACCTTCCCTCCAAAGGTGCACAAGCATTCCTTTTGCTCTACATCTTCACCAACACTTGTTTTTTTAATTCTAACCATCTTGACAGGTATAAGGTGACATCTCATTGTGGTTTTTTTTTTAATTTTTTATTTTTTTAATAAAAATATAATGTATTATTAGCCCCAGGGGTACAGGTCTGTGAATCGCCAGGTTTACACACTTCACAGCATTCACCATAGCACATACCCTCCCCAATGTCCATAACCCCACCACCCTCTCCCGATCCTCCTTCCCGCAGCAACCCTCAGTTTGTCATTGTGGTTTTGATTTGCATTTCCCTGATGATGAATGATATTGAGCATATTTTCATGTGTCTGCTGACCATCTGTAAGTCTCTGAAAAATGTCTATTCAGGACCCTTACCCATTTTAAAATCAGATTTTTTTTTGTTTTGAGTTGTATAAATTCATTACATATTTCAGATATTAACCCCTTATTTGATATATCATACATAAATATTTTCTCCCACTCATTAGGTTGTCTTTTTGTTTTGTTGATGGTTTCCTTTGCTGCACAAAAGCTTTTTATTTTGGTGTAGTCCCAATAATTTATTTTTGCTTTTGTTCTTCTTGCCTAAGGAGACATATCTAGAAAAATATTTCTATGGCTGATGTCAAAGAAATTACTGCCTATTTTTTTGTAGGAGTTTTAGGTCAGGTCTCACATGTAAGTCTTTAATCCATTGGGATTTGTTTTTGTGGATGGTGTAAAAAGTGGTTCAGTTTCATTCTTTTGCATGTTGCTGTCCACTTTTCTCTGCAACATTTGTTGAAGAGACTGTCTTTGTCCCCTTGCATACCCTTGCCTCCTTTGTCAAAGGTTAATCAACTATGTAATCGTGGATTTATTTCTTGGATCTCTATTCTGCTCTAATGATCTATGTATCTATTTTTGTGCCACTACCAAATTGTTTTGATCACTACAGCTTTGTTGTATATTTTGAAATCTGGGATTATGATACGTCCAGTTTTGTTCTTCTTTTTTAAGATTGTTTTGGCTATTCAATGTCTTTAGTGATTCCATACAAATCTTAGTATTACTTGTTCTAGTTCTGCAAAAAATGCTGTTGATCTTTTGATAGGAATTGCAATAAATTGCAATAAATAAATAGGGATTGCAATAAGTCTGTAGATTGTTTTAGATAATATGGACATTTAAAAAATATTGATTCTTCCAATCCATGAGTATAGACTATCTTTTCACTTATGTGTGCTGTTTTCCAATTTTTTAAATTAATATTTCTTATGTAAGTTTTTCTAAGAATTTCAGGGTAATTGCTATTTACCTCTTTAAAGTACACACCCATTTTGTCCCAATATTATGGCATTTTATAATATCTACAAGCCTTTAGAGAATAGGCAAGGTTTGGGGATTGGTAGACAGGTGGGCTTTGATCTGCTTCCAAAGCTTTATTCTGATTTTGTAGAGGTTTGTAAGACAAAGATGTGGCTTTTAATTCCCACAAATAGCTGGATTACAGCCTGGATATCAAGGAATTGATCCACCTTTTAAATTAAGTTTGCTTCTTTATATCAGAGAGATTTCTAACCAAAATAGGAATTAAAGGATTTATGCCTTTGAAATGTCTGTATACAGTATTTTAACAAAAGTCTTCTGAATTTACAAATTGACATTGGTTCATATTAGTCCCTGAACATCACCCTTCTACTGATCATTTGCAGGAGTTTTGATCAGCTCTTTGCTCTGTGAGGAAGATGTTGTGAATGGTCACTGATTTTTCTAACTCCATTCTAAATTTGGTAGGGAAGCTTGAAAGTGGAGGTAAAGGGGCTTTATAATTTAAAATATCTGCTCTTGTCCAAGGGCACAAATGTGTGTATGTGTGCACGCGTGTACACATGTGTGCGTGTTGGGGGTGTCTAAGATACATTTGCAAATGTATCTTAGACACTGCATAGGAAAGACTGAAGCTGGCAGAGGCCGATTACAGAGCTCTGGGAAGTCGGAGCAAAATGGTCCTTCCAGCTAGTCTCTTGTGTTAATATTCACTTCAGGCCTTCAGCATTTCCATTAGTAGCCTGGAGATTAGACTGGTGTGTTATCTGTAAATCCAGTAGGGAAAGGAAAATTAAAACAGGTGGATGGGGCTGGATTTTGAGAAGGGGGAATTTATGTTGGATATAGACATTAATTTTGGCCTTAAGTCTAATTTTTTTTTTATTTTGTCAAGGGAGGCCTAAAGTCTATTTATTATATTAATATGACAATTGACAAACTGTCTATAAAGAAATGGTTTTCATTCAATATAGGTAGTTTAAAGGATCCATAAGCTGGCCACTGAAAGGTAGAATCTTATTAATCTCAATAATGACTCAAAGCCCCTAATGGAAAGACCCTGAGACAGTTTTCCAGGTTTAGACCAAGAGGCATCCCTGGAGAGGGCATAGGTGATACAACCCTGGATTTAAAAGTTTACTCCCAAAAATAGTCTAAGTGAGCAAAGGCCTTCATTGCACAAACAGTAAGGATAGTGTTAAAAAATGCTATCTCCAGTCTCCCACAAAAATACGAGGGGCTTCCAGTCACTGACCTGCTGATATTTGACACCAGGAAGGTACTACTGAAGTGGGATTTTCCCAGCATTAACAAGCAATGAAGACTAAGCAGCTAAAGGCCATTTATGGGCTGAGATCTCTTACAACAAACTCCCCTGAAAGCTGGCACAGTCAGACAGAGACAGAACTGCTTCTAAATGACTCGGTACCCCAGTCTACTTGGCAGGACACCAAGTTGCACCCCATTAAGCGTACCCTTCAGATGATGGAGACTGGAGAGCATATTCTTACTGGTCACAAAACTAAGCATGTAGGACACAGAACAAGATGAAAAGAAAAAATTCATCTGGCCTTTATATAGGGGACCCACACCAAAGTTTGCCTAAAGAGACAAGCTAGTCACATGATTACCATGATCACCATGAACTCACCAGTTTGTGAGCTGGCTTAAACACTGGGCTAATGAGGCTTATGCCTGCAGTCTTTCTCTATGGCAATTCCTTTTTATGATAAATGGTACAGAAGACAACAACAAAAGAAAAATGTCTGTGACCATCTCTGGGAGAAATGGGTGGCTTAAACCAAGAGTACTCTATCAAATTTACCAGTGTTGTTAAGCCCAAGCAACTATTTCACAAATATTTATCTTCTACTAATCTAAATTTAGAAAGTGCGAGAAAAAGGACTCTCATCACTTGCTCCATTAGGCCTGCAGGCTGACACCTGGGAGAGTGAGGTGGCACAGATTCTTACCTTCTGCTGGGTTTTGTGAGATGTCCCAGGATTTCCCAGCTACAGTGGTATACAAGTTAGTGTTTATCCTCCCAATTTTTGGGGAGGAAAAATATTAGTCTTCCCTTCAAGGTTCTTCTAGCTGGTCTAAGAAATTGACATAAGACAGAACAATAGGAGACAAAAACCACAGAATTTAATTACATTGTACACAGAAGCCAAATATTAAAGTTGAGACCCAAAGAAATAACCAAAGCGGGCAGCTTTTACACTTTTTGGACAAACAATAAATCTGTGAGGAATTGACAGGACACAAAAAACTTACGTTCAGAAGCTTCAATTAGTAAGGAATTCTAAGAGAATTTGGGCTGGGATTAGTAAATTATTATAAACAAGGTTTGTTTATACAGCTTTCTTGGCTCTAAATTCCCTCTCTCTGGTGATAAGATTTTACCTCCTGATACAGAAAGCGTACTTTTCCAGGGAGATTTATTTCCTGCTTTCTGGAGACAAAGGAGGATCAGGGTGTTCTTGCAATGGCTGTTTCTTAAGTAGCTTTAGTTCAAAAGACTCAACATGCCGAAGTGGCACATTTTGGGTTGGCCTTCCCTTGGTCTCCACATGCATATTTGTGTAGGTTAGGGCTTGAAATGTTAGGCAGATGTCAGGTATTTTCAATAGCCTGCTGCCATGATCCAACCCCTCCTGACACTTTTCCTATTTCAAGTCTCTGGTTACCCTGACCCATTCATGCCCAGTATATAACCCACCAGTTGGCCTTGGGAAGTTGGGGCCCTTCAGACCTGTGGAGCTGGTTCCCAAACACCTGCCTATCTTGCCAGAGGGAGCCATCCCTAAGCTCTTCCTCAGGTGGCAACTTGAAACTGGTGACAGTCCCCATTTGGACTAGCTGTCTGTTGAAGTGTTGGCTTCTCCAGCTTTCAAGGCTCCAAGGTATCTCTTGCTGGGGGATACCCAAGCTCAGCCCTACCCTGGCCAGGCAGTCTAGATTCCTCCAACTCTGCCTTCATGGGGAATATTCATTTTTGTGTAGATAAAGGCTTAGACATAAGGAGATAGGAGGTACCCACAACTGCCCCTCCTCTAACCCAATATTACCTGACATTGCCTCATTCCAGTTTCCTGGCTGCCCTAACCTGTGGCCCCACACATGTGCAGCCTGTACTTTGTCAGTTGGCCCTATGGCTGCCAGGGCCTTGCAGGTCCTGTGGAGCTAAGGCTGTGAGTAACCGTCTTTATATCCTACAGTAAGGAGGGATCCCTCAAAATATTTCCGAGGTAGCAGCTTTAAACCTGCAACCATCAGTCCCTATTTAGACTGGCCACCTGATTGTCTTGGGCTTACAGTAATCAAGGTCCTGGGTGTATCTTACTGGAGTCTACCCTAGTCAGTCTGCCCAGCCCTATCCTGGCAAGGCAGTCCAGACTCCTCCAGCTTTGTCTTCAGAAAGAATAAGTGCATTTGTGTGGGTTAGGACTTGGAATTAGACAGATGCCATGGACCCCCAACATTCTACTCTTGAGAGTTGGCCGCTTCCAACTCCTGACCAGTTCTAGGATCCTGGCTACCCTAAAACAAGGCATATATAGGTCAAAGCTATTCAGTTGGTCTGAGGCAACCAGGGCCTACCTGGCTGGTGTAGCTGGGGCCGGACCCCAAACACATGCCTAAGTTCAGTGTGGAGGGGACTCCCAAGCATCACACTGAGGCAACAGCTGCGAACTGGGGCCAGTCATTCCTTATTTGGACTTGCTGCCTGAAGGCTCCTCCAGCCACAATGGCCCACAGGAGTCTCTTATTAGATGTTTCCTGTCCAGACCTCCTGGCCCTACCAAGGCTGTCTAGTAACCTAAAGATCTACATTCAGAGGGAATACCGCCCATTGGGTAAGTTAGGGCTTATGAGTATGACTGTACTTTGTCCCTATGAAAACAAGTAAAGGAAATCTTATTTTATTTTATTTATTTATTTTTAAAAAAGATTTTATCTATTTATTTGACAGAGAGAGAGACAATGAGAGAGGGGATACAAGCAGGGTCGGTGGGAGAGGGAGAAGCAGGCTTCCTGCTGGATCGTGACCCAAGCCAAAGGCAGATGGGGAAGTCTCTTCTGGATTTCAAACTCTGCTATCCTTGGGTTTTGAGCTCTCTGGCTTTATTCAGGGTCTGGATTTTTGTTTGTTTATTTGTTTCTTTGATTCGTTTTTTAATGAAGGCATCACCCTTTCTGGTGAGTACTCTTTTGCCTGTGTTTGTTGAAGTTTTCTGGTATGTTACCCATTTTGTTCGAAAGTAGAGAACACATAATTCCAAGGGTTTTAGAACAGCTGTTGGAAAACAGGGTCCCTCAGAGTTAAGATAACATAGTGAACCTGATGGCAAGATAGGTTCCACCCGGTCCCTGGACCAGGTTCTCATGCCTTTCTGGGAAAATGAATGAACGTTTGAATAATCTGGATTGTTATAGCCATTCTGGGGAATCTTTGTTTTAGACAAGTCCATGGTAAGGGGCACCCTTGACAGTGATGATTCCAAACCTTTTGGAGACAATAGAATATCTTCTTTCATTGATATGCAGAAGCTTCTAAAAGACTAAAATGACTGGAAAATGAGTCATTTTCAAGTCAAAGGATCTTGAAGGATCCTTTCAGCATGCAAATTAAAAAAAAAAATCTTGAAGTAAAAGATTTTGGTCACCGGAGCAGGTAATGTTAACTTAGTCCATCTGCCAGAAACACAATTTGGATTCAATTATTTTGAGTTTTGTATCTGAGACATGGCTAAAATTTCTAAATAAAAGCTGTAAGATCTCTGTGTCTATCTATATGTTATGCATGTCTGTGTTATGTATGGTATAGATATCTGATACTTTTCTACCTCCAGGTGGTAGTGCCAAAATTAACTTGTAAAGATCTTTAATTGGCTAAAGAAAACTAAACATTTATATAAATTAAATATACTCTCAGAAATAGAGCAACTAACCCAAATGTTTTTCAATTTCATATGATCTGAGATAATTTCGATAAAAAACACTAGTTTAAGTTTGTTGGTTTGAGAAAAACAGGCATGTCTTCAGAGTTATCAGCATTAAATAGAACGCTGATAAACAACTTTTTCTTCCTGGGTGTACTAATCAAATAAGTTCTTACTCTTATATTACACAGTTTGTCAACAAAAGAAATAGGATGATGGTCAGCTGTTTAGTGTCTAATCCAAGTATATTTGTTAAAAATAACTATTTTAGGGGCACCTGGGTGGCTCAGTTGGTTAAGTGTCTGCCTTCAGCTCACATCAAATCCCAGGGTCCTGGGATTGAGCCCTGCATCGGGCTCCTAGCTCGATACAGAGCCTGATTCTCTCTCTTCCTCTGTCTGTCAAATAAACAAATAAAATCTTTAAATAAATTTTTAAAAACTAATTTATACAAATATAAAAAAGACCAAAGTTTATGCTAAGTTAAACTAAATAATGGATAATCATTGGATATCCAAACCATTTCCAAATAAGATGAACATTAAATGCTAAACATAAACATATCTATTTTTGGCTTTTTAATTTTTATAGAGATAAAAGTGTTTGGATCTCTTAATCAATGTTTTATATCACCTTCAAAAAAATGAAATGTATTTATAAAGTTTGCTAATATGTGATAGCTCATAATTACCTTCTTCCTGGTCTTCACTGGGAAGCCAAGATTACAAATATTTAAAAATTAAAAGGCCCCATGGGGCGCCTGGGTGGCTCAGTGGGTTAAAGCCTCTGCCTTCAGCTCAGGGCATGATCCCAGAGTCCTGGGATTGAGCCCCGCATCGGGCTCTCTGCTTGGTGGGGAGCCTGCTTCCCTCCTTCTCTCTGCCTGCCTCTCTGCCTACTTGTGATCTCTGTCAAACAAATAAATAAAATCTTTAAAAAAATTAAAAGACCCCAAAATACAAAATGAATCCCCCAAATGTCTGAACACTTAGAGTAATAAGCATCAGTTAACTCTGCACAAACTGTGTGCATTAACCCTGACAAAATGCAGGTAATGCGCAGGCCCCCCTTTGTAAGGTGAGAAACAATGGAACTTCATGAAAGCTTTCTCTTTCTCTGGAAGGATTTACTGTAATTCTTGTTTTTCTCTCTTTCCTTCTTTTTTTCTTTTTGTAATTCTTGTTTTTCAAACCATGGTCACAGACCATTGATGAATTATGATCCATCATAATTCATTTAAACAGAATATGTATCACCTGTATCTATATAAATGTATAATATATCAATTTCACCTAAAATCTATAAATGGATTATAGGTTATCTATATATAAATAAAAATAATTTCAAATAATGCAAAATAGGATACATACATGAAATATACTAAAAACAGGAAATACATGTCAATTTATTAAACTTTTATTTCAGTTACTTAGGTGGTTTTACATATATATGGGTATGTGCTGGACCATAAAATATACATTATTTCTCACTGTGGAAATGCTCCAGCACATTTGAAAGCCACTGTTCTCCTGTCACAGTAAACTGAGCAATAGCTGAAGAGGCCATATAAGAACTCCAACCTGTTCTGTCCTGCCCACACATAGCCGTAACTCCTCAAGGTCAGGCTGTAATCCCTCTGTGACAGGCTCATACTTTGTTGCCTTGTCTTTTCAGATTTGCAGCCAGGCAGCAATCTTTGTTTAAAAGAACTCCCCACATTTCTTATAATAACTTGGAAAGCTGGATGGCAGCTTCCAATATTTCTAGCTCTGCCATCAATTTAGAAGTTGTCCCATTTTTCAAATCTTTATTCTTTCTACTTAACTCATAGCAACACTTTTTAAGAATAACATGGGGATCCTGTTGCCCAGTCTAACAGAGCATTGTCAGAATGAGCCTCAGACACCAGTGAATCTCATACTGTAATTTCTAAAAAGTACATAGTTTATTTTTTATTATATAGAAGTTTACATTTGTTGTAATACATAAAAAATTATGCTAACTTCTAAGAGTAAATCTGCAACTATTCTGTAACAACTACTTTATACCATCTCTAAATATGTTTTGTAAGTTTTTTGAAATTGAGAAAATAACATTTAAACTAATACACTTGAAATATTTTCACAGTGCAGACCCAGGAGACAAAGACCTTAAATGTCATGCCTTGCAACCCCAGGACTTTGTTTTTTGGAAAAGACATCCCCGACTTTTCAACTGCATTGGAAAGGCTGTTATAAATTACTGTTAACCAACTGTTGTGCTGCCAAACTGCAAGCAATAGACTTTTGGATTCATGTATCACAGCTAAAGAAATCACAAAACCCAGACTGGACCTGCATACCAACTGTTGACCTTCTAGGAATTGAAGCAGATGACAACTGAAGGAGACTGCTTTCCCAAGGTGGCCAGCACAGGCCTGTAACCCTTTTCTTGCTGCTGCTTCTTACTACCTCCCTCTTCTTTCTCTCAGAGAGACAATGCTCTTATCCACATTTCTCAATCTACTGAAAAATGGGGAACCTCTCTGACTATTGGATCTCTCATCAGAAACTCCAATCTGTTCATGATGTTGGAGACCCCTTGGTCTCACCTTAACTATTTTCACTTTAATCCCAGATGTTACTGCTGATTTTACTCATAAACCTATGGATATTACCTATAAGATTAAATTGCTGAGATCAGGTGTTCCCATGCCTTGTTTCAAACTTTCCCCACTCACAATCACATGAGCTCAACTAAATACCTCCTCCACTGTCAGTTATATGACCCTCACGTCCCCATCTTCTTTTCCTTACCTAAATACAACTTCAGGGCACCTGGGTGACTCAGATGGTTAAGCGTCTGTCTTTGGCTCAGGTCATGATCTTCAGGTCATGATCTTCAGGTCCTGGGGTGGAGACCCACATGGGGCTCCTGACTCAGCAGGGAGTCTGATTCTCCCTCTCCCTCTGTCTCTCCTGCTCAAGCTCTCTCTCTGTATCTTTCTGTCTCAGATGAATCAATAAAATCTTAAAAAAACAAAACAAAACAATCTGCTCCCCTGCATGACTTTCCCAATGGAAAGACGACTGAGTTCACACCTCTTGGTGAAGTTTTTAGAAAAGTCCCATTTAGGAAGGGATAACCTCTCACAGGACATCCCCTCAACATCTCTGACCCATGGGTTGAAAGTGTCAGGGAATTCAGCTAATGAATCTATCAATAATCAGACCTTAGCTGGAGTCCTCTATGCTCCACCTGGTTCCATTTGTATTTGTGGTGGACAGCATTTCCCAGGGGCATATGAATGTTGGCTGGTGAATCAGAGGACAACGCTTATTGGAATAATTAACTGTCCCCATTGACATGTATAATGAATCAGAAGCCCCCCCCATTGGTTCACCCCATTGAACCTCCATGGCTGTCATAAATGGGAACTTTCAGGAGGCATATATGACTCAGGGTTTACCTCTATAAGGAGAGACTTTCTCCCATGGATCAGAGTGAATACCAACAAATTCAAGATCAGAAATCTCTCCCTGACGTTAGGAGAGCTAGCTGACTCCACAACCAAAGCAATAAAAGCGCAACAATGGTCACTTGACTCACTGACTACAGTAAGTTTAGATAATTGCATAACCCTTGACTATCTACCAGCTGAACAAGGAGACACTTGTGCAATGTGAATTCCACCTGCTGCACATGGATAAAGACTCCGGGGAAGTCAAGATCTAGCTGCATAAAGTCAGTGAGTAAGCACTTTGACCACAAAGAACTCTGCCTACTGATCTATGAGCCTTTGATCTATTTGGGGGCTACCTTCAGGTTTGGGCTCTTGGTTGAAGACTACTATGCAAACTGGGTCATTATTCTTCTTGTCTTATTTTGTATAATCAATTTAAAACTTTTAACCTGTTTCCTGTCAAATCTCTACAGAACTGCAGACCACCTCATTCTTGATCAGGAATGCATTTGCGGAAAATTCTTGACCAGTTCAGGGAAGTGTGAAGGAATGAAGGAACCTATATGAAAATGGAGCCTGGAGCCCCGAGTGGGGAGCCCTCAGGCACACAGCACTCACTGCAGACTGCCTGACCAACAAGAAAAAGGAAGGTAATTCTTATCTTGAAAAGGGAGGACACTTCTGTCACAGGAATTTATCTCTTGCTTTTAAGAAAAACAAGACCTCTCCCTGCCCCATCAGCGGGGCGCTAACCATCACTCGTGGCTAATGAGAAACCCCCATATCTTTAAACCATCATTGTTCTCCAGGGAACTTTTATTCAAAACAATCCTCCCCAATATCTTCCTAAAGCATAATAAAAGCTGACCTTCTCTTGGTCTCTACCACTTGCCTGTGGTTTGCTATAGTTTGCTTGTCCCAAATTTCAATTTCTCCGCTATTCTCAAATAAACTCATCTGCCAGTAAAACAAGTGATTTTTTTTTTTAAACAAGCAATTTTATTTTTAAGGTTGGCATCCCCAAGAGCCTCTCCTCTGAGCCAGCCTCTCAAGACCAAACGCCTTGCTCTAGGTCTGGGCAGCCAGGGCAGTCCAAGGGGGGTGGTGCTGGGGCCAGGCATCATGCCTGCATAGACCACAATGGGGAGGGGCCCCACCCCTGAAAATCACTTTCAGGTGGCAGCAGCAGATCAGCCACTATCAGACCCCATTTGGACTTGCTCTCTGAAGGGGTCCCAGGCTTGCTCAGCAAATAGGAATCCCAGGTGTCCCTCAACAGATGATAGAAGCCCCAGCCAGCCCTCCTGGCCCTGCCCTGGCAAGGCGGCCCAGTATCACGCAGTCCTGTTTTCAAAGGGAATGTGCGAATTCGTATAGGTTAGGACTTGGATTGAGGCAGGTGCCTTGTGTTGGCCACAGCCTCCCTGGATCCGTGCCCTTTTCCAGGCTGCTGGCTACCTTGAACCGTACTTGCTGAGCATGTGCGGTTGGGCCTCTTCAGCCAGCGTGAGGCAGCTGGGACCCTCCAGACCTAAACACCTGCATTGGTTCTGGCGAAGAGGGGCCCAGCCCCACAGATCACCCCAAAGTGGAAGCACTAATTGGCCATGATCTGTCTTGATGTGTGCTTGCTGCCTGAAGGGGTCCTGCAGCAAGGACTGCCGGGTCTCTCCTATCAGATGATAGATACCCCGGCCAGTCTGCCCGGGTCTGCTGTGATGGGGAGGCCAGCATCCTCCAGGTCTCTCTCCAGAGGGAGTATGTGCATTTGTGTTTGTTAGGTCTTAAAATGAGGCAGATGTCTTAGGTCCCCAAGATCCTACTGCCATGACCCGAACTCTGTTGCCCTGTTCCAGCTGGCCAGCTTTCCTGACCTGCACAGGACCCACTCCAGGAGCCATCCTTGGGCAGCTGGGGCTCTCGAAGCCTGTGGAGCAGGGGCTGTGCACCACTACCTGCGGAACCTCCAGGAAGCGGGAAGCCCATCCCCTGAAATCCTCCCACAGCGGCAGCTTGGAAATAGCAATAGCCAGTTCACATTCAGCCTGGCTGCCTGATCAGGCCCCGGGGTTCTCCAGCAATCGCGGTCCCTGGGTGTTTCCTACTGAAGGCTTCCTGGGCCAGTGTGCCCAACCCTGGCCTGGAAAGGAAGTGCAGATTCCTCTAGCTTGAACTTCAGAAGGAATAGCACATGTATGGAGGTTCGGGCCTAGAACTAGGCAGATCCGCAGACACTTGGGAGTCCACTCTAGAGAGCTGTCCTCCCCTGTATCTTACCTGAGTTCCAGATTCCTACTACCCTGAACTGTGCAGTCAGGACATGAACAATCCCCACTCTTTCAGCCAGCCTGATGCAGCTGGGGCCCACCAGGCTGCTGGAATTGGGGCTTGAACCCAAACACCTGTTCAGTCCAGCGGGGCCCACTCCCAAATAGCACAGGGAGGCACCAGCTGCCAACTGGCCACTATCAGTCCCCATCTGGACTTGCTGCCTGAGGGGTTCTGGGGCTTCTTCAGCCACCAGTGCTCCCTGGAGTCTCTTCCTAGATGGAACCCTGGCCAGGCTTCCCTGCCTGGTGACCTGCAAAGGCAGTCCAGCAAGACAAATCTCTACACTTATGGGGAATCCTGCCCACTGGGTTGGTTAGGGCTTGTCACCAAGGTCCACACTTCTCACTCAGCCTATCAAGATAACGGCACTATTCTAGGTTCCTGGTGACCCTAACATGGGCTATAGGTCCATGCTCAGCTTATCCCACTGAGCCAGTCTGAGGCAGCTGGGAGTCCCTGAGGGGCAGAAGCCGTGGCCAGGCAAAATACCAGTATAGGCTACAGTGTGGAAAGGGGTCTGCCCCCGAAAATCATCCTGAGGTGACAGCTGCAAAGGGGTAACATTCAGTTCTATTGTGGACTGCTGCCCTATGGGGTCCCGGGCTCTCCAGGAGCCAAGCATCCCAGATGTCCCCTAAGGGAGAAGAGATACTCCGTCCTGCCCCCAGCTCCTCCATAGCAAAGCATTTGAAAAACTTTGATCTCTGACTTTGGGGGAATATTCATTCCATAATGAATAGATAGGCCTTGCAGTTAGGCCAACACCTTGTACCACAAAGAGCCTGATCACGTGGCCAGGCTCCAATGTTGTCCTATTACAGACAGAGGCAACTCTGCTCTCAGCAACTCACCCATGCTGGTAGGTATGACCGGATGCCCCTGGACAGCCAGGCCCTACAGACTGCAGTGTTCGGGACTGTCTCCACCCACCAGCATTGCCTCAAAGGTGAAAATGCCCAGAAAACTGCACAGAGGCTGCTGCTGAAGAAGGAAGTCCATCCCCATGTGCTCCGAGCTTCTGCAGAAATGAAGGGTCCCTGCTCTCCGCTATTAAAGGATACTGAGGCCAGGTCTCCAGGCCCAGCCCTGGAAACAGTTGAGTTGTTGAAACTCTGCTTCAGAAAGAATATGCGCATTTGTGTAAAAGAAAAGCTTAGAATTATGCAGCTGTCAAGTACCCCAAATAGCCTATTTCAGTGACCTGGCCACTCCCTACAGCTGCCGCGCGTTCCAGGTCCCTGGCTCCCGCCACAAGGGCAGCATGCACATGCGCAGTGTGCTCTCTCTCAGCCCGCTTTAGGCGGCTGGACCCTTCAGGCCAGTTAGACTCAGGCCAGTCCCAAATCCTGCCTAGCTTCTGGGGAGGAAGTTGTCCACTCCCCACAAATCTTTCTGAGGTGGTGCTTTAAACTGGGAACAGTCAGCCCCAGACTTCAATCATCAAGGCTCCCAGGTATCGGTTGATAAACAATACCTCGACCATCCCTGTCTGCCCCATCCGGGCAAGGCTATCCGGATGCCGCCAGCTCTCGTTTCAAGAAGAATATGCCCATTTGTGTCAATGAAAGCTTGGAATTAGGCAGAGGCCAAGTATACCAAGCAACAAGCCCACACCTTTAAACCACTTCCCTAGACATTGTCCTGTTGCCAGACTGCCTATACTCCCTAGGCAGTCCATCCATTGAAGTACGCCCTGCGCCAGCCCTCTGAGGGCAGCCGGGGTCCTGGGAGACTGAGCAGCTCATTGGTTCCTGTACTGTGTGCCTGGGCTCAGGGCAGAGGAGCCCAGGACCAAACATCTTTCCGAGGTGGCAGCTTGAGAGTGCCCCCACTCAGTCCCCATTTCCACTGACCGCCTGATGGGGTCCCGGGCTTCCCAGTGATCACCGCTCCCAGGTGTCCCTTGTAGGAGGAGCCCCAGCAGCCCCACAGTCCTCACAGGCAAGGCTGTCCACACTGCTCGAGCTTCCCCTTCAGAAGGATCATGGATGCGAGTTTCTGTATATTGGGGCTTGGAAGGAGGCAGATGCATGTACCCCCAACAGCCTGTTCCTGGGACCATCCTCTCCAGATCCTGGTTTGTCCCCCCCCCCCCCACTCCCCAAAGTGGCAGGTCGCACATGCGTAGTACACCTACCTTGGGCAGCCGGATCCCTTCAGTCCTGAGGAGGTTGGGTGGATCCCTAGCCTTCTGGGTGGAAAGATTCTACCCCTGAAGTTCTTTCTGAGTCGGAAACTCAAAGGGCTATAGTTAGTGTCCATTTGGACCAGTTGCCTGTTGGGGTCCCTGTACCCTATAGCCGTCAAGGCTCCCAGGTGTCTTTTACTGAATGGTGCCCACCACCAGTCAGTCTGGCCTCACCAGATGCTGGAGCCATCTGCCCTCTCCAGGTGTCAGATGTTGGTGTGAAGTGCAGTCCTGAGCAACCAAGGGTCAAGGCTGGGTGACTTGCAAAACATCCTTTGTGGGAATCTATAGACCGATTGCAGTGTTAATTTACGAGTTGGGTTTCTTTTGCCTTGGTTATTTAAAGCCCTCAAAAAAAAAAAAAAAAAAAAAGAAAGAAAAAAAAAAAAAAAAAAATTAAAAAAAAAAAAAAAAAAGAAGGCACCAGAGTTTTCTAATCCTGCCTTCCCTGATAGGGCTATATGACCTCCTTGATAGCATTTCCATTCCAGCTTTTCTTCTAAGAAGGAAAGGAATGGTAGATGATGCTCACAATCAGCCTATGAGTCAATGGGTGACTTTGGGGAGTGACTCAAGGCTCCCAGGTGCCCAAGGGTAAGGCCAACTATTTATGGGATACCATGGGGCGGGGGGGTTCAAGGAACTCATTCCCTTTAGTGGGGCTTTTTTTCTGTTCAACTTTGGTCAGATAAGGACTGCTCCTCCCACAATTGCTGGGCTATGAGTAGAGCCCTCATGTTCTGCCTCTCTATAAGCCTCGTCAGCTGAGAGATTTGGAGCAAGTCAGGACTCATGTCACTATTTTTGGACTTCCAGGGGGACCAGGGGGTGTACTGTAGCTTCGTAAGGAGAGCCATCTCAGTGGCTCTAGGAAAGACACATTTGCCTGGAAGAAGTCACACAAGAAAGGACTGACACTTTGCTGTCTACTTTGTGCAGCTCACACCACAGGCCCCTTCCTGGTGACTGCTAAATGAAGAGAGACTGTCGGGTGTACAAGCATTGTAAAACTGAGCTTGTAAGCCAACATTAATGATCTTTTACTTTGCAATTTATTAGATGATAGTGAGTCTGTTTTCTCAATGGTATTTTAGAAATAATTAAATGCATTTGAAATCTTTGATCATGTAGCAATAAAAGTGTGGGGAGGCAGCCTTGGAATGTGATGGACACCATCGTATCAGTCAGGTATAGTTGAGGACTTTGGATGTACTGTCTAGATGCCCTTTGGGGAATGAAGGACTTACTCCTTCAGATGCACAGAGCACTCTCAGTAGCTTTCCCAGGGAAGGGCTTTCACTCAAGAAAACTGCCTTGCCCAAGGTCACACCCCTTCCTGGAGCAATTGACCAAAACATCTGGTCAACCCAGAGGTATTTAAAACTCCTCGGCCCAACTTGGGACAGCTCCAAAACTGAGCCTTCATTGGAACTGCACCACAGCTCAGCTCAGCTTCCCCCTCTGCTGAGTTTAGCTTGCTTTCCCTCCTGTCCACAGGCGTTGGTCCCCAGGACACTCCATAACAAACCTCCTACATGCAATTCTGAGTCTGCTTCCTGGAGAACTTGGCCTGAAACACTACTACCACATACCCTACGCAAAAATCCCTCCAACTCAGTGGCATAGAGCAAGCATTTTCCTCCTGCTTATAGGCTGGTGGGTCAGCAGGGGCAGCTCTGCTTCAAGTGCTGGCCATTTGGCCTTGGCTTTGGGTTCTGAGTTGGTTCAGGCCTGCTCTGTGTGTGCCTCATTTGTTCTTCTCAGGATTATGCATTTTTTTCTGGCCCAGATCAGAGGAGTGCAGAAATACAGGATGCCTCCTAAGAACTTGACTCCAAACTGGCTCTGTCCCTTTGCCCACATGGCCATGGTCAAGTGTGACATCAACAGAGCAGGGGAATCAGCTCTGCCCACAGTAGCCCCCTATGAGGTCAGGCAGCACAGGGAGGCAGGCAAGGACCAAAAACAGGACTTCAATCTCCCCCATCATTATTCTTTCTTTCATCTGCTCATGTGGTACTTGTGGAGCAGAAACCAGGAACCGGGTGCCAGGTTTCGCTGCAGGTGCTGAGGCAGGAAGGATGGAGAGGACAGTCTCGCTGCTCTCCGGACACTCACAGTCCGGTGAGGGAGCCAACGAGAAGTGCATTACAGGACTCAAACCTGCATTTCCAGCAGGTTTGTAGAGAACTTTGTGGGGAAGGGCCCTCTTCCAGATCACAGTAGAGACTATGTAAGAACCCCATCCATATTGCCTCAGGTCCCTCTTTTCTCATCCCTGAAAGGCAACATCTTCCTCTTTGTCTGGGAGTGGCTGGCCTCCACTGGCCTGTGCCCCTGGCAAGCTGGAATTCACACCCCTCCAGGGGTGCCCGCTAGATTGTCTGTGCAGGGTTAGAAATGCTCCAGCCCTATCACTCATGGTTAAGACACTCTGGGTGTGACCTACACTGTCCCTGAGGTTCCCCGTGGGATGGGGCCAAATGGGAGTCTCTAGGGGACTTTGCCACCCCCTAGCATGGCCTCCTTCCTCCTTGGTCCCACTTCCACACTCCGGGTTTTTCTTTTTAATAAACTGCTTTCCCATGAATGTTTGTTATGGGGTAGGTAAACAGAGTGCACCCACTCACTTCCTTATCTGCTGGTTAGGCAAGGAGGGGAAGGCATTTGCTGGAGGTCGCATAGGACAGAGGAAGCCTGGCACTCAGGTGCAGAATCTCACCCCCTGCTGCTCCAACAGCTGGACTCCAATGGGAGTCTCCACTCCTACCATCTTGGCAGTCCACTGGAATCACTGAGGCAGGAGTCAGAGTTTGAACTTGAAGCAAACCAAGCAAATCACCTAGAACAGCCCTCACCTGGACTCCTGATGCTCTGGTAAGCTTTCATCTTGTTAAAATATCGGGCAGCCATTCAACTAACAGATATTTATAGAGCATCTGTTTGTGCCAGGTAGTGTTCTGGGTGCTGGAGAATCAAGGTGAACACAACAACCCACATATCCCCTCTCACAAACGAAAGAAAGAAACCAGAACACCAGCGAGCGAGAAATGCTAAGAAGAGAAGACACCAGGGACCAGGGGTTTGAGAGTGATGGAAGCTGCCATGTTGTAAAGGGGGCCAGACGGGGGGCTCATGAGAAGGGGCTCCAACAGCATGAGACCCTGAGCATGGTTTCTCTGGGTTCCCTCTCCCATGTCAGGAAAATGTGGCAGAATCAACAAGGCAGCTGGGCAGACGGCAGGCACTCAGCGGACATTGGTCATCTGCCTGGTGGGCCTCCTCTGGGTCCACAGCAGGGGCTGCACTGATGAGAAGCCCAGTGGCTCCTGCTCCGAGCAGGCGAGGGGATGGTTGGAAGCAAGGGGCTGCGGCTTCTCACTGCGCATGTGGAGCTGGAACCCCTGGAATGGCCTTCTAGCCACCCAAGGATGGCATCAGAGTTGTCCTCAGCCCTTCAGAGAAGCCATTATCTTGAAAAGGAGAACTGGAGTTACAGGCTAGGCATTGTCCCCGCTGACTTCAGTTAGCATCCTGGCCTCCAATGTCATATTTAGGGTGGGAATTTCCTGAAACGGCAACTATCTGAGAACCCTTCTGCAATTCAGCTTATGCCTGCCAGATTTGCAGTCAGGCAGACATTGGCTTGACCCCATGCGGTGTGCTCTCGGGGCCCTCACAGACCCTCTCTGAGCTCAGACCTGAAAGATGAGTGCCCCAGGCAGAGGGAAGAGCCAGCACAAAGCCTCCATGGCAAAAATGAGCTTGTGTTCAGGGAACATTGATGAAAAGGGGTAATAAAAGGCTGTTTCCTCCTACAGCTGCTCTGAGGGTCAGTGTAAACAGCTTCACCCCCCACTTTGGAGGAAAAGGAGGTGATGCTACCCTGAGCAAGATCAGTACCTCTGGGGTGGGGGCAGTTGCCTCTCCTAAGCAAGGGCCCCCCCCCCCTTCCCTATTCCCTGCGCTGCTTTAATCCCCACTGAAATTGGCCTGGTCTATGTAGGGGGAAATTTAAAAAATACTTATTATTATTTTTAAAGATTTTATTTATTTATTTATTTGTCAGAGAGAGAGAGAGAGAGAGAGAGATTGTGCACAAGCAGGGGAAGTGGGAGGCAGAGGCGGAAAGCAGGTTCCACATTGATCAGGGAGCCCAATGCATGGCTTGATCCCAGGACCCCAGGACCATGACCTGAGCCGAAGGCAGATGCTTCACCCACTGAGACACCCAGGTGCCCCTAAAAATACTTAGTTTTAAGTTTTGCTTTGACAATAGCAGAGAAAATAAGTTGAGCCTATTTTCCAGAGGCAACCTTCCTAATTCTTGGGAAGAATTTAATTCCTATCTTTTTAATAATAATTATTTTCACATAGTTGAGAAATCATCATATATAATTTTTTTTTCTCCTCCTACCAATTTGTTTGTTTCCTGGCCTGCCACTCCCTGTAAAAGGCGCAACATATGGTGCAGGAATTTTCCTCCACCCAGGGTTTGGAAATCATTCAAAATGATTCTTTGGCCACAGTTGGCTGAAATGTGTGCTTTATTTTATGAAAGCTGCTACTTAGAGTCAGGGGCCATAAAACTGAACATAGTCCAGGGAACAGACTGGCTCCTGCAACAACCAATCTCCCTTTTCACAAGGGAACACTACAACCCAAACACGTGCCCATTGAATCCAAAATGCCCATGGTAATTAGCCTCAGTCCTTCTCCCCTTCTTTTTGCTTATTTGCCTATTTCCTGTTTTCTACAACGAACAGGTAATACTTGTATAATAAAAATTTTTTTAAAACTCTGTAAACCAAAAATAAAAAGGACAAATAGAAGGCAAAGCATGTTATGTGTGGCGTGACCTACCGTGTTGCAGAGCGAGGACTTGGTCCAGTGAGCAAGCAAGCTGGGAAATACTGAGTTAAAGTTCACTGGACTTCGTCCCTTCAGGACTTCTCAGAGCCTTTAAGACACTGAGGAGTATCATGATCTTAAGAGCATGTGATAGCTAGCAATGTTATTAACCCTGTTCAATCTCTGAATCTCCCTCTTGGGAGCAGTATCTCTGCTCACCGGTTATCTGTGGGACACACTTTAGAAAACCCTATTCTGAAGCGCTGGCTGAGTGCAGAATCAGAGAAATGCTCAAGAGTTATTCATCACATTCTAACGTGATGGGCATAAGTGAATGAAGCTGTGTTTAGTGGGGAAATTTGGGACCCTGGCAGGGCTCAGACCAGGAACTCTGCTGGGGTCTCCCTGGTAGATTAAGAAGTGTGGCTGGATCCCTTATGGGGTTTATTATCAATGAAGAGATCTGGAAAATAGAAAGACATTCCTAGACATTTGCTTTGTAGGATTACTGAGCTTGTGGTTAATAAACAGAAGGCACATGCATTCCAGGGGCATAAAATAAGCCTGCAAATGAAACACCCCAAAGGAAAATACAAGGAATAAGGGGGAATATGTGCAACGGACAGGTCAATGGTGCCCATATCCCAGCGGCCTCAACGTAGCAAGGGCTGGACCTCCATCTGCCTAAATCTGCATCTCGCCCCGAGGACCCCCCGGGGGCCGCCGGAGCCTGCGATAGCAAGCAGGCCAGGGGTGTATAAGAATTGATGAGGAGCAGCTTGCAACCCACGAGAGGCTCCCCTGCCTCTCCGGCTGGATGGCCGCCGTGCGGAGTCCACACTGGCTGCCAGCTCCGCAGTGGCTGGATTTCCAGTTGCCCATAGTGACCTCTAGTTCGATACCACACCCGTCATTAGCTGCATTCCCGTCCCTGCCTCTCTTGCCCTAGGAAGACAAGCGTAAGTCCTGCAGAAATTTCCTTCCTGGCGAGATGATTACAAAGAACACCCGTTTTCCTGCGTTTCCGTCGTTCTTCCAAGGAAGGTTTGCCTCCCCCGGCCGGCTGAGGACAGTTCCACCTTACTTCCGACAGGGGGCAGCATTTAGTTTTCTATCCGAGCGAGGTCTATTCCGGGGCTTGCAAACGACTCAGGCTCAAAATAAAGAAAAACAAATTGAAATGAGGATTTTAATCACTGTGAAGGGGAATGAAAGGCTGTGTCAGCGTTTCCATGGTAAAAGCCGCCTTTCTGGGATTTATCATCCCAGCTGTAAAAATCCGCTTTATGCTAGGATTTGGCAAGAGCAAGTCTTCAGTCACTTAAAACCTATATATTTTTAAAGATTCTACTTTCAATCAAGTCGGAAACGTGACTCTGTAAAAATGGCACGGAATGCTCCTCTGCCCCTTGTGGCTGCCAACTGTGCCCGCTGCTTCCTTCCTGCCAAATCCGCTCAGCACAGGGTCCTGGCAGCCGCAAAGGCGCGGCCTCTGGACCTCGCCAGGAGCCCTTTGCATTTTGGAAATGGTCACACAGAGGAGAAAGCCTTGACTTTGTGGAGACAAAGTGGTGGTGTTGGCGAGGTCCCGGGTGTGGGGCTGTAGGGGGCTGTTCTCTGAGCACTGGCAGGCTTGCCCCTCTCCCGCACCCCAGGTCCCAGGGTCAGCCAGAGGAAGGAGGGAGGTGCCCAACCACACAGCACCCCGGGCTCCTGGGCTTTTGAGGCTGAGGCCCCCATGACATCATAGTGGAAGAGTCTCAGGCTGAGTTAACCTTGGACTCATTCTGATTTTAGCTTGCGGTCTGAGCGCTGGTGATAGGACGAGAGCACAGAGCAGCTAGATCACATTATCCGCCCAAAGAGGAGGCAGTTTGTGTAAAACTGGGCCCAGTCTGAACCTTTGTCACTTCACATCAGCCACCTCTGCTTGATCTCAAATAAGACCGAATTTACTGAAACTTTAGTGTGTCCTTTATTTGAAACAGGGGTGGGGACTTGGGGGGGTTGGTGAGCAGAGGGCTCTTCATCATGAAAGAGAAAAAGTAAGAGCAGAACAGTTACTTTTTATGATCTGAAATTATTTTTTAAATCTTTTATTTTTTATTAACATATAATGTATTATTAGCCCCAGGGGTACAGGTCTGTGAATCATCAGGCTTACACACTTCACAGCACTCACCATAGCACATACCCTCCCCAATGTCCATAACCCCACCACCCTCTCCCAACCCCCCTCGCCCCAAGCAACCCTCAGTTTGTTTTGTGAGATTAAGAGTCTCTTATGGTTTGTCTCCCTCATGATCCCATCTTGTTTTATGAAATGATTTTTTTTTTTAATTAAGATTTTATTTTTTCATTTACCAGAGAGAGAGAATACAAGCAAGGGGCGTAGCAGGCAGAGGGAGGTGAGCAGAGATCCCCACACTGGACTCGATCCCAGGACCCTGGGATCATGACCTGGGCTGAAAGCACAGAGTTAACTGACTGAGCCACCCAGGTGCCACTGAAATGAATTCTTAGTCTGTGCCAGCTGGTGTTTAACAGGTTTGAAGCATTAGCAATTTAATCTCCCCCCTCCTGGCAGAGGAAGTGGTGGATACTGTTATTTCCATTTTAAAAATGAACGAATGGCATTCAGAGGTTGGGGAACTCACCGCTCATAGAGTCCCAGGTGAGTAGGTGGCAGAACGGGTGCTTGAAGTTGGGTCACTAAGCTCTGGGTATTGCACTGGAGAGAGGTCCTAAGTCCCCTCCCCTGAAACAGGACAGAAGCAAGACACTGAGATCCCATGGCCCATCTTCTTACCCTTCCCTGGGCTGTGAACAGCATGGCCCAGAGCTTGTTAAGCCCCAACACAGCAGATTTCCTGCTATTGAGACTGACGATGGCTGCAGAGGGCAGGGCTGGGGGCAATGGCGGAACTCTAAAGGCACAGATTTGTTTTCAACACTAACATCTCTTAAATGCTTTCTGTCCCCCAGGCACAGTCGGAGGGGCTGTATGTAATATGTTGTCTCATTCACAAGTGCTCCCAGCAGCCGCCTGAGAAAGCTACTGGTATTGCCCCCATTGTATAGGTGAAGAAACTGAGGAAGAGAGAAACAGAATCCTGTGCAAGGTCACATGCAAGCCAATAGAAGGTGGGGAGGAGATTCTGACCCAGGCAGCTTGACTCCCAAACCAGGCACTGCTGCAGGGGTTGGGGGGAGGGGAGCGTCCCTAGGCTCAGAGTGTCCAGGCAAAGCCTGTGTGTTCTCTGGAATCCTAATCCTAAGTAGGCTAGGCTGGACAGAGCTTCAAGCCGGCTGGACAGAGCTTCAATCCAGCTGATCAAGCAAGCTTATCTTCATGTTGACCAAGCTGGTTCTACAATAGCTGAGGTGGCCACCTTAGGATGTCCTCCTCCCCTCCAAAGGGAGAGCCAGAATGGGCACCCAAGTCCCATTCTGCAGGAGGCAGGGCATCATGACAGAGCCTCACACTGGGCAGGTGAGTCAGGGTCCTGCACTTTGTCCCTATGGTGACTCAGGGCCAGAGCTGTGCCCCGGCAGGGCCACTGCAGGCTGTCCTGTGTCCCTTAGCTCTTCCAGGTTCCACACTCCCTCATCTCTCAGTTCAGAGAAGGAAAGAGATAACAATAGCTTGGGGTAGGGCAGGCAGGATCCCTGGTTCTAAAGTGCATTCTGAAGCAGAGAAACTCATTCTTGTTAGGATAAGAGTATCATCCACACTACGCCAGGAAACCGGGACTGGGTGAGCAGCCATCCAGGGCAGGGGCGCCCCTGCTGCTCAGGCCGCAGTACCCCGCCGCACTAAGGAATTTTGGTGAGGATTCTCCCACTTCGGCGCTGGTCTAAGATGGTTCTCCACTGGCACTTAGCAATATTGGCTTACAATATTGGCTTCCATGGGATGGAACCTTCCGAAGAGTCCAGACCTGACACTGGGGCTGGGGGAGGGGGGAGAGGGGAGAGGAAGGGGCAAATGAGAACAGAAGAAGAGCAAAAATCGGGAATGAAAGTGAGACTTTACTACTGGCTTTACAAAAACAAGGGTTTTTAAGGGATTGCTACGAACAATGGAATGCCTGCAAATTAGGTAACCTACATGAAATGAATGAATTTCTAGAAAGGCAAAAGCTATAAAAATGGACTTGGGAAGAAATAAACATTCTCAACAGACTTAAACTGAATGGAGAGCCTGGATCAGAAAGACTGAAAATCTCCCCTCAAAGAGAGGCTCAGGCCCATATGTCTTCATTGGTGAATGATACCAAATATTTGAAGAATAAAAATTAATGCTTCACAGAGTCTTTCAAAAACTAGAAGAGGAAGGAGTACTTCATAACTCATTAAATGAAGCCAGTATTAACCTGATACCAAAACCCTCTAATACAGATTCTGTGTAGTGCCTATCAGAACACCAGCTTGCTTTTTCCAGAACTTGACGACAGACTGATCCTAAAAATCATATGAAAATACAAGGAACACAAAAGAGCCCAAACAATCCTGAATAAGAAGAAAAAGCTGGGGGGAATTACACATTCTTGTTTCAAAACTTACTATAAGGCTATAGTTGGGGCATCTGGGTGACTCAGTCAGTTAAGCATCTTTCTTCGGCTCAGGTCATGGTCCCAGGGTCCTGGAATCCAGCCCCACATTGGGCTCCCTGCTCAGCAAGGAATCTACTTCTCTCTCTGTTCCTCCTTCCCATGTTCTCTATCACACACACTCTCTCTCAAATAAATAAATAAAATTTTTAACATATACAAATAAAGCCATAGGCATTAAGCCAGCATGGTATTACCATAAGAATAGACCATTAGATCTGTAAAATAGAATCGACAGTCTAGAGATAAGCCCTTACCCTTATGCTCAATTGATTTTCAACAAGGGTGCCGTAACAGTTCAGTGGGTAGGAATAGTCTTTTCAACACACTGTGCCAGCACAGCCGGAGAGCCCCATGGAAAAGAATGAGTGTGGATCCGTACCTCACATTTTACACATTATTCAAAATGAATAATAGACCTAAATGTAAGAGCCAAAACTATAAAAATCTTAGAAGAAAGCATAGAACTAGATCTTTGTGACTTTGGATTAAACAATGGTTTCTTATGTGTGACACAAAAAACCACAGTTCATGAAAGTGAAGACAGGTCAGTTGGGCTTCACCAAGATCAAAACTTTTTGCAGCAAATGGTACTTTTACAAAATGAGAAGACAACCCACAGAATAGGAAACAAATTTGCCAATTGTATATCTGATAGGGGACTCATATCCTGACTACATATGAACTCTTACAACTTGATAATCAAAAGACAAATAACCTAACTTGAAAATAAGCAAAGATCTGAACAGACATTTCCCCAAAAGAGACAAATAGCTAATAAGCACACAAAAACATGTTCCATAGCTCAGTCATCCTTAGCCATTGGAGAAATGTAAATCAAAATCATCATGATGTCGCTTCGCATCCACCAGGAGGGCTATAATCAAAAGGACAGACAGCAGGTGTTGGTAAAGATGTGGAGAAACTGGAACCCTCCTATGCTGCCGATGGGCGTGTCAAATAGGGTGGCCATTTTGGAAAATAATTGGCAGTCTCTCAAAAAGTTAAACGTATTGTTTCTAGAGGCCCAGCCAATCTACCTCTCAGAGAATAAATAAAAACATATGTTCACACAAAAACCTGTGCACAACTTCTCATAACAGCATTATTTATCACAGTCAAACTTGAAAAAAACCAAGTATCTATCAATTGATAAATGGATTAAAAACTACGGACTAGCCACACAATGGAATATTACTTGTCAATGAAAAGGAATGCTGTACTTACTCATGGTACAACGTGGACAAACCTGGAATACTTTAGGTTAAGTGAAAGAAGGCAGACACAAAAGGCAATAGACTGTATGCATTCTGTTTATAAGAAATGTCCAGAATAGGCAAATCCACAGAGACAGAAAGCAGGTGAATGTCTGCCAGAACTGGGAGAGGAGGAAGGATAAGGGAGTGACTGCTAATGTGCATGGGGTTTCTCTCTGGGATGATGAAAATGTTCTAAAATTAGATACTGGTGATGGTTGCTCACTCTGAATATAAACTAAACTGACTAAACTGGGCACTTGAAGTGGATAGTTTATGGCATGTAAGGGTCAATAAAGCTGTTAAAATTCTAGGGGATTAGTTTCAGCTATTATGATAAAAGAATACAATGGATTCCTTGGTAACTCCTTAATGCAGGGTATGTACATTGATATGGGAAGTTCTCCATAATATAGTGAGGAGGGGGAAGCAGGTTATGATTCATGACAACATGACCTCAGTTTTATAGAAATAAACAAAACACATACGTGCACTTCTGTGTGTGTGTGTGTGTGTGTGTGTGTGTAAAATAAGATTTGGAAGGATATATATGAGAAGAGTGATTTTCACTGAGTACCACATCATAAACTGCTCTTTTTCAAATTTTTATTTAATCTTTGAAAAATAAAATCCCATGGCATAAAAGTCAAAAGCTCTAAAAGATTATCTAGTGAAAATCTTCAAACCACCCCATTCTCCTTCTAGGTAGCAACTAATATTACCAGTCACCTGAATGTTCTTTGGGAGAGTGTGGCCCACATGGGGCCTGTTGTGCACACTGCTTAGCACCTTCCTGTACTAACTTCACTGTGAATCTTGTCTATACAGAGTTATAACGGGAGTCCTTGCTCTTCTCTTTATGGTTTAGTAGCTCTCCATTCAGCAGATGGACTGTTGAAAGATCACAGTCATGTATTTCTTGTTTCTGCCCTTAACAGGTATTTGACTCGGAATCAGAAAGAGACTAGGCTATTTCTCCCAAAGAAGTGCATGTACTGGGGATTCAGATCTAAGAAGAGTGGGTGGGGTGGAGTGGGGGCAGCAGAGGGGTTGCATGTGGAGCCCGAGAACCCTAGCCCTGAGAGCAGAAGGAGAGCAGAAAGAAGGGGCGCCCTCTGCCACCGGGGAGGACCCTGGGAGAGATGCCTGGACTGAGCCAGGAGTCCCCATAGCATTTAAGAATCACTCCTCCTTCCTTTTCCCAGCTAATCCCCCCAGATACGTGGAAAAGCAGCATCATGTCCCCAGGGCTGCTCTTGCCTTGGCTGCTCCAGTAATCTCTCCCTGCCCCCCCCGACCCCCAACCCAGCTCTAAATAGGACTTTCTGCCCTTGAGCACACACTGTAGGGCTTGAGAGCCCTCTGGGAACTTTATCTTATACTCTTTCTAGAGCTTCTTTGGTCGTTAAACCTCCACCATGCAGAAACTTGGGAAATTGCCTGGCTTTGATTCCAGCTTCCCCCTTCCGCACTGTGTGACCTGAGCCAGTATCCAGTCTTTCTGCGGCTTGGTCTCTTATCTCACAGCAAGTGGAAGGGGGAAGATTTAGCCACCTTTGTTGTCTTCCTGGCACCGAGGGAGGGCTCCCAGATGGCACTCCATGTGTTGGCTGCCCACAGCCCTTCAGGGAGCAGAGAGAAAGGCCAATTGTGTGGAGGGAGGAGCTAAAGGGATGGGGAGACAAAGAGCCCCTCAGTGAATGACCTATTCCTTCATCTTCATCTGTCCTCCCTGTCCTTCTTGCCCTGTGCTTGTTCAGCTTCTGGAAAGCATTTCCTACTGGCCCTCCCTGGTTGCATCCAGCCCCTCTGGGGCCAGAAAGAGGAAGAGAGAAAGAGACTCTCGTAGAAGCTATTCTTACTGTGTGAAGGCCCGCTCCTCGTCAAGTTCATGCCCAGCACTCTGGGTTTTTTTTTTTTTTTTTTTTTTTTTGCTTACTGCTTACTGGATGAAAACAAAAATAAAATGCTTCAGATCTTGTGGTTGCCTTACCACTTTCCTGTTATTTCTTCAGATGAGATCTCCCCTTCCCCACCCCTCATCCCCCCCACCACTTGGCCTCACCCTAGTGGGCCTCAGGAAACTTTCACAGTGCCGGTTCCTGGCTCACCACTTCCTGGGTTCTGCAAGTGCAAACTTCTCTCTCTCTTTGTCATTGAGCTTGTTTATTTGTAAATATTCTTACCTTCTATGCTTCCTGACACCTATCCCTGAGGACCCTGACTTCAGAGGTTCTAGCAAGAGCTACCTCTCCTTCCTGTGGGCTGGGCATGAACACCAGGCTCTTGGCATCCTGGGTCTGGACCAGCATGTGGCTGTGGTGACAGCTCAGCCTGCCTCGCTGGGGCAGGTTTGCTGACAATTTCTGATTAATAAGTTGTCAAAATGAAAAAGGAGTCATCAGACCCAATATCCCAGCTGAGGAAGAAATTCGATTTCTGTAAGTTGGCCCAGAATAAAGACCAGGTATTTTCTTCCACAGGAGTTCACACTTGACCAAGTTCAGAAGGAGGAATTGTCTTGTAGAGGCTCAATCTGGATCTGGAGACAGGGCCTCAGGACCCATCATTCCAATGAAAACAACCCAAGTATGCACAGGGATTTTCACTGGGGCATCTCTAAGAGCTTTACAAATAACAGCAAATCTTCACAGAAGAGAGGCCGGCAGATAGGAAGGGATATGAAGGAGGCTTCTCTCTTTGAAGATGGAGGTACCAAGACAAGAAATGATTTATCTGAGAGCATGAAATGCCAATGACCAAGAAAGGGAATGCTTTTCCAAGCACCTGATTGAATGCACAATTATTTGATGCCTACCAATTACTTATTTGAAATAATGCTGACTAACAGCATCTATCAAGCACCTTTTATAGGCTGGGCCCTGGGGACGATAGTTTGTGTAATTCATCCTCATCGTATTCTTAAATGTTGGTACCATTACTGTGCCCATTTTACCAAGAAGATTCAGAGTTTCCATGACTCACTTAGGTTACATGACTGGCAAGGGAAGGAGCTAAGACCATAACCAAGCTCCCTCTCTGCCAGAGCCAGTCCCTTCCTCTGTCCTACTCCTCATTCTAGTATGCAGTTGTAAATATGTTAACAACCTCAAAAATGTCCCTGCTCTTTGATCCAACAATCCCATGTCTGGTAAACTGTTCATATGCAATAATTCTGAATGTGGGATAAGTGTCCTACAGTTCAGGATGCTAAGGACACACTAATGTGTACCCTTCTTCTCCCTCAAATCCCACTGAAATTATAGAATAAACACAGAAATAAAAGTAAAGTCCTAGTGGTTGTGGATGGTCAGGAAGAGTGGGGGCATTGTTCAGAAGAAAGAGGAATTTTCTGGAAAATAGAAGATTGATGAGTTGAAGGGGAAGCTGTAATGCTTCAGAGCTGAATGCACAACATCACAGGTGACTTCTCCCTGGAGAGTTTCAGAAGGAGGGCAACAAACACTGGGTGCAGGAGTGAGCAGGCAACGGATGGGAGGGCGGTTGAGCTAGTTCCTTCCCACTGTCCACCATCTGTTCCCCTGCACACACACAGTCACCTGAGGCCAGCTCCTGTATCCCAGACCGCACTCCTGGCCAGCCAAATGGGATTCTCGTGGGGGTAAAGAAGTGCCCCTCAGCCACCACCCAGATGGTCTGCCCAGATGTTCATCTACAAGTATCAACAGACAGCCAAGAATTGCCAGACATTTCCGAAAAGCCAGAATCTGAAAGAAGTGCAAAAATAGAACTGACTCCAAGAAAACAGAATTAATACCTAAAACAGAAGAAAGCTTTAATCAAAGTGAGTATCCTTGAAAGAGATAAGTGACTATCCTATCCATTTAAAAAAATATAATAAAGCCACTATAAGAAATATACCAATTTCTTGGAAATTAAAGCCATGATTGCCGAAATTTTAAAAATACAATACACGGGCTACATAGACAAATGAAAGCCAAACTGGTAAACTGGGAGTTCAAGCTAAGGGATTTTCCAAAAATATGTCAGAAAAAAAAATAAAGAGGTGCCATCATTTACTAAGTTATGGGGTATGAAGTATAGAATTAGACATTGATACATCTTTCTTATGGGAGTTCCAGAGGAGACTCAGAGAACACAGAGAGTAGATAGAAGGAAATAAAAAAAAGATAGAGTAGAAGAAAATGTCCCAGTGCTGAAGAAACACTTCAGGTAGAAAAGGACCCAGAGGGAGCTGAGCAAGAATAAAGCAAGTTTCTAAAACTCAGTTTTCAAAAAAAGACAATGAATCTCCTAGAAAATGGATTCAGAGCATAGATAATTCATAGAAGATACATATCATCAGGGAAATATAAGTACTTTATACCCATGAAACTGGCATACATGAAATGCCACAATATCCTGTGTTGATGATATGATAAATCAGCAATTTCACAAATGTCATTTATTATAGCCTGCCAAAGGGCATGTTGGCAGAAGCTGTGAAAACCTTAAATGTAATTCAACACTTACATTTCTAGGAATCCATTCTTTAAAAAAAAAAAAAACAAAACTTCCTTTATTTATTTTAGAGAGACAGAGAGAACATGTGTGAGCAGGGGGAGAGGGAGAGGGAGAGGGAATCTAAAGCTGACTTTGTGCTGAGCATGGAGCCCAATACAGGGCTCGAACTCATGACCCTGAGATCATGACCTGAGCCAAAATCAAGAGTAGGATGCTTAACTGACTGAGCCCCTCAGGCACACTTTTAGGAATCCGTTCGGTAGAAATTTTCACCCATATCCACCAAGACCTGTAGATAAAGATGTTCATTGGGCCATTGTTTGTAACTGTGACTATTGGAAATCATGTAAGTGTTGATTAACAGAAACATAAATTACAGTGTGTGAGTGTGTACATTATGCACGTGTGCACCCATCATGGAGTTCCATGTAGCCACCTGAAAGGATGAGGAGGTAGATGTTTGCGCTCTGATAGAAGATGATTTCCCAGTGAAAAACTATCAGCGTTGAGATTATGGGGCTACTTTCTTCTTGCCAGGGTTTCTTCAGCTCAGGGAAGAAGCTTCCCTTGACTATTCTTTGATTATTTTGTTTCTTCCTCCTTATCAGATGAATGCTCAAACTTTGAGAACTGTTTCTCTTAATTTTGCCCTCATATCTGCCACATCTTTGCTTATTTATGTGCCCTTTTTAATAGAAACCTCAACCAGATTTTACAAGAAATAACTTGTTCTTCAGTTGTTCCGTTCTCAACTACTGAGTTTAAAATAATTTTTAATAGTCAAACTTTTATTTCCACTGTCTTTGTTTCAATTTTCATATCGACCTGGTCTTCAATGGCTGCAATGTTCTCTTCAATTCTTCCAGGGATATTAATTGCATTTGCAAATAGTAAAGTCTCCTTACATTTGCTTTGTTAACTTTGTTTCCTGAGAAGTTGGGTCCAACTACCTGTAGGGCCAGAAGCCTATCTTTTGTGATGCTGGCTCTTAAATACTTTGCTTTCCTGCTTCTGTCTGCCCTCACATCAGCAAGCAATCTAAATTTTGATGGTCCAAGAGTTGTCTAGGGCGTGGGGATTTGGATTCTCTGCACACTTCTGTATAAGTTGATAGCCATTTGGAGGATGATTTGAAAATACCTTTAAAATCTAAATGTGTATGACTTTTTTTTTTTTTTTAAGTAGGCTCCATGCCCAGCATGGAGACCAATATGGGGTTTAAACTCATAACCCTGAAATCAATACCTGAGCTGAGATCAAGAGCTGGGCACTTAACCAACTAAGTCACCATGAGACTCCCCTAAATGTATAATCTTTGATTTAATCGTTCCTCTTTCAGTTTTGGAAGTCTAGAGAAATACCCATGTGCATAGAGATGTTTACTGCAACTTTGTTTGCAGATGTGAAAATAAAATAACCAAAGAAATCTACACACAAAATCAGTGTTTCCACAGGTACTTACATGTCTGAATAAATGCATAGAAAACAGTGAAGGTCAAGGACCAAACTGATACGAGCTCTTATCCCTGTGTAGCACTGAGATTGAGATTGAGGTTTATTGTTTACCTATTAGTAAGAACATATTAACAAACAAATGGCCGAGATAGCTCTGAACAGGCTCCCAGGATAGGCACCAGCTCCAGGTTCTTGCCTAGAAGGCAAGTCCCCAGGGTCTGGCTTGAGTTCAGTGTGTGGGTGGAAGGTGTGTCCCACAGAGGATGTGATCACAGAGGACATAGGCATTGAGCAGGAGTTTTTTCCTAAAGCCCCGTTTTTACCAGGAACATTTTAACTTATTTATGGGGATACCTGAGAAATAGTTTCCACAATTTTCATCTCTCATGATAATCTGTAGAACAGGGACTCCATAGTCAACTAGCTAGGGCAATGTTCTACGCTGTTCTAGGTTTGGAACCCTCCAGGGAGTTTCACAGGTGAAATCTGAAACCAGTCACATATGGAGGGCAGGGAGAGATAAAGGAGGAGGCCAGCCACCCCAGGTTGGGAGGTGGCAGTTTTAATAAGCAAAGGGAATTTACATACGAGGCTAGTCTTGTGGGGGGGCAACAAGATGAGTGGATCCCCACATTCACCCACCACATTGTAAAAGTTTACATATAGAGAGGCACTAAGTGGGCTCATTCACATATACCATGCAAGTGTTCTCAGCACTGCATCACATCTCAAGGCTGTGTGTTTGGAGCAGACTCTGGTAGCTGGAAAGGCAAGGGGACCCCACTTTCCAAAGACAGGGCAGAGCTGAGGACTTCCAAGTGCCTGCGTCCAGCTCACAGATCATCTGGCTGTCATGGCTTTGCAATGACCTTTCCCAGCAACTGTAGACATTAGGCTATTAGAAGCTCCACAGCCATAGTTCAGACATCTGTGAACTTAACGCTTCCCAAACTTATTTAACTCTGGGACTACACCACCTTTTCTCTAGTAATAGCAATTAACATCTTGGAAACCCACTTTCATTAATAATGTGTGCCTCTTCCCATTCCCTCCTGGCGACCCCCATATCCCTACAGTAATGTACAAGAATGGGGCGAGTTTAGGAGGTTTGCACAGGTACTTGGAGAGAGAAGGAAAGGTGGGACAAGGTTTTGGGGCTCTTAGGCCCTGGTCCTTTCTCCAGACCTCTGGACCAGTGTTTAAATTTCCTGAAGGATCTGTGCCACTGGGAGGTTAGATTCAAACTCTGGCCACTGGGGCTCCCAAAGGAATGCAGCTGGGGTCCTGGGGCAGATGCTCACGTTCTGCACAGCTGCTGGCAGCAGCGGGTGAGGGGAGTCCTGGCTGGGTGCCTTCCTGGGCAGGAGACAAAGACACAGGAGAAGAAGAGTGTGAGCTTCCTTTCCAGAAAGACCCGAGTGAGCTGCAAAGAGAGACATGGAGTTCTTCACGGCAAGAAGAGCAACCGCGGTGAAATATGGGCTGTTCCCATTAATGAGAATCCACTGTACCCACTAAGTGGTGTAATTCTAGTTATTTTTTAAAAGGTGGTTGCAGGTCTTTCTGTATTTTAGGGCTCTTCTGACCAACATGGTTGCTACTAGCCACATGTGGTTATCGACCGTTTGAAAAGTGGTTAGTCTGAACTGAGATGTACCATACGTCCAAATACATACCAGATTTAATATATCTTGTCACATACCAGAATTAAACTATCTCATTAATAATTTTAAATTGGGTAAATTTTGAAATGATAACCTTTTGGATAAATTAAGTTAAACAGAGAATATTAAAATTAATCCTACCTGTTTCTTTCTTTCTTTTGAACAGGATTTTATTTATTTATTTAGAGTGGGAGGGGGGGTGTAATGGTGGGGAGGGCAGAGGGTGAGGGAGAGAGAATCCCAAGCAGACTCTGTGCTAAGTGTGGAGCCCAAAGCAGGGTTCGATCTCATAACACTGAGATCATGATCTGAGACAAAATTGAGAGTCGGATGCTTAACCGACTGAGCTGCCAAGGTACCCTATTTTAAGTGTAGCTACTGGAAATTCAGTGGAAGCCAGCTAGAGAGAAAACTGCCTTTTGGTTTGAGAAAACAAGTTTTTGGACCCAAACCTGGGGAAGACTCTGAGGCAGATGGGAGGTCAACTGCTTTGTAAAAGAAAGTAGAAAAAAGGGAAAGTAACAGAATGGACCAGGACAGGTGAGTATTGCCCCGGGCCAGGTTCAGGGGAAGGGAAATGGAGGCAGGGTGGGAGGGAGGCCCAGGATTGCGGCCAGCCATAGCTAGAGACCAGGGAGACAGATGGCTGAGAAAGGGCTCCCTGAGTCCCTGAAGCAGGGCCAGCAGTGAATTTTGCTCCGGGTGGGGTCTGTAGGTAAATTTAAATTTTTCCCTTTCTCTGCTTTGGGACTCCTCTGATGTAGGACTCCCAAGGACAGACTGCATGGGGCGGGGGGAGCGCTGTCCACGTGGGGTCAAAGCAGGGCCAGGTAAGGACAGTGATGCACAAAGCCAAGGCCTGACAGCCAGAGGTGAGGAGAGAAGGTGAGAAGCAAGGGTAGAGACTGAAAGGTCAGACCACTATGAGGACAGCGTGACGCCCGGAAATCCTTGCACGGGTCCACCAGAGCCTTGGGCTTCTGGCGGGGACACACAAGGCAGCTAAGAGTTTCATTTGGGTCTTGAAAGGAAGGATCACCCTAAGAGGCTGGCCAATGCCAGGATGTTGTACTATCCTCAGGCATGCTGGGCAGTGGGGGTTTGGGAAGTCCGGCCGCAGTGCTGGCTGAAAGGTGAGGACATGCAACAAGCTAGGGTGAAAATCCAAGCTAGTGAATCACGGGGAAATGTCTCCGGGACATGCTGTCCGATGATCAGAGCAGCATGGTGTCCTCACCGGTGGGAAACGCGTTCCCCACCTGCCCCTCCGGAGACACCCACTCCCTTTCAGCCTGCTTTGCGCTTCAGGAGGCTGGCAGGCGAAGTGGACACATGGTAGCCTCCTCGCCCCACAACTTTGGGCAGGCACTGGCCAGTGGGGGCCCTGCTGAAGGTCCAGAGGGTGGGAGGGAGTGAGGGGGAGGCACCGAGTTCCTGGTCCTTTCCTGTAGTCTTATGGGCAACTGTCCCTCTACCTTGAGCCTCCTCCACAAGGTTCTCCCCTTCTCTCTCAGCATCTGCTCCTTCCCCTCATCCCTGCTGCTAGGGCTCACCAGGGGCACCAGCCCGGGGCTATTGCACCGTCCTTGTGTTTCCAGTCTGCCATTCGCTTCCGACAGAGACCCTGGCAGATCTACAGGACATACCATATGCTAACTTTTGTGCACTTAAGGGAGGAGGCAGAGTGAAAATACACATTGGAATTTGCATAAAAATACGAGATTCCACTTTCATGAGGGATCTTGAAAACCAAACACACAAACAGAAACAAAATCCTAAATACAGGCAACAAATCCGTGGTTGCCGGAGGAGTGGGGGGATGGGTGAGATAGACTAGGGGATTAGGAAGCACACACTTGCAGTTATTTAACAAGAAAGGAACTGGTAAGAGTAGCTTATCACAGGGGCACTGGGGGAGGAAACAGTGAGCTACTGCAGAGGGGCAGTTGGATTTCTCATCCTGTCTCATTGCTATTATTTTGATTTTTGAACATGTGACTTCTTTATCCATCAGACAAAATTAACCTGGAAAGAATCTGCCCCACCTCAAGTCGGATTATAGAGGGGTGTCCGATTAAGTCCATCTAGACCTTTCACTGAGGAAGCTCCAAATCCGGAGCGGGAAAAGCCAGGGCGTGGAGGAAGCGGTTTTTCTGAGTTGGTTCCGTGGAGCACCCCGCCTGCTGCGTTGCCTCCTCCTGACTTGCTAGGTAGGGCTCCAGCCGCCGCCACGTATTCAGGAGAGAGAGCAAAGCCAACTTACACAGGAAAGCTGATCTGGAAAACAAGGGAATCCTTGGAGGGACAGAGGCTGTGCTGCTCACTCCAAAGTACGGCACAGTCTGTGGGTTTTGCTATTGGAAACTTCCAGAAGGCCTAGTAAGATCCATTCCTTTGGCTAACTTGCCATGTGAAATGGACCAGGCACGTGCCCTGAGCTTGGAGATTCCCCTTCCTTACTAGATTCCCCCCACCCCTCCCCTCCTATTTTCGGTAAGTGTGTCCTCTGGGCCTCTCATGAGGGGGCCAGAGATGCAGAGCTCAAGCCACACTTGGAGAGGCACTTCTGGCGACCTCGGCCCTCGGCCTCTCATAAAGGGAACTTTGACCTTTGCTATTTGTCAGCTTTGTGGAATAATCAGAGGAACCGACTTGGGAACAAAGCTCACATTCACAAAGCTTAGCGCTCATTCCCTTATTATATATAGTCCTCCGAGTCACCATTACGAGGCAGGGAGAGGCCAGATGCTATTATAGCCTTTAGCCAGAACAGAAGGGTAATGACCTGCTTTGTGTCATGCATGAGTCATGAGCGGAGTGGGGTCTCAACCCTGCTCTCTGGACCCTGGCGCAGCCCCCTGTCCTGGCCCTCAGTGGCGGGAGGAGAGAACGCGCGCATGTGCACACACTCTGGAGGGCGCTCTTTCCTCCTTCCCAGGCCTCCCCGGTTGCTGTGGGAAGGTGGACGGAAGATGCACAGATGGGTCCAGCAGTTACTTGAGCAGTGTGACCTTGAGTTCAAGGTCAAAGATCTTCCCCCTTGGACGCACAGCTGCTCCACTGGCTATCATTCCTCCCCCTTGGGGATGTTGGCGCCATCCATGGCGGCATTGCCCAAAGTGAGCCCCTGGTCCAAAACATTTAGGAAACCTTGGACAAGTGACAGGGACAGTCCGTGCTTCCCTGAAGCATATTCCTCAGGGCCGTGGCAAAATATGACCTTGCTCTGGTAGTGTCCATCCAGGCTCGTTCATCAGTGGGGCCAAATCCGGGGCAGAGACTGGGACAGGTCAATTCTGTCACAGGAGACTCTGTGAGGAGATGGGGTCACCCTTCTCAGAGGCAGACCCAGGGCAGAAGGAAACGGTGTCTGAGGTGAAGGCTGTGGGGAGAGACAAACCGGAAGCAGGCTCTTCAGAAGGGTGCGGGAGAGGGCTAAGGTCCAACTGTCTCAGGCTTGCGGTTAGCTTGGGTGAAAGGCATGTCCCCAGTCTCCTCCACGTGCTATCTCTTTCCCCAGCGCCAGGCTCCAGGATCAATCATTTTCATGCACCCTCACAGTTTCCAGATGGACCCCTGACCCTCGGAGAGGTAAACTGCCCATGTTTGCACAGCCGGGAAATAGTCAAACTGGAATTTGAACCCTGGTCTGGCTGGAGCCGAACTGTTCCCACTCCCCAGAACACGCCCCCAAATTTACCCCCAGATCTGAGCAAGCTGTGGGGAGGGAAAGAGGAGGGACAAAGGGGACAAGCTCAGAGGCAGAGAGGAAGCAGTGAGGGTGAAGTGGAGAGCAGGAAATCCTGCGGGCGTGCACAGAACACCGTTAGCACATGTACTGAGCCCTTTCAACGTCAAGGCCAGGATGCTGCCCGAGAGAATGGCAAAGGAAAAGGGGTTTGTTTCTGCAGTTGGCCTTTAAAATACATTTTTCTTCACCAATGGGAGCCCTGGTAAACATCTGGATCTTCCTGAATTAAGCCTTTGACATTTAAGAAGATAATTTCAGGTAACAAAGCAAATAAGCTTCAGGCTTTGTAGCCAGAAGTCTCCTGACCTTGAGATCCAGGTTGTCCCTGCTTATTTGGTATCTGCATTTAATGAACTTGCTGGAAGATGCTCCAGAGATGAGCTGGCCATCCCGATGGAGCGTGACCAAACCAGGATACAAGAGGAAGGCAGGTCCAGCAAGAGCTGCTGATCATAAATCCAGCAGTGCCTACAGACAAGGTACCTGGATGTTTGGCCTTGTCTGACCCTTCTGCATTCCCTGTGAGCTCCCTCCGCAAGGGGGTCATGGAAGGTCCTGGAGCTATGTCCACTCTGGGGTATAGGACTCCCATCCCTTCTCCAGAGTTCCATAGGAAAAGTTGCCATGCAAGTCAAGCTGGAAATGCCCACCAGTTACTGTGACAGTCATCCCCAGCTCTGCCATGCCGGGTGACCTTGAGCAAGTTACTCCACTGTGTTTCTGTTTTCTCATCTGGAAAAGTTAAGCGTTATAATAACAAAACTTACCTCATGGGATCTTGATGGGAATACCATGTGGGGAGATACGCAAGGCCCTTGGAACAGTCCTGGGGCACCGAGTGTCCTGGGAGCGTGCTGGTATTACCTGTTCTGGCGAGCCTGTGGAGATCACATGGTGCAGGACGTGGGAGGATTTATTGCACACCTTCTGTGTGTCAGAGAGTTTCCACAGATGGTCTCCTTCAAAGCCTCCCGACAGTTCCTTGAGAAAGGTTATCGCCAAAGTTTACAGATAAGGACTCAGATAAATAACTTTGCCTAAAATCATGGAGTTTGGGGACTAGGAGTCAGGGTTGGAACACACATCAGTCTGGCTCCAACCTGAAGTATGCCGTACCTCCTCCCTGAAGCCCACCAGGCCTGAGTTCTCATTCCTGACACTAGATTAGGGTACTTGAAACCCTAATCTGGTAATGAAACCACAGCCCCGGAGGCAGGAACTGGGAACCCAGGCCATAATCACTCAGCCCCTCTGCCCATCATGGATAGGGCCTTTTTGGTTATTCCCAATTCCAATTGGAGGGCCCAGCGGGGAGTGGACAGGAAGAGATCCTGAGGGAATTGAAAAGTGAGAACAAACTAGAAGAGGAGTTGGGATCCTCGGGGCCATGAGGGAGCATGCTTGCAGAGACATTTCCATATGTCCTCCCTGGCCTGGATCACCTCCTGGAGGAGGCCCCAGGCCCAGTGACGGGAGAGGAGAGCATGTGCGGAAGCTGGGGGGTGACAGAGCACCGAGCCCCAACCATCCTACAGCTGTGATCTCATTTAATCTCCACAGTAACCCTACAAGATGATGATTGGTATGCACTGTGTGGACCCGGCAACTCAAGCCCATTAAAGTCAAACAAGTTGCTCAAAGCCGCATGACAGAAACAGTGATGCTGCTCATATAGCAGATAATATGTAATGCATAGCTGTGGAGGCTGGGTCCCTCTCCATGGCTAGAGTTTAGGAATGCCCTGGCCCTTGGGATAAGGAAATGGAGACAGGGTGAGATTCCTGGAGGACAAGGGCTGGACAGCACAGGAAGGAGGGAGACAGAGAGCTAAGGAAGTGGAGGAAGGGCCAGAAGGCCCTTAGGGAACCTGGGAATTCAGACCCCCACTTCAGCTGGGTCGGCCTGGGCAGCTGAGAGGCTGCTAGTGCCTAGAGCTGACTGAGGCCGAACTCACTGCCTCCTTGCAAAGCATCAGTACAGACCCATTTACCAGCTTTCAAATGGCTGCCTTTCTTCATCCCTCCCCTAAGGGCTCGGAGGTGGGAAAGCTCAGGAGGGAAACAGAAGTTGTGGAAAAGTTTCCCAGACACGGGAGAGGGAGAGGAGACTGCCTGGTGCAGAGTCGATGGGATCTGGTCAGACCCAGGAGGGAACCTGCAAATGTTGGCCCATGTGATGAGCGGGCCACAGGGACTGGGGTCATCCTCCACAAGCACCCATCTTGGGCATCCTCTCTGGTGCCCAAAGCAAGGTCCCACCGTGCATTCCCTCATGGTTCCCAGATTTCCCTCTAGCTCACATTTCTTGGAATAGCCCACTTTGGCTGGGAACTTCCACTCCTCTCAGCTGCAGGGCCCTGTAGGTCCCAGTGGGACAGTGTTTCCCTCCTCTGTGCCTGGGTCATATTCTGAGGGAGTCCTTAAGACTGGCTCAGCTCTCATGACCCATACACCTCTTGGGTCAGCCACCAAGGACCACTGAAGCTCTCCTCGCTCACCCCACCCCCCGCCAGTGTAGTCCCCGGGAATCATCCTGACACGCTGGCAGCATCCTGCTGACGAGTCTGGTCGCACCACGGGAGCTGAGCAAGGCTCAGGCTGGGCACTCTCATCTGCAGTCCAGGCAAATGGGGAGGCAGGTGGCTTCAATCACTTGGAATGGGGCTCAGGAATCCCCGCCAGGCCCGAGATATCTCCTCATAGGAGGACCCCCAGCCATGGAGACAGGACTTTTTTTTTTTTTTTTAAGATTTTATTTATTTATTTGAGAGAGAGGGGGAGCACAAGTAGGGGTGAGGGGCAGGGGGAGAAGCAGACACCCCATCAAGTAGAGAGCACAATGGGGGACTCGAAACTGGGACTCCGGGACCATGACCGGAGCCAAAGGCAGATGTTTAAACAACTGTGGCACCCAGGCACCCAAGACAGGACTTTGTTGGTCCTCACAGTTTTCCTGCTTGTCCTTAGGTAGAGGTGATAAAAATGCCCCTAAGAAACTTTTCATGAAACAACTTGTATTCTAAGGCTTTAAAAAGAAAGGAAAAGGATAAAGAGGCAGGTGGGCCCCAGAGTTCCCAATTTATAATAGCAATGCCATTTGCTTGCAGTAGGAAAGTCAGTAACACAGGCCTCTTGAGCAGCTGGGAGTGAGGAATGCAAGCCGCACTGTGGCTGCGCAGACCTTGAGCTTTGCAGTACGTTGGGCGGTTTCAGCATCGCCTAACAACGGCTGCACAGCCCTCCAACCTCAAGCGAAGAGCAAAGCCTGTGAAGGCTGGGCACCCCAACATGCAGACTGGTCTCTGCAGCCCCGGGACGTGCACCCAGTGGCCAGCTGTGGGAGCACCATGCACACGGTGTGTCCCTGCCTTCAGCTTTCCCTGAGAAGGAGCTGTCCCCACCCAGTTAACCACTGCCTGCCCAGCCCCCAGACGGGGCTGGGGACAGAACAGGTCCTTGGGAACACTTGCTAAGTCTATGGCAGCCCTGTCACCAACCCACAGTGCCTGGGTACACATGTTGGGAAGGTGGTCGAAAAGACATGAGTGCCGGACCCAGGCGACCAGAGGCTCCTCACCCCCGGCCCTGTCCTTGGGATGTGGGAATGCGGTTTGCCTTTCCCGATCCCAGAGGCTGCTCCAAGGATGAAGTCTGGAGTTGGTGATGTGGCGTTGAGAGCACCTGTGCGATATCCATGTCTGACCCCACCTAGGGCCTTTAAGATGTGACGGGCGGGTGTGGGGACCCACTCGTCTTGCTGCCCCATAGGTTAATTCCCTTTGCTATTAAACTGCCATCTACCCACCCAGAGGGGCCAGCCTCTTTCTTCCATGGCCTCCACGCTCAGGGGCCAGCTCAGATTTCACCAAGAAAGCTCCTGGGAGGGTTGTGAACCGACAGCACATCCGAGATACACCCTTGCAGGCTGTGTGACCTTCACCTCTCTGTGCCTCAGTTTCCTCATGGGGGTAATAATAGCTCGTGGCCCATAGGGTAGCTGTGAGGCAGAAGAGACTGTCTCCTCTGTCTTTTTTCTGTTCTGTCACCTGTCTCTGTGGTCCGAGCCTGGTCCACTCCTCCTGTGGGAGCGAGTGTCCATGTTCTCCCCACCTTCAGCCCTGAGCTGAATTCGTTGTCCTTGCCTGCCACCACCTTAGCCAAGCCAGGAGACAGTCCCTGGCCAGCCATCCTCCAACCCGGGATCCAGACTTGGACGCTGCTCCACCCTCATTCACTGCGCAACATGAGACAAGCTGTGTAACCTCTCCGTGCCTCAGTTTCCCCCTCTGTACAATGGAGGCAAAGCACCGCTTCAGAAGGGGTGTAGTGAGGCTTAGTGTAAGGCATCCAGTAAGTGTGACATAACCATCTGCTAGTTTAATTAATAGCATTAGTATTGTCATGGGAGTTATCTTAGATCTCCAGCGCCCAGCTGCTTCCCCTCATTGCTGCCTCCACGTTGGCCAGAGCCTAGCACATAATCGTCCATCAAATTTATCAGACATTTGCTGAGTGCTGACCAAGTGCTATGCCCTGGAGACATTAGGATATGTGGTACGTGAGGGATGTCTGTCCAGTGGTTCTTTTGTCCATTTCTTTGGGATTTGTCTGGCTTCCTGATTGTCTACACTTGCTATTATTGATCTACCAGTAACTGGGCACTGGCCATGTCATTCATATACACATTACCCAATTAGATCCGTGCACAACCCTAGGTGCAAAGTGTTGCTACCTTCATTTCCAGCTAAGGAACAGAAAGACATGGAGAGTTCATGTAACCTGCCCAAACCCCTGCAGGGAGGGGGTGCCAACAGAACAGACACCTTTTTCACTCCTCATCCCACACCATGCTCCGGGAGGCCTGGGAGAGCTAAGACCTCCTCTCCTCGGGGAGCTCACCTCCCTATGAAGGAGGGCCACCTTCCCTGAGCACAGAGGGACCCTCCCTCCTTCTATCCCTGAGAAACAGGAAACCCTTCAGCAGCTTCTCGTCTCCGCACCAGAAAAACTTTCCAGCAACCAGGAGCGCTGGCCGTCAGCTTCTTTCATGGGGCTGTGTGATCTCATGTTTTCTTTGGAGGTGCTTCATGGAAAATATTAGCCCAGAAACTAAATAGCCATTCAGAGATGCGATCCAAAGAGATACAAGTGTTTCCGGAATTGCTGAGAGTGAGAATGGCCCACAGACATCCAGGTTCCAGGCCCAGATCCGAGGACAGCGCAACGCCATGTGTGCACTTGAGCCCACAGATGGTTGTTCTGGCAATGGGTCATCTGGGAGAATCTCACAACAGACAAAGGCAGAAGATACTGCTTTTCCGATTTTAGATCTGCTCAGGCATAGAGAAACAGCATGGGTTGGGGGTGGGAGGTACCAGAAACCAGGATGTTTACCTGGACCAACGAGGAGAGGCCCCTGCTCCCCCGGAAAATGCACTTGCCTTTGTCACATGCAGAAGGCCCAGACCTAACATCCCTTCCCATTCGTTCTCTTCTGCCTACCAGCCCACGGCTGTCATGGCCAGCACTGTGCAAGGCTCCACGGGGAGCGGGGTGGGGAGTGGTGTGCAGGACAAGTGGCAGGAGGGCTCACAGCCTGCAGCCTTCTTTTCATCCTTTGCACGTTGCGCAATGTCAGCGGTACCTGCTGCATAATTTTGCAAAATTTAACCAATGTGTTAAAAACAGGAGTCCCTTTTAACCCACAATTCCAAATTCAGAAATTTAGCTGAAGGGGATAATCAAGCACATGAAACAATTTAGCTACAAGAAGGTTCAGACAATTTTGGGAGTTTGTTTTGGTTTTACTTTTTATTACTTTTCAATAGTAGCAAAAGATTGGAAATGAGCCAGTTGAGCAACAAGAGGGGGCTGGTTGCCAAAAGATGGGTGTATTACACAGTGGAGTGATACTTGGCCATTACAATGATTTTGTAAAAGTACCTTTACTGGCAGAGGAGTCTTGATATACTATTAAGGGAAAGGAGTTATAAAATATGAACATATATACATTGTGATCCCATTTGTATGGGTATGTACACACATACACACACACACACACACATACACACACACCTGCATATCAAAGTCTACACATGACCCAGGGTTTGGTTTTTCATCATCTTAACAAGGCCTATGCCAGGGTCTCCTTGTTCATCCCTGGAAGAGTGAATCATCACTTCCAAATTATCTAAAGGGGACTTTCAGAAGGTGTGTGTTGGTGGGGAGTTGGGAGTGGCGATAGCTTATCCCTAAGATGCTTTCATCCATGTGGAGGCAGTGCCCCTGGGGTGACAGGATTCTCTCCATCCCTCCAGCTTCCCATCCTGTCACCCCTCCCTGGAGGGAGGAGCTTAATCTGATAGAGAGCTTGGAAGGAGAAACTGGGTAGGAATAGCCCAAACCCTCTTGGCTCTCTCTACTTTCCTATGTTGTAAATCTCACAGGATGGGCATCTTGGTCTGGCTTTGCCAGGACTGGGTGAGTTAGATCCTAACTCTGGGATACAGAATGTGGAAGGACATGTAGTCTCTTTTTCCAACATCCACTTTATCAGTACAAGTGACCTTCTGGCCTCCATCTGCCTTACTATTCCTTCATTTAATTTCTCAATGGGTTTGGGACTCAAGTGAGGACATGAGAAAGTGGATGCTATTCCCGGGGCCCACTCAAACATCTCAACATTCTGGGCCCTCTTTTGGAAGCAAGAGAGTAGTACCAACTCCTTTTGTTCAAGGGTTGTAAAGCTAAGCTCTCTGATTCTGGGAGCTTATCCCTGGAGGGAAAGGCAGCTGGGACTGGACATTAGAAGGATTTGGACTATAAGCTCTCAGAGCATATGGACCCATGTGGGGCGGGCTGTGTGGGACCTAGAGATCCTAAGTTTGGGGTGGACTTGATGGGGTGGTATCAGAGGGATTAGGAGTGAGGTTATCACGAGGCCCCGCTCAGACACCTTTCTGTGGCCACAGTGGTGCAGTGATCCCCATGAACTGATGTGGTCACTAAAGAAAGGCAAGTGGATCAGTAGCTGTAGTGGAATTTAGGGGTTACTTCAGAATGGAAATCAGACCATTTCTCTGTAAACCCAGCACCTGTTCCTGGGTCATGCAGGGATCTGGGGTTCCCCAGGAGGGAGATGTGGCTCTTCCAGCTAATCTAAGAATGGCTCCAAAATCTTGTCTCCGTCTACAGGTACTTCCTTGATGATCCTATGGCTTTAATATTAACATTTTGCTTTTGAAACTCAAATTTATGTCTCTAGACCCAGCCTCTCCCCAAACCCCAGACTGACCTCCTTGACATCTCACATGGATATTTATTAATCAAACTTAACATTTTAAAACCAACTTCTGATCTGTATCCTCACCTGTTTCTCCCACAGTCTCCCCATCTCTCCATTTTCTGGCTGCCTCATGGCAATCTTGGAGTCACCTTGACCTTCTCTCCCATCTCACATTTCCACTAGGAAACCCCTTCAGTTCTATCTTCAAATACATCAAGCCACCACATCCGATATCCTCCAGGTCCAAATAACCATTGTCTCTCACTTGTATTGTTTTAATATCTTCATAACATGTCCCCTGCGATAAAAAAGTATGCCCGTGTACAGTTCATTGTCAGTGTTAAATCTTTTTTTACTAACTGCTCTGCTTGAATCTTCCAGTAGTGTCCCATCTCACTCAAAGAACAGCCCAATTCTTTTCAGCCACAAGGCCCTGTACAGTCTGACTCCATGGCCTGCTTATCTTGCCTCCCACACCCTATTCTCACTGACACACTATCCTTCCCAGGCACACTGACCTCCTCTGTCCTTAAGCCATGCCTGGCACACTTCAGCCCCAGGGCATTTGCACATGCTGTTTCCTCTGCTGGAACACTCTTCTCCATCCTCTCCAGATGGTTCAGTCCTTTGACTCCTTCAGGTTGTTGCTTTCAGGCTTTCTCTGATCACCACATTGAGAATTTTAGCCTGCCTGACACTGCCAAAGTCCTTCCTCTGTTGTGATGTTTCCATTGCGCATATCCCCAGCTGTCATACTATTTTTCATACTCATTTGTTTCTTGTCTGTCTTCCCTGACCAGAATGTCAGTTGGGCAACTATAGAGTGTTTTGTTCTCTATCACTGCTGTTTGCCTAGCACCCAGAAGAGTGCTTGGCACATAATAAGCATTCAACAAATATCTGTTGAATGAGTGAATGGATGAAAAGGTGGGTGACTGACTGATAGTTTTAACTGAATTTGGAAAAATAAAAGAAGTATGACCTACTGTATACAAAAGTGTCATGGAGAGGTTCACACCAAGTAAACACAGGGAAAATCAGGCTGCACTGACACTAAAATGTTATAGTGGTTTTCCCTGGGCATCCGGGGGCAGGGAGCTGCAGATAACATTCTTTCTCTCTCTCTCTCTATTTTTATCTGTCCATTATTTCTAATTAATCTATAGTATATGTTTGTGTAATGAAGTAAAATAAAGGAGTAATTTTTTAAAAAATCTGGTGCTTGCTATCAGGGAAATACAAATCAAAACCATGGTGAGGTACCACCTCACACTAGTAAGAATGACTAAAATTAACAAGACAGGAAACAACAGATGTTGGTGAGATTGTGGAGAAAGGGGAACCCTCTTACACTGTTACACGTTGGTGGGAATGCAAACTTATACAGCCACTTGGAAAAACATTTTGGAGGTTCCTCAGGACATTAAAAATAGAGCTACCCTATGGCCCAGCAATTGCACTATTGGGTATTAATCTCAGAGATACAGATGTATCTTGTATGATTTGAACAGGAACCTGCACCCCAATGTTCGTAGAAGCAATGTCCACAATAGCCAAACTACGGAAAGAGCCCCAGTGTCCCTTGACAGATGAAAGGGTAAAGAAGATGTGATTTATATATAGATTAGAATATTACTCAGCCATCAGAAAGGATGAATATTTACCATTTACATTGACATGGATGGAACTAGAAGGTATTATGCTAGGTGAAATAAGTCAATCAGAGAAAGGCAATTATCATATGGTTTCACTCATACATGGAACATAAGGAATAGTGCAGAGGACAACAGGGGAAGGAGGGAAAACCGAATAAGAAGTCATCAGAGAGGGAGATAAACCATGAGAGACTCTCAACCCTAGGGAACAAACTGAGGGTTGCTGGAGGGGAGAGACAGGTAGGGGGATAGGGTAATTGGGTGATGGGCATGGTGGAGGGCACATGGTGTGATGAGCACTGGGTGTTATGAGCAACTGAAGAGTCACTGAACACTACATCTGAAAGTAATGATGTACTATATGTTGGTCAACTGAATCTAAATAAAAAATAAAAAAATAAACTGGCACTTGGTATAAATTATAAGATATCCAGAGGCGAGGATTGTCTGCAGACATCTGGGCATTTCTAAATCCCTCAGATAGAGACTCTCCCTAGTCTAAGATGCTCCACGTTTGGCAGGACTGCTAGTTCTCTACCCATCGGGTGTTCTTTGTGCATACCAACTGAACAGCTTCTGACCACACTCGAGAATGCCTGATGCATCAGGACATCTGCTGTCATCGAGAAAGGAAGTCATACATTCAACCAATGGCTGCCTTGCTTGGTATCCTGGCTAGTGTGGCCCCTTGAGTAAGCCTTTGTAAGTTTCACGGAGCTCTGTGGCTGACAGAGCATTTTCACATTAATCCTGTTCCTGGATCCTTGCAACTGCTTCCTATGTTACCTGTCATTCCCTTCCCCAGGGAGGCCCAGGGAGGTGGGAGTGGATTCAGCACTTTGTCCAAGATCCCACAGTTGGCTCCCACAAACAGCCAGGAAGTTAACAAGGAGTTAGTCAGAAGGCTTTCCTGAGGGGAGCAACGTCTGGGCTGGGCTGATGACAGCTAAGACCTTGGAGTGCTTAGAGCAAATGGAGATGGAGAACAGCAGTAGGGGTCTGTCTAGGAAAAGAGATCCAACGCCTCTCTCATCTCAGCAGTATGGGAGTGCCTCTTAGGGAGGGAAAAATAGACCTTAATAAATGCTTGGTGTAGAGTGCCAGGTCTCGAAGGGGAAGCTACTCTGCCATACAAAACAACACAAGAGTTATTTTTCAGTCCCCAGTGGAGTCTGAGAGAGGATAAAGGAAAGATGGGGGGGGGGGAGGGAAAGACGGAGAGGGACAGGAGGGAGCGGGGGAGGTCAGTGTGGGGTGGCCAGAGGCTGAAGGATCACAGATGCTCTTCTGTTGGTTTGAAGTTGTGTCGCTCTGATTGAACGTGCTCTTGTCTCCTCTCCCAGCCCTTTCACTCCTGACATAGTTGGCAAATTCTGCTCTGCTTATGAATATTTTGTGTCAGAAGAATTCGTGATGTACTTGACAAATGCTGTGCAGGTAACAGCCTAGAACAGAGGTTACACACACTTAATCAGGAGCCAGGGTGGGGCATGGTAGGAAGGGGCAGAAGGGGACACAAGCACGCAGGCCCCGTAAGGGCTACAGAAGTCTTGGGGAGAGCTTTAGTTTCCTAAAAGCCATGGATCTGATGGCTCAAGTCAACTCTAACCAGATGCTCAGGAGGGGGAGAGAGGTCTGGGAGGAGGGGGGGCTAATATCTGCATTACATCCGCAAGGGAAGGATAAGGGTTGGCATTTAGCACAAATTTATTTCCCCTCTAATCAAGTTCCCTTGCTTGAGTCAAAAAGCTAGAATTACTAAGTGCAGAGAACAATGCACTTGTTCCCTGCCCCATTTCCTGCCTTTCTTGAGAACAGGGCTTAATGGATCCTTTTATTTTCTAGACAATGCTACCTGCTGAGCCATATAGAAACTCTAATTTTACTTTTTTCACTGGAGCAGGTTTTCAGATATCAAAGAACTTGAAGAATGCAGCACAAATAAGTAGCGTTTGGGTTTATCTATCAGTCCTCTATGAATTCAATCAGTGCAGATCAGTTTTCCCCTTTGCTCCGTTTGTTCCCACAAAATGGCAGCTGCCAGTGCTGGATAGAAGCTGGGATTTACCACTGTGATCCTTTTCTCTTCCCAGGGCTGGGCTGGGGCATGAGGTCACACAGAGCTCTGATCATATCTGAAAAAATTGAAGGTTGAGTATCACAACTGGAAACATTCCCAGGATGCAAGAACAGAGGCATCCTCCCCCTCCTTTCTCATTTTGTCCTTTCTTTGTTGTCACCCCCATCCAAGGAGCATGCCAGGAGGGCCTGTGCCCAGAATAGTCAGGATCTCCACCCTAGGAGGTGCTCTGGGACCATCATGGGGACAATCGTGACATAGCTCTATGTCCTACCAACGGTGGTCACAGTCATTACCTGATGCCCTCCCATGATGACTGTGAATTAGCAAGGAAGTCCTTGCCATCCCTTGGTGCAATGAGGGCTGCAGGACCAGAGACCCGTTGGGACTTGGCCAAGATCACCAAGTGAGAGACAGAGTTAAGAGTTGGACCCAGATTTGTAGTTAGTGTAAGGGCCTTTCAAGTTTGGTTTTTCCTGCTTATTATCAGACTCTTGGCTCTGTGGATGCTCCAAACACTGCTTGTTCTCCCTTTACCCCTCACATTGAGCTCTTCCTTCTCCTCCGCACCCCACACTGCTCCCCACCCTGCTCAGTGTCCAAGAGGCTGGCTTTGTTGACAGCATGCGTTGGTGCCCCACTAGCTGGCGTCCTGGTGGCCTATGAGCGGTTGTGCTCAGCAGGCCAGCCTTCCTCCAGGGCTCCAGCCCCCCAGGCTCTGTTACACCAACTCCTGCTCCCAGCCCCTCAGACGGTTTCTGCTTCCCACTGTGGTGGTATCTGGGGGCCTCACCCTCCCCAGGGGTGGTTCCTTAACCAATGTGTCTTTCCTTAAATTGTTCTTCACTACACCATTCTGAGGGCACCTCCAGTCCTGATGGGCCCCTGGTATGTTACAGGGACAAAATGGAGCTGCCCTGGGATCCCCTTGACCCCTTTGGGGGCCCCTGGGACACTGTCGAGGAATCTCAGAGTCCCAGAAGCACAGTTTGAACACCTGACCTAACACCAGGCCATGAAGACCCTGCTTGGCTGTGCTGGGGTGTCTGCCAGCTGTGGGGTTCCCTCTTCAGTGCAGTCTGAAGGGGTTTGCAGCCCAGGTCCTTCTGTCCTTCGCATACTGGTGCCAATTAGCCTTGTCTCTTGGAGCTCTGGGTTGTCCCCCACAGTCCCAGCGACGGCTGTGCTTCCCGGGCCCAGCTTCCTTCTACCCACCGGCGTTGCCCACCTGCACAGCATCTGGGAGGGGCTCTGTCATGGAAAGAGGGATTAAGAGGTTGCCCATTGACCCTGTCCTTGCCAGAGCAGCTTCACTGTGAGCACCTGTACCACAGCTGCCCTGACGTGTTTGCTCCCCAGGTAGGGGGTCTAGGACCCATCATCCTTGCCCATCACCGACACCACAGAACACAGGACTCTGCCACCCCTGCCTTCCTCCATGGGGCTTGGAAACCGGGTCCACTGCGTAGAAACCCCTGATTCAGTCACCTGGCTCTGACTGCACCAGGAATCATGAGGGCTCTGGGTGTGTACACATACATGCACACTCATAAACGGAGACAGAGCAGCCAGGCATGGTCTTGAGCAGGTAGGAAGTCTTGTAGGGTCAGAGTCTAGTGGGACAGGAACCTAAAGCATTTCTGGGTGGGGGACTCAGAGCCGAAGACTCCAGGGAAGCTGGCCTCCCCACCCCAGGGACAATGGTGCCTGTTTTGCTTCCATCAGAGTCAGCACACCAAGGGGGTGGCCTGAGGGCAGGTGCTCGGAATGGGGTTGTTCCCTCCAGGAGCAGTACCCTCCGACCAGCCAATGCGTTATCTCCCACTCTTCTTCCAAGCAGAGCTTCTCAGAACAAATCCACACGTTGGCATGCGAGTCTGACCATCTGTCTCCAGTGATTTTGATTCACATCAATCAGGCTTCTTTATTCATTAATAACAATTTTTAAAAAGTGTTCCAATGTCCATTCATGCATTTATTCATTCAGCATCAAACTGCTGGCTCTTAGGAGGCACGTAGTAGAGGCTGTGGACCGAGGAACACTAGCTTCCCTGCCCTCCAGAACCTACCGGCTCGTGGAGGGCAGAGAGCTGGGTGTGGGCAGATGGAAGGGGCTCTGCTCGTCTGTGTGTCCAAGCAAGGGCCCCCCCTACCCCTCCGCACGTCCATTCCCATCTTTCTCTGTTCCTGTGTCCCTTCCTCCCCCGTTTCCCAGATACAGCACTCTGCATGCTTCCGTGCCCCCTGCCCCCAACAGACACAGACAAGCTGGGTCTCTCCTCTGACTCTCTTCTTTCATCCCATCCCCCACGCACATCCTCAGCCAGGCCCATCCCAACATCAGGAACCCCCCACAATCGGATGCAGGGAGGAAGCAGCCCTCACCACAAGACAAGGAAAAGAACTAGGGTGACGGGCCAGAATCATGTCAGATGTTTCCTGGGAGAGGGGAAAAGGCCACAGATGATAATAAAATGGTGCTTGCTGCCATGACAACTGTGATCATTCAGCCACAATCCCAACAGTTCAGAGGCAACAAAATCAATCAAACATTTATTTCCCCAACACAACCAGCATTCCTAAGGAGGTGGAAGCCAGGAAGGAGGTGCCTTGGGTCCTCCACCTTTCACCTGCCCGGGAACTAGGGTGTAGGGCGGGGATTGGCCCTCTTTTCTCGAACAACCCACCATCGGCTGTGATACCATTTCAGCTGGACGCTGTGTCAAACTCTTCACCCGTGTCAATCGGGTTGACTCAGTGGTTGGGAGTCTACAGGGAGCCCAGGTGAGGAGGTCCGGCTCTAAGCTGGGGTGAGTGGCCATGTATCTAGCCCTGGTCTGCAGCGCTGGGATTCTCAGTGCAAACCATGTTTGTGGATGGGAGGGTGGGAGGCAGAACCCTACAGAACTCAGCAGGGAGGCAACATCGTTGTTAAGAACAAAGTCTAAAACCAGCAGGGGAAACTAAAAATAATTAGCCAGGCCCTATTCTGATTATAACCAAAATCACACAGATTGATCAGCTCTGGCTAAGAAAAGGCCACGAGGAGGTCATTTGAATTCCTGTCCTGAGTGGTTTGTGACTGTGGGCCTGAACGTCCTGTAAGGGATCTCCTCAAGCGGCACTGTGAGCTAAGCCAGTCACAGAGCCACAGGTGTGATGTCCCTGAGGGGACAGTGACTTCTGTCTTCAGGGAAGATGCCACCTGCTCCGAGAACCTGGCAGCATGTGAGGGCTCTGGACGTTTGATCTCTCATTTATTCTGCATCCTTAGGATGCCAAGTAAGGCTGAATGGAGGTGCGAATCTGCGCTCTTTTCCTACCATGTTCTTCCCACCTCCCCAGGCACTGTGACTTTCAAGGGTCCCCGCACTTAAACATAACTGCCAAGTGCCAGAAATCTCAAATTGTGTGAGATATTGATGGAGGCACAGAAACAAGGCCTGGTGTGTGTGGCTGTCGTAAGGAAACTCCCATAAGAGAATCCACCTGTGCCAGGGCATCTGGGAAGGGGGGGAGGTGGTTCAAAATCGAGCCACCCCTGCCCACCCCATTAAATAGGATGAGTGGTTCAGAGCCACACAGGCCTTTGTGAATCCTGTTCCCTTATTGGCTACAGGAAGCTCGATTTGTATGTGGATCAAAGAAAAGCTACTTATCCCTACTGGATATTTCCTTCTAATTCATGGGCATTGTTCAACAGGGAGAGGTGAAACAAAGGCTGACTTTGCTCACAGACAGGAGTTTCAAAGCCCACACATCAAGGAAACAGCTCACAACTTCAAAAACAGCCTGACCCAAGTTCTCCCATGTTTCATATTTTCAGAAATCACAAGAAAGAGAGGAACGATCCAAAAAGAGCAAATTCACTTTAATTTCCGTTGAAATGCCTCAAAGCAAAAAAGTCCAAGAGTCTCTTCTCCCACTGCTGTCAGCCAGGCCCTGACAGACAAGGCCTTAGCTATTCTCCTCTCTCACTCTCCCGCCTTGTGGTGAGAGTCCACTTTCCAACCCGGTGGGGGCTGACAGGAATCAAGCCAACAGTTGCCATAGCGTGCTTACTGCTTCGGAATAAAAGAAGGTGAACATTGACATCCAAACGTCTCATTGATTTACCACATCCCCACACGGACCTATAAACAAACAAAGACTGGCTTTGAAACAAACACCGTTGCAAAAACAGTTTGGCAGGTTCTTAAAAAAGTTCACGTACACTCAACATACGTTCCAGCCATTCCACTACCTAGTATTTACCGAGTGAAAAAAAAAATGAAACACACGTCCATACAGAAACTTTCACATGAATGCGAAATAGCAGTTTTATTTGCAATAGCTAAAACTGGAAAGCAATCCAAATGCCAACCAATAATGAACAGATACCGTATGAACAAAACAATCAAACAAATTGTGGTATTGGCAATGCAGTGGAGTACTATTCAGCGGTGAAAAAGGAGAAATTGGCGATACAAACAACAATGTGGGTAAATCAAAATAATTACAATGAGTGAAGGAAGCTAGGCAAAATTTATATAAAACTTATTTATATAAGTTTTTAAAATATATTTACCTAAGTCCTTATAAATAGGAATTTATATAAAACTCTAAAAAATGCAAACTAATCTGTGATGGCTTATAGCAGATCAGGGTTTGCCTTGGGGGGAAGGATGCAGGGAATGAGGGGATAGAAAGGGGACTTGACGACATTTTGGAGAGTGATAGATATGTTTACTGCTTTGAATGTGATGATGGGTTTATGTGTACATATATGTCAAGACTTGTCCATTGTATATGTTAAATGTATGCAGTTTATTATATCAATTATGCCTCAATAAAGCTGTTTAAGAAAAAAAACAGGGACTACTTACATACCCCTGCCTTAAACAACTAGAAAACCAGAAAAAAAAATATATGAAACAATAATTTCCAATGCTGGACAACAGTTGAGGCAGGACTCTGATCACTGAGAGAAGGGGAACAAACAAGGTGAATCCGGCAATGGTACCAGCTTACTGCCTAGAGAAAACCCAGATGAAGCTGGGTAGTCTTGAAGAGGGAGGAGACAGGAGGTCTGAGTTCTGGAAGGTCAAGACAGATCAACTTTGCAGGGCAGAGTACCAGATAGGAGCAGCTCTACAAACAGAGACAACTCCAGAGACTGTCAGATAAAAACTTCAAGTCTTTAATTTCTGATTGGTGGCAGCATACAAAGAAACTCCTCTGAGCAGGGGAAAGAACCACCTGAAAGTCTCAGACAGGACAATTGTTGGAGGGCTTCCAGGACCAGGAAGGACTAGTATTCTCACTAGCCGAAGTGGAGGCCTTGGAATACATGGGTAGTGTCCTCAGAAAGGTATTGCGGTGGGGCGCCTGTGTGGCTCAGTCAGTTAAGCGTCTGCCTTCAGCTCCAATCATAATCTCAGGGTCCTGGGATTGACTCCTGCATTGGGCTCAGTGGGCTGCACACCTAATGTTCTCTCTCTCAAATAAATAAATAAAACCTTAAAAAAAAAGTTATTGCCTTAATAGATCTACATGAGTCCTGGGCCCAGCATAAACCTGAAAATATTCAGTGAGAGAATCTGCGCTGTGTTAATGGAGGTCTTGCTCCAGTCCTTAATTCCCCAGGAAGACATTTACATGGGAATCGGAGTGCATGGAAAGACAGCCAGAAAGAAAGTCGCAAGCACAGAGCACTCTGTTAAGGTGGAAATACCTTCTCAATGTGAGAGAAGAGCCAGGTTCTGGGAGGTGGAGCTGGTCCCTGGGTTGTTTTGGGATTTGACATTATTGGGAGTCTCTGGGCTGGGGGGAGCTGTGACAGAGTTGGGTGGTCTCTCACGGAGGCTGCTTCCAGTCATTTGGAAAACTCCTCCCACAGGTCAGGAGGGGAGTGTTTGACCCTATGAGGTCATGGCGGCTTTCCCCATCAGGCAGGGCTGTATGGGCAGTACAAATGCATTATAATGAGTTAGGGGTTACCCTGGGGTGGAGGTGGAGAAGGAAAGTGCAAGCTCCCCACCCGTGGCTCTTGATGGGTCAGGCCCAAGGTCTTGGAACCAAAAGGTCAGGATGCTGTGCCCCCCAGACTTTCAACGTGTAGCTTATTTATCACCATCCTGCCTCCAGCTCATGTCTCCACCATCCCATCATCATGGACCTGAGACTTTGTCTGCCCTGGAGGATTCCTTCCGATGCTCAAGTCTGGCTTCTACCAAACAAAAGCAAGCCCCGAAAGGATCACACTGTTTCCTAGTAACTGTCAGAACAAAGTCCAACACTCTTTCAAGGAATAAAACAAAACCCAATACCAAACACTGCAAAATTTGCATCACCTGGCATCCAGTAGGAAATTCACAAGCATGCAAAACAGCAGGAGAATATGGCTTGTAAGCAGGAGAAAAGAAACAAACAAAGAAACAGGCCCAGAAGTGGCAGACAGGATGAAACAGCGGGCAAGGATATTAAAATAGCCATCATGAATCTTATCAATGCATTCAAGGATGTTAAAGCAGAACATGAACTCGACTGTGAGAGAAATGGAAGCTATCGAAGAACCCCCAAATGAAACTCCTGGAGGTGGAAAATACAGTATTTGAAAAACACATCGAGACCAACATTCATTATCTCGACTGTGGGATTCACTCGCAGGCTGTCAAGTGATAATTGAATCACCGCTCCCTTGCAGAAGGGTCCCTGGCTGGAATGAACTCCATATTCTGTGCTCTCATGATGCGTCAACCTCCCCTTCAAAGCACTTGCCCTCCTTGTCATACTCCCATTGTTTGCAGGATTATCCGACACATGTCTGCCTTTCCCCCTGCGCTGAGAGGTGCACGCAAGCAGGAGCCCATGTTTGCTCACAGGTGTACCAGCGCCCAGAACATGGCCAGGCTAAGGAAAGCACTCAATAAATAGCTCTGCAATGAATGAGTGAACTCTTATAATCAGCTTTGCATTGGATTCATCCGTCAGTTCTAGTTTAAAGTACTGCCTCTGACTTCCTTTGTCAGCGCAGGGATGCCGGTGAGCGCTGGGTTCCAAGCCTCCCGGCAGGCACTGCAGCGTCCTGAATCAAGTGTGACCAGAAGAGTTGCTGAGCCCTGGAGTAAGCTGCTTAATGTCTCTGACCTCTGGGTTCTCAGCTACCACATGAGGTTGCTGAGACAGAGATCTCTGAACACTGCCCCAGCTCTGCCATTCCAGGATGCTGTCGTGGTCCGGTCTCCTTCTCCCAGGATCCGCACCTCCCAGTATCCATGCCCTGTGGTTGCTCTTTGGGCACCGAATCTGGGCTTTCCATGTGAACAACACAATAGGATGGAGAGGGCCGTGTGTGACTTCTGGAGCGAAGTCATAAAGGGCATGGTGGCTTCTGCTGGGCTCTCTTGGATTGCTAGCTCTAGGCGATGCCAGCCACCATGTGGTGAGAACACTCAGCCTGAGGAGAGGTCCTCATGCAAACTAAACTAACCCCATCCCCACTTCATTCCCCTTTTCCTTCTTTTTCTCATGAACTGTTTTTCACGCCAGCTTTACTCCCACTCAGCTTCAGATTTTCTAGGTGATCGGGGACTCCTGTCCTGCTCTCTTGAATGAGTGTTCATGTTCCATAGTCCGTTTCGAATGTATCGGAAGCATCTGTGGGCACATAGCAGGCATTGAATATTCATTGCCTTGGTCCAGGCCTTCCAGAAAGCAGAACCTGACAAAGGACTAAGGTTCTAATAATTTGATTAGAAGGAGCCAGCCTAGGTCAATGGAGATGAGGGAAGAAAGAGAGACAAGAAGGCATATGATGCACTGTGAAAACCCCTGTTCCACTGCGAGTAGGGAGGGGACACCGGCTCTCTTAGCATGGGACTTCTCTGGAAAAGCAGGAAGGAGTCATGATCTAGTGATCATGGGAGAAAGGAAGGTGGAGGAATTTCTCTGCCCTGCTCTCATCATCTATCTCCTAGGAAAGTATTTGCCTCACACGAAGCTGGCTCCCTCAATTTTCCAGCCCTTCATAAATGCCCAGAAAGCCACAACCCATGTCCCACAGTAAGGAATTTCATCCAAGTCCCAAAGTGGAGAGCACCCAGTAGTGAGTGGGGCACCAGTCAAAAATGAACAAAGTCACTGAGCAACCTAAGAAGATAGAAAGATGTAGGTCCCGTATTGTTACCTTCTTTGTCCCTTTTTAAATTCCTCAGATACTAACTCACCAGCACAGCCCTAGGAAGGCCCAGATTCTTCTTTTAATTGCACCAGCTCCTCAAATGTGTAATGTGGGTGGAGATGCAACAAACCTGTATGTTCCTGGGAGCTGACCCATGAAGGCTTGAAGACACACGGACACACTCATACCCTGGCCTGCAAAATACAAGACTTCCTCTTCTGCTGGCTGGAAGGAGGTCTCAGCTCTCAGCAGAGGGTCTCTGAAACAGTAACATTCACCCACCAGATTAGAAAAGGCAACTTAATTGAGGAGAGCTGGAGCTTTTGAGCTATCCCTGGGCTGTTTTGGACAAAATTAAAAGGCCTTGAAGTCCACATTTTTTTTTTGGCTAGGAAAAAAGATGTTTCCTCTGGTTCTCGAAGTTTCTTCTTAGAGGCAACCCTTGGAGAGTGGCTGCAAGCAGCACACGGAGGCACCATGAGTCCCTCTGAGTTTCAGTGTGTGAGAGGCCTAGGCCAGCACTCGTTAGTAGATGAGGATGGATGGTTGGGAGATGGATGTGTGGATGGATGGATGGGTGGTTGGTAGATGGATGGGTGGGTGGATGGATGGGTGGTTGGTAGATGGATGGGTGGGTGGATGGATGGATGATTCGTAGATGGATGGGTTGGGGCAGATGGGTGGAGAGGTGAATGGGTGGGTGAATGAATCGAAGAGGTAGCTGTTCAGTTTCGTGAATATCTAAGAAGAGTTGTCCTGACACCCTTAAACGCCCCCTTTCCAACAGGCAATCAAGGAAATCATTGCTACGGGTTTTTACGGTCTTGAATCCATTTCTCCAACATGCATTTTCCCTGTCTCTGATGCAGCCACCATCTCCAAGCCTCCACCCTTCTGGCTTATTATCAGCTCCATGCTGTCTCTTTGCATTAAAGTGACAAGAAGCAGCACAAAGCTGACGACAGGAGGCTGGAGCTGTAATTTGCACTGACATTCACTGGCGTGATCCACTTACTGCCTGGTAAGCCAGGGAGGAGAGTTGTCTGATTTTGATCCCAGGAAGAAAAGTAACAAGCCCGCTCTACTCCTGCCACTCAAACCAAGGCGCCAGGCTGGTCCCCAGGCGTGGGTCCTGGCTGGCAACGCCCACCCACACCACGTGGGTCTTCTGTATCCTCTTTCCTTCCTGGGGTTGGAATTGCCTTTCAGACTTGACGTCTGCAAACACTGGACAGGGGCTGTGGTTGGGGGTGGGTGTGGATACCACACCATTCTCTTAGCCGATAGCAGTGTTGTTCACAGGTTGCCAAGGGGCCTCCAAGGACTCTCCTGAGAAATTAAGGGCCCTTGGGATGTCAGACCCTGTTGACAATACCTCAGTAGCCCCCCCCTTTTTTTTTTAAAGATTTTTAAATTTATTGGACAGAGAGAGAGCAGAAGCAAGCAGAGCAGCAGGCAGAGGGAGAAGCCTGACGAACAGAAAGCCTGACATGCGGCTTGGTCCCAGGATCCTGGGATCATGACCCGAGCTGAAGGCAGATGCTTAATGGACTGAGCCACCCAGGTGCCCCCCCTCAGTAGCCCTCTTTCTGCCCCCACACCCCCTCTCTTTAAACTCTCCCAGCTGTCAGAGAAATGACACTGAGCAGGAGGCTCGCAAGAAGCTGAAGCAAGGAGTTAGCCTGTGGGCACAGCCTGCTACGCCATCTCCAAAGCCCAGTGGGAAATGAAAATGTGGGACCCCTTGTTCAAAAAAGCAGAAGAAACTATCATTAAAGGTACAAAAATAGAAGGTTTTTTACCTTTCTTCTGTGGTCTCTCTCTGATTTGTCATGGTTTTATTTGCCATATAATGCTGTTCTAAGCAAACATAAATAAATAAATGAATAAATATTATTATTATGAATTCTACCATGCATCTTTCTATTATACAATGAGTTTTAAATGAATCTGTAAGAGCTTTTAACACAGATGTGGAATCACCAAAATGACACAGTTCATATCTCCTAATTCATAATGCATGTATCATTAATTTCTATCAGAACAATGGAAATGCTACATGATAGTGTTCTTATTTCACTTCTTTTTTTATAGACTTATTTATTTTAGAGAGAGAGTGAGGGGAGGGGCAGAGGGAGAGAGAGAGAGAGATCGAGAGAGCGAGAGAGAGAGAGAGAATCTCGGGCCGACTGCGCTGAGCCAGAAGCTCAGCTGAGATCAGGATCTGAGCCAAAACTGAGTCCAATGCTTAACCGACTGAGCCCCCCAGGCCCCTGTTCTTATTTTGGTTCTTGAAACACACATATCCTATCCACTGTCTGCACCATTCTCTTACTGACAAGTAGGGAAGGATTGAAAGGAAAAGATGGTTGCCTTGTCTTTGTCATTCCTTCTATATCCTCATTTTCAGTGTCGGTGGTTAGTTAACACAGGGAGGTAATGTAAGAATACGATCGGTTTCCTTGGCCTTTCTTGGAACACCGTTGTTTTCTTTCTGCAGTCAAAGCCAGCTGTGGCTGAACAGCAAGCTTGGCTCCCCACTCCTCTCCGCTGCTTAGCCAGTCACACTGGTAACCCGCTTCCCTTGTACTCATTGTGGGTCTGTGGGAATTCTGTGCTCATGGGACATCAAAAATGCTATTTGAGCTGGGGCAGCGGGGAATGACAGAAATCCATACTGCTCACACATCTCTGCTTACCTGCATGCTCCATTGTCTCATTGACTTCTCTTCCAAAACCCAAGTTCAAAGATAAACTCATTAATAATTTCAAGATGGTGACAGCAAAGCATTATACAGGTAACCGTGTGCTCCCATGGAACTGGCCCGGCCCATGCGCATAGTAGAGAGAGCCTATGGTGACCAGGCACTGGTTCAAGAGCTTTATATGTAGGAACTCATTGAGGCTTCCTGGCAAATGCAAACAGCAGGTAAGTTATTACTCCACTTTTCAGATACAAAACATGAGGCGCTGGGAAATTGAATGACTTGCCCATTTTCACCACTCCTGCCACTGGCAGAGGCAAGACGCAGACCCAGGCAATTGATCCTCCAGTCCATGTCCCGAGACCACTAGGCTCAACTGCTTCTCAGGATAAATCAAGGAAAGACTTGGGTTGGGGGGAGACACACGTTTTTTTCCTCTCGTGTCTATATTCAGGTCTACACAGCAGGGTTGAGGAATCTTCCCCTTCACAAGGGAATCCATAACTTTACTTCTTTAAAAATGCAGCCTTTGCTCAAACCTGGCTTAAGGGGCTTAGTGACATTTTAAAGATGATGAGGGGGGTGGGGGTGAAGTTCACACTGGGAAGGCCTCGGAGTCTCTGAGCCCAGATAAGTCAGGGGAGGGCAGCTGGGGGTCTGAGGAAGCCCCTTCCTCCCAGCTGCTGTCAGACTTGGGAGCCTGGCGATTTTGCACAGGAATCCAGCTGGTTAAGCCCTGGCTTGATTTTTCTTGTCCCTTAGTAGTGTGCACACGCATATGCCCACACACACAACCCAGCTCTACCTCCAGGCTACATTCTTAGAAACTCTCCCTTTATCACCCTCACATCTTGTCTCTTTCAGTGTGACTCAAAGGCATTCCCCACTGGCCACCAGGAAAGTAGAAAAGGCATCGCGGAGCAGGATCACCTGGTCTCGCCTTTGCATACAGAACACCGGCCTGTGTGCATCAGCAGAGAGGAAGGAGGACAGCTGGCCAGGATGGAGGGACATGGTGACTCCCTGTTGGTGCTTGGGTAGGTAGGAAAGGGCAGGGAATGAAGGAAGGGAAGGGAAGGGAGGGCTTGGGGAGGGCGAAGTCACAGAGGAAGTCAGATAAGCACTTTGCACAAGGTCCTGGAGGATGAAGAGATCGCTGTGTTGCCCAGTGGTCTTACACTGACCCTTAATGGTTTATCAGTCGCCATTAGTCTAGTGCCATTTAGCCATTTTTGTGACCAAACAAGCTAGTTACATTTCCTCTGGAGTAGTGTGTGCTCTCTGATTAGCCGTCCAAACAAGGGTGATGTCAAATGCAGCTATGCCTTCCCTCTCTTAGCATGAGAACCCTAGTCCCCCTACCAGAAAGACTTCTGCGTCATGCCCATTAACGCACAGTTTGTGTTTCATGTTTCTGCAGACAGTGTCCCATCATTCAAGAACTGAAAACAACAAATGTAACAACATAACTGGGTACTGACCAGTACAGATTGGCTATCTGGACTTGAAGAAAAAACATCAGGGAAAGGAAGCTATGGCTTAACGTAATTGCTTTTATCTTTCTGAGAAGAGCAGCCTTGCTTCTCCCTGCACGTTTTTCCTTTTTTCCAGAATGTGAAAGGCTTTCTCTGCTTTCCCCATCTTCCAGGGCACAGCGCCTTTATGGCAGTCTTATTGACCAGCAACAGCATGGGGCAGAGTGCCCTTCCCCTTCCTGCTTCCTTATTTGAGTTGTAATATGCTCTCGTTCTCTCCGGACAGGATGTTTGGAAAGCAATAGGCATGTATCTGATGCATGGCGCAAATGTCATATGGTGTGGCTAATGTCATACCATTGACAAAAGAAGACAAGAAAAGGCTCCCAGCAGATGGCTTGGTGTTACATTTCCTACTACGCACAGTTGATTCCTGACAGCCCAAAGCAAACAGCAGCCACTTTATCAGTGGGAGAGATGCAAGGTTTTATGTCATCTCGTGCAAGAATTCCCCCAAATGGTTGTTTTGGGGTTCTTACCCACTTGTCAGTAAATTTTCTTTTACATGGTTCTTTTTTGTCCCTCCTCAAAGATACTGCTGGTCTCAGGGCTTAGGGGCAATGATTGTTGTTCTTTCCAAAATAAAGGTCAGGGTCCTTTGTACGAAGTAGAGTTTATGACCCACATAAAGCTGGACCAACACGATCTCTACTAAACGGCCGCGGAAAATACCTCCCTCCCCACTTGCCACATTTGGCCAGTTTGAGTGAGAAAGGCTCTTGGGTGTAAGAGCATGTAAAGCCACACAATTACGGCCTCTTGCTTATCTTTTTATAGACAGGTCTAAGAGATCCCAAAATGTCAGCCACTGCTTGGACCATGAAGGGGAGTCAGTTTAAAAAAAAAAAAAAAAAGGAGTTTTTTTTTTTTTCTTTTGTTGATCGTTTTCTGCCATCATTTTCAATGTCTTCAGCAAAGAGCCCGACACAATGAAGATATAGTTTCTGTTTATAAAGGCTGGAGAGCCTGCTCTCACCCTGGCTTGCTGATTTCTGGATTTCTTCTGGCTAGCACGGGAGCAATAGGGCCCTGAATGCCAAGCAGGTGGAGGTTGACCCCTGCTTGGCTGACCCCATGTCTGGGTTAATTTCCACCAGCTACCTGTCAGGTAGGAAGCATCACTTGGCCTTATGGCCACCGCAGACCGTTCCTTTCCAGTTATTATAGGTTGCCATGGAAACAAGGATGTCTTAATGTTAAGAATAATTTGCTGCTTAATGGAAACAGCCTCTCTCTAAAAGAAAGTTAACTGGGAAATCATTTGAGTCATCCCCAGTTGCTGTCCCCCACCCCACCCCCGCCCTACTTTTCTCTGTTTGCCTAGAGGTCTTAATTTTGATGATCTATGAGGTGTCAGCCAGAAGGTCTTGTGCTCTGCTGTGAAGCACTATAAAAAGGCAGATGTATGACTGTGTCATCCACAAATACCCTAGAAAGTTAAGTGTTAAACCAATGTTAATAATAAATGTTTTCCTCCCAAGTAGGTTACGGCAGCATCACCAGAGCCCTTTGAAGTGTAACAAACTAATAAAATCCCAGGGAGCTCAGGAACACCTACCCCTGTCATTGTGTTTATGGTACGGTCAGGAAAGTTATTAAATGCTGTTCCATTTTTCCTGAAACCCTTGGATGTCCCTCCACATCTGAACTTGATCTCCAAAGATGGGAAGTCTGGGGACGGGAAAGCCCGAGGGAATGGAGAAATGATTCTTTAAAAGTCTTTTTGAGGAAACATGGCCACTAACCCATCACATTGTCTCAGTGCAGCACCTGCCATGGCTTTGCTACAAGGCCCCCTTGATCTAAATGGGGGAGGTGACCCAGGTCCTGCCCAGCCTCCAATCATAAGGCCCTGTGGTGGTCATTTAGGAACCACTGGTCTTCACTCTGGCTCCTGCAGAGGTTTGTCTAAAGAGAGCCCCCAGGTGGGGAGCCTATAAGGAGGGCCACATGCTTATGGGTGCAAGAATTAGAAGCTTACTTTGTTGCCCTATCTTTGCTCAAGAAAATTCCAAGCCAAAATTCTATATTCTGGCCCGAGCAGTTGTAAAGTCTTGATTGCTCCTTATCTTCCATTGCTTCTCTTCCAATAGGTAGTTTGTGACTGTCACTATTGTGGTGTTCTATTTGAAGATCCTTCCTTGTACAGGAAAAAGAGGCAGCATCACAGGGGAAATGAGCCATGGTCAAGAAATGAAAATGATCCGGTTTTAAGCTAGGTTCCCCAGAAGCAGATCCTGACAGATTAATCCAGTGAAGGTGACTCATTAGGAAGTGTTCCTGGTGTCCTCCATGTTCTGTAGGGTGGGGAAATGGGGCTGGGAAGGGAAGAAGAACAAACAAGGCTATGATGTCAAGCCAAGTCCCTAAGAGGGTAATGTTGGCACAGAATAGGTCACACCTGAGTATCCCCATCAGGAATGAGAGAGTTGGAGAGTTTATATCCCTCAGTCATTGGTTAAAGGGTACAGGAGTGGGTCATATGGGACATAGCCAAAGCTGTTCCAGTAAATAGCCTGTGGCTCGCCCTCTGACAGAGATGGAGGTGAGCCTGGGAACAGAAGCATCAGGAGGACCCTTGTGCCCAGAAACAGCAAAATGATTGGAGGGAATAGCAAATCAGGACTGACAGCCAGTGCTCGATGCCCTGTCTGCAAGGGAAGAAAGCAAGGAAGAAAGGCTGAACTTATTTTCAGGTGTATTTGTTTGCTTATCACTCATTCATTCACCTGCTACATTCCAGTCATTGTGCTAAATGTTGGAGGTGCAAAGGAAGAAGAAGACAGGGCCAGTCTTGTAGCTGAGAAGCTAAAGTGTCATAGGGTGGGTGGGGAACATGTACTGAAATTTCTGTCCCCTCTCCCCCTGCCTCAGGTTTGGACCCCACTATTCCTGGCTTCCATCTAGGTCTATCCCATGAAGGGCCAACCCTTCCACCTGAGGAAGCTCTCTGTATAATTATATAATCCATGGGTCACAGGGCTGGGCCCCTTAATGCTAATACTGCACCTAGAGATCTCTGGATGAAAAGCACTACATGGTTGTGAGGTATTATTAGTAAGAAAGGTGGTGTTTAGTAATACCAAAATAAATAGACTGACAGGAGTTTTGCTCTGCATTCAGGGAAGTGTTCTGGGTCTCATAGGCCCTTTATCTAAGAATCAAATGCTCCCAGCATCCACAAAACACTCCTGCCCTGGTTTGTCTTAGGACCTGAGCATTTTCCTGGCATCTGCGCTTTGGTAAATGTCCTGCTGATTCCAAGGACTGTGGCTGCGTAGGCGGCATCTCAGCAGCAGCCCAGGCAGATGGGTTACCTAAGGTCACATCCATCTATTGCCCTTGACCAACAGGCCAGGGCCAGGAAGGAAGGAAAAGGAATTGGAGTGGAGACTGAGAGCAAAGCATCTCTTATCTGTAGGGTAAAGTGGGTTGGGAAAAGTACAGTGTCCCTGACCCTACATTCTTTGGACTGAGGACTTGAAGATCAGAAGAGGTCTTCAAGGTAGGCGGGCCAGATAAAACAGAGGGCACATAGCTATACCTACACTTCAGATAAACCATGAATATATATATATATTTTAGTATAAGTATGTCTCAAATAACTCATGGGATATGCTTATAATAAAACCTGATCTGTTGCTCATCTGAAATTCTGATGAAACTGACATCTTACGTCTTTATTTGTCAGAGTTATCAACCCTGGCAACCCAACACCCAAGGTCTTCTCCAGGAAGACTTTACTCCTTTAATTCCCTGCCTACGTGAGAAACAGAAGGCCTGATAACCATGGGGGACTCCATTTCACCCACATGGTTGGTGGGGGGGGGGGTTCGGATCTCTCCAATCCAGCCATTTATCTGAAGTCAACTAAAATCACTTTTTAAGATTCTCAGCTGTTTCTGGGATGAGGAACGTAGACCCCAAACTGTTCTTTAACTCATTCTTAAGTTCCCTAATGCCAAGCAGAAAGCCCAGCTGCCTTGGGGAGATGGCTGTCAAATGTGTTCACAGGCAGGAAAATGAAGGCAGAGAAATAACCAAGGTAAGACATTCTTAACAGGGGCTCAAATTCCAGGATTTCTTTTTTGAATTTAACTCCTTAGATTTTATCGTCTGTGATCAGCTTACCCTATGCTAATGAAGACAACAGTGCTTTATGATTTTTAAACTGCCAGAATGAAAAGTTTATGTAAAATTATATGCTGTGTACAGATTTTAAAGCCACAGGGAAGTACAACCATCCCCAAACCTCAAATTTGTCAGCCCCTTTATCTTGGCATAGTAGTTTCTCAGCAATTACTTCATTGAGCCTTGACATGGTCTTGGAGGCAAGGTGACACAAATGTTACCCCACCCTTTGGCAGGTGAGGCAGGTCAGGTCAACACCTGTTGAGGGCTTTGTTCAGGGTGATGGGCAGTAAGGGTGGCAGAAATCTCATTTATGGCCCTGGTCCTTCCCATCTGAATAAACTGTTAAGAAATAGACCTGCAGACAGAATCTGGACTTGAGGGTCAAGGTCTGGGGCATATCGCTTAAGAATTCTAGACCTTGCCTCCCATAGTGTATCCAGTAGAGTCCACACATTCATTCCATAAATCTGTATTGAGTATGTATGGTGTGCTGGGCATGTTCCAGGTGCTAGGGACATGGCTGAGAGAGGCAGACAAGGTTCTGTCCTTCATGGGGCTGCCACCCTGGAGGTGGTGTTAGACAGTGGCAAGTGCTTCTGAAGATAGGGACAGAAGGAAAGGGTGGGAGGTGAGGCTGTTTTATGGAGGGTGAAGAGGAAGCTCTTTCTGGAGAGGGGATGTCTGAACCACCGGTGTCACCTGCCATCTGGGTCCTTGCCTTAGCAGACGGAGGGACCGAAGAGCTCCAGGATGGGAACAAGCTTGGTGTCTGAGGGATGGCAGTGGGGCCAGAGGGCCAGAGGGGAGCTGAGAAGCTGCAGAGCAGGGAGATGGAGTCTGAGCATCAGGCACGCCATGGTCAGGAGTTCAGATTTTATTTGAATCATGATGGGGAAAGCATATCTTAGCCCTTCTCACCTTCTCCTATAAAGGTCAAGAGAGAAAGAGGACGTGGGCTCAGGCACAGACCAGGTGGCATGGAGAGTACATGGAGACATTCACAGATGAGGACCAGGAGTCCGTTGGCCTTTGGAAGGGGGCAGATGAGATCCCTGGTTGCTGCTTCCTGTTCAAGATTTGGCTCCCGGAGCGTGGGGTTTTCCCAGGATGTAAAATTCTCTTCTCTGAAGCTGCAGATTCTTCTCCTAAAAGTGAGTAGGTATTCTGAGAAGGCTTCAGATTCTGCTACAGTGATTTTTAGGCCCTGGTGGCCTTTTGATACAGGCTGGAATGTCCCAGTGTGCCCCTGCAGGCTGCCAAGGAAAGATAGTCCAAGTCTGACCCTGAGGGTAAACAGAGCCAGGCCCTGGCACCGTGGCCAAACATTTCAAATCCCCAGCTCCTTGGCCTCGGGAGAAGGTCAATCTGTCTCTTTATCCAGGTGCCATGTTAGAACATTTATACTAGTGGTTCTCAAAGTGTGGTCCCCGGACCAGTGACATCAGCACCAAGTGGGAAGTTGTTAGAAATGCTAAGTCAAAAACTCTGGAGGCATGGGTGGCTCAGTGGGTTAAGCCTCTGCCTTTGGCTCAGGTCATGATCTCAGGTCCTAGGATCGAGCCCTGCATGGGGCTCTCTGCTCAGCAGGGAGCCTGCTTCCTCCTCTTTCTCTGCCTGCCTCTCTGCTTACTTGTGATCTCTCTCTCTGTCAAATAAATAAAAAAATCCTTAAAAAAAGAAAAAGCTCAGCTTTCCGTGTGTTGACAAGTACTTCTAGTGATTCTGATATTGAGCAGTTTGAGAACTTGCTTTAAGGGAAAGCTGGGCACATGGTTTTAAAAAAAAAAAAATCCTGCTTTAGTTAAGAGCTGGCTCTCAGTGTAAAGTCAAATCAGAGCAAACACAGAAACCTTCAGGGTACGTGGATATGTGATGTCAAAACCCCAACCAGCCACTGAGTCTAACATCTGAGTTATAACTTCCCCAATTCAATAGAACTCTGTGATGAAACATATTAATAGAGAATAACCTCTAGCTACTTCTCCCAAATAGGTTCAGAGCCCTTAGTTTATCCTTGGCGCACTCTGGATGCTCCTGAAGTGTATATTCATTCATTCATTCTCACACTCTGCTGCTGAAGATACAAAGATGGTAAGACCCTGAAGTAGCTTGAATCAAGGAGAGGACTGTGACTGGAAAAAGAAACTTTACAATTCAGGGTAGCAAATACTACAAGAGAGCTGTGGTTTGGGGTGAAGGAGACATGGGGGAGGAAGGTGGAAGGGGGGCTCAGCCCAGCCAGGAGGAAGGAAACATGGGAAGTTGGCAAGGGTTAACCCAGTTCACCCAGGCCAGTGGCTGAGTCAAATCATGATGCAGTCAGATGGGAAAGCTCCAGCCCACATCCCTGGCTTCTCCTGGAGAGCAGAGCCCAAATACACCCCATTGCCACGAGCGTGTGCTTGGGCTGTGAGCGGGGAGACCGCAGGAGTAAGGGTACCACTGGCAGCCCCAGTCCCTTGGTTTGCTGACCAGGGGCTCCTTTTCCTGATTGGGGTTCCTGCTGGCTGGTTGGTCAGCTCCAAGTTCCAGCACCTGCTTCTCGGCACCCCGATAGACACTCCCAAAACTCCTTCTACCACAGAGTTCTGTCCATTTGAAAGTACTTTCAATTGAGCAAGGAAAGACTCAGAATAAATTCCTGTTTATATAAGCAACAATTCCACAACTCCAGGCCTTCACATACAGCCCTAGTGGTTCTACTCTTACCCACAGTGTGGCCCACCTTTGATAATTCATTTATTTGAAACTATTTATTCTGCCAGGCCCTGACCCAATGGCTCCCTCCCCCTCCAATGTGTTACTGATGGTTGATAGTTATGGGAGAATTTTTAGCCTCAGTTGTAATAAAGAAAGTAACAATGAACTACTCTTTTTCCCCTGTCAAATTAGCAATGGTTTGTTTGAAAGAAAACAGTGTGGAGCCTGTAGGATGGACAACTATAGCACCATGATTAGTAAGAGTGCCCGGGACATCTTCCTGGAAAGTGAATTGACAGCGTGCATCAGAACTAAACGTTAAAGCTGATTAAACAGTTTATTCTAAGGAAGTCATCGGGGATTTAGACAAATATTTATACCAGCTACTATTTATTGAGCACATACCATGTACTGTGCATCAAATACATCAATTATCTCCTCTAGCAGCCAAGATGTTCACCAAAACATTGTTTTTAATGACAAAAAATCAGAAACGAGTGACATTTGCAATAATAAAGAATGCTTAAAAAATTAGAGTAAGTCCACAGAACATAATACTATGCATTAAAAACTGTTTTTTAAAGAATTTTGAATGCTGCACGAAATGCTCCTATAGAGAGAGTAAGATTTTAATTTCTAAAATATATATAATAAACATACGTGCATTAAAAATAACGAAGAGATGGGGTGCCAGGGTGGCTCAGTCTGTTAAGCATCTGCCTTTGGCTCAGGTCAAGTCATGATCTCCACGTCCTGGGATCGAGTCCTGTGTCTGGCTCCCTGCTCAGTGGGGAGCCTGCTTCTCCCTCTCCCTCTGTCTGCTGCTCCCCAGTGTGTTCTCTCTTTCTGTCAAATGAATAAATAAAATCTTTAAAAATAAATAAAAATCACAAAGAGAAATAAACCAAAATACTATGAGGTAGAGTGGGAAATTTCATTTTTTATGCTTTCTCTATTTCCCTATTTTTCTACAATTGGCACGTATCCCTTTTTTAAAGAAAAGGTTATAAAAATTAAAACACACATGTGCCTTCCCCCTGGGTACAAGGAACTCCTTATCTTGTTGTTCCTCCGGACAGCTGTCTCCTGGTCCAGTTCTGGTGAGTCACCGACCTTGTCTGTTTTTTATTTTCTCTTTGCAAAATGGACATGATAATCCCAGCCTTTCCACCCTCATGAGATAGTCCTATGTCGCCGTTACCTCCTGCTTGTAAAACCCCAGGTGAATGCTAATTACTGTTATTACTAACACACTAATGCTTTCGGGAGAGGTGAGTCACAGTGACTGTGACATCACTATCGAGACTCACATGAGGAAGGAATGGTCTCCTGGGACAGGGTTTCCCATGATGCTTCCTCTTCCCAGAAATTGTCCTCCTGTGTAGGTGTCCAAGAGGCACTAAAGGGGATATGTATATCCATTAGCTACTGCTGGTGATAAATGACTGAAAGTGTCAGCAGCAGACAACTAAGCCTCTAATCACACACTGCAGGTCAGCCACATTTTGAGATGTTGGGTGGCATCAGCTGGCTTGGGCTCCAGGCTGCCATTGGGGTCCAGGTCTGTGACACATGTCTCTCATCTTCCGGGGACCAGCAAGCTAGCTGGGGCATGTTCTTCTCCTGGCAATGGCAGAGGCACAAGAGGTCACACCCAATCACACCAGCACATTTCAAACTGCTGTATGCGTCACATCTGCTAAGATCCCTGGCCAAGCCCAAAGTCTTGGGGCAGAGAAGTGTTCCCTTCCAGAAATTATAGGAGGATACACAAAATCACACAGCAAAGGGTATGGATGCAACCAAAGGTGGAGATTGAGATCAGTGACTCAATGTGGTATTAGAACGGTTGAAAGATATTAGCCCCCTGCCCTTCCAGACTGAAGGAGCAGAGGGATTGGAAGTAGGGGCTGTGCCCACGCTACACCCTTTCTTCACTCATGAGCAATATTTATAGGGGGTTGGGCTTGGAGCTCAGTGGGGCTTTCACCTGAGCCGCAGCACAGGCGAGCATGAAGGCAGGACTCTGTGCCATCCATCTGTTTTCCTCGTCTACTTTATTTCCAAACCTGCAGCCTGGAGCCATATTTTAAATGCTTTTTAATTGGCAGCATTCCTGCCTCTTGTGTTGCCATGGTTTTAAAAGGTTGTGTATATTTTTATCATCTCAAGACCACATCTCAAGCACTTCTCTGGTGTGTAAACATCTTTAGTACTAGAGTCCTCCCTGGGGAAGGCTGGCCTAGAAGGATCCATCTGATGGTGTGGTCTGTCACCTTGGCTGGGGGTCCATCCACCAGGACAGTGCCAGAGGAAGGCAGGGAGTTGAGGGAGCTTCTGCTGGGCTGAGGAGATGCCTCCACAGAGATAGCAGAGACAGAGAGTTGCAGAGACAGAGCCTAGTGTAGGGAGCTGGGAGGCAGCCAGCCATGCATCATACCTAGGCTTCAGGGTCCCAGTCTTAGCAGTGATGAACAGGGCCAGGCCGGAGGGCTGAAGGACCCAAGTGCAATCTGTGACCCTGAAACATGGGGCCCAACATTGACCAAGGGTCTCTCACCAGCAGAGAACCAGAGTTAGGATGTCTTCTTTTAAATGAAACCAGATGACTCGGCACAACTACAAAACAGGAGTCTCCTTTTCCTTCTGAAAAGAAGCAAAGATGTAAGAGAAAAAGCTGACATAGTATGGAATTCTGCCAAATAAAGCAACAGAAATGTCCCTGTTGAGTTTATACCTGCCTCATAAGAGCTCCCTGTCACTATCACAGGTCAAGGTTAGGCCTCAGTCCAATTGTGAGAAAAATCACCAAATGTGTCCCCAACACCTAACCAGGACTCCTCAGAACCATCAAGGCCATTGACAACAAGGAAGTCAGAGGAACTGCCACAACAGGGAGATCTTAAGAACGCCTGGCGACAAAGTGTAATGTGGCATCCTGGATGGGATCCTGCAACAGAAAGAGACATTAGGTAAAAACCAAGGAAATCCAAATCAACTATGGACTTTTGTTAATAATGTATCAGTATTAGTTCATTAATGAGCCCCACATGGGGCTCCTCAATCAACGTAGGGTTAGCTTGGGATTCTCTCCCTCTGCCTCTCCCTCTGCTTTCTAGATAAATGACAGAGAGATAGAGAGATAGATAGATAAAATCTTTTAAAAATATGTTAGTTAATTCATTGTAACAAATGTACCAGCTAATATAAGATATTTATAAATATAAAAAATGGGGTATGGAATGTATTGGAACCTTCTGTACTATCTTAATTTTTCTGTAAACCAGAAACTATTCTAAAAAATAAAGTCTATTTTTAAAAAATCAAGCGCCAAGAGCACACACTTGGAAGCCAAGTTGTCTTGGGCCCAATCCTGTCTGTCATCACCTTGGATAAGCCACTTAACCCTTCTGTGCCTTGGTTTCTTCACTGTCAAATGGGGATGATCACAGTAGCTCTGCCTCTCCTGGGGACTAAACTCTGGAAGAGTGCCTGGCCCAAAGTAAGTGCTGCTAGTGCTCATTTAATACCTAAAACTAAAGGTCCCCTCACTTGTTCTATGGAGGAAGAAGAGTACACACTAGACAAGTTTTTGTTTTTCTTAAAAAAAATGGAAACAACAAGGGTGGGTGAGGATGTGGAGAAAAGGTAACACATGCACACTATTGGTGGGAATGTAAATTGGTGCAACCACTGTGGAAAATAGAAAGGAGATTCCTCAAAAAAAAAAAAAAGAAAGAAATAGAAATACCATACGATCCAGTAATTCCACTATTGGCTATTGACCCAGGGAAAACACTAACTCAAAAAGATACATGCATCCCTATGTTTACTGAGGCATTGTTTACAATAGTCAAGACATGGGAGCAACTCAGGTGTTCATCAATAGACAAATGGATAAGGAAAATATGACACAAATGTGCATACATGCATGCACAGACAGAGGAATATTTTGCAGCCATAAAAAGGATGAGAGTGTGCTATTTAAGACAATATGGATGGACCTAGAGCATATTATGTTAAGTGGAATAAGTCAGGCTGAGAAAGATAAATACTGTATGATTCCATTCATAAATGGAATCTAAATGAAAAATGGATAAATAAAAAGCAGAATCAGAACTATAAATACAGAGAACAAACTGATGGTTGCCAGTGGAGAATTGGGCAAAATAGGTGAAGGGGAGAGGAAGATACAGGCCTCCAGTTACAGAATGAGTAAATCACAAGAATAAAAAGCAGAGCATAAGGAGTACAGTCAGTGATATTGTAATAGGGATGTAATGGGACAGATGGTAGCTATACTTGTGGTGAACATAGCATCACATATAAACCTGTCAAATCACTAAGTTGTACACCTGAAACTAATGTAACATCATGTGTCAACTATACTCCTGTTTAAAAAAATGGAACATGCTCAGGGCTCACTTTGGGCTCTGCTGTCATGTAAACCTTGTAGCCTGTCCCCTCCCTGCAGCATGGCTTGAGTTCAGCTCCTCCTGCTCTTTCTCTTGAATGTTTCCTGTCCTTTGCCAGGCTCAGATGAAATGCCCCAGGTTTGTTGGAAACCTCCCCCAGAGTTGCTATCAGCTCAGGTAGATTCACTGCCTCCTTCTGTCCTCCCTCTTCGTTCAGCCCTGGGAACATCCTACTCAATCTGGGATCCAACAATATTTCCAGACACCCCCAATCCCAGCACCCTCCCCCAGCTCCAGACCATCCAGCTGCCTCTCCTGCCAGCACGGACACCCATCCAGCTCTGAGCACCATGGGAAGGAAGGGCACATCACCACCCAACAGGATGCTTGGGAAACGCGTGTGTTCCTTATTGCTCAGGAAGAGGTCTCCCTCAAGAACAATCCTGAACTTGGTCCAAATGGTTGAGAGCTTGACATAAGTCATCTTCCTGCGAACATCTGAAAAAAGCCTGTGTCCGAGCAGAATCAGGCACACACATCTGCTGTTTCCTTCAGTCCAGAGCTTGGGTTCCTGGAGCTATTTCCTGCTTGTGCTCACAGCCACACTCCCTCTCTGGGGCCGCTAGGTCAAACGAAAGCCAAACGCTTTTCCGATGGGGCCGCCCCCGAAAGCCTACAGCTAGAGGATGGGGCCGAATCTCCCAGTGCTATTCCCCAGTGGGTTCCCTCACCCTCTACTGAAAAGGCCTATTTCTTGTCCAAACTCCCAAGACACTAGCAAAGGGGGTTGTTCACATGACCCTCATTTTATGGGTGAAGAAACAGACTCCTTCAGGAAACAACAGAGATTTCAGGCATGTTTCCTCTTTGGAGATAGGGTTGCCATTCCCCATCCACCTTCTGTCTGGGCTCAGCTTATTTTCTTTGCTGTCTGTCATGATGGTACTTAGCAATGACCTACATGGACCACATGCCTAATAATAACATGGGCTGTATGAGCACCTAACATTCGAGAGCCTCTGGGGATTTGGCAAAAGCAATATTTACTAAATCATCTGCTTGTTGCAAACAAAACCCTCACGCCTCTGGGGCAGCCTTACAGAGAAGAGGCTGCTGGCTGGGAATACTGACAGTAGCCCCTCAGCCCCTTGACTTTCTTTCTTTTTCATTTTTTTAATATGGAAATCCTGCCCATGGCTCACTTGCACGAGGCGGTTATTTAATACGTACAGCAACTTGTATGCTCAGGTATTGACCAATCAGGTCAATCAGGAGGTCAGCCAGTGTACCCAACCGGACACTAGGCCCACCTCCACACTCTGTTGGCCAGGCAATGTTCCTAAATCTGCAGGATTAGATGAAGGTCCCGGAAGTTCCAGAGAAGGAGTCTAGGTGGTCATGGCAGCTGGATAATAGCTGTATCACGTGACAGGGACATAATTCTGTGTTTAACAAGCGGACTGTCAACCCTAAATGCACACATATTCTCAATTCCTAGAGAGTACAGATTCATCCTACATGGCTGGATGTAGACTTGTCCCTAAGCATACATGATAGTTGGTTATGGCAGGTGGCAAGGAGCAGAAGAATTTGGATTCAAGAACCTTGAAGATTTCGTTTTAGTACATGCCACTTCCCCTCTGGGCCACTGGAGCTGGATGTAGAATTGGAGATGGGTTGGGTGAACAGATGTGGGAAGTGAGGGTGAGTGCCAAAAGATAGGATGCGATGGTCAAACCTGGAGAAGCCCAAGAATGTCCCCAAGTCCAAAGGACAAGTGTAGAGTTAGACCTGAGAGACAGGACAATCAAGGCAGATGCTGGGAAGATCCTAGAGCATCCTAGAGGGTCAAGAGGACCATAGCATAGGCAAGCAAGGGAGTCTAAATCCATCGCCTCAAAAACTCTATCATCCTTGCCTCAAAAACTCTATCATCCTTGCCTTGGGAAGCTTGGTGTGGCTCAGTGTAAGGAGCTACTCAATACTTACCTTATAACCTGCTTGTGAAAATATTTTCCCGAGTGTTTGCAGCTCAAATAGCAAGTTCCTTCTAGAAAAGTTGTTCCAGATGCCAAAGCTGATACATCAGAGACCTTCCTCATTTGAAGGGCTACTTCCCACCGGGAAAAAGCATGATTTGGATGAGTGATCCTTTCCATCAGAGTTCAAATTCTTTATGACTTTGGCAATACGGAAATTCTAACATAGTCATTTTCCAAGAGGGCTGGAAGGCCACTGGTGGGATGCATGAATTCTGTGATGGATGCAAATTGCTCTCCAAACATGAGAGTCCTTACTTCTGCTTGTCTGATTGAATGCCACACTATCATTCAACTGTTGTTTATGAAGAACTCACCGCTTCTTACCAGTAACTTATTAAGTGAATCACCAAGGATGACTGAATTTGGAATTTGCAAACCAAAATTAGTGTGTGACTAGAATACTTTTACTCTGCATTCTGACCCAGATTCCATCAGCCATGCCACATGTGGCAACTTGCACAGCTCCTTCTGGGCATGCCTCACTGTGCCTGGCCAGAATGCCCACACTGAGGAGGAAGCAAGCTCAGTTATCGCTTTCATCAGTTGTTGCTACTATGTTATCCATGTACTGCAGTTGGTAACCGATTATCTGATCTTCTTTTCAGTGCTTAGGATCCCATATTCATCCCATTGGTAGTTGGTGCCCATAATTGTCTATTAACTAGATTGGAAGATAGGTGTACATTGTGGTTCAGATAGGAATCATCGATGTCCCTATTGCAAAAGCAAAGCAATACGTTATATGTTAATAAAAAATAAAATTAAAAATAAATTAAAAATAAAAATAAATAAATAAATAATAAAGATAAATAAAAATTTTTAAAAAGCAAGCTACTTGTCCGGGGACGCTATTGCAAACAAGTTCTTATCTTTTTTCCATTGGAAAGGTTTTCTAAATGTAATTTTATTTTTTAATAGATTATAAATTCCTGGGATTCAAAAGTCAACATGCTACTAAAAGGCAGAATTGAAACATTTCGCTCCCACCACTCCCCAGTCTATATGGATTGTCCACTGCTCACCCTAGAAGTTACCATTATATTTGTTTCTTGTAAACCCTTCAGTGTGGGTTTACGCCAATACAGAGTATTTTCTTCAAAAAGAGAGGTTTTCAATATTTCACTAATGCACAGAGCTCCCCTGACCCCACATTAAAGGGTAATATTAAATAAGGTAGATAAACTCAGAAGTGACCCCAGAAGACTGAAATTGCCTTTGAGGTTTATCTTCCTGTGACTGTCAGCAGCCATGACCTTTTTAAAATATACCTGGCTCTTGAGAAAGCAATAGAATAGTTTTTCCCTATGTCCCTCGCTCCTCTGCTTCCTCCCGTGTTGACAATCCCACAAGGGGCCCTGACAAAGGTCCACCTCCACCTCCACCAAACTCACCTGTCTAGGGGTCCATTCACATCAATGCCTGTGGGGATGGGTGAATGGATTTTCATGTGTACAATATTCAAGGAAGAAGTGGCTGGCTGGTTCAAATCAAGATTCTTCCAACTGGAAACTGTCCTTTCAAAATAGATCCAGTGGAGAAATATGATTCTGGACGGTGTCCCAAACGTGTAATATCCAGCCTATTTATGGAGCATGTATCATGTGCCAAGTGTTATGGGGGGTGCCAAGAGGAAGGGTGAGTAGGACACAGTTCTTGCCCTCACAGGCCTCACAGCCTCAGGAGAGGTACAAGACATTGTTATAAGAGTCATGAGGAGGGGCCCCTAACTAGGATGGAGGGTTCAGAGGCTTCGTCGGGGAGGCCTCATCAAAACTGCAACAAGAGGGGCAGGAAGGCTCAGCCAGACAGTGAGTGGGGGCCTGAGGTGGCTTTACATGCTAAGGCCTCAGCATGAGCCAGTCATTCCTCCTCTCTACCTGGGACCTAATGGAGAAATCCTGGTGATTGAAGGAGTGACTTTAATGGAGGCGTAGGGACAGCAGGAGTTGGGGTGTTTGGGACAGGGTGGGAGTGTAGAATCCCTCATACCACAACACATGGACACGAGCCTCGTCCGACTCCATGCCAGCACAGTGGTGGGGGTACCAGGCAGCAGTCAGGAAATTAAATGCTCTCTCTTGAGGACCCCCAAGTTTATTCTGGGCACTTCATACAATGTTTTGGAAACCTCAGAAAACATCATAGCAATGAAAACTTCCAGAGAAAGGCCTCAAAATGTCTGTGAGTCCGAATGTGCATCAGTCAGGTTCCCAGCAGAAAAGCAGATGGCACGTTCATAGCAGGATGATCTGGGGAGGGGTTATTTATAAAAGTGTGGGTATGTGGAAGCACAACTGGTGGTACAGTGGCTGGGGCCTCACCACTTTCAGGCTCAAAGGAAGGAGATTGGGGCTAGGTACCAGAATTTGCAGGGAGAGGGTGTCTCGTTAGGCCCCTGGGTCTTGAGAGGAGCAGTGGCCTTCAGCAGAGGTGATCTTGCGTACAGAGAGCAAGGCACATAAATTCTTCAACCTTACTCTCTTTCCTTCTGGCGGGTCTCCCATATAGCTGAAGCCAGCCCTAGGAGAGGGCACAGGGCCTGCCAATATGGTGCGAGACAAGGAGGAGAGTGGGGCAAGGATCTGGAGGGGCATAGGTGGCAAGAAGACGCAAGGAAACCCACCAAGCCTCGCTTGACTCAGGACAGCAGGAGACTGGACAAGCTTTCTTCTCTTCTTCATGCTTTTCTCTGTTTTTCTAATATTTTCAAAATGAGCACATGTAACTCCTGGAATTGCAGGAAATATGATTTTTAAATTTAAAAAGTCAAAACACCAACCATATCAACAACCATAACAGCAACAAGGAATGTGTACTGAGGAGGCCCCAGTGGGCTGTATAAATGCCTTTATTAATTAGTGCAGAAAAGGGGGGTGCTCACAGAGAATTCTTTCCCATTCTGAACAGCCAGCTGACCCTTTCTCACAGGATACTGATCACAGGCAGAGCAAACGCAATCGGCTTTCTCATCTAAGAGCCTGAAAAGAAGAGTCACTGGGCCCTGAAGAAAGTGACACCCAAGCCCCTCCTACTTTTCTGAAGTGAAGCTTGTATACAGGGACGGTGTCATAGGGGAAGCCACTCAGCATTCCAGGGATGTGGGTTCAATCCCCAGCTCAGCCACTTCATTGTGGGGAACCTCAACAAATAGACTGTGAGTGTTGCCCCTGTTTCTCCCCTCCTGAAGGCACCATGAGGGCCCCTGGTCTTGCAAATTGCCAGAAGCTCTGTAAATATTAGTTGCAAATGAAGGAGAGGAGGGCACAGAAGATAATAGCCACCACAAACAGCAAGAACAAATGTCCAGCTGCTTCCTCTCTCACGGCCACATCTAGGAGGCCTACAGCACTGATCGCCCTTAGATGGAAAGAACACACCTTCAACTTGGGTGAATTGAGGAGAAACCCATGGGCCAGAGGCAGGTGCAATGGATTCCTCTATGTTCTTTCAGATGGCCTTTCTGTCTTCTCTTGTTTCTCTGCCTTCTCCACTCCTCAGCAACCTGGACTCAGGGAGCCCAGAGCATGACCAGGAGTTCTCTTGTGCAGCTCTTTCCCTACCTCCAGGGTGGAGGTAGACCCTCAGGTTTGGGACCTTCAGAGACTTCAGAGTGCAGAACCTATGACACCCACCTTTCTCTTGCTGCCTCAGCCATATTTGGAAGTGCAAGTTCAGTATGGGTTTGTGCTAAAGCTCCCTGTCCCTTGAGGAAGGGACAAGATGGATGAGCCCAGCTGAAACCCCATCTCACCATATGAGAAAAATCATGGCAGAAGAGTATGTGAAAAGAACGGGGTGCCTGGGTGGCTCAGTAGGTTAAAGCCTCTGCCTTCAGCTCAGATCATGATCTCAGGGTCTTGGGATCAAGCCCCACATCGGGCTCTCTGCTCAGCAGGGAGCCTGCTTCCCTTCCTCTCTCTCTCTGCCTGTCTCTCCACTTGTGATCTCTGTCAAATAAAAAAAAAAATCTTAAAAAAAAATTTAAAAAAAGGAGGCAAGACAAGGAGATGGGAAATTCACAATAAAGACTGCATGAAGCCTGAAAATGTGTTCACATTTTGGTACAGTCCTCAATCCCTTTAACAAGCAATACACTCACAGCTGGAGCCTGAAGGTTTTAGGGCCAAAGGGAAAAGCAGGTGGGAAGGAAAACTTGTCAGATGCTAGACCCTCCCCAGACCCTTCCACCTCTCATGACTTCTACCAAGCCGAGAGAGAAAAGAAGGAGCCACATGCTGGGCCTTCTTGATACTTGAAACCGTTGCACCTGTCATCCTCCCTAGTTTAATCTATATAAGCCAACCCACAGCATTTTGGTACTGAGAAAACACGAGTGCAGGTCACAGGGACTTCAGGAAGAGAGCAAGGTATGAAAATGGAGCACTTGTCCTTCCTGCAGAATGGGGTAGAGTTTCAAAGTATAGATTTGGAGATCAGATTGAGAAGGTCCAAACCCCATCCCCTCTGCCTCTTGTCAAGGTGGTCTATTTACCTAATCACTTGGGCCCTCTGATCTACCACTATAAACTGGATCTTAAGCGCATTCTAAGGTGATGCAATGTAAAATACACAGCACCAACTTGGACACATCCTTGCCTTTAAAAAATTGACCCTGAAACTAATCAAGCCTCTGGGTCTCTTAACAGTTTACAGAAAATATAGGGATTGAAGAAGAAATCAAGCAACACTATAAAGACACAATCAGCCCAATCCAGAATGTGGAATGTTCTACAAGATAAATGACCTAGTATCCACAACAAATCAACAGCATGGAAAAAGGGAAGAAAAGAGTGGAAATTGTTAAAGAATAAAAAAGACCCAAGAGGGGCACCTGGGTGGCTCAGTCAGTTAAGCATCTGCCTTTGGCTCAGGCCATGATCCCACGGTCCTGGGATAGAGCCCCACATTGGGCTCTCTGCTCTGTGGGGAGTCTGCTTCTCTCTCCCTCTGCCCCTCCTCTTGCTTGTGTGTGTGATCTCTCTCAAATAAATAAGTAAAATCTTGAAAAAAAAAAAAGACCTAAGCCATAGGAAGCATCAAAAGAAATGCACGAGCCATGTTTGGGTTCTGATTTGAAAACAAAACACATCAAAACACATTAAAGAGACATCTTTCAGAGAACTGATCTAATATTAAGGAATGACTGTTAATTTTGTAGGAGTGATTTGTGGTAGTTACATTTCTAAAAAGTCCTTCCAATTACAGATGCACTTTGAAGTATTTATGGCTGAAATGACATGGATCTGGGATTCACAACAGGGAGTAAGAGGGGATACAGTCAAATGGCTGGATCCGGGCAATGAGTGCCTGAGTTTTCATCACACCCTTCTGCCTGCACTGTGCATTTTCTGAAAGTCTTTGTAGTCAAACCTTTCATAAAGTTACTATTATATGACTACAAATAATGTTAGGTGCTGGATCAGACACCTTTGGTGCCACCTCAGCATCTGTTGGGCTGACCAGGGCTTGCACCCATGTCTGGGGAATAGTTCCCTGCAGCTTTGACCTGCTTCACCTCCAGAATGAGCCTTGGGTCTCTCCGACTTGTGGCAGGGGATGCAGGGCTTGTCACTCCACCAGAAGGAGCCCACAAGTGTCCAGGAATTAGTGCTCCATGAGCAGTAAGTCCAGGTGCCTTGTTTTAAAGGTGCTTAAACAGACCGTGTAAAGGAAAAGGACACTTTCATGACAGCTGATGGGTGACAGAGCTGGACTAGGGATTCTGTCTTCATGGTTTTCACAGCATCCAGCAGAGGGCTTTGCCCACAGTAGGCTCTTGATAAGGAAACTTTGAATGATTAAATAGAGACCATAACAATACAATACAATTAACAATAGAAGGTTCTAATACTAGGTCTTTTTTTCCCATATGACTGATTATAAGATTCCAAAGTATTATTTGAGAAAATGAGTACCTATGAAGGAAGACAGTCTTTTGTGCCCCAACAATACACTTCTACATTGGTGGTAAAACACCGAGCTTACTGTTTCTTAGCTCTACCTTCAACATAATGAACCCAAGTGTCCATGCAGGTAGGTGTATGTGCAAACAGGTGTGTGTGCGCTCCATATTGCTGTAGATAAAAATAGCTTATGAACTTGGAAGAACAATCCGCTAGTTCATTCTAGGAACTTGAAAAAATGCTTCTAGTGAAGAACAGAATCTCGGTTTTGAAAATAATCGGCATTTCCCCCCAAGCACAAATATTTTAAGTATTAACATAAGTGAGATAACATGCAGAGGCAACTCCTCCAGCCCAAGTCCTTGTGACTATAGGAATCCATTCCTTCTCTTCTCTTCTCTTTCCATGCTCTCCTGGGGCTTTCAGGATGCTGTGACGAAATCTGTAGGATTGCCAAGGTTTGAAAAAAAAAAAGCAACTTGGCTATCAGGTAAAAATAAACAAAAGTTATCCACACCCTTTATTTTTGTGTAGAAAGCAAAGAAATATTTTTTATTAGAAAACTGGCAAGCAGAAAGCTGGTTGAGTGATGAAGGTTCCAACTGCAGGCCAACGTGTTTAGCCAGGACCAGATGGTTCAGAGGGCTGGTAATGAGATCCAAAGTATTCTCTATCTAGGTCAGCATTGAATCCAGCCTGGGTCATAAATAACAGAGTGGTTTGGGCAGATGTGTGTTCAGGAGCTGATGGAAACGAGAGAATGTTCTGAGATAGACATATCTGACTTTGGGTCTAATTTGTCTCCTTTTTGGGCAGACTTTGGTCCTGAGTTCTCAGATGGAGTTGTCATGGAAGGAAAACTTTCTGTATATGATAGATCTGCAATTATGGTTCTTTCTCAAAAGATTACAGAATGTCATTGACTTTCCAGAACTTGAAAGAAAAATACAGTGCCAGGGCCTCTGGGTGGCTCAGTTGGTTAAACTTTCAACTCTTGATCTCAGCTCAGGTCTTGATCTCAGAGTTGTGAGTTCAAGCCCTTATCGGGCTCCATGCTGGGCATGCAGCCTACTTAAAAATCTTTTTTTTTTTTAATTTAAATAAAGTCAGAAAAATAAAAAAGAAAAACACTGATCCAGAATGCAGGGAATCCTCCATGACAGATGTGTGTAAATTATTACTGCTTCTCTACAGATAAATTTGACATATATATTTTTTAAAAACCCTAAAAGTTACACAGTACTCCACTTCTAGGAATTTATTCTAAGGAAATAATCAAGGATGCACCCTAAGATCTTATTTATATTAAAAATAAAGATTAAAAAATAGTAATTTTTTCAAAAATAGAACAATGAACTAATCTTATTGCCCAACATTAGGGGATATTTAATGCAATCCCTATCAAAATACCATCAACTTCTTTCAAAGAAATGATCAATAATCCTAAAATGTACATGGAACCAGAAAAGACCCCCAATAGCCAGAGGAATGTTGAAAAAGAAAACCAAAGTTGGCACCATCACAATCCCGGACTTCAAGCTCTATTACAAAGCTGTCATCATCAAGACAGCATGGTACTAGCACAAAAACAAACACATAGATCAGTGGAACAGAATAGAGAGCCCAGAAATAGACCCTCAACTCTATGGTCAACTAATCTTCGACAAAGCAGGAAAGAATGTCCAATGGAAAAAAGACAGTCTTTTTAATAAATGGTGTTGGGAAAATTGGACAGTCACATGCAGAAGAATGAAACTGGACCATTTTCTTACACCACACACGAAAATAGACTCAAAATGGATGAAAGACCTCAATGTGAGAAAGGAATCCATCAAAATCCTTGAGGAGAACACAGGCAGCAACCTCTTTGACCTCAGCCACAGCAACTTCTTCCTAGAAACATCACCAAACTCAAGGGAAGCAAGGACAAAAATGAACTATTGGGACTTCATCAAGATAAAAATCTTTTGCACAGCAAAGGAAACAATCAACAAAACCAAAAGACAACTGACAGAATGGGAGAAGATATTTACAAATGATATATCAGATAAAGGGCTAGTATCCAAAATCTATAAAGAACTTATCAAACTCAACAACCAAAGAACAAATAATCCAATCAAGAAATGGGCAGAAGACATGAACAGACATTTCTGCAAAGAAGACATCCAAATGGCCAAAAGACACATGAAAAAGTGCTTAACATCACTGGACATCAGGGAAATACAAGTCAAAACCACAGTGAGATACCACCTCACCCCAGTCATAATGGCTAAAATTAACCAGTCAGGAAATGACAGGTGCTGGTGAGGATGTGGAGAAAGGGGAAACTCCTCAACTCTTGGTGGAAATGTAAGCTGGTGCAGCTACTCTGGAAAACAGTATGGAGGTTCCTCAAAACTTGAAAATAGAGCTACCCTACGACCCCTCAATCGCACTGCTGAGTATTTACCCTAAAGAGACAAATGTAGTGATCTGAAGGTGCACATGCACCTGAATGTTTACAGCAGCAATGTCCACAATAGCCAAACTATGGAAAGAACCTAGATGTCCATCAACAGATGAATGGATAAAGAAGATGTGGTAAATATATCTACAACAGAATACTATGCAACCATCAAACCCCCCCAAAGTCCTGTCATTTGCAACGATGTAGATGGAACTAGAGGGTATTATGCTAAACGAAATAAGTCAATCAGAGAAAGACAATTATCATATGATCTCTCTGGTATGAGGAATTTGAGAGGCAGGGTGCGGGCTTGTGAAGGGAAGAGAGGGAAAAATGAAACAAGATGGGACCATAGAGGGAGACCATAAGAGAGTCTTAATCTCAGGAAACAAACTGAGGGCTGCTGGGGTGGGGTGGGGGTGGGGGTAGGGATAGGGTGGCTGGGTGTTGGACATTGGGGAGGGTATGTGATACGGTGGGTCCTGTGAATTATATAAGACTGATGATTCACAGACCTGTACCCCAGAAGCATATAATACATTACATGTTAAAAAAAAAAACAGAGGTGGAAACCACAAAAACAAAAAATGATGGTGTGATGTACTGTTCTCAGCCATTAAGAACAATACTGCAGAAATGTATTGACATAGAAAGACAAAAAGCTGGTTATAAAGTAGCCTGACCTCACTTTTGCTTCTCTAAAGCTTTTTATCCACACATGCATATGCTTAGGTGCTTAGAAAGATATATGAATAATTGGTCACAATTCTCTCTGGGTAATAGAATAAGAGGCACATTTTCTTTTCTTCTTTTAGGTATCTCTGTTTTCTAAACTTTTTAAAATAATAAACAAGAATTTACTTTTATGTTTGCTGTTGAAAGGCTATTTAAAAACAGAAATTAAGAGCTAGAATTAGAGGATTCTCTGTAGCAGCCAAAAGGCAGGATGGTGGAGGTGTCATCCATGAAAGAAAAGAAGTATGGGAAAGGAACATGCAACCTACTCTGTGCTCCTTCAAAGGATATGGGATGCTAAGGCACTGAGTCCCAACCTTGCATGGAACAACCCTGCCATGAAGCTGAAAAGAAGCCTCTGTGGTCTTCCCTCATCAAGGCAGGGCTGTCAGTGCATCTTAGAACTGCCCATAAGAAGAAGACTTCCACCAGCGGGGATGGACAGGGGTAAAGGCGAGGGGGAGGGGCAGCTCCTGGGCTAGAACAAAACCCAGGACACCAGCATCTTTCTTAAAAGCTACACTTCTTGACTTATTCCGCATTGATTTAAACATGTAATTCCCTAATCCCTCAAGAGTAGTCTTTGAAAGTATGGAAGGAACTCATATAAACATCAAGAGAAAATGGAGCCAAAGGGGGATATTTCCCTCCAGCTTTCTCGTTCTGAGATGTTTCCCTCTACCAACAGACATCTCAGCACTGGGGGAGCCCAGCTCTGGACGGATGCTCCTTTTTCTCCTTGTCTCCTGAGGTCTGGAACAAGCATCCTCCTCCCCCGCTTAGCATGTGCATGTCCTTAATTAAAGTATGTACAGCAGCCCAACCTAGGATGGTAAATCTACACCGGAATGCTCACGCGAGCTCAAAAACAAGCAAGGCAGCAACCCAACTGAGGGTTTTGAATTTCCTGGGTAAAGACAGGGGTGATGTGCAGCTTTCCGCACAATGGGTGCCTGGGCTCTGGCATAGCAGACTCAGGAGTTAACAAGACATATGTTTAGAGGTGATGCTGCCCAGAATCGAGAGACCCACAGTAGACCAACACAGGCATCCCTGGGGCCAGACGCTACTTGCGCCGTTGGGTGCTACACACAAAAGGCTTTGGGACCACCCAAAGCTGATTCTGAAGAATTTGGAGGCCAATGGCACTGTTTATGGAGCTGCCTTGGACGAGTGACATAAGCTCTCAGGGTCTTAGTACCTCTGTTTGTAAAGTGAAAAATAACAGAAACCTGGGGAAGTTGTAAAAATTAAAGGAGACACTGAGGTCTGAGGGCCCGGAAAAGTCTCACAGAGACATGCAGCACAGGGCTCAAGAAGAACTGCCAGTATCCTGTCTTCTGACTGTCTTCCTGGGAACAAAGACAGCTAATCATCCACCCCAATATCAGCTCTTCCTTCCTAGCCAGGCAACAGCTCCCTGGAATAGAGCTTGCATGGCCCAGCCTCCCCTGTAGCTAGCTGTGGCCATAGAGGACATTCTGGCCCTTGGGACACTCCATTTACATGGGAGTATCCTGCGCATCAGGTGTTTTGGGAAGGAGTGGGCCTCTGTACCCCTCCTCTTTTTCCTGGGCCAGAGCATCAACTAGATGGCTGAAGCCGAACAGTCAAATAATGGTATTGGGCCATGAGCCCAGGACGGCAGTGATAAGGCAGAAGGAGCCCGAATCCCTAAAGAGCTTCGCAGAGCCACCACAGCAGCCCAGACTCCCTAGCTCTGGATGCATTTACAGGACTGCCAGATAAACTTCTGTGTTTTTCAGCCACTGTTGTTTTAGATTTTCACTCACACAGAAAGGACAGATCCAATCCAAACTGAAACATCACTCACGCTATATGTAAAGCTGGGAAAATAATGACGAGCTGCTAACCACCCTAATAGTAATCTTTCACGTTCATACAAGCCCCCAGCCCACTAGGCCCTTTTAGATCACACAGTCCCCAACTGACCAGGCTCTCTTTAGTCTATGTAGCAAGTCATCACGCACCCAGAAGGGTTTCCCGCTGATGCAAGGAACGGGGCTCCTCTGTTGGCACCCAGCACAAGAAGACCCCAGAGTCTCCGAATCTGTTTGAACATCAAATACAGACTATGTTTACAGGAGAGAAAGTAATCCCATGTCCCCCAACTGCAGAGTGGGGGCAGGAGGCTATAGTATTCTGTAAGCTTTGAACTCCAACATTTCAGAGACATTGTTCAAGACCCAAAAAGACCTGCTCATAAACTTTTAGGAATTATTTTTTTCCCCTTTAACCAGAGATTTACTTTTTTCTCCCTGTTCCTGTTTCCATTTATTTTATAAGGGACCCCAATATGATACAAGAAGTGTGTTTTGTACTAATTTTCTTTCCTAAAGACTTTTGTCGCTGATAGTATTTTGTAGTCCCGAAAAAGTGATTTTTCTTGGCTTTAAGCTTCTTCATGTTGGCTTATTTCCTTTCTAGAAAGAATTGCAGATTTTATTTTGGTTGATGTTTGGCTGGTTTCTTGGGGTTTTGTATGTACGATTTACCCTGTTAACCATTTTTAACCATCCAGTTTCCTGGCATTAAGAACACCAGCACCACGTATCTCCACAATTTTTTCATTTCTGCAACCTGAAACTCCATACCCATTAAATAACTTCCCACCCCTCCTGCCCCTTGGCTCCTGGCAACCGCTGTTCCACCTTCTGTCTGGAGGAATTTGACTTCTCTAGGAAACACGTGTAAGCAGAATCAAACCATATTGGTCCTTTCCTGTCTGACTTATTTCATTCAAGATGATGTCTTCAAGGTTCATCTCTGATACAATGTGTCAGAATTTTGCTCCTTTTGAAGGTTGAACAAAAATACTCTGTTGGGTGGTTATACCACGTTTTGTTTCTTTACCCATTCATCTGCGATGGCCCCTTGGGTTGCTTCCACATTTCTGCTATTGTGAATAATGCTGCTATGATCATGGGGATACAGAGTTCTATTTTTGAGGAACCCCCATACTGTTAAGGATTACTTCAGAAGAAGAGCATGAGGGTGTAGTTTTTCCAGGAGTGGGTAAAACAATGGTTCCCAAACTGGATTATGCATCAGGATTACCTGGGAACTCATATGCAAAGCCCTGAGTGCCCCATTTTCCAAGACTATTAAATGAGATTATCTTGGGGAGGAGCTGGGAATCTGGAATTTAATACAAGTTCCCTGTGCCACTCATCTCTAGGGTGGCCTATGGAGCCATCAGGTGCAGAGAGGAGGGCTCCAGCTGCCCCCGCAGTGTCTAGTACACACACCCAAAGGGAAACAAGCTTTGTAAGACACAGGTCCCACGCTGCTTTGCTCTCCACCTACAGCAGAAACTTGTTGTAAGAAAGTGACGGAGTAAGGAAAGCCATCTTCCTGTCTGGGGAGGAACCAGGATAATAGCTCTCAAAGCTCAGGACTCAGTGGCTTACTGCCCTGAACACCCCGACTTTCAGGAATGGGCAGGGAAGAGTCCTCAGGGAGTGGATTTATGCACTCGTCCTGAGACAGGATCTGATTGGCCCTGTTTTTCACTATCCAATATCCAGGACTCTTATTTGATAGTGGCTTTGGCCAAGCTTTCTCATAGGTGGTGTGGGTTCCTTCCATCTAGCCTATCAGAGCCTTTACTAGGGATTTCCCATTCAGTGCCAGCTGGTAGGGTCATATGACACATGGTTTGGCCTCACTGCCCACAGTGTTGCTTCCAGGAGTGGTTTTTTTGTTTGTTTGTTTGTTTGTTTTGTTATTTAAGATTTTATTTATTTATGACAGAAAGAGATAGTGAGAAAGGGAACATAAGCACCGAGGAGCTGGAGAGGGAGAAGCAGGCTTCCCACAGAGCAAGGAGCCTGATATGGGGCTACATCCCAGGACGCTGGGACCATAACCCAAGCCAAAGGCAGACACCTAACCAGTGAGCCACCCAGGCACCCCTCCAGGAGTGTTTATAAAGGTCTGTGGATGCTCCAACACAGGCACTCTTTCCCAAGGAATGCTGTGAGAATTGCTTTCCTCCTTTGAGCACCTGAAACTTTTTTTTAAATCAGGATTTTTTTTTTTTTAAGTTTCGTTTTGTAGTTTGCTATAACATCATTCATATTGAGCTTAGAAAGTTTGGAAATTATAGGAAAATGGAAGGAGGAAAAAACTGGTCCTAATTCCCACTTCCTAGAGTCTACCATTTTTGTGAATTCCTTCCTGCCTTTTTTCTCTGCATAGTTTTTTCTGTGCTCACTTATCATAAGTATTTTCCCATGTTACTATAAACTCATATATGCATTTCAGTGGGTGCAAGGATCTACCATGGTTTACTCAATTTGTTCCTTACTTTTAAATATTTTTGATTGTTTCCAACTTTTCTCTATTGAAAATGGTATTACAAGGAATATTTTTAGACAGAAAGCCTCCTGCAATATTTTCCCTTAGGGCAAGGCCAAGAAATTGGATTATTAAGTCAAAGTCATGAACATATTAAGGCCTTTGATATGTAGCCCATCTAATTTTTGAAAGGGTGGACACCAAATTACACAACCATGAGCAAATACAAAAATGGGCACCATTACCTAGATCCTAGTCTAGTGGTTGGACGCTGAGTGATTTTGCCCTCAGGGGACATCTGACAATGTCTGGAGGCATTTTTGGTTTTTGCAATGGGAGGGATACTACTGGCATCTGTTGAGCAGAGGCCAAGGATGCTGCTAATCATCCTGCAATGCACATTATAGCTATACACAACAGAGAATCATCTGGCCCAGAGTGTCAATCATGCCAAGGTTCAGAATGCTACTCTATTGTAACCATCACTTGGATCACAACCCATTCAGGGAGAAAAAGACAGAATCTTATCAGTTCAATTTCAGGGCCCAGCTGTCAGCTGCTGGTGCTTCTGTCAATGCTACATACATGAGGTCAGTGATGAAAACGAGTCTAAACATCAGCTCAATGTGTCCTTGTCCAAGTTAGCTCCCTGCTCCAGACTCAAATTTCACCTTGACCAACTGAGGGCACTTCCCTGAACCACCTCTTACCCTGGGGCTCTGAGAATTCTTATACGTTGGCTGCCCATGGTTCTCAGTCTAGACTGCCACCTCTCATCAGAAATGTTTGATGCAATTCAAAGTGGGGGATCCATATGCTCTGATTTTGAGAACATTTCTGGGATTCTATGCAAATTTACCCATACATCACCCCTTCTCAAACCCACAGTAGTCCCTGGCAACACACCTAAACCTTAGGACTTTGAAGACAGGAATTCAAATCACAGATCTAATCTGTGGTACAAACAGCTAACTCTTCCCAGTATCTATTCTCCTGTTCCTCTATGGTAATAGAATATCCAATTTTTAGCTGGCCAGTAGCTTCTCAGAATAAACACCCCATTTCCCAGACTTTCTTGCAGCTATCCAATAGCTTTTAAGTGGAAGTATTGAGTGTGACTCCCGGTAGTGTCCTGTCAGAGGCAATGCACCCTCTTTTACTGATAGCTTAAATAAATGTGGACATGCCAGCTTAATCTAAAGCAGCCATCTTAGACCAGGAGGTGGAAGTCAAGTTTGGAGGATGTCAGAGCAACAAGATAGAAGGAGCCTGGGTCCTTGATGATCACGGAGTTACTGTGCCAACCCTGTACTCTTTACCACCGGGCTTCACTATGTGGGAGAGAAATAACCCCATGTTTAATTTAAGCCACTGTTATTTTGGTCTCCATTACAGCTGAACCTAATCCTAAGTGACACATAATCCAACTTCCTCATTTGAAAGATAAAAATGCAGGCTTGAATGGACTATATCAGGCTTGGTTCATGGTGCCTTTTCTGCCAGCTGTCGGGGAGTTTGCTGAATAAGAAAAAAAATGAATCATTTAAGAGAAATGGTGTATTTTGGGATACCGTATGAGATTGATAACACAAAAGAAGATAAAAGACTTGAATCTGGAGGAAAGCAAAGGCTTCAGAATATGTGAGATGAGATTTGGGGCACAGTAAGGAAAGGCAAAATAAAGCAACAGCCCTGATTTTTCAGGGTTAGATCTGAATCTGGAAGTAGTTAAAACTCTAACGACACTCTTGTTGATGTAATGATCTGTTTTTAGCAGTCAGCATGTCTGAATGCAGAGACTGTTTATAGAGCAGCGTAATTAATAGATACTTCATGGAAGTGATTGTTGCTGGTTCAATTATTCTTTAAGAGATTGGACAGATCAAGAGACTGCTCTGGAAAGAGAATCAACCTTTCTTTTCTCCCCTTCAGAATAAATGAGCACTCATAATTTATTAAAATTATCCCCTTGGTTTCATTTCACTCACAAAGAAAATATATGCACCCTCCTAAAATATACAGATTTATTTCTCCTAGAGTCTAACAGGTAAAGAGAAAGATAATTGACATCATATTGAGTTAGAAGAAAGCTGTGTCTGCACATCGCCTAAGCAACCAGTCACTCAGGACAATTCTGCCAAAACACCCGTCGACTCTGTGAAAAATCCATCAGCCTGCTTATGTGACATCCCACAGCCTTCTGCTTGCCCTTCCCAGATTGAGTAGCTGAATTTCTTATTTTCTGTTACCTATATTGGTTTCTTAAAGACACTGCTGCAGGTAAAGCTTTGACTTCATAGAGGAAGTCATCTATCTTTAAAACTCCCCACAGGGTGACTTCCTCATGACCATCAGAAAATGCTCTGCAGAAATAAGGTCCCATTGCCTACTGGAGCTTGAAGGGTCAAATGAAGCCCAGTCCCTGGGACAAGCAGAAACAATTAGAAAGAGGACCATTAATTAGCCTTCCCCTTTTCCTTCTTCTCAGTGCCCAGAAAATGGTTTTTCTTGGCTCGAGGACTAAGCAGAGTGAACACCTGGTCCAGATTTGCTTGGATCCTTCTTCTCTAAGCAACTAATTCTTGATGGAAAATATGCTTATATCACATAGGCCCACACCAAAGAGAAGGAAAAGCCTCCATTTATCCTCTCTCTTTGATTTCATTTCAGCTTCTGGAGGCAAAGTCAGCCCAGGCAAGCCTCATGCAGCACTTCATGGCACAGAAGACTGTTGGATCTGGCTGACTGCACTGTTATCATAGGGCAACAGAACCTTGGCAGCAGACTCTTGAGCAGGTTACTGTGACTCTGAAGGCTATTTGCATCACAAAAGAGTCTCTGAGCTGCACCAAGATTCAGCCCTCAAAACATGTGGGTGACCCACCCTGTGTACATCCACCTTTCTATGTAGTTACTCTTCTCATCTGTGACTGGCCTACTTTCACACCTACTGATCCCATGGTCCTTAGTCTAGCCAGTTCCAGGTTCACATGAGCTGCCACACCCTGGTTTTAATCTGCTGGTTTAATCCCTCAATTCAACCAGTGGTGTGGCAGAGCTAGTTCCCACTGACTTAAGAAAACCAGTTGCTCATAGCTCTTCAAAATATCCTATTCAATAGCATTACATTGGTAGGTTGAAATCAGGCATTGTAAGGGTAATTACATCACAGAAATCAGCAAAATCTATAAGATCTACCCCCAACCTGACCCAGAAAGCCAATTAAACATTTCCTACCACATGCTGGATCTGTCCCTTTTGAAAAGGGGTAAATATGTGTCCATTTATCATAGTCAATATAAAAAATACACATTAAAAAATAATTTAAAAAAAAGAATTTTAGGCCAACCTTAATTGGATTCTGGTTTGAACCACTAAATGTAAAAAGATATTTGGAAAATTTTGAAACCAATTATAGATAATATTAAAGAACTCATGTTAATTTTTTAGGCATAAAAATATTATGGAGGAATAGAAGGGCACTTCCTCAACCTGATAAAGAACATCTATAGAAAAACCTACAGCTAACATCATTATGTGGGAGAAACTCAAAATTTTCCCACTAAGGTCATGAACGAAACAAAGATGTTCCCTCTTCTTTTCAACATTGTACAAGAAGTCCTAGCTGATGCAATAAGACAAGAAAATGAAAAACAACACAGATTGGGATAGAAGAAATAAAACTGTCTTTTTTTACAGACAACGTAGTTGTCTATGTAGAAAATCTGAAAAAGTCAACAACAACAAAAAACCTCCTGGAACAAATAAGCTATTATAGCAGGGTTGCAGGATATAAGATTAACATACAAAAGTCTATTGCTTTTCTACACATCAGCAATGAACAAGTGGAACTTGAAATTAAAAACATATTACCTATGTCAACTATACTTAAATAAAAACTATTTTGAAAACCACATCATTTACATTAGCACCCCCAAAATAAAACACTTAGGTATAAATCCAAAAAACATGTACAAGAGCTATACATGAGGAAAACTACAAGACTCTAATGGAAGAAATCAAAGAACTAAATAAATAGATGTCTGTGGATAAAAAGACTCAAAATTGTCAAGATGCTCATTTTTCCGCAGTTTGAATCTCGGTGAGATGAAGGAGTAGGCGGTGGGATCTCACTGGCTGTCTGACTAGTTCTTCCTCAGCTTTGCTTGTTTGAGCTTCAGCAGAATTCGAAATGGCTGGCGGTAAGGCTGGGAAGGACTCTGGAAAGGCCACGACAAAGGCGGTTTCCCTGCTCACAGAAAGCCGGCTTGCAGTTCCCGGTGGGCCGCGTTCGTCGACACCTGAAACTAGGACAACCAGTTATGGATGTGTGCGCGCGACTGCTGCTGTGTACAGTGCAGCTTCCTAGAGTAGAGGAACCGCAGAAGTACTTGAATTGGCAGGAAATGCATCAAAAGACTTAAAGGTAAAGCGTATTACTCCTCCTCACTTGCAGCTTGCTATTGGTGGAGATCAAGAATTGGGCTTTCATCAAGGCTGCAGTTGCTGGTGGTGGTGTCATTCCACACATCCACAAATCTCTGATTGGGAAGAAAGGACAAAGGGAGACTGTTTCAAGGATGCCTGGATTCTTTATTATCTTGGGACTCTAAATACTCTTAATAGCTGTCCAGCGTTGGCGATTTCCGGGGACTGTATCACTGTGAAAAACACAATTTTGCCTTTTTGTAATTCTATTTGAGCAAGTTGAAAGTTTAATTAGCTTTCCAACCAACCAAATTTCTGCGTTTGAGTCTTAACCATATTTAAGTGTTATTGTGGCTTCAAAGAAGCTATTGATTCTGAAGTAGTAGGTTTTGATTGAGTTGACTTTTTAAAAAACTGTTTGGATTTTAATTGTGATGCAGAAGTTATAGTAACAAACATTTGGTTTTGTACAGACATTATTTCCACTCCAGTGGATAAGCTCAATAAAACGTCATATCAAAAAAAAAAATACCCATTTTTCTCAACTTGGTCTATAGATTCAATCCCAATCCCAATCAAAGTCCCAGCAGATTATTTTGTGGATATTAACAAACTGATTCTAAAGTGTACTGGGAATGGCAAAATTCCCAGGATGGCGAGAATTGAAACTACCTGACTTCAAGGTTTAAGATAAAGACATATTAATCAAGAATAGACAAATTGATCAATGGTACAGAATAAATAGTCTAAAAATGGACCCACATAAATATAGTCAACAGATCTTTGACAAAGTGGCAAAGACAATACAATGCAGGGAAAAAGTCATTTCATTGAACCGTGCTGGAACAATCAGAAATATGTACGTAAACACAGACCTTATGCCCCTCACCAATTAACTTGACATGGATCACAGATCTCAATGTAAAATGCAAAACTATAAAACTAGAAGCTAACACAGGAGAAAATCTAAATGACCTTGGGTATGGCAATGACTTTTTAGATATAACATCAAAATCACAATCATAGCCTTATAATTGAGAAGTTGATCCTCATTAAAATTAAAAACTTCTGCTCTGCAAAAGACTCTGTCAAGAGAATAAGAAGACGAACCGCAGACTTGGGAGAAAACATTTGCAAAAGAGATGAAGGACTGCTATCCAAACCAAAGCATTCTTAAGACTCAACAATACGAAAATGAACAATCTGGTTTTTAAAACGAGGAAAAGATCTTAACGACACTAAAGAAGATATGTAGATGGCAAGTAAGCATATGAAAAGGTGTTCGACATCATATAATCATTAGGTGATTGCAAGTTAAAACAACAAGATACCACTACACACTTCCATATAAGACTGGCCAAAACCCCGAACACTGACAACAACAAATGCTGTCACGGATGCGGAACAACAGGAACCACGTCTCCCTCGCTGCTGGTGAGAATGCAGAATGGTACAGCCCCTTTGGAAGATGAGTTGGCAGTTTCTTACAAAACTGAACATATTCTCGTCATACCGTCCAGCAGAGCTCTTTGGTATTTACCCAAGTTAGGTGAAAAGTTATGTCCACACAAAAGCATGCACATAGATATTTATAGTAGCTTTATTCATAATTGCCCAGACTTAGAAACAACCAAGAGCTACTGTCCTTTAGTAGGTGCATGGATGAATACAGTGAGGTACATCTAGACGATGGACTCTTATTCAACACTAAAAAGAAATGAACTATCAATCCATGAGACTATAGGGAGAGATCCTAATACATATTATAAAGTGAATAAAACCTAATCTAAAAAGGCCACATACCTTATAATTGCAACTATATGATGCTCTGGAAAAGACAAAACTATGAAGATAATGAAAATATTAGTGGTTGCCAAAGGTTGGGGGGTTAGACAAAAAGGCTGAGCACACGGGATTTTTAGGGCAGAGAAACTATTTTGCATGATGGTATAATGGTGGATAGATGTCATTATACACTTATCAAAACAATAGAACGCACAACACCAAAAGTGAATTATAATGTAAAGTACGAGTCTGGGGTGATCACGATGAGTCATGTAGGATCATCAGTTGTCACAAATGTACCACTCTCGTGACAGGTGTTCATAATGGAGGAGTGTGTGTGTATATGTGTGTATATGTGTGTGGGGCAAGGGATATATGGGAAATCGCTGCACTTCCCACTCAATTTTGCTGGAAATCTAAAACTGCCCTAAAAAAATAAAGTCCACTTTTAAAGAAATGATATTATGGTTATGTAAGGAATTGTGTCTATAGTTTAAAGAAGTATTGAGGGATGAAATGCCATGATGTCTGTAATTTACTTTAAAATCACGTCAGAACAAGAAATGAAGCAAATACAGGAAAATGCTAACAATTGTTAAATCTCAAGTATGGATGTGTGGAGATTCATGCTACTATTCTCCATTTCTGTATTTTTGAAATTTTTCATAATAACAATTTTAAAGAACTTCCAGCCATGAAAGCTATGAGTTTGGGCAATCTCAAGTAGAACCGTGCATATTTGTCCCCTAAAATCTGGGCCTGGATTACTCGAAAAGTTATAAACCTATTGGGTTGTTATCATCCCAGTGAAAGCCTGTGATAGCACACACTAGGACTGTGCAGATCTGGAAGCTGGCCAGGGCTCTACCTGCCCCTGTGCATGTGTGGGACTGGGCTAGGGTTAAGTTTGCAGTCGGCAGGATGAGGCAGCCACTGACCAGCAGGCATTTTGGGCTTTCTCAGTCAAGCTGGAGGCAGTCAAGTGCAGTACACTTTCCACTATTTAACTTTCATGCTTTTCGTAATTGTATAGACGGACTAAAAACAACGGTTTTTCAGTAACCCGCATAGGAATGACCCCCCCCATTTTATTTATCAATTAAATGTTTTAGTTTCCACTAACTGCATTTGGCATGGTTATCCAATTCTCTGAGCAGCAAATACCATTTAATCAAAATAATATTTTAAAATATGTATTTTCTGGTACTAATGCTTCCCCCTTTTCTTCAAGAGGAATCCTTTGGCCTTGGGGAGTTTTAAGGATCTTATAAATGCATTTAGCATCTAACATCCAAACTAGGATTTTATTTTTTTGAAAAGATTTTATTTAACTATTTATTTTAGAGTGAGAGAGCATAGCGCACAAGTGCAGGGAGCAGGGGATGGGGGAGGGGTTGGAGCAGAGGGGGAAGGAGAGGTGGAGGGAAAGGGACAAACAGATGCCATGCTGAGCAAAGAGTGGGTCACAGGGCTCATTCCCAAGACCAAGAGATCATGACCTGAGCCGAAACTGACTGAGTCACCCAGGTGCCCCCAAACTAGGATTTTAAATCAAGAAGTGCTTTAGGGAAAAAAGTTTTGTAAGTCCTTCTTTCCCTACCCTTTAGAGAGAATGGCAGTCCTGGTGGACATGAGGGTGACCCCAGCCTTTTAGGTCACAGAGTCCTATTCAATCAGGAAGAGAAAAGGGGCTTAGGAGGGAGAAGCCAGTGTTGGGTGTGTCCTAAACACTACCTCTGGGCTTGCATAGCGTGTCAGATGAATGGAGAGAAACTGGGGGCACCACTTCTGCCCACGTCTCATTTGGGACCCTGGGAAGAGATGACCCCATAAGCTCCCCACACCAACCTACCATGGGAAGCCACATCAGAGAATACTCAGAAGCCCAGTGTGATCTGACAGAAGGAGTTTTGGTCTTACGTGATTTCGAAGATACTCCCCAGTCCCCATGTGCCCTCTCAGGGTACAACGAAGCTGAATTGAGAGGCACTGGGCCTCCTGAGAGCCCCCTGGTGAAGGTGAGGTTGTACCTGAGCAGAGGAGAGTGGGAGAGACACTCAGAAGACTGTGTGGTGCCAACAGGAGCAACAGTGGGCTAAGTCAGCCTGAGAGGGACCAGTCTGTGAGTGACAGCAGCAACACCAGTAGGACACCCAGACCCAGTGGTCACCATCCATCCACACAGCAATCCCAGCCTGCTGCCCCATGGCTGAGACTGGCCCTCACATCTATCCAACCATCCCACCCTCTTTCTGATATCACAGGGTCCTGTAATATACAGCCCTCTCCCTTATATTTACACATTACCTCAGAAAGTGGAGCACTTCCCCCGAAGACCTAGAAAGACTGTGTCAGTGACTGCATTTAACCAAGTGCACTGGACTTTGTAAACATGGCTGCTCCTGTCCCTTACTCCTGTTACCTGACAGGGCAGGCTCTCCTGACAAAAATGCAAGAACTAGATTTCCTTTGCTCATGTGAACGCAATGTGAGAAGATCCAAATCATGCCAGAGTTTTTTCTGTGGCCTATCCTTCCCCCAAGATGCTCACAACAAGAGTCTCATGATCTGTGGCCTATCCTTCCCCCAAGAAGTTTTTTCTGTGGCCTATCCTTCCCCCAAGATGCTCACAACAAGAGTCTCATGATCTGTGGCCTATCCTTCCCCCAAGAAGATTTTTCTGAGGCCTATCCTCCCCCCAAGATGCTCACAACAAGAGTCTCATGATCAAAGAAATCTGGGAACAACTCTATCTTGAATGTCCCTCCTGGAGCCGTACAACGCGCTTTGACGTATTGAGGGTTCTGAAGGTTTCGCAGTGTAAAGCCTGTTGAATCTTTGCTGATCTCAACGCCATGCTTGGCCCCCACTCCTTCCTTTGGATAACCTCCGTAACACAGGGGAAACTTCTTCAGTAGAAAAGGTTTGCTGTGCTCACCTATGGGAAACCACATATAGTCTCCAACAGGCCCGGGGTGGGTGGGAGGTATTTTTACTTACCTCCTTGCAGAAGAAATGAAGCATCCCCTAACTGGGTGGTGTCAGTTCCCAGATGGCTCAGGCACATGAGCACTTTCCAGCATTTCCAGCCCCTTGTTGACAGCACATTTGTGTGATTAGGGTCAGGTATGTCCTGCATGCGGAATTTAACTCTAGCTGATGCATGGTTTTCATTTTGCTGCCAGAGACAAGCTGTTAAAATACAAACACATATTTTTGGTTTTCCCTCACAAACCATTGACTGAAGTGGAAAGAACACTGGACTAAGTGAGGAATGTAAAAAAACCTGGGTTTGAAGCTCTGCCCATGCATTATGGACTACCAGTCCCAGTTCAAGTATCAACAAAACCATCAAAGTCAAATGGAAGCAGACTCGCACCCTTCACTGAAAACCCTCCCAGAAGAGGATGTGGGCATCTCCAATTCCTCAGGCAGCCCTGCATATCACTCCCATAGCCTCCTTGCCATCTTAGCCCTCCCTGTGTTTATTCCTCAGACCAAAACTTAAGCAGTCCTGGATTGTACCTGGTGTTTCTGGGGGCTCATAAAATCCCATGTCCCAACTCCTATCTCCTTCCCCTTGGCCAGTTATAGATTTAGGGCTTTTTCCCTCTCCCTTGCTGTGGCCTGAGAACTTCAATTGAACCACAAGGCTGAGACCAGACAGTCTGTAGGCTTGGACATCCCATAGAGCCTTAGTTTCATCCCATAATGACATTAATAAAAGATACCTGTTTTGTCTGCCTTGCAGGGCTGTTAAAAGATCAAAGGAATAAAAATCTACCTAAGTCTGATGTTCACTGGAAAACCCAATGAAATGTTCCTTGTTATTATCTATTTTTTATATAATTTAATTTTTGATGCTACACAGTATCTTTAGTGACTCTCCAAACAGCCAGTTGTTGTTTTCTCATCTAAGAAAGCAAAAGGTTTAGTGAAATATTTTCCTACTCAAAGAAATCTTAAATATGGAAGGAGGGGGTCAGTGTCCTCAGATACATACCATGAAACACCCCTGTGAAGAGGATGCTCGCCCTGTACAGACAGGTGCCTCCTAGACCATGTTCCTACTCTACTTGTTAGCTAGAGATTCAGTTCCTGTTCATTTGGGAACTGCTGACGTTGAATTTTCATACTGGCTTCGATTTTCTGTTGGCCTTCATTACTTCCTTCCTCCCTCCCTGGCTTCCAAACTTTTGTGATGTTGAAACCTTTGGCACACAGGGCTGCCGACATACCTTTTGTACACCAAGCTGTTGTGCTCTACTTTTAGAAGTAAACACAGTCACATGTTGTTTTAAGAAGCTTCTGGAAACCTCTGGGGGAATAGATTCTGTCCAGCTCTGATAGATTTTGAACAGAAAATTTCCGGTTCTTTCAACTTCCCCACGTATTAGCAGAATAGCTGCTCCAGGTCTGAGTATCAACAAAACCATCGAAAGCAAATGCGAGCCAAGCCTTGGACCCTTCACCATTTTCTTAGCACAGAACATGGGCTCAGATTTTCTGAACCAATCACATTTCTGGCAGCATCATCAAAACTCTCAACCTAAAATCATCTTGGGGAAGCTGGAGTAAGGGCAAAATCCCTGGAGAATACTATGAAAGCACTGAAGATGAAGGGGATACATTTTAATACCCCCAACAAACCTCTCCCAGATTAGTTCTGAGCCAAATGAATCATGGCTACATTGGATTTCTAGCCAAATTGGTTTCCCCACTCCAGTGTTGCAGTCTTCAGGGAGACATTGACCAACAGGAATGTTTCCAGGGATGAGGGCCAAGGTAGCTCTTTACCCTGTTGGCAAGTGAGGGGGCTCCCTAAGGCAATCAGAGCCTGAACCTGATTGGAAAACTCCATAACCCCCGATATTTGATTATCTTCCTGTCCCTGTGTAATTGTAAGATTAGATTCTATTTGGCAAAGAACGTCATCTAATCCACCTTGGAATCTCCATTTGTAAAACACTGGCAATCACAAATCCTCACTTCCCTCCTTTCCAAAAGGTGAGATTTCAAATCCTTATCAACTCTCATGTGTGGGAAGTGCTCAGGAACATTTTCTGTTTACAACCATACTCTGGTAAAGCCTCACTACAATCCCACAAGGATAATCTGGGCAAGTACTACCAGTCACATTTTATGGTTAAACAAACTAAGGGTTGGAGAGTTTGAAGGGGTTCCCCATTGGTCCTATTGTTGGTAATGACAGAGCTACCAAGTTCTTTCTTTTCATTTAGCAGCTTTTAAATCTAGGCCTTTTGTCTGGCTTCGAAAGATTGCCTAGAAAAGTCTGTGCATTTTTCTAGAAAGGTTATTTATAGCTGTCATGGGATTTCCAAAGAGATGCAAGATTCAAAAATGGTTAAGAATACACTGACTGTTTTGTTTGACATGGAGAAGGTGTTCAACATTTGCATGCTGAATTGAATTTGAGGTTAATTGATGTTGGGAAGATGGGACACAGAGGGATAGCACTCTTACTTACAGAAGAGTGCCCTGTAGGGAAGGACTCATGAGTTGCCACAGCTGAGCTCCTTGTCATGGTAATTCAGAGAACTATGAAGAAGTTGGGGAGTAGGCCAGGACAATTTCCTGACAGATATATAGCCCAGAACCCTGGACCAACCCAGCTCACTTGGGGAGGACATATTCCTAAAGAAGTTTATAGTGAGAACACTGTTGAAAGAGAGAGGAATTGCCAACCCTTCCACTGGAGTTGGAGTGTGGTGGCCAGTTGAGGGGTTCTTGGGTCTTCTAGGACTCCCCTAGCAGCAAAGGAATGAAACCTGCCTGAGGGGAGTCTTGCCATCAGCTGGCCCAAGGCTCATTACAGAGTGAGACAAGGGCAGAGTTGAGATTCCCAACCTCATGCAGAGAAGATAAATGAATATGGGGCTTTGGCAAAGAGCTGAAACAAATATGGAGATCAAGGAGGATCACTGTCAAGCCAGTTGTCATCTTGGCAACTGGACCAGCTTTAACTCTACATATTTGGGCATCTTAAAGGACTAGACATGTACGATGGTTGGACATCTATTCAGAGACATGAAGTAAAATCAGGACATTTATCCTGACAACAGAATATTATTCCCCTCCTTGGCTAGCAGTACACATGCTGTTAGAATGTGTAAAATCTGATGAACTTGGGCAGTGGGAAACAAACACAAGAACCCTTCCAGTTTGGGCTGTTTTGGTCTTTGTGTTTCACAGGATGTATTTAGAGGAGAGATTTCCGTGACTACTGAGACACAGAGAAACTTGGTGCCCACAGAAGAATGAAGGGAAACAAGAGCCTGCGTGTGTGTCCCATGGTAAACAATGAGGCCGGAAGCATCCATCTGGAAGGCAGTCAAAACAAACAATTGCCCAATGAAATGCTGGGGTCCCTGTGTTCTCAAAGTGAGCGGCTCCTTAACAAAACTTTGCTGGATAACAGATATGAAAGGATGGTTAAGGAGTTGTACGGGGAAAAGTTGGGAGCAAAGTTTTTTAGCAGCCAAATAAAACGTGTTTGTGCAGGAGACACAGAGAGAGGTAGAGAGGGAGAGAGAAGAGCAGAGAAACTCCGATTCAGTGGTTGGAAATGCTCTACAATTAAAATTCAGCCCACAATTCATCTCAGTCTCTTTCAGTGGAGTCCTGGCACTACGCTTGGGTTGTGGCAGCTCCTTGAGGGATCTGGAGTATAATAGCCTGGGAAGAAATATATGATATCTCTCAGGATCCTTGAATTCTTCGTAATCATGTTACAATGAGGGGGGGGGAGGTTCAAGCAGCAGTGCAGGCATTATTTTAATTCACCTAGTGGAAAATTACTGAAGCATATTTCATATAATTAGGGTCAAGAATGGATTTGGCATCATTTGAGGCAAATGCCCCAAACACAAAGCCGATTCAGCTGGCATGGTTTCTAGCTTAGAGAACAGCAAGTCTGGCAACAATTAACCAGGCAAGAGGAAATAGTAGAGAGACCACTGTTTGGCCACCCTCTGCACAGATCAGGGCAAAGAATTATGGAACTCCAGCAATTAGCAGTATAAGGGGCCCACTGGAACACAGCAACATGTTGTGAGTAATGGCTTGTGCCTGGAACATCTCAGGAAGTTTTATGAATGTTAATTTAGTTGTGCAATAGTCCAGGAAAGTAAGTGGTCCTTGTTTTACAAACACTAGGCTTGCTGGGAGCTGGGCCTCCCTGAGACTCACAGGTGTTCTGGGGTGAATTGACCCAGACCCTAGTGCTAATAGATTAAAAAGAGGAGGAAGAAGAAAAAAAGTAAACCGATATTGTTAACAACGCAGCTGATGAACAAAAACTAGATTTGGAACAGAACCATGATGCTCAACACAGATGCTTCCATTCAGGACCCAAAAAAAGTTGTCAGCTTAAAGCTGTCAGCTGTGCTCAAGAAAGGATGGCAATGAAATCCCCAAACCAGCCTCATGGCCATAAATGTCCAGTGAGCCTGGCTGTCAGAGTGTGGAGGTCTGGTGTTCAAGTGTGGTAACATCTTGGTTTGCTGGTGGATGTTATGAAGTCAGAACCAAAAGGCGCCCATGGAATCATTGTGATTGCTTCCCTTCCCTCTTAGGCTACTTCCAGCAGATGCCTTGGGGATAAGACCAGTAGGCTTGTCTCTGGGCAGATTTCAAGGGGAGTATTGGGAAGCAAAGTACCAACTATTATATACAGCAGAGCACATAAATCAGTAGATAGAAAAGGTAAGCCTCACAGAAGGTGACATAATGTAGGAGAGATCCAAATAACGGTGGCTTGAACAAGATGGAAGCTACTTCCCTCTCCTGTAACAACCTGGACATCAAGAGTCCGGGGCATGTCTGATGGCTTATGATGTAGGGACCCAGTCTCCTTCAAACTTGTTCTCTGCTGTCCCTAAGGTATTCCCCTCATCTACATGGTTCAAGATGACTCATCACGACCATGTGCCCGTTCCAGCAGCAAAGGAGAAAAGTAGGGCACTCCTCTACCCAACAGGAGAACAGTCTGGATGTTCTGTATAACCCTTCCCTTTGGTCTGGAGACAGTCATGTGTCCATATCTACCTGCAAGGGAGACTGGAAATGTAATTTATTTTTGGGTAGCCATGCACCCAGCCAAGAATTGTATTTCTTCGGAAGCAGGAGAGAGGCAGTCTGAAGGCATAAGGGGAGATGGCAGTCAAATCTTTGGCTCCCTGTTAGAAGTCTTCCATTCCATGCTCCTTTATTAGCTATCCCTCCTGGTCCTCCTCTAACCCCAGCACTTCTTTCCCTGTGCCCCACACAGTACCTCAGCTTCCTCTTTGTCATATCAATTTCCTCCCGGGCTCCATGGTCCCAAACAGAACTCTCTTTTGTCCTCCTCTTTTTATATTCTCTTCTTCACACAAAGAGGAGAAGCTTAAAAATAAGGAAAGACAAAGTCCCATCTTTCATGAAATCTGGCAAAGATTTTTTTCTAGATGTAACTCTATGTATTAACTTGACCACTTTAAACAATCACCTCTCTAAATACAGTGGAGGCCTTCCATAGATAGGAAGTGGCTCTAACATTGTTTGTACTCCATAGGCTCAACAACACTGAATAAATTTCAAACACACGAATCAAGGACACGAAATACATTTCAAACACACTTCTGTCTTTGTTCTGGTTGGTGATGACATGGGTGGACACATGTGAGAGACAGAATAGCAAATGGACAACAGCCTGACCATGTATGACAATAGGATTCTGACTCACACAAGAAGCCCAAGGAGCCAAACCACAGTGTCTACAGCAATTGGCCCAGAACAGAGTCAGGATTTGGTCAATAGCGGCCAGCTTCCCTTGGTTTTTGTTTGTTTGTTTGTTTGTTTTGTTTTGTTTTGTTTTGTTTGCCACCACTGACCCTACAGCCTGCTTCTAATTCTAGGCCAACTAGAGGAAGCCTAATACCAACTACGCTCCCCTAACCAATTACATGGGATGCCCTGCTTCTAGTTTATGGGCCTCTGGCTCACCCATGTCCCCTCCTCCAGCCTCTAATCAGAGGACTCCTGAGGCCATCACTTTTTTTCCCTGTAGAGCTTTCCCACCCTTCTGCCTTGGAATCCCTACCAAAGGCAATTGCTAACTCCCTTGCTAGGGCAAGTTCTGAATAAATAGCTTCTGCTTGTTCCCACTTGTTTATTTTACTTTATTCATTTATTTTCACACTTGCAAAAAACTCACTAAAAACTGAGCTGAACATTAAAACCAGTGTTCTTTATGTTGTTTACTCTGTAAATCTTACCCACCAAAATTTTTTAAACATTAACTTTGCTCAAACTTTTGAATAAAGAAAAGACGGATGATATTAGGAGGAGTGAAGGAAAAGTAAAGAACATGGTAAAACAAGGTAAGTACCATCAGTTTCACTGGGCAATATAAGAACCAAGAACTTCTCATTGGCAGTTCATTTGAAATGCCTCAGGCAGACCTAGGAATAGTTAGTTCTTTCTATGAAAAGACCATGATCACCATGCTAAAAAGGGAGATTGAAAGAGAAGATCGTGAGAAGTTGCACTTCCCGAGTTTCTGGGACCCTGTTCACTCCCTAGAGTATGCATGCAGATTAGGGGAAATAAGACCCAGACCAAGGCACCGCTTGCTCTAAGTATTAAAACTTTATTAACTAACCTATACAGGCACCATGTTTTTTCTCCATGCCTCTGTTCTAGTGACATGCCTCTCTGTAATGGTCTATTTCATCTTAGTGTCTCCTTGCCCCCTTGGGAGACCCACTAAAGATTGGTGGGATTGTATTCCATCCTGGTCCCCAGAAGCTCTCAAGATTACCATGAGGAAATTTCCTCAGTTCTTTCCCATGGGGCAGGGGAGCCCATGATGCCAATTAAACCCAGACAATCCGAAAACAAGTCTCCCTTACCAACAAACTGATGTTGATTCTTTTATATTTTGAAGAATTTAATTCAGGGAGGTTCTAGGAACAAAATGGACTTTTCCCCCAGTGTTTTGGGCTGACTTTTTGACACAAGTTGTGATATTCCAGGAAATCAAATATAAAGAGTTGAGAGTGAGGCTTAGAATTAAGGTTGAGGCATGGCTAAAAGTCGAAGAATCAACAGTATTGTTTGTGACAGGAACACTGGGCTGTGCTTCCAGATTCCAGAGCTGAATTGCAAATGTGGAGGATAAACCCTTCTATTTGTACTCCAGCCAGACTGAGGTCTGCCAGGGTCATGCAGGTATGGATGACTTGACACTCAGCAAAGATCCCAGGGGCCTCACAGCTATCACCAGGGACACACAGGGATGATGGATGAAGGGAAAGATGGCTATTCACAGATGGTGGGGACGAGACTCAACTCACTGATGTTCATGGAGTTGCAAAGTCGAAGACAGGACATTACATATGAATGCCAGGGTGCCTGGGTGGCTCATTCATTAAGCATCTGCCTTTGGCTAGGGACATGATCCCAGGGTCCTAGGATCGAGCCCCTCATCGGGCTCCCTGCTCAGTAGAGAGCCTGCTTCTCCCTCTCCCACTTCCCCTGCTTGTGTTCCCTTTCTCGCTGTGTCTCTCTCTGTCAAATAAATAAATAAAATCTTTAAAAAAAATAAAGTAAATACGAATGCTAGGATCGAACTAACTATCCCCCAGTCTGCTGTGGAGCACAGGCTTCTCACCTTCCAAGAGGACAGTACTTATTGGGTATCACCAAGTCCTTCCTTGTTTTCCTAATTCATCCTAGCGGCTCTCAGAGGGGTACTAAGATTTTCCCCATTTAAAACTGTCTGCAGATGTCCTCCTGGCACCAAATGTGGTATCAATGTCACCCCAATCATCACCTCTTAGCTGACAATGTCTTGGCATGCTCCCATATCACCCCTGCCCAGGACATTCTTAGACTCTTACCATTGAGGCCCTGAACCCCTCTCGCCTAGCAGCCACCATGTTGCTCACATGCATCCCCTCCTTTCCCATTCCCCCTGCCCTTCCCTGCTCAGGTCTCTGCAGCCCAGCTGGACTCTTGCCCTGACTGCTGAGCCATGTGCCCAAGCCTCTGTCCTTTCCTGCCGCCATCTGCCCCCCATCGCCTTCCAGACTTGACCACATCCCCAGCCTGACTCCACATCAAGCCCTCTTCCCCCCACCCCATCCTCAACCTCACTTCCCTGACAGCCCTGTAGGTACCCTCTTGTCCAGCGTTACATGCCCTGGCTGATGCTGCCTCTTTCTCCCTTTCTAAAAAAAACATTTTTGGGGGCACCTGGATGGCTCAGTAGGTTAAGCCTCTGCCTTCAGCTCAGGTCATGATCCCAGGGTCCTGAGATGGAGCCCTGCATCAGGTTCTGTGCTCGGCAGGGAGCCTGCCCTCCCCCCACCCCCACAACCTACCTCTCTGCCTACTTGTGATCTCTCTCTGTCAAATAAATAAATAAAATCTTTAAACAAATTTTTTTCATTATGAGTTATAACATTAAAAATCCCATTTAGTTTGAGAACAGCAACAAGAGAACTTCACTCCACCCCTCCCAACCACCTCCCACAGTGTGAAAAGACATATAATCTACAAAAGCTCATCAGAGAACTAAGGTCACAAGGAAACCAGGTGAACTAGATTCCAAAGACGAGAGGGAGATAAGGGACACAGGAACTGTTTCACCTTCAAGCATGGACAGGTGAGGTTATTATGGGCCACTATGAAACACAGCATAAATATAGAAAAATAAAACATACCTGTAGAGCTCCATGAATTATTGGAGAGTAAACACCTGTATGATGGCCACTGGGGGCAACAGACAGGTCATGATGCTCCCTCCCCTCCTAAGAGGAACAGCACTGCTGGTTTTTATGGTAAAGACTCCCTTGCTTTTCTTTATCCTTTCACCACTAAATGTGAGTCCCTAATCACTATGGTTCAGTTTGCCTTTTAAACTTTATAAAACATAGCTCTCCAGCAGCTTCCTTCACTCAGCACTGGGTGCATGAAATTCTGCCCCACTGCTAAAGAGTATAATTTAGGCCCATGCACCTTTGCTCCTGACTCCTCCCACCTAGAAGTTCTGTCCCTCACTGTCCCAAACCGGTCTCCACAAGTACCTGCCAAATCAACACCGACCCTCAGAATTCAAGGAAAATGCCCCTTCCTCTTCCAAGAAGCCCTCCTTATAGCCCTGTTTGGAAGCTGCCACACCTGCACGGGACTCCAACACCTTGAACTCGTCTGCCAGCTCTTTCACCTACCTTTCTCTGCACGATGGTTCCTTGTCCTGAGATTACACCATGTTGTCATGTGTCTTCAAAACCAGACACCTGGACTGATTTATTTATTTTTGATCCCACAGAGTGCTTGGCACTCAGCCAGACACATAGGAGATAATTCAATGAATTCAATGAATGGGTGGATCTACCAAACTCTGCCCACACAAAACAGAAGTGTCATGGACTCTGTTGGGCCAGAGCTTGGCAGAGCCTGGAGGAGAGCCTGGAAGGTTTTCTCCTTCTTGTTTGATTGTCTCACATGGTCCTGTAGATTTAGGAGTGTCAGGAACTAGAAGCAAGACTGCAATTGCTCTGGGGGTTGCTCTCTGGACTGACTGCCCCATTCAGATTGTTCCCATTGTATCTGTGTCTTAGAGATGTGATGTGTAGAATATTGTCTGGCTCTTCAAGCTTCCATATTATTTAGATTTTGGTTAAACAAGAGTTTCCTTTCTGCCTCTCTAGGATTAAACCAGTTGGAATATCATTTCAGTTTGAATGAAAACAGCTCCTTCCCTGACATGGAAATTTTGAGAAACGCAAACTGAAGAGATGGTCTGGGTGCACCTTTGATGAACCACAGCAGAAAAAGAAGTATTCAAGACACCTCAGGAAACCTGCCTCTGTGCTCCGAGAGGAACATGGGCATGGAAGGAGAATATGAGAATTGGGGAAGCCAAGCAGGAGCCCACAGTACCAAGTCCCATGACAGTAGCCACAAGTTCCGAGTCTCTTGCCTGAGGCTGGAACAACATCCTTCAGGGTCCTGTTGCCTGGTAGGGACACTCTGCCTGGGCTCTGAGTCCTTTACCTCTATTACTGTTTATACTTCATGGAGTCTGGAAGCTGAAAACACCTGTAAGCTAAGAGGAGGAGGAAGGATTTATCTCTCTCAAAAAGATGAACAAAACCAAAGAACAATTATTATCCACAAGCTACATCTTAACAGCTGTTGCTGTTGGCAGATGAATTTATGATGAGGAACGGAAGGGGGTGTCTTTCTGTACTGCACCTTTCTGAGTTGTTTGGAAGCTTGTATAACAATGAAAATAATTGATGAAGGAAACACAGGAACAAAGTTGAGGTATAATACTAGTTTCTTAGCAAGCACAAATCCGATCCCCTCCAGACTCTCCCCACCCCTACCCCCCACTTAGTATTGTGGACCCACCTGGATCAGAAACTCAATGCCTTTACCCCATGAATGGCTTCTCCCCTTCCTGCCCATCTCCCCCCTCTCCTCCCCTCTCTGCAGCTCTCTGCAAGAAACCTTGGGAGATAGCTCTCCTATCCTACCCAAACCTACTTATAGCACATTCCATTTCACCAACTGAGGGGCCTGCCCCATTTGGCTGTCACATTTGATAAGTTGTCTCATGGTAAAGTATTCATGCCTGGGCTAATGCCTGTATTTCCTGCACCATGAAATGGTATTAAGAGTTACAAGCCTGTTCCACTCCACTTTATCAAATGATCTCACTTCTTGGAATATATTCCAAAGAGATCACCCAAAGAGGGTGGAACGGTTACTACTGATGCCCCACCCATACCCCCTTAACAATGCCAGAACACCGTTTCCACCCCTGGGTGGAAACTGTTTGGCAACAAACAGCTGACCCCTTCCCCAACTGACTCGCCAGAGAGTTTATGTGCCCTCCTCTACCACCCCAGGCAATCCTCAGCCCACAACTGACTCAAGTTTCTTTGCCTCAAGAGGGGATCACCTCTGTGATGCAGCTCACACTCCAGAGCTCCCCTGGGATCAGCCACAGGCCAACTCCAGCCAAGAGTCCATCTTTGCTCAGCTCCTTCCCTTGCTGCCCCACTCCCCTCACTCTTGCCCTGAGGATAGGCCTACACTCAAGAAATCACATGCACCTGAACCCCACGTCAGGCTCTGCTTCTGGGGAAACTGACCCAAGACATAGGGGGAAGCTATACTCAGGAAAAAGGCTTACTGCAGAATCATAGAGATAGAGACGATTAAGCAGATGCCAATAACCATGAGGGGTTGGAATTGAGGTAGGAGACTTGCTTTCCACCACTGGTTTTTCTGTTTTCTTTAATTCATCACCATGAGCTTACATTACTGTGATTCAAGTGTATTACACTCAAAAATTTAAAAAAATATATCCATACCATCTCCAAATGAAGTGATAGGCCCACACTTAATGACCATATGGATTTCGTTTTGGAAAGTGGGTCCAGAAAACGTCAAAAGTTTTGCCGAGCCTAGAATGAAATCTATACTTCAGGTGAATTTCTCTCTTTATCTGTAGATAGATAGAAAGTTCCTATCATTTTCTTCTGCAGTTTGGCTGTATACTGAAAATAACCAAATCCTAAATCAGAATAGTGTGAAAAACAAAAACAAAAATGGGGCCCTGACCATTTGTTACTAAACTATAGGACATTAAGATTACTGTAATACCACCCAACATCAATAACACCCAATGTGTTTTTCAATGAAATGATGAGGAAGGAGAATTTGAGGAATAGGATAGTTGGCTGAGCAGAAGCTCTGAGAGGTACTGGTCTTACAGGTACTGATCCTAAAGCAAGACAGCTTCTGCCTTTGGGAAGAAAGCAAGGTCCTTACTGTGCACTGAGTGGGGAACAAGGAGGTAGGTGGCCCAAGCTCCTGCCATGTGACTGAATTGGTCACACTGTGGTCTGAGACAACCATGTCAGCTGGTGGAGGTCTAGAGCACGAGGTGTGGCCCATTGGAGCCAGTTCATAAGGCATTCATGCAACAGCCATTTGGCGCCTCCTCTGTGCTGGGGACCATGAGGGGTGTTGGGGACATCACACACATAGGAGAGAAATAGAAATAAACTGTGTCAGTCGAGGACCTTGATTGCAGGCAACAGAAACAGATTTTGTCTAAGAGGAGCAAAACTGAATTTATTGACAGGCTAATGAGCCACAGAATTGGAAGAAGTTTAGAAGTGCCTTGGAAACAGGAAAGGCAGCTCAGGTTGGAGGGGCTAAAAGGAGAAACCACAGGAATGGTTTAATAGCAGAAGAATGTTGTGTGTTCTAGGAGAAAGCATTACAGTGACCAAGCACAGGCCTCACTTCTGTCCCTTGCTGTGTGGAGATGGTCATGTTAGGGATGAGCCCTACATTTGTAGGAGGTGAAGGTCATTGTAGTTGCTGCCCTAATGAGACCACATTCTGTGGGGGATTGTCCATGAGGAAACTGAGGTGCTCCTCTAGAGGGGAATAGACTTTCTGGGGGGAGACAAGCAACGTACTGTGATGTGGAAGATTAGTAGAAGTCAGCCAAGCCAAGCCAAGGGGAGTGGGCAGTTGAAGAACACTGTGTCAGAGGGCTGCCAACGACTGGATGCTATAGAGCCTCAAGAAGTTTTAGAAGCGGTAAGAACCATATTTCCCCGATTTACATGATTCCTTATTCTTAAAGGAGTAATTCGTTGATGGTGCAGCCTCAGGTCATGATGCCTTGGAATGTAGGATATTGGCCTCTCTTTGGACTTGATGCCCAGCCTGAGCATACCTGGGTGGGGAAAGGCCTGTTGAGGCCAGCAGGGCCATTTAAAAAAAAAAAGTATATATTTTTATAATTCCAGTATTGTTAATATACAGTGTTATATTTGTTTTAAGAGTACAACATAGTGATTCAACAATTTCATCCATCACCTAGTGCTCACCACAAGTGCTCTCCTTAATCTCCATCACCTATCTTACCCGTCCTCCATCCACCTCCCTTCTGGTGACCATCAGTTTGTTCTCCATAGTTAAGAATCTGCTTCTTGGTTTGCCTCTCTCTCTTTTTCCCTTTGCTTGTTTGTTTCTTAAATTCTACATATGAGTGAGGTCATATGGTATTTGCCTTTCTCTGACTTATTTTGCTTTAGTATTATACTTTCTAGTTCCACCCATGTTGTTCCAATGGCAAGATTTCATTCTTTTTTAGGGCTGAAAAATATTCCGTTGAATATACACTACCTCTTCTTCATCCATTCATCTATTGATAGGCACTTTGGCTGCCTCTGTAATTTGGCTATTGTAAATAATGCTGCTATAACATAGGAGTGCATTTATCTCTTTGAATTAGTATTTTAGTATTTTGGGGGTAAATACCCAGTAGTGTGATTATTACATCAAAGTGTACTACTATGTTTAACTTTTTGAGGAATCTCCATACTGTTTTCCACAGTGGCTGCACCGGTTTGCATTGACACCAACAGAGCAAGACAGTTCCTTTTTCTCCCCATCCTCACCAACACTTGTTATTTCTTGTGTTTTTAATTTTAGCCATTCTAACAGGTGAGAGGTGATATCTCATTACAGTTTTGATTTGCATTTCTCTGATGATGAGTAACGATGAGCATCTTTTCATGTGTCTGTTGGACATCCAGATGTCTTTGGAGAAGTATCTGTTCATGTCTTCTGCCTATTTTTTAAATTGGATTATTTGTCTTTTTAGTGTAGAGTTGGGTCAGTTCTTTATATTTTTTGGATACTAACCTTTTATTGGGTATGTCACTTGCAAATATTTTCTCCCATTCCACAGGCTGCCTTTTAGTTTTGTTGATTGTTTCCCTTGCTCTACAGGGGAAATAAGAGTAAGTTTTTTAGTTTGATGTCATTCCAATAGTTTATTTTTGCTTTTGTTCCCCTTGCCTCAGGAGACAAATCTAGAAAAATGTTGCCATGGCCAGTTTCAGAGACATTACTGCCTCTGATCTCTTCTAGGACTTTTATGGTTTCAGGTCTCACATTTAGGTCCTTAATCCATTTTGAGTTTATTTTTGTGTGTGATGTAAAAAAAGTGGTCCAGTTTCATTCTTTTGCATAAAGCTGACCAGTTTTCCCAACTCCATTTGTTGAAGAGACGATTGGATATTCTTTTTCCCATTGGATATTCTTTCCTGCTTTGTTAAGATTAATTGACCATATAATTGTGGGTTTATCTCTGGATTTCTATTCTGTTCTATTAACCTATGTGTCTGTTTCTGTGCCAATACCATAATGCTTTCATTACTACAGATTTGTAAAATAACTTGAAGTCTGAGATTTTGATACCTCCAGCTTTGCTTTTCTTTTTTAAAATTGCTTTGCCTATTCAGGGTCTTTTGTAGTTCCATATAAATCTTAGGATTGTTTGTTATAGTTCTATGAAAAATGTTATTGGCGTTTTGATAGGGACTGCATTAAATGTGTAGATTGTTTTAGGTAGGACAGACATTTTAACTATCTATTCTTCCAATTCATGAGCACAGAATGTCATTCCATTTCTTTGAGTCATCTTCAATTTCTTTCATCAGTGTTTTATAGTTTTCAGATTATAGTTCTTTCTCTTCTTTGATTAGGTTTATTCCTAAGTATCTTATTATTTTTGGTACAATTGTAAGTTAGGATTGTTTTCTTAACTTCTTTCTCTACTGCTTCACTGTTAGTGTGTAGAAATGCAACAGATTTCTGCACATTGATTTTGTATTCTGTGACTTTACTGAATTCATTTATCAGTTCTAGTAACTTTTTGGTGGAGTGTTTAGGGTTTTCTAAATATGGCATCATGTCATTTACACATAGTGTAAGTTTTACTTCTTCCTTACCAATTCGATCTCTTTTATTTCTTTATGTTGTCTAATTGCTGTGGCTAGGACTTCCATATTATGTTGAATGAAAGTGGTGAGAGTAGACATCTTTGTCTTGTTCCTGACCTTAAGGGAAAAGATTTCAGTTTTTCCCCATTCGGTATGATGTTACCTGTGAGTTTTCCACAGATGGCCTTTATTATGTTGAGGTATGTTCCCTCTGAATCTACTTTGTTGAGGGCTTTTATCATTAATGGATGTTGTAATTTGTCAAATGCCTTTTCTGCATCTACTGAAATGATCATATGGTTCTTGTCCTTTCTCTTATTGATGTGACACAACACGTTGATTGATTTGTGAATATTGAACCACCCCTGCAGCCCAGGAGTAAATCCCACTTGATCGTGGTGGATGATTTTCTAATATACTGTTGGATTCAATTTGCTGGTGTAGTTGTTGAGGAGTTTTGCATCTATGTTCATCAGAGATACTGGTTTGTAGTTCTCTTTTCTAGTGGTGTATTTACTTGGTTTTGGCCTCAGGGTAAAGCTGGCTTATAGAATTCAATTTGGAAGTTTTTCTTTTTCTCCTATTTTTTGGAACAGTTTGAGAAGAATAGGTATTAACTCTTCTTTAAATGTTTGGTAGAATTTGCCTGTGAGGCCGTCTGGCCCTGAACTTTGGTTTGTTGGGAGTTTTTTGGTTGTTGATTCAATCTCCTTGCTGGTAATTAATCTGTTCGAATTTTCTATTTCTTCCTACTACAGTTTTGGGAATTTATATGTTTCTAGGAACTTACACATTTCTTCCAGGTTGTGTAATTTGTTGGCATATAGTGTTTTATAATATTCTCTTACAATTGTTTGTGTTTCTGTGGTATTCATTGTTATTTCTCCTCTTTCCTTTGTGATTTTATTTGAGTCTTAAGTCCTCTCTCTCTCTCACTGATGAGTCTGGCTGGATGTTAATCAATTTTGTTGATCTTTTCAAAGAACCAGCTCCTGGTTTCATTGATCTGTTCTATTGTTCTTTTAGCTTCTATGTCACTTATTTCTGTTCTAGTCTTTATTATTTCTTTCTGCTGGTTTTGAGTATTGTTTGTTCTTTTTCTAGCTCCTTAAGCTGGGTAGTTAGGTTATGTATTTGAGATTGTTCTTGCTTCTTTAACTAGGCCTGTATTGCTATAAACTTCCTTCTTAGAACCACTTTTGCTGTATCTCAAAGGTTTTAGACCATTGTGTTTCCATTTTTGTTTGTTTCCATCTATTTTTTTTTGCTTCTTTAATTTCCTGGTTGATCCATTTATTGTTTAGTAGCATGTTGTTTAACCTCCATTATTTGTGTTCTTTCCAGATGTTTTCTTGTGGTTGATTGCTAGTTTTATAGCATTGTGGTCAGAAAAGATGCATGGTATGACTTTGATCTTCTTGTATTTGTTGAGGCTTGTTTTGTGGCCTGATACGTGATCTATTCTGGAGAATGTTCCGTGTGCACTTGAAAAGAAAGCATATTCTGCTGTTTTAGGATGCAATGTTCTGAATATATCTGTTAAATCCATCTGTTCCTGTGTGTCATTCAAAGGCTCTCTTTCCTTATTGATTTTCTGTTTCAATGCTCTGTCCATCCATGTAAGTGGAGTGTTAAAGTCCCCTACCATTATTGTATTGTTATCGATTAGTTCCTTTATGTTTGTTATTAACTGGTTTATGTATTTGGGTGCTCCCATGTTGGGTGCATAAATACTTACCATTGTTGCATCTCCTTGTTGGAATGTCCCCTTTATCATTATATAGTATCCTTCTTTGTCTCTTTTTATAGGTTTCTCTTTAAAATCCATTTTGTCTGATGTAAGTATTGTTATTCTGACTTTCTTTTGACATCCATTTGCATGATAGATGGTTCTCCATCCCCTCACTTTTAATCTACAGGTGTCTTTAGGTCTGAAATGAGTCTCTTGTAGGCAGCATATAGATGGGTCTTATTTTTTTCCATTCTGATACCCTATGTCCTTTTTTTTATGATTTAAAGATTTTCTTTTATTTGTTTATTTGACAGACAGAGATCACAAGTAGGCAGAGAGGCAGGCAGAGAGACAAAGGAGGAAGCAGCCTCCCACTGAGTAGAGAGCCCAATGCGGGGCTCAATTCCAGGACCCTGGGATCATGACCTGAGCCGAAGGCAGAGGCTTTAACCCACTGAGCCACCCAGGGTCCCCAACGCTATGTCTTTTGATCGAAGTGTTTAGTTCATTTACATTCAAAGCAATTATTGATAGCTAGGTATGTTTTGCCATTTGTTACTTGTTTGTGGTTGTTTTTGTAGTTCTTCTCTGATCCTTTTTTTAAATATTTTTTATGGTTTGCTGGGTTTCTTTAGTGACATACCTGGATTATTTTCTGTTTATTCTTTGCATATCTATTATCAGGTTTTGATTTGTGGTTACCATTAGATTTGTATACAACATCTTCTGCATATAGCAATTTATATTAGGTTGATGGTCACTTGAGTTTGAACTGATTCTTTCCTCCTCTTCCTCCCACATTTTAGGTATATGGTGTGATACTTTACACCCCTTTATTCTGTGAATGACTTGACTGACTTTTTTTTTTACAGAAATACTTACTTTTACTGTTTTTATGTTTCGTACTCTCACTTATGGTCTTTCCTTTCCACTCGTAGAGTTCCCTTTAATATTTCTTGTAGGGCTGGTATAGTGGTTAGTTTTTGTTTGTCTGAGAAACTCCTTCTCTCTATCTATTCTGAATAACAGCCTTGCTGGATAGCGTATTCTTGGCTGTAGATTTTTCCCTCTCTATCATACGAGCAGGACCATTCTTGAAGGGTGTTCTATGTTGAAGAGCTGCAGTGGGGAAAGGCTGTTCCCTGCAGTGGGGAGGAAGGGTTGTAGAGGCTGAGCAGGGTGAAAGCTGGAGGGCTGTTGCAATAATCTAGTAGAGGCAAGACAAAATGAAAAGAAGGAGGTAATTGAGGGTAATAAATGTATAGGCAACATCAGACCTTGCCATAAAATAAAAAGGATCCATGAGGACAGTCTGTGCATGTACACAACATTGTAAAGCCTCTATTTGGGCTTCTCTTTGACATTTTAGCCCAATTGGGACACCCAGGGTTAGGTCAGTTCACATGTACAGAGCAGATCTTAAAGATGGGTTTAAGACACTACTCTCTCTGCCATTTTCTTACCCTATTGTCCTGCAAATATCACACCATTTGTCCAAGTCTCATTGAGTAAAATTTTCTTATGTACCTGTTGTGGACATCTGTGATTTGACTACTTAGCATCTGTTCCCTTTTGTCTAATAAGGCCTCTGATTTTTGCTTGCTTCATTCTTCAGTAGTGGAGCTCATACCTCTGGCAACAATGATTGGTTTAAGGACAGACACACACCCTAAGTCAGTCCAGTCAAAGTGAATCTTAGGAATTTTTGTGGAAGTCACTGGAAGAGTTTTTTATTGTTTCCCATTGAGTGAAACCCTAAACTTAGTCATCCTGCAGCCATCTCGGCTTTAGTAAGGAGACAGTCATGACACAGAGATAAAAAATGGAGCCAACAATGTATGGCAGAGCTATGATATCAAGGCAAAACAAGTCCTAATGACACTCTTTTGGGCCCTGGATCAAACTACACTTAAAGCCAGAGAGGTATCCCTGGATTTTTCCATTACATTTAGATTCTTACATAGTTTGCTGGTTTCACCCAATAGAACAATGGAAATATCTAACTCTGCAGATGCTGAGCTCTCAAATCACTACCTTGACCCCAGGGCCAGAGTTTGGTTGGTGATGTCTTTCACCAATGGACTTGGTCCTCTGCAGCAACAGCCCCTCTGGGCAGCATATTCAGTAATCCAAACTATCCTCAGACACACCCACATTGGCCCTCTTAAGCTGGCAGTGAGAAGATGAGCAGGCCCAGCTCACTGCAGCTGGAGTGGCGTGGGAGGCAGGCTTCGCTTGGCTCAGCACCGGGAATGCCTGCAGGTGTGCATTGTCATCCCTGTGCCAGCATGCCATGTGCTACATCTCCTCCGAAAGAGGTGTTTCTCCAAAGCCTGTGGTGGAGGCTTGTGGTATTGCCACAGGGGAAATGGGAGGAACCAGGATAGGATTATCATCCTGGTGGCATCCAGTCATGAGGGCGACAAAACCTCCTTGCTTGGGGTAGTACTAAAAGCTGTGGACTTGGTGTGTGATCCAGGTGCTTGAGGCAAGCCTTCCCCAAAGGAACTCGTGCCCTTCCACGGAATCACCATCACCAGGAGGACCATAGCACTAACAACAAAAGCACTCACTTGTCTGGCAGTGAAGGCTTCCCCAGGGCAGTGGCTCATACCAGGTATGTGCTTCTCAGTAGCCCACAGTGGGTGGATGTTAGAACCAGGGGGCTAGGGTTGGATACTGGTAGCTATGTAAGCATGGGCAAGTGGCATAACTTCCATGCCTCAGTTTCCTCAGTCAAGTATAGATAATAATAGCATCAGCATCATGAGTTGTTATGAGGATTAAGTGAACGGATATCTCCAGGACTGGGCCGCTTATAGTGAGGGCTACAGGTCAGTGGGAGAAGCATTCTTAAGACTGTTTTTAGCTTACTGGCAAGGCTAGGCTTTGGACCAGGACTTCTAAGCCCTAGATCTTCTTCTGACTCAGCCAGAAACACAGGGGAGATGTTCACACACTTCAGAGCAGTTCATGCGGGCACACCCACACCCCCAGAGTGCAGCCTCAAGGGAAATCTCTGTCAGGTGTTCCATCTGAGTCGATGGCACACTAGGTATATTGTCATTAATTATACTCAAAGCAAGGATGTGTCATTATTCCCAGATTCTATGTCTGCAACTGCAAACAGGCAGGGAAACTTACAGGAGCTCAAGGGGTATTTATTGGGGTTCATGGAATATTCCTGCTTTCTCAGTCTCCCAGCTTGTGACTGCTTCAGTGTTAAGGACAACAGGCAACTGAGCATTCTGTTGACCATATGACCCGACTTTCATGGTGGCAAAACTTGAGTCTTCTTCATCCATTTGGTGTGAGGCGGCCTAGATTTGGGGTCCTTGTGCCTGCAGACACACCCTCACCTTACATAACAAGCCTCATGCCTTACTGGCCATGAAATGAGATCCAATCCCACTGTGTTGACTGTCCAGTTTTGCTATGATCCTTTGGGGGAGCCGGTCTCTCAGGCTGGGGTGGGTGGACATCCGGAGTTCAGTGAAACATTAGTCGTCCTGAATGATTCTCCACCCAACTTTGGATAAGGATAAGTTCCAGGCAAAAGGGGACAGTTCCCAAAAACAGTTCCCAAAAAGCTTGTTGGCGGGACTGGTCCAATAATCTTCTAACTGGTCTCTAGCCTTCTGTCACGGCCCCTTCGGATCCATCCTCCCCGGTTACAGGGAGTGTTCTGTGAAATATGATGCTGTTATTTGCTTGCCTAAAATCCTCCCGTGATTCCTGCAGCCTAGAGAAGCACTGTTCAACAGGACTTTCTGTGACGATGGGTATGTTCTACATCTCTGCTGTCCAATATGGTGACCCTAACCACATGTAACTACTGAGCACCTGAAATGTGGGTAATGTGTCTGATGAACTGAATTTTTAGTTGCATTTTATTTCAATTAATTGAAATAGAAATTGCCACATATGGCTAGAGGCTACACATTAGACACTGCAGAGTTAGAGAATAAAATCCCAAGTGCCAGGCGCGTCCTCGCCCTATTTGAGCAAGTTTAATTTGTTTGCCAGAATTCATTCAAACTGGGAATTCCAGCCATAGCAAATGACTTACAACTCCCTAAATCCCTGTGCCCACTTCACACCTCCATGCACTGGCATCTGCTGTTCTCTCTGCCTGGAATGTTATCATTCCTGCCTAAACACGCCCGCAAACTGCCTACCAGGCAAACAGCCCTACTTCAACACACAGTTTCAGTGTTACCTCTACTATCAAGCTTTATCATTCACCCCCTGGCCTCCCCATGCAGAATTAACCACCCCTCCCTTTCTGTGTCAGTACAGACATGCCACAGGCCCTTCAACACTCAGAGTGCCCATGTGTTTCCCATCTGCTACTCTCTGCAAGTAAAGGAAGACCCCTGGAGAGAAGGTTCCATGTCAAATTCACCTTTGGGCCCCCAGTGTCTGGCCCAGGGATTTGCTCATATCAAGCAGTCATCAGATAATGGCTGAAGGAATAAAATCATTGTAGTGGACATATGTTGTACTTCAGGCTGTCCTGTGTCCAACTTCCTGTCCTCTTCTGTCCTGGTCACTCTTTGGGACTTCTCTTTGTGTGTGGCCTTGGGAGTGAGGGGAGTTGAAAGGGAAGACGTTCCTCTCACTGCCCGGGCCAGCCTTCCAGAGAGCATAAGGAACGCAGTGATGCCAGGGCGGATGGAGGTCATACTTGTCATTTCTGCTGAGTGGCCTGCCAAAGCTCCCAGATTGGCTCTCCAGCCTCCAGTCAACCATGTGAGCTCCTGACTCGCTGAGAGCTGGCTGTCTCTTGGTAGTTGGCTATGAAGGGACACTGGCAGTCATGAAGTTAACTCCCAGGTCTACAGAGCCCTGCAGGAGGAAATGATGTGTTTTTCTGTGATTAGACTCAATGGGTGACAGGGCTGAGCTGTCAAAATACACAGAGCTGAAGTTGAATCTGAGCAGAAGACTCCCTCCTCACCCTGGGCAGCAGAGGAGGACCCAGCTGGCACCAGAGGGAGATGTAACGGACAATGCTGGGGTCTGGCCCATGCCAGGAGAGCACAGTACCATCTACTCCAACAAGAGTGACTAAGATAGTGGTTCACCACATGCTGGACCACCCGATGCCCTGAGAGAGAAGCAGAGGACTACCTGGAGATTCCAGGTAATGCTGAGGAATTGTTTTGACAGGGATTGGGACACTGAGGGCCATGGTGGGGATTTGGTGTGCTCTTGGCAAGTATTGTTGATTGGACTTAAGTGAACATCCTTTCAACTACGCTGTGAGGCGAAAAATGTATTCATCCCTTCAGCAAAGTTTATGAAGGGCCTCTTCCTTTGCACAAGGTGCCATGTCAGTAAGCACCCTTTCCCACCTCAGGGCCTTTGCCCAAGCCGTGTCCTCTGCCCAGATTTCTCTTTCGGCGTTGTCTGAACCACTCTTACCCATCATTCACATTTAGTCCCTTCATGCTCAGATTAGGTCTCCGGGACCTTGGTACCTCACCAGACAGCGCATGTCAGAGTTATAATTGTGTAGCCAGTTATTGGTGGGGTTGTTTGAAGAAAGGCCTTCTTCCTTGATACACAGTAGGCACCGTGAGAGCGGGGACAGTGCCTGTCCTGTTCACAGAGGCATCCTCAGCACTGCATGCTACAGTGTCTGACACGCAAGAATCATTTGTTGAATAAATGAACAGAGGAGTGAAGGTGAAGAGGAAAGAAGGGAGGGAGGGAAGGAGGGAGGATAGAAGGGCTGCAGCACTCCCTCTGGGCCTTCTGGTGACCACATTATGATATTGTTCCCACTTATCTTTGTCCTTAAAAGAGGAAATACTGTGATACATGCAATTTCTGCTACTTAAACATTACCCAGTCTGTGGCACTCTATAGCAGCCCGAAAGGACTAAGACACCTACTACACCACACGTCAGACAGGAAGGCTATAGATATTTGATGCTTTCTTCTGCAGCTCAAAAAATACCAAATATAAATGTGGTGTTTTCTTATTAGTATTTTACATACGAGACTCGGGAAGAAAGGAGACTTACAAAAACTAAGCACTAAGTCCACCCAGTGTTGTACCCTGGGTGGGATCCTGCACCAGAAAAAGACATTAATGGAAAAACAGGAATCTGAATAGACTTTGCAGTTTAGGTAATAGTATCTTACCGGTGTTCCTAACTTGGTTTTGATGAATGCTCCAAAGTTATGCAGTATGTTAACACTGGGAAAGCTGGGCGAAGGGTGTGTACACAAACCCTGTATTATCTTTGCAACTGTTTTTGTTTGCAACTGTTTTTGTTTTGTTTTGTTTTTTAGAGAGAGAGCGCAAGCATGTGTGGGGAGCAGGTGGCAGAAGGAGAGGGAGAGAGAGAATCCCAAGCAGGTTCCATGCTTAGTGCAGAGCCTGATGCAGGGCTTGATCCCCAGGACCCTGGGATCATGACCTGAACTGAAATCAAGACTTGGATGTTTAACCAACTGAGCCACCCAGGTGCCCCATCCTTGCAATTTTTACATAAATCTAAAATTATTCCAACATAAAAAGTTTATTTAAGAAAAGACTTCATCCACTTTCTCATTTTTAAGTGTTACAAAATATAAACCTCTGCATAGAGAAATGATGGATGACTTTCATTGTCTTTATTACACCTTCTCTGTGTTCTATAATAGCGTGTATTGCTTTTTAAATTAGGAAATGAAGTGTTTTTAGTAAAAATAATTAAACGGCTTGGTTTAGAAAATAGTGTGGATAAGTTTGTATAAGTGTTGTTTTTAATTGAAAACAGAGTGGCACCATTATGGTCAAAGTGTAAAAGATGTAATAATCCATAATCTTACTACGATGACAAAACCGGATTCTCGGTTTGCACATAGCTGTTCACATGTAAAAATAATTCTGTGAAGATGCAATGGGATTGGGGCTGTCGAGGTTTACTGCAGGTGCCTGGCTTATACTTCCTGCTGATGCAATTAGAGCAGATGTGTGGTAATCTTCAACTGACAAGTGTTCAAAGTGCCCAGCTGCTGATCTACGTCACGTAGAGGTTCTGAAGGTGTGTCCCCTCAGCCCCTTCAAGACCACTCATCATCGTCATGGTGTGTGTGGGTGGTGGTGTCAGGCGGGACCGGGAAGGTCCTGTGCCACTCTTTGTGACACCACTTGACCTTAGCTCCCTGCTGGGGGAGTGGGAGAAGCTGCCTCTGAAGCTGGAAATGTAGAATGGGTGCTAAGGGGAGCCTGCTGCTCTGAAATCATTCTACATGTGAGTTTGGAAAAAAGTGGGTGGCTCCATCCCCTTCTGCAAAGTGAGGCAGAGAATTAAGTATTCATTGTCCAATCACCAAAGGAAGAGTCCTATGTGACCAAGGAATGCTGGGGTTTTGCAGTACTCTGCCCCTGCCTTACCCCATCTTATATTCTCAGCTTGACTGTAATCATCAACTTTCTCTTCAAGACGTCTCAAAAGGTGTATGAGTGGGTCTGAATCCTGACAAATTAAAGCTTTCTTTTACCACATTGGAAGAAGTGCCATTTCACATGAAGAAAAGTGTGAAGTGTTTCTCAGAATATACTCCCCTCGTCTTAGAATGTGGAAAGTGGTCCTTTGTCCACTGCAGAGTATCAGCAGCTCTGGAGCCCCCTGTAATTTGGGATCATACCTCTGTCCCAGGACAGGGACCAGAATGACTTCCTTCTGCCTGGGGAAGTCTTGCCAAATAGCCCTGACCTCAGATCCAGGCCCAACCCTGGGTCACTGGCTGCTCCTGCAAACCCCCGGCTCTCATCCATCTTTATTCTCCCTCCCCTTGCTACTGGGATGCTGGGCCCCTCCCTAAAGCCACTAGCAGTCCTTATGGACCAAGTGACAACCCTCAGCTTGGCATTAAAACTCCCTCCAGACTGGTCAGACCAGTCTCCCATGCTTCCTTGCTTCTGCCCCCAAGCATCTGCCCCTCTTTTTCAGAGGTCCTTCCTGCTCCCATTGAATTTCTACCCATTTCCAAACCTGAGTCAGGTCAAGCTTCATTGTGGGGCCCAAGGACAAGCATCATCAGTGTGTTAAAGACATGGAATGCTAGGACCACCCCAGACCTTCAGCCACAGAGCTGTGCTTCCCCAGATCATTGTGTGGTTTCCATGTGCCTTACAACGGGAGAAGAAACTTTGATATGAAATGATCTCCGGTGGGGCCCTGAGGCGATCAATAGCAGCAGAACCACCATGACAGAAATGTAGACTCCTGGTCATATCCCAAAGATAGAGGAATTGGAACTTCTGGGGGTGAGACCCAGAAATCTTCATGTTTGACACCCTGATGTGATTCTCTTGTATTTTCTTTATAAATTGAATATTGTATAAATAAAAAAAATCACAAATCACTATAATTTTAATAGTAAGTAAATTTTAAAAATTATTTCAATAATAATTTTAATTGTACTAATTATAAATTAGTTTACATTGCTATAGACATTAGATATCAAGTATAAGTATGTATGTTACGGACACCTGGGTGGCTCATTTGGCTTAGCGCCTGCCTTCAGCTCAGGTCATGATCCCGGGATCCTGGGATCAAGTCTCACATCAGGCTCCTTGATCAGTGGGGAGCCTAGTTCTTCCTCTGCCTGTCCCCCCCTCTGCTTGGTGCTCTCTCCCTCTCTCTCTCAAATAAGTAAATAACTTTTAAAAATACATATGTTATTTGTTACTGTATGTGACAATTTTTACTTAATACATGAAACATATTGTAACAAATCAGAACATAAGGGAGAAGGCTGACCTCTCATTTAACCACCATACCCTGTGGCTGTCCCGTTCCCAGAGCAACTTCATTGTATTTATACACACATGTATAATTCCAAGAGAAATCACATATTCTACATTTTATACATATGGTAACCTTCATGTCATTCTGGAACTTTCTTCTTCACATTCAGCAATATGTTTTGAGAAACTTTCTGTGTTAGAAAGCAGAGGGCCTCCTTGTACAAAGACCACCAACTATTCCCTTATACACATTTTTTTAAGCCATTAGTGGGCAGTTGGGTTATTTACAGTTTTTCTGCAATGCTATTTTGAACATTCTTGAACACACCTCTTGCACCAGAGTGTGTGGGTTTCTTTAGTGCAGAAAAAGCAAAGGAAAATGGAATTGTTGGTCATGGAGGGATGAGCATTTTACGTGTTTACATGTTATTGCCAAAATGGGGCAGAGCTTTGTACCTTCAAGTTTAATCTCTTTGTTTTGGGGTTGATTTCCCACGAAGTCTGGAACTGGACATTATGTTACGGCATTGGAACAGATGATGCTCCAAAGGCGCTTGATCTCACTTCCTAGAATCAGTACAGCCGATGAGCATTGAACCTTCTCAGCACCGTCCATGGGCTCCTTGTTTTGTTTCCACGTACCTGATCCTTTGAGGTGGGTACTCCCAGAATGCCAGCTCCAGACTGAGGCCCTGACCAAGACTGGAAGGTAACGAGGGAGCCCATGTGAGATTCCAAGTCAGTGTCTGGTGCACTCCCTCACTGGCTGTTCAGATTCTGGGTAAGCAAGGGACCAGGAGGATCTAAACTCACAAACTTGGACTGAGACTTGTTCAAAGGCATATTCGTAGTTGACTTATCTCAAGAAATCATGAAGAGGGACGCCTGGGTGGCTCAGTTGGTTGGACGACTGCCTTCAGCTCAGGTCATGATCCTGGAGTCCCGGGATCGAGTCCCACATCGGGCTCCCAGCTCCATGGGGAGTCTGCTTCTCCCTCTGACCTTCTCCTCGCTCATGCTCTCTCTCACTGTCTTGCTCTCAAATAAATAAATAAAATCTTTAAAAAAAAATCATGAAGAAATTACCCCTATAGTAAAACCGGTAGGGTCTGCAATGCAGGGGTTGCTATAGTACGTAAAAATCCCATCCAGAGCTTCATCTGGATGCCGGTCAAAGGCTCCTTAGGAGCTGCTGCAGCAGACACAGAAATCTGGGGGAAAGTCACTGAAAAAAGCACTATTGGAAACAAAAGAAATGTAAGCCAACTTTGTTTTTGTCCATGAGTGAGGATATGCCCGGACGTCAGCATCTCCTGCTGTACCTGGGCTCTTTCCCTGACCTGGAATAAGAAGCCACTGACCTCGTGTGCCTTCTGAGTGGAACTTTCTTCCAGTTCTCCAGGGTTATAGTGATAGATGCTGAATTTAACAGCAGCCCCAGGCCTCCGTCCTTCAGGAGCACAGTTACACTCCGCCTGGTTTTTTTCTTTGCCAGTTTTACAGAGAGAAAATGTGTGACTTTTCTTGATGAGCAAACAGCCAAAGGTGTTTGGGAAGGTCTATCATTTTTCTGGTGGCAAGACACCCTAAACTAAATTCATTAGCAGCTCTTCTGTTTGGAATTTCAAAATATTCTCTGACCTACATAAATTCCTTGTTCTGTCCTCTACTAATACAAGAAGATTAACTGGGGGGCTCTGTGGCTACAAAGCAAAGCAGCAGCATAGTCTAACAAAAAGGGGCTTAGAGACTCTCATTCCACTGTTGAAAACATCAAAACCCATGTTCTGGCCCCTGCTTCCTCTCTTCCTAAGGATTTTTCTTCATGTCTATGGTATTATGAATAGAAGATGGTAGACATCGCTTTTTAGACACAAGTCAAGACTTGTCCTTAGTTCTACATGTAGTTGTCATTTATTCATGTTTCTATGTTCCCCTGCCTTTTAGAAAAATATGAAAGGAACACCAGGATACAAGTTTAGCTATGTTTTATGAGCAACTAACTGTAATGAGTCCTATGGGCAAATGCTGAGTGGGTGACCACCGACTCAAACACATCAGTTGCCTCTCTATTTCTTAGTTTTCTTTCCCTAAATAAACAATGAAACAGTATGCCCATTTGTTCATTCATTTGACAAATGTTTATTGAGCTCTTGGTCTGTGCCTTGCACTGCTGCAGGTTGCTTGAGCTACGGTGGTAAACAAAATACATCCAGTTCCTTTCCTCATGGAAGTTAGTTACCAGTGGACATTAAAGCTGTAGGGACAAAAACGCTGTATCAGTCAGAAGCAATATACATATCTGCTTAAGGAAACAGTCTTTCCCCCTCTGTCTCTAAAACCCGTGCTCTTATGTTTCTACACTGTGTACAGGCACTTACTTGACACCTTAACGGTAACCAACAGTAGCCTCATCAAGATCAAATGCATGGCTTAGAGTTTTTCATATTCCTGATGCTCAGGATGATGGGGTAACTGGCTTTGAGCCCTGAACATGGCCCTAGGCCCAAGAGTCCCTAGCCTTCTTCCTTCGCTAAATGGCCTTTCAGCTGGGGCAGCCATTGTAGACATTGAATGTATGATTACAATGGTATTACAACTGGTATTTTCCTACCAGAATTAATGATGGGTACATCTATGCCAAGATACCTTTGTGAATATTAATGATTTGAACAATCCAGTCCTGAGTTTGTGGACACTACATTTCATGTTCGTTGAACCTCAGCTGGTTTAGACTAGTTATTCACCCCACCCCAGTTCATAACCATGATTAGCCCCTGAAATCTGAATCAGGGCATTTCAGTTGATTCCATTTGGTGCTGAGTTAGATTTAACTCACAGGCTGTAAAAGAATCCATCCTGTCTTCACTCTCAATTTCTGGCTCTTCCCTTGGCTCTGAGCTCACACGAATACTCCACTAAACCACAAGTTTACTATTTAAGAAGTTTGGGGATTATCACGAATAAACCATAGCCAACCACAGTGCAGACTGAGATCTACTAATTAGTATCAGGTTCAGGCAAAGGGCCCCCGTTTGGGAGGACCCGAGTGCTGACTGGGGACCAGAGTTTAGTCATGTCCGGTGAGTCAAGCCCCCAAGCATTGTAAAGGAGTGCGTTAAGTGTTGTTAAAGGAGGGTTCAGCTCTTGCCAGCTGTTTTGTTCCTTTAACCATTACCCACATGCCCAATCCTCCTCCACTCCACAGGGCAGAAGAGATGACTAGATAAGGACAAGCAAAACCTCAGGCTGGCCATTCCAGGAGTGGCTTGAGAGAGAGAGAGAGACTGAGAAGAGAAAGAGAGGGTGGGTGGTGGGCACCTGCCTAACTCATCCAACTTCTCCTCTCTAACCTTTCAATTGTTTTCTGAGGACGAGATGGTTCCTTCTCTTTCAACATTATTCTTTGAGAACAAAGGGTTTTCAACATCTTAAGAAGGAGGATGACTGAAATTTAGAGTCTTACTTCTGAACTTTTGAATCTTGAAAGCCACTCATTTGATTACTGTATATTTATTAAACAAACGTTCATTGAGTAGCTACCATGTGCAAAGCACTGGGGATACAATGGTGAACACTTTCAGTCTCCATCTTGGAGGCGCTTGTAATCTTGAACCTTAAACAGAACTTAGGGACTTTGACAGGATTGTTCTTTTTTTAACTTGGTTTCTTGTTTTTGTTGCTTGAAGGTAAGAGGTGATTGTATTCATGTGTTGGAAGAGCCATGTCACATGGCCCATGATGTGTTATGGGAACACAAAGGAGACCACCAAATCCAGATTGGGGAGGGGGCAAATAAGACGCTATGACGTTGCAGCTAAGACCTGAGAGACACAGAAGTCAACAATGCAGATAGGAAATAGATACTCAGTTTGCCTTTCCATCACTGTGATTTAAGGAAACTTTGGGGGTCACTTTGGGGGTATCAGAAAAAGGATAGGTCTTTCCTAAAGGTCAGCTGAATGCACTACCTGAGTATAACCAACCTCTCACCAAAGGCTGGCTCAGAGTGGTCATCAAAACTCAAAAAAAACCAAGGTTATTTTCGGTTAGGAATATATCACTATGTATACCACAGTGCCCATGACTTTGGGACCAAAATTCAAGAAACACTGAGGATATTTCCTGATTCCCTTTTATGACTTAGCAAATTAGAGGCTAGAGGAGAAAGAAAGGAAGATTTACTAGCTCTAAGTAACTAGAGTTACTAGTGCTCAGGATCTCATGTATTATTGTTGCTAGTTTTAAAAACAATACTCTGTTTTCTGTGTAATGTAACTGCTTACAATCTCCCCTGCTTAAAACAAATTGGAGTAATGTCTTCTAGGAAGAGGCAAGAATGTCATGGTGGTGACACTATGAATTTGTTGTGAGGGCTTGGGGGTTGAGGGAGCATTGGAAATGGTGTACATGGCACTGATGTTTTGGTCCTTGATTGAGAGTTAGGGAGGGGATGGCTCACAGCCTGGTGGAAGAGGATGGACAAGTCATTGCAAGTCAATGGAAAGAGCAAGGTACTCTTGGCAACATGCATGAACAGAGTGCAGAACCAATGTGGGTGTTCCACACGTGGACAAGAACATGGAAAGTGTGTTCGGCAGGATTAGTGTCTCTAAAGTGCCCCTAACATCCCATGCTTTCAAGTACAGTCACATGACACTGTTTTATATCCTAGCTTTGTGATTATAGCATTTATTTAGCTTTTATGAAAATAACACCATGAAAGAAGGAAACAGAATTTAGGGACTTTGACAGGATTGTTCTTTTTTTAACTTGTTTTCTTGTTTTTGTTGTTTTTAGCATCTACAATGCAGGAAAACCCAATTAGAATAGTAATATTTTTAAAAAATTCATACAAAATGTTCAACCATACATAAAAGTGAAGGACAAAATACAATGAACCCCTTATTTGTCTTCTCTATAACCTCCCCCATCACACACAACACAATTTTTATTTGGCTTTGATCAAATAATTAAAAACAAATTCTAGGCATCATTTCATTTCATCCCTAAATATTACAGTACATATCTCTATCACAGAATAACTTTAAAAAACATAACCACAGTACCATTTTCATGTGATGCAATACTGAGAACATAGCAAATTTTCCTAAATAGCTCCAATAATATTTTTATAGCTGTTTCATTCAAATCAGGATCCAAATAAGATCTACACAGTGGGTGCCTGGGTGGCTCAGTTGGTTAAGCAACTGCCTTCTGCTCAGGTCATGATCGCGGAATCCTGGGATCGAGTCCCTCATCAGGCTCCCAGCTCCACAGAGAGTCTGCTTCTCCCTCTGACCTTCTCCCATCTCATGCTCTCTCTTACTGTCTCTCTCTCTCTCAAATAAATACAAATATCTTAAAAAAAAAAAAGATCTACACATCATGTTTAATTGAAAGAACTCTTAAGTCTCTTTCACTCTGCAAATTCTTCTCCCCTCCCTGTTTTTATACCATTTACTTGAGGAAGGGGAGAAATGAGTGATTGTCCTGTACGATATCCTGCATTCTGGATTTGGCTGATTGCTCCCTCCTAGCGTCATTCAACTTGTTCTTGTATTTATTGTAAGCTGGATTAGATTCTTGTTAAAATATTTTTTTGGCTAGTAAACTTCACAGATGCCTTTTTCCTGATGTATTGTATCATGAGGTGCATGGTGTATGGCTGTCCTTCTTTTAGAAATGGAAAAACTCATCAGTGGGTTTTGGCGTTATCACCATGGTCCATCCAAAGGTTCCCTGTCAACCTTTCGTGTAATAGTTATTGATGGTGTTTGCCTGAATTCTTTATTTCATTAGGTGTTCCAGTGTGGTAGTTTTCTAACTCTAGCATTCCTCCTGTCTTTATTAGTTGGAATTCTTCTACAAGGAACTCCTCATCTCTTTGGTTGCTCTGAAATACAGTTCATACTAGAAAGGCAGGAGAAATGCTTGGTTGTCTCCCTTTACCCACCCTAAACTCAATTTAATCAATTGGAGGCATTGTTTTCCAATGCTCAAACTGTCTCCTCCTTGGACAGTGAAGTCTTCTCAAGTCACCTCTGGGTCGTCTTGAACTGACCTTAGCAGGGTTTGATACCTCCCATGCTTTTTAAACAAGTGTATACAGGTTCTTTATTTACTGATTTTTTAAATAGATTTTATTTGAGAAAGAGTATGAGTGTGCATGCATGAGCAGGGGAGGGGCAGAGGGAGAGAGAAAAGCTGATTCCTCACTGAGCAGAGAGCTTGACACAAGGCTCCATTCCAGGACCTCGGGATCATGACCTGAGCTGAAGGCAAAGGCCTAACTGACTGAGCCACCCAGGCACCTCTCTACAGCTTCTTTTTGATGAATTTACTAGACTTGGGAAAATCTTTATACTCCCATCCCCACTACCTTTTTTGGCCTATCCAAGACAAGTAATAGTTTATACTAGTTGTATCAGTCAGGAAGGCTTTCAGCTAATAAGCAAGCATAATGAAAAACTAGAATTTTCAATTTTTTCACAGAACACAGTCTGGAGCAGGCAGCTGTTAGCATTTGTTCAGCAGCTCATGAGGTCCAGAGCCAACACTGCTATGATTCTCTTGGCCTCTCCTTCCTGGTTGCAAAATGGCAGCTCCTCTTCCAGGCATCATGCCCAATTGGGGCAGGAAGAAACGGGAAGGCCAGAGCCAGCTGCAGCTGTCCCTTTGTATCAGAAAAGCAAAAGCTTTCCGCAACCCCCCCCCCCCACAAGCTGAATTCTACCCAGATCTTATTGGCCAGAAGGGATTAAATGGACACCCCTATTTGTGAGGGAGGCCAGGAAAGTGAGCGCTTAGTTTTGCTGGGTTCCATAGTCCAAGCAGGCAAGGGAGTGGGGTCTGAGAGTGAATATAGGGCTACTAGTTCTGGAAGAGTAGTCTTGAGTCCTGAATCAACATTTTATACTCTATTTTAAATTTTTTATTATTTTTTAAAATTAGAATATTTTATTTGAGAGAGCACATGCATGCGTGGGTGCACGTGTGTGTGTGAGAGTATGTGTGTGTGTGTGAAGTGGAAAGGGGCAAAAAGAAAGACTCTTCAAGTGGACTCCATGCTGAGCAGGGAGCCCAACCTGGGGGGAGGGAGGTGATCTCAGGATCTATGAGATCATGACCTGAGCCAAAATCAAGAGTCGGATGCTTAACTGACTGAGCTACTCAGGTGTGCCTATTTAAAATTTTTTAAGTAATGTCTAATATTCCTTCATCTTGAAGCCGGGGGCGGGGGGTAGTCGAAAAGAATTATGAGCTGGAAATGAATAAAGCTTCATTTGTAGGACTGCTCTAAGGAAATGAGTATCAGCTGTTTTGACATCCGTGCCCTGATGGCTCAGCTCAGCTCTGTTCAGTTATCAGATGCCAACTCCAGCTGCAGGATCTGCGCAGCCAAGTTCCCGTCTCCTGTCTGCCCGGGGACAGAGCAGTCTCGCCTTCATCAAGAGAGACACCTCATCTGAGCTGTAGTGATCCACGTGACACCAGAATACCTTGAGGCTACAGATTCACAGAAGCCACTCAACCTTTGCTCTGTTCTGGCCAAGAGAAGGGCTAACCTGCAGCCAGCACTCCCCTGACACTGGTGCACTGAGCTTATTCTGCCCTGACCGATAGGTAGCCACTGCCTGGAGCCTCACTGTCCTGTTGGCTTGGCCATCCCGGCTCCTCTCTGAGGAACTCACCACACTTGCCTATGATCTCCTTACAATCCAGCAACTGAAAGCCAAGGCCGGGCCTAGCAGGGGCCCTAAGACACTATTCCCACCAGCACCAGGGCTGTCCATTCCATGTCTGTACATTTAGAGGTAATTTAAAAATCTTTTTACTATCTTCCATGAGAAAGAACACTGTTACTATTCCTACTGGTCATTTTTCTGGACTGTCCATGGCTGAAAGGCAACTGATAACCAACTCAAGGAATGGAAGTGGGTAATTCCATCACTGACAATATTGATTTCTTTGAGGCTAATGAATCTCATATTAGAGAACCTGAGTTGTTCTGATACTAGTTTTATTTTTCCTTTAATATTCATGCTGCAAGCAAAAGAAGCCAGATACAAAAGAACACACTCCATATGATTCCATTAATAATAAGTTGAAGAAGAGGAAAGACTATAAGAAGTCACAAGTGGTTACCCTTGGGGGGAAGCATGGGTCAAGAAGAGGAACAAGAAGGTCTCTAGGGTGCTGGTTTTATTCTTTTTCATGATCTAGGTATTGAAACTGCTGGTCATTAACCCCAGTATCTATCTTCTCCTTTCTCCTTTCTAGCAGAATCTGATCTCCTTGTGGGGGTGGACATGGCAACTGAGGAGCTGAAAACCACATTTCCCAGCCTCCTTTGGAACTAGGGCTGGTCATATGATACAATTAGGGCCAATGAGATGCATGTGAAAATCCAAGGGACTTCCAGGGAAACTCCTTCAGGCAGATAGTCTCAGAACTCCTCCCTGAATGCACTGAAGGGTATACCACCATTAGCCTCAGTCATCCCAAATGTCCATTCATGCACTGTTATATAAAATTCCCCCATGTCACCATGTTCTGTGGTTTGGTTCACTTGTTCAACAAATACTGATTGAGCACTTGGGCTCAATAAGTTGGGCATGCGCTGATCAGGTGTTACAGATTCAGATGTCCCAGGGCCAGGCCTGTAATTAGAGATGTAGGCCTGGGCTGAGGGACCGGAGCAGATGAAGTAGGACCTAGGCCCTGGCTAATAAAGAGGGTGGGGAGAGCCATTGCTTAGCTCTAACAGCTAGTTTGACATGTGAAAAACTAAAATCTCAAGTCGTCATATCTTCCCATTTTACAAGAGGCCCAGAAATCTTGATTTTATTTTTTAAAATTAACTCTGCCATGAGGCTGGACTTCTAGCCATGGCAGAGTAAAATCAGACAAAGTTGGTATATTAGTTTTCTGTTGCTATGTAACAAATTATCACAAACTTAACAGCCCCATCAACATATATTTGTTAACTCACAGTTCTTGTAGGACAGAAGTACAGGCAGACTCAACAGGGCTCAAATCAAGGTGTTAGCTGGACAGGTTCTTAACTAGAGGTTTTGGAAAAGAATTCATTTCCAAGCTCATTGAGGCTGAAGTTATCACATTATGCCACATGAACATATATAAGGAAATCAAATCCAGCAGCATGTAACAATGACCTAAATGGAATTTATCTTGAGGATGCAAGGTTGATTTGGCATCTGAAAATTAATTAGTGCAATGTGTCATATTAATGTAATACACAAAACCTACACAGTCATGTCAATGCATGCAGAGAAAGCATTTGACAAAATCCAAAACTCATTCATGATGAAGCTCTCAAAAAACTCTGAATATAATGGAATTTATTCAAACAGATAAAAAGCACCTAAGAGAAACCTATAGCAAATATCATACTTAACAGTGGGAGACTAAATGTGTTTTTGAGAACAAAGCAAAAATATCTAATTTCATCAATTTTTTTAAAAAAGATTTTATTTTTATGTAACCTCTATACCCAATGTGGGGCTCAGATTTACAAACCTGAGATCAAGAGTCACATGCTTTACAATGGAGCCAGGCAACCCTAAGAATTAATCACTTCTATTGAATAGTAAGTTATAGGCTGCCAAGAAGATAAGAAAAAGAAATTAAAGGCATTTAGGCTAGAAAAGAAGAAATAAAACTGTCATGGGACACCTGGGTGGCTCTGTTGGTTAAGCACCTGCCTTTGGCTCAGATCTTGATCTGAAGGTCCTGGAATCAAGTCCCGCATTGGGCTCCCTGCTCAGTGGGGAGCTTGCTTCTCCTTCTTCCTGTTGCTCCCCCTGTTTGTGTCCCCCCACAAATAAATAAATAAAATCTTAAAAAGAAAAGAAAAGAAAACTGTCTTTATTTGCAGATGATATTATCCTGTATCTGGAAAATACTAGTGAATCTGAAAACACCAATTGGAACTAATGAATGAGAATGTTGAAGGATATAAAAATCAGTATTTCTATTTTCTGATAATTAATAACCTAGAAATAAAGAAAATAATGCAATTCACAGTAGCAGTAAAAAGCAAAATACTTAGAAATAAGGTTAACAAAAATGTGTAACACCTAAAAACTAAAAAACATTGCTGACAGAAATTTTAAAAGATCTAAATAAATGGGGTGATATACCATGTCCATGAACTGCTAAAATATTATTGTTAAGATGGCAATTCCCCCCAAATTTATCTATACATACAACACAACTCCAATAAATCCCATCCTCCAAAAAACCTGTTTTTTGAAAATTGACAAGCTGATCTTAAAGTTTACATGGCATTGCAACATACCTAAAATAGCAAAACAATTTTGAAAAAGAACATAGTTGGAGTACTTCCTCTGTACATTTTCAAAAGTTACTATAAAACAACAGTAGTCAAAGACCATGTCATAGTGATGTAAGGATAGACATATAGATCAAAAGAAATGAATAGGAAGTCCAGAAAAATCCTTAAATTTATGGTAAATAGATTTTCAATGAAGGTGACAAGGCAATTCAATTGGGAAATGATACTTTTTGACAAATGGTTCAGGGGCAACTGACTACCCATATGCAAAAAATGAATTAATTGACAAAGTATGTAGACACTTACTTTACATCAGCATGACAATTCAAATTGGATTACAGACTAAATTGTCAAATTGAAAACTATAAACTTGAAAAAAAAAGCACAGGAGAAAAATCTTTTGCTTTGGCTCAGGCAAAAATTTCTTAGACATGACATCCAAAACATGATTCATAAAAGAAAAATTTGATCAATTGAAATTCATCAAAATGCAAAACTTTGGCACATCTAAAGATATCATTAAAAATATGAGAAGATAAACCACAGCCTGGAAGAAAATATTTGCAAGTCATATATCTAATTAAGGGTTTGTATTGGAAATATATAAAAAATTCTTAGAACTCATTAAGACAAATAATCCAACTAAAAATGGGCAAAAGACACGAATAGATCTATCACTAAAGAAGATATAGGAATGACTAGAAAGCACATGAAAAGATGATCAACATTGTTGGTCATCAGAGAAATGCAAATTAAAATCATAGTGAGATACCTTTACACTTTTATTAGAATAGTGATAACCTAAAAGTCAAATAATGCCAAGTGTTGCCAAGGATGTGGGGAAACTAGAGCCCTCATATTCTGATGATGGGAATTCAATATAGTAACTCACTTTAGAAAATAATTTATCACTTCCTTAAAATGTTATGACATGACCCAATAATTCAACCCAGCAATATGCCCAAGAAAAATGAAAACATGTCCCCATTAGAGCTTATATAATTATTTATGGCAGCATGATCCGCAATAGCAAAAATGTGGAAATAAAGTATAATTTATCCATATAATGGAGTACTATTCAGCAATACAAAGGAAAGAACTGATAAAACTACATGAACTACAACATGGATAAATCTTAAGCTAAATGAAAGAAGTCAGACACTACAGACTATACATTATATAATTCTATTTATATAACATTTCTAGAAAGACAAACCTATAGAGGTAGAAAACAAATTATTGATCTCTGAGGACTTGAAATTAGAGTGTGATTGACAATATATGCACATGAGAAAACTTTTTGGGAGAAATGAAAATATTTTTAAAATGGATTAAGGTGATGGCTGCACCTTAAAACTTTATAAACTGATTAAAAATCAATGAATTACCATGTATTCTGGGTGAACTTTACAATATGCAAATTAGACCTCAGTAAAGTGGTTAAAATAAAAATTAAATCTCCCAATTTTAAAGTGCTCACAATTAATTCAAATTCTTAAAAATTCAAATTCTTGTGAAAAAAAAAAAATGCCCCAAGTGTGTGGTATAAGTCCTTGGGCCACCCTCTTGAAAGGTCAGGGCCAAGTGGCATGAATAGAAATTTAAGTGAAATAAAATCCTTGTTTTCTAGGAGTTGAAGATCCAAAGGCAAAAAAGGGGAAAGTAAACAATTACAACAAGCTAAATATAAATGCTCTAAGTGGGTTGTGCAGGGAGGTATGGGTTGAGAGAGTCCTTGGTGCTGACTGGGTGTGGGCTGAAGTACTAGAGGAGGTTGGATGCTACAGTTAGGTTTGAAGCATGAGTAGGAATTCAGGAGATTGCAAGCGTGGGAAGTAGGGAAAAGGGGCAGGTGACATTTCCAGGCAGACGGAACAGAATCGGCAAAGTCTTGGAGGTGTGAAAAAACAGTTCCCTTTGAGAACTGGGGAGGCTGGAGATGTGGCGCACATGGAGAATGGAAAGAGCAGGAAGGGAAGGTGGGGGCCACATCATGAAGGGTTTGGCAGGCCATGTTAAAAAAGTATTTGGACATGAGATTAGGAAGGAATTTACTTGCTGGAGAACACGGGCATGCTTCTTTTGGCCTAAATTAAACTTTGTAAATCTTGGCAACATCATATTGTACTCATATGTACTCAAACATATTCATTAGTATACCACTTACTGGGTACCAGGCAGTTTTAATACTTTAAATAAACTCATTTAATCCCATCAACAGTGGTTTTCAAACTCTAACTTGCATCAGAATCACCACAATTTTTGATTTAGTACATCTGGAGTAGAGCCTGAGAATTTGCATTTTGATTCGGTCCCTGGAATAAGCTGATGCTGCTGGTCGAGGGAGAACACTTTGAGAACCATTGCTTTACACCAAGTTTACCAGTGGCTTTATACCAACTTTAGAAGAAAGGTATCATTATCACTGCCATCCCAGTGTTACAGAAGAGAAAACAGTTAAGCAACCTGCCCAAAGCCATATAGCCTTAGTGATAGAGCTGGGATTCAATGTCAGGCAATGACTGCCGTGTCTCCTAGTTCACGGGTTGCAAAAAAATGGGGTTAAGGGCTGGCATTTTCGATCTTTGTTTACAACTATCAAAAATATATTACACAAACACATGCACAGAGGTTGGTCTTAACTGACATCTGAGATACAAGACTGAAACATGCTGATGCCAAGGGGGTGGTAAGAAAGTCTTTGAGGAACTCTGTGGGCCATTCCAATAGAGTATTATTTTGATCCTACTGGGATGAAGCCAGGATTTAGAAATGCACGAGTATCAGTATATAAAAATGACTGATTAAATATGTAAAAGAAAATCTTTAAATACCATGTCACAACTCAAAATTGAACTGCAGATGAGTACTTAATATCTATTATTTTAAATAGGTTTATTTTAATTTTTTTATGAATTATGAAAACTAACAATATCTGGAGAAGATCATATGATGCTTTGTGTGTGTTGGGGGGTGGGGGAGGGCATCCCAAGATGAAAATTGCAATTCTTTCAAGAATGTGCTTGCTTTTCACATCTTGATATAATTTATAGCATCTCCCTGGTTGCCTTCCAATAAACAACTTCTTCCTTAAATTGGTGGCATTATGTTTGAGATCTGAATCACAGAGACTGTAATACAAACCTGCATGCTCCATCTTGTCGTTTTGTAGAGTGCTGTATATCTAATTAAAGCTTCGTACGGGTCCATAAAAAGACCTAACATTAAAAAAGCAGTCTGTGTTGGAGGAAGCCCCTGGGAAGATTGGAGGAAGGTTTTCTTCATTAACAATAAACATATTTGTTTGAATTCAAAGTTAAGTAATAACATATTAATTTGCACTTGAATATTCTTAAATATTGCCTAAGCATAATCAGATCATGTTACCACATTTATGGTGTAGAACTGAAAATGGGTCATGTTCTTGCCAGCAGCACTCCCGTTTCCCAAGAAACACGGGGAATGAATAAATGATTTACCATGTGACCAGTACTGACTGTATTCCTGACTTTATTTGAATCAATTTATTATTCTGTTGTTTTTCATTTATTGTTTTGCTATTCTTATGTCCTTGTTACCTTACAGATTTTAGTCAAAAAATGAGTCACATGGCAAAAATATAAAAACTGTTTTGCAAGGGCTTACCTATTATGGCCATTGTTTTGTGGTTACTGTTACATCTCAGGGGCTATAAGCCTGGTGGCAGAGGCTATCAACTACTGGAATTCCCATGGGAGACCATTAGACTGGCATTTTTTCCCCTTTACAGGGTTCCTTAAACAATGCTATCTCTCTGAGGGGAAAAGTGCATGGTCTTCCAACTTTTCAGTAATAAAGGACTGAATTCCACAAAGGAGCTATTGCTTAACATATGGCTAGAGTTAGAATGTCAGCGTCAAAGTGAGATTTTTCTTTTACGATCTTCCTAAATCAAAGTGATCCCAAAGTTGGGTTTTGACTCATCCTTAAGGGGGAGAGTCCTAGAGCCCAAGGCTTTCCCCAGCCAATGATTCATCACTCCATGCTAGAGCATTAGGGTAACTGGGAGTCCCCCTTTAACAGAAAACCTTATGTTATCACCCTGAGAGTTTGCACCTCCCACAATCGACTCTTACTTTTCAATCTTCTTCAGACACACAAAATTGATGCTATGGAGAGAGTCTGGGAAAACAAAACAAAACAAAAAAACCCCTGACATTTGCAGGTCAACAAAGACATTTGCTAAAGCCATCTAGATTTCTCTTCTGCACCCAGTCAATCTAATCAAATTTGGAGCATCTAAGCAGCTTTTATTTGTATATTTATCTTTTCTTGTGTCCTTCACTAGGTGTTTTTTATTGGAAGGGTGGAAAGAAAGCAGAAACAGAAAGGGAAAAGCGGGTTGGAGAAACCTGGTACCTGGCTTGTTGGCTGTCCCTTTCAGGCAACTCACAGAGCTGATTAGACATTGCAAGACACGCTTTCAAGGGTGGGAGTCAGAAGGCCCCCGCGCCCCCACCCCCCTACCGTCGCCTCCAGCATCCCTCTCTGGTTTTGGCTAAGCTCCCTTCCCGAGACACCTGGCTTGGTGACCATGCCGCTGAACCATCTAGTTAACCACGGTTAATGTCTGCTGTTTTGAATCCCGGACTTCACATGCTTTAATATTCTCCACGACCTTTTGCCTTTCCAGGCGGTTTCCAGGGGAGGCAGCTAACTGATGGGGCCGCGCTAGTGTCTCCCGTAGTAGACCTTTAAAGCCAGCGCCGCATTCAGATGGTGGGCTTTTTTCTTTTGTTTAAATAGCAACAAAATCAATAAAATTCCTTCAAACTGGCTTCCTAAGGAATAAAATTGTAGGAAAAAAAAGAACATATGCATACGAGTATATATACACATATGAATGTATATTTAATTTTTCCCCTCCCCGTGCTTAAACTTGGGCGGGAAATGTGGTGAACCTTTAAAAGGGTGAAGTGCTTGCGGCCCTTAGCCCGAGCTCCAGGACGCAGTCAGGTGCGCACGCAGTCCCTCCCTCTGATTTCCCCCGACAGCTCGCGCTACTTTTTTAAGCCATTGTCCCATATCCCCGGTGCTTCCTCCTTCACCGTCCCCTCTCCTCGGGCGCCTCGCCTGCTTCCTACCGCCAGCCACAGCCAAATTCGCTGGGGTGAGACGTCGCCAGGATGCCCTCCAGCCGCCCGCGGTCCAGAGCCCGCAGGTGCTGCCGGCCCCGCCCTCCCCGCGGCCCCGCCCCGGCGTTGCGTCACAGTGACGCGCGTTCCGCGCAGGCGCAGCCCGCCCCCCCCGTCCCCCCCCGCCCGCGGCCGGTCGCCCGCTCGGTATTATGATTAGCACTGGGTGCGGGGATTCGGCGGCCGGGAGGGAGTCGTCGGCGCCGCGGCAGCTGCGGACGGACGCCTGCCTGCCGGCTGAGGTAGGAGCGAGCGCAGAGCGCGGCTGGGCGTAGCGACCGTGGACCTCGGTGCGGGCCGGCCTCCGCCGCCTGGTAGCCTGCGCCGTTGCCGGGCTGGGAGTCCGGGCCGGGGAGCTCGCCGCAGGCGGAAAGTAAGTTGCGCGCTCTGCGCTCCCGGCGCCGGCCGCAGCGCGGGCCCGGGAGGACGCGGAGCCCGGGCTGCGGTGGCTGGAGCCGGCGCGGCGGTGGCGCGGCCTGGCGGCGGGGCGGCGGCGGGCCCTACGGAGCCGGCACTGCGGCGGCCGGCTGCTGGCTCCCGGAGGCCCTGCCCTTGCGGCCGCGGCCAGATTGCGGCACCTCGGGAGGTGCCCGCATCCCCGCGCCCCGCCCGGAGCGGGCCGAGTGCGGCGCCGCGGGGCCCCCGAGGTCGGACCACGCTCCCCGCGCCCAGGTTCTCTAATGGGGTGTGTGTGTTCTCGGAATGTGTTTCCTTTTTCAAACGAATCTGGAGATTTGGCCGCAGCAAGGGGGGGGTTCCTTGGTAAAACTGCAGCCTTACAATAGAATAGGGATATTGTTGTCTGTAGAGAAAGGGCATCGGAGTAGGGGAGGAGGAGCAGTGCCATTCCCGAGGGAGAGCTGGAATTCCCCCCACCCCCCCAACTCCCACCCTCCACCCCCCCCACACCCCGCGCCCCGATCGGGAAACCTCCTTTCTTTTCCATAGTCATCGCCTGTTGATTGCTTTCCGGACCATTTTGCAAAAACCTTCCTGCCTTTCACTTGGACTTGGGATCTAGAAAAGTGACAGTCTTATCCTGGGGGGTGTGGGGGGGTTCCTGGAGCTGTGCTATTCCTAATAGTTGAATCAGATCCGATCCGATCCGATAGCTTCTTGGGAAGATCGGTTCAAGCTTAGTAATTGGGGAGAATTTAACCGTAGGGTTCTTAAATCTGTAGAGATCTGAGGATATAGGACCTTTTACTCTGTCAGGTTACTTTTTTCTCTTTTTAAAAATTGAGTGCATTCTCAGTCTTAGATGCGGGTGGTAAAGCTGATTTAATGAGTTTCACATTTTATCGGGTTTTAAGGTGAAGCATGGCTTTACATGGGACTGCAAATGTTGAGTATCCTGCTGAATTTTCACCAAATTTCTGTCAAACATCAGATGCCTCAGTTGGGGTTCCTTGTATGGGGTTGGGACACTGTCTCGAATCAGCCTAATTTATCAGAATGTATATCAGTCTACTTTTAAAGCCAGGGGCTGTCAAGGTTTATGTAATCAGTTTGTTAATTTATAATCTTGTTACATTGCTTTCCAAATTTATAAAATCATTCCCTTAAGGAAATCTGTCTTCAGCGTCTGCTTAAATATTTCTTTTGGAATTGGATTCCTGAGGAAGAATGTACTGTACAAGTGGTGATTTAAGCATACTAATTAGACAAGTTTCCCTTAAAAAAAAGTATTGATTCTTTTATCCAACTAGCTTATTGTCCCTCTTAGGAAAACATGGCATGCCCATTTTACAGAACAAGAAATGAGAGAAATTACATGACATTCCCAAGGTCACATATTAAAGCAGTGTAGTAGCTGAAAAATTAAGTGCCTGGTGCTAACTTCTCTTACATATTCAGGGTTTTCCAGGCAGGGAACTTCGAGTGTCACCTTTCTGTTTTTTAAATATGCACTCTCAGTTTTTGTTGTTTTATTTTATGCGTAGAAATGGCTCTCACCCTATTAATATTTTACTATTTGGAGTAAATTTTTCAGCATCGTTGCAGTAAGATCAGTTAATTTAAAGCATACAAGAACCCAGAAGTTATCCTAATTTCTGTTTTTCTAGAACGGAAATATAAATTGGGACTTTATGTTCAAATTTAATCCCATAATCCTCAAATGCAGGCTTTTATATGTCCTTATTAAAGTTGACGGGCTTTCATGATATTTTTACTGGTCACAGGAAATACTGTTCATCTAAACCTTACTATGGGTGTTTCTGTCATATAGAAAGTGAAACTAAATGGGAAAAAAGTTATTTATTCTTGGAGATAATTGAGCAGCCATGGTTCTAAGCACTGGTATAAATAAGGCATGATGTCTTCTCTGTAGCAGCTTGTCTGAGCCTAAGAGCTCACTTAGTACACTGCCCAGGAAGGAAAGGGCACAAGTGAACTTTTCACATGGCCAGAATTTTAGGAATTAAAAACATAGATGAGGAACTCTAAAGACATATTTTAACTGCGTGTGTGGTTTTCTTAACAGCCAGAGGATGGAATTTTTAGCCAAATGCTTTTATAATAAAACATCACTCATAATTTAGGTACTTCTAGGTGTATGAGTGTGCAGGTAAATTCTTAGAGCAACTTCAGTAGAAAAGTTCAACTTGAGTAGATTCTAGCAGGGTTTTTTTTTTTTTTTAAGATTTTGTTTATTTATTTGACAGAGATCACAGGTAGGCAGAGAGGCAGGCAGGGAGAGAAGGGGAAGCAGACTCCCTGCTGAGCAGAGAGCCCAATGTGGGGCTCAATCCCAGGACCCCCGGGATCATGATCTGAGCCGAAGGCAGAGGCTTTAACCCACTGAGCCACCCAGGCGCCCCAATTCTAGCAGTTTTGAAAATAAACTTAACCTATGATCATTTATTCATGGCGCCTTTGTGTGTCTATTTTCAGGGCTCTGGGTTGGTTCAAGGGTAGCAATAGAAAAATGAATAAAAACCTGTTACTGCCTCGAGGAGCTTATAGGCTATTGGGGACACTGAAGTAAACAGTAACAGTAGAAATCCAGCAAATGCTGTGGGGAGGCATAGGCAAAACCCTGCGGAAGCACAAAGATGGGGGCAAGGAACAATCTGATTTGGGAATGCTTCACAGAGGAGGTGATATTGAACACATCTTAAAGTACAAGTAGAGTTCCCAGGCAGAGAAAAGGGGAAAGTTCTCAGAGGGCTCAGGGAGGATGAGAAGACAGAGCTATGTGATGGAGAAGGAACTTAGATCCAAGTGGACGGAAGGGAATTGAGGAGGTAAAGAGAGTACAGCAGTTGTTGTTTTTTTTTTGTTGTTGTTTTTTTTTTTTAAGAATATGAAAAAGAAGGAAAAGGAATGGGGCAGGAGTTTGGGGGGATGGGGAGGGAAGTTTTTCAGTATTCTGTTTTTGTTTGCCAAGAGCTGGTGTAAAATCTCTCAGACTCATGAGAGGCTGTGGATGATCTGGAGCTACATTATTCACACTGGTGGATGGTTTCCTCATCTGTTTTTCTAGAAGTCTGCTTTGGGTTGAGGCCTTATATCCCAGAGAAACCATTGCTTGCTGGTTGTAGGGGAGGAGCCTGTCTAAAGAGGATTCCTGCTGTACCTTCCCTGAATTTTTATATCTCTGCTGCTTCCAGAGCCTCCTGAGATTCTGCTTTGGCACCTCCAGCATTTGGCTTCTGAGCAGAAGCAGGTAGGCTCTTCCATAACAAATCAGGCTTCTTTCTCTCTTCTGACCTGTTGTATTGTACCCTCCAAAGTGCTGTTATGTGGCTGTTCAGCAGTTACTTCAAAGGCATTCACAGACCATGTGCTGTGATGTTTTAAGCCAGACTCGAAGCAGGATTGGGTGTACCTACATACATACCCCCTCAACTACATATTGGCCTGGAAATGTAGATTATGAAGTCTGTGCTCCAGATGTGTGGGGTACAGGTCATATAAATGGTCAGATCCTAGCCCCACTGGGCCTCAGTTGCTCATTGGTCAATGTGCAGTTATTTTTCTCAAACTTAAAAGACTGTTGGCTCCTCAAAGGCAGAGCCCACTTCTTTGATTTCAACATCCCCAGATGAGCGTAATGCCTCATGTGGTGTCTCGATGAAGAAACTTCAAAAATCTAAACTTATTTTATTGGTTTTATCAGCCTATTAATAGACGTACCCCATTTTAATATAGCTGGGCTAAATTTGAATTGTTTTTCAATCATAGAATTTTGGAACTAGAAGCAAATCTTTCACTTGATCCTGGCATGTAGTAGATGCCCAGGAAATGTTTGTTCCTGTCCTATATATTTCTGGTCTGAGTGAATGGCACCATTTGCTACCTCTCTCCATTAGAATCATTCTGGATTTCCTTCTTTGCTTTGCCCCCCATGCATTTGAGTTCTGAGATTCTACTTTCTAAGTGTGTCTCCTTGATTAATCCTCATCACTGCCCACGTATTGGCTGCTTTCGTTTTTAGGTCATTAAGTGATCATTTACCTGGAGGTATTTTCACTTGTCTCTTTACCTGTCTCCCAGCTCTAGTCTTGCCCTGCCAGGTTGGTCTTCACTTTGCTACCGGAGTGGTTTGTGTAACTGTAATCTGATTGCCATTCCTCTGCTCAGAATTCTTCTTTGGCAGCAGTGGTGGCTGCTGCTGCTTTTTCCTCTTCTTTAAAGATTTTATTTATTTGAGAGAGAGCGAGCACACATGCATGAGTTGGGGACAGGGGGAAGGCAGATGAAGAGGGAGAGCAGACTCCCCACTGAGCAGGGAGCCATCCCAGGATGTTGGGATCATGACCTGACCTGAAGGCAGAAGCTTAACTGACTGAGTCACCCAGGTGCCCCCTTCTTAGTGCCGGCTTTCATTTGTTCATTTAATAATATGTATCTGTATATTTTGGGTAGATGCTGTACTCAGCAGGCTTTGGGATACAGAGTGGAATAAAATGGACATGGGGCTTACACAGACTGAAGTTATCATTTAGTTGAGTGGGGACACAGATTATTACTCACGTAATTATATAACTGCAGTTGTGATAATGGCCCTGATGGGAAGGAAATGGAGCTGGTATGCAGGGGTGTGGGAAGGGGAAGGACACACTTGGGAGGGTGACCTTTCAGCTGGGCCCTGAAGCCCTCTGGTAAGGGCTTGCCAGATCCAAGGAATCACAGCTGATTTGCTTGGTATACAGGCCCCTTTGGGTATCTGGCCCCTGCCTACCTGTCTGATCTCATTTCCTATGCTTTGTATGTATTATTGTCCAAGGCACACTGAGCTGTCAGGTGTCTTTTCTGAAAAGCCTCTTCCCCATCGTTGCCAATTACAATTCTTAGCTCAAACAAGGAAATGCATTTCTCTGAGATGCCTCCTGTGAACTTCCCAAGGTAGGTTTTGGGGAAAGAACACCTCTTCTGTTATATCTGTCCCTGTAAGATATTATACAGACCTTGTGGCAGGGATCTTACTGATATGTCTAGTAGAGGCATTTAGGGGCAGCTTGATGGGCCTTTAGGGGATATCAAAATAAGGTGGGAAACTAAGTATATAACCCTTCTCAAATATCAGACTCTCCTGGGAGGAAAGCCAGTTCTGAAAAGTTGGGGGGAAAATGGTGGATGACTTTGAGCCTCTTTGCATCTTGCTAATATATATTATCCCACCTAGCCTTCCTAATAATAACTGTCTAAGGTGGTGATTATCTTTGTTTTATAGATTAAGATGTGCCTGTTTGTAGAAGTTGACGAACTTGCTGGGTTCCAGGTTCTGGGGTACTCTTTCTACTGCATTATGATGCTGCTGCTTATGTTGCTGAATAAATGAATTTTGATCATTTTAAAGTGCACCTCTGTGGTGAGGATATAATAAGAAAGTTTGACCTTGTGGTAGTTTGAAATGCTGAATCTTAGGATGCTCTCTCCTCTCTGATGTTCCCTCCCCCTCTGTGTACACACCTCTTAGGCTATTATGTTGTCTTTATATTGCATAGCTGGGGAAAATGTCCAAATTTAATACACATTCATCAGTGTTGGTTTTTCTTTATTAGAGAAATTACGTTTTAGATAATGTAAGTTTTATGCTTATGGTATAATAAAGTTCATTTCAGCCTTACAACAGGATACTAACAAATATTCATGGCGAGAGTATGAAGCTGGAACATATGTATCTTTGGATCTCTTTATACAATAGTCATAATACTCTATAGCCTTTTGTTTAGCAGTGGATAAAAGCAGAGCAATTGAATTTAAAAGTAAGGTTTAGCTTTCTGTTTTAGCTTATTTTCTACAGGTGAAACAGTTTTTTTTAATTGGCATAAAATATTTTGAGGACTACTGAAGAAATTTAGAATGCGAATATTCATACATTCTCAGTTTCAGAGCTTGATTTTGTTCTTTACGCTCCTATTTTATGTGTATTTGTTAATTCTCTTGTGAAGGAAAATGCTTTTTCAGAAACAAATGGAGAATATGTAATTTGCAAAGTATATTAAAATTGCATTGTGGGAAAGGATACAATTTTTAAGCAGAAAATAGAACCTTCCTAAATTTATCTGAATTACTTGCTTGGTGTTGGCTGTAGCTATTCTTGCCATCACAAAATTGTATGTAAATTCTAAGGTGAAGTTATTTTTTATTTATTTATTTATTTATTTTTATAATTTTATTTTTTATAAACACATATATATATATATTTTTTCCCCCAGGGGTACAGGTCTGTGAATCTCCACGTTTACAAACTTCACAGCATAAGGTGAAGTTATTTTTAATGTGCCATTCCATTTTTACATGATCAGTAAATACCTGTTTTTTGAAAAGTTATTTGCCTGTTACTTCCTTTCTTGAAAAGCAGTTTCAAAACCTTTAATGGAATTGTTTGTTAATAATGTTTATTAAGTGGTGCTAGGGAATTTCCTCCATTTAATTGATTGCTGGGCTAGGTAGCTAGCATAGCATATCAGAATTGGAAGAACACAAGAAATGTCCAAAGTGATTTATTTTAGTGCTGTTGTTTCCCTGGGAGCTAGAAAGGCCTAGGTAAATGGGAGGCATTGTATTGTTGCAGGAAAAAGTGGAGGGCCCAGGACTCGGGTTGGGGAGAGGACCTGGAGTCCAACCCAGGCAGTGCTTAGCTGGGTGTAGGACTGGGGCAAAGGAAGTCCTTATTCTCTTTGGCTCTGCTTTCTTATCTGTGAAATGGGTATGATATTTCCATTATATTGCTGGTTGTGTGAAATAAGTGATGAAACAAATACAGAGTTCAGTATCAACATAGATTCCCAGTTATTACATTGTTTACCCTTTTTGAGACCTGCATTAAAACAAAACTGGAATTCTAAAATGAACTGTTGTGGTATGAAAGACATTTTTGAAATTTGAAGTGAGACAAAGTCAATTTTTTTTTTTTTTTAATGGGACTGGATGCATTTCTATATACATGTATTTAGGTTTGTAGTGGGGTTTTAGGAAGGTAGTATGGGTATAATGAGAGCATTCTAATCTAAGTCGCAACAAAAATTGGTGTTTTATGGAACATTAAAGTGGACAGTGAACTTTTAAAATTGGTTTAACTTCTCTAATGACGTTATTTCTATGTTGTTTTCATGTTACTACCCAAAGAGTTTTCCTTTTCGTTTAGACCTCTTATCAGCTATGTGATTAGAAGCTGGTTCTGTGCATTTTTATCTCTTTAATGGCACTTTAATTAAACTTAAATATAATTCAAAGATAGATAAGTGGTGAAATGAGTATGACACGTTTTCTAGTCATTAGTTTTGAGAAAGTAAGAGATCATCATCATTGCCTAGGTGGTAAGCCAGTAGGTATTTTTCAGGATCAGCCTCCTTAACCTTACTAACTTATTTCATGTCTACCCCAAGTCATAACTTCACCCAAGCTGATGTTCTCCTTTCCGAGGAGGTTGGCCAGCTAGCCAACTGTGTGCTCTGCTGCCTTGGTTTTTCCCACTTTTAGGAATGGCATTCCACTGCTCCCTCTTGAAGGGTAAGCTCTGGTCTATGGGCTGCCCTGCCCTTGGGGATCCTGCCTTCTTTGTGTCCTCTACTCTTCCTTTGGCACACCTCACCCAGGTTAACCTATATAGTTATTTAACTATTTATATGTAGATAACTTATTTGTAAGATTATAAATCAGTTGCATTCTACACAATTAGGGCTCAAATATTTGCTAATGAAAATAGACTCTGTTCCTGTTCGTTCCTCAGCCTGAAGGAATTGTATACCTTGTCCCTCACAGGAAGCAAAATATTTCCTTGAGTGTCTTGTTTATTAAGATGAAATAAGTAGGTTTTAGACAATATATTTTTAGGGAAGTTAGTCTTTTCATAGATCTCAGTGGAAAAGTAAATTGAAAATCATATACAAAAAAGTCAAAATTTTAATAAACTATCTTTTTTAGATTATAAAAGCAGCACACATTCATTGCCAAAGATTTGAAAAGAACAGAAAAGCATAAAGAGAAAAAAATTCTATAATCTTACCAACTTAACATTTTGGTATTTTTAAAATATATATGCAGACAAATTATATGCTTTTTTTAAAAAATTGAGATCATGCCTTGAAATTTGGTGTATGAATTTTTTTAACTTAACATTTTATTGTGAGAATTCCCCCTTGAGATTAAATAGCCTCAAAATAGGACTGCATAGTGTTAATGTTAGGTGTACTGTGATTTAATTGTTTTCTTATGCAGATCTTTAGATTATTTCTGATTTTTTGAATGTATAAATATCATTGAACATCGTTGACTATAAAAATCTTTATTTAAGACATAATCTAGTAGTGAGATTATTAAATCAAGGAGACTAATTATTTTAAGGCTCTTGATGTATGTATTGCCACATTGCTTTTCAGAAATTTCAGAAATCAGATTTTCAGAAATAAAATAATTTGCAGTCTCTCTTTTTTTTCTTATGGATCATGAATTTACTGTTGTGTCTAAGAAATCTTTGCCTAGCTTAAGACCACAACATATTTGCCTCTTTTTCTTCTGCAAGTTTTCTAGTTTCACGTTTTGCATTTAGAGATATTACACATTTCCAGTTAATCCTTGCATGAGGTGTGAGGCATGTGAAATAATTTACAGTCCTAACAGTGTAAGAGAATCTTAAATGATTTAGTCTTTTAAGTCAAAATCAATGTAATGTTAGGTACCAGTATTTTTGTTCATAGATTAGTTTACTTTTTTCTGTTCCAGTATTCTTTTTTAACCATTTTTTAACCGTTTAACCATTTAACCATTTAACCATCACAATATCAGCAGGGAAAGAAAAAGATGACAGAAAGTGAAAATGAGTCTTGATAGCTTTAATAAAAGTTTGGAAGATTTAGATTATTAAGTTTTTGAATTCTCCAAGCTTCCAACTTATATTGTCTTCCTGGCAACAAGGAGTAATTGTGGGTTAGCCTTATTTATTTTGGAGTAACTTCTACATACCAGCTTCTGCTTCAGTCATTATTTGTTTGTTATGAGAGCACTTTGTATCAGGGCTGTCACCAGAAATGGTGACACACTTAGCATTTTTCATCATTTTAACAGGAGGCAGATTCTGTTTAGGAATTTGAACTTATCTGTCTGCACTGCTGGCCTGGGTTTTGTGTCTTGGATGTTAACCCCTTTTGCTTTACAAATAATTAGTACTACTCTACATCAGTTAATAAATTGCCTGACTCCTGGATACATTAAAATTCTTTGATATATCCCAGACCATTGCTTGTTTCACTTAGAGAAAATAAAGATTACATAAACTGACGTTTCATGAGATCAGTCTGCACTGGTGACCCAGTGGCTTCCTGGAGAGCAGAGCAGTCCTTTCAGCCTGCCATTCCTGCTCACCTCAGTTGCCCCCAGTCCATTAAAATGGACTGCTTGGAAGAAAACTTAATAGAACATACTTTAGGAGGCAGTTATCTTCCCTTGGAAAATACTTTCCTAGACATTTGGAGGTACAATTTTACCTCTTTGGACATTTCTCATAATAAATAATTTAACCTTTGGGGCGCCTGGGTGGTTCGGTTGGTTGGGTGTCCCCCTTCAGCTCTAGTCATGATCCCAGAGTCCTGGGATCAAGCCCCGAATCGAATCGGTCTCCCTGCTTAGTGGGGAGCCTGCTTCTCCCTCCCTCACTCTCCCTGCTTGTATTTCCTCTCTTGCTGTGTGTCTCCCTGTCAAATGGATAGATAAAAATCTAATTAATTAATTAATTTAAACTTTTAATTTGTAGTTCCTATCTTGAGTCCATTCAGTGAGTGTAGCCTTATAACCACATAATACTACATTGATAACCACGTGGTAATATTCAGCCAATCCAGTGAAAAGCTTTTTATCCTTCCGTAACTTAGGACCTCTTGACCTATTTGTGGTTTCTTTATCTTTGATTTATAGCTTATGTTGGTAACTACCAGGGGGAGGAGTGCTATTCTAGAAATGTGGAATATTGTTTATTTTGGATAGCGGGAAGAGCAGTGGCAACTGCATGTAGGATTGTGTTTATTTTGCTTGACCAGGCAGTTGTTGATATTCTCAGAGGATTTAGTTTACTGTCTTCCTTTCAGCCTATGGGTATTGTTAAAATTTTAGCGGTAAGACTGGGGTGGTAGTAATCATTGGGTGAGTGTTCCTCTACTTCTATTAGTTTTTCTGTAAACATGCAGTTTAGTATTTTCCATGAGTAAAAATTACAGTTTGCATTTTTGGTGTTTGTAAAAGATACCAGATAATTTCCATATGTAAGAAGCTTAAATGGCAATTTTAGTGTGGCTTTGCAAAAACTCATCTTCAGTTATCTGTATTAGAGGGAGAGCATTGGCACAGATTTATTAAGTACTTAATTTGGGGGGAGATTTTTGCATATTTAAATATTGGTGGTCTGATTTTAGGAAATTTATAATATCCTAAATAAAACGTAGAGAAGCACATTGTCCTTTTTGTTCCACTCCTCTACTTTGTCATGCCATGGATTGGCCACGCAGAGCTACCTTTTGTTCAGTGTGCTGTTTTGTCCTCCCCTAGAGGTGTGGGTAGGAGACATTTGTTTGATATACAGACCACACTACAGTAGTGATGTTGTCAATGAAAATCTAAAAGTGAATTTTGACAAGAATAACAGGGTGAATTCCAAATTGACAGTAGATTTAACAGAGGCTGGTTCTACAACTGTTTTCAGCAGCTTGCAAAATGTGTGTAGGGCCACCCACACTTCCTTCCTCTTCTCCAGCCACACCCGCACACTTCAATTTGCTTCTCTAGTTGGGAGAACATCAGTATATTCTTACAACATAGAGTGGTGGTTATTTCTCAAACATGAATTTCCGTATTATAAACACTTTTGACTAGTTGGCCGTTTCATTTAGGTCCAGCCCCATTATACGCATGTGTGAACATATGCTAAATAAGATTGCTTTAGAATAGTCTAATTTAGTGGTTTTGCTGTTTTAAAAGATGGCGTCTTTGTTATGTAGTCATTAAAAATACTGATTTACAAGAACTCAGTTCATGAGAAAATGTTCATTATATAGAGGAAAAGGTAGTCTCAAACTTCATATATAGTATCTTAGCTTTGTAAAGAAACAGGTATAAAGGATATATACTAATAGTTAAAGAGAAATCATCTTAGATGAAATTACAGGTGATTTCCCCCCCACCCCGTGTTGTGCTTTTCTGTACTTTCCGAATTTTCTGAGGTAAATTGTATCAACTTGTTTTGTAGAGAGAAATACTTTTTAAATGGTTGTAAACTTTTCTCCTTCTCTCTGTGTCTGTGTCTCTTTATATTCCATTTTATTAAAAAAAAATTGTGTCTGGGTATGTATTATATGTAGAAAATAATTGGGAAGGAAGGTGTGTATCAAACTGTTAATAGAGATTGTCACAGAGAGTAGAATAATGGATGATCTGTATAAAAAATTATTTTTTATATGTTTATATGTTCTAATTGTATATTTTCCTATATTGTACAGGTATTTCTTTCATAATTTCATAATAGAAGCAAAATACTAAAACAAAGAAAAGTGATCTGTCAAGTGGAAAAAGCAGGCTACAAGATATAAAGTTATGTATAGAATGATCACACCTTTGTAAGACAAAATAAAGAAGAAGCTGTATATAAGTATTTGCAGAAAGATCACCAAAATATTGGTAGTGCTTATCTTCAGGGGTAGAACAATGGATGCCTTTTTATTCTTTCTACTTAGTAGAAATCTGTATTTTCCAGATTTTCTGTAAGAATATATTGCTTTTGGGGGAAAAAATGTGAAGGAGCATTTAATTCTTTTTGAAAAGGTAGATTTGAAAGAAAGTCATCTTGATACCATTTTAAAAACAAATACTTGGGTTTTGTGTGATGTTTTATTGAAAAATAATCAGACTTTGATGCCCAACTAGAGTTACTATTTTCTTTATATTATGGTCGTACATCAGTCATTTTCACTTTAGTACATTTTAGTAATGTACTAAAGCAACTCAGTGAATTCATTCTCTTGAAGTAGGGTAGAAGAATTTCTGCTTGGATGAGGGAGAGTACCATTGTTTTAACAATGATTCTGGTGGTAATAGCTAGTGTTTCCTGTGTACTCTGTGCCAGGCTTCACTCTGAATACTCTTCCTGTACTAACTTATTTAATTCTCACTCTAACCTATGAAGCTGTACTCTTACTATTAACATTTTTTCATGAGGAAGCTGATCATAGAGAGGTCAGGTCTTGCTGAGGTCCTGTGGCTAGTAATAGGTGAGGTGGGATTCAGATCCAGTCACCGGCACTCAGAACCAGTGCTCAGCCACACTGCCTGCCTTGCCTAGAGACTGGATGGTGGAAAGAGAGAAGCAAGCAAGGGTAATGTCAGGAGCCACCACATCCCTTGGAGCTGAAGGAGCAGGTATCATTCTAGCGTTCGCAGGTCTCTAGAGGTGGCCTTGTGCCCATGACCTTGCTGGCCCTCTTTGTGAGCTTAATGATTACCTGGATGCTCACCTTTAATGTGTTGTGTAAATTGCCTTGGCCTAGTGTGAATGTTTAGACCTTTCAGTATTTGTGGGATATTTCAGTGTTGTGGAAAGGACTGTAAGGGCACCTCAGCCAAGTACTCTTCACCGTGCCACAGACTTAGATGTCTGTGATCTGTTCACATTCTCTGTATTCATAGTGATAGTTCTTCTTTACTGTTGAACGGAAAGCCTCTGGTGTGAAGGTGTTTCGTGTGTTCTCAGATGCTGGCATTGTAATTGATTTCTGCTGGCCTGCTAGAAGATCATATGTTGTAAAGGTTGCCCTCCCTCGCTGTGGGAGTGAGTGTTGCAGGAACCGTCAAGGGTTCATGCAGGCAAGCTGGGCTTGGAAACTAGGCTGGGCAGGATTGGGGCTGCCCACTGCTGCTGATTGGGCAAGTCAAGCCTCATTGTGCCTAGCTTGCAGGCTCTTAGTGATGATCCATGAAATGTGGATTTGGTGCCTGTTTTACCCAGGAAACATTCAGAAAATGGCAAACCGTCTGTTGTTTGTGATTATTATTTCCTCCTCCTTCTAGTGGAACAATCTGCTGATCGGGCTACCTGTGTATCTGTTCACTGTATCTGTTCACTGTTAACTTTCTGTTCACTCAAGATTCTTTGAATGGGTTATAATTCACAGAGGGGAGAGAGATGGTGGGAGAGGAGACAGTGTCACTAAAAACAAACTTGCCCTTTTTATATGTTTGTCTGGATCCACCTTTAAGATGTTATATTTTGACTTTAAGCAAAGTTAAATAGAACTAAACTAAAATCTCCTTCTGTATTTTCTTTTAGGAGAAAGAAGCAACTAACAAAAGACAGTGGTAACAAGGATTATTCAGTGTGCGGTTTGCAGGGTATGTGCTGGAGCCATCACAGAGTCATCTGCGCTTGCTATAAGCCACATATGCATGTTCGGCATTGGTGTTCAGAGTGACTTGTGGCGCTGGAAGGTCCTCAGAGATCAAAGACAATTTAGTTACTCCTATGCCAACACGAAATGCACTCGATGGTGGGGTTGCACAGTGGGCTGGTACTTAAAGAAGATGTTCAGTAACAAGGATATTTCTCCTTCCAACCTTCAGATAATCATAACATCCTGTTTTTAGGTATATAATTATAGTTTCATAGACCCTGGAAAGGGATATGTGTACAAAACAAAGTAGAAAAAGAGTTTCTTAATACTGGAAGTGATTACTATTTCACTCCAGAGTAGTCTCATTGTGAAGAGACCTTTTTAGATTTTTTTCCCATGAACTCTTTAGTAGATTAAAAACTGTTTTCATTGTACCCTTTTGCTGGCACAGTTCTGGGAAGGGAAACCTCAGAATGTTAGTTGTAATCGTTTCTGGGTGTCAGAGACCCTAACAAAAGACTGTCTTTCCTCATCTGTATACACATGTTACTTTCGAAACAAGGCAAAATTAAAACTGGGAAAACCTAATTAATTTAATTAAAATATAATTAAATTCAGATTTATTCCTAAAATCTGATTTATATGCCACTTCATAAGAATATATCTAAACTAAAGTGGTAGATGAAAAAACAAATATTGTATAACCTGGAGGCGACCTGAAATTGTTTTGAACGCTTAAGTTGCATTTACAAGCTTGTACAATAGAAACATAGACTCAGATAGAATTTTAAGGATAATTACTGCCCTTATAATTAATCAAAATTAGAGATTTAAAGATAGTTTTCTGCCCCCTGGAGTTAGCTTAGAGTTTCTATTTTTGAAAATTAAATATGCCTAAATTAAACTTTCTTTTGGAGAACTGCTGTCCGATTAAAGCAAGATCTTTTCACTCAGATTTTCCTGTTAATCTCATCATTAAAATTAATAGCTCAGATGATGAGGTAATATACAGTATGGAAGAAATTTGCTTTTTCTCCAACACCTGTACATAGTACTGGCTTCTTATTTTAAAAATCTTTATAGAAACGGGATTAATTTAGTTTGGTTTTGAAATAAGTTTGTAGAAACGGTGTAGTGTAGTTAAAAGCAGAGACTTTGAGGTCAGGTAGCCCTGAGTTCAAATCCTAGCTCTTTTTTACACACTGGCCTGGTAGCCAATGCCAAGTGAGTTACCATTTCTATGACTCAAAATGGGGCTAATAATCCCTATCTCTTAGGGTAGTTGTAAGTATTAAATGAGGATGACATAAAGCATTTGGTATATGAGTGACATATTGTACTTATTAGTGAATGGTAGTTAATATTTATATTTACAGTAATTGCTAAAATATTTAAAAAAGCATTAAACATACTAACATTGGCTTTTTAAGCTCTCTTTCGCTCTCTTTCTCTATATATATATTTTCAGGTGATCTCAGATACGTGTTTCCAATAATTTCAATTTGCATGTGAGAATGACTTTATTCCTCTTTTAGAGTTGGTACTTTAACTCTCCAGATATTATCCTAATATAACATCATTTAGAATGGTTAAATGTTTATAAGGAAGATGAGCTTTGAAATAATTCAGTTTAAAGCTTAGTTGTAGCACTTTGATTCATTTTGCACAAATATGTATAGTAGGCTTTTAATAAATGTTAGCTTTTCTTCTTTTAAGCAAAAATGAGATTTAAAGAAGTGTAATGCTAGAGCTTTAAAATAAAAAAAAACCACCTCATTTTATGTACAATTTACTTTTTTGGGGTATTTTCATCTAAGCAGGAATAGATAAATGCAACTACTCTTCTGTTTCTATTGGAAACATGCAAAAGGTTTCACAGAAGGAGGGCTATGTACTCACGGGACAGAGCTAGTCTTGGGAGATGGCTGTATTCTCCATTGGATTTTGCTATAATTCTATTAAATTTTGGTCAGGAAGAATAATAATGGGAGTTGGATTTGTGAGATTTAAGGTGATATCTTAACTTGTATAATTTTATAAGAGCCTGTTTCTGTATTTAGAGTTTATAAAGGTTTAGAATTTTAAATGCCATGTGAGATATGGTCTTTAAAACTGAATGGTCTTTAAGATGGTGTACGAATGCATGCTTGTTCATTTTTGAAATACAATCAGATCATGGTGGGTTATGTTTGAGAGTTGGAAAACTAATAAAGGTAAACATAACTGGTAAGTACAAAGAGTGAGTACCAGTCAGTCAGCAAACATATATTAAGCACCTACTGTGTGTCAACGTGTTGTTCTAGGCACTAGTGTGACAAGAAGAGCAAACAATTGCCTTGTAAACATTTTGAAAAAAAATTGAATTTCAGAATTTAATAAACTGTTGATTACCTGTTGTATGTTAAAGACTGTTCAAGGGAGGGTAGAAGGGGGGAAAAAAAAAAAAAAGAACCTTAGAGTCCTCAGAACTTCGCAGTCTTAGGATGGGGATGGCATATACAAAAACCCATGGAATAAGACCACACTGGGTCCTGAGCTGCTGTTGGAGATACGGAATAGGCAAGGTCATTCCAGCTGGGAGGGTTAGAGGAGGCCTCACTAAAGGGATCTGTCTGTGCTTACAGGAAATAGTGCTAGCTTTGGAATAACAGGAAAAAGTTGCCGAGTGTCTGTCCAAATGTTTATTCTGTTTTCCCTTTTTTGTCAGTTCTTGCCTTGTTTTTTTAAGACACTAAGTGAAATTACTTTTGTAAGATTTTTTTTTTAAACATAGTTTATCAAACTTGCTAGTTTTCTTATTTCTGACATCACCAAAAACTTATTTCAGCTAATTTCTTTCAGTTTGCAAATTTTAATATGGCATTTAAATTCTCAGCCTTTGTAACATAAACCCAAAATATATAGATTGTATAAATGGCCCTTACTCATTTTTTGTCTCTGTTTACTTCAGGCTTCTCTTAAAACTTAAAAAGAAAGAGTTATAAGAGAAAAAGCTACAGAAACTTAATTTTGTTTCTCCTCTTCTTTTGTAGATGTCCATGGCGACATTGAAAATGAATTCCTTATTTTCACCAGATATTCTTATATGAGAAGATCCGTTTCAAACGTCTAGATATTTTTCCTTCTGTTGGACCAGCATGGCAGGATTCAAGCGAGGGTATGATGGAAAGATTGCTGGATTATATGATCTGGATAAAACCTTGGGTCGAGGTCATTTTGCAGTGGTTAAACTTGCCAGGCATGTCTTTACAGGTGAAAAAGTAGCAGTAAAAGTTATTGACAAGACAAAATTGGACACTTTAGCCACTGGTCATCTTTTCCAAGAAGTGAGATGCATGAAACTAGTGCAGCATCCCAACATCGTACGCCTTTATGAAGTTATTGACACCCAGACCAAGCTATATCTTATTCTAGAACTTGGGGATGGAGGAGATATGTTCGATTATATAATGAAACACGAAGAGGGACTTAATGAAGATTTGGCTAAGAAGTACTTTGCTCAGATTGTTCATGCCATATCTTATTGCCATAAACTCCATGTGGTTCACAGAGACTTAAAACCAGAGAATGTGGTCTTCTTTGAAAAACAAGGTCTTGTAAAGTTGACAGACTTTGGTTTCAGCAACAAATTTCAACCAGGGAAGAAGCTTACGACAAGCTGCGGATCTCTTGCGTATTCTGCTCCAGAAATTCTGCTTGGTGATGAGTATGATGCACCCGCAGTAGGTAGGTAACCTCCTTTCCAGTATTTGCCCACTTGAATTCCACCAGCTAGAATGTAGTTGGTGGAATTGGTGTTTATCTGAAAACAATTTCTTAAGGGACTTTCTTAAGTCCCTTTAATTAAAACAATTTTAATTAAAACAATTAAATTTAGAAATTAAAACAATTTCTTAAGGGACTTTCTTTTTTTTTTTTTCTTTAAGATTTTATTTATTTATTTATTTGACAGACAGAGATCACAAGTAGGCAGAGAGGCAGGCAGAGAGAGAGGAGGAAGCAGGCTCCCCGCTGAGTAGAGAGCCTGATGTGGGGCTCGATCCCAGGACCCTGGGATCATGACCCGAGTCGAAGGCAGAGGCTTTAACCCACTGAACCACCCAGGCGCCCCTCTTAAATGTGTCTTAATTAACAGATTTGGTTTCATGAATGCCGTATATCCGTAAAGCTCACAGTCAGTTTGTTTTACCCTTTAGATGGCAAATGTTTAAAGTATATTTCAGCATAAAGAAAAATGAGTAAGTTATCATTTAAGGTAACCATCATCTACTCATTGTAATTCTTTTGAAGGTCTGAGTACATTTCCTATCTTCTTAGAGTCTTCTTAGAGACTTCTGGTAGTGTCCCTAGTCAGCTTCTTTCTGTGTGTATCCTTTAACAGTCATTAAGACTTATATTGGAAAGATGCTATGAATATTAAAATACATTATGGAGAATTTGGACATGGGAATCATTTATTAGTTGTGACCTTGAAGAGTGCACTTGATCTCTCTGCTTTATTTCCTCATCCATGGAATAAATTGGATCAGATAGAGGTATCACATCCTGTGTTATCATGTTTACCATCCACAGAGACCTGTGGGGCTGTTATTGTCTGCCTCATTTTATAGGACAGGTAATTGACATACAGACATCCAGAATCTTGGTAGCCCTGGGCATTCCCAGCTACCCTCTTTCCACTCCAGCACATTATTGTGTTCTCTCTTGTGATTAGTTATCTAGTTGGGGTAGAAGTGTTTATTGCTTTTCAGTTTATGTCAGTTTTGTCCCTCGGGATCGTATCTGTTTTGAAGGTTATATGAGTATTTGTTTATAATTTTTAAGGATTTGCTAAGTTGAATGTGTGGTCCACTTTTACAGTTTTTAGTTTAAGTTTGAACAGTATGCCCTAATACTACATGTATATGATATCATACTTCATAGATAGGAGTCGTTTGAAATGCATGTTACAGAATATGAAAGACACACATTGAAGAACACATTGAAGAGTGCTGATTTTTATACTGAATATTCTGTACACCAAGACACTGCGTTTCATGTTAGACTGTGTTCTGGAAAAGAAAGGGTTATCGAGTGGTTCCTGCCCACTACAGATAACAAGGTTTCACCAAAACTTTTCATTAGAATATTTGAGTCAGAGATTTTTGACGAGTGGAGCAGGCTAATCAGAAAATGAAGCCAAGAATTAACAGAAGAGGAAACATAAATGTCCGAACATGAAAATGATGTTTAAGCTCACTAATGATCAGGGAAGATAAAATCATGATCAGATACTGTTTCATACTTTTTGCATTAGGAAAAACTAAAGTCAGACAAATCTAAGCATAGGTAAGACTATAGGTCATTGGGAACTCTTCTAGTATGTAGAAGACAATTTGTCAATGTCTACTAAAATTAAAGATGTATGTAATCCTGAAACCCAGCAGTTCTCTTCCTGTATACACACCCTAGACTTGCTTTCACTCGTGTACACAGATTTTCAAAGAATGTTTGTTTGACAGCATTATTGTGTATTCATCAGTAGGGGAACACATCATTTCATATTCATATGATGGGATTGGTAAAAATAAATGAACTATGTATGTCGTTGTGGCTAGTGTTCACAAACGCACTATTTAAGAAGATCAAATCGGTGGTAGTACTTACAGTATTATAACATTTATATAAAATTTTAAACAGACAAAGCAGTGTTATATTGTTAGGGGGTTGCTTGCACATGTAGTAAGGTACTGATGAATGCATGAGGTTAAGATAGATAGTTCTAAAGGGCAGGCGTACCTAGAGTGTTTCAGCTGTGTTGGTGGTGTGTACTTACTGACTTGGGTGGTGAGTACCTAGGTACTCACTGTAATGTTCTCTCTCTCTCTCTCTCTTTTTTTTCCTTAAGTATTGCCTAATAAAACTTTAAAGTTTTTAAAAAGGAAAAGAAAAGTGTCTGGGAAGATGCTTACCAGTCTGATAAATGGTTGGTGAAGTATGTATTGGGTGAAGTTCATGAGTAACTTTTCTTATTTGATTATTTGATTTCTTATTTATTTGATTAATTTTGTGTAATTGTGTGATTGAGATAAATATAGAATTGCTTTCAAAAACAAATGGACAGTTACCTTTCTGCTAATGTAGTGCTAGTTTATTGTGCCAGAGTCAGTCAGTGATTTTTCACAAATATGTAGTAGAATTAGTACAGAGATTAAAATCTGTCCTTTTATTAAATTACCAGATGTTGCTGAATTAAACAACTTTGGTTCAGTTTTATAAGTGTTTTAGAGTGTACTGGTCCTTAACATTGACACTTGGTTTAGGAATCATCTGTTATTTTCAGAGTCAGATTTTGATTTTACGTATCAGCTGCACTTCTGTTTTCTTTGGCATTACCTTTTTTTTCACTGTTACTAAATTTTTCCAGGATCTTTCAGGTTCCCTTTTCTTTCCTTTTTTTCTTTCTTTTTTCTTAAATTGAAAGCTTTTTTTTCTTTATTGTCCTAGTTTTTCACATTTAAGGCTGTGTGTGGTTCTCTCCTGCAATCTCTGGTCACATCCTGGGGATTTCACTCTGCCGTTATTGCTCAAGTTTATCTTTACTGTTTTGTTTGTTTAACCCAAAATTCTTTTTTTTAATTCAAGTTGGATAGATTTATTTTTCCTTTACGTATTTGGTTTTTTACTTGTAATTTTAGTATGTTGCATTTAGTAATATACACTGCAACCTGATTGGTTTTTGCTTTGGGAAGTATTTTTAGATTTTTTGTGTGGCTTATTATACAGTGATTTTTGGTGATTATTCCCTGTATGATTAAAATATTCATATTTTTAGCATATACAAAGTTTTTATGCATAATTAAGATTATTAATTATGTATTTTGTTCCTTTGTGTCATGTTTTTATTCTAATTTTATTTTCTGAGAGAATTATGCTAGTTTCCTACTCTAATCTGGATTTTGTATTTCAATCACTTTTTACTTTATATATGTTATTTTCAAGCCATGTGAGGTATATAAAGTTTTGTGATTTATTTTACATAATGGAGTATACGTTTTTTTCAATATGAAACTGTGCTTTGTTGCCATGGATTCTATTTTGTTGTTTTGTTTCAGGATGTATTAGTGTCTTACTTTAATATTCAGTGCTAATTGATATCCATAACATTCCCTTTGCCCTACAAACAAGAACTATATGTAGTTTGCTTTTACTTCCCTTTTAGTTATAGATTTGTAATTTGCTTTTATTTCTTAATACTTTTTTTCTGGTTCAATAATGCTTTAAGATCTGATGAAGAATATAGATAAATCTTAGAATTTTGTTCTTAAGCATCTTTAATTATTCCTTTCTTTGACCTAACTTCCTGCATGTGAAGAACATCTCAAAATCCATTGGGAATTTATTTTTCTTCTTCTTTTTTTTTTTTTTTTTAAAGATTTTATTTATTTATTTGACACACAGAGAGGGATCACAAGTAGGCAGAGAGGCCGGCAGAGAGAGGGGGGAAGCAGGCTCCCTGCTGAGCAGAGAACCCAATGTGGGACTTGATCCCAGGACCCTGAGATCATGACCTGTTGAAGGCAGAGGCCTAACCCACTGAGCCGCCCAGGCACCCTCCACTGTGAATTTCAAAGTGACTAGCTGGGGGCGGGCTTGGGGGGGAGTGACTAGCTGGTCTACCTGAAAAGCATCATCTTGTGAAAAATTAGATTACTAAAACATAAATTGAGACATTCTTGACTATTAATTTATGTGTGACTTATAGTTTATATAATATGCCAGCTTTTGGAAATCTTGGCATATTCAAGCCAAGAATTGTGGTTTAACTAGAAACCACATTGAATGTAATTAAGGCAGTCTGTTCCTTGCTCTGCTTTAGCGCTGTGAAGAAATATCTCAGCAGAAATATCTCAGCATGCTCCTTCCTACAAAAGAGTCTCTTAGAGAATTTAGAAAATGGGCAGCCACCAGAACTGTGATTGTATTACTATGTGTTATAATATGTTTAATTATTTTCTCTTTGAAAACTTTTAAAAGGATTACTCCTTTCTATACAGATTGTACAGCCCAAGCTGTAATACCTTTGTGATAGAACTTTGAATAGTCCAAAAGGACATAAATCAGTCGTTTTCTCTTTGGTTTATCCAAATATGCTATTATAGTTTGTTATTAATAGAAAAGTCCTTGCTTTTATTTCTGATTTCTTCCAGAAAAACTGTTAATGTGCCTGCTTTTATAGTCCCCCCCCCCCCCCGCCAAATCTGAGTGTGTACAGTTTTATTTCCCTCCCATTTATTAGAGATAGATGTCTTAGCAATGTTACCATGTTTTCCGACTTGAACCTTCTCTTTTCCAAGTCAGATTCTGGTTAAATTTTGTATTACTCTTACACAGCCCATTCAGACTGTGGGCCCTGATGGATTCCAGATTAGAAGATGTTGGCTTGTGTCACATGGTTTTAGGCCCAAGTGTGGAGTTTGGGATTATATACTTTTTAAGGGATGACTTGTGCTTTTTTTTGTGCATAGGGAAGTAGTATCTTGTTTCTTTTATTTAAAAAGATCTACGTAAAACCTGCCTGCATGGTATGTGTCTGAGACGACCTGCAGCCTGGGCCCAGGCAAATGCCTGTGGTGTTCAGTTGTACAGAACTGAAAACCGTATCCATAGAAATGTGGCCCACACCTCACAATCTAGCTGCCAATTGCATGGTCACAGACTCTGTAAGATACCTTTACAGAGTGTGACATCATCCTTGTCATATAAAACCAAAAGAAAAAAATGCTAAACTTTCTGACGTTTCACATGCCTATGAGAAGTGACAGTTACTTAAGTCATCACAATTAAAAATTGATCTGACCTGAACCCTGTGTAAATAAAAGCACTTTATGGTATTAGCTCTGTATCCACGATGTACTGGCTTTATAGTGTGAATTTGTTTAATTATGTATTTAGGAAACAACAAAAGTTCTGTGCGGAGTAAAATCTTTTCAGTTTTATAAATAAGCCATTATTGGATTTAAGATTTGTCATGAAGATTCTTGAGCATGAAATGTTATGGGTAGTGTAATCTATAGGTACCATACAAATGGGTTTTTTAGGCTAACTCAACCATTGATTTTTTTAGTGAGAGGAAATGAGGTAAAAATGACTTACGTGCTTTTCATGTTTTCCCTACTGCATTTTTACCTCTGGTGCTTATTGTTCTCACTGTGTTTTAAGATTCAGATCAAATGAAATATATGTTGACACTACTTTGAAAAGTATAATTTATTCTACTGGTGATATGGTAAGATCTAAATTGGTGGTTCTCTCCTTCCCATCTTTAAGTTTCACCTAGAGTAGATTTAAAACCAAGCAAACCTTGTGAGTTTTGCTTGGTTTTAAAACTAAAACTAAAACTAAAACTAAAACTAAAACTAAAACTAAAACCTAGTTTTAGGTGAGGCCCTCATCCAGAAGCTTTTGTGAGATTCTGATGGGCTTCTAGCCTTGCCTACCTATGAGGTGAAATCCTAGAGTCAAATGTTTTTGGTTATTAGTGGAAAAATAGATTCCTAACATTTTAATTCTAATAGTCTTTAAAGAATAAGTGTTCAGAAAAAAATGTTTAAACCTCTTTAGTTTCAAAAACTGAACAAGAACATATATTCTTTTTCGATGTTGATAATTGAGCTTAAATTTCTCTCTGTTCCCCCTCCCCCATTTTAGTCACACCCTTTGCTTATTTAGGGGTAAGTAAGTCAAAACCAAATTTCAGGTCCTTTGGAAATTTTTTCCAATGTTGTTCCAGTGCCAGGAACTTCAGGCTAGATACCCCTTACCTTTCCTGTTAGGAGCCCGGAGACTGTCCTCCTTGTTTGCTTTCCACTGCTGTGCCTGGAGCTGCTTGTCAGGGTGTTCCTTGGCATTGTGCAGGTCAGAAGGTTGCCTCACTGCCTTATATAAAACCATTTTCTTCAGAAGATTTATAGCACCTTCGCACTTTTCTAAGGCTCTTGCTGCTACTAACTAGACTTGGGCTTGGTTTGGTTTTACATGGGCCTTGGTGCTCCTCTTAATCCTTTCCTCTCACAGCGTGTGTGGAGAGATGAAGGTGTGCAGGACTGATAATCATAGGTCTCACTAGAATAAAAACTGGAAGTTACTATTTATTTACTTTGCAGTCTAGTGCCCAAGCTCAGAGTCTTTTGGTACTTCATGTGAGGAAGTGGGAATTGGGCTGACTGACATGACTGTGCGCATCTTTGAAAGAAGACAAGAGAAGGAAGGGAGTTTAAAGACAAGTTTCCTGTCATTTGTATGTGCTGCTTGTTTTCAGACATTGACAGTTGCAGGTGAGAGGAGGCTCTGGGGCTCTGGTCAACAGTAAGCCATGAATTGTTGTGTGGAACAGCTGTAAGAGAGGGGAATTCCTATGGAGGTAGTAGTTTTAGGTAGTTACCACTCATAAGGGAAAAAAATTCTTATCAGTTCCTTTTAAAATTTACATGCGTCTTTCTCCTCTGCTCAGAACACTTTAAAGACTTAACATTTCCTTCACAGTCAAAACCGGAGTCCTCGACAGCGGCCAGCATGGCCTCAAGATTGGCTTCCTCATTTTCTCCCTCACTTTTTCCTCCCACTCTTTTTTCAGTTGCTTGCTCAGCTCCAACGATGCTGCCTTCTTGCTCTTAGTCACGTTCCACATCCAGTCCTGCCTTGGGGCCCTTCTGTCTCCCTTTCCTCTACTTTGGTTCTTGCCTACTGCTGCCCTCTTAGCCCGGCCCCACCCTCTACTCCAAAGGTGGAGGGCCCCAGCACTGCCTATTCTCCCTCCCCACTTGACTCGTTTCTGTGGTCTCTGTTACTTCCATTTGTGAAATGTACTAATTCTCACCTTTAGGATTGTTGAAGGAGTTAGATGAATGAAAAACATATTTGTACTTAGCATAATGCCAGACACAAAATTAGTCTTCAAGTCAGATGTAACTGTCTCAGTCAGCCTTTTGGAGGGATCACAGAATGCCTTGTTTCTGTGGTACTAGGACTGTGGTGCCAAAGGGTGTTTAAAGATCTTTCCTTTCGAGGTGTTTTCTTCTCCTTTGGAAATTTGTCCTCAGGGGAATCTCTGAAATGTTGGCTGCCATGGGAAAACTGGGAGGAAGAGGCAGGCCCAGGACCTTTGCTCTTGAGCTTTTCTCACACATGTTTTTAGTTGTATTTAACTTTCAGAATGTAGGAAATAGGTTAACTTCTAAAGTAGGGATTTTTCTTTGTGTGTGTATGTGTTTTATGTTAGATAAAAGCAAAGGGAAGTATTTATTTGATAACTGGTTAGTTTCTTGGAACTTTAGAAGAGCTTTTTTTAAACCACTTAAAATAGCTAAAACTATCTTAATACAGAAATACAGAATTAAATACACTTCTATTTACTTCACGTTATAGCCTAGGAAACCTTTAGGGAGTTGAAAACATCAAATCTGCTTGGGTTTGTTTTGTTTTTTTGTTTTCTGTTTTTTTGTTTCTGTTTTTTTTTTTGTTTGTTTGTTTTCTGTTGAAGAAAGACTAGTGTGCAAAACAAAAAATAAGTAGCACAAACTTTTAACACAATAAACTTGGAAACTTGTTAGTCACAATATACATTGATGGACAGACTCCAAACGCAAATGTTGCATAAAGTCACTGTAGTGTTTTTAAGAACTGGTGAAAACTATTGACATGTAGGTGCTGTGCTTAGTTGTGCTCTTGTGCTTGCTCTGAGACGGCCTGGTGGGACTTGTTAGTGACACATCTCCGTTTCTGGGGAAACTGTCCCTCCACATCAGGAAATTGCCTGTGTGGTCCTGGAGTTGTCATGACTCCCAGAGCAGCTGCTTGGGAAATGCTTTCACAGTCACATTAACATACATAGTAGTGTGGTTTTCTTCTTTCAAGGGCTGTGGCTTCTCTCAGTTGGATCCTCACATGTTGACACAGCCTTTGGTGGAGAAAGATGGAGAGCAGACGTAGAACAGGGCACCACAGAGCTAAGCCAAGCTAATTAGCAGAGATGTACTGTAGAACCAGAACTTCCTTACAACTGTGATTCCAAATACATGTCTTTGCTGTTTTTAAATGTCTTCTTCCATAACCCTTTCTCCATAATTTGCTACCATTTGTTACCTAACCCACTTTGTCTTTGGAAAACATTGTTTTATCTTACCTGGTTTTTACTGACCTAGCGTTATGGTGATATCTTTAAAATTGTATCCAGTATAGTGTAGAACAGTACCTAATTTAATATTATAATTCACTTATTTTAAACCTTGGAACCTAAGGCAAATATCATAGGACCTCAGTGTTTGAAGCATTGTCTGGTGAGTAGGAGAACATGACTTTGTGAAATGAGATCCTCTTTGTAGATACATCTTAAATTCTGCCTAGAATGCAGCCAGGCACAGAGTAGGTGTACTAGATAAAAATAACAGGGGTTGTAGATGGCATTTAAAAACAGGATGATGAGATGCAGGGGACACATGCCCTGACGGCCTTTTGCCTTTGGAATTGGATGGGGTGACGGCCAGACCTTGCTCAGTTCAGATGGCTCACTTGTCCCCCTTGCTCAATAGTAAGGTCTCTGAGAGAGAGAGCTGTGTGTTTATATCTTATCTGTGTCCTATCCCTATCACCTGGTAAATACCACAAGTTCTTAATGTTTGTTTAAATGAGTAAATATTACAGAGACAAACTAAAGAAATGAAAATTTACATTCCTTTAAACTTGTTTACAAAGTATAATTGTGGCCACTTCCCATGGTCCTTCCTGATGTCCTTGCTCAGGTTGGAACTTTTCCCCTGCTTTCTGTACATATATTAATGCATGTATATGCATTATGCATATATATATACATTTATTAATGTATATATATTAATGAGTCTGATGGAAGCCATGGTTTCTCTCTTCATGGAGAGGCAGAGTTGCAGTTTCAGGCATGTTATGGATCACTATGAAGCCTTTTTAGGATCCGATCTTGCAGGCTTATTGGGCTGAGTAAAAAAAAAAAAAAAAAAAAAAAGAGGGCTCACAACTTTGACAGGAAGGATGAGCATAGGCAGTTTTGAAATAAGCTTTGGAGCATAAATTATAAGTAAGGAATAGTGTCCTTATTTTTGTGTTTTGTCTACTTGACTCTGACTTGTTGTTTTATACATTTAGATCTCTCAGTTTCCTTACCGTGTTTTAAATTCCCTAGTTATGAGTTGGGAAGATTGTATTGGAAAATTGGAGGTAAGCTTATAGACACGGCTTCTTCCAAAAGGAAGATCAAGTCATGGGGGATATGGTGTGCTTCTTTGTTTTTTAAAGTCAAAGAGTCAGTTTGTAGGTATTTAGTGTGTTTGATATCTGTTTTTTTGGGGGGGGTTGTAAACCCATTTTATGTTGTTAACTATATGTATCAACTGTTCACTGATATTAGAAGGTCCTTGTTACAGTTTAAAGAGGCTTAACATAGATTAGGAGCTCCAGTAGATGGCAGGGAAGCCCCTCAGATGGTGTGATCTCCATGTTCCAAGGTGTGATTTTCAGTTTTGTGCTCAGTGGTAATTAGTTCCTAGAAGACTGAAACTGGCTTAACAAATTCTTAGGAGACTAATATATACAAATACCAATTAATTGATATAGGAGACTTTAAATGTCAGTCCACTGCAAGCTTATATTCTTGATTCAGATTAGTGATATTTTCCTAAATTTACCTATTTTTTTCAGGTTCTAAAACATTGGCATACATAAGATTTTCTTTTAGGGATAGTATAAATTGATTAGATTAAACCATTCTGAGGAACATTTGTGATCCATTGATATTCCTGAGGTCACATGATTCTTGTTTGGATTTCTGCCTCAGATCTTAGAAGGGGCCCTTCCCAATTCTGGAATTTCAGTTCATTCATTTCTTTTCCTCCGAAGGCCTTGAAAACATGGTTTCTGCAAGTTACTCTTGTGTTTCTAGTTGTGGTAGCAGGATCTTCAGTTTGCTTACCACATTATATTCTACCTTGAAGCAGAGAATTCCCAGTGGTTTTAGTTTAATTCTAATTTTGTTCTCAGTCATCAGTTTGTGAGTACGATATGTTCCTGTCTGTCCCAAACAAGGACAGCCATTATTGTCAAGTTATCAGTAAAAAGCTTGATAAAAATTTTTTGGATTTACTCTCCAGCTTCAGTATCAAAATGAATTCCTTAGTCAGCAGAGACAAGAATAGTTAGAGTAGTTGTGTTCTGTTTCTGACTTCTGACTCTTGTAGCTGCTGCCATGAAAAGGAGATTGCTTTTCATGTGTAAGGTTGCTTTCTAAGGCTTCATTCTTGTGTTACTTCATGTAAGAAATGAACTTCAGAATCCCCTTACCAGTTAGAGAACTATTTATTGGTCACTTCTTTTTAGATGAGTTCTTGAGTTGTCCTATAGCAGAGCACCATGAAAGCAAGCAAAGAAAACCTCCTGGGATGCTGAAATGGACTGTCTGAATAAGCCCATATAAAAGTTCATGTATTTTGTTCATAGTTTTCATTCAGGGCCTTACTCGGATCCTTATTTAGTTAATTTTACATATAAAATTCTAGCAGTTTCAGTCGATTTGTATTTTCAACCTTCGGGCCATAGGTGGTAACATTAGGGACTTTTTAGAGGCTGGCACACTGATAGCAAAGATGAGAAAGAATCATGAAATCATAATCGGGAACTTAAAAACATGATATTCCTAAACAACCAATGGATCAAAGAGGAAATTAAAAAGGAAGTGAAAGTTTCTCAAGACAAATGAAAAGAAATTAAAGACATCAAAATTGAGAAGGAAGAAGTAGAATTATCTCTAGTTACTGTCAGGACTAATCAAATTCAGTAAAATTGCAGGATACAAAATTAACCGATCAGTGGCATTTCTATACATTAACCGATTTTCTGAAAGCAAATAAATTGATCCCATTTACAATAGCATCAAAAATAATAAAATACTTAGAAATAAATGAGGAGGTGAAAGATCTCTACTTTGAAAACTATAAGACATTGATGAAATAAATCAAAGATACAAATAAATGGAAAGTAGCTTGTGTTGGATTGGAAGAATTAATATTGTTAAAATGTCAGTATTACCAAAAGCCATCTATAGATTTAATGCCACTCCTATTTAAGATTCTGGTGGCATTTTTTTTTTTTTTACAGAAATAGAAAAAAACATTCCTAAAATTTATATGGAATCATAGTACACCCAAGATGTAGCCAAAGACATCCCAAGAAAGAAGAACAAAGCAGGAGGCATACTTTCTGATTTCAGATTATGCTGTTAAGCTGTAGTCATGAAGACAGTATGGTATGGGCATAAAAACAGATGAATGGACTAGTGGAACAGAATCAAGAGCCCAGAAATAAACTCAAGTATATACAGCCAGCTAATATTTGACAAGGGAACCTAGAATACTCATTCAATAAACTCTCTTCAGTAAATTGAAAAATATTGGATATTCACATGTAGAAGAATAGAACTTTACCTGTCTTACATCACTCACAGAAATTAACTTGAAATGAATGAAAGACTTAGGTATAAGACTTGAAGCCACGAAACTCCTAGAAGAAAACAGAAAAACTCCTTAACATGGGTCTTGGTAATGATTTCTTTGAATATGACACCTAAAGTATAAGCAATAAAATAAAAAACAAGTCGGATTACATCAGACATAAAAGCTTCCACACAGGAAAAGAAATCACTAAAAAAGTGAAAAGACAACCTGTGGAATGGGAAGAAATATTTGCAAATCATGTATCTGGTAAGCGATTAGTATGCAAAACATATAAAGAATTCCTACAACTCAACAGTGGCAAAATCAAATAATCTAGTTAAAAATGGGTAAAGAACCTAAATAGACATTTTTCCAAAGAAAATGTACATGAAAAGATACTCAGCAAAGATGCTCAGTGTCACTAGTCTTTTGAGAAATGCAAATTAACATCACAATGATACATTCCCTTAATGTCTGTTAGAAAGGCCATCATCAAAAAGACATTTGTTATCACAAATGCTGGTGTGGATGCTGAGAAAAGTGGAACACTTGTGCACTGTTGGATGGAATGTAAATTGGTATAACTAGTATGGAAAACAATACGGATATTCCTCAGAAAACTAAAGCAGAACTACTGTATGATTCAACAGTTCCACCTGTAGAAGAAATATATCCAAAGGAGACGAAAATATTAACTTAAAAAGATAGCTACACCCCCATGTTCAGAACAGCATTATTTACAACAGCCGAGACATTGAAACAACTGTAAGGGTCCCTCAATGGATAAATGGATGAAGAAGTTGTGAGATATATACATACACGTATGTACATATATATATGTATGTACATACGTACATACACAGTAGATATTATTCAGCCATAAAAATTAGGAAATCCTACCATTTGTGACAATAATGAACCATGAAGATATGCTAAGTGAAATAAGACACAGATACTGTATGATCTCACGCATACATAGAATCTAAAACCAAACCAAAACAAACACCATACTTAGAAAAAGAGATCAGATTTGTGGTTACCAGAGGCAAGGGAAAGAGGCAAGGGAAAGGCAAAGTACCAGAAAGTACAAAATCCCAATTATAAGATAAATAAGTACTGGGGATGTAATGAACAGCATGATGACAATAGTTAACATTGTTGTATGATATATAGGAGACTTAAGAGAATAGGTCCTAAAAATTCTTACCACAAGGAGTTACTAATTTTTCTTTTTATTGTATCTGTGAGATAGTGGCTGTTAACTAAATCTATTGTAATCATTTCACAACACACATAAACCAAACCATCATTCTGTGTACCTTAAAGTTAACACATACGTATGTCAATGCTCAATGAAACTGGGAGGAGGAAAAACCAAACATGATAGACCCCTTTGTTCGCTACATGGAGTCAGGCCTTTAGCATTGCTTATGGGCTCTTGGATATAGGGTGAGGTATATACTTGTTATTGAAGCAGCACTAACAGGGGTATCCTAAATGAAAGAGAAGATGGAGCCATCTTTTATAAGCCAGATAGTTGTTACTTTATCTGCCATTGAAGGAACAGAGAAAAATTATGTGCCAAGGACATAAAGGGCAGTAGTGCCATCTCTCCTGGACATTCTCCCTTCATTGCCAACCTCTAAGGTCTCATTACGATTATAGCACAGTGCCTAGCACAGTGCCTGGCAAATGGTACCACACATTTTTTGAATATTCATGTCACTCTCTGCTTTGTAGCCATTTAGTATAAGAACCAATGTCCCCAAGGACACCACTGTAGCTTAGCAGGTTCTTTAGCTGGTAATTTTAAGTGATGTAGAAAAACCGGCTCTAAATAGTTCTAACTTCCTCAATTATCAGAAGGCATCAGAGGAGAAATTATTTAATAAATTATAGTGGAAATAAGGAAGAAGGAATGTAGATCCCTATCTGTATTCTGTGTCAAAATAAATTCTAGGTAAGTTAAGGATTTGTATATAAAGAATTAAGCCACCTGCCCCGAAAGTAATGTTCATATGATCTTGGCCTTTCCAAATAGGTATCATAAGGAAGAGTAATAGATTTGATTATAGTTTTTGGGTATGATACACATCTGTTTTTTTTAGAAATCATTATGGAAACCAAGGCAATGATTTGTATTATAGATGATTACTATTCTTATTGTAGAAAGAGCTCTTACAAATTAATGAGGAACTCTTCTGAAGACAAATGGAAAGAATTCATTAGAAAGTTTATATAAATAACCAATAAAGATGGAAAAGTTTAATTTTTAAGTAATTGGAGTATTCAAGACTTAGTATAAAACTACAGTAATGAAGACTGTATGATATTAATAAAAAGGCATACATATAGATCAGTGGAATAGAGTCCATAAATAAATCCACACATACATGATCAGTTGATTTTCAGCAGAAATGCTAAAGCAGTTCAATAGAGAAAGTAGTTTTTCCATAATGTTGCTGGAGCAATTAGATATCTATATGCAAAAAAGTGAAACTTGATCCATTCCTTATGCCACTTAAAAAAACTCAATGTGCATCAGAGACTTTAATGTGAATCATAAAATTGTAAACTAGAAGAAAACATAGAAGATCTTTGCATCTTTGACTTAGGCAAAACTATTTTAGATAAAACATCAAAAGCATGATATAGAAAAGAAAAAATTGATAAATTGGATTTTATAAAAATCAACTTCTGTTTCTGAAAGATATTGTTAAGCTACCACCAACAGGGAGAAAATACTTGGAAATCACACATCTGATAGAGAATATATAAAGATTCTGAAAGCTTAGAAGATATTTGCAAATGATAAATCCACAACGGGTTAAAATCTAAAATATATTAAGAATCTATACAACTCAATAGCAAAAACACAAATAGTCCAGTTAAAAAATGGGGCCGAATTTTTCCCAAGGATACATACAGATGCCGATAGACACGTGAAAGATATTCAGCATCGCTAATCATCAGGGAAATGCACATCAAAACCACAGTAGCAAATCACCTCATACCAGTCAGAAAAGACAAGAAGTAACAGTGTTGGCAAGGATGCAGAGAAAAGGGAACTCCTATGCACTGTTGGTGGGAAAATAATTTGGTGCAACAACTGTGGAAAACAGTATGGTGGTTCCTCAAAAAGTCAAAAACAGAAATACCATTAATTCCACTACTGGATATTTACACAAAGAAAACAAAAATAATAATTTGAAAAGATTTATGCACCTTTATGTTTATTGCAGCATTATTTACAGTAGCAAGATATGGAAGCAACTTAAGTATCCATTGATGGATGAGTGGGTAAAGGAAATGTAAGGCGTGTGCATGCGTGCGCACACATACACACACACACAGGAGTATTACTCAGCCATAAAAAGGATGAAATCTGCCATTGGCAACAACATGGATGGACCAGGAGGACATTATGCTTAGAGAAATAAGTCAGAAAGTCAAATGCCATGTGGTTTCACTTACATGTGGAATCTAAAAAACAAAAGGTACAAAAGAAATCAGACTCTTAAGTACAGAGAACAGAGGGGTGGTGGGAAGGGGGAGGGGTGAAATAGATAAAGGGGATTGAGAGGTAGAAATTTAAGTAAGTCATGGAAATGGAAAGTACAAGTAATATTATAATAACGTTGTATGGTGACTACACTTACCATGGTTGAGCACTGAGTAATGTGTAGAGTTGTCAAATCTCTTACGTTGTACACTTGAAACTAATACAACATTGTATGTCAACTATACTTCAGTAATTCTTTTTAAAAGCTTACTTAGCTATTTTCAGGAAATAATGTAAGTACAGTCATATGACTTTTATTTTTTATTTTATTTTTTTAAAGATTTATTTGACAGAGATAGAGAGGGAACATAAGCAGGGGGAGTGGGAGAGGGAGAAGCAGGCTTCTCACTGAGCAGAGAGCCCAATGCAGGGCTCAGTTCCCGGACCCTGGGATCATGACCCGAGCCAAAGGCAGATGCTTAACGACTAAGCCACCGAGGGGCCCAATATGACTGTTTTAAAATAAAGCCTTTTTCTGTATTGCTAGAGATTTTACATAAAAAAGAACTGTCAAAATTCAATAAATTAAAAGGCAACCCAATGTTAAAATGAGCAAAAGATGTGAACAAACACCTCACCAAGGAAGACATAATGTGGCAAATAAGCACATGTAGATGCTCTACATCATTAGTCATTAGGGAAAATGCAAATTAAAGCTACATCTGTTGGAATGGTTAAAATTTTTTAACAGCCAGTACCAAGAGTTGCCAGGAATGTAAATGGAGCAACTGGAATCCTCATACTTTGCTGATGAGACTATAAAATCCTAGAGCCACCTTTGGAAAGTCATTAGGCAGTTCCTTATAAGAACTTAATATATAGCTCAGCAAGCCTGTTCCTAGGTATTTACCCAAGAGAAATGAACATTTAAGCCTGCACAAGTGTCAGTACACAGATGGTTTTAGTGATTTTATTCATAATTGCCCCAAACAGAAATAATCTTTGGAACATCTGTGCAGTGGAATACCACTCAAACAATAAAAAATTGATGACCTATTGATACGTACAGCAACGTGGATGAATCTGAAATGCATTAGTTAAAAAAGCCAGACTACGTACTGTATGATTCCATTTACAGGCAAGACCTAGAGGGACAGAGATAGATTTGTGGTTGCCCGGAGCTGGCCAGGAGGAACCGTGGAATACGAAGTACAGGGAACTGTTGGGGGTGATAGAGCTGCTCTCTATCTTGATTGTGGTGGTGGTTGCGTGACTGTGGTTGCGTGACTGCGTTTGTTAGAACTCCCAGATGGTGACTTCCAGTGCATGTAAATTAAACCTTGAAGAAATGAGGGAATAATAATCAGGAAGTACAAATAAGAGCAAACCAATCATGTCTTTACCTGTCTGATAGGCTAATTAATATTAAAGAATGTCTGTAGTGTTGAGGAGTGGGAGGGTTTGCTAATAGAATTTTACTGTCACTGAACATGTGTTACTTTGATAATCTGAAGGAGTAAATGTTAACTTAAAAACTGGGAAATGTGTGGTTATATTTGAGAGAACTTTCTAGCTAAAGTTTTATATGAAGGAATAGTCCTAATCCTATGTAGAACCAACCAGGTTGTATGTTTATTATAATTCTAAGAAGATATAACATGTCTTGCTAACTTTTTTCAATGTAGGAAAATAAGTTGTGTACACTTTTCAACCACGTGCGTGCCTGTCAGGTGTTATGCATGGAGAACTAACCAGAATCAAAGATTTCAAGAATCAACATTTTGAATCTTGAATCTTGTTACAGCAAATACATTATTTTAAAGTTTTTTTTTTCTTTATCCTCAAGAAAGTTAAAGTCTTTTTGACAAGCTTAAACATTTTGGGCAATCTAGGATAATGTGTTCTGTTAAAGGACAAATTTCATTTGGCTTTGTATCCCCCACATTCATGAATAATGTGTGCCTTTTGAAAGAGAACACATGGGAGTCGGCATATGCAGGTGATTTTTATTAACTGATATTTTAATGGCTTGTATATTTGTCTTACATTAGCATACCTCAACCTTCTGCAAAAAGCTCAACGTTTTTAGAATACATTTAAGAGAACATTAAAATACTCACTACCTATTAAACTAAAGCATCAAGCAGACTTCACATTTATAAAATGCTAATCATACAGTCCTTTAGTCTGCATGGTTTATATTGTTTGACTAGACAAATAGAACTGGACATTTTTAGATTTGATACTAAATCTGAACATTCCTACTTTCTAGATCAAAGTTAGACTTGTGAAATTTGCATTTGTCATAATCGTGTGGGAAGATGACATGTGAAATCACTTCTGAAAACCCCATCTATAGTAGCTGTGTATCCACAGCAGCAGCTCCCTTCCTTGAAGAGCATTCATGTGGAAATGTATAGCAGGTGCTCGTGTACATGTTGCCAGGCTGATGGCCTTGTCTCCACATTTTAAAAGTATTTCTAAAATATGAATATTTTAGACTTTTTGGCTAGTGTTATAAAACTGGACAAAAGCCAGAGATTTTCCCCCTGTAAACTTGGTGTAAAAGGAAGTATTTGGTTTTCACAAGGTATTAGATGTAAATTTGGATGTAATTTAAAAGATGTAATTTTGTAAAACTGAATTTGTAATGGGTTCTTGCCTCACCTAGGTGTTTAGAAATGCCTTGAGAGGTACTGTTTTGGTTAGGTGGAGATTTGGAGACAGACTTTGGGAATGTCCCTGAGGTGGGTTGTACTCTGGGGGCTCTGGCTTTGGTGTCCCCTTCCCCTGGTAAAACCTCAGGTGAGTCCTGAAGCACAGAAATGGAACTAGAGGGTGAAATGCCCAGCAGCACGGACCTGGCCCCTTCCTTGGCTTGACAAGACCTCGCATTTTGATATTTGAGAGGTTTTGTTTTTTTTTTAAGTCCTTGAAGGAAATTAGTTGTGCTAAAAATTCAAACTAAAATTATTCCTACTGTAAGTGTTTATGTTCTAGAGAGATTGGTCTGTGAATTCATTAAGGGAACTTCGCAGAGAACCAAATGTCCCCAGGCCACAGGTTGAGAATCACTGTCTCAGTGAGAGTAGGCTTTTTGTTTTTATTTCCTTTACATTCCTCTAAAGACGTTTCTGCTTATCCCACTGAAGTGCATATACTTCATAATGTTCTGTTAAGCACAGCTAATTTTTAATTACTTTTTTTACAAGCAATAAATGAAGTTCCTGTAAGGTAATTCAGATAGTACAGAAGTAGATTGTATAAGAAGTATTAAATTCCTTTTGCTTTTCCCTGCCCGTCTCCCTCCTGTACTTAGAGGTAAGGATTTTCTCAATTCTTGCAGTCTCTGTACTGATACACGTAGCTCTTTGCCCCAGACACCCTCTCAGAAATTGCCAGATGAGTGGTGGTGTCCACCTTTTGTGAAAGAGAAGACTCAGGCACAGAAGACAGGTAGAACTTGGCCAAGAATACGTAACTAATTAAATGGCTAAGGTAGGATTTGAGCCCAGGGCCGCCTTATGCGTTAGCCCAGGCATGCTCTTTTCATCAGGCCATACTGAGGGAAATCACATGATTTTAGCCTGGCCTGTCTTTTTGCTCTTCTTCTCTAAAGTTCATTAAAATCAGACTTGTAAAGTGATTTATGGAAGAATGCTGAGTTGAAAGGGTGTCTTCTGCTTGTCTGGTTTGAATTTATGAACGTGTACAGTCCCACAGTGTGTGATTGATAATCTTTGGACTTCTAGAACTTTTCCCTCTTTTCTTTTGATTTGAAAAAACAAGTTTGCACAAGGCATTAAACCCCTAACTAAAACAAACTGTAGCTTGTCTTCACTGGTGTCCCCTTCCCCCATTGCAGGTACTTAGTCTTCTTTTTCTCTTAGTTTTTATTTGAATGTCATTAATAATTAAGGACTGCCCCCTGCTGCAGCTGCCTTTTTTGGGGCCCTAACCCAACAGTGTTTACAAAAGTACTGCGTTCTCTTTAGCTGTAGGTTCATTCTGACATCCAGCAAACTTCTGAGGGTACAGGAGATGTATTCTGCTCTCAGGGAACTCTGAGTAATAGAGAAAAACATCTCTAATGACAGCTCACTGTGGTGATGACCTGGTCACCAGGTTGGGAGGGCAGTTTGGAGAGCTTTTCCAGGGAGCTGAGGGTCACCGGTTAGGAGCCTTGGAGGATTCTGGGCATGTACTGGAATTGGCAGGATCTTCCTGACCTGAATGAGAGGTGCAGTCTGGGGTGCCTTCTGAATTTTGATTGGAGAGGTGGAGGTACTGCAGACCACACTAGAACCCAGGTGAGAGAACTAGGGTTTTTTTTAAAAGGTGATAAGCTTTGTTTGGACAGCATTGATTTTTTAAGTCCTCAGGGGGCATTTAGATGGATTCAGGTATGGGAAAGTTTTTTTTGAAGTAGGTATGAGTGATGGCATTCATTCTGACTTTCTGCTTAAGAAATGATTACTTGTTAAATAGTAAATAAAACTTTGCTTCTAACTAAAGTGTTAGTAAAACTAGAGATAATATAGATACCATAAAACAGGAATTTGTCCAAATGCTTCATTCCTCCTCTGCCCCTCCCTTCCCTTGTTAGTTCAGAACACCACTTGTAGAATGGTCTCTAGTCCGGTGCCTCAGAACCAACCATTGATCTTGTTGCGAGTAAGAATCTTTTATAACCAGAGCTCTAGGTGATGTTGAATGCACACGAGTAGTTCTTGGTATGTAGGGAGCAATTCACATCAGTTGATCTTAGGGTTTCTGAATATCCGTACAAGGAAAAAAGGTCCTGAGACCTACATGCTTGTGTAACAGTACTTGCTATTCTAAGAAAGCATTGCCTTTTACATTAGTTTTGGGTCATTTGTCAGTTACTGGTAACCACAGTTGGAACTGAAAAGTGATTGCATAAATCCTGCTGGTTTTAAGTGGTATCATAAAAGGTGCTGGTCCCTGCTTCATCTGTAGTGATTTTAAAACATTCTGTTGCTTCTGTTAGATTGATAGTTACACTGAGAAAAGAAAACCAGAAGAAAAAAATAGAAGTTTCCATCTGAAACTTTTCTTCTGGTCTTCCCATTTTTATTACTTTCTAATCAATGCTCGCTCTTTTGCTCTCTAGATAATTCATTTCAGAAATGATTTTTTTAGAAAACTTTTCAGCAGTCATGACATCCTCTACCACAACCCCCCTCCTGCCCCACCATTTGGCAGTAGCTTTTCCTCAGATTAATCACTAGCATGTTTTTTTATTCTGCTTTGTTTTCATTTTGATCTTTTGTTACCCTGCCTAACATGACCTTTGTAGTAGAAACTCCACTTCCAACCCTAGAAATGGCATATTGTATTATGACAAGTTGACCTGCTGAATGTTGTTAGCAGGTGAAAGAGATGTCAGTGCTCAGTTTGGTGCTCTTATTTCCAGCTAGTTTGAGAGCTGCCAGTAAGGGGGACCAGTAACTCCCATTCTTTGTACTAACAAAGACCTCATTATCTTTCCACCCCTTCCCACAGTTCCATGAGTTGGAAGTGGTTTTTTAACCAAAGGAACTGTATTTATGAAGTGATACTTTCTTTTTCCCTTTTTATTAACGGAGACTCTATAGCTGGGTCTGAAATAAAAACATGCTTCAGATGGTATCAACATTAAATTTGATTTTTCAGATGGTTGATGTCTCTTAACCTGTGTACCTTGAATATGAATAGACAATTCCATTAACATCTTTTTGAAATAAATACAATGTGAAGTCCCTATTCCATTATCTTTCTCTCACCTTCTCCCTGTCCATCCACTGTCCCCAGTTACGGACTTGGTGGATCCCAAGCTGATCCTATGATCAATACCTTGGGAATATATAGTTTTGTAAGCAAGTTTAAAAAAAAATGGAAAAAGATATTTTAAAATATTCACAAACATGAGTTTTTAAGACAAGTAGCAGCTCCCTCCCCCGCTTGAGGGGAATGTAATAGATAATCCTTCTTGATGCTGTTGTTAGTCCTGTAATACCAGATGTCTTGTCCTGGGGACCCAAGATCTTAAATTGTCCCCTTTTGTAGCTGCATTACTAAGAGGCCATTCTTGTTCTCTCCCCTCATCTTCACTAGTTTTTCTTGTCTGTTTTGGCTTTGTGCCTTCTTGAGCTTATCTGCTGGCTGTCTCTCACAGTGAATTGAGAGCCCTGTAAGGGCAAGGGTGTCCCCCATTCATCTCTGTGTCCTCTGTGCTTAGGAACAATGCCCACCCGGCACAGATGAACGAGGGCGGGACAGTACTGCCTCCTCAGAATGCTTTCTGTATTCTGGGCTCTGTCCCGAATACTCAGCATGGATTTGATTTTCATCTCTTTCATGCCCACCACAGCATTAAGAGGAATTGCATTACTGCTCTATTCCCATTTAACGATGGAGAACATGTTTAAATACTTGGTTAAAGTCCTGCCACTCTGTGTTTGTTTCGTGATTGTTATTCTCTCTTTCCTTTGGTCCTTAGGATGGAAAAGTAAAATCATTCTAAGACAAGAATAAGAAGAGAAATAAAATCTAATTGGAAGTAAATGGAATAATTAACACCTTGAATAATCACGTTGTCTCTGTGAGAGGGTCATTTGCTCTTTCTGAAACTTGGCTCCCTTGGTCCCAGTGCTGCTCTTTTACATGCTTCACGTCATGTCACTTCGCTTCGTAAACTACTAGGCACAGAATTGTGTTTCTAAATTTCACACATTTTAAGCACTTCTTCATTCAGAAATTATTTGATCCCTGACTGGAAACAGTAGAAACAGTATATATATTTAGTTGTTTCTTCTCCCTTTGAATCACGCACCACTTCCTAGCAAGTGGTGTGTGAGTCTGCTTGGCCAGATGATCCTGAAGAGAACGTTTCCAGATAATTGGACTTCCTTATTGCTGTTGAGGTTGATATTTAACAGGAAAAGAAAGTTTCCTTTAGCCAGATAAGAATTTGTGGGTAATTATTAGTTGGATGTTTATACTATTTGCTAACCTTTTAAAACCTCAGCTTTGTATAATTGTACTGTCAGATATCAACTCCAATTTAGCATGGAGAAAAAGTAAAAAACTAAATAACTGAACTGGTTTATCCACAGTTAAAAGTATGAGATGGTAGAAGAAATAATGTAACCAAATTCATTTTATAAAAATTGTTTTATAGGATTTATATTGAAAGATAAGAATTTATTATATCTCAAATACATGTGTATTAATGTTTGGGCTTGGTTGTAGTGGTAGCCTTAGACATTAGTCAGTATTTGAACAATAAAAGAGAGTGTTCTAACTACCCTGATTTTTATGTTTATGTGTTTTTATTGCAAACCACTTACAAAATCCCTTCTCTTCTTTGAGGAGGAGATAGACAAAACTAAACAAAATAGTGTAAATCAACCAAAAATAAAGCCATGGTATATTTCCATTCTTATCTAATAAACATTGGTGAAAAGATGGGTTTACTTGATAGTGAATTTCAGGAATATAACTGCTTTGTAAAATAAGGGACACATGTATTAAAGGGAGAATAATTATAATTGCCACTTGTTCACAGTAGTGGCTTGAGAGTTAGGGCAGGTAACCAAAAAAAGGTTCAGGTTGTTCGGAGAGGGTTTAAGTTACAACTATGTAGATTTCCTTTGAAACTCTTAATAAGTTAGAGCTAGTATTGGGGTTATAAATTCTCACTGGATATTTAAAGAACAGGAGCAGCTAGCCACCATTACTCATGTTGTTTGACTTTGTATGGGGATGGCCCTCTGCATTCCAAGATCAAGATAAAGAAATGTGGGTTAGTGAGTTGAGTGGAGTCCTGAGCCAACTTGCTGTCCTGGGGCTGTAGGTCACATAATTTATGCATCCAATAAGCAATGCCAGGCACACCACTTCTTAGGGACACTGAAGAGCCACGGGTTTGGACTGAATGATCTTTAGGTCCCTTTTCTTCTTACATATGTAATGTTTTAATTTTAGTAGATTTTTCTATCTGCTTAACCAATTTTCATTAAAGCATCCTTAGTAAAATTTGTTGTATGTATAAAAAATCACAGTATGTTTAACTTTTGGGTTTTTGCTTTTATTGCCCTCTTTATTTAGTTTGGACCCAAGGAGAAGGTATTTTATTAACAAGTTATAATTCTGCTGAAAATAACATGGATCCTACATTATCTTGGGAGTGTAAGCTAAATGAAAACAGCAGTTGAGTATTAACAGATGTGACAGAGTCCATGTGGCTTACATTCTCTTCTAAGCCTTTTGTGGTAGAAAGCTTCTTGAATTCATCTCTTGTTATATTAATGTTTATGTAATCATGTCTGTACTTCAAGTTTCTGGAATGAATGAATGATTTGTGATACCCTTCCTAAATGATGGATTCATCCTTTTTTCACTTGAAAAGCAATCATTTTTCCAACTGATTGGTGAGATTTTATCTAATGGCAAGAAGTAAGGGGCTATTGGCACTTGTAGGAGTTAGGCTAATGCTACAGTTGGGAGGGTCCTCGGATGTCAACTAGTCTAGTCTTACAATCACTACAGGAATGTCTTATGCAGAGTATTAGACAGATGGTTGCACAGACTTTGCCGAAATACTTAGAGTTATGGGAAGCCTACTGTCTTTCCCAGTGCTTTATTAAGTAGCTTCTTTTGTTTTTAAGCCAAAGTGTGCCTCCTGGTTACTTACACCTTCAGACCTAATTTTGTCCTCTGAAATAATGTATAACTTATCTTTTTCTTCATTGACAGCACAGAAATATTTCTCTCTCTGAATTTTAATTTTCTTAATATAAAGTGACTGTGATTTACATCATCTGGTTATCTCACCAGGATTGAGGTAAAGAACAACTGAGATAATTGTGACGTTAGGCAAAATCCTTTTCATGTTTCAGAGTATTAAAATACTAGGTTTGGATTTTCTCTGGTAAATAATGTCATGAGAAAGACAGCAGTCTCTTATTCAGTGGCTTGAGAACCTTGATAGGTACTTTCTACTCGATGTTCTTGCCATTAATGAATTAATTTATCTCTTTGTTGAACATTTATTGACTATTCACTATGCGGCTGAGGTGAATATAAAAACAGTGAACAAGACAGATACCTTCCCCTGCCTTAATGGGACTTAAGTTTTCTTCCCTAGATGTTTTCCTTTGAGATATAAATGCTTTTCACTATTCAAATAAAATAATATTGTTAGTCTACTTTTGCTCTTCTTAGTGCTTTTGGTTTTCTAACTGACCCAATATTTAACAGTATGTCTTTGCTTTGTAGATATATGGAGTCTGGGAGTGATCCTTTTCATGTTGGTATGTGGGCAACCACCTTTTCAAGAGGCCAATGACAGTGAAACATTGACAATGATCATGGATTGCAAATATACAGTACCATCCCATGTGTCCAAAGAGTGTAAAGAGTAAGTAAAAGTAGAAAAAGAATGTTAAAACCAAAAGTCTAATTTATTTTTTTTATAATGTATGTATGTTTGTATGTATGTAGAGTGCAAGCATGGGGAGGGGTGGGGGATAGGGTGGGGATGGAGAGACCGAGAGATAGAGAATCAGTTGCAAGCAGACCCTGTGCTGAGTAAGGAGTCCTACTCCAGGCTCAGTCTCATGTCCCCGAGATCATGACTTGAGTTGAAATTAAGAGTTGGTTGCTTAACCAACTAAGCCACCCAGGCACCCTCAGAAGTTTTGTTTTATTCCATTAACATGTCAAAAAAAAAATTGAAGTGACTTCAATATATAAACATCTGAGTTCATTTTAATTTTTGAACTTGATATTTTATTTTTGTTAAGTATATTTTGGGGCGTTATCCCAGAATGTGATTTGAAATTTAATACTAGAGTACAAAATGTGTAAGTCTATGTCTTAAATATGCTTGTTTTCAAGAAACCCATTACATGCCTCTTCAGCTTCCAGGAGTGGTGGCTACTCACTTGAAGGTAGTTCCATGGGAACTACCTTTCTGTTTTTGCATAAGCAAAAAAAGAAGACCACCTAGAATTATTTTAAATTCCAGAGAAAAATTAAGGCATTTCTTTTCCTGAAATAGACCATCAATACACTGTTTTAGGTTTTACATAATATGTCGCTTAATTTTATCCATATACCGCTCTCCCCTGTTGGTTTATGTGATTATGGGAAACCAGCAACCAAAAGTACAGTCAACTTGATGATTTGGAATTTAAAGAACTTTATAGTTCTGTAATATGTATAGTGAGAAATATAATGGAATAAAAGAACTGTTAGAATCTCAAGTATTTCATGGACGTTATGGGTGATATATGTGTGTGTGTGTATATATGTACATATATATATACACTTTATTTATTTTAATGGGTGATATTTTTAAGTGAGTTCAGCTGAGATTATAGCTACTACTTTAAGGATTTTGTTGCAGTAACAAAGTTTTGAATTTTTCCCATCAGCTGGTAAGAAGGAAATCTGATGGTTTGAGAAATCTTTTCTCCCAGTGGACCTACATCTTAGTCCCAGTGTGGTGAATGGTTATCTTACCTATTCAAACTCTCTTTCAGATACAGGCTTCTCTATCTACTGATGATGTGAGAATGGTAGAACCTGTTACCTAGAGTCAGAAATAGAACAGTTGTAATATCTTAGGAGCCTTCTCTATTTCTCCCCTGTAAAGGGATTATTCTTAGTAATTGTAGAACCATTCAGTTTTCTGCTTTTCCTGTGTCAGTTTTGCTGACTTCTGTTTTTTAAGGAGCTTGCCCATTTTATCTAAATTTTCAAATTTATTGGCCTGAAGTATTTATATTCTCTCGTATATTTGTAAAGTATATAGATCAATGGGATGTTGACCTTTATCATTCCAGTATTGAATTTCTGCCTTCTCTTGTTTTTGTCTTGATTAGCCTTGCCTGAGATGTGTTAATTTTATTAGTCTTTTTCAAGGAACTGCCTTTTATCTTTATTCATTTCCTTGTATTTTTTTGTTTTACATTGTAAATTTTCTCTTACCTGTATTATTTCCTTCTACCTACTTCATGGGCTGAGTCTCTTCTTTTTTCTTTTTTTCTTATGTTGGAGACTTGGCTCACAAACTTTCCTTTTCTAATGTCATAGTTAAGGCTATCAGATTTGCCTTCTTGTACCATTTCTGCAGTACCTCAACTAGTTTTGATTTATAGCCCTGTTATTACTCAGTTCTGGGTATTTTCTTCACATGCTGTATTTGACCGCTAAGATTTTTAGAAGGGTGTTTTACAATTTCTAAATATATAAAATTTTTCTAATTTCTTTTTTGTTATTCATTTCTAACTTAATTCCGTTGTGGTCCAAGAATATAGTCTATATAGTACTAGTTTTTTGTTGCTGTTTTTCACATTGTTGAGGCTTGATTAATACCTACCATGGAGTCAGTTTTTGTAAATGATCCTTTTGTTCTGGAAAAGAATGTATATTTTCCCATTTTGGGGGTCAGAGATATATAAATCCTCAAGATCAAGCTTGTTAATTATGCTGTTCTGAATTACTTACATCTTTTCTGAGTTTTTTGATTATTTGATTTATCAGTTACTAAGATTCTTCCACTATGATGGTAGATTTATTGTTTTTTTTTTCCTTGGAGGTCTGTCAGTTTTAGCTTTAAGTGTTTTGAGGCAATGGTATTAGGTACAAATTGTATCTTACTGGTGAATTGAACTTGTAATTCACTTCTAATGATGCCTTTTGCCTTAAAGTCAATCTGTGTTACCTAGTTTTAGCTAGCCACACCAGTCTTCCTTTGGTTAGCATTTATGTGCTATCTAGTTTTCTATTCATTTACTCTAAACCTTTCATTGTCTTGGTTTTAAGTAAGTCTTTTTTAATAGCTGGGAGCTGGGGTTTAATCCCTTCTAAGAATTTTTGTCTTTTCATCAGAGTTTATCTCATTCGTATTGTCTTCACTGAGAGATGTAGATATATTTATGCTCTTTTTATATGCTTCATATTTGTCCTACATCCCCCCCCCTTTTTTTTGGTCTATTCTTTCTTTAGGATTGATAGAGATTTTTCTTTTTCCCCTTACTTGGCTAGAGATTTTTCTTTTTCCCCTTACTTAGCTTTCTCCCTTCAACTAGCTTAGAAGGTATAGTCAGTTGTTTTTAGTGAGTCTCTTGTTTTAACACACATGTACATATTTATATGCTTAATTAATTATAATTTTTTTACAATTTCATTTATTTATTTGAGGGGGGATGAAAGTGCATGGGAGAGGGAGGGGCAAAGGGAGGAGCAGAGTTTCTGCTGAGCAGGGAGCCCCCTCTGTGAGGCTCGATCTCAGGACTCTGGGTTCATGACCTGAGCTGAAGGCAGACACTTAACTGATGGCAGATGCTTAACTGACTGAGCCTCCAGGTGTCCCCTATATGCTTAATTTAATAAAATTGATAGTTAATCCTTATCTTTATGTCTTCCTGAACAACACAAAGTCCTTAGGACACTTTACCATTCAATATTTTCTATCTCCACAAATTAAACAGTTATTATTATAATTCTGTATAGTAAAAATATTGTTTAGAATTACCCAGATGCTTGATTAAAAACTTTGTATATCCTTCCACTTGGGATCACATTCTTCTGCTAATATTATACCTTTTAGAATTTCTTTGAGGAACGTTTATTGGTGATCGACTTCCTTAGTTTTTCATTGAAAATCTTTTTATGTTACATATGCCCTTGAAAGTTTCATTGAGTGTAGAATTCTAGGTGTGGACAGTTTTCTCTCAGGTTATTGAAGATGTTACCACATCTTCTGATATGTCTTGTTGCTTTTGGGATATCATCTATTCGTGTTGTTATTGTTCTTGCTCAGGTGTTTGTCTGTTCTCAGGCTGCTCTAAGAGCTTCTATTCATTCTGCTTAGGATGTGTTAGGCTTCCTGGGTCAGGATTTGTGTTCGTCCATGAATTTGGAAAATCTTTAGCTGTGATAATTTCAAATATAGTTTCTTGCCCATTCCTTTATTCCCTTCTGGAACTCTGATTAGATATATGTTAGGTATTTTTACTCTCTCCTCCTTGTCTTTTCATCTCTTCATATTTTCTCTTAGTCCACTAGTGCAGGGTTATTTCCTTGGCTCTGTCTTCCAATTCATTAATTCTCTTTATATCTAATTTAAAAAATTTGTCTATCGCTTTTTTTCAGTCTTTTGTATTTCACGCTTCTCCGTGTCTTAAACATATTCAACATAGTCATCTACTGTGTCTGAAAATTTCAGTATTTGAGGACTTTGCATTCTGATTTTGCCATCATGTATTACTAGTTTTTGTTAGTACTTATTTTCTTGGTATTTTTTGACTATGAGGTCATATTCCTTATAATATTATGTGGGAAGTTCTTTTAAGTTATGTTCCTAGGGAAAGGTTTTACATTTCCTTCTCTACTCTGGTTACTTAGGAGCACTCCAGCTTTAAAACCACCTGAAATTAACTTCTTCCTGACATGTACCACACAGATATCATTGATTTGGACCACAAATGTGTGTGAGGACCATCATGTGGCTAGAAATTCTTAGAAGAGATTTCCCTGCCCCACCTCCACAGCCACTGGTGAGGCAGGCAGTTTTCCTTCTTGATATCGTAACAGATTGGTTTCTCATTTCTCATTCCCCCTGCCACTGAAGCTGGGACCCTAGTTCTTTATGAGGGCTCTAGTTGCACTCCCTGCCTACACATTATATTCTATTTTTTGCACTCAGTATAGCTTTCAAAACCAAAGCAGAAGCCTTCGGGTCAAAGATTAGCTTTGTCATTTGCCTCCTAAAATTCCTGCTTTTATTCCGTTTTTTTTTTTTCCTGTTGAGTCTGCTTCCTTCCATCTTTATATATATATATTTATTTTTTTGGCCACACAATGCCTTTAAACAAAATATATTTTTAAAAGCCTGTGGCATTTTGATTGTTTTCATCAGGATCATTTATTCTTTCTGAAGCAGAAGTTGGCTCATGTACTGTATTTTGTATATCATCATTGATCATTATATCTGGTTCTGGCATGCCACTAAGCCACAGTTAATTTAGCAACAGATGTTGATATCTAGAGCTAATTCAAGATGATAGAAAGCTGTTTGGCTTACCAGTATATCTGGCAGTTGTGATTTTCTTTTTTTTTTTTTTTAAGATTTTATTTATTTATTTGACAGACAGAGATCACAGGTAGGCAGAGAGGCAGGCAGAGAGAGAGAGGGAGGAACCAGGCTCCCTGCTGAGCAGAGAGCCCGATGCGGGGCTCAATCCCAGGACCCTGAGATCATGACCTGAGCCGAAGGCAGAGGCTTTAACCCACTGAGCCACCCAGGTGCCCCTGGCAGTTGTGATTTTCTATTTATGAATCTGATGGCACTAAATTTTCTTTATTACCATCTGCCACACTACCACCACCACTAGTGAGCCTAATGAAATTTGATGGCATAAGTGTAGGAAAGAATTCTGATTAATAAAATAATCCACCATTACTAAGCCCAGCCAACAGTTTGCTCTAACAGTGGACTTACCTTCCTTTCCAGCCTGATCACACGGATGCTACAGAGAGATCCCAAGAGAAGGGCCTCCTTAGAAGAGATTGAAAATCATCCTTGGCTTCAGGGAGTGGACCCTTCACCAGCAACAAAGTATAACATCCCCCTCGTGTCATACAAAAACCTCTCAGAGGAGGAACACAACAGCATCATTCAGCGCATGGTGCTCGGGGACATAGCAGACCGCGACGCCATTGTGGAGTATGTCAGCACTCACCAGCATGGGGCCATGGGTTTAGGATTCTTGGAATGGTCTCTCCTCTTAGCTTGTCAGGGCCTGTGGACGCTGTAATGAGTAGAGTTCCCAATTGGCAAAAGTCATGTCATTTATTTCTAGAGTTCCTGGCCCAGTGCCTGTCTCATAGGTTTTATTGTTGTGTTGTTTTTATTTTTATGCTAGTGAATAAGTACACCATTGCTGGGTGGTGTCATCAAATGCTGTGGCCTCTCTCCCTTCCTGTCGGGGTGGATTGGAGTAGCTTCTTTTGTATCCCAGTACATGTCTTTTCCAAAGCAGCATCTTCATTGTTGTGTCTCCCTCTGCTCCCCACAGTGAGTGGGGAAAGTGGGGCAGACCACAGTTCTCTAATTCAGGGGTTGACACATGGGACTGGTCACACATTGTTGTAAGGGAAGTTTTAGTGGAATGCAATCATGCCAGATGCCTTGGGTATTGTCTTTGGCCACATTGTGCTCCAGTATCTGACAGAGTAGTTGTGAGAGAGACCACAGACCCACAAAGCCTATAAAATGTAGGCCCTTCAGAGCCCTTGCTGGAGCAACGTGCAACCCACAAGATACAAAATTGTTAATTAAGTCATTTAAAACCAAAGCCAGTTTTTAATAATCTGAGAGGTTTGGAATCAAGGATAATATAAAGATGCAGTTGCTTTGTTTTAGTAATGATTTATTTCTATAAGAGGTCCTGTCTAGAAAATCATGAAATATTTCCACAAATGAAAAGTCAAAGTGTTCTTTAACCTGTTGAATGAAACCATCAGGTATGATGAAAAGAGGAGTTACTCAGGGCAGAGTGGTGAGGAGGCAAAAAAAAACAAAAACAAAAACAAAAAACAAAAAAATTTTGGTTTAAGTACAAATTTCTGCAGATTTCCAGCTGCATTATGAGTTGTCATACTTAATGACCTAAATGAACAGAGAGAGCAGGACACTTGGCTGTGCCTGCCAAGGACACTTGTTTTAGGAATGTGTAGAAAGTGGTTTTTCATTTTGAGTGCATAGAAGGCTTATTTGTATCTCTCTGAATTGGCTCAATGTTCTTAGCTTAAATGAATACGTGCAGCGGTGTCATTTAGAACTATTTGATTCATGTCAATTCAATGATATATCCGCAGGGAGGGTCAGTCTCATTGGTTCAGGTGACTCCATTGGCATGTGCACTAGTGGGCAGGTGCACGGTGAAGCAGGGGCTGGGAGGCCCGAGCTCAGGGCCCCCAGCTGGCTTCAGCTCTTGCTCGTGGCTTGCATCTGTGCTCCTCCTCCTGAGCACGATGCCTCAACTCAAAGCCACATGTTTTTGGTCCTGTCAGAAGCAGCCAGTGCCCTTAGCTGGTACTCAGCTTAGGAAACCACTCGAAGTCATTCTGAGCCCTGAGTTTCATCAGGGCTCTTAACTTTTAGAGCCTTGCACCTCAGTCTGCCCTGCCTCATTAGCTGTGACTCCCCCCTGTTAATTTTGTGAAAAGGGATCCCTGTATTGCTTCTTCCCTAAGTGTTCATTTTGTATTTTCACTCACCATGACGGTGTCTGGGCCCTTATAGACCCTTTGTAGCGCTCTTGTGCAGTCCTCAGGCCAGGCCAGCTGCAGGAGGATAGGTGGCCATGTGCCCCATGGGCGGAATGTCCAGAGCTGGCCTGCAGGGTTCCTGTTCAGACTAGGGACTTGGAGCACTCTTTTGAAGTGGATGAACGAATATGCTGATTTTATTCAAAGAAGAGGCTAATGATATGGTCTCAGTTACATTAGTAATTCATTAAATGCAAAGGGTATAAAAATAAAAACTTACCCTTATTTTTCTGATTGATGCTAGTATTTCAGTGCACATCCATACAGCTCATTTTGTATTTCTGATGGAATCAAGTAAGCCAACTTAATGAAAATGAACACTTTGACACAGATTAAAGTTTTGTATAATGCATACATTCTTGGAAAGCTTCATTACCTTTTTTATGCATCAAAAACTGACATCCAGCTCAGCTGCTTTCGCATTTTGGATTTGAACATTTTTATGTAGTTGTTTTTTAGAATTTCATGAGTGATCTAAACAACTACTAGGTTTTTCTTCTTGTTTGTGGTGTTTTTTTCTTTTTAAATAATTTTAAAGATTCTAGATCATTGGATTTCATTTGCTTGTACTTTAGTGGGGGGAAATGAGTTCTACTTATAAAAAAGCAAACCTGCTGATGTGGCTTACATTTATTCTCCCTTATTTTCCTTAGGGCCCTGGAAACCAACAGGTATAATCATATCACAGCCACTTACTTCTTACTTGCTGAAAGGATCCTGAGGGAGAAGCAAGAGAAAGAAATACAAACCAGATCTGCAAGTCCTAGCAATATCAAGGCCCAGTTTAGGTGAGAAAAAAATCTTCACTGATTTTAGTAAGTTAACATTTTGAAATAGAGAACTCCTTTAAAAAATATGCTTCCTAATAACTCTTTGGGGCCTGAGAGTATAAACAGTGGTGACGGCCTCATTGGAGAGGCCACGCATGGGCTCTTCCTGTGTGGGGAGTCTTGTTCCTTTGTCACCAAGGACACCTTCCTTCCTCGGCTCAGGGGAGTGGGGCTGTGGCTGCTGGCCTGGCCAGGAAAATATGTTTGGAGAAGCAGCCTCAAGCATAGTGTCAACTATTTTCATTAAACTCTTCCAGATCTTATATGTATTAATGTGTTATTTTCTTCAAGTTTTCATTCCAGAAACAGGACCAAATTTTCCCTATATTACTTGAAATAATTTTTTAAGAACATTTAGGGCATTTCTATGCCATGATATTATCTCAGGATTTCAGTGACTTGACACATCAGCTAGTTGATTTATTGGCTTCTTGACCTTGAGAGATCACTTCACCTCTTTTTGACTCAGCTTCCTGGTCTGTGAAATGGGAGTATAATACATCCACCTCCTTAGCTGGACTCTAGGTGTTCGCTGTCACTGTTAGGACTATTTCACCACCATTGGTGTCTTCGGCCAAATCATAAATATGCTCTACCCCATTTTTTCCTCCTTCTCCCTTCCTTCCACTCCCTCTTTCCCACCTTGCTTTTTCTTCTGCCATATTAGCTTTCCATTTAAAATCAAAGGATGAAAGGATTACATTTTTACATCACCACTATGAAAGTTCTGTAGAATTTATCTCCCTCTTCAGATAAAGTAATCCATGGAAGTGTAGTGATTCAAAAACAAAAGGATGTTCCCAATTCTGAACATTCTCTATGTGTACATCCCTATACAAATATCTGTGTGTGAATATATAATAATAATTATTTAAAATAGGCAGAAAGCCATTGGATTTAAATTACTTGCAGTCAGCTTACCATGTATAGGTTGTTACTTGGGTTGCAGGAACAGAGAAGAGAAAAAAAAAAAAAAAAAAAAACATTGCTGGGTGGCCAAAGAATAAAGATTTAGAAGTCTAGAACTGGAAAGTTGACTTAGTAACTTCGTTTAGATTGTAGATGGAGGCTTCTGTAATGAAACCTAGGCAGGCTGTCTGATGTCTGTGTGGAAGAGGACTGCATCCCAGGGAGCCAGGGACTCAGGCTTGAGACCAACCAGGATGGTGACTTCAAGTGGTGAGGTCATCCTAGTCCTGACCTGAGCCCCCCGATGGGGAAGAGCACAGTCACCACACATCAGGCCACCAAGTCTGGAGTCAGTCCACCCTTCGAGAACGGAATATTTGGATTTGAGCCGTTTTTGGTGGAACAGATCAGAACTCAATCTAAAGTTGATCACATATGTAAATGATTTAAGTTGGTTGTCCTTATTATAAAAGCTACAAAGTCCATGGAGGTTATAAAGAAATATCAGAGCCTTCCCTCAAGTTTTCCTTTTATCCTCCTGGGGATACCAGAGTGGAGTGGGCCTTGCCTCCTCCCCAGCCCAGGGCAGGTGGCGCATCTGCTTCCTTGCCTTCTTTTTACTGTCACTGTGACTTTATTGTCAAAACCCTGGACCTGAATTAGTTCTGTCAGTGGACATGCCTTTAGGTCAGAGTGACCTGGGGCTCAGGACCCTGGACTGAATCAGGAGACAGATGTGGAAGCAATTGCAGCTCTTCGGGGTGGGGTAGGCAGGGCGAGCCAGGGAGCCACAGCTGCAGAGAGAGCGCCTCCTTTGGGTCCTGCCAGGGTGGACCCGAAGCATGGCATGGCCTGCGTGTAAGCAGAGGACCCCAGTACTGGAAGGCTTGGTGCCAGCATCCTCTCTGGCCCCAGGAAGTGAGGAGAATCCCTGAGGCTAGACCAGAGGCCAGGCTGGGCAGCAGCCATTCAGAAGCTTCCAAGGTTGCCCCTGGGGATGGGGTGGAGGGGCAGGGTGGTGGCCTTGGGACCCAGCCTGCATGACCTTGGGGGAGGAACATGGTGCCAACTTGTGGAGAGCTGAGGGGATGAAGTGATAAAGTGCATTCACCCCTGTCTGGCTCTCCCCGCAGTGCTGGCTCGGGGAAGCGCTCAGGCCCTGTGAATTATTCTGTCCCCGTGACTCCTCTGTAATTCTTGTTTAGCCATCTCTCCTCTCTTTTGTCAAGCTAAGCCATAATTTGCTTCCAGTGTTGTGGCAGTGAAGATCACTTACTTCATTCGGCACAACATGGAGCTCAGATGTGTGCTTGGTTAGTGTGAGCAGTTGAATGACTCGACTTACTCCTGTAAATCAGAGCCTTTGGTTCAGAAGTGACCCGTGGAGGAGCCAGCCCAGTGGCCGTACCCACCCATCCTGTTTTGGGGGGTGGGCTCTGAGAACGGTTTTGGCTTTCTTTTCAGGTGGGGTAGGAGGTGGGGAGAGAAGAGCCTCCACCTTGTGTGGGCCCCCTCAGCCCGGATGGCGCTGGCTGCCACTCTGGCGGGTCAGACACAGTCGGCACCTGGGCCCCCACCAGTGCAGGGCCCCAAGGTTGTTTGCGGGCGTGAGGGGCGGGGCTGCTCTTCCAGGAACTGGGAGTGCCATTCTCCAGAGCCACAGGCATCACCAGGGCTTCATGCATTTGTGATGATGGGGGCAGATGACTTGTCTAGAGACACTTAATGACCTCAGAGACATTATCCAACACTCAGCTTTTAAGAACTTTGTCCACTGCATGGACAAAGAGGAGGAGGCTCTGTGTTGGGGGAAAGATGTCTGTTGTAAATTCCTGTGAGTTTTTCAGAGCTATAGATTTAATTGTGTTTTACTTGTAGGGTAACATAATTGGTGTGAAATGAAAGTGTTGTAGTGTGGAAGTGGCTGTTTTAAAGATCTCTGGCATCTACTGTTCCCCTGGACAGAGAGGACAGTAAAGAATTCCTAGGCTAGAGACCTCATTTTCAAAAATATTTTTCTTTGGCTGCCAAGCAGTGTTCTTATTATTTGGGTGACACTAGACTGGGGAGTAAAATCAAAGTTTAAATAATTGTGGATTTGTTACTTACTACACTTGGGTGGATATTTAAAAATACATGGATTCATATTTAGCATCATGTTTTTTTAATTGATGAAGAAGAGTTGTATGTGTGCCCATGCACATTGACTTTTCTTTGCCGTATTCCTATGTTTAATCCACTGAACTATTTACATTTATTTTTATAAACAAAACTTTTACACCATCCTGTCATATCTGGAAGACTGGGAATTTCAGGTGAATTATATATATATATATATATTTTTTTTTTTTTTAGGTGAATTTTATTAGCAAACCATATGCCTTCAAAGGTTGTGACCTAAGACCCAGAGGAACAAAATGTGTGGTGTTTTGGTTTTGCTTTGGTGATCTCCCTTGTGCTTTTTAAAATTGTTTTTCTTGTGTAAGACTCATATAGGGAAGATGGAGTATAGCTCTTGACCCTCTTGTCCTGACAGCTCTGATGAAGTTCTTATCTGCCTGGTTAGCCACAGAGGGAGCCATGTTTCAGAAGCACATGTGCCCTGCTGGTGTCCTTGCTGGTGTCCTTGCTGATCTTTATAGGATGTTGAATGGGTTTGCGAAGCTGCTATTTCTTTTCTTTTTTTCTTTTCTCTTTTATATATTTCTTTTCTTAGTCTGTGGATTTTGCCCCAGTCAGTGTTATGTGATGTAGTTTGAGTAAAGTCTGCATATTATTACATGGCTTTCTTCTTCCAATCTGTTTACACAGACAGTCATGGCCCACCAAAATTGATGTACCCCAGGACCTTGAGGATGATCTCACGGCCACTCCTCTGTCCCATGCAACTGTCCCTCAGTCTCCTGCTCGGGCCGCCGACAATGTACTCAATGGCCACAGGAGCAAAGGCCTGTGTGACTCATCTAAAAAGGACGACCTCCCTGAGTTGGCCGGACCGGCACTCTCCACGGTGTCCTCGGCGAGCTTGAAACCCACAGCCAGCGGGCGCAAGTGCCTGTTCCGCGTGGAGGAGGACGAAGAGGAAGATGAGGAGGACAAGAAGCCTATGTCGCTCTCGACACAAGTGGTTCTGCGCCGGAAGCCCTCAGTGACCAACCGGTTGACGTCAAGGAAGAGCGCTCCCGTCCTCAACCAGATCTTTGAGGAAGGGGAGTCGGATGACGAGTTCGACATGGATGAGAACCTGCCCCCCAAGCTGAGCCGACTCAAGATGAACATCGCCTCCCCAGGCACAGTGCACAAGCGCTACCACCGCAGGAAAAGCCAGGGCCGTGGCTCCAGCTGTAGCAGCTCAGAGACCAGCGACGACGACTCCGAGAGCCGGCGGCGGCTGGACAAAGACAGCGGCTTCACCTACTCCTGGCACCGGCGGGATAGCAGCGAGGGGCCCCCTGGCAGCGAGGGTGATGGCGGGGGCCAGGGCAAGCCGAGCGCCGGCAGCAGCGGTGCAGACAAGGCCAGCCCGAGCGAGAACAACGCAGGCGGGGGCAGCCCTGCAGGTGGCTCGGGTGGCAAGCCCACCGGCACATCGGGCAGCACGCGCCGCTGCGCCGGCCCCGGGCCCGGCGAGCTGGTGCAGAGCCTCAAACTCATGAGCCTCTGCCTCGGCTCCCAGCTGCACGGCGGCGCCAAGTACATTCTCGACCCGCAGGGCGGCTTGTCCTTCTCCAGCGTCAAGGTCCAGGAGAAGTCCACGTGGAAGATGTGCATCAGCTCCACAGGGAACGCGGGCCAGGCCCCAGGCGTAGGCAGCATAAAGTTCTTCTCTGACCACGTGGCAGACAGCAGCACTGAGTTAGAACGGATAAAGAGCAAGAACCTGAAAAATAACGTGCTACAGCTACCTCTGTGTGAAAAGACCATCTCTGTGAACATCCAGCGGAACCCTAAGGACGGGCTGCTGTGCGCCTCCAGCCAGGCCAGCTGCTGCCATGTCATCTGACTGCAGCCTGCTCTGGCCACTGGGCACTCTTCCTGCTCGAAGCGGTGAAGACCGGCTCGCTTCACTCTTCTCTTTGGTTTTACTCTTTAAAGTGGGCGTTAGGAGCAGTTATTTATTACCTTTTCATTTGTTCGCCTGAAGATGTGACAATGCATGGTCTTTGTGCATGCTGCTAGACACTTCTTTTCCAGCCGAGAAGTCTGTTGTGTAATTTTTACATTTATAATTTTAATGTGGATGATCAGGATTAAATTAAAATGTATATTTGGAACCTAATATAAATGGAGCACTTAGAAATTTGATGTTCTGCACTTAATCTAGAGAGAAAAAAATGCTTTTGTTTCCTTGTGAAAAATCTAAATTCCTGTCCTGACCTTCTGTGCTAACGGGGACTCCGTGCTCGGAGGCACACTCTGTGGTGTCTGAGACAGAACCAAAGCAATAACATTGTGATGCCGACAGGCCTGGAGCCTGTGAGCGCATGCGCGCCCCACCTTCCGAGGCCTGTGCGGAGCAGAGTACAGCGGGGGTATGCACTGAGAACCTTAAAACCATGATTTCAACACACCCACACCTGTTTGTCTTAAGCTATAGTGCGAAAACAAGTTTCGGCTCTTAAAGTTTAACTGAAAAAGATTTTCTTGTTTTGTACGAGGTGATATGAAGTACTTCGATTTATAAGGCGGCTTCCCCGTAGTGATAAATTACAAGCAGACAATCCTATTTTGTAATGTGATGAAGTGAACTGATGGTGTCTTAACTCTACTTATAGAGTGTATAGTCTGTCTAACAGAACAAACAGATGCTCGGTGTAAATTCCTTCCTAGAGGGCACGCCCTAGGCTTTCCTTTAAAACCATGTAGATAGAAGAAAATGTAGGGCCTAATACGGGAGCAAAGGTGCACACAGAGGTTGGCAAAGTCTAAACCCTATAAATTAAAAAACAAAAACAAAAACAAAAAAACTACTGGGATTTGATTTTTAGGAGTTTGGTAATTAGGCTGTCTCTCTTGTTTTTTCCATTCTACTATGTCCTTTAGCTTAATAAGCTATGAAAACTGGCTGGTCAAAAACACATATAAAAGACCAAAATTCACACATACAGCAAACAAAAATGCACAAAGCCTGCTTTGTTTTTTGTTGTTGTTGTTGTTTTGGTTTTTGGTTTTTGCTTTTTTTTTTTTTCTGGGAGTTTTTTTCACTTTGCCTTCCTGCCAAAACAATAATCAAAGAACTCTTGCTTTAAACTGTTCCTGTACAAAGACTACTTTGACCAGATAATCATCTTTCATGGCATTTTATCTTGTAAGACGCAGTATATTGCAGATTGCTAATTTTGGAAGGGGCCAGATGCTACTTTTTCAGGCTGTGCCCTGGGGGTCTTCAAAGCAACCCTTATCCACATTGGTGATAGGATGTGGCTGGGTGGAGTTGGGAGAGGGGGACCGTCCCACACTCAGCAGCTTTCCTTTATGGCTCTGAAGTGACAGTCACTTTGTCTGTAGAGTGGGCAGAGCACCAAAGGACTGCATTCCATTGGTCACGGTTTCTCCAAGTACACACTGACTCTGCTACTTAGGATTCATAGATTTTACTCCGAACTCTGAATTTCACAATATACTTACTAAACTAAGATGATACCTAAAATACTTATTTTGCTTTCTAGACCTAGGCTAGATATGTTTTAAGCTACAGCTCTAGTTCATTGTGATATTTATAATTGAAAGCTACCAGAAAAGATGTGTGGGTGAAGCCATAGAACATATTTGCTTGAAACTCTTGAGCAGGGATCTTATAAAGGGCCAGAAATAAGATGTGTGGTTCACATAGATAGTGAGCGTAACATCTGTATTAAACGTAGGAGAGAAGTTTATAAAGGGCATTGGCAATAAACTCTTTGTTGCAGCTGTTTTCCAAGTAATGTAAATACTTCTTCCTGTGATTATGTATAGCCTTGGAATGGCACCTTTTAACTAACCCGTATGTGTTTGGTTTTCAATGTTTTTTTTATATTCAGATGTATATATGGTGCTCACTTTAGGATCAGCAGTGTTGACCGTTTATGCTGCATAGCTGTATTATAGCCTTATTAGTTGTGTGTGGTTGGTTGACCCTCTGGGTATACAGATGTTAGTCTGAGTGGCGTCTTACTCATTTGTTCATAAGTGAATGATTGTGCATGTGTTGTATGTCATAGTATGTCGTCACATAAAAGGGAGGGAGCAAATAACCATTACATTAAGATAATATTGGACCAAACTATTTACTAGCTCTAAACAGTTTCTTGTACCCCTTAACCTGTCTTCAGAAATTGCATAGAGTTATAGTAGTGTGTAAATTAAATATTGTGGAAAAACAATTAGTCTTGTATTTTTCTGTATGTGTGTGTACATATATTATATATATATACACATATATATATATATACATATATATATAAAATTATGTACTTCCGGCAATTCTATCTGTATTTAAAGATGTGACAATCTTGACACCGATTTTAAGAATAGCTGTGAGACTGAATCAAAGTAAAGATATCCCTACCAAGTAAGAATTGATGTGTGTTAAGAGGGTACAGAATTATCAGCTGATTTGGTCAGTCGCTTCCACTGCTGGTTGATTTTCCTCATTGTGTAAACATTGACAGGTATGTGACAAATGGGAAAAAAAAAATCCAAATAATAAAGTGGCATATTGGTGTTCAGCAATATAAACCGCGTCCCATGTTTCTGTTTCTTCTGAATGTAGCCTTGTACAGACCCTGCCTGGGTGACTCACAACTTTGCATGTGCCATGCACCTGCGCTGCCAGGTGTAACTGGAAAGATATCATTGTGACTGTCCCTGCCTTGAACTCGACCACAAGTCTCAGGTGGCCCCAGCCCCATTAATTGTACTTTATTTCCCCGACTCATTGCTTCCCTCACTTGGCTTGTCACCATGCTCCCAGATAATGGAATAAACTGAAGCCATTAGAACTGCCACAGTCTCCCTCTTCACCCGCCCACCTTCATCTGAGTCCTCATCACCTGCCCTTGCTCCTCGTTGTGTGATCCCAAGGTCAGTTCCCTTACTCACATCTTGAGGCTTTATGGGGATGAGTGAGGCAGCCACAAGGACTACTCGTTCTCTTCTTTCTTGCACCATCAATCTTCGCTTCACTGCTAGGTCATTCCTAACAGCAAGTAAAACAAACATGACTTTATTCCCCTACCTTAAAGAGATGTCTTTATTGTTCTTGCTCATCTTTGCTCTTTGAACCCTTCCAATCAGGCTCTTGATGCTGTCACCCCACTATAACTGCTTTGCTCAAGGTCAGCAGTGACCTCCATGTGCTAAAAACCAGTGGTCAGTTTTTAAAACCAGCTTTGAGATGTAATCCACATAGCACACAATTCACCAGTTGTACTATTCAATGCTTTTCACTGTATTCTCAGTTGTGTAACCATTACTGGAAAGCCAAAAAGAAATCTGTTTGCACTTCCTCCCTTTCAGCTCCCCACCACAACCTTAGCCCCTGGTGGTCACCAGGGGTCACCTGGTGACCTGGTTAGGTCACCACTAACCACAGTAGTCAGCTTCTCACCCATGGTAGCGTTTGATGAGTTGGTCACCCTTCTTCATAAACGTCCTGTTGTTCTGGACCCCACTTCCACCTCGCTGTTCTTCATCCCACTGGCTCTTCTCCCAACCTCTGAACTTGGAGTACCCCAGGCTTCATATCTGGATCGTTCTCTGCACTTTTTGTTGGTCATCCCATTCAGTCTAAAGTTTACATGCAGATAGAACCAAAAAATATGTAGTCTACTTTCTAGGAACATCTGATTCCAACAACCTATTTGACTTACTGATATGATGTATCTAATAAGCACCTAAGTTTTTATATGCTCAAAACTTAAACCTTCCCTTCAAATCCTTACCTTCTTAAAGCTTCCCTTCTCATCAGTAGTGGTTCTAAACCTTTTGCACAAGTCAAGAACCTGGGTATCCTTCCCTCTATCATTCCAATATCCAAGCCATCAGCAAATCTTATGCACCATTCAAAAAAGGACCTGTTCTTACTGCCTTCCCTGCTAACACTCTAGTCCATGATGCCATCATCACAATTGGACAACTAAATGCCTCCTGGATGGTCTTGCCGGTTTTGCCCTTGCCTTTTTCTTATCTGTTCTCTGTACAGCAGGTTGAGTGATCCTTTTAAAAGCTAGAGCATGCCATGTTTCCATGAAAGGTGTTTTCCAGATATTTGAGGATTTTCCACATAAGTTTCTGTTACTTATTTCTAGTGCAGGTCTGATTTGTCCAGAAATCATGCTTTGTATAATTGAAATCTTAAAACTTACCAAAACTCTTCTTATGGCTCAGCTAATGGCCTTTTTGGTGAATGTTTTTGTGAGTGCTGCAAAAGTGCAGTTGTTGGTAAAGTGTTCTACACGTCAGTCCCAGTTGCTTATTAATGTCAGTCAAGTCTTCTGTATCCTCACTGATTTTCTGTCTCGTATCAGTTAGTGAGAGAGGAGTATTGAAATCTAGAATTGTGGGTTGGCCTATTTCTCCTTTTAGTTTTATCAGCTTTACTTCATGAAATTTGAAGGTTTGTTGTTAGACACATACACATTTAAGATTGTTAAGTCCTCCTGATGGACTGACCTTTTTCATCATATTCAAATGTTCCTCTTTATCACTGGTAAACGATTCTTTGTCATAAACTCTACTTTGTGTGATATAGCCACTCTAGCTTTCTTTGATTGATGGGAGTATTTCTTTTTCCATCCTAACTTTTAACCTATCTGTGTCTTTATATTTAAGGTAGAGTTGTTTTGTTTTGGGGTGTTTTGTTTCCTTTTTATGGACAGCGTATAGTGGGGTCTTGCTTTTTTTTTTTTTCTAACCTGCAAATCTTTGCCTTTTATTTGCAGTATTTTAGGTCAAGTACATTTAGTGTAATTATCAACATGGCTGAATTTAAATCTACGATCTTTCTGGTTTTCTATTTGTCTCATGTTTCTTGTTTTCCCCTCTTTACTATGTTCTTTTTGTTTAACTGGGCACTTTTTATTGGCTTACTGGTTGTTCATCTTTAATTTTTTAGTGGTTGCTATAGGGATGGTTTTATATATATATTTATAGCACATTGTATTTATTTATGTACTATACATAATATATAGGTAAGTAATATATATATAAAACTGCAATCTACCTCATGTAGAATGTAAGAACCTTACAACTGTATTTCCACTTTCCTCTTTGTGCTATTGGAGTGCATTTTATTTTTATATATGCATAAATATTTTTAAATTATTTTCTTTCTAAGAGATAAAACAGAAGGGGGAAAAGTCTCTTTTACCCACATCTTACCATCTCCAGCATTCTTCACTTCTCTGTGTAGATCCACATTTTGGTATTTTCCTTCTGTCTTTAGAATTTTAAATTTTCATACAGTGCAGGTCTGCTGGCAATATATTCTATCTGCTTTTGTTTGTCTAAAAAAGTATTTTTACTTAATTCATGAAGGAAATTTGCATTGGTTATAGACTTCTAGGTTGATGTTTATTGCAATGCCGGACAACACATTTTACATTGTTGAGTGCTAGACTTTTCTATTCATGTAAAAAGTGTTGGTTTTCATTTTTGCATATAGTTTCTTGGAAGCAGGGAGGTCCTTTGGAGTTCTGCTTTTAGAGTGTTTTAGGACAGATCCAGAGCTGTCTCTAGGGCTAATTTGACCCACACTGATACAATACGTCCTAAGCACTCCAATGAAGTGACATGTCACTCCACTGGAGGACACATCAGACTTCAGGATGCACCTTGCCTTGCTGTCCCCCACATCTGCCCACAGGGCTCTGGGAAGGGATAGATGAGAAAGGGAAATGGGACTTGAGGCCTCCTTGAGCTAAGGGGACCCAAGCACCTTGTTGACTGACAGCACATCATGTTTCTGAGGACCCCTGACTCCAGAACTGAGCACCTACTAGACTCCCCACTCCAAGCAGGGTGTGACACGGGTTGAGAAGTTAGGAGGAGAAAAAAACTGAATCTTGGTCCTTGTGTGTTCATAATGCCCTTGAATCACAGATGAGGATCCAAATTCATCCTAGATAAAGATCAGAGATGACATGTGACAGGGCACTGCTGGGAGAGTCCAGAGAGTTCCAAGGAGGGTGAGTCCGGGGAGGGAGTCAGTGTCAACCGCCGGGGATGGAGAGCTGAAGAGCTGGGCAGATGCAAATCACTGGGCCCTGTAGGTGCCAGGAGCCAGCAGTGGACTTTGCTAAGGAGAGTCCACTTTGCTTCTTGGCTCCTTCATCCTTTCACCAGGATGCTAATCTTTCCAGACTGGAGGACTGAAAGAACTGGGAGTTGGAGGGCACAGCTGGAAGGAGTGGACTGAGCAGAAGGCATGCATGAAGGGCAAGCAAGACGGTTCAGTGCCCGTTGTGTGCGGCCCCAGGCTTGAAGGGCCCCCTCGATTTAATGCTCTGCTCCTAGTTTGTCATCTTGAAATTCTTAAAACTTTCAAGCAAGGGTACCACATTTTCATTTTGCACTGGGGCCCCTTGGGTTCTGCCCCTGGCAGAGAGATTCCTTGCAGATCTGTATTCCACAAGTGTGGAAGATCATCTCAACCTGGAGAAGGGGGGACTCTGGCAAGAGCACAGACCGTGAGGAAGCAGCAAAGGCCAGAGACAGGAACCCAGGCCACCTCCAGTGTGGGGGTAAGAGAGAGCATCGAGGAGGCAGGAAGCAGAGACCACTGACTGTGAGGCCAGCAGGTGAGCCTGAGAACTTCTTGCTGAGGCCGAGTGGTCTGTGGATCAGCTCTGAGCACCAGAGGCTCCCCTGAGCTTGTGGAGAATGAGATGGAAGCAGGTTCTTGGAGAGCTCTCTGAGAAGAGTCTGGAGCGAGGCAGAAGTGGTAAAGTGAGAGTGCGGTTGTTGCTTTGATCCGTCCCCAATGAAGGACGGGCAGGCATTGCCCCTTCCTCACCATGAGGGCCCTGAGGCTCCGAGAGATAAGGGCCTGCCTAGGGATCTGGTCCCAGAACTTGCCCACCTGGATGGCGAGAGGTGAGATCCCCTCGACATTACCTGTGACCTTCTAATACCAGCCAGCCGGGCAAAGCAGAATTAAGCCTTGACCTGTACGGTTCCACTTTCAACCACACTGGAGCTCGTACCAGACCTGTGTATATGCATCTTGTTACCTTTCTAATGCCTGAAATTTCCAGATTTGGAGATATAGCTGGATTGTGGACCTGTAGGTGGGACCAGATTGGGCAGCTTATCACACACCCTGTGAGGCGAGATCATTTAGAGTCAAGGCTGAAAGCTGATCTCGAGACATTTCCCCAGGAATTTCAGCCAGCTGCTGCTTCCCTGGGCTGGATGGCTAATCCCTGGGGCCCGCCACCTGGGAGGAAGTGTCTCTCGGTCCCCAAGATGCCCGGGGTCTGTTAGGAAACCGGACCTTCGGTGTGTTCATGTAGAAAGCACAGCGACGACCTGGCCTGATGGACACGCAGGTTAGGGGGAAGCCTGCCTCATCGGTGGGTTGGTTCTAGTGGTTGATGCAAACACCAACCTGCATCCTCCCTTCATGAGTGGCCCAGAGGTGCGGTGCTGCAGAATGGCTTCCAGCGGCTCTGCAGGGCCCAGGGCCGGTGGGGGGCCGGGGGTGGGGGTGGGCAATGAGGAACCACAACCCACCCCACCGCCCCACTTGTGGTCGTTCCTGCCACGCTCCAGGTCTCCCCGGCTGTACCAGGCTGCCTGCACCCGCGATGGACAAAGCCTGGGGGTCCCGTTTTCAGCCTTGCCTCAGCCTCTGCCAGAGGGGAGACATAATGGGTTTTCCTTTTTCGAGCCAGACAGCTGTGTAAAAGGGAGGCATGTCCCTGTGTCTACACTGAAGCTGCCTTCTGGTTAATTATTCAGCACTCTGCCATGATTTCCCTGGTGCTGAACAGCTCTGTAAAGTGAGGATTCGGCCTCAAGGCTGGTTGTGCCTGCCTGGGCCTGTCGGAGTCTGGGGACAGCCGTGGGGTTCTGCTCCCCATGAGGGGCAGCAGACCTAGACTAAACCTGGTTCTGCCCCCTGCGTCGTCCTTCCTGGGCCTTGGAATGCTCGGGGTTAGGGAGAGAGGACAGCGAGGGGGGAATGGGCCATGTGCTCTGGCCACTTCGTGCCCTGTGTCCCCCTTTCCCAGTCTAGAGAGGAGGCCAGGATGCCTGCGGGCCCTGTGTCATTGGCGTGATCCATGCCACACACAGGGCATGAGGCCGCCATCCCTCTTGGACTTGTTTACTCATCACTTGAAGCCCATATACCCGTCAACAAGGAGATCAGCACCCCCTTCTTCCCCTGACCGGCCCAAATGTCCCAAGGGCCTGTAGCAGGCCAGGCACATGGGGGTCCCCACAGCTGGCACCCCGGGAGTTGGGAGGCCTCTGGACCACCTCCTATTCAGGTCCGGGGGCCCCGGGTGGTGGGTGGGGAAGTTCCCCACATGGCACCATGCAGACAAGGAACGGGGGAAGGAAGCTGGCTACTTCTAGGGAGAAACTGGAAAGGCCTCTGTCCCCGCCGTGGTTCTCAAACCTCAGTGTGAGTGGCGTTGACTGTGGGCATCTTCAGAGATGTGACTCTGGGGCCAACCTGTTCATATTCTCGTCCTCAGGCCCAGGGGGCAGGGAGCAGGGCACCTGCTTGAACAACGTCCAGGGGCTGCGTTCGTGGGGTGGGTGGAGGGGACAGAAACATCCTCTGAGCAACCTAAGCCAGTCCCACTGCCACAGGGCCCCAGTCCTTGCCTCGCTGCCCATCCAGGGTGGGCCTGGGTGGGGCCCCCTGGCTGGCTTGCCAGTGTCCCACCGCCTTCCGGGTGCCCACTTCTGCATGGATGGGAAGACCATCAATGGGCCTTCAACGGGATCAGAAAAATTGTCTTCCTTCCCCTGAAAAGGCTGTGGTCCCTCTTGTGACTGGGACGAATAGGTGGTCCCAAGCTGAAGGATACAGCTGCCCTGGCTCGGGGGCCCCGTCTTTCCTCCAGGCTCTGGTGGCCTCCTGGAGGCGCTGGGGGCTCCAGGCTCATGCCCCCCACTCTTCAAGCCCCCGTTGGGGGAGCAGGGGGTACAGGGAGCCAAGCCTGGCCTGCTTCTTCAGATTTGGCCTTGTTGCCTGCTGTTGGCCAAGGGTTGGGGCCAGGTACTGTCCTCACAGGGTCGTGAGATTCTTGGAGTAACTCAGCTGGAGGATCCCAGGCCTTCTTCCTTCTGTGACTAGTTTCCTGGGGGAGAAAGCGTAGGAACTGCTGAGGAGAGCGCGGGAGGCGGCGGACAGCTCGGTGCCGGCTGTGGTAGGATCCTGGCAGTTGTGGGCCCACGAGCAGTGTGGAGAGTGGCCGCACTGCTAGGGGAACCCTGTGTGCCTCAGCTTCCTCATCTATAAAAGAGAACAATATAAGGAAACCGAGGCCCGCGTGGGTTGTCAGGGAGGGCAGTGGGCTCCTGGCTTCCAGCTTCATCGTAGGGCTGGGTATCCCTGGGTATCCTGGCTTCTGGTTTCCTCCCCTAAGCCACCAATATAAAGAGTTGTCCTCAAGTCTGAGCGTCTGAGCTGCTACTGAGGAGTGGGGCAGTGCGGCCCTCAAGAGGGGCAGGAAGGTCCACACTGTCTGACCCCCTCTCCCCAAGGCAGCCAGGGGCTGGACTCGGCCAGCAGAAGCCCAGGCCTCATCAGAGGGACACTCCAGGGTCTCTGTGGCACCTGTGTGGCGTGTGACAGCCCGGCTGTCTGCTGGGGTATCCACAGATGTCCCACCGGGGGTGTGAGGGGAGTTGGGCTGAGGTGTGAACCAGGCCATGGCCAAACCGTACCAGGATCAAGGCCCACCGACAATCTATGGGCTTAGGGACAATCAGCATCCCAGGGCCTCAGCAAGGTGAGTGGGGTGGATGGTGGGGAGCATCGGCCATGGGGAGAGACCGCTGGGTGCCTTCCCCAGTGGGGTGTGCAGAGCCTCCTAGCGAGTTGGGGCAGCAGTCCCTGGCCCTTTCCAGCCCAGCGGGGGCCGTGGTCCCCTTGGGGCCGAAGTGTTTTTTCGCTGTCCTCCGGGAAAGCCAGGGCCGACTGGGCCTGGGGTCCCAACACTCGGGTTCCACCTCCTCTGGCTGACCACAGTGTGTGCAACCCCTCTGCCCGCCCCTGAGAAACCCAGGGCTGGATTCCTGAGGTTCCTGCTTGTCCGAGCCTGATCCACCTGTGGGGAGCTGCTGCTGGGGCCCGCGTTGTTGCTGCTCCCTCGTGGGACGGCCAGGCTGGGGCTGGCGACCCGGAGTCCACATGTGTCAAGGCAGGCGGGGGCCTCCTCTCATGCCCGCTCTGGGGGCCGGGTGGGCTGCAGACGTGGGAGCAGGGTGCTCGCTCGCTGCCGTCGTCAGGGACACTGTGAGAACTGGGGAACAGAGCAGGGAGGGCCGGGGCAGTGGGCATGAAGTGGGGCAGGGCTGTGGCTTGGCTCTGTAGGCGGGGGTGAGGCCAGAAACAAGAGAACAAATCAGCGGGCAGAAAAGTGGAGGGAGAAGAAGCGCAGGGCGCAGGCTGTGGCAAGCAGTGCTGGGTGGGGACAGGGCAGCATGGTCCTCCATGTCCCTCTCCACTCAGGAGGATAAGGGACCCCAGAAAGTGGAGCAGTGAAAGGTCCTGGCATCTCCCATGCCTGCTCCTGAGTACCCTCCGTAAGCTGGAAGGCATGGAGCAGCTCTGGGGCCAGCAGACCTACACGGCACCCCCTACCCCCCACCTCCCTTTGACACAACCTGGCTGATCCCACGTCTAGCCTCCGTGTCCCTGTGGCCCCGGTGGAGGTGAGTCCTGTGCGCCCTGGCTTACCCCAGGGGCACCGTTTGCCCCCAACAGGGCAGGCTGCGCCCTGGTTAAGCGCTGCGCTTCTGCCGGTGGTACCGAGGAAGGGCACAGGGAGGTTCCTGGGAGAGACCGCCTCCAGTGCAGGGACCCCCGGCTCTGCACGGGCACCTCACATGGTGAGGAGGGCCAGCCCGGAGAGCGGCCACCTGCAGCTGGGAGCCCAGGGGCAGGGAGTTAACTCCTGTTCATGGTCAGGACCTGTGGGAGACCAAGAGCTGGTCCAAGGACCCCATCGACACCTGCCCCTTCCGCAGCAAACACAGCACTCGGGCTGGACTGTGGGGAAGCTCCTGGGGACTCCGCTTACTACCACAGCGGTGGCGGCCATTCACCAGGGATTCAGAACCCGAGCATGTTCCAGAAAGTCTTCATCAAGCCTGGAACCACCACTGGATAGCTGGGCCCTGGAGTGCCTTAGACCAAGCAGCATTTGGGTAGAGCCGACTCAGAGAAGTCCGTGCTGACTCGGCAGTCTGGCAGGACCAACCTGACCACACTGAGGGGCAGACGGGGGCATTGGGCCTTCCAACCAACTGCTGAACGGGCCCACTGAGGCCATCTCCACTCTGAGGTGAAGGAGAGAAACAAGGTGCGGGGCCCCTGAGGAAGACAGGTCTAGAAGCTAGAAGGTCCTCAGCCCCTTTCTCCAGCTGTTCTTTCCCTGGTGGAAGGAAAGGCCCATGGGTCTGTGGTACCCCGTTGTGAGGAACATGGGCCCAGGCACAGAGGGTCCGACTGCTGCACGAGGCTGAGCCCGAGAGCTGGCAGGGAAAGGGAGCCAGGCTCTGCCCTCCTGGGTGGTCCTTGTGGTCAGAGGAGGTAAGACACAACCAGGGGAGCAGCCTGAGCTTCAGGGTTACCGTCTTTGTGCCCGTGAAAGAGGTGTGTGCTGCACTCTGGGCACAGGCAGGGGGCGGATGGCACCCCTGGGCAGAAGCTCTCTTCTGTGGGGGTGAGCCCACACCAGGGTGCCGGGGGCCACGGGCATGAAAGCAGCCCCAGGGGCCCTTGCATTCCCACGAGGGGACGGGCTCCAGGGGTAGCGGAACCTCCCGAGAACTGGTTGGGCCTGGCCACAGGCTTTGGAAGTGGCACACAGGTGCCCAGCCTCAAGCAGAGCCCTACTCTCAGCTCGGAGCTCTAACAACCTGACTAGGGCTCGTTTCAGAAGGAGGGCCTTTTCAGTCCACGTGCGGTAAGCAGGAGTCAGAGAGGTACGTGTCGCCTTTAATAGCTCAGTTACTATGGTTTTTGTTGAGAAAGGGTCTGTTCACATACTGCAAAGGAGAACCAGGCAAGAGGTATCTGGAGCTGTCCAGGTGCTGGAAACACTGGCTCGCCCCTGTCCCTCTGCACAGAGGCCCCGCAGGAAGCCCCCGCACTTGGCCTGCCGGTGGCCCGCTGGTGGTGCGGTGGGCACCACACCTGACCTGCCGTCCAGCCCCCAGGGCTGACCACTGCTGTGAGGGGCACACAGGGAGCGGTGGTCCACTGCAAGCCAGGCTCTGGGCCTCGGTCGTGCTGCTGCAGGGGCATGGGGGCCCTTGGCAGGGACAGGAAGGAAGGGGCAGGCTGGGCGGGGGACTGGGAGGGGTTGGGTCTCAGCTCCCCTCTCCATGGCCCACACCGGGACACCGCAGAGGGGAGGAGGGGTCTGCTGCTACTTGTGGCCACGCCCTGGGTCTGGGTTCAGGGGCGGCCATGTTGCTCCAGGTGCCCCTCTGCCCTCGCTCGGGCGGCCCGGGTGGGTGCTCAGGCCTCCTCCTCTTTATTTCCTTCCCTTGAGTCCTCCTTCAGGTTCTGGGCCATGAGCTTCATTTGCTGTTGAGAGAACACAGAACACGGGGTGAGCCATGCCAGCTTGGTGGCCCCCGGAAGGGGGGGGACACAGGCTCCCGCCCCCGCTGTGAGAGGCCCTGGGTGGTGGTGTCCCTTGAGCTCCATCACAGCACACTCTGTTGCCCGAGAAGCCAGTAAGTGGGGGCACTCTGACACTGCCCACGGTCTCCCCAGAGTGCAGAGCCCCCACTTCTGACCCCGAGGAGATGGAAGCCTGCAGGCGTAGGCTGGGAACATCGTGTTGTGTGAACCTCCTAGCCCAGTAGGGAATCTAATGAGGCAGAAATGAGAAGCAGCAGCCGGAATCTCCTCCTCCCTGGATCCCCAGGGCCAGGGGAAGGGAAAGAGGGGAGCAGGGGCCTGGAGCACTGACTTGGGGCCAAGTCCTTGCTCTGTGCCTGTAAACTTGGTGACCCTGGCAATTGGACTTCTCTGAACCTTTGTTTCCACATCTGCATGTGAGCAGCCACGGTGCATGTTTGCAAGATGGACACGGGGGTCACTGAACGTGAAGTCCCTGGCCCGGAGCAGATACACCAAAACAACAGACATTTTCACCAGACCTCTGACCCTAGGGCCACAGGACCATTCTGAGCCATTGAGCCATCCAGAGCCATCAGGGCCATCCTATGAAATCTCCCAGAGAGCCAGGCCGAGACGGAGGTGCAGCCTGCCAGGCTCGCAGGGAGGTGTCAGAAGGAGCCCACAGCCAAGGCAGCTGGGGGCGAGGAGGTCCTGCTGCTCCCAGTCCTGGGGCGCCCCCTGCCCGTCCCCGAGGCCCCCATAGCTCCCAGCCCCCTCTGTCCCATGGGTGCTGGAAAACATGACTATAGCTCTGCCCTGTTTGTTGAAAAAATGAATAACTCCTTTGGAATTTGGCTTAAAATACACACACTGATTTTTGATAACAGTTATTTACTTCTGGGAAAGACATAGCTCTGAGCACAAGCACTGCCGCTGCTTCAGGTAGCTGGGAGTCCTTCTTGGGGGCCCCCAGCACCACCCAGGGCTGGACACAGTGACATGCTTTCTCTGTTTCAGGGAGAGGAGTCCCATTCATACTCTGGAATCAAATGCTCTGCCTCCCGATTCAACCCCATTTTGCCCAGTGAGAATCCTTTAGATCTGTAGTACCTCGGGGGACCCTGCAGGGTGCAAGCTGTTCTCCCATTCTGTGTGTGGCTATGGCTAGGAGGCCCCCTGCCAACAGGCGAAGGACCACAGAGCTGTCCTCAGATCTCCGAGGAGGGGGCATCCTGCTCCATAGTGGCCAGGAGGAGGGCTCTGCCTGACGTGCCCTCTCCCCTGGATGACCCAGGCCAAGGTAGGAGCTTCACTCAGGACCGGGGAGGGATTTAGAACCCACCACCCCATCTGTGGCACCTGCTCTGCTCAGGGTGGCTCCTGAGCACAGGGGATATATGGAAGGTCACGGGCTATCCACCCTGAGCTGCGCTACTGGGAGCAAAGGCAGGAACGCTGGCCAGGGACCCCACCATCCTGTCAAGCCCCAGCCCAGGCAGCAGGAGTACCTGTCTCTACTAGTGCAGTGACCGGCCCCTCCCTCTGCTGGGTTTGGCCAAGACTGCCCACAGCCCTTCCCCTCGGTGGTGGGTCCCTCAGGGCCTGATCTGCCTTGTGGAGCGTCCTGACCCCCACAGGAAACATGAACCATGGTGGACGGGAAGACTTGTGCTCCCCAGGCCTTTGCCAGTGTAGGGCTCAGCATCCTGGCTGCGAGGGGGGCAGAGGCTTGGCTTGTCTCCCTGTATCTCCTGTCCTCCATGCCGGACATGGTAGCCAGTGGCCGAAGCAGAACTTCAGACCCATGGCTCAAGCCCAGAGAAACATCGCAGCAGATTAGAAAAAAGAAGCTGCAGCAGCCTGCTTGCCACAGAATGAGACCTAAACTGGTTTTGAGGTCGGTGAGTGACAGCCAGCCCTGTCCTGTGCAAACGGGCAGGCCTCCGCCATTCCTCCACTGCGCCTTGAGACAGGTTCTCTCAGGTAAGCCAGCTGCTGTCCATTACTCCTCTATCTGCTGTCATGAACTTGGAAAAGAACCCTAACCCCACCCTCCTGGTGCAGAGGAGGCAAGAGGCTGAGCTCCAGTCCACTCTGCTTCCCACATCTTCCCCTACTGGGGAAGACCGTGAGCATTCGCAGAATGAACTCCAGAAACACGGATTTTCTAATCTGGAAGAACCTTGATAATCATTCAGTCCTGTGGCCACTTAAGAGTCTGGAACGCCTCTTAAATGCATACTCACTGGACCCTCCCTGAGGCACGGCTAACTCCCCTGTCTGTAGTGGGGTCCAAGGTCTCTGAATTTTAACAAGCCCTCGAAATTTCTCCCAACTTGGGAGACTCTGATTTGTTGCCTGCCATCTCTCACAGATCAGTAAACTGGAGTGGAGGGGGATGAGCAGGTCCCTTCCAGGCCACCCTGTGGGCTCGGGCCAGGAGGCACAGAGCAGCCCTCTGGCACCAGGCTGCCTCCTGCCGCCCAGCTCTTTGGCTGCCTCTGCTCTTTAGCAGCCCTGCCTATAGGGGGATGCGGTGGGAGGGAGCAACATTATCCCCTAAACAAACAAACCAACCTGGCTTCTTTAGGGATTCTTGAAGTCTTATTAAAAATATAAGAAAGATAATAGCACTAACTTCTTCCCTACAAAAAATATCAGAATGAAGAGAATGAAATCTTCCCCAATCATGACTCTTTAAAACACTCATGCTCCAAATAATTCTTTAAAAAGCCCAGACTGACTTCTTGCATCATTATTAGTAATGATTATCAGAGGAACCTAATCACGAAGTGTGTTGTTCAAATGCACGGCTTAACAGAAGAAAGGACGTAATTGGATCCATTTTTCCCTGTGGAGAAGCACAGAAGTGCTTCCTGAGCCCTGCAGTGCTTTGTACAGACCTGGGACGGCCCCTTCCCCCTCCTGGGCTGGTAGCAGGGACTCTCTCTGGCTGACCCCGCAGTCAGCTCCGGGATCTTTCTATTCACAGCGCTCAGGAAATCACAACCAATGGATTACATTATTGCCCAATAGGAAATCTGTTAGCAGCTATTCCATTACCCCTTCCCCTCAAGAGCAACAACCACCCACAGAAAGACTCTATTTGGGCAGCTCCTGGCTGAAGGACAGAGAGAGCCTGTGCATTCATCTCTTCCTGTTTACTAGAAGCTTCACTGGCCAGGAGCTGGCTCTGTACAGAGCTCAGAGGCTGCCATGCGGGCTGGCTGCTGGCCTCATGGGCTCAGACAGGCACTGCGATCCCGGGCCAGTTCAGTCCGGCAACGGCACCTGCGGCACCCAGTTCCCCCGAATCTTGCCTGTGGCCTCTCATGTGGAGGCCTTGTGCCATGGCTGAGAGCACGGCCCCCTCCCCACCTCCATGCTGATGTAACTGGCTCCCCAGGGCGAGTCTATCAAGAAGGTGAAGGCGGGGTGGAAGGAAGCCACTCCAGCTCTAGGGAGCAGGAAGGAGCAGGCCTGGAAGCCTCCCTCGGGCACAGCCCTGTCCATGCATCCCTCATTAGTACAAGCGAGGTCTTCTCTGTGTCATTCACTGATGAGGCTGAGGCTAAGCAACTTGTCTGAAGTCCTGTAGCTTGAATCAGGGCAAAAATAAGCAAGGGTCTGGCTGTTCAGGTGAAAAAGAAAGTAAAGAATGGGACATTTCACACACAAAAAAATTTTTTTTAAGTTATCTCTACACCCAGCATGGGGCTCAAACTCACAACCCCAGTGATCAAGAGTTGTGTGTTCTTCTGACTGACCCAGCCAGGTGCCTCAAGACTCTTTTTATTTGTTATATCTAGAGGAAAGCTTACCTCAAACAAGCAGGATTTTGGACATACTCTAATACTATGATGAAACACTCTAGCTCTGCCCTGGGCCTGGCAAGGCCTTTAGGCTGTGACAAGCCCCACCGTAGTGGGGGAAGGGCAGGAGGGGCAGGGGCAATGGTCCTTTAGGCTGTCCTGTGGGCATTGCCTATGCCACCTCTCCCTCTGGGGGTGGCCTGGTTCCTCAGTATTTGACAAAACGTACAAAACGTGAGGTCTGCTGACCATTAGACATGCCGGCGTTCTAAGTCCCATGTCCTCACCCCTGCCAGCTGCTCTCCGAGTCACCCCATCTCAGGGGCGACAACCACCTGGTTGCTCAGATCAGAACTGGAGCCCTTATGGTGGGTGCCTCTGTGCACCTCCTCTGTCTTCGGTCCTCCATGGGGCCCTGCTCACCCCGCCTGCCCAGCACACCCCCTGCTCCCAGTGCCGGCCTCCCACTCCTCAACGTCGTCATCCAAACACAGCCCAAGCCAGGTTTTAAAACAGGGGACAAGAACATGCAATCACAGAGGCTTCCCAGAGGTTCTGGACTCAACCCCAGGTCGCTCAGCCCAGAAGGGCTGCCTGTCACCTTCACCCTCCGCCGTGATTCCTGTGCTCCACACACACCATCTGCTTTTGTCAATGTTTATGTGAGGGTTTTTCCTGCTTTGATATTCTATCCCACACAGTGTGGACTCTCTGGAGAGGGGGCATGGCTCTGTCCCCACAGCCCACGACACAGCACTGCGAGCTAGAGCCTGTACTCCGCCAATACGGGTGGAAGGGGGACCACAGCCTGGAGCTCCGGGGCAGCCGGCATGACCACTGTTCAGCCCAGAGCTCGGCATGACTGCAGTGAACTGGGGAGTCTTCCTTTCTCGCGGGTATGTAGAGGAGACACACTCATATTCTTGAAGGCAACATCACTATCTGGATCACAGGTCTGTCGAGCACATGTATGGCGTCCCAAAAGGCACACTGCAGTGTGAGCTTTATGTCAGAAGGCCCAGGAGGTCGTTCAGAGGCCAGTTACCTGCCCTGGTAGCAATGCAGGTCTGGGCCCCTTAGGCCTATGGCTCATTGGGAACAGGAACTTTGGTTCCCCCAAGCCCTCAGGTGTGGTTCTGGCTCAGGGGGTCTGCAATGACAGCCGGGGAGGTGGAGGGAGGAGCAGAGGCAAGGGCCACCAGGAAGGCTGCCGGATGACCAGCTTGATCCCAGCTGGAAACGAAAACCCTCCAAGATAAAAACCCAGCTCTAAAGAGGCTTCAGGACCTGGTGGCCCAGCCCAGCTCACCCAAAGGGTGACATTCCAGAGCCCACAAGTTCATTAATTGCACAGGCTGACCCTGGGGAGTATAAGTCAGTTTAACATTAAAAAAATTTTAATGTTTTAACTCTTTTAAAAATTTAAAAATTTTAAAATTATCGTTTGGGTCCTGCTTTCTCTGTGTAATTGGGATTCAGGGCTAAATTTCCAAAAGCAGAAGTTAAAGGCTCTTGGAAGGAAAACTCTATAGATAGCCTGAGAATGCAAACTATTTTCTATAGAGTGTGAGGGGCCTGCAGAAGCCTAAGGCCTGCTTCCCAGCCATCCCCAGGTATGCACTAATTTGGATGCTTCTGGAATCAGAGAGCCAAGTACATCCGATTAGCCACAGCCGTCTCTGAAACCTAGGCTGCTAAAATTATGTGTCTGCTAAAGCTATGGAGTTCTATAGGTGGCTACAAGCTGCTGAATGTACACAAAAATGACAAAGTGAAATCGATGAGAGACCAGCCTACCTCGCTGGGTTTGGGAAGTGCAGAAGGCCCTCATCTGGGCTGCTCATGGCCTCTGTCCTTCCACAGTCATTCTTGGCAACTTACTCCCTGCCTGCCCATTTCCTGCACTTCTAATTGTGTTGTATATCCAAACTCTTTTTGCCTCCTGCTTTATTGATTTCACTTTCAATGTCTGTTTCATTCTATTGTTTTTGTGTAACTTAGTGACCAACAATTACATCACAATACATACCAGACACTCTTCTAAATGCTATCTATTTACTCATTTGCTCCTCAGAACCACTCTATGAGAAACATTACATTGTCATCATGTTCAAGAGGGAATCGAGGCCCAGGGAGGCTGAGAATCCTGCCCAAGGTCACACAGCCTGCCCAAGGTCACACGGCGCCCAGGAGGTTTGAGCCCAGCCTGCTGCTGCATCTCTGGTTTCACGCTGTTATAATGTCACGCCTAGCCCCCTGCACTGGGAGACTCAGGGTCAGCTGGCTCTCACTTCCATCTCGGGAGGGTTTGCTGAGATCTTTCTGATTCTTGGTAAGGTCTCAATTTTTTTCCCATCCCACCTGGCTGGGAGTCTCTGCTTCTGCTAAGTCTCTAAACCACCGGAGTCTGGCTCTAGAACCCACCACGTTAACCCCTCCTCTGACCTGTAAGCACAAATTCAAGCAAGGTTTAAAAAGTTGCTTACAACGCCAGGAAAGAAGTTTTAAGAGTTAAATTTTTTAAGAAGGCAGACATCCTTGGCTTTTGTTGTTGTTGTTGTTTCTTTCATTTATTTATTTATTTATTTAGGCTTTTTTTTTTTCCTCTTTTTTTTTAAACGGAAAGGCCTCTGAAGGGCACATGAGCCAGCGAATGTGGGAAATGCTGTGGGAATGTTAGTTGGCAAAATCACAAGTGCTCCAACAGCTCCAACATGGAAGAAGGCTAGTGATGGGTGAACCGCTAAGGAGAGGCCCTCCAAGAAGGAAAATGGAAAGAACCAGGACGTAAATGTGGCAACAAAGTGCAGTTCACCAAGCACAGAAAGGGGAGTACAGACAGTCATACATTATTCAGGAACAACCAAGGTTAAAATAAGCGATGTCTCCTTCGTTAGATGAGGAGAGAAAATTGGTAACAGATGTTGCTTAAAAGGCAGCTGAACTGAATGGATGCATTTTGGAAACACCCAGACCCAAGTGTAGAGAAGAAGGATGGCTGGGCCCTGGAGTGCCTGGGGACATCCACAAAGGGGAGACAACCCAGCAGCAGCCTGGGCAGAAGGCATTAACCCTGCCCTCTCCATGGCCCGCTATGGGGGTCAGGTCAGAATGCAGATGGACTATGTGGAAAAGAAGTGTCATTAGAAATAACAAGAGCCAGAGTCCCTGAGATCAAAAGCAAGCTATGAGTAATTCTAAGGAAATAAGAGAATATATAGATAAGACACTCAGTACTTCTGGAACGGCCAACCACAGAGTGCATATCATGACCAGAGAAGAAGGAGGGGATAAAAGGGAGGGTGAGGAAGACACAGAATGGGAGCCCTTGGTGAGTCACAGAAGTCGGATGAAGGGGCCACCAATTCTGTATGAGAAAGGGGAAAAAAGCATTTTGTGTTTTGGTAAATAATCATGTAAAAAGAATATGGTGGGGGTACCTGGGGGGCTCAGTCCGTTAAGTGTCTGACTCTTGGTTTTGGCTTAGGTCATGATCTCAGGGTTGTGAGATCAAACCCTGTGTCGGCTGAATACTCAGCATAGAGTCTGTTTGGGATTCTTCTCCCTTTCTCACCCTCCCCCACTATTACCCCCCCTTTCTTTCTTTCTCAAATACATAAATACATAAAGAAAATCTTTTAAAAAAAAGTATGGTGGTCAGTTTGCCTCAAATCAGGGGACAAATAACTAAATTTCCTTTATAAATGGAGTTCCTTTTCGAATGGCACCTTTCACTGAAAGAACTAGGTCTCCAGGTGTGATGTTATTTTGCAGTGAAGTGCAGGAGGCAGCCCTCCATCCACTCCATCTGCTGCAATATGGTCCTGGGCAGTTCGTAAGAAGAGAGGGAGGGGGATAATCTGATAGCTCTTCATTACCTGCGATACTGAATACACAGTGATGTTACTTTACTAAGACAGGACTCCTGTGCTTCCAATCACCCAGATGACCAAGCATCTGCAGGAGGCACTTCCTGGACAGGACTGTCACAGTGTCCCTACTCAGGACCTGGCTCGCTCTTGATCTGACTGTAGGAAGGATGTGTTGGGGCTTCAGGATTTAACTCCCTCTTTGTCTGGAAGCCCTGGGAGCCAAGGAGGGAGGCAGTGTTGTTCTCTCCCTGAATAAGCTTACACACAAGTCACTGGGGTCCCTTAGGAGATGAGACCTAGAGAGATTTTTGACCAGGCAAGGCATTGTCTTTATCTGCAGATCCTAGGTGGATAGCAGGGGCATCCCAGGGCTCAGGCTGTGAGTGGAGCAGTAGACAAGGAGAAAGGACAGAAAGCACCCATGGTTCCTCCAAAGAAACCCCCCATAGGCTCACTGAAAGCCATGGCTGGGGGGCATTTAGGGACTGAGCAACTGAAACTTCAACAATTTGGTTGGGTCAAGGTGATACACAAAGGCGTAAGAGCCCCAGGAAGAGAAATCAAAGGTCTCTAACAGGACCTCGACTGTGGGGTGAGTGGGTGGTGTGGAGGTCGGTCAGAGGGAACCTGGAGCCCAGCCTTTCATCCAAGTCCTGAGTCAAGGAGTGGGAGGGGCAGGATTTCACTGTGCCATGAAGCAGAAACCCAGACAGTTTAGAAAATAAAGGGCTGAGGTAAACAGTCCACTGAATTAAATATAGGAGACAGTCTACGCCCCACAGCAGGGTTTCAACTAAAGATTTTTTTCAATTTAAAATAAACATTTTTCATTAATATTAAGGGGGAATAACCTTTAATCTAAGAAAATAATGCCATCACTACTAACAAGGAGGGAGAGGGCAGGATGAATGGGCATGACCACACAGGGCGAGCTGCCTCTCTGCCCCAAGAGGCATCTGTACCCCTTCTGTGTGGCTGCCATGGGGGTCTGGGGTATGTGTAAGCACAGAAAGGGCTCCTGTCTGTTGCAGAGTGGTTCCAGCCTTTAGACACACCTCACCCATCACCAAAGCATCTTATGAAAGATGCTTATAAAATGCATGCTCAATTTCAGACCACAGAGAAAGCACATGCCACCCCCCACCCTCATCTTTAGGATCTTCCCAGAGCAGTGAGGTTGTTTCTCCCCATCTAAACACTGGATGGCTCTTTGATAAACACAAACATCTCTATCCTCTGTTAATCTAACAGTCACAACCAATAATATGACTAAAACCCAACCAATAGTTGTAACATTGACTGCGATTCTGACAAGGCCACATTGCCTCCATTGCCTAAGACACTGGCATGCTCCCCTCACCCCGGGTGGGTGGGGGAGGGCTGGGGGAGGGTCCCGTCCCCAGTAGGTAAAAATAGCTGCCCTGGGTGCCCGTGCTGGGAGCCAGCAGGACTGCCACCATCAGCGCCCCTTCGGAGGAGCCTGGGCAAAGCTGGAGCCAGGGATGGTCTACTTGATCACACCTGATCTTTTTCTCCAACAAAAACACCCTCAGTGGAAGGTGGGGCTCTAGCCTTCATTCACTGGACATCCCTTTCCCTCAGAGCAGCTAAGGCCTACTCATTCCCATCTATTAGCCTCATTAAACGGAAAAATTCCTGCTTCTCGCCTCCATCTTTTACTCCACTTTTCTTTCCATCGCCTTATATTCCCTCCTGGGTGAGTGGCAGCGACCGTAACCAGCACTGATGGCTGAATTTTGGGTGACAAGAATGTCACCGAACACACAAACACACCTCACTGCTGTGTCCCAGGGTCGTGAGAACATTTAGGCTGTCTAGCGTGTCCTGAAATCTAGAACTGGAGTGACACAACGCTGTCCTAGTTGGTGCCATTGAAACCTATCCATGGCACCAAACCACCTCTGTCCCAGGGATTATCTTTCCACTAACTTTCCTCCGGGGGGGCGGGGTCCAGGTCAGACTTTCTAACAAGTGGAGTTAGAAGCAGGCTAGATGACTTTTTTTAAGTTCATGTCTATGGTATAATACAGGCATGACATTCACTGTTTCTGTGAGGAAGAAAGGACTTTTTTTTTTTTTTTTTGCAAACATGTGTCTTAGAGATCAAAGACATCTAAGAACCTGGTGTTATCAGAATACAGAGTCTAGATGAAGAAGAAATGAGAGCATTCATGACTGACACCCCACATACACTCTAGTCAGACCCCGTGAGGTTTCTCCCAAGTGTGCATGTGCCCCGGGGGAGACGTGGCCCAGTACGTGTTGGTGTTACATGAGCCAAAATGGGGTTTTCTAAATTGCAATGATTACAGTTTCACTGAAATTAATTACGAAACCAATCCTAGGTGAGCCCCTCAGTGTATCATACATGTACCCCTCTAGGCCTTGAAAAGCAGCACTCCCAGGTATCAGGGGAGGCTCTGAAAGGCAGCATGAACAAATGCATGGGCTTACCCCTTTTATGACCCTATTCCAAAGGCTCTTTTGTGTTCTCTCCAAGATAACAGAAGTAGAATAATAGCTACTTTATTATTTTAAATGCAACACCACAGGTTCACTTTGTCCATCTAATGGGGATATGAAAGTTCTGATTGTTCTCAGGCCCTAAATGCACAGTGTACAAATGGACTTAGAAGATGTTCTTGGTTCTTTGGGTGACGCCAATATTACTAAATTCAGGTGTTTTTTGGTTAAAAAAAAAGTTTACAAATTCAAAAAGAAGAAAAACTAGGACTAAAACACTGCCATTTTATCTGCATACTGCATTCAGAAGGGCACACAAAATAGGGGGAGAAGTGGTAAAAGGGCACTTCATGAGGCTCCTAGAAATCACTGCACAGAAGAAGCTAGTACCAATACTTCATTCCAACAGTGCCTGGTTCTACTCACTTCCTCCAGGTCTCAAAACATGACTGCATTTCATGTTGGGACAGCAGCAAAGGCTTCCTTCTGTTTCCATCACAAGCTTTCCAGAATCTGGAAAGTTCTAGAAGGATGGAGTCCAGCCCGTGTGATCAGTGCTGTCTTTAGTGCGACCTCTGGAAGAGATCACAGTCACAGTTTGGGTTGAGCTGTCAGCCAGCACAATCCTGCTTAAGCCACGTGGCTGTGGACTTAGCTTTCTAAGCCGGTCCCAGTATCTGGAGTGTCAGAACTCTGCCTCCTTGCTTTGCTATTTAGAAACACGAGCTGATCTACCTAATAGGTGTTGAATTAAACATGCTTTCAAATATTTAGTTCCTCCTCTACCATTACTGCCGTTTCCCTGCATGAAGCCAAGAACAGCATGTGGCACAGGAGATAAGCTGTTTGCTGACAGGGAAGCCCCTGGTAAAAGTAATAAAATACAGATGATTTTTGCCTCTTACCCTGAATGATCTGCAGGTCATTTTGTTAAGTGGGCATGGAATAAATGTTTAGGTGCACATGGCCAGGTGTTTGTGGGGTGATTCTGTGTCATCTAGCAAAGACTGCAGCTGAGGCACAGTTTGCTCGCATGGGTTTAGGAGGGGGAAGCAAAGCCAAAAACCAAGCATGCACCAAATCAAGAATCATCCAGTTGCAGCAGGTTGTGGGTATATACTGTACATTTCCCCCCTTTGAATCGAGCATTCTGGGGAAGCATGTGGCAAAGCACATGGGTAAATGCTCTTAACTTCTGTAGGTTTAACTGGAAGGGCCTGAAGACCACTAGAAGAGTAAGACGTCCTTAATGGTAACAAAAGCAGCTTGCAGACCAAGATCCACCACGCCTCAAGAAGGAACTGGTACCAGTATCGAGGCTGCCCTGGTGTGCTGGAAAAGCCAGACACTCCCCCAGCATGCACAGCGCAGCAGCCAGCTGTACCGGGCCGGGAGGAAGTGAGGGCTAACCTCAAGCGGAAAACATGCACGAGGCGGAAATGGAACAGAATAAGACAGTGGGTGTGTCAGAGCTGAAGGGCCTCCACACAATACAAGGACAGCTCTTTCCAAACAAAGACCTCATCGGGGGCAAAGGCTCACCACCAGTAATGACCCACCGAGAAGGGAGCCCCGCCCACGGGTCTTGAGTTCTTGCCTTCCGGGTCCTCAGGGCAGCAGAGTCCCACTGACCCCACCCACGATAGGTCACTGTGGCACCTGCTAACTACCCCAACGCTGTGAAGCAGCTGCAGCCCCTGGGGGAGCACGGGAGACCCCAGCGTTTCTGACTCCAGTGGATACACCTGGACTGGACCTTGAGCCCACCTCTCAGAGCCCACCTCTCAGAGCCCACCTCCAGCCCCATCCTGCCATCTTCACTGGCCCTTTTACCCTGCTCCGGGACAGGCTGGTGTGCAGGGAGCTCAGAGGGAAGCGGTTCTCTCCTGACCTCTCCAGCACACCGACCTGGCAGCAGCTTCTAGTCCCAGGGTCTCACCTACGCCTCTGCATGCCTACTGCTCTTTGAAGACATGGCACAGCAGGCACACTCCCGGAAGCTTCTCTAGACTGCCACACGCAGGATAGGCAGGCCTCTGTGCACCGGCAAGTGGACAACCCTGATGTAAGAGCTGGTAGGATGTTGTCTGTCTGCCTGCTGGCCTCCTTGAGGCAGGGTTGGTCACTGGGGGGATCCAGAGCTCTGAGGTATGGCACAGGAGCCAAACAAGCCAGGCTTCTGCACCAGTGTTGAGACCCAGTGTTTCTGCCCTTTACAGTGACCACCAACACATCTTGGGAGTCTCCCTTCTTCCCTGGGCTGCACAGTCAGACTCCCCCTTTGCCACCAAAACCCATCACTCCAAGGAGCCAGTTCTATAGCTGGAGGAGAACCAAGGGCAGCAGTTAGGGAATGGACCATGGGACTACCACGGGGACCCGAGGAAGCAAAGTCCAACTGGCAAATTCAGATGCTCTACACAAGCAGCTTTAAGAATGAGACAGACTTTCATGTAGTTGGCCCTCAGCCTTGCTGACAACCAGAATGTATCTGAGGATCCTTCATAAAACGAGTTTTTCTGGTCCCATTCGCAATTCTCAGTTAACAGGTCTGGGGATGGGTCTGAAAACTATTTCTCAAACTTTAAATTTTGATACTTCAAACTTACAGAAAAATTGCACACACAGTATTAAGGGAGTCAGAAATACTCTTACTCAGATTTACCAACTGCTTTCATTTCTCCTATTTGCTTCATTATTCTCTTTTGTTTTTTTGGGGGGGGACCATTTGATAGTAAGTTGCAGACGATAAGCCCCTTGGCCCCTAAACACATCAGTGTGTATTTCCTAAAATCAAGGCCTGTCTCTTACATGATAGGGGAGAATGTTCTGTCCCCGAAATGATTTTGGAGGGTGAAGAGATGGTACTTTCCTTTTTTTTATCAAAGTTTCCAAATTTTATCAAACTGACAGAATTCAGGAAGTATCAAAAACAGATGGGAGTCCCTCAAGTATTACTGCAGAATAGCAGCTGGTTATTCTGAGGCTATAAGGTTATGGGAGAGGTTACAGTGATGAATGCAGGAGTTCCCTTTTATTCAGGATGCAAAAGATCTTTTGATGAACTGGAATAGAACATCACCATATAAAGAAGCAATCAACTGAGGTGAATTTGGGGATATAGTGGTGGGCATCCTCTGCTAGCCCTCAGTGGTCCCTGTCACTGGTATGACTCCTTTGTGGAAACCTCTTTCCTGGAGTGTGGGCTGGACCTAGCGACTCACTTCTCAACAACACGACACAACAGAAGTGAGGGGATGTCACTTTGGAGATTAGGTTACAAAGAGACTCTGGCTTCTGGCTCAGGTGCGTTCTCTCTCGTGCACTGGCTCTGACAGGAGCTGGCTGCCCTGTTGGGAGTGGCCCTCACACGTGGAGAGGCCCACATGGTGAGGAACCCATGTCTGGGCCCTGAGGCTCCCAGTCACGGGTATAAGCCCAGCCAGTCCTGGGACACCTGCAGCTCTACCCAACATAAGAGGCACCCTGGTAGGCATGTACGGATTCACAGACACTGTGAGAGAGCCAGTGTTTATTGTTCGAGGATAATTTGTTATCCACAAGTAGACAATATGGGATGGTTAACGTGGAATATCACAAAAACTCATTACGTTAAAATAAGCCCGATTTCATGGAGAGCTCGATGGAGTAATCAAAGGCCAAGGGGTCCTGGCCAGAAAAGCGGGATGTGGTTTACCTGTCCTGATTATTTAACCTCTCTCTCTTTCAACCAAATTCTGTCCTAGTGACTATGAAAAATACTTCTATTTTTAAAATACATGTGCATAGTTTAAAAGGATCACGCACTAGAAAAATATCATTAATAAAGATTCACTCCCACTTTTGTCCCCCAGTCCCTCATCTTGGGAGGAAATTTCTTAATACATGACCAATTTCATGATCATTCTTTCAGAAGTTTTGTCCCCCACGCCAAATATCAGCATATGCTATCTGAGGATATCCTTCTTGTTTTTAATACAAGTGTAGCATAATATACCCTGTTCTGCATCTTGCAAAAATAAATCTTAGAGATAGTCCTATATGAGGAATTGTAGAAAATTCTTTTTCTTTTGAATGTGTATGGGGTTTGTCATGGGACAATTCGCTAACTAGTCCCCTAAACCACGGTGTACTTATGAACGTGAGTATATCTAGGGAATAAATTCTTGGAATTTTCTTTAGGCTATTAAACATCCTACTCTTTCTCATTAAACAGACAAACAAAATCCTCCTCTCTACCTCCCACCCTCACTCTCCCCTCTGTGGACATTTCAGTTTCCTCCTCCCTCTCCCAGCCAAACCTGTCAATGGAATGGTCTCCCTTGGCTGTTTTCTCACTCTGACTCCCCAACCACCCCACTGTGGCTCCTGGCCAGTGAACCCACTGGAAGAGTTCCCTCTAAGGTCACCTAGCTGCCATGTGGCTAAATCCAAGGGTGTTTCTCCCGTCTTCATCTGATGTGTTCACAGCTGCACTGGACATCTTGCCACTAACTCCTTTCTGCCTGTGACTATGACATGACCCCTTACCTGGCCCTCCAGTCCTCCCACCTCTCCTGCCCTGTGCCCGCTCTTTTCTGGAAACAATCCTCAAGGGTCAACTCCAGGCCCTCTCCTCTTTTCACTTAGATCAACACCACCCGCCAGAACACTCTGAGATAAAAGGAATGTTTTATAAGCACTTAAGATGTGGTTAGTGCAACCGAAGTGATGAATTTTTCATTTGATTTAATGTGAACGAATTTAAATGTAAAGAGCAACAGGTGGCCGGCGGCTACCGTGGACAGCACTCTCCCTACGAGAGATCGCACAGAGCCAGTGGCAGCCACCACCTGTGTGCAGAGCATACATACACTCATCCCTACTCCCAGCACAGGTTTCCTTCCCGCTCACAGAACACTCACAAAACCCATGCCCTGACATCTTCTTTTGGGTGTCACTAAACTGACAATGCTAAACTCAAGGTCATTTCCTGAAGCCAGGCTGTATTCCCGCCTAGTGAATCACACAGCTTCAGAGCCTTGGAAAAGCAGGTGTGGTTGCCTTCACCTTCCAGACTATTCCTAATTGGTCTGCACTCTACATCTTGGTCACTGTCTTATGAATCCATCGTGGAACTGGTGCAGTGGCCTCACTACTGGTCTATCGCATCCCCTCTGCCTCACCTGTTGTGTGTCCTCACAGTACCCTTGAGTATGAGAGACACCACTCCCAGCATGCTACAGTACAGCTGGAGCACAGTCATCCATTAGACCAGCGAAGGTCATGGATGCCACGCACCATGTAGATGTCAGGGATCCTCCCAGCCCTCCAAGTCGAGCTTGGGTCCAGCTTCAAGACGAGCAGAGCTGAGGCCCAGTAAGTGCTGGGAGTTAGGTCGGGAAACAAGGCAGCAGTGGTCCATTTTACTTGGGGCCTGGGGGACTGGGATCAGGAAAGGCTGGAGAAGCAAGCACTTGACCAACAGTCATCGAGGGATGGGATCTGCTGAGCAGTCCCTCAAAGGGGCTTTCTGAGGTGTATGACACCAAAGGATGAAGGGGGCTTTCTGAGGTGTGTGACACCAAAGGATGAAGGTGGCAAAAAAATAAAAATAAAAATAAAAAAAATCCAGAGACAGAGATTGGGCAGGAGAGGTGGCCCAGGAAGCCTTGGGGTCACGCCCCTTTGTTCTGGATATTATTCCTGCAGCCTCTGGTTACATAAGCTGCTCTGGCAGCTGAGCCTTTAGCTCTTTGGAACTTGCAGCCAAGGAGACGGGCCAGCTTTTTCCATGTGCGCTTCATTTGGTCAGAATTTTTTTTTTTGCCTGTACTTTTGTGATTTTTTTTTAAATAGAATGCAAGACCTTCAGTTTATCCTGATTAAATTTTAACCTGTCCTTTCTGACCTTCATCATCGAAACCTACCATGATCTTTCTGAATGCCTTCATTCAGCACATTCCATTGCCTTTTCACCATCTCCCACTGTGTGCATTTTTTTTGACACTCAGAGCTTACTGCAAACTTTAGTAAGGCAGAACAAGATCTATTCCCTTCGACTGCTACGTAGTGTCTTTACTCCCTACCTGGTCTCTACCTCTACCCTACTCTAAAAGCCTATTTTTCACTCTGGAAGTCAGCAATGCCAGGTGCTACTTCTTAATCTTCCCAATAGTAAGGGAATGAACTAGTAAGTCTCCTGGGGGACTTTCGGGCAAGGTTTTCCTTCCTAATATAAAGAGACTCTGACAAGAAGCCTTCCTTGCCTTTGGACAAGAGTGTGTGAAGATATGATGCGTGGAGCTATGGCATCCACCTTGTGACCATGATGAAAGCCAACATACTGATGATGGCTGGATGGCAAGACAGCCAAAGCCAACCTAGTTCCATAATGCCATCACTGGGCTGTTCCCTCAACCTTGGGAGAGGCCCACTTATGGATTTATTGTTATATTACACCTCAGGTTCACTTAATAACTTCTGTTCTTTTCTTTTTTATTAGTTTCAGAAGCAGAATTTAGTGGTTCATCAGTTGCATGTAACATCCAGTGCTAATTACATTACATGCCCTCCTTAATGCCCAACACCCAGTTACTCGATCCTCCTCTCCATTTACCTCCCCCCAGCAGCCCTCAGTTTGTCTCCTGGAGTTCAACATCTCTTATGGTTTGCCTCCCTCTCACTTTTAATCTTACTTTATTTTTTCCTTCCCTTATGTTCATCTATTTTGTTTCTTAAATTCTACATATGAGAGAAATTGTATGGTATTTGTCTTACTCTGATTGAATTATCTCACTTAGTGTAATATCCTCTGGTTTCATCCATGTCATTGCAAATGGTGAGCTTTCATTCTTTTTGATGGCTGAGTAATATTCCATTGTAGATATATACCACATGTTCTTTATCCACTCATCTGTTGATGAACATCTGGGCTCTTTCCATAATTTGGCTATTGTGGACATTGCTGCTATAAACATTGGGGTGCAGGTGTCCCTTTGTATCACTACACTTTTATCTTTGGGGTAAATACCCAGTAGTGTAATTGCTGGGTCATAGAATAGCTCTATTTCCAAGTTTCTGAGGAAGCTCCATACTGTTTCCCAGAATAGCTGCACCAGTTTTGCACTCCCATCAACAGTGTAAGAGGGTTTCCCTTGTTCTGCACCCTCACCAACATCTGTTTTTTCCTGAGTTGTTAATTTTAGCCATTCTGACTGGTGTGAGATTGTATCTCATTGTGGTTTTGATCCTTATTTCTTTGATGCTGAGTGATGTTGAGCATTTTTTCATGTGTCTGTTGGCCATTTGTATGTCTTCTTTGGAGACATGTCTGTTCATATCTTCAGCACATTTCTTCACTAGATTTTTTTTTTTTTTTGATGCTGAGTTTGATATATAGATTATAGATTCTGGATACTAGCCTTTATCTGATAAGACATTTGCAAATATCTTCTCCAATTCTGTCAGTTGTCTTTTAGTTTTGTTGACTGTTTTCTTAGCTGTGTAAAAGCTTTTTATCTTGATGAAGTCCCAGTGGTTCATTTTTGCCCTTGCTTCCCTTGCCTTTGGAGACGTCTAGTGAGAAGTTGCTGTGGCTGAGGTAGAAGAGATTGCTGCCTGTGTTCTCCTCCAGGATTTTGATGGATTCCTGTCTCAATATTTAGGTCTTTCATCCATTTTGAGTTTATTTTTGTGTGTGGTGTAAGAAATTGGTCCAGTTTCATTCTTCTGCACGTGGCTATATCATTTTCCCAACACCATTCATTGAAGAGATTGTCCTTCTTTCTATTGAATATTCTTTTCCTTGATTTCTCTTTGTTCATTGTTCATGTTTAGAAATGCAACTGACTTCTGTGCATTGATTTTATCCTGCAACTTTGCTAAATTCCTGTTATCAGTTCTAGCAATTTTTTGGTGGAATCCTTTGGGTTTTTCCTACAGAGTATTATGTTGTCTGTGAAGAGTTAAAGTTTGACTACTTCTTTGATGCTTTGAATGGCTTTTATTTCTTTTTGTTGTCTGATTACTGAGGCTAGGACTTCCAGTACTATGTTGAATAACAGTGGTGATAGTGGATATCTCTGCCATTTTCCTGACCTTAGGGGAAAAGCTCTCAGTTTTTCCCCATTGAGGATGACATTTGTTGTGAGTCTTTCATATATGACTTTTATGAACTGAGGTATGTTCCTTCTATCCCTACACTGCAGAGTTTTAATCAAGAAAAGATGCTGTATTTGTCCAATGCTTTTTCTGCATCTATTGAGAGGATCATATGGTTTTTGTCCTTTTTTTATAATGTATGTGTATGACATCGATTGATTTGTGGATGTTGAACCACCCTTGCAGCCCGGGAATAAATCCCACTTGCTCATAGTGAATAATCCTTTTAATCTAATGTTGGATCCTATTGGCTAGTATCTTGGTGAGAATTTTGGCATCTATGTTCATCAGGAATTTAGTCTGTAATTCTTTTTGGTGGGGTCTTTGTCTAGTTTGGGGATTGAGGTAATGCTGGCCTCATAGAAAGAGTTTGGAAGTTTTCCTTCCATTTCTATTTTTTTGAAACAGCTTCAGAAGATGAGGTATTAGTTCTTCTTTCAGTGTTTGGTAGAATTCCCCTGGGAAGCCATCTGAACCTGGACTCTGGTTTGTTAGGAGACTTAATTTCCTTGCTGGTTATGTGTCTGTTCAGGTTTTCTATTTCTTCCCATTTCAGTTTTGGTAGTTTATATGTTTCTAGGAATGCATCCTTTCTTTCAGATTGCCTAATTTGCTGGTTTATAGCTGCTCGTAATATATTCTTTTTTTTTTAAGATTTTTATTTATTTATTTGACAGACAGAGATCACAAGTAGGCCGAGAGGCAGGCAGAGAGAGAGGAGGAAGCAGGCTCCCTGCCAAGCAGAGAGCCCAATGTGGGGCTCGATCCCAGGACCCTGGGATCATGACCTGAGCCGAAGGCAGAGGCTTTAATCCACTGAGCACCCAGGTGTCCCAAGCTCATAATATATTCTTATAATTGTTTATTTCTCTTCAGTATTGTTGTGATCTCTCCTCTTTCATTCATGATTTTATTAATTTGGGTCTTTTCTTTTCTTTTTGGTAAGCCTGACCAGGGACTTATCAATCTTATTCTTTCAAAGAACCAGCTCACAGTTTTGTTGATCTCTTCTACTGTTTTTTTGGTTTCTATTTCATTGATTTCTGCTCTAATATTTATTAATTCCTGTCTCCTGCTTGGTTTAGGCTTTATTTGCTGTTCCTTCTCCAGGTCCTTTAGATGTAAGGTTGGGCTATATATTTGAGACCTTTCTTGCTTCTTGAAAAAGGGTTGTATTGCTATATACATCCTCTTAGGACAGCCTTTGCTGCATCCCAAAGGTTCTGAACTATTGCATTTTTCATTTCCATTTGCTTCCATGTATTTTTTAATTCTTTAATTTCTTGATTGACCCATTCATTCTTTAGTAGGACACCCTTTAGCCCCCATGTGTTTGTGTTCCTTCCAAATTTTTCTTGTGGTTGACTTCAAGTTTCAAAGCATTGTGGTCTGAAAATATGCATGGTATAATCTCAGTCTTTTTGTATAGCTTGAGAGCTGATTTGTGACCCAGTATGTGATTTATACTGGAGAATGTTCCATGTGCACTCCAGAAGAATATGCATTCTGTTCCTTTGGAATGAAATGTTCTGAATGTATCTGTGAAGTCCATCTGGTCCAGTGTGTCATTCAAAGCCCTAATAAATTTTATTCTTTGTATGGGAACAACTCAGAAATATCCCAGGCCACGTAAGTCCCTATGTCTCATCACTCTTGTGTTCACCTGTACGTTACTGGCACCCTCTCAACTAAATATATTGTAGCTGCGGTTTGTAATTCTATGTAGACTGAAGGCATTATCTGGGCATATGTTTTTCTCCCTTAAATTACAAAATTCTCTTGTTTATACCAGCCAATTTTCTGAGAAATTCATTCTTCTTGTGAATTTTGAGGTACTTTCTATTGGTTGTTACACTCCAGCATTTTAAGCCTCATTTAGACACCAAAATCATGTTCTTTGACATTCTATGCAGCTATTTATCTCCCTTTCCTTTCAGTTACAAGTCTTGACCTCCAACATAGACCAACACCTGGTCTCCCTCTCCTGGAGGTGCTCCAACATCAGTAGGGAAGTAACCTGAGTTATCAACTGTGAGCTGAGACCCCCAACTGTGGCTCCTTCCTCCAAGCCTCCTCAGGAAAGCCCTCCCGGCTTTCCTCTCTGCCCCCTCCTCCATTCCCAGAGCTCTTCCCTTCTCATCTGCCCTTTCCACTGGAAGGCAATTAAACTTGATATCTGTCCTCCCTCATAAGTCAGCACTATATACAAGCCTAGGGGCAGAGCTGGTAGATAGGGAACACTCCTAGGGAAGGGAAAAGGTATAAACACTCACAGGATATCATAACTGCTTTTTTCTGTCACACTTCATTTTCAGGAGAATCAGGGGAAGTTTAGGGTGACTGCAAGGGCTGATAAGTGTGGGCAGATTTGCTTTCACATATGTGTCAAAGCATCCTTCTTGCTTGGCAGTGCAGACCTTATGTTTATGTCCTCTGGCCCACCCTCAGGCATTGTGACCCCTTGTGGTCAGCAACAAGATTCCTCTGACCTATCATTTTTTCTTCTTGTCCTGAGGCCTGACATGCAGCTTTTCCTTGGGAAGTCCAGATTTATCCTCTATGGGAAAACCTCCTGTTACAAACACATCACCAGTAGCTCTGCATTTTTATTTTTCCCTTGTGTCAAATTCTTCCACCCTCACCTCTTGACTCTAAAGTCTCTTCAGGATATTTGTTTTTCTGGCTTCCTTCCTGAATTTTTTCCATCTTGCACAGGAATATTTAATCCCTTCTAAAATGTTAGAGCCTAGACTTTTTCTAGCAAAAACGTCAGCTAGATTTCATAGGAAACAATGAAAAAAATAACCCTTACACTTGCATGTAGTTTTTACACTTGACAGAATCATGTGTCTTGCTGGTAAAGAAAGCAGGAGGCACCCCTGCATAAGTGGCAGGCCTGGTTGTTGGGCACCCGGCCGCCCTTCCTCTAGTTCTCACAGTGCTTCCCACTTGGCACATGCAGTAACTGTCCTGCACAAAGGTTAGGTCACACACCTACAGCTAATAAGCTTAGGTCTTAGGACACTTAGGTCTTGATGCCAAGCCACTTGGCATCAAACAATTGTTCTTCTCAATTTCCTCAATTTCTGTATTTTCTGGGATTCGAGGAAGGTATAATTGACCCTTGAACAATGCAGGTTTGAACTGTGCAGGTCCACTTATCCATGTATTTCTTTTTAAATAAACACAGTACAGTACTACAAATTTCTTTCCCTTATGATTTGCTACATAACATTTTCTTTTCTGTAGCTGACTTAATTATAAAAATACAGTATATAATACATACAACATACAAAATATGTGTGAATTGACTGTGTATGTTCTCAGTAAGGTTTCTGGTCAATAGCAGACTATTAGTAGTTAAGTTTTGGGCTGGCCAAAAGTTAAACAAATTTTTTACTGAATGAGCAGGGTCAGTGTCCCTAACCCCCATGTTGCTCAAGGGTCAACTCAGTTTATAGATTTCAGGAAACTATGATTTTGCTGGACTTGTTTGCCGCTCCGCTTTTGCTCCTCCCTGGTGGGGAAAGAGGTTTGAGCTGGGGGGAAGACACTGGGAGGCTCAACTGTCTGACACAGCACGTTTCCTGCCCACAGAGAATAACAGTCAGTGTTTGACAGGTCCCCAGAACTGTTTTCTAGAAGATTTTCCTGCTTTTCTTTTAGCTTCCTCATTGTATAAATGACAGATTCAGAAAAGCATGTTTTCAGTTTTGATGACATGCCTATTTATTGATTTGTTCTTTTATGGACTGTGCTTTAGAAGCTGTATCCAAGAAATCTTTGGCTAATGCAAGTCACAAAGATTTTATCCTGCTTTTTTTCTAGAAGATTTAAAATTTTAGGTTTTCTGTTTGGGTTTACAAGCCATGTTGGTACGAAGTATGGGTCCGTGTTCATTTTGTTGTTGCTTTTGCGTATGGATATCCAATTGTTCTCATATTATTTATTGAAAAGACTATCCTTTCTCTAATGCACCATATTTGTGTCTTTGTTAAAAATCATAGTATATCCTGGTGGTGTCTTTCTCATACTTTTGGTTTTCTTCAAATATCTGATGCTCTTAGGTAGTTCCTTCACATTTCTAACAGAAGGACTAGGTGAACCTTGTGTAGGTACTCCACCAAAGACTAGGTGACAAGAATGGGCCCCTTCCAGGGCTCTCCTCTCCCTGGATGGGGAGGAGGAGCTCTGGGTAGGCTCTGTATGCATACACCAACGAACCTGTTTTTCTTCAGGGTGTGTGTAGGCAGCAGGTAGGTGACCTGCAGGTTTCATTAGGAGCCACATGAGAAAAGCATCTTCCATCCTGGGATACTATGCATTCCTTGTATCCTCTCCCCATGGGTCACAGAGGCCCAGAGTAGCCTAGACATCCCTCATAGTCGCAAAGCTCCTCTCGCGCATTTTCTCCTGCTGGGGAGGTGCTGCTCTCTTGACAGAACTGCCTAAAGCCACCTGGTCCTGGTTCCCTTTCTGGCTGGACTGGCCGCCAGCTTGGGGCTGCTCTCACCAGCCAGCACTTGGCTGTGTCTGATGGGGCTGCAACATCTTGGCTCCAGTTCCCAGTCAACCTGTCTTTTCTAATGCCTATTTTACAGGAATTTCCCAACCTTTTTTGGTTAGCTGATGGTACACTTTCTTGTTTTCCAACCTTTTAAATGGATTTATGCTTTTCTTGTATTTTTCCTATTGTTTAAATATGGTTTTTAGAGGAGGCAGAAATAAATGGGAAGTCCTGTTAGATGGTAGTAAGTGTTAGGGAATGTATGGATTCACCTTCCCACAGACTATCTGCTAGGTCATACCCAGAGACAGAAAGCAGAACTGGAGCAATCACCAGGCCATCCAGTGCTACCACATACAGAAAGCTGGCTGGCTGGCTGTGATCTCATTCCCCATGTCTTTAAAAGCTCTTCTGGCCATGGAAGACTATGGCTCTGTGTAAGGGAGGCGGGGGGCAGGGGCAGGGCTCCACAAAGAGCAGGGATGCAGGAAAGCACAGGTTCAGTAGGACATACTTTGTCAAGAATCAAGCCCATAGCCATCACGACAAGGTCTTTTTCTGTTTTCCTTAATCATCTTTCACAGGCTTGGGTCTTTTTTTTTTTTTTTTTTGGAAGAGAAGTATACATATGTATGTAATTCTCCTATCTAGTCAGTAATTAGGAGCACTAGTTTTTTTTTTTTTTTTTTTAGGATTTTATTTATTTGAGAGAGAGAGAGAGAGAGAACGACCGGGGATTAGGGGAGAAAAGAGGGAGAGGGAGGAGCAGACTGTCCACTGTGCGGGGAGCCCGAGGTGGGGCTGGAACCTGAGGTGGGGCTCCATCCCAGAACCCTGAGATCAAGACATGAGCTGAAGGCAGATGCTCAACCAACTGAGCCACCCAGGTGCCCCTGGAGCACTGTTTTAAAATAACTATATTAAGAGGGTTTTTTTTTTTGTTTTGTTTTGTTTTTTTTGGTGGTGGTCGGGGAGATCCTTAAAAGTATCAATAATCGGGCGCCTGGGTGGCTCAGTTGGATAAGCAACTGCCTTCGGCTCAGGTCTTGATCCCAGAGTTCCAGGATCGAGTCTCTCATCGGGCTCCCAGCTCTGCGGGGAGTCTGCCTCTCCCTCTGACCTTCTTCCCTCTTATGTTCTCTCTCACTGCCTCTCTCTCAAATAAATAAAATCTTTAAAAAAAAAAAGTATCAATAATCTTGGCCCCACAGACTGCTTGTCTTAGTTTCTGTAGTATTTTATGCTAAGACAGGCTGGCCACAGCATTTACAAAGGAACCAGCACTATCAAACACTCTCCATCATATAATCATTCTTGATCTAAGGAGAACATAGTTTCATCTTAAAAAAACAAAATAAAGAACTCCAAAATTTCATGTTTCCTTCTCGGCTCAAGTCTTGTTATGAAACCACTCTGGGTGAAGATACATTACATTTTTAAAAGGCAGGGAAAAGCAAACACAAAATAAGCCTGCTATAATGGACTTAAAGACTTGCTTCTTGGCCAACAGGCCTTTGCTTATGCTGTTAGACTCGCTTGTTAATTTTGATCTGGCTGTTTACACACATTTCTTAATTTGTTCAATCATTTCACAAACCAGTAGTTTCATGGTTCAATTTGTCTCAGGCAAAATGAAGCGTCACAAAAAAAAAATTTTTTTTTCAGGTTGGAGAAATTAATGAATTGAAATTGGAACAAGTCTACATGATTGCTTTTTTTGTTCTAATTACAGAATACAGTCCTTCCCATAGATGTAAGAACATTCAGTAATAGCATAATAGATAAAAATACAAATATATCCCCATATTTCTTAACCTTCCCCTTTCATTCTTTGAAGGGTCCAGAAGCCAGCACTTGTGAAATCCAGGTGTAGCTGATGCATAATCTGGAGTAAATGCTGGGCTCGGGCACTGCTACCTTGCAATTGCACAGACTCTAAGAAGGGGCTTCTGTGCCCCGGGGGAAAGCAAGGGCTGTGGGCACAGGCTGGTGTGGGCACAGAGCCAGGAATATCTCCCAGCAGGCTTTTCCCTCAGCTCAGTGGCTGTAAAACTCAGTAAACAAGAGACGGACCCCTAGGCATACCTGCTTAATTCCTGGTTTTCCTAAAAGCAAATGAACATAAACAAACAAAAAAAATCTAATTCTCACAAATCTATAAAAGTATTACTCTTCCTATTTAAAATCACAAACTACTGCACAAACACATGGTGTTGGAAAGAATGCTCTAACTGCCCCACCATCCAGCTTCCTTAAGAAATGGAAGCCTGGGTGGCTTAGTCGGGTAAGCATCTGCCTTCGGCTCACTTCATGATCATAGAGTCCTGGGATCAAGTCCCACATCGGGCTCCTTGCTCAGTGGGGAGTCTGCTTCTCCCTCTGTCTGCCGCTCCCCCTGCTTGTGTTCTCTCTCTCTCTCTGTCAAATAAATAAAATCTTAAAAGAAAAGAAAAGAAATGGACATTGCTAATACAATGGATTCCACCTTGACAGCCTTCTGAACCTCATCTTCCACCCTCCTCCCCCAAAGAGGAACACTCCCCTGGATTTGGTACTCATCATTCCCATGTGGTTCTTCTCCCCTAGATGTGTTACACCTAAATGACACATAGTATTACTCTGTAAGTGTTAAAACTTCCTGTCAGTAACAAGAGCTGTGCACACAGGGCTCCAGGGTGAACTGGCTCCCAGTGTGCTGGGGTGCTGATTCCCTTGGCTCCTGGGCAAGGGCATGCCCTCCTCCTGTGCTCTCTGTCCCACAGCTGCCCTCCACCCCGGGCTCCACCAGCTCCACAGGGCAGGCAGTGCTGAGAAGGAACATACAGTTACATGCCTTCTCGTGAAGTTCATCTAAAAACACACCTTGGTGTCCTCACTGAGGAGAATGAGACAACTGTTGCCTCCAACAGGAAGCAAATGCTCTACAACAAATCAGCAGATTAAACAAGACCTCATCCGCAGTCTAGTGACAGACATATGAGAGGGACTCTTTATCAGGAAACGCTGTGCCACAGCTGACATATGTTTTGTCTTAAGGCAAGCTGCCGCCTTCCGTACCAACCCAGGATTGAATGTGCCTTCTCTGTCCTCCCCCACCAGGTCTGCTAAGCTTCTCCTTCATCCTGCTCAGTTTTCAAGCCACTTGGTGGCATATTTCTTCCTCTACTTGCTGCCCCTGCCCTGAACACTGGGCCTTGCAAACAGTGAGTACTCCATGCAGATGGAATCCTGCACCAGGTAGAGACAGTTCTCAAACTGTGCACAGAGGCACCCTTGAGCACTGCAGCGAACTCACAGGGGTGCCACAAGATATTTTGAATTTTGGAGAAAAACACAGTGACACCCAGCAACTATCAGATGTCAGTCAAGATAGGTGCACAGTCTAACATCAGTGGGATGAGCCTTACTAAGGGGCATGATTTTGACTAGTGAAACAGAAGAAAGGTCGCCTGGGCACCTGGGGAGCTTGGGGCTAGGCTGGGCCTGTGGGGGTGTGGCAGCAAGGTGCTGAGGGCAGCACAAGAGGGCTGGGCTGCTCCAGGTGTGTGGGAAAGGGAGCAGCAGATGTGGCCTCTCACCAAACAGGGCTAGAGTAGGTGTGGTGAGGTGCTGATGGACGGGAGCCCCCTATTTCCCCAGAAGATGTGAAAAAGTTTTTCTCCAGCACTGCACACACCCTGATCTTATTCTAAGCACAAGGTAAGTCGTATAGTGATATTTTAGATTGGCTACACTTTATGACATGGGCTTAGTCAGCTCACCTATAAACTTAGTTACAACTGATCATCCTCTCTGTCTTAGAACACAGGTTCTGCATTCCAAACCATAGTCTTATACAGGGATCTTTCAACTTAATAACTAGTCACTGAGTGCCTGTGGTGGACATCCTAAGGTATGTCCTAGGGTTCACCCGCAATGATTTCCATCTCCTGGTTTCATGCCTTGGACAGTCCCCATTCCTAGAATGTGAATGGGAGCTGGAACTTGCTTCCAATCAACAGAATATGACAAAGGTAATGGGATGTCACTCCCGTGATAGGTTGCATTATATGAGAAAAGTGAAGAGATTTTGCAGATATAATTAATGAGCTGAGTTTTAAGTTAACCAAAAGAGGGGCTCTAGGGTGGCTCAGTTTGTTAAGTGTCTGACTCTTAATTTCAGCTCAGGTCATGATCACAGGGTGGTAAGACTAGGCCCCATACTGGGTGTGGAGCCTGCTCTCTGCCACCCCCTCCCCCACCAAAAAAATCAACAAATCTTAAAAAAAAAGTTAACCAAAACAGAGATTATCCTGAGTAAGCTGTACTTAATAAATTGAGAGTCTTTTAAAAAAGGGAATAGGCTGTCTCTGAGGGTAGAGACTAAGTGGAGAGACTCTTCACTGCTGACTCTGAAGAAGTAGGCTGCCATAATGTGGAGGCCTATGGAAAGAACATGGGAAGGAACTGTGGGTGGCCTTCAGGAGCAAAGAGCAGACCCTAGGACACAGCTAGCAAGAAAATGGGAACTTCACAGTCTATCATGGGAGATGCATTTGCTAACAACTGCAGAGAGCCTGAAGATCCCTTTCCCGTTGAGGCTCTGATGAGACCAAAGCCCTGCCCAAGCTTTTTGACTGCAGCTGCTGAGACCTTGCAGAGAGGAATGAGTTAAGCTGTGCCCATGGAAACTGTGAAATACTAAATGTATTGTTTTAGGCCCACTAAGTTTTTGTTTTTTTCTTAACAGAACAATAGAAAACTAACACAGTGCCTGAGATAGAAATTACTTATGCCACATTCTTGATGCATTGTGTACGTGAAACAATTAAGCAGAAATGATCTCTAAATATTTTATAGCTTTAAATAAATGATGATTTTTGAATATTTATTTATTTATTTGAGAGAGAGAGAGACAGCACGAGTGGTGGGTGAGGAGCAGAGGCAGAAGGAGAGGCAGACTCCCCACTGAGCAGGGAGCCTGATGCGGGACTGGATCCCAGGACCCTGGGATCATGACCTAAGCTGAAGGCAGATGCTTACCAACTGAGCCACCCAGGCACCCCAAATAAATAAAGATTTAAAAATATGTTTTAAATCTATGCTACAATTTTCATCTGCAAATTGATCTAACCCATCCTTTTAATTTTAAGCTGTGTTGTTTGGCTCTTCTGGCAAACTGATCCTGGTTTTTCAGGATTTTGATGGCTCTAATTTTTAAGAAACTCTATCCTTTGGTGAACTATAAACACTTTAATTCTAATCAATCCCATCTGGAGGAGTCCTGGAGGTAAACAGGGTGTTGTACCTGTGGACTCCTAGAGCAGTGTGCAGGGAAGAGGCCAGGTGGGATGTGAGAATGTCCACTTTGACCCAGGATGTGGTCCAAGGATGGTCACTTTGACCCAGTGACCCTTTACCAACCCACTATGTTGTAACTTCATGAAGATTCAAAGCTTTCTGTTAATTTATGAGAAATTGACAAATTATTCCTTAACACTTTTTAATCTGTAGATTTTTTTCCAAAGAACTAGAATTTCAACCTAGAATGTATACTTATTACATTGACAAATTTATTGAATATTGTTAGATTATCATCAGCTACTTTGTCAAAGGTAATTATCTACTTCTTTGGGCCTGAAAAGGGAAATAATTTTGCTCTAATTTCCGCTAAGTGGTACAGTAGTAAGGGTGCTCCTGGGTGAGGGGTGACATGGGGCTCCTGCACCCTGGGGGTTGGCATGGCCTCCTCTGTGGTGTCTGGAGCAGGCTGCAAATGGTCCATGCTGAGTCGGAGCTGTCACTGCTCAGAAACACGATGAAACACCCAAAGCAGATGATGTGCATATGCTTTCACTTGCTACATTCAACTCATTTTAAAAACTTTGGGGTATTGGTTTAAAACTGATTGTGACCACATTTTTAAACCTTGTGAGCCAATAATGAAATCTTAGAGGCAAAAAAGGAGCCATCATCACCTGTTTGTTGCTGATTTGGAAACAACAGTCACATTGTAATGCTGGTAAGTTATTAGCACCTGAAGAGCTGTCTCTTGTACACGCATCATGGCTGATGGGAGCCCGGGTTACTTCTAACACTGAGAGGCTCATGTGATGAATCTCGTGGCACCCAATTCATGACAGTCAAAATATGCAGAATGCACTCTGAAGTCAGTGCTGTTGGTCTCTCCCCAAAGCCAACTGCTTCTTTATCTCCCCAGTGACTTAGAGTTGTACTGTGTCCTCTTAGAAAGGTAAAATTAACAACTTCAAAGCAAAAACGATGAACACTAAATTCCATTTACAATATTCCAAATTCGCCCGTCTTAGGGAGTACTGGCATTTTAAAGGATGATGCCATAGGATCTCATGACTGTCACTTGAACACTAGGGGACGAGCCTAGTGGGCTGCCCCACCCTGCAGTGTGCATGGAGTCTCCCTGGAAGAGCTGCCCTACGGCAATGGGGGGCTTCCGGGGTGACCTGGTCCAAGTCCTCAATTTTAGCCAGGAGGGCCCTGAAGCAAGCCCAGGCTTGCATGGCTTCTCTGTGCTAGAGGACAGACCAGAACCCATGCCTCAGATTCATAAATCCTAGAATGCTGCATAAGGTCCCTTGACCTCAAGGAGACTGCCTGATTGACTGCGGGTGTTCTAACTCCAAAGTGAATACTTTTCTCCCTGCGCTTCTTGGATGCCCTGGGACAGGGCCTGTCCCTGAGGATCCTGTTAGGTGAAGGCTGCTGCCTCGAGGAGCACTGCACCCCCACCTTCTCTGGGAACACACACACACACACACACACACAAAGATGGAATTGCCAGTCAACGGGTACAAGGTCGCTCTTCCATGCATATCCGCCACAAGCTAGCTACTAAGGAAAGAGAAGCCACATGCTGGCTGTGGCTATTCCAGGACACAGATAAGTAAACTGTGACCACAGGTAGCACAAAGGAGGGCTTCACTGTGGTGGTGACCCAGGAGGCTTAAGAGAGGACGGGAACATTTCCAGGAAGACAAGCTGGACAGAAAAAAGGGAGCCAGCAGAATGAGAAGAGTGTGCAGAGGCAAATCCATCTGGGGTGACCCATGAACCTGGTTATTTCCATGTGGTCAGAGAGAGGATCTGGCCAGGGAGATGAAGCTGGAAACAGCCATGGGGGTGGGCTGGGGTTTCTCTGGAATGTGGAGAAGCTAAAGGATTTTGAGCAGAAGCATACCATAGAGTTTTTTATTTAATTTAATTAATTTATTTGTCAGAGAGAGAGAGAGAGAGGAGAGCGCACACAAGCAGGGTGAGCAGCAGGCAGAGGGATAGACAGACTTATTGCTGAGCAGGGAGCCAGCCACAGGACTTGATCCCAGGACCTGGAGATCATAACCTAAGCAGAAGGCAGACACTTAACTGTCTGAACCACCCCGGCATACCCCCAATAGACTTACATTCAGAATTGGGAGAGCAAGCTGTGGTAGCAAAAGGGCAAGTGGATGGGACAGAGGAGAGACTGATGGCAGTCAGAGACTGTAGGAGCCGTCCTGGAAGAGAGGGTAAGAGCCCCTTAACTGATTCCTTGACATACTGCCGATTAAAGGAAAAGTTTCACTACACAAGGACTGATACCATTGAAAAGGACAAGTCAGGGACCTGAATTTCTAACCCCAGCAAGGGAAACCTAAAAACACAGCTTGTTACTTAATGACTTGTTACTTAATGACTGTTTCTTGGTCATAGAGAATTCTCAGATGAGGTAAAAGAATCTTAGTTCATCTAAACACTGATTTATTAACATAGTTCATCTATTAATTATTTCGTAGAGGCTTAAGCTCCATTATTATACTCCAGAGAATGATAATTTCTGTGCTTTTTAAAGTACCAAATGAAAATAGAGACATAAGGGAAACCAGCAGGATATACTGTGATTTTGAAAATGGGTTTGATTTTCAACTTAATGCTTGCTCCTTTGAGGAATTCAAAGGTATAATTTAAGAGTCTGGCAACTGAAGAATTATAATCAGCACTTACAATTTCACCAAATATATATCACTTCCAAATCTGCTCCTTCCATACCGCCCTATGTTCTATTTACAGTCCTGTTTACGAAACACAGAAGGCGCATGAAGTGTTGGCTGAGGGAAGGCGTGAATGGCGTGACCTGCAGGGGGCACCGCGGAGGGAGGCCAGGACTGGGTCCCTCTCCTCATGGCTTTTCACCTTTACATTTTGGCTGAGGAGTCTAGGTACTGAGATCAGCGTAACAACTTTGTAGCTCTAGATACTTTCTGACAAGTTATAGTGTCTGTCCACTAATTTTCTCTTGCTTTCGAGCTGCCTTCACTGGGTGCTATTCAACAGGACCGTTCAAGGGTGATCCAAAGCCCACATCACCACCACCACCGCACCCACAGAAAAGGAATGGAAACGGAGGAGTCTGTGGAGCCACAGCCTTTGGGGAAGAAAGGAAGTACATACTATTCTTACTACCTCTATAGCCGAGTGCCTGTATCTTTCAAACTCATCTTTCCCAGATATAAAATGCAGTTCGCGTTACTTATCACTAGCCCAGGGAACTGGAGTGAATTTTACCAGTTAACTTTAATATACAATAAAAGAGTCATTACAACAACAAAAAACATTCAAAAGCATGTGCATATTACATTACTCAACTGTGAGTAAGTAAGATAAAAAGCAGCTAACCCATCTAATTTGTATTTCACACTTGGGGTTAATGTGTTAACAAAATACTGGATGAAAAAAAAAAACAAGTATAAAGGCTGACTGTCTCTCAAATGTTTCAAGGGGAATTTGCTTTTTCATATTACATTTGAATAATATCCTCTTTTTCCAGCATATAATTCCTGAAGACCCATCCTTTAAAAGGGAAACTAAAAGAAGGAAGAGAGTGATGTGAGTCTTTCATTTGTGTTAAATGAGAAGTTGGGATTGTTTCTACCATGCTAATGGCTTTGACAGTGAACAATAAAATGTATTAACGTTACATGAGATTATCTAGCTTTCTCCGCCCTCACAAAATCTACCATATTTAACAGAAGCTGAGAGAAAGGTAAAACAAGGGAATAAGAATGTTACACGAGTTGTTTTTAACTATAGTTTACTAAGAAATTGTTGCAAAACAACTTTTACTCTAAGTAATTTTAAACATATTCTATTACTGTCATTTAAAAAACGTAGTTTAAAAATATTAAACTCTTCTTGCTCGGCTCATATCTGATTCTGCAGCAAGAGTATTCGGATTCCATTACCTAGATTGTAATAGAACCTTTTATTACTACAATATCGTGAGTCTTCCTCTATTTATATTTTCTTGAGAGAAAGGAAAGAAAGAAAGAAAGAAAGAAAGAAAGAAAGAAAGACAGACAGACATTCCAAGCCTGCAGCATAGTAAAATACTTTGAGATGCTCTTGCAACCATAAGAAAACACTGATGTGCCTTTTCAAGCAGAGTGCCATTTATATAACTGGCAAGAAGGTAATGCTACCAAACCCATTCCGTCCCACTTACCTCATCTAGCTGAACACTCATAAAATCCATGACCGCCAACTGCATTTAGTTGCATGAGAAAATATACTCTGAATACAGCGGTGCTATATTTGTGAAAAAGAGGCTTTCTGTGAACATTTCCAGGTGGAGGCCATGACTCCAAGTGGTCTGAAAAGTAACTCTTCTTGGATGACTCTCAAATATATTATGCCATTCTGGTAACATGGCAAACAGATGCTAACACCTTTCTCACTGATTTACCTGCACGAAAAGTTCCGGAACATGAGCATGACGAGATCCCTCGGCTGGTGTGTGCACTGAAACCAAATTATGACCTCAACGATTATGTCTACAGCCTTAGGCAATAGGTGTTTAAGTTCTCTGGTCCACTGAAAGGTAGTGACACTGTGGGGAGGTGGTTTTAGAACCCTGACGGTAGGACTAAAATGTTAATCCCGCTTCACTGCCGCCTACCTCAACAAGCAGAGAGAGCCACAGCCCACTCTGTGGCTGCACTTAATACCACCATAGTCCAGGTACTTTCCTGTCAGAGAAACTCGCCTTCCCGTTTAATTTGTACTCCTTCAAAAGTAGATCGTACAGATTCTGACCACTATCTTAGAGCCATTGAGAGTCCAAATGCAAAAGGAAACTCGATGAAGGCAGACTGAGTGAGATTTAATCCTCTGGAAGCCCAGGATGGTATTAGAGAAGGGAAGCTTAATTTTGAAAAGGCATTACATTTTTCATTGGTTCTCTGTTCCCTAATCAAATCAATGGAAATGAACTTGAAGTGCCTTGCAGAGCAGGCTGGCAAGAGTGCTTCCACAGGGCCCCGTTTATGCTGCTTCTCTCTCTGGAGTGATGCCATCGTCACAGAGCTCAGAACAGTGGAAAATTTATACTTTCGCTGCAAACAAGCAGATGGTTTCAAGTCTAATGGAGGACCATTTAAAGATGCCTCAGTCTGTATTCTGGAGCTCAGGAACAACTGTGTCTTGGAGTTATTGTTTCCCAGAAAAATTAACTTCAAGAGTATGTGCTAACCAACCATTTCACTGAGACTGCCACTGTGTTAAGACACAATTAACTCACAAGAACTTAGTTTTTTTCTTTCGCCAGCTAACCCGTTTGATTTGGACACCCTCTGTCTATAGACAGGATAAGCCCAAGTTCCTGAGAGAGAAGACATATATATTTACATGTAGGTAAGTATGTATGTATTTTTAACAAACAATTCCAAACAATTGGGATATCTCAACTGTCACAAGCTGACATGTGATGGACTCCTGAGGCCAAGGATGAAAAACAGCCAGCTCCTACAACCAAATGTAAATGAAAATCAAACCCACTCCACCCTCCCACAATGAGAACAACTCCTTTCCACTTAACCACCCTCAACCAAGGGCTGGTGGTTTGAAAGGGGATCTAAGGGAGCCAAGGGGGTGCTGGGTGGCATGGATCTTTAGACAGGTAGGAGATCAGAAATGCAGATGCATCTTATTTTAAGAGAATACGGAAAAGGAGGCAATCAGAGATGACTGTCAAGATGCCTGATGGTCTAGGGGTGGCGAGGTGGCTGAACCAGGTGAACGTCCAACTCCTGATTTTGGCTCAGGTCATGGTCTCAAGATCGTGAGATCACCCCGTAATGGCCCTGTGTCGGATTCAAGCTGAGCCAGGTGTCTGCTTCTCTCACTCTTCTTCCTCTGCCCCTCCCCCCCACACATATGTGCACCCTCTAAAACAAATACATAAATCTAAAAAAAAAAAAAAAAGATTCCAGGTGGTCTCCAGTGTCACAGGCATCACACTGGCGGTGGCCCAGGACACAGCCAATGTGCCCGTGCTGGGCTGGCTGCTTGGGAGCCTCCCCCCACTTCCTGTAGCCACTGTCCCCATTCCAGAGGGCTCTCCAGCACTGCTGAATCAGCAGCTCATCTGAAAGCTAGTGCTGTCTAGACCTCAGGGCCTCTCCCTCAGTTAGAGCACTCTTTCTGACCAAATGAAAGGACCATACAAATGGCCAACAATCATCTTTATTCCCTGCCGTTGGCACAATGAGAATGACCTACACTACATCTGAAGCAAGAGCTTCCTAAATTCCTAAGGCAGATCCACAAAGCAAGCCTGCACTCAGGCCCTGGCAGGAGGGACCTTCAGTTAGAGCTCTCAGCTGCTCAGCCTTTTGTTTCCTATTTCTCCCACCCTCCTTTGTACTCCACCCCCCCCACCCTCAGTCTGTGGAGAGGTTTCTGGAGAGGATGGACCGGAAGGGCTCTCTTCCCTAGAGTGTATGCACTCCTTGGTTCTCATTGAGACAGCCACTTGTCTGGGATGGGGAATTCATTATGACCATTGGCAGAGGTGGACCACTTTCTTCAGGGGACAGCAAGTTGCTGGTGCTAGGGCTACATCTCTGACAGCAAGATCTGACTGAAGTCCGTTCTCATCTCACCTGCTGTGACCAGGAAAGCGGCCTGCAAGTCTCCCAGGCCCCACAGGGGTCGGCTGCACTGCTGCCCCACAGAGATGGGAGGGCTCTGAGGGCTCCCACCCCCCCCAGGCTCCCCATGGAGAGAGGGCAGCCTTCAGGAGGGCAGTCATCCCCAACACACAGCTTCCTAAGTAGGAATGCTGGCCCAGAGCACAGACCATTAGGTCTGCGGCCATCCCAGAGGAGGGTTTGAGACCTAGTGCTCTGAAGACTGGAAGACAGAACCAGCAGAATGCAAGAGGGGTGCGTGAGCATCTGCAAAGATAAACGGAAGAGAGAGCAGGGTAATTTGCTAAAAGGAAATGAAGCAGAAAATAAAAAAGAGAGAGAGAGAGAGAGACTGTAAATAGTAACCCAAGCACAAAGAAGGGAGGTTGAAAGGAGGGTGTTTGGATAACATAAAATTCAAAGAATGGACACTCTGGGCATATAGACCTTTTTCTTTCCCAAAAAACAGAAAAACAAAGAAGGAAGAGATGTTGATGGAGAGTGGGAAGGAGGAGGTAGAAGAAAAGAGAAGCGTGACTGATAATAGCACACAGACTCTACAGAATATAGCCCCAGGGCTGGCTGAACTCCATCACTATTCTTCCTAGAGAGAAATGCTGTTTCTATGAATTCTGCCATGGAAAGAGCAAGTGTGAGCCCAAGAAGAGCTATCCAACAGAGCCCCAATCCAAGTTTTGAAGGAAGGGCACTGCCCAGGGACTTGACACCAGTTTTTATTCCCAGGTATTCATTTGAAATCCAAATTAGTCTTGGTTGATCAGGATTTCAAGACAACCTATTTGGTTAAAATACAGCTGGATAGTAACTATTTTTAAGGAATCACAGGCTGGACGGTATCTGAGATAGTAAGAAAGGTAAATCTCCAAACTAGGAGTTCCTTCTCTTCTGCAAGATCTCCAAGGATGGCGAATTAAAACCATCCATTTCCAAGGATGGAGTATTAAAAAGGAATATTTTGTCTCCCAATGGTCAAGTTCTTCATTGTGTCCAACAGAGAATTCTGTTATTTATACCCATCTGCTCTGTGGTGGAAAATGGTAGAAAAGCCATAGACTCAGAATTAGTTGTCTGCCTGGACCTAACTACTTATTCTCCCTGTGTGGTTATTCTCATCATTATGCCCATTTCACAGAGGAAGAAGCTGAGGCCCAGAGATGTTTAGTTACTCTGAGTAAGTTTAGGGCCCAGGGTTACTTAGTAGCACAGCTGGGATATACCTGACTCCAAAAGCCATTCTCTTAACATCCGGAGCATGCAAACTACCCATCCTGCTCCAGGCACATTTTATATCCTTCAGAGAACCAAAATGCTTCATTTAAGGCCAATGGTTTGGCACAGACATAAATATGACAATTCCTTAGCAAGTTTCGCTGATGGTAACTGTTTAATCACACATCATTTTCACAGAAATGATTTGTGCCCAGCTATCCTGAATAAAGTCTAAATAACACAGACTGATGTTTTTGGAAATGTTTTTCTACAACTTACATGAAAAAAAAAAAAAAGAGTGAATTCATTAGTCCAAGAAGTCAAAAAAAGCAACCTGGCTTTATTCTGCTTCTAATCAAAACAATATTTATCACATGTGAAAGGAGAGGCGTTGGTGCTGTTTCCCAGACATTTGGCAGTTCATTTTCTCTCGTGCCTGTGACTAAAACCAGACTTGAAAATTAAAAATAAACGCCTCTCATTTCTTTTTTTTTTTCAAGACAATTCAAACAAAAGAGCCTGTAAATCTACCCACATGAACACTGCTTTAAGCAACTTGAATGAAGAACTGGAGAGAATCCTGAGATCCATTTACTTTCCAAATAACAAATAAGAGATTTTTTTTTTTTTTTCCCAAATTGGTGTGTAGGGGAGATCAAGAATTTAAAGTAACAGCCCTGGTAACATAGTTACCTGGTAGACAGCAACTGCATTGCATACTTGATCTGAAAGGACAGCCACCAATATAAAAATGTTTAAAAAAAAAAAACCTTAAGATACAATATTAAACAGATTTTTGGAAGGAAAAAGGAAAGGGAAGGTGATGGACTTTTGAACTAAATTTCATAATCCAAGGACATTTCATCAGGCCTGGTATTTTGTTCTTTGTTGTCCTCCCACCTTCCTTACCTATTCTCATCATTAAATCTCCCTTGTAAATGGCATCACCAAGGACATCTGGTTATTCAAAATCCAACACTAAATCTTATTTTGTGGTTATCCTGGGGAACTGCAGGAGCATTCTCTTCCAGACCCATTCAACCACTCTGAGGAGGTGAGTACATGCAATGCAAGGGATCAAAAGACCAGTTGTTTCAAATATCCGTCTCATGTACCTACCTATCAATACGTTATGTAATTTATATTACCAGTTAAGACCTTTCAGGGTGATTTCCAATTTCAAAAGGATTTTAAAGGAAAGTTAAACTTACTGTTTTAGAACCTACTATGTACCAACCATTGTGGTAGGTTCTTTTATATAGTGAACTGTATTTTATTTAATGTCAAATTCTGCCTGTTTCTCCCCCCCCCCCAAAAGATGTGTTTATTTATTGTTTTAGAGAAAGAGAGAGAGAGACACAGAATGCAGTGGGGGAGAGGCAGAGGGGGAGAGGAGAATCTCAAGCAGACTCCCCACTGAGTGCATAGCCCCACTCAGAGCTTGATCTCACGACCCTGAAATCATGACCTGAGCGAAATCAGAGCCAGACACTTAACGGACTGAGCCATCTGGGTGTCCCTCCGTTTCTCCTTAAGCATGAGAAGAGGTAATATAGGAAGGAAGAAAGAACACTGGGCCAGGAGCCAGACTCTGGACTCGGCTGCCTTTATCTGTCTGACCATTTAAACTTTCAGAGTCTTTGTCTTCTCATCTACAAAATCCTGGAGTGAAACTGGCCAAGCCAATCTTCATAGGCTGTGTAAGAATTACAGTTAATGGACTTGCGAGTGCTCTGGTGACAGCACATTCAGTAAGAATGTAAACAGCAAGCTTTGTTCTACTCCAGGCCACACTGATGTAGGACTCTGTAGATCTCTGAGCAAGGCTCCATCCCCCAGGAATGACTAATTCTATAGTCCATGGTATAAAGAGGTATAAAGAAGCAGAAAGGCCTTCAGGACAGCTCAACAAGAGCAATGGTATCAAAGTCCAAAGAACTATCTTGCATGTTAAGTTGGAGGTACTCAGGTAGCAAGAACTGAGGGGAAAACTTGAGCAAATAGCTACAGCTCTACTGGTTGCTATTTATGCAGAAAGGAGAAGCCAAGAGAACGCAGGATTTCAGAGCCAGAAACCTGGGTATGCAGCTTGGGCTTTGTGATTTTAGATGAACTACTTACCAGTTTTTTTCTTTTTCTTTTTCTTTAAACTTATTACACAAAAGTAGAGAGAATAGTGTAAAGAATCCCCCTATTGCTTAGCCTCAATAATGACTACCTCATAGTCACCCAGCCTCCTTTCCTGGATTTCTGGTGCATTAAGTATCTATTACTGTGGAACAGATTAATCCAAAATCTTGTAGCTTTAAAACAACATGCGTTTATTTCCATGCTTTCTGTCAGCTGGGAATCTGGAAGCAGCTGGGTGGCTCTGGTTCAGGGCCTCCCATGAATGTGCAGTCAGGAGGTAGGGCAGGGGCTGAGGCATCTGAAGGCCTGACTGAGGCTAAGAGCTGGGGATGACAAACTACGGTCCACAAGCCAAACCTGGCCCACAGCCTGTGCTTATAAATATGGTTCTAACTGGAAAACAGCCTCTTTCTTTCATTCACATATTGCCGATGGCTGCCTTTGCATGACAATAGCAGAACCGAGGAGTTTTGATCGAGACTGTATGGTCTACACATCGTGACTATTTACTACCTGATTCTCTACAGAAAATGTCTGCTAACCCTCAGACTAGAGAATGTTTCCAAGATGGTGCACTCACTTGGCTGTCAGCAGTAGGTCATGCTTTTAGTCATGTGGGCCCTCCATTGGCTGCTTAAGGGTTGGTTCACAACCCTGGGGGTTCTCTGGGTAAAATCTGAAACTAGGCCCCATACATCAAGGACAAGGAGAGACTGAGGAAAGAGGCCAGCCACTCCAGATTGGTAGGTGGCTGGTTTAACAATCAAGGAAAAGGACATGGAAGGCTTGATTTGGGTGATCACAAGATGAGTAGATCTCCATATCTGCCCATCAGAATCTTACAGTTTATATAGAGACCTCAAGAGGCTCAGTCACATATGCAATCCAGAGGGTTTCAACACCTACTCTCTCAAGGTTCTGTCCTTGAAATGGCTCTTAGTGTGGGAATGGTGGTCAGAACATACATTTCAAGGACAGGGAGGAGCCTCTGACTGCCTAGGTCCAACTCTTGGGTCATCCAGCAGTTAGACTTTCTTGACCCCTCCAATGTTGTGTCCTCACAACATGGCAGCCAGTTTCCCGAGAGCAAATGACCCAAGAGGGAGAAGATGACAGAAGCTATATATATATATGAAAAAATATATATACACACACACATACACACACACACATTTTTTTTTAAGTGACCTAGCCTCAGAAGGGACATACCAACATTCTGTAGTATCCTATTGGGACTTCAAAAGGGTGTAAATACTTGGGAGGCAGGGATCACTGGGGACCTTGGAAGCAAACAATCACAGTTAGTGACCCTTTCCATAATCTGTACAATCAGGGTTTGGGACAGGATCAATAATTCTAACATTTGACAATTACACGATATAGGCAATTTCTGATGATTTATATTTTTGTGTATTGGCCACAGAATGAATATACTCAATATTTGTTGAATTTTAATATCTGTATTTTAATTTTGACATATATGAATTCAGCATAATTTACTATTTATGTTCTTAGAGCCATTATTTATGTGGATTATTTTCCTTTAATTAATTAGGTAGTATTTCAAAAAGTTCCTAAATCTAATCATCCCGTTTTCTGTACTCTATTCTTAGAAGACAGAGGCAAATCTGTGTTGTTCTTAAGGATTTGAGTCTAAAATTTCTAGTCTACCAATCACTGTATTTTCAGCCTAACCTCCTAGGTTTGTATTCATTGCATGATGCAATATTCAATCATATCCCTGAGGTTCTGTAGCATTAGAAATCAATGGAAAATAATACCACTTATTATGTTGAATATTTTCTTATTACATTGAATATTTTCTACTTTAGCAATTTACTAGTAATTAAAAACAAAAGTTAAAAAGAAGTCTGTGGTTTCCTGACATAGCAAGTACTCAATAATGGTTTCCTGAATCCCAAATATAACACGCAAAAGAGAATTTCAAAGTCCAAAGACTAGAATTTAGTAATAGAGAAAGGCACAAAGAGATGGGGCTTTGACCCTGGTGATGTTCATTTAATTACTGACTTACTCATTCAACAAATATAAATTCTGTGTCTGGAGTAATCTTGTCCTTAAGAAGCTTCTAGTCTGGTGGTCACAGACAAATATCTTTGACCTCAGTGAGTCAACAATATAAACTTTAACATCCTAGAATATATGGTTTAAAAAAAAAAAAAAAGTAAATAGCTGCATTCATAACAGCCCAGGATTTTCCTAGAAAGAAAAGCCTGTTACCACACTGCTGGCCTGCAAGATAATGTAACTATTACTCCAGTACAGAGTCTGAGATAAGAACTCTTAGAACTTTAAGTATCTTATCAGAATATGTGTTTTTCCTCTTAAAATATATAGCTTTGATGGGAGAAAGAGGTAAAAGGGATTAAGAGTACACTTCTCATGATGGAGCACTGAGTCATGTACAGAATTTTTGAATCACTATACCACATGCCTGAAACTAATACAACCCAGTATGTTATTTATGCCAGAAATTAAAAAAAAACTTATGTATACCTATATATATATATATATATATATATATATATATATATATATATATACAGTTTTAGGCCTTCTGATATCTCTAAGATAATTTGTTATAAGGTGAACTTTATTCTTTACAAATTCAGACGCATTTGGACGACAAATGTGACCCTGGTCCAAAGCACAGGGTGTCCCTCCTACAGCACGGTAAACTCGAGGCCCTTCTGAGCAGAAAGGAACTGTACTTCCAAGTCCCTTCTGCCCACCCTGCTTCTGGTTTACTCACGTGCTGGCTAGGAAAATGCTAAATTTTATTCTGTTTTATGGCCTATTCCGTAATTTCCAAAGTAAAAATAAATCTGGTACTGATTTGGCTATGTTTCTTACATCTGGAAAAATAATTAGGATTTACAAATTTAAAATTTTGCTTAGAAAACCAGGGGAATGAGATAAGTAACAATTTCTATGGATTGTTTACTAGGAAGATAAAAATGATGAAAGGCTTTCTAGAGCTTTAGTGAAGCATCTTATTTTAATGTCTGTTTGACTCTATGTACACTACAGCATTTTTTTCTCTAGTGACAACAGAAAATGCAGGGGGAAAATGTTTTCACATCAGTGGTAAGGAGAGGACTGTTCCAGAGTCTGAACTTTGCAAAGTAGAAACTATTTTAGAATTCTATCTGGCTTGATTTGGGCTTTTTTTTTTTTTTTTTTTTACCATCTTCTGGAGCCATGACTGTTACTGATATCAACCACAGTCAGTCTTTTGGGGAAAAAAAAAAGTAGAATTTGAGCTTTATCAAGGCTAGGTATGGGGACCTTGTAAAGTGCTTGGATGCAATTCCTCAGAGTGCATTCTCTTCCCTGGTGATCCCAGAAAGGCATATGACCTAACTGTTTCCATTTTTGCCACAGAACCTATTTTAAGATTCCTCTTTTCTTGTCCAAGGACATCACTTGTCATTTACTTAATATATTAGCTTCTGAACTATGTATGAGTCAACAAACTCAGTTTGATGAGGTGGAGATTTATTCAGAGTCTGCTGGGCATCAGGCCCTGTGCCAGATGATGGAACGCAGGAGTAGATATCCACCGGCCCAAGTGCAGCGGGGGAATGCACACAAGTGGCCACCATCCTCACAGCGGAGGGAGCGCTACACCACCCCATCCCCCCGGAAGGGGAGGTGTGTGAAGCTGAGGGCAGAGGGGAACTGTAGGGGTGGTCAGTTATAAAATGGCAGAGGGACTTGGGACTCCATGAGCAGTGCATCCTACCAGACTGGAAAGGAAGAGGAAGAAGAATAGGAGAGGGGACTGAGCGGCCACACAGAGCCAGCATTTGTTAAAGCATTGACCACCTGTGAGGAAGTATCCTGTGGCGACTGGAGAGAAACCCCATGTAAGTGGCTAACAGACCCTAGGCCAGGAACCCTTCAGAGGAGTGACTGCATGCACAGAGGCTTGGAGAAGCACCTGGCTCCTGTGACCACCCGCTGCGGGCCAGCCTTCCTCTCCTCCACTATCACGGCTGCTCAGCTGCTTGCGTGCCCTAAAGCAGGCAGGCCTGCTGCAAAGGTGGAATGGCGACTCATCTCCTAATCTGGTTTCATGGCCTCATTTTCCCCAGAATTACTGCCTGGCTCACCTGGTGATACAGGGCACCCAAGCACAAGGCAGTCCTTGCCTGTCCCAACGTTATACTGTGTCCTACTCATGCTGTCCCACTCGGGCCCCACTCTGACCATACGTGGTGGGCACTGCCTCCCAGGGTCTCATTGTAGCGGGAAGACGACGACAGAGGAGAAAGGGAGAGGCCAGCTGAGAGGGGCCATCCCAAAGCCCTGGAACTTACAAGGCCAGTAGCTGGTTTGGGGCCCTGGGCCATGGACCATCCCTCCCCACGAATCAAGGCTCTGGCACCGTCTGCCACTAAGTTTCTTGGAAGCGGATTCTTTCTCTGGGCTCATTTCCTTCTGAACCACGTGTTGGCAAACGAGCTTGTGATTACATAGCAATAGCCAAATGCTTTAGCACCTTCATTCCAGACTGTGAAACTTTTAACTTTCCCTTAAAAATGTTTATTTATCTACCACAACTTGAGAGCACAGATGCAGGGAAGAGAAGTTCAGAGGCTATTAGTAAATGCTGGAAATGGTTTAAATATATTCAATTCTAGGAAACAAAGACTTTACTTAAGGCCTCTGGCCCAGATGGCCCAGCCTGGCAGGTCCCACACCTGACTTGAGGCCCTTGAGGGCTATAATTAGCCCTGTGGTATCCTCTTAAAGTCCTTATCTTGTTCTTTCTGACTGATTTCTGGGGGCTGTTATCTTTTTCAAACCCTGCGTTTGGACCTAGCCCTCTGGCTTTTGTAGGTGCTTGGCTCGGGGACGGCTGGCTGCCCAGAGGCCAGTTAAAGAGGCTGTGGTGTCCTTGGGCTCCAGGACCCTGAGAGACTCCTATTTTTAATTAAATCTCAAAATTATCCAGAATTGAATAAATCAATTTGAAAAGAAAGAAAAGCGCATCATTCGGATATTTACCATCTAGAGTTCTTTGCAAAGGTCTCACCAGCAGAAGCCTGATTCTTTGAAAATGCCCTCTGCGAACAGTTTTATGTTCCCTAGTTTGCCTCTCACCTTCAAGTGCATCTGACTTGCCCTATATTTAGACAAGTCATAGCTTCCTATCTGACCCAGAAGAGGGAACTGCTCCCAGTACCTCGCCTTTCCTCCATGCCTCCCATCGCAACTGAGAGCAGTAACTAGGACCCACAGAGCACTTCTCCAAATGGGCTTCAGGGCTCCTGCATTAGAAGCAGTGCGGGGCAAAAATGCAGATCTCTGGGTCTTTCCACAGACCATGCAATCCAGCCTTTCATTTTATAAAACAAAAGAGACTACCTGCCTCATTTATGGCCCAGACCGCATTTGTTCCTGACACTCACCTGACCATGCTTGGGATCTATTTTGCTGGGGGCTGAGGATGAGGGGTCGGGGGGTTTGGAGCAATAGGAAGGGATATTTAAATGTTTAGATCTAGCGAATCTGACTCTTCAGGTGTGGGGCCCAGGCACAGGTATCTTTCAGAAGTTCTACGTTTAAGATACACAGCCCGATTTAAGAACTGGCCAATGACCTAAATTTCTTAGTCATGTTTTGTCTATAAAATGGGAACCTGAATTGAAAAGCAGCAATTCAAGTGAAAATTAAACATAATATACTGATTTTCTATAGGTAATGATTTCTTTTGGCCGATGTACTGTCAATTTCTGGTCACTTAACAGTGAAAATGTCAGGGGATAGGCGAGTTACTCATGAGATTTATTCTTAAGTATGTCTTCAAGAACTCTGTTTTTGACTAGGGCCCACCAGAACCTCTCTCTGCCTTTGATACATAGGAATGGCCCAGTGAAGTGAGGCTCTACTTATTTACAAAGCAGGTAAGTTAAATGTCAGATTAAAGAAAAATAAGAAAAATCCTATATCCTAGAAATGTCAGTAGTTCAATAAGCAAACTGAAGACCTGCCAGTTAATCTGAGTTTTTGAAAAGCACTCTGTGGGTGACCTTTCATATCTAGGACCTTCTGGGCTTCTTCAGACCTCTGGACAGTGAGACTAAACAGGCAGCATAGTAAGAATCTTTCCCGGACTCAGAGCCGCATGAACTTGCGAGGCCCAAGCAGCAGCGCCAACCACCCAACAAAGCCCTGGGCCAGCAAGAGAGGACAGGAGAGGGACAGCTGGCACGGGCTCTCCCTCCAGGCTTTTATCCTGGATCTGTCCTTTTCAGATTCTAACTTTAACAAACAAGGAGTGGACAGGAGAATACTTTTACGTGGTTTGCTGTTCAGGACCCTGGGAAACCTTGACCACAGCACTCATCCCTGCCTCCTGCCCGCTTGATGGATCAGGCACTTGGGAGCCGCACATGCACAAATGTAAAACTACCTTTAGTGCAAGCTGGCTAGGACAAGCTAGAATGCCCTGTTTGAAGGCATTTGATAAATATAACAAGTCAAAGCCTGCGGGACATTTCTGTCCCTCCAGAATCTTAATAGCAAAATCAGCACCAAAGTCATGTTTTCTTAGAAGGTGATATTAATTAGAGAATCACATCTAGGTCTCCAGAAGAGAAAGGCCCAAAGAGACTTAAAATCTTTTAGATTTTTTCTTCTTTTAAAATTTTATTTACTTATTTTTATTTAAGTAGGCTCTGTGCCCAGTGTGGAGTCCAATGAGGGGCTTGAACTCAAGACCCTGAGATTAAGACCTGAGCTGAGATCAAGAGTCAGGTGCTTAACCAACTGAGTCACCCAGGTGACCCTCGGTTTTTCTCTTCTTTTAAAATAATACGAGACAGGGAGGTGCAACTGGCTGGCTCAATCAGTAAAGCATATAATTCTTGATCTCAGGGTGGTGAGCTCAAGCCCCACATGGGGCATAGAACTTACTGAGAAAAAGTAAGTAAATAAAAACAAATTTTAAAAAATGAGACAGAATTTTGGTTAGTGCTTCATTACCCAATGACGATATGTGTAAATAAATTCTGCCTTTGAATTAGGGCTTTGCTTTGCTGTTAGATAGTGTGTATCTGAAGCAGGGGAAGCCAGGAGCTGAGATGACCTCAGAGATCATTTAGCCATGTCCACAGCAAGTACTTACAGCTATGAGCCCCCTCAAAGCAAGTATAACAGTTCTGCAGTAGGACTTCTAGGTAAATGTATTGAGTAATACGAGCCATGTTAATATCCAACATCATTACAGACCCTTTGCTTTTTTTTATTTATTTATTTATTTATTTATTTATTTATTTGACAGAGAGATTACAAGCAGGCAGAGAGGCAGGCAGAGAGAGAGGAGGAAGCAGGCTCCCCGCTGAGCAGAGAGCCCGATGCGGGGCTCGATCCCAGGACTCCGAGATCATGACCTGAGCCGAAGGCAGCGGCTTAACCCACTGAGCCACCCAGGCGCCCCAATAACCCTTTGCTTTTTAGACAAATACACGATAACATGAAATCTTGAGCAAGAGGAAAGCTTCACTAGCATGGAAAATTCTTTTCCCAAAGAATTTTATCCTAATAAAATGTATTTTTTTTGCTTGGAAGTATCAATTACTATCATACTTTACTTCACTAATATGCTCATAAATGGAAATTTAAAAGTTTAAAAAATTTCCCGTGACTCTAAGTCTCACTATAAGTGTTTACAATTTTCTTCTGGACCAACTGGTCATTATAGTTACGACTGGGCATAAATGATAAAAATTACACAAATATAATATACATATTGATAAGCAATTATTAGACATAAATTCCTGGATACATTTTCAAAATGCACCTTTTAAAGGTGCAGTCTTCTGGCAGGCGGAAGACTGTGATGTCTTTATGGACGTTTAGCCCCGGACACCTCCATGTTATAAGGCTCTCTCTCAGCTTCGAGCCTTTCACCCTGGGGTCAAGGCACAGAGCAGGGTTCAAGGCAGTGAGGGGTGCCTTCTTCTATTAAGCAGGGGTAACAACTGTAGGCAGAGAGGCAGTGTGGCCCAGGACAGCCCAGAGGAACCACAGGGTACTCAGGCCGCCTACAAGGACATTTTAGAAAAAAGAGGACGCACATAAATTGGGGATCTGAATATTGAGGCTCTCATAATTGTCTGTGCCCACAGACTCCTCACAAGTTTAAGGAACTAGGCTATGGGGAGGGACTATGCTCTACCCCCACCCCCAGCCTCTCCTTTAAATGGGGGCTGAACAAGTACTCTGAAATACTGAGTGGGGCTCCAGATTCAGGTTGGTCTGCCCTCAGCCTTGGTCTCATCCTGATCCTGACCCCAACTGAGGTTCACTGAGGACCAATCCCACTTTGCCTCACATTGATTCTAGGTTTCCACATTCAATTCGTGCCTGCAAACCTTGTGCGTAAAATACATATTTTTTTAAAGATTTTATTTATTTATTTGACAGACAGAGATCACAAGAAGTTAGAGAGGAAGGCAGAGAGAGAGGGGGAAGCAGGCTCCCTGCTGAGCAGAGAGCCCGATGTGGGGCTCGATCCCAGGACCCTGGGATCATGACCTGAGCCGAAGGCAGAGGCTTTAACCCACTGAGCCACCCAGGCGCCCCTAAAATACATATTATATGAAAATAAATTTTACTCCAAAAATTTCACCTGATGTTTAAATTTTTTTCTAAGAAAATAACCAAAGCATATGAATGTTTGTAAAAAGAATAAGGAAGGAGGAGGAACAGTGTTTCAAAGATGCATTCAGGTGTATCTGAAAATGGCATTAGGGAATTTAAGGAATTATTCAAACCACCAACATGAGGGAGGACTTTATTTCTCATTTACTTATAGGAGTGTTTTAAATGCAGAAAACATACAGATAACAAATGGCAAATCACCCTCCACCCAAAGAATTCCTGTTGTCCTTCAACAAGTAGTACACGTGCCTGGTCAGAAAATCCAAGCTGTATGTGAAAACGGTTACCTTCATTTTTTTTTTTTTTTAAGATGTTATTTATTTGAGAGACAGAGCAAAAAGAACACAAATGGTGGGGAGGGGCAGAGGGAGAAGCAAATTCCCCCCTGAGCAGGGAGCCTGATGCAGAGCTCGATCCCAGAACCCTGAGATCATGACCTGAGCTGAAGGCAGACATTTAACTGACTTAGCCACCCAGGCGCCCAGAGATATCTTAATTTTCCCTCAAAGGCAGCTATGTACCAGGTTTCCTGGAAGCCCTTCTAGGAAAAACAAAGGACATGTTCGCATTCACCCATTTCTTGTCCCTTCCTTCCCTTCTTCAAAATTTAACTCAAACTTGTTCTGTACCTTGCTTTCTCTACTTGCTAAAATAGCAAACACACACTCACGCATGCACGTGCATGCACATACACACAACACACACCCCAGCACGGAGTTTTAAAAACAAGGTTCTGTGGAACCATTATCTTACTATAATTGTCTTAAACTGTCTCCTACTCAGTTTAGCTGCGTCTGGGTTCTTGCTAATAGAAATGCTTTGACAACATTATTTTGGCCCACTTTGCAGTTATTACCATTACCCTAGCAAGAGTCATTCTGGTTAGAGGGTAATCTAAATTTTGATTCAATTGCATTCTAGAAAGCCTGAGCCAATTTACACTTCTGTCAAGTATAGAAAAGTGTCCACTACTTCACACCGGGCAAGAACAGGTCATCAACCAGCGTTTGCCGACAGCGTGAGTAAAATGTCACGTTTCCCTGTTGTTTGAACTTAAATTTCTTTAATTGTGAGTGAGGCCGAGCACCTCTTCTTAGGTTATGCTTTGATTACTGGTTGTCTTTTTGTATGAATTTATCAAAATGCTACTTGAATTAAAGATGTTAACCATTTTTCATATGTTGCAGATATTTCCCCACTATGTCCAATTTATCTTTTGAGGTTTTTTTTGGTTATACAGAAGTTTTAAATTCCCATACTTTTTGTATCTCTTACCTGTCTGAATTTTGCAGAAGCGTGGTGGCAAGAGGTATGTAAGGAATGAGGTAAAATGAAATGTAGTAATTTTCCCAAAATTGTCATCAGACCATGTAACAAACAACCCTCCTTTTTCCCCACTACCACAGAATGTTAATTTTACCATAAACTAAAGTCCCAGTTTTATTTTGGTCCATTTACAGGCTCTCTGCTCTATTCCACTGATCTATTTCTTCCCTAATTCAAAATGTATTTAATTACTCTATTATATTATTCAGAATACATTTTAATATCTGGCAGAGCTAAAGAACTCATTTCTCTTCTTTTTCAGAAATCTCTTTGCTGTTCTCAAATGCTTATTCCTATATATTTGAATTAGCATCACATTTTCACAAGACTGAATCTTTTGGTCCCAGCAGAGTTTAAAAAATATTCTTCATATAGATTATCAATACTATTTTTATAAATTACTACACACGTTTTCTCTTTTGGCTTCTTTGGCAAATGGGGCCTTTTCTTCAATAATATTTTCAGATGGCTATTAAAGGGAAACAAACAAACAAAAGGAAACAATTTTAGACAAACCTCGTAACCTATCTCCTTACCATATTTTCCTATTGTGTCCAATAATGTATCTAGTGATTTTTAGATTTATAATCTTCTAATTTTCAAGGAGTTTTGCTTCCTGCAGGTTACTTGACCTTCTCACTTTTCCTCCTGTAGAAGTGCATTGGTCAGCAGCCCCAGCACCATGGAAAGTACCAGCAGTGGTAATGGGCTTCCTGACATTGCTGGGAATGCTTCTGGTGACTCACTGTGGAGCATGATGCTGCTTGTGCTCTGATGTAAGACACAGACACACTGGCTAGGTGAACTTGCCCCACAACTTAGAAACTGAAACATAGTCATCTAGCCTTCTCTGCTGCTGCACCCCGCTGGTGGACCTGCACTTCTCCTTCTCTATACTCTTATCACAAGTCTTATCCGGGGGACACCCTGCCTAATCAGGGGCACATTCTGCTCCAGTGTGGGGCCTCCCATCTTGTGCACTGTCCTGGAGCCCTTGCTTCTATCAGAGGGTCAGTTTGGGGAGGGGTCCTCTTTGCAATTTTTTTCCTCCCAGCTCCCCAAACATCAAAGGAAATATTTCTGTACAAGGCGGTTTGGAAGCCTAATGGACTGTGAGGGTCAGAAGCCATGTCCTGGGGACGCCTGGGTGGCTCAGTTGGTTGGACGACTGCCTTCGGCTCAGGTCATGATCCCGGAGTCCTGGGATCGAGTCCCGCATCGGGCTCCCAGCTCCACGGGGAGTCTGCTTATCCCTCTGATCTTCTCCTTGCTCATGCTCTCTCTCACTGTCTCTCTCTCAAATAAATAAATAAAATCTTAAAAAAAAAAAAAAAAAGCCATGTCCTGGACCCACAGCTTGCCTCTCAGATGATAAGTGCCTTACTAATTTTCTCATTGGTTTAGTTCCTATATATCTCTCACTAGAGAGAACTAGCTCTGGGCATGGAGAAGTCTCTATCTTCCTGCTCACATTCTGCTACGAGTAGAAAGTCAAAATGAAGACCTCCAGCTTCGCCTCTGGTATAATGTGGAAATCCCTGGACGAAGTTTCTACTTTGATGGCATTTTTGCTGCTTTTGCCCACACTTTCTTGTTCTCCCTCATTCTCTGCAAGATATTATGCGAGATTCTATTTACTCACTTCTTGCTTCATGTTTCTGTGGAAGGCAGACTTAGAAACTGTCGGAGCTGCACCAGGATAATTCTTGGAAATCCTGGCCTTGTTCTTCTACTGAAAGCTAGCTCTGTTCTTTAACATTGCTCAGATATTTTTGTTTTGCTTAGTTTAGTTCTTTCAACTATTTGTTGCTCATATTATTACGATTTTGGTTTTGTTATGCCATCTAAACTGGCGGCTTCTGTATTTATTTACGCTGGTAACTTCAAGGCTGAAGGAAATACTGAGAGTGAGCTCTCTAAATTACAGCCCCTGGCATTTGCTAAAGACATACACTGATTTTCAGCACAGTTGCCCTTACCTGCCGCTTGAGTGCCTCCAAAGACTCGAACTCCAGTCTGGTCAGTTTCATCTGGATATGCCGTGGTTTATCAGGTATGGCAAATGCAAGTATGAACTTTAAAGCCAGGAGTGCATGCTGAAAACAAGAAAGAGTACATGTTGACATGCCACACTAGGCTACGGTGTGCAATTAGACAACAAGGGACCTAAGCAATCTGTGATTCTTCTCATTAGTCTTATTAATTTCTTATGACTGGCCTGTCCTTTATCAGAGATAAACCAGGCCCAAGAGTTCTATTTAACCCACCCCACCACTGTGGCCCACTCAATAACTACTGTCTTATTTGCTTTATTCTTCTAAAATTGGTTATTCACCCAAATTGATACCATACATTATTTTCAGTGTTTTATAGAAAAATGAAATTTACTCTGAGAAGTCTTTCACAAAATGTGTTTTTTCTACCTGTGTCCACCTTCCCAGTGTATGTTAGCATACAACACTGGCAGATTCCCTCTATTCTTTGCCCAATAACATCTTCCCTGTGCTGTGCTTCAAGCTATTATGTGAAACATACGGTGCCTTAAACATCAGGTGCCTTGAATCCTCTGCACCCCCACAAGTATCTGCTACTATTTCTTTCATGAAATGATAATCAATAAATATTGATAAATTGATTGGTTGCAATGTACTACTTTATGCTGCTGACTCCATCTATATGGTAGGGCAGGTACACAGAAACATAGAGTGTATCCATTATAACACGGGAAGCTTAGAACCCTTCTCCACCAAAATTATTTGGGGTTTTTCATACCATAATGATATGAGGTTTATAATTATGCCTTTTTCTCTGCAGAACAGAATAAACAAACAGGATTGTTTCCATTGGTAAGCCTGCTCTTCAGATGCATGGCCTCGACCTATGGACGATTCTACAATTCTAGTATCATCTTGTGATCCAGGATCAACACCCACAGAAGTCTGAATGATGAAAAGAATAAAGTTGCCTCTTTGATGACAGCATGAATTACTAAATATGAAAAGCTGTGAAATGATTTTTAAAGGTAAGAAATGATTAAAAGGCATTTTGAAAATCAGCGAAGGAAATGGAGCAGCCTCTAAGAAATGCTGCATTGAATTGCTGACAGAAAAAGAGGACAGCTTAAAAAAATCAGATGAACCCCTTACTGTGATATTTTCAAAAGGAGGATGAAGGATGAATACCATGTGGATATCTACTGGGAGAGGCATGAAATAATGAAGGAAATCAGCATCATGCCAGAACAAGCAATAATTCAATCCAAAGACCTGGAAATGGGCAGAGCCCCAGGGCAGGCCAGGTGTTCCTGGTATTAACAGGAGATGTGGACTGGATCAGGGCCAGGGAGTCTTCACCAGAGTGTGACTACTGGGACCCCAGAGGACACCTGCAAGGTGCTGATTAAGTATCTACAGTGTGAAAACTAGTAGATAACACAGCACGGATCAGGTGACATCATCTGTTGTAAGTCTGAACTAATTGAATTAAATTAACAGGAACCTGGATAAAATCTACAAAGAACAAATAAATAATTCAAAAAAGGTATACTGTGTCATTATTTCATTCCATTGGAGCACTGACACATAATTTTATATAAGACTTAACCTCTTCAGTAGAAATACTAGACAAGAAATAAACAAATGAGCCGATGAAATCTTCCACATTTTCCAGGAAAGGCATGTCCTCAAACTGCTAGAACCCCATCATGAGACAGTCACTGGCCCCTTTCCATCTCTCCTAGAAATCTGTACCCATTTTCTCTTCTTTGGAGTCCTGGAGGGAACCAGTGGAAAAAAAAAGACCTTGCCAAGGTCTTCCCTTGGAAACAAGGTTCCTATAAGATGTGTCAACTCTCCTTTGGGAACCAGGACTGGTTACTGGGCAACCGAGCAAGGCTGCCACAGACCTCAGTGCTCACAGGTGCCATACAAAATGTCCATAACCCTCAAGAATTAAAAATGTTGGTATTTATTAAACAATATCAGTTGATATAGGAAGTCATTTTAATATGGTTAGAACACTTACATAGCAGTAAGTTCTGAGTAGTTTGGAAATCCTGGTAAGTTATGAGTAGTTACCATAACATACCATAACCTGGTAAGTTATGAGTAGTTCTGTAGTTTGTTTTCCTGAAATAATTTTATGTTAAATGTTTTTAAAGGCCCATATGTAGACAGATCAATTTCTTTTGAGCTGTATTTGCAAATAGGTTCCTAATAGACCTGCTTATTTTAAGCTTTTAACTTCCTACTGAACACTTCCAGGGTTATGTTTCTTGAAGAGTTCCACACAACGCACACAGCTGAATACTCCTTAGCTTACTACCAGCACCACAAAGCCAGAGGGAAGCAGTACTGTGTCCCTCCTTTCACGTATATTAGTGACTAGTGTGCTAGACATGGGTCACGTGTTGGAGGACTCTACAGGGAAGGAGATGATGTCCCGGCACACAGTCTAGAGGAGGAGACGAGTAATTATGGGCCATCCCCTAATGCCACGCATGAGTGGTCCCACCCAGTATACACAGGACAAAGAGCCTACAAACTGGCAGTTACCTGGGTTTTTAGCAGTTTGGAGAGGGAAGTATGTTTGCAGAGACATACAGGATGAGGAGTTGGCTAGGAGAGGGGAGGAGTGTTCCCAGAGAGGAAACCAACACACAGAGGGGCAGTGGGGTTGAGGAGAGAGGGGACATGGAGGCACTCAGATACTGGAAGACACAGGAGCTGAGTGAGGAGTGAGGAGGCACTGAAGATGCCGACACAGGAATGACGGGCTTGGAGGTCTCCATTTGTGGCGCGGATAGCAGACCAGTGTGGAGTGTTCAGCAGTACAGGCAGGTAATCGGGGTGAGCCAGTGTGTGCAAGAGTAATGGGACAGAACCTCCAGGTCTGAATGGAGGGCTCACCAGCAGAGGACCAGACAGGCTTCCACGGCTCCTCCATCATGACGTGTGCAGGATGAGAAGCAGGCTTGGAGGGAAGGGTCTGCACAGCCTATGCACTTTCAGGGGACTGTGGGATATCTGGGTAGAGATGCTCAGCAGGCAGTGGGGCAGAGGGGTCTCAAGTTCATGACAGGGCTGGAGGCAAACACCTGGGAGTTGCTAGGGCATATGCATAAGAGGCACATAATGCCATGGGAATGGCTGAGATCTGCAGGGATGCACAGTGAGGGAGAAAAGATGAGACGAGGTAAGAAGTCGGCACAGGATGGAACTGGAGGAACGTATCAGGTGTGATGAGCAGAGGGAAAGGTCTGAAAAGTAGCTTGAGAAGCAGCAGAAATCGGGGAGCTTGTGGGGTTACAGGAACAAAGCAGAGAGAAAGAAGCCAGTCAAGTGGGCACTGGTAGGTCATGTACATGGAGGCTGGGGAGCAATCTTTGGTTTTTTAACCACCAGGAGGCCTTTGGTGGCTCTGGTGGGAGTGGTTTCAGGTGAGTGGAGGTCACAGAAGCAAGACAAAGGTGAGCCAAGCCTGGGAAGCAAGAATGGAGAAAGCAGGGCTTGTCACACTGAAGAGGGAGAGCTGACTCAGGGAAACAAAGGCACTGGGGGCACTCATTTTAAAGAAGAGAAGAACTCTAGAAGAAATTTATTGTTCAGAATTGGCAATTCATACTTAAAATGAGGAAGGACAGGTGACCATCCCATAGTGTTCTCATTTTTCTTTTACAGACCTCATCTTAAACCATCACTATGTATCCTTTCCTCAAAACAGATCCTCATAATCTTCAACAGAAGAAAAAAAAGTGCCTTGAAGAGCAAAACAAAAATGCCAATATTATTAACCAGATTAGAAGAAGATATATCAACATCTTGGCAATAGTTTTCTTTGGATGGTTGGCAATATGGGCAATCTCTTTATCTTTAGTCTCTGATAACATGCATTACTTCTTTTTTCCTTTTCTACATTTTTTTTTGGTTTTTACTTTAATTCCAGTTAGTTAACATACAGTGTAGTATTAGTTTCAGGTGTACAATACAGTGATTCAGCACCTCCATACATCACCCTGTGCTCATCACAGCAACTGTGCTCCTTAATCCCCATCACTTATTTAGCTCATGCCCCCTCACCTTCCCTCTGGTAGCCATCAGTTTGTTCTCTATCGTTAAAGAGTCCATTTCTTGGTTTGTCTTTTTTTTCACTTTTGCTCATTTGTTTTGTTTCTTCAGTTCCACATATGAGTGAAACCATATGGTCTTTGTCTTTCTCGGACTTATTTCGCTTAGCATTATACTCTATAGTTCTATATGTGTTGTTGCAAATGGCAAGATTTCATTCTTTTTTTACAGCTGAATAATGTTCCATTTGTATGTGTATATATAGGTATATATATACACATACACATATACACACATACATACACAGCTCATCTTCTTATCCATTCATCAATCGCTGGACACTTGGGCTCCCCCCATATCTTGGCTATTGTAAGCAATGCTGCTACAAACATAGGGCTGCACATTGTGCATTGCTTTTATATGGGGGAAAAACCCACTTCAGTCAAAAAGAATGCAAGTGTTCCTCACAGCTGGGGAAGGTCAGGGAGAAGACATGACCACTAGTGAACCCGTGAGCTGGACCTAGATGGCTGGGGGCTGCTCACTTCCTCCCCTGTCCTTGGAATGTGGGAGTGAGCTTGCCCCTCCCACTCCCAGAAGCTGCTGTAAGGACATCAGCTTGAGATGGTGAGGTGCTGTTGAGAACGGTACAGTTGATGGTACAGTTGACCAAACCCAGCAAGGGCCTCTATTGATAAAAGTTCATAAAAACTTTTTAGATGTGGCGAGGAGGTGCAAGGATCTACTCATCTTGCTACTGCCCAAGACAAGCCTCATAAGTAAGTTCCCTTTGCTATTTAACTGTCATCTTCCCACTTGGAGAGGCTGACCTCTTTCTTCCATCTCTTCCTGCCCTCCACACTCAGGGGTCAGCTCAGATTTCACCCAGGAAGCTCTTGGGAGGGTTGTGAACTGACACTCACCTAAAGGAATTACATATGCTAAAGCTCCTAACCCCCCTTCACTATAACTGCCCATATGCCCAGGAGACAGACCCAAACCAGAAAACCTGCAGCCCAGGGAGTCTGGTTTTTTAATCTGGGGTCCAAGATGACAAGCAGCTGGTGAAGGTCATCACTTTGTACTCATTCCTTCTGCAAATATGTAGGAGAGCATTTACACACAGCCAGGCTACCTAGATGCTGGCCTTCTTTTACCACTTCCTTCCCTCCTCAAACCTTGTCACACTGATCCAGCCCTCACCCTGCCCCACTTTGCAGCACTCCAGAAGTTCCACCAATTACAGGCTTATCTGGTTTGACATATCCCTGGGAGGGTGAAGGAGCACTGCCATTCACAGGTAACTGTCAGTAAGTTTAATTAGCCAGTGCTAGCAAACTCTGTCCTCCACCCACCCCCAATCCTCTTGAGTGCTCAGAAGTAGGGGGATGCCATAGTAGCTTCAGCAGTGGGATACTGGCTTTGAGGAAGAGGAGTAAATAGAATCAGAATGGAACTAACACTATCTTAATGCTCAGGAAAGGATAAATTAGACATCCAGCCACCGTTGCAGTCTCTTCACTGGTTTCTTGTACCCAGGATCCAGAGTTCAAGTTGATGGATTAAGTAAGCTTTTGTAGGCTAGCCTGGAAACCTAAATAACAGTTATAGCACCATGTTTCAAAAAAAAAAAAATCAACCTTTAAAATGTTGTTTATATATTCCCTACAGCAAATCTGTTTCAAGGCTGGGAACTGCTTTATGCTAACTGAACTGAGAAAAAAAAAATCGCAAAAGGCATTTTAGCTATTTCTACTTGTTTTCATAAATAAAAGCAAACCTAAGACAAAATGTGAATCTATTCAGATTTGAAGAAAAACATATTAAAAAATGAATACTTTGGTTGGCTTTTCATAGCCTGTGAAAAAAGAAGACATTTTGTGGCCATGATTGTCATTCTTTCTTCATTGACAATCTTCTTTTAAAGTAAAACTCACAAAATTGTATCCTAAACAAAGCAAAGAAGAAAAGAAACAGTTGGGGGTTGGTGGGAAAATGGGCAGAATTTTAAAAGTAGTAAATACAAAGAAGTTGGCTCCCCATAACAACATGCTTCAAGTAATGATTATAGGCTGTATTAGTCAGGAAAGAAGAAAAGGACAAGCCAAAGTAAAGGAGCATCTGGAGCTAAGCATTTCCCAGAAACACAGTACTGCCTACCCAGCCACTGGTGCCATGCACCTCTGGTCACCCCAGGAGGTCAAGCTCTTGGGAGTCTTGTGGCAGGTGCACAGTCTGTGAGCAGAACCTTTTTATTTTACAAAAACTGGAAACTATGACACAATCAACAGTAGCAGCTGTGTTTGTAGCAGCATGTCACCAACCCTGTCTCTTATGAAATACAAAATGCAAATTAGAGATAGTTCTTAGAATTCTGAAAAGATCATTTGATCTCCACAGTGGAATGTTGGCCATGGTACCTCTTTCCATTCAGAGTCCAGCCACCACTGAATAAAAGAAATTCCAAAAGAGCATCCTCAGCTGATTACCAAATTACATGCCAAATGCCAATTAACAAGAAATGATTAATAGATCCAAGATTGAAAAAAAATATGGAATTAGGCTCTTAAGAAGCAAACCTCAGACAAACAGAAATACAACATACCAAAATCTATGGGTTCCAGCAAAAACAACTTCTAAGAGGGAAGTTCTCTTATCAAAGAAATAAGAGAAATTCAAATTAACCATTTAACTTTAAACCCTAAAGGAACTAGGGGGAAAAAAAGAATAAATAAAGCCCAAAGTTGGTAGAAGAAAAGAAATAATAAAGATCGGAGTGGAAATAAATGAAATAGAGACTAAAAATAGAAAAGGATCAATCAAACTAAGAGCAAATTCCTTGAAAAGATAAACAACATTAACACATCTTTAGACTCATCAAGAAAAAAAGAGAGGGCTCAAATAAAAAAAATCAGAAATGGAATACAAGTTACTGATGCCATAGAAATACAAAGGATCATAACAAACTACTAGGCACAATGACAGGCCAACAAATCGGACAACCTAGAAGAAATGGATAAATTCTTAGAAACAGAAAATCATCCAGACTGAATCATGAAGAAATAGAAAATTGGAACAGGCTGATTATTAAGAAACTGAATCAGTAATCAATAGCTCCCAACAAATGAAAGTCCAGGATCAAATGGCTTTATTACTGAATTCTACCAAACATTCACATAAGATTTAATACCTATCCTTCTCAAACTCTTCCAAAACATTGAAGAATATGGAAAGCTCTCCTCATTTTATGAGGCCAGCATAACCTTGCTCCCAAAACCAGACAAGGACATCACAGAAAAAGAAAATTATGAGATGGGGATAAAAATAGATGCAAACTCCCCCACCAACAAAATATTAGCAAACTGAATTTAAGACACATTAAAAGGATCATACCATGATCAAGTGGGAATTATTCCAGTGATGAAAGGATGATTCAACAATTGCAAATAAATCAGCACTACATTAACAAATTGAATGATAATGCAGTAAAAAAAGCATTTGACAAAATTCAACATCAACTTATGACAAAAACTCTCAACAAAGTGGGTATAAAGGACATGTACCTCAACATAATAAAGGCCATAGATAACAAACCCACAGCTGACATCATACTCAATGGTGAAAAGCTGAAAGGTTTTCCTCTAAGATCAGGAACAAAGGCAAGAACGACCACTATTCCTACTTTTATTCAACACAGTACGTACTAGAAGTCCTAGGAAGCAATTAGTCAAGGAAAAGAAACAAAAGGCATATAAATTAGAAAGGAAGAAATAAAACTGTCACTATTTGCAGATGACATGATGTTATATATAGAACACCCTAAAGATGCTACCAAAAAACTTCTAAAATAAATGGATTCCATAGATTTTCAGATAAAAAATTATTATACAAAAATCTGTTCCATTTCGGTACTCTGATAACAAGTTATCAGAAAGAAAAATCAAGAAAATAATCTCATTTACAATTGTATCAAAAAGAATAAAATAGCTAGGTATAAATTTGGCCAAAGAGGTGAAAGCCTTATACTATAAAAACTACAAGACATTAATAAACTGAAGAAGACAGAAATGAATGGAAAGATATTCAGCACTCATGGACTGGAAGAATTATTATTATTAAAATGTCTATACTACCCAAAGCAATCTACAGATTCAATGCAATCCATATCAAAATTCCAGTTACATTTTTTTCATAGAACTAGAATAATTCTCAAATTTGCATGGGACCACAAAAGACCTCAAATAGCCAAAACAATCCTGAGAAAGAACAAAACTGGAGATCCTACACTTGCTGATTTCAAATTGCAGTACAAAGTTATAGCACTCAAACAGCACAGTATTGACATAAATGAAACAGAATCGAGAGCCCAGAAATAAACACAAGCATATATGGTCAATTAATTTATGACAAAGAAAGCAAAAGTATACAACAGGGAAAATAACTCTTAGAAATCTGCTCTTGGTGAGAGACGTCCCTGCCTGAAAGGTGCTCAGGTGGCAAAGCAGGGTGCAATCCTAGGTGGGGCAGTGTGGTTTTAGGATTCTCGGGGGTCACAGAAAGACAAGGGATTCCTGAGTGTGGCAGAGTTCCCAAGCACTGGAGCTGGGAAGCCAGCTGCAAACACAGCGAGCTCTAAGGTCTGGATTGCCATATACCATGAATCTCAGCACAGTTGGGTGACTGCTCTCTGAGCAGGGGCCCAGAGAGTGGCAGAACTGCAGTAAGAGCCCTTCCTTCCACCCCAGGGAGGAGTGGTAGGGGAGCACACCATACGAGTCTATGGGGTTTGGAAACTCAAAACAGGGTTGTGTGCCTGAGATAGAAATCCTTGGTCACAGGCTAAGTGAGCATGGAATGCACAGAGAGACCAGGTAGACAGGAATAATTTGACTGCTTTTCTTTGAGGGCACCCTGAAGAGGGGGGCCAGAGCTCTTGGCTCAGGGGCCAGAGATTGGGAGGCCGCCATCTTCATTCCCGTCCTCCAGAGCTCTATGGAAAGCGTTCATGGAACAAAAGCTACCGAGACTGAACACGAGGAGATTACTTAGCCTGGCCCCTGGCAAGGGTAGTGCAATTCTGCCTCAGGCAAAGACATTTGAGAATCACTGCAACAGGCCCCTCCCCCAAAAGATCAGTAAGAACATCCAGCCAAGATCAAGTTTACCAATCATAGATAACTGTAAAACTCCAGAGCTAGAGGAAAATAGTATATAGAATACACAGTTTTTTCCACCACAATTCTTTAGTCTTTCAATTTTAATCTTTTTCTCTTTCCCTTTTAACCAATATATTTCATGAATTCTTTTTCAAAATCATTTACTTTCATTTTTACATGTACATTCTATCCTTTCCTTGTATTTATTTGTGTGTGTGTGTGTGTGTGTATAAGTTTTTCTTTACAATTTTGGGATGCACTTTCCTCTAACAAACAAACAGACCAAAATTCATCCTGAATTCAGTGTATGGCTCTATTCTTTTCATCTGTCTGATCATATTTTCTCTCTCTTTTTTTTTTCTTCTTTTTTTTTTTTGGTCAAAGTCTTTTTAAATTTTCATATTTACAGTTACATTCTATCCTTTCAATGTGTTTAATTTTATTTTTGTAGATATATAAGTTTTCTTTCTTTACAAATTTGAGATGTAATTTCTTCTAACAAACCGACCAAAATACACTCAGGATATAGTGTATAGCTCTGTTCTTTTCACCTGTCTGTTTATATTCGTTTTTTTTTTTTTTTTGTCTTTTAATTTTCATTTCTACAGCTACATTCTATCCTTTCATTATATTTAATTTTATTTTTATACACATATAAGTTTTTCTTTCTTTACAATTTTGGGATCTAGTTTTCTAACAAACATACCAAAAAAATACAGGATCCAGTGTATTGCTCTGTTCTGTTCACCTGTCTGATTATATTCTCTCTTTTAAAAAATTTTTAATATTTTTTGGTTTTAGGTTTCTTCTGATTTGTTTAGCATATATTTCTCTGGGGTTGTTGTTACCATTCTAGTATTTTGTTCTCTCATTCATCTATTCTTCTCTGGACAGAATGACAAGATGGAAAAAATCACCCCCAAAAAGAGAACAACAGGCAGTACTGACTGCCAGGGACCTAATCAGTATGGATATAAATAAGATATAAGAACTAGAGTTGAGAATAATTGTTATAAAGATACTACCTAGCTTGAAAAAAGCATAGAAGACACTAGAGAAATAAAAGAACTAAAATCCAATCAAGTCAAAATCAAAGAGGCTATTAATGAGATGCAATAAAAAATGGAGGACTCTAACTGCTAGGATAAATGAGTCAGAAGAGAGAATTAGTGATATAAAAGACCAAATGATGGAGAATAAAGAAACAGAGAAAGAGAGCTAAACAACTACTGAATCACAAGGGGAGAATTCAAGAGATAAGTGATACCATTCTAACTATATTAGAATAATTGGAACACCAGAAGCAGAGGAAAGGGAGGTGGGGCAGAAGGTATATTTGAGCAAATTATAGCTGAGAACTTCCCTAATCTGGAGAAGGAAACAGGCATGCAAGTCCAGGAGGCACAGAGAACTCTCCTCAAAATCAACAAAAACAGGTCAATACCCTGACATCTAATAGTGAAGTTTGCAGATCTCAAAGACAAAGGGAAAATCCTGAAAGCAGCTTGGGACAAGAGGCCTGTAACCTACAATGGTAGAAACATTAGACTGACAACATACCTATCCACACAGACCTGGCAAGCCAGAAAGGACTGGCGTGATACATTCATGTGTCAATGACAAAATGTAAATGACAAAAATAAGTGACAAAGTGACAATGACAAAGTGCTAAATGACAAAAATAAGCAGCGAAGAATACTTTATCCTGCTAGGATGTCATTCAAAAATAAAGGGAGATAAAAGCCTTCCAGGACAAGCAGAAACTAAATGAATTTGTGACCATTAAACCAGCCCTGCAAAAAATACTCAAGGGGACCCTTTAAGCAGAGAGAGATCCCAAAAGTAACACAGACCAGAAAGGAACAGAAACCATATATAGAAACAGGAACTTTATAGGAAATACAGTGGCACTAAATTCGTATCATTCAGTAGTTAAATGGGCAAAATGCCCCAATCAAAAGATACAGGGTATCAGACCGGATAAAAAAGCAAGACCCATCAGTATACTGTCTTCAAGAGACTCATTTTAGACCCAAAGACTACTCCAGATTTAAAGTGAGAGGGTGGAAAATCATTTTTCATGCTAATAAATATCAAAAGAAAGCTGGGATAGCAATCCTTATATCAGACAAATTAGATTTAAAACTAAATACTGTAATAAGAGATGAGGAAGGACATTATATCATAACTAAAAGGTCTATCCAACAAGAAGATCTAACAGTTTTAAGTTTTTATGTCCCTAATGTGGGAGCAGCCAATTTGTAAATCAATTAATAAAAAAATTAAAGAAACACATTGATAATAATACAATAGTAGTAGGGGACTTTAACAACCCCACCCCCAACTCACTGCAATGGACAGATCATCTAGGCAGAAGTTCAACAAGGAAACAAGGGCTCTGAATGACACATTGGATCAGATGGACTTCACAGATGTATTCAGAACATTCCATCCTAAAGCAACAGAATATACATTCTTCTCAAGTGCCCATGTGACACTCTCCAGAATAGACCACCCACTAGGTCATGAATCAGGTCTCAACTGGTACCAAAAGATTAGGATCATTCCCTGAATATTTTCAGACCACAGTGCTATGAAACTGGAACTCAATCACAAGAGGAAAGAACTTAAAAAAAAAAAAAATGAGGTTAAAGAGCATCCTACTGGGGCGCCTGGGGGTTTCAGTGGGTTAAGCTACTGCCTTCAGCTCGGGTCATGATCCTGGGGTCCTGGGATCGAGTCCCGCATTGGGCTCCTTGTCCAGCTGGGAGCCTGCTTCTCTCTCTGCCTCTGCCTGCTCTCTGACAAATAAATAAATTTGTCTCTCTCTCTCTGACAAATAAATAAATAAAATCTTAAAAAAAAAAAGAGCATCCTACTAAAGAATGAATGGGCCAATGAGAAAATTAAAGAAAAACTTTTAAAAATACATGGAAAAAAATGAAAAAGAAAATACAACTGTTCAAAACCTTTGGGATGCAGCAAAAGGCAGTCCTAAGAGGGAAGTACATAGCAATGCAAGCTTTTCTCAAGAAACAAGAAAGGTCTCAAATACACAACTTAACCATACACCTAAGAGCTGGAGAAAGAACAGCAAATAAAGCCTAAACCAAGCAGGAGACAAGAATTAATAAATATTAGAGCAGAAATCAATGAATAGAAACCAAAATACAGTAGAACAGATCAATGAAACTGAGAGTTGGTTCTCTGAAAGAATTAATAAGATTAATAACCCTCTAGTCAGACTTAGCAAAAAGAAAAGAGATAGGACCCAAATTAATAAAATCATGAATGAAAGAGGAGAGATCACAACCAATACTGAAGAAATACGAACAATTATAAGAACATATTATGAGCAAATATAAGCCAGAAAATTAGGCAATCTGGAAGAAAGGATGCATTCCTACAAACATATAAACTACCAAAACTGAAACAGGAAGAAACAGAAAACACGAACAGACCCATAACCAGTAAGGAAATAAAAAAATCCCCCAAAAAACAAGTGTCCAGGGCCAGATGACTTCCCAGGGGAATTCTAGCAAACACTGAAAGAATTAATACCTATTCTTCTGAAGATGTTTCAAAAAATAGAAATGGAAAGAAAAGTTCCAAACTCGTTTATGAGGCCAGCATTACCCTGATTCCAAAAACCAAAGGCCCCACCAAAAAGGAGAATTATAGACCAATATCCCTGATGAACACAGATGCCAAAATTCTCACCAAGATACTAGTCAATAAGACCCAACAGTACATTAGAAGGATTACTCACCATGACCAAGTGGGATTTATTCCTGGGATGCAAGAGTTGTTCAACATCCACAAATCAATCAATGTGATACAATACAGTGTGATGCAGTACATTAATATGATATACTAAGTTATTAAAAGAAAGGACAAGAACCATATAATCCTTTCAATAGATTCAGAAAAAAGATTTAACAAAATACAGCCTCCTTTTTTTGATTAAAACTCTCCACAGTATAGGGATAGAGGAAACATAACTCAGTATCATAAAAGCTATCTATGAAAAACCCACAGTGAGTATCATTCACAATGGGGAAAAATGAGAGTTTTCCCGCTAAGGTCAGGAACATGGCAAGGATGTCCACTATCACCACTGCTATTCACTATAGTACTTGAAATGCTAGCCTCAGCAATCAGACAACAAAAAGAAATAAAAGTCATCCAGATCAGCACAGAAGAAGTCAAACTCTCACTTTTCACAGATGACACAATACTCTTTGTGGAAAACCTGAAAGATTCCACCTCAAATTTGCAAGAACTCATATAGGAATTCAGCAAAGTGGCAGGATATAAAATCAATGCACAGGAATCAGTTACATTTCTATCCATTAACAATGAGACAGAAAAAAGAGAAATCAAGGAGTCAATCCCATATAGAACTGCACGCAAAGTCATAGGATACCTTGGAATAAACCTAACCAAAGAGACAAAGAATCTGTACTCAGAAAACTACAGAACACTCATGAAAGAAATTGAGGAAGACACAAAGGAATGGAAAAATGTTCCATGCTCATGGATTGGAAGAACAAGTATTGTTGAAGTGTCTATGCTACCTAGAGCAATATACACATTCAATGCAATTCCTATCAAAATACGTCAACTTTTTTTCAAAGAGCTAGAACAAATAATCCTAACATTTGTATGGAACCAGAAAAGACCCCGAATAGTCAAAGGAATGTTGAAAAAGAAAACCAAAGCTGGTGGCCCCACAACTCTGGACTTCAAGCTCTATTACAAAGCTGTAATCATCAACACAGTACGGTTCTGACACAAAAACAGATACAAAGGTAAATGGAACAGAAGCGAGAACCCAGAAATGGACCCTCAACTCTGTGGTCAACTAGTCTTCAACAAAGCAGGAAAGAATATCCAATGGAAAAAAGACAGTCACTTCAACAAATGGTGTTGGGAATACTGGACAGCTGTATATACACAGAAGAGTAAAACTGGACCATTTCTTTTACACCATACACAAAAACAGACAATGGATGAAAGATGTAAATGTGAGACAGGAATCCATCAAAATCCTAGAGGAGAACACAGGCAAGCATCATTTGTGACCTCAGCTGCAGCAACTTCTTGCTAGACACATTTCTAAAGGCAAGGGAAACAAAGGTAAAAATGAACTGGGAATTCATTAAGATAGAAAACTTTTTACCTTAAAGGGAACAGCTGACAAAACCAAAAGACAAAAGAATGGAAGAAGATATTTGCAAATATTTTATCAGATAAAGGGCTAGTGTCCAAAATCTATAAAGAACTTAACAATCTCAACACCCAAAGAACAAATAATCCAATCAGTAAGTGGGCAGTGGACATGAACAGATACTTCACCAAAGAAGACATCCAAATGGCCAACAGACACATGAAAAGTGCTCAACATTACTCGGCATCAGGGAAATACAGATCAAAACCACAATGAGATACCACCTTATACCAGTCAGAATGGCTAAAATTAACAACTCAGAAAACTATAGTTGATGGCAAAGATTGGTGGGAGTGCAAACTGGTGCAACCACTCTGGAAAACAGAACGGAGTTTCCTCAAAAAATTGAAAATAGAGCTATTCTATGACTCAGCAATTGCACTACTGGGTATTTATCCCAAAGATACAAATGTAGTGAGCCAAAGGTACTTACATCCCAGTGTTTATGGCAGCAAGGTCCATAATAGCCAAACTACGGAAAGCACCCAGATGTCCATCAACAGATGAGTGGATAAAAATGGAATATATATGAATATATATGAATATATATATATATATATATATATATATATATATAATGGAATACTATTCAGCCATAAAAAATGAAATCTTAGCATTTGCAATGATGTGGATGGAACTATAGGGTACTATGCTAAGCAAAATAAGTCAATCAGAGAAAGACAATTATCACACAATCTCACTCATCTGTGGAATTTAAGAAATAAAACAGAGGAGCACAGAGGAAGCGAAGAAAAAATAAAACAAGACAAAAATCAGAGAGGGAGACAAACCATAAGAGACTCTTAATCATAGGAAACAAACAGGGTTGTTGGAGAGGAGGGGGGTTGGGGTAACTGGGTAATGGACATTAAGGAGGGCACTTGATGTAATGAGTACTAGGTATTATATAAGACTGATGAATCAGTGACCTCTACCTCTGAAACCAACAATACATTATATGTTAATTAACTGAATTTAAATAAAAATAAAAAATAAAGAAAGGAGAAAGAAAAAAAAAAAGAATGAGAAGAGGAACCAAGAGAATTTGTCAGAAATTCTGAATATAGGACTGATGAGGCAGAAAGTATAGCACATCTCCTGACATAAAGGCAGGTCCTCCCAAAGAAGACTCAGAAAGACACCAATGTCAGATTCAGCCCCACAATAGGAAGGGATTGGGATAGGGAGTGTTCACCAAAGTGAATGTATTAAAAACCTGCCTTCAGAAAAACTAGGGCCACAGGGAGCCCTTTCTTATGCCACTTTGTAACAGAGTTACCGCAAGGTTCTCTTACACTAAAGCCAGTGACTTGCCCTTTAAAGAAAGCATGTGATCATCTGGGAGAGTCTTTGTGTGGGACTGCTAGGCCCAAGAGAGAAGCCACACCCACAGTCATTCCAGGCTCCTAGTAAAGACTTAGAGGCGAGACTGAAGTCGAAAAGATGCTGAAATGGAAAGCCCAAACCTTGTTCCTCCACTGAGATATCGACCTAACAACAATATACCATCCAAAAAGCCTTTATGAGAACTCCAGAAACCAGTTAAGAAGTTGCAGTACTCCAGGAAAGCACAAAATCAAGAATGGCTACTTTGAAATACATAAGAAAAGCCACTGGATTTCACCTGCAATAGCTCCTCCTCCAAGCTGGCACAACTAAGCACAACTGGGAGACAATACCCAACTCATGGCTTCTCCCTCAGGAGAGGAGAAGAAGAGTCGAACATATATCCAATGTTCTGGGTTTTCAGGGCATTGCCCCAGGGACTGATTTCTATCTCAGTAGACTCAGAGTCCTGGAAAGGATGTGACATGTTTTGGATGCCTGGGGGCCACTAAGAGCAACATGAGCTTGGTGGCATGCTGAAGTACCTGCAATACTGCAGACAGACAATGGAGGGAGCAAGAAATCATAAACTCCTGAAAACGAAACTGACAACCTTCCTAACTGGGAAATTACATGCACAAGTTCAGAGAAGACACATTCCCAGAAAAGGTGTGAGACACCTCCAGCTCTCTAGCTGGGCTGACTGATGGAATTTTTTCCATATACAAAGCTAGTTTGTAAAGACTGGGAGAGGTGGCTATTTTTTTAAAATGCAAAAACCTCACTGAAAAATAATAAGGCATATGAAGAAACAGGGAAACATGGCACCATCAACGGAAAGTAATAAATCTTGAAAAACCAACCCCCAACCCTAAAGAAACAGAAATGTATAAATTACCTGGCAATTCAAAATAATTAACCTGAAGAAACTCGATGGGCTACAAGAAAGAAAACTAACTGAAATCTGGAAAATAATGCATGAAAAAAATGAGAATATAAACAAAGAGACAGAAACTATAAAAGAACCAAACAGAACTTCTGAAGCTGAAGATTTCAATAATCAAAAATTTCACTAGATGGGCTCAACAGCTGCCTTGTTCAAGCAGGAGAATCAGTGAACCCGGAGAGAGGCCATTTGAAATTGTCAAGTCAGAGGAATGGAAGGAAAAAAAAAAAAATGAAGAAAGCCTAAAGGACTTAAGGTACATCAACAAACAGACCAATATACGCATTCTGGGAGTCCCAGAAAGAGAAGAGATTAAAAGTCAGAGAGCTTATTTGAAGAAATAAGTGTCAAAAAGTTCCAAGTCTGAGAAAGGAAATGGACACACAAACTCAAGAAGCACAAAAGATTCCAACTAGATAAACCCAAAAAGGCCCACACTGAGACACAATGTAATCAAATTGTTGAAAGAAAAAGAGAAAATCTTAAAAGCAGCAGATCTACAAGAAAGGACCCATAAAATTATCAGAGAGTTTCTTAGCAGAACTAATACAAGCCAGAAGGGAGTGAGATGATATATTCAATATGCTGAAAGAATAACCCTGTAGCCAGGAGTACTAAATTCAGCAAAACTGTCCTTCAAAAGTGAAGTAGAAATTAAGACCTTTCCAGATAAATAAAAGCTGAGAGAATTCATCACCACCAGATCTACCTTACAAGAAATGCTAAAGGGCATCCATCATGTTGAAATAAAGGATGCTAGACAGCAACACAAAACCATATACAAACATATAGTAAATATTACCATATTACATATTACCAAATATTACAAAGGTAAATATTGACAAACACAGAATCCTGTAATACTGTAGTGGTGATATACACATTGTTTTTAATTCTGGTGTACAACTTACAGGATAAAAGCATACAAAATAACTATAAAACTATGTGATTGAATACAGTATATAAAAACAATCTGTGACATCAATAACATAAAATTGGAGGGGAGACATGTAAAGGAGCAGAGATTTGCATGTGAATAAAGTTTTTATCAGTTTAAAATAGACTGTTATAACTATGTTTTATATACCCACCATGCTAACCACAAGAAATACCTACAGAAGAGACACAAAAGAGAAATGAGAATCAAAGTAAGGCAGTACCAAAAAAAACCCCAAAAACCAAACAACAACAACAACAAAAAAACAACCCAAAAAAACAAAAAATGAAAAACAAAGAAAGGCATTGAGGAGAAAAGGAGGAACAAAATAAATATGAGACACACAGAAAACAATGAAATGGCAACAGAAAATTTGCTACTATCAGTAATTACTTTAAATGTAAACAGATTAAACTCTGAAAAACACAGAGTAGCTAAATGGATAAAAAAACAGGATCCAACTATATGCTATCTACAAGAGACTCACTTTAGAATTAAGGACACACATAGCATAAAAGTGAAAAGATGTAAAAAGATATTCCATGCAAACGAATAAGAAAGCATTAAAAAAATCTGTCTTTGTCTCAATAACACAATGAATAGGAATCTCCTCTGTAGTTTCAAAGGAGGCTTCTTATATAGTGTCTTCAGTTCCTAACACCTGGTGGGTCACTGATAGACTCTGAGGGATGCAGTGTGGGCAGGGTATCTCCTGTGATAACAGTACATTATGCTCCTGACCAAGGTCATGGTACATGCTTGGTGCAGTGAGGATGCACACAGGGCATGACAGGGAGTCACCATCATCACAAAGACCCTAGACCTTTGGCTTGTCTACATGAGCTATTTCTCAAGATCAGTCAAATGAGTGAAGAGTTGGGTTGAAAAGGTTAGTGGAAAGTTGGAATCTAAAATAAGTGTACAGGGAAAAAAGCAATGAAAAAATATTAGGAGAGTTAGTTGATTAAAACAATAAGACAGAGAAGAGAAACTGATTATAATAAAAACATAAAAATTCTTTTATTTCTTCTTCGTCCATCTTACCACTTAATAGAACCAATGCCAATTAGACCAAATGAACAGAAGGAATTAAAGGGTTACAAGTAAATTTAGCTGAATGCCTCATCAGCTCTTCCCTTTTGAAAGTATAATCACCATTGTTGAGACTTGCTAACAAAAGATTAGCAAGATTAGCACCTTATAGGTGAAGGACCCTGAGTGATGGCATTGTCTTTGGTCAATGGGGTGAAGAAGCTGGCTTTCAAGGCCTTGGCAATTCTGATGTCATCCAAGAGCAGGTCCTATGCAGTGTTGAAGTGATTTACATGTGCAAAACTTTTTCTCTTTCCATTCACAGCTACATTCCATGTACAAAGCAGTTTCTAGGCCAGATTTGATGACTGTGAAAGTGCAATCTGTGGGAGGGTTATGTTTTATTTGGAGTTTGTTTTTCCAACAATTATTTTGATCACTCGACAAGGAAAAAAAACAAGCAACGCTTAATAACTGTACTTGGAAATGTTTTCTAAGGCCTACAAGCAAAGGGATACCCTAAGATTGTGGTTTTGTTTCACTATATACTTACTTCATTTACTTAAATTGGACAATCAAGTGAAAATTTAAATAGCGCTGGAGAAACACACACTTGTTGTCACAAAGGCGAGCCATGGTGCACTCCAAGGGTCCTCTGAGAGGTGGTGGCTCTACCAAAGTGCAAGAAAGACACACAATCAGCCTGCTTAAGTCACCTTCCTGATGCTTGCCTGGTCAGTGACAGAGAGTGAGGAGGGCAAGGCTCAGGAGACTCCACATGTGAAGTCTTACAGGAAACATAATTACTTTTCCTTTTAAGATCCAGTCCGGGGCCAACTAAACAGTCCTTTATGTACTGGCCTCACCAAACACCGTTTATCTTCAGAGATACACAGGCATGGCAGACACTGGAAGAATATTTAAGTTGGAAAAAAAAAGTCTCAAAGGCCCAATGGCGGTGGGAATTCCAAGCTACAGGTACAAGACAGGAGGAGAATTCTTCTCCCTTCACTGTGGTGACAGCAGGATGTGACATATGTGACATAAAGCTGTGATCTCAGGATGGCTCTGTGTTCACAGACTTCATCTCCTTCCCTCTTAGTCTTTTGTTTTCCTTCTAGTTTTGTTGCTGTTGTTTTCCTTGTAATTTAGATGCCACGGCCATGGGAAACATTTGTTTATTACAGAACTAAATGAGAACCAATCATGTTTAATACCACTTCTTCAAGGACCAAAAATGAAGTAAAGCTACCTGGCATTTCTTTGACACTACTGGGCAGAAAGCTCTGTCCCATCTTCTTGGTTCTACCTGCCTGCTTTGGACAAGCTTCAATTTGACAAGACCCTCTGTGGACTTGGCCTCTGAAATGGGCCCCCTCCAGGAGCTGCTTCTGCACTGTCCCTGCAAGGCCTGTGCTTCCCCCTCCTTTGCTGGAGCTTCATCCTCCTTTACTCTTATTATGCTACACAGTTGTTGTGAAGCCCAACTGTTACATAGAGAAGGAAATCATGACAAATAGCTTCCAGAGAAGGGCCACCTGGTAGGTAGTGATGTCTCTTGCCCCATCAGGAATGCAGAGATTTTAGAGCTGTAAGAAGCTGAGTGAGCCTTTCAATCAGTTTGTCACTTTAAGGGCAAGAAACTGACCTATAGAGACTATGTCAGGGCTGACAATGAAGTTCTAGGTTTTTCACTGTACACACTGCTGTTGCCTTCCCCCCACCAACAACCTGCCTGAGGTTGTTCCGTGAAGACACTGTGGGTGGGAGAGCACAGGCTTGGGAGCCAGGGAAGAGGGCAGGACAAGGTGCAGGTCAGTGAGCCTCCTTTCCCACTGTCGCACCTGACAAATGGTGAGTAGTCAAGACACAGAAATGTTACTTACTTTATTTTTTTTCAAGAGTTTATTTATTTATTTGTCAGAGAGAGAGAGAGAGGGCACAAGCAGGGGGAGCAGCAGAGGCAGAAGGAGAAGCAGGCTCCCTGCTTAGCAGGGAGCCTGATGTGGGACTCAAATCCATGACCCTGAGATCATGACCTGAGCCGAAGGCAGACGTTTAACCTACTAGCCACCCAGGTGTCCCAGAAATGCTACTTTCTGAAGTTCCTATGTTACTATTTTGTCAGATTAGTTTCTGACTACCTTCAACTCAGTTTGGGCATCCAAACCTTAGTGGCAGGTATTTAACTAATCAGGCATTCTTCTGAAGAAAGAAATTACTGCAAAGAATATTAGAGTCCTTCAATGGGGCCTCCTAAAAATCAGATGGTTATCTGTTTATAAATGAAAAGAGAAAGCACCTCCTCTTACTTTCATCTAAGTCCTCATTCTAATACAGTTAATGCTGGTCATCTGCATATGTATATGTTTTGCTGAAGGCCACAGTTTTAGGAGATATGCTGCTGGACAAATGTCTCTCCCCAAAATATGATTCTAAATTGAGAACTTGTGCCAGGAAGCAATGGGCTTCACATCTCTAGCACCAAACCACACCAGAGGTGTCAGCTGATTAACTGGGTGGCAGGTGACAGACAGTCAATAAACTGAGCGTCAGGTCCATTTTCATGGGAAAATCTATTCTGCAGAGGAGAAGAGCCAGAAAGACCAGGGGTATGGAGCAGGAGGGCCTCAGATTTCTGTCCCCTCCACAGTGGACCTTTCACTGCTACTATCAGTGAGCAAATAGTTTGCTCAGTTATTGAAACATTTGCTTCATGTTTCCCTAAAACAAAATTCAGCATATTTACTACTGAATATATGCTTTGATTTACTATTTTGGTAACTGGCAAATTTATATGACACCAAATAACATCTCTTCAAAAAAGACCTTTGAGCACTTCTGGTTTTAGCTCCAACATGTAAAGAAAGCTTGGAAGTTTCACTCCTGTCAATACAACAATAAGACACTGGACAAATGGAAGACCAACTACTTTTCTTGGAACTGTCAAAGAATAGAGGGTGAACCACTGCTCAAAATCTGGGGAGTTAGGTGCATCTAGAGAGCTGTAGCAACCAAGATCTACTTACTCAGAATGGAAACTGCCAGAGCCATAAACTGATAGGAACACTTAAAAGGTGATTTTGATGAATTGTTGGTGGCTGGGCATGATCAGCATAAGTGAGAAACCATTGAAGGGTAGAGTGCTAGGGGCCCCATACTTTCATAGGTGTTCCCTCCAGGAACCCAACCTGGTTCTCATGCTGAGAACAGAAGAAGGATCACCTCATAGATCTTACAGGGAGAAAGGAAGAGTAGGCATTATGAAATACTGTTCATAGCCTTCTCCATACAAAAGGCTTACTCTCTAGGAGGAAGGACTTTACCAGAGCAAATTCTAGACTGTGGTTTCAGCTTCAGTAAGGAAATTCCTCCCCACTCCTGCCTCTCCAGTCTTCCTGTCTCATGCAGGGAAAACAAAAATAAAACAGAGGGAACGGCAGTCAGGGTTTCAAAGAAGTAGTCTGGAGCACCGCAGACAGGAAAGCGGGCAGGGGCGGGCAGAGAGCTCTACTCATGTAACAACACTTTTGGAGACCACTCTCCTGAAACATTGCCTCACTTAAAGCCTGAGGGTTGATCTGAAAATCAGAGAATTGGTCCCCTCCTCAACAGCTTATCACACACCAACAGGGCTCCAGTATAATAGTATATTACAATTAAAAGAGCCGCAATACACCCTTTCTTTGAGGAGGGAAACACAGGGAAGCCCAACCTAAAGAGGGAGAAAAAAACAAGGACAGAATGGGAACTTAAAGCCTGTGGTATCTATGGCCAAAATAAACATCAAGTACAGCCCAACTTCCAGCCAGATTAACACAAATCCTGACACCAAAGGCCTACTTTACCTCAGCTGCTACTGCCTGATGCAACAGGTCTGGCTTTCAACAAGAAATTATAAGGTGTGCCATAAGAAAAGGAAAACACACTCTGAACAGATGAAGAAATCATCAGCACCAGACTCAAACATAACAGATTCTGGAACAGAATCTGTAACAGGGAGTTTAAAATAACTATGATTAGTATTGTTAAGGGCTCTTCTGGGAAAAGTAGACAAAATGTTAAGAACAAATGAATAATGTAAGCACAGAGATGAAAAATGTAAGCAACGATCACAGTGGAATGCTAGAAATTAAAAACTCTAAAAGACATGAACAATGCTTTTGATAGGATTGGCAGTTGACTGGACACAGCTGAGGAAAATCAGCAATCTTGAAGATAGGTCAAAAGAAACTTCCCAGTCTGAGTCAATGCAAAGAAGGAAAACAACAACCAACAAGAAAATATCCAACAACTGTGAGATAAGTGTAAAAGGTATAACATATGCATAATTATAATCCCAGAGAAGAACAAAGAAAGAATGGAACAGAAGAAATATTTGAAGAAGTAGTACCAGAGAACTTCCCCAAATTAATGATAGACACCAAGTCAAAGATCCAGGAAGCCCATAAAACATCAAGTTGGATAAATGCCAAAAGTCTATCCCCAGGCATATCATATTCAAAACTGCAGAAAATCAAAGAGATAATCTTGAGAGAAGCCAGAGAGGAGAAAAACACCTTGCGGACAGGGGGACAAGGGTAAGAACATGCCAGCAAGAAGAGAATGAAATGAAGTGCTTATAAAGTGTGGGAAGAAACCCCCATCAAATCAGAGTTTACATCCAGCAAAATTATCTTTCAGTGTGAAGGAGAAAGACTTTTTGTAAGTGGTATTTAAAAGAAATAAAAAGCAAATATAACAAATAGGCAACAGTTAAAAGCATGGTAATATTAAACCAACTATAACAATTATCACTTAAATGTAAATGGTCTAAATGTACTAAGAAACAGAGAATACCAGAGTGGACAAAAAGCAAAGCTTAACTATATGTTATCTATAAGAAAAGTAGATACAAAGACTCAGATGAATTAAAAGCAAAGGAATGCACCAGATCTTGGTTTCTTCTTCTTCTTTTTTTTTTTTAAGATTTATTTATTTTTATCTTAGAGAGGGAGAGATCACGGTGGGAGGGGCAGAGGGAGAGAGATTCCCAAGCAGACTCTGGGCCGAGAGTGGAGCTAGACATGGGGGCTGATCCCACGGCCCTGAGCCAAAACCAAAAGTTGGATGTTTAACTCACTGCACCACCCAGGCACCCCAGATCTTGGTTTCTTTTCTTTCTTTCTTTCTTTTTATTTATTTGACAGAGAGAGAGATCATAAGTAGGCAGGGAGGCAGGCAGAGAGAGGAGGAAGCAGGCTCTCTGCCGAAGCAGAGAGCCCGATGCAGGGCTCGATCCCAGGACCTGAGCCAAAGGCAGAGGCTTTAACCCACTGAGCCACCCAGGCACCCCCAGATCTTGGTTTCTAATTTCATTCTTCAATACAAGGAACTAGAGCTTACTGGAGAAATGGCTGATTCTAGGACTGGGGCAGGAAATACATAAGATGAGCCTGGAGCATTTTATCATGCCAGAAAGTAAGGGAGTGCTCAAAAAAGGAAACACACACACGCACATACACATAAATTGGGGGGGGCTGTCAAAGAGACAGAGGAGCCAATTAAAAGAGCCCCCAAAGGCCAATAACCCAAAATATAAAATATATAATAATATAAAATATATAATATAATATAAATATAAATATATATTTATAAAATATATAATATAAATATAAAATAAATATAAATATATAATTTATATATAAATATAAATATAAAATATAAATATATATAAAATATATAAAATATTTATATATAAATATAAAATTATAAATATAAATATAAAATAAATATAAAATAATATCCAAATATAAAATATAAATATAAAATATATATAAATATAAAATATAAAATATAATATCCACGAATCTATATTGATACAAATAAATGATCGTATATATAAGTACATGGGGGGAAAGTAACAAATTTCCCTTGTGAAGAATTCCAAAAAAGCATAATGACCCACTCCTTAAGTGTGGGCTGAGCATAGGGACCTCCTTCCAAAGAGTACAAATGGAACGGGCACAACACAGCAACTTTATAGTGCAGAAACCTGACATAAGCTACCTCACTTGGTGAACACTGATAAGTCATGTTGACAGTGTATGGCCCTGATGAGAAGAGCACTTCACCTCCATGGTCTTCCTCCCCCAAATCCACAGTCCAAGAAAAACATCAGACAAATCCCAAGTGAGGGATGTTGTCCAAAATATTGACCAGTACTCCTCAAAATTGTCAAAGTCATCAAAAACAAGGAAATTCTGAGAAACTGTCATAGCCAAGAGGAAATTAAGGAGACAGGACAACTAAAGGCAATGCAGTAGTCCAGATGGAATCCTGGGACAGAAAAAGGACATTTAGAAAAAAGTACAGAAATCTAAATAAACTATGAACTTTAGTTAATGTATTAGCAGGAGTTCATTAATTATAGTAATGTTAGATATTAAAAATAGGAGGTATATGAGAAGTTTCTGCACTACTGTGCCAACTTCCTGGTAAATTTAACATGATTCTCTTATCATATACATTTCCTAAAGTTTTTCAGGTAAAACAAACTAGGGTTTGAAAGAAACCTTCTAAAAACAATTCAGCTAAATACTTGTTAATCAGTTCTCAGGTCCTATGGCTTCAAACCTATGCCCATGCTTCCTACAGCAGAGGCAATACATCCTGTCCCTGTTGTCAGTTTCTCAGGAGCTGTCCAAACACAGATGAGAATGAAAGCAACACACCGGGCAGAGGGAGCTAACACAGGTGTGTTCAGTTCTTAGAAAGAGCTGCTAGTAGGGAAGGCTACAGCCTCCACTGGCATTTGCTTCTGGGGACTGGATTTCTTTCCCACATTTCAGTATACATTAGGGATGGCGTCAATAAAGAATGCTTCCTACCTTGTCTTTCCCCCTGGGCTCACTAGGATTCAGCATTCATGTCTACTCCTTTTAGAAATTACCAGCAATATCTGGCACTTGTCAGGTTTTGCCTTAATGTAACATCTTACTTCTTTGCCAGAGCAAGGGAAGTGGAAAAACCAGCTACATAGAGGCAGTGGATGTAGAAGAAAGAGGAGGTAAAAAATAAAGCTGGTTCAAGAGTCTTTACTCAGAAAGAAACCTCATACAACTGAGTAGAGTTGCTGTCAAAGAAGAAAAGGCTAGGACTCTACAGCTACACTTTTTTTTCTTTTTCAAGATCAAAGTTAAACTTTATATTCTTCACTGAGATATTTTCTTAAAGAAAACACTGGTTTCTTACTTTTCTCTTTCTTAAACAAGAACATTACTGTTAGAAGAGCAGAGATATCTGAACTACCTCTTTGGCAAAGTCAGGTTTTTACCAGGGACCCTTACAGTTACAAAATAACATTAACAATCACCCTGCTGGAAATGCTCAAGGGAGGGATTTTCATAGGCAGATAAAAATAATTTCTAAGGCTTGGCAATAGCAAAGACTATCTTTCCTAGCTATTCTGAGTTTATTATTTTAAAAATGTTCATGTTTGTACTTAGGTTTTTGAAATACATGTTTAAAGGTGTTGGTTAGGGAGAAAAAAAGCTAGCCAGTGAAAACTCTCCCTCTGCCCCTGTCTGCCAGTGCCCTCCTGTGTCCCATACTCGCATATACAAGTAAATATGAGTATGTGATTACTTTTTGCTATTTTTACATAAAAAGTACAGCAATATTGTTCTGCACTTTGATTTTTGACTTACTAATATCAGAGCTCTTCCCATATTTTTAAAAAGATTTTATTTATTTATTGGGGGGGGAGTAACAGGGGAGAGGGCAAACTCCCCACTGAGCGCAGAGCCCACGCAGGGCTTAATCCCAGGACCCTGAGATCATGAACTGAGCTGAAATCAAGAGTCAGACACTTAACTGACTGAGCCACCCAGGCGCCCTAGGGCTCTTTCCATATTAGTACACAGAAAGCAACTATAATTTACTTAACCCTCATGGGCATTTACGTTCTTTCAGTATTTTGTTATTATTAAGGATGCTGCAGTGAATAACCCCATGTATTTATCATTTTGTGTGTATGCAAATATATTTGTGAGATAAAATCCCAAATATAGAACTGCTAGGTCCATGGACACATGCAGTTTCAATTCAAGCAGATTTTGCCAAATTGTTTCATACGTGGTGTTGAGCCAGTATGCACTCCCAGCAGCTGAGTATGTGGTACGCCTGGCTCCCCCTGGGTAGACTCAGAATAATATGTCTCTTGCGGGTTTCTGCTAGTCTGATAGGTGACAACCGGTATTTCAGTTTAGTTTCAATTTGCATTTCCTACTTTGAGTGGTGTCGAGCATCTGTTTATATGCTTTAACATCCATCTGCATTTCATTAATGTGAACTTTCTGTTCACAATGAAAAGCATCTGGGAAGGTTGGAGGATTGAGGGAAGGAAAAAAAGTAAGGGAGAGGAGGAAGAAAATACATCTATTCAGTTCTGTACAAGGATAGAGACCTCACATTTTTGGCTTATATTAACCTAATTTATATTGGAACACGTCAAATTCTAATGATGTTTTGCTATTATTTTTTATTAAGAAATTCTATTTTTAGAACAGTTTTAGTTTTGAGAAAAATTGCATAGAAAGTACAGAGTTCCCATATACCCTCCCTTCCTTCAGTTTCCCCTATTATTAACATTTTGTATTAGTGTGGTGAATTTGTTACAATTGATGAACCAATAATGCCACATTATTATTATTAATTAAGGTCCACAGTTCAAATCAGGGTTCATTGTATGGGTTTGTACAAATGCATAATGTCATGTACCTACCATTACTTATCATAAAGAATAGTTTTACTGCCCTAAACATCTGTGGGTCACCTACTCGTCCCATCCTTTCTCCCTCCTCTCAGACCTCTGGTGACCATACAGTCTGCCTTTTCTACAATGTCATATAGTTGGACTCATACATGATTATAGTCTTTACAGATTGAATTCTTCCACTTAGTTATATGTATTTAAGTTTCCTCTACATCTTTTCATGGCTTGATAGCTCATTTCTTTTTAATTTAACACTGAAACACATTCCATTTGTATAGATGTACCATAGTTTATGTATCTCATCATCTATTAAAGGACACCTGATTGCTTCCAATTTTCATCAGTCATGATATAAACATTCATGTGCAGGTTTTTGTGTGGACATGTTTTTGACTTAGTTGGGTAAATGTCTAGGTGGGCAATTGCTAAAATCTAAGGTAAGGAGTATGTTTAGCTTTGTAAGAAACTGCCAAATTGTCTTCCACAGCTAGGTGAAAGAGTCCAGTCTGTAAGCGTTGTACCATTTTGCATTCCCACCAGCAGTGAATGAGCTGTTGGATTGTTTATTCATGGGTTGTTTTATTAGGTTGAGTTTTAAGAGTTCTTTGTATGTTTTAGATACAAGTCCTTTAAGAGAGGTGTCTTTTGCAGATATTTTCTCCCAGTCTGTGGCTTGTCTTTTCAGTCTCTTACAGCATTATCTTTTGCAGAGCATAAGTTTTTAATTTAAAAAAGTCCAACTTGTCAATTATTTATTTCATGCTTTTGGAACTGTATCTAAAAAATCATTGCCAAACCCTAGGTCACCCAGATTTTCTAGAAGCTTTACACTTTTGTATTTTACATTTAGGTCTCTGATCCATTTTGAGTTAATTTTTATGAAGGGTTTAAGATCTGTGTGTGTCTAGATTCATTAGTTTGCATGTGTATGTCCAGTTGTTCACCACCATTTGTTGAAAAGACCATCTTTTCTCCATTGAATTGCCTTTGCTCTTTTGTCAAAGACCGGTTGGATATATATATAAGTGTATATATTACTGGTCCCCCTATTCTGTTCCCTTGGTCTGTTTCTCTATTCTTTTGCCGATACCAGTCTTGATTCCTGAAATGTTACATTAAGTCTTGAAACCAGCTAGTGTCAGTCCTCTGACTTTGTTCTTCTTCGGTATTATGTTGGCTATTCTGGGCCTTTGCCTTTCCATATGAACTGTAGAATCAATTTGTTGATATCCACAAGAGACCTTGCTGGAATTTTGATTGGGACTGCACTGAATCTCTGTAGAGCAAGATGGGAAGAACTGACATCTTGACAATAGTGAGTGTTTCCAGCCATGAACATGGACTATCTCTCCATTTACTTACATTTTCTTTGATTTATTTCATCAGAGTTTTACAGTTTTCCTTATCAAGATCTTACACATATTTTGTTAGACTTATGCCTAAATATTTCAGCTTTTTGAGGGGAGTGCTAATGTAAATGGTATTGTATTTTAAATTTCAAATTCCAATTTTCATTACTCATATATCAGAAAACAACTGACTTTTGTTCTACTAATTTTTACCATTGTTTTTAGAATCAAGTAGAAAAATAGTTGTCTATATGTCTGTGGATGCAACTGAAAATACAGAAAATCTGATTCCTGAAGCTGTGAAAAATTACATATCTGGCTTTTCACCTGTACTAGAATCAGGTATCTTAGAGAGTTCCCTAGTTATAATAAAGGAATTGTGTATCAATAACTTTGTCCTTTGTGATACATTTTTAAAAATCAAGTGATAAACTTTAAATAAGATTCCTAAACATAATATTCAAGTCCACATGAACCAAAGCCATATCAAAGGAACCTGTAGTTTAGAAAATATTATTGAGAACACTGTGCCATCTTTTGTGATGCAATACAGCAGTAGGTTAAACAGTGTTTCTAACAAACATGGCACAGTTCTGAAAAACTGCCTGTTGGTTATAAATTCCTTAGCTTCTACTGTCCTCACAGATGAACTTCTATGAATGGACTAGATGAATGACAAGTTCAGGCATTCTCTTCTATTGCTTAGGCTTTATAATACAGTATTGATAGGTATCTTATATAATCTTAAAGTTAATGACCATCTGGTAAGAAGAAACCTTATTTTCAAAATGTATCACAGCACAAATTTATAACATCTGAATTGTGCCCTCTGAGCCTACTGCCACAAAAACAGTTGCTTAATTAACAACTAGTGCACTATTAGTTTCAGAAGTAGAATTCAGTGATTCATTAGTTGCATATAACAATAAATAAATCTTAAAAAAAAAAAAAAAAAGCCTGGCCACTGTGTCCCAACTCGGGATAACTATGCAGGATCATCCCAGCTTAAGTGTGGAATCAGCTGAGGTCTCTGTTGATACTGTACTGCTGCTTACCTTCTCCCTCTGCTCCTTCCTCCTTCTTTCCCCTTCTTTTCAGGTGGTGATTCTCAAGAGCTGTCCCTAACAAATGTCCCCCACACTAGCTTCTGTCTCAGAGTTCGCTTCCCAACGAAAGTGAACTGTGACAGCAATCAATCAAATAGTGAGGATTTTAAAGCACCTTACTGGGGCTCCTGAGTGGCTCAGTGGATTAAGCGGCTGCCTACGGCTCTGATCATGATCTCAGGGTCCTGGGATCAAGTTCCGCATCACACTCCCTGCTCAGCGGACAGCCTGCTTCTCCCTCTTCCTCTGCCTGCTGCTCTGCCTACTTGTGCTCTCTATCTCTCTGTCAAATAAATAAAATCTTTAAAAATGAACAAATAAAGCACCTTACTTATGGCTTTGTCTAGGCATGGTGGTTAGAAATGGAGGATGGGAGAAGAGGGGTGGGAGAGCTTACAAAATTAGTACAACACAAACCCCTCCACGCAAGTACCCTTCAAGGCAGTTGAGGAATCCAAATGCACTTAGATGAGACTATAAAGTAATATAGAGGAAATTTAAACAAATACACTAGAATTTTATTTTATTTTTTAAAAGATTTTTATTTATTTATTTATTTGACAGAGAGAGATCACAAGCAGGCAGAGAGGCAGGCAGAGAGAGAGGAAGGGAAGCAGGCTCCCTGCTGAGCAGAGAGCCCGATGCGGGGCTTGATCCCAGGACCCCGGGATCATGACCTGAGCCGAAGGCAGAGGCTTAACCCACTGAGCCACCCAGGTGCCCCTATACTAGAATTTTATATTCAAATAACTGTTGTTTAATTAGCAATGAATCTGGGAGGCTGTATAATTATTTTAAAGAACTAGAATAGAAAAATCACAAAGATTTTTGGAACACTTAGATGTACAACCAGAGCGAGTGAATGAAAATGGTTTTTTGCTGTCACTGGTTTTCATTTCCAATTGTAATATGTAGTTTGGTGACCCAGTGAACTGCCAAGATTCAATACTAAATTATTTTTCCTATTCTAAAAGTCAAATCCACCCTCAAAGGCTAAAGATATTACTAATAAAATAGGTTGCAGGGCAATTCTAAAAGAGACTTCCCTAACATTCTCTCGGCTTGTAAATGCATTCTCCTCTCTATAAAACAGCTTGATTGGTACATAATTCTCCCATCTAAATGGCTTTTAATCCAATGGCTTTTAATATATTAAATCTGATGGCTTTTAATATATTCCAATGGCTTTTAATATATTCACAAGGTTGTGCAACCATTACCACAGTCAATTTTAGAACAATTTCCTTATATCCCTCCAAACAACCAGCCTCCTTAGCTATCACTTACCAATCCTCCATATCCCCTAATCTAGATGATCATTAACCTACTTTCTATATCTATAGATTTGCTTATTTTAGACATTTCATATAAATGGAATCAGATGTGACTGACTTTTCACTTAGCATAATGTTTTCAAATTTCATCCACATTATAGAGTGTATTAATAATTCATTTCTTGTTGCTATCTAATAAATCCAATTGAATGAACAAACCATATTTTATTTATCCACTTGTCAGGTGATGGACATATGTGTTATTTCCACTTTTGAGAAATAAATAATGCTGCTCTGAACTTTATGTACAAATTTTTATGTGAATATGTTTTCATTTCTTTTGAGTATATACCTAGGAGTAGAATTGATGGATCATATGCTAACTCTATGTTTAATATTTGAGGAATTGTTAGACTGTTTTCCACAGTGGCTATACCACTTCACACTCCTACCAGCAATGTATAAGAATTCCAGTTCCTCTACATGCTTGCCAACACTCGCTATTATCTGCTTTTTTATGATAACCTTCCTATGAGTATGAAGTATCTCACCGTGGTTTTGATTTGTATTTTTCTGATGGTTAACAATGTGAACATCTTTACATGTGCTTATTGGTCATTTTTCATATTTGGAAAAATGTCTATTCAGATCCTTTGCCCATTTTAAAATTATTTGTCTTTCTAGTATTGAGTTCTTTGTATATTCTAGATATAAGTCCTTTATCAGATGTTTACAAAACTTTTCTCCCCTTCTGTTCCTGTCTTTTCCCTTTCTTGATGATGTCCTATGAAGTACAAACCCTGTAAATTTTTATGATGTCTAGCTTTTTGTCTTTTTGTGGTCTGTACTTTAGGTGTCATGTTTAAGAAACCACTGCCTAACTCAACGGCACAAGGATTTACATCAATGTTCATTCTAAGAACTTTGTAGTTTTTGCGCTTGTATTTAGGTCTCTGGTCTATTTTGAGTTCATTTTTATATCTGGTGTTAGTAGGAGTCCAACTTCATTCTTTCACATGTGGCTATCCAGTTGTCCCAGCCCCATTTGTTGAGAAGAATATAGTTTCTCTACTGGGTTGTCTTGGCACCCTTACTGAAAAATCATACATGGGGGTTTATTTCTGGACTCTTGATTCTATTCTATTAGTCTGTAAGTCTATCCTTATGCTAGCATCACACAGGGCACCCTGAAGATAACTGCTATGTGTACTCATTCATCACGAATGCTCACTGGGCACCCATGACATTGGGTATCACTCTTTGAAGTGCTGCGGAATCTCAACTGAACTAAAACTTGCTTGGAGCTTAGCTTTATGCAGAAACACATAATTAAACTCTCTATGAGTAACACATACAGTTTGTCAGAGATTGATAAGTATCACTTAGGAAGCAAAGAAGGGAATACGAAGTATTGGGGGGAGGGCTAAATTCAGACGGTATAGCCAGGACAGGCCTTGCCAAGAAGCTGAGTGTTGAACAAAGACCCACAGAAGGTAAAGAAGCTGGGCATGCTGACATCTGTGGGGAAGCACTTTAGTTAGAGGGGAAAGCAAGGGCAGTGGCCTGAAAGGCTGTCTGAAGAATGAGAGGGGCCAGTATGTCTCAAATGCAGTGAATGAAGGGGAGGAACTGAGAATGAGAAAGAGGTAAACATGGGGCTGGATCCTGGGGGTGCTTCATAGGCTATCGTGAGGACACAGGCTTTGCATTACATGGAATGGAAACCTGTTGGAAGTTTCTGGGTGGAGGAATAGCATAGTCTGGGTAAAGTGATTAATAGACCACTATGGCTGCTGAGTTGAGACTAGACTAGGGAGGGAGGGTAGCAGCAGGGGCCAGTGAGGGGATAATGAGAGATGCCCCACCGAGTGGGGATCAGTGAGGGTGATGAGAGGAGTGCCCTGACTCTGAAGGGGAAGCCAGGCAGATTGGCCTGAAGACAGATGGGAAAATGAGAAAGTGGGGAGTTGGAAACTCAAGGTTTTAGGCCTAAGACACTGGAAAGATGAAGTTTCCACTGATTGTGACAGAAAAGTCTGCAGAAAGAGTGGCTTTGGGGACAACAGAAGCTTATTTCATCTCTGGAAACATTAATTTTTGAGACACCTAGCCCTAATGAAGAAGTCAAACAGGAACTTTTGTTTACAGAGCTGTGAATAAAAATTTGAGATTCAAAGGCATAACAGATGAGATTGCCAAGGCGATGCATGCAGACCAGGAGATGGATCCAAAGATGGGGTCTGAGGCAGCCTCGTCTCAGAGGGCAGCCTCATCTCAGAGGGCAGCCTCAGGGGTCGGGAACACATGTGCTCATACAGATACACACATATGCACACGTCCATATGCAAACACACAAATGCACATACACATGCACACAGGGAAGACAGAAAAGACAGCAAGAAGCAGAGAGGGAGAGAGAAATACTTAAGAAGAGTGGCCAGAAAGGCAGGAAGAAAAGCAGGTGACATAAGTCAAACAGAAAATTGTTTCCAGGAGAAGGGAGTCAAGTAGGATGAGGCCTGAGGAATGACAATAGTGTCAGCAATGCTGGTCACTGGTGACCTTGAGAAGTGGCATTTTGGTGGGGTGATGGTAAAGAGAAAATGTTAAGTAGAATAATCAGAGACAGTGCAAATGGACATTTTTTCTTAAAGGAACATTGTTTAAAGAGAGGCAGGGCAGTACCTGAAGGAAGATATGAGCTCAAGAAGGGAGAGAAACACTGGCATGTTTGTGTGCTGCTGATGGGGACGGGAAATGGTGATGTGGGACAGGAAGGAGCAGGAAGGACAGAAGCAGCCCGTGCTTGAGAGGTGAGGGAAGGGTCCAGCCCAGGTGTGGGGCCTGCTTAGAGGCGCACAGCCTTGGCCCACAGGAACAGGAGAGATGGTCAGATGCTCGTGTAGGTGCAAGAGAGTGGGAAGCAATATGAGAAGGCTTGTCACTGTCATCCAGCAGGGGAAAGAGGACAGGCCAAGAAAACACACATGACTGTCAGGTGGCACAAAGGGCCTCCTGAGGCAGTGATGAGTCTTGACTCTGGCCAGTCAAAGGCCACACACACTGACAAAGGGCATGACCAGGGCATGAGGGCCAATGTCAGGGGTCAGAAAGGGCACTGCAGGAGAGAGGTCAAGGAAGTGGGCTACTCTGGCAGGGAAGCATGGACAGAGAGGTGGACCAGAGAAAGAGTCCTCAGAGAATGACAGCCGGCCAGGCCTGAGGGTCTTCCAGGACTGCACACTGGACACAAACTGGTCTGCAGGGGAAGAGGGCCAGCCCCACAGGGCGACTTTGGTCCCACAGATCCTTCTTTAGACCAGCTGAATCAAACCCATCTGACCCACTGGTTCTTATTCTCTTGCCCCTTGACCGCTAGAGGACCATCCCAGAACTGTGTGGGTGCTGTATGTTTGATCTGAATCTCTGAGCAAGCTGGGCTTACAAAATTTCCAAACATAACAACAGAATTAATCAAACACTGGTTCCAAACCTTTTTTTCTTTTTTTGCATCAGGCTCAGACTCTAGGTCAGCCTTAGGGCAAAAAGATGAACAAGACCGTACATAAGAATACACTATAATACCCCGGTACATGAGGCTCTATTTATTCTGAAGATTGATATGCTGTGGGCACAGCTATCCTAAAGCAAGGTCTAAGTGCAACAGAAACAGAATGTTAACTTAAATTTCCAACACATGAAGATGAAAAGAGAAAATTAATGTAAAAAACACTTAAATATCTGCTACACAATGAAATAATTTCTTTAAATAGAAACTGATGTGCTACTTTTGTCCACTCCTCAGATCCCTCAGGCTGGCCCAAGGGAGCAAGTGTCAGGCCGTGCATCCTTATGTAGCACAGGCTCTAGAAGCAAAGACTGGGAGGCAGGATAGGTGTCCATCACCAGGATAACGGACAAATAAGTTCTGGGATATTCAGAAGATGGAAATCTATGCAGTGGTATGAAACAATGAGCCAGACACACACACACACACACACACACACACACACACACACAGTAACACGGACATCTTCAATATAGTAATAAGTGAAAATAATTAGAGGCTCAGAGCCCAAGACTATACGCATAAATTTAAGAACATGCACAGAACAACACAATTTAAATAAATGAGTGGAAGTGAAGCATGGACATTGATGCCAGTGTGGGAGTGCCATAGAAGTAGGAATAAATGAAATAAAATACAAGCAAAGATGACTGTATCATGAATCAAGACATAGGATCAACTTGATTTGTGTATCTGAGGTAGTGATCATGGAGCAAGGGAGTAGAGTATTCTTGGAAAAGAAATGCAGTTAGTAGGTATGTGTGTTTCATACTTGAAGCTTTCTATTATTTGTTACTTATAAATCTTGCTCCAGAGATATCTATATCATAGCATGATAATCACGCAACAGTGTATCTCCATTCTATAAACTTGACACATTTTGGTACAATCGTTATCTCAATTCACGAATGGTATTTAATAGGATCTGGAATAACAGTTGCCAAAAGCTAAATTAGTCAATCCTAAATCTAATAAAGAGTAAAGCTTTGATCATAATTTGAAATATTCAGAGAGAAAAGTAGATAAAAAGACTCCTATAGAATTGGACTTGACACTATGATTAATAACTTAGTACACGAAATACTTCTTAGCTGAATGCTAACCACACACATCAGAGCCTATCCTGACAGGCAGAGCTTACTGCAAAAATGTGCTCATGTTTCACTTTATAATAAATGTATGTTTCCAACAGGCTCCTAGTTCACAAAATCCTTTTTGTTTTCCATCTCTAAACTATAAATTCTATTCTCAAATAAAATTGACTGCAAGGAGGAGATCAGCACCAGATGGAAATCAAATTAATGGGCTCTGAGAAGCTGCCACTTGAGATGGAGCTCAGTGCTACAGGGAGAGCTGTACCATCATGTATCTGGGGTCCACTGGGCTCAGGACCAGGCCAACCAAGATTCAAGGAGCCCCATTTCCTACTCCTATGGAAGTTTTGTGTGATCTTAGAATAATTGCTCAAGTTTCTCTGCCTTACTTTCACCGAGTTCCTGCCAACAAAGACAGCGGATGAATGAACACAGGAAGAAGGGTCAAGAACCCTCATTTTGTTCCCAGCTTAGTACCTATGAAAGGGGGAGATAACAACATATCCCCACTGTGCCACATGTGACCTTCGTTACTTATAAAATAGAAATATTAAAACCCTGGAGGCCGGTTATAAGTGCTGATCCCAGAGTCCTTGTCAAGAATTCCTTTACAATGGAGACTATTGTTCAACAAGAGCCATACAGCACCCAGCAGGTGAATCTTCTTAAAGGTCTAAGACACACTTTAGAAAAATCTATTCTAAGGAGAAGTTTAACAAAGTTTCTACCATACCTGTTTCCCCCTTCTTGGAAGGATGGTCTTAGCACAAGACAATGTAGCAGTGAAAAGTTTTTGAGTTTAAGCTGAAATAATTTGATTTGCTCCACAAAACTACTCCACGTCTTCCTTTTACTGACTGCAACAATAAAATATTCTGAAAATATTTCCACACAGAAAATATTTCTAATGGATTCTCTTACAGATTACAAATTCCCATTAACATCAAATGAATTAGCAGTAGACAGGAAATGCAGACTATTAACTCTCCAATTAGACTTAAACCAATGTCTTGTATGCCATGAGCTTCTAACCTTATGTTTCTACAAGGGTGAGACAAAGTTTCTGAGCTCCCTGAGTTGTGTGGAATTAGGTCATAGTAAAGAGGTAGCACCATTTAGTGTAAGGTGGGCAAACTCTAGCCCCAAGGCCACTGGATAGCTCTAAGAGCAATGACTGACTGTCACTTCCTACCTAGTGTGGCACCTCTTTCCCTGACTCACTTTGTGTCCACCCATCTCCACTACCACCACCTCCTGCCACCATGTCATCTTCACCTTTTGTTCTATTCTGTTGGTGGCCATAGCCCTCTCCCCTTCAGGAGTCAGTGCCGTTGAGTGAAAGGACTGGGATTGCCTTCAGACCTCTATTTACCTCGTGCACTTCCCTAGTAAAGGGAAATTACAAGCTGGAACATTACCCAGTTAGTACCCACCACACAGTGGGTGGTACTAATGGGGGGAAGCAAGGTTTCCATATGATAGAGTCATGTGTGACAAGGCTGAAGGTGAGAAAAGGCTCAAAGGTAATGGAACGGGGATCTAGTGGCCTGTGGCAGTACTTGCCTATGGGCTGCAGAGAAAGAAGGACTGGTGCAGAGAAGCTTGGGGCATGGAGTAGGTGCATGTGGGCAAGCAGGTGACATAGCTGAAAGGTGTAGGGCAGCTGCCAGACTCTGGGTGGGATGCTCCTGATGAAGGTGCTTCTCAGCTGCCACCACAGGCTGATGTTATCAGAAGCTTCTGTTCAGGATTCCAACACGTTGTTTCTCGTGCCTTCATAAAGCTCGGCCCTGGCTGGTGGGGCTGATGAAGTTCAGCTGTGGCAGGAGGGCCTGTGCTTCAGGCTGTGGATGAGCTCTAACTCTTCCACCACCACAGTTGGCCTTTCCCAGCCTCCACCTGACTTGCTTCATGGACACATCCCTGGTTGGTGCCCTCATGTTAGGGGGCCTCATGCAGCTCCTCAGGATTGTTAAGAGATTCTAAATACAAATCTAATTTAATTAAGTGTGTTTATTTATTACCATAACCTCTGGCTGAGGGATGGAAGTACATTATCCATCTGTATTCATCTATCAGATTAGAAACAAGATGAAAAACAGAGAATTCTTTGATCCACCATTGGTTGGAGGGTAGAACAGAAAGGGACGTGGTATCTCTATGAAAATCCAGAATGCATGGTGGCTTCCCCTAAGCATTGTTGATCTCTGGTGGACAGAACTCACGTGCGTCCAGATTAGGAAACTAAGTTGGGACACCTATCACAACACTGGTGAAACACACAGAGCTAAATGCCCGGTGTGCACAAACAGCTAGGCTACAACCGAAGCACAGCAAAAAGAACCTTTATGTAGGTCTTATTTCTGTTATAAATTATTCTAAGGGATTTATATATACTAATTCATTTTGTCCTCACAAAAAATTTATGAAGCAGGTACTACTAGCTCTATTTTAAGATGGAGGAACACAGTGGTTAAACAACTTGCCCAGGGGCACAGAACATAGGAGTAGAAATTATAGACTTCTATGCGATACAGCTAAAAAGGAATGAGGTACATTGGTTTAAGATAAGATTCCCATCTATCTCTCACAACCATCTGGAAAGACCATCCAAAGGACAGCAAAGAAATACAAAAGGTACAATTTTGTAATAACAAAGGAAATGGGAAGGAGATGATGAGCATGTGGGAAATTTCTACAAATTTATGGAAATCCGAAAAGAGATGAAAGAATATAGGATGATGAAACTGAGCACAGGAAATTGAGTCTAGCACCCTGATGGAGGTGGGAGCTTCAGCTATGGAAGAAGCCAACCAAGTTGACAGAACCCTGGAAAGGTTCCATAGCACACTGTTCTCATGATGGGGGGCAAAGTGATATGGGCTCATTCCCTCCCCAGCCCTATGTGCAAATGGCTTACAGCTAAAAGAACTCTCATATGCACACGTAAAAGAGGTCTTTACTAGAGAAATTAATGAACATCCTTGGGAGGGGAGTTCAGCAACACATTCCATGCACTGGACCTAAAGAACTGGCAGTATAATCTAGCCTACCAGCAAGCAACCAGCATAAAGCAGAGACTCTGCCTTTATCCTGAGCAAGCCATGCTATTGGCTAGTCCTCAATTACAAACACAGAGACAAGAACCATCAGACACCTGAGAATAGCCTTCAAAAACAAACAAACAAACAAACAAACAAAAAACCCCAAAAACCCCCACAGACCGACACATAATTATACATACATACCCCAAGGTGAAAAAGAAGAAAATGGATGCCAGAGGAAACATAATTTAGGGAACAGAGAGAAGGTTTTGTTTTTTTAAAAAAGGATCCTTTAGGGAGAACTAAGAAAACCTTGCATTCATACAGCAAGAACAGACACTTGTGAAAAAGGAAAAAATCAGAAAACCAGGAAGAGTTCTTGAAAATTACCAAATGACTCCCCAAATAAAAACTTCATTACAAGAGCCAGGGGATCTAGTCTAAGAAGTCTCTCATGAAATAGAATTAAGAGGGGCTAGAAAAAGAACCAAACAAAAATCAAACAGACTAAAAGAAAATACTAAAAGAAAATTCAGCAGTCAGTGAAATAGGAAACAAACAGTAGAGAAAATCAATGAAATTAAAAGTTGGTTCTTTGAAAATATCAATAAAATTGATAAACCCTAGTTAAACAGATTAATAGTAAAAAGAGAAGAAATAAATTACCAACATCAGGAATGAGAAAGGTGATACCATTACAAATTCTATAAAAATTAGAACAATGAGAAAATATTATCAATAACTTTATGTCAATACATCTAACAACTTAGATGAAATAGACAAATTGCTTAAAAGAACCAATCACTAAAACTGATGCAGGAAGAAATATAAAATGTGAATACCTCCCTATAGCTATTAAAGACATTAAATTCATAATTTAAAAAACTTCTCAGTCTCAGATGGTTTTATTGGAAAATTATATCAAACATTTCAGGAAAAAAATAATACCAGTAAAAACAAAAAACAAACAACAAGTAATCCTACACAATCTCTTTCAGAAAAAAGGAAGAGGAAGGCAATTTATGAGGAGAGTATTACTCTAATACCAAAACTTGACAGAGACATTACAAGAAAGTTACAGACCAAATCTCTTACTGGTATAGATATAAAAGTCCTTAGCAAAATATTAGGAAATTGAATCTAACAATCTGTAATAAAATATACCCAAGTGGGATATATCGCAGTAATATAAGTTTGGTTTACAATAGGAAGTTATAAATGGAATTCAACACATTAACAGAATAAAGGAGAAAAATGACCTATCACACAGAACATCTGACAAAACTCAATATTCTTACATGATAAAAATACTCAGTAAAACAGAAATAGAGGGAAATTCCTAAACCTTAAAAAGGCCTCTAGGAATAAACTATAGCTAACAATACACCAATGAAAAGATGCTCTAACATAATCAGTCACCAAAGAAATGCAAATTAAAACCACAAGGAGATATCACCACACAACTGTTACAATGGCTAAAACAAACAAACAAAAAAACCCTAAAAAACTGACAATATCAAATATAAGCATGGATTTGGAGTACCTCTCACAGCTTTTGTTGGTGGAGGTATAAAGTGTTAGAAACACTTTGGAAACAGTTTGACAATTTGTTGTGCAATTAAACATATACTTACCATAAGACTCAGCAAATCCATCCTGAGGTATTTACCCAAGAGGAATGAAGATGCATGTACATGAAAAAGCATGTATGAGAATGTTCACTGCAGCTTCACTCACAATAGTAAAAATATGGGAACAACCAAAATGTTTATCAGCAGATGAATTGGTAAGAAAATTGTGGTATATTCACATAGACCAATGGAACAGAGTAGAGAGCCCAGATATGGGCCTGCAACCCTTCGGTCAAATAATCTTTGACAAAGCAGGAAAAAACATCCAGTGGAAAAAAGACAGTCACTTCAATAAATGGTGCTGGAAAAACTGGACAGCTATGTAGAGAAGAATGAAACTCAACCATTCTCTTACACCATACAAAAAGATAAGCTCAAAATGGATGAAAGACCACAATGTGAGACAGGAATCCATCAAAATCCTAGAGGAGAACATAGGTAGTAACCTCTTCCACATCAGCTACAGCAACTTCTTTCAAGACATGTTTCCAAAAGCAAAGGAAACAAAAGCAAAAATGAACTTTTGGGACTTCATCAAGATAAAAAGCTTCTGCACAGCAAAGGAAACAGTCAACAAAACAAAGAGGCAACCCACAGAAGGGGAGAAGATATTTGCAAATGACACAACAAAGGGCTGATATCCAAGATCTGTAAAGAACTTCTCAAACTCAACACAATGCCCCAAAAACAAATAATCAGGTCAAAAAATGGGCAGAAGACATGAACAAACACCTCTTCAATGAAGACCTACAAATGGCTAGGAGACACATGAAAAAATCATCATTAACCATCAGGGAAATTAAAATCAAAAACCACATTGGGATACCTTACACCAGTTAGAATGGCAAAAATTAACAAGGCAGGAAACAACAAATGTTGGAGAGGATGTGGAGAAAGGGCTACCCTCTTACACTGTAGGTGGGAATGCAAGTTGGTGCAGCCACTTTGGAAAACAGTGTGGAGATTCCTCAAAAAATTTAAAAAATAGAGCTACCCTATGACTCAGCAATTGCACTACTGAGTATTTACCCCAAAGATACAGGGGTAGTGAAAAGAAGGGCCATATGTACCCCAATGTTGATAGCAGCAAGATCCACAATTGCCAAACTGTGGAAAGAGCCAAGATGTCCTTCAACAGATGAATGGATAGAGAAGATACGGTCCATATATACAATGGACTATTACTCAGCCATCAAAAAGGATGAATACCCAACTTTTGCATCTACATGGATGGGACTGGAGGAGATTATGTTGAGTGAAATAAGTCAAGCAGAGAAAGTCAGTGGTTTCACTTGTGGAATATAAGGAATATAAAGTGGAGGACATTAGGAGAAGGAAAAGAAAAGCGAATTGGGGAAAACCAGAGGGGAAGATGAACCATAAGAGACTCTGGACTCTGAGAAACAAATGGAGGGTTTTAGAGGGGAGAGGGGTGGGGGGGATGTTTGAGCCTGGTGGTAGGTATTAAGGAGGGCACGTATTGCATGGAGCACTGGGTGTGGTGCATAAACAATGAATCTTGGAACACTGCATCAAAAACTAATGATGTATTTTATGGTGATTAACATAACAAAACTAAAAAAAAAAGAAAACTGTGGTATATTCAGATAACGGAATACTACTCAGCAATATAAAAAACACAACACACTACACGCAATGCCATGGATGCATCTCAAAGGCATTATGCTAAATAAAAAAGCCAGATGCAAACATTATTTATGGTCTTGTGCATTCATATAAATTTCCAGAACAGGCAACTATAATTCACAGTGATAGAAAGCACTTCAGCAATGGTCTGTGATGGGGAAGAGACTAATTGCAGAGAGGGAGGAGGAACTTGCTGGAAATGCGGAAATAGTCTAAGTTGTTCTGTAGTGGCCATTACATGGGTGGATACATTTGTCAGGACCCATCAAATGAAACATTTAAAATCAGTCCATTTTACTGTATGCAAATTATACCTGGAAAAACTGATTAAGAAGACTGCACAGCAGAATGATGCAGTGAATCCTCAACTTTTTCAAGTTCATCTGCAATAGTAACAACTGTGTCAGATTGAGATATGTACAAACCAAGTTGTAAAGAGAATTAAAGTAGGAGATACAGGAATTTTTTTCAGCTTTCATCACAACAATGGACTTCATAGCATTTGAGCATAAGTATTCTTTTGAGTTGCCTGAGAAAATGTAATGTAAGCATTTTGGGTCATATTTTAAGTTTTAATTATAAAGAGTTCAAACCACAACCTGTTTTTCTTTCATAGCAAAATTAATTACTTCCCTGCTGTAGCCACAAGGTCTTGTAATTTTTAGCAGCGCCTTCCCATGTACATTATAATATCACAGTCAAAAAATAGCTGTGGGCACTATGCTGGCTGGGCAGGTGATTCTAAAGGATTCTGATCTGTTCTGCATGTCAGTTTCTTAATTCCCACAGTTGTTTCAGTCACCATCGTATCCCCAGTGTGCAGTAGAGCATAGCACAGAGTCCTCAAAAAGTGCTGGAAGGATGGATGCAGGAACCGTCTCTAACCCAAGGGACTTTTCCGTAACAGGAAGTGCCCTGGACAAATGGAAAGTTCCTGCACAGAAGCCACAGCGATGGAGCATGTGGGGGTGCGCGTGGGGGTGGGGGACACTTCTCTGGTGAAAGAAGTGCCGCCCAGCGCCCGGCACATCTGCATGTGGCTCCCCCTGGACAGAGGGCTATAGGAAGGAGTGATCTCACAGAGCTTCTGGCCCTCACAGAGACTCTGAATTTAAGTCAAGATTTCCAAGCCTACTGCTGTAATGAATGCGTCCAGACTTCAAGCCAAGCAACCTCGATAGGTTAGAGCGTGGTGGTGATTTGGGAATCTTTTCTCTAAACCTTGAGATGGGTTTCGGTCCTATATCAAATCGTTTCTTTTTGTGATTTGCCTTTCTAACAGTTCTTTCAGGTTTATATTGAATTAATCTTCTATCAATTAGGATTTCACAGCACATGACCTACAGAGGGACATTTTACTATTCTCTTTTACAGTGTTTCAGGGCTTGTTAAGATCATTGTATCAATACTTGTACTATAAGGAGTGAAAACTTGGAAAGTTTCTGAAAGTCCCAAGGGCCATAACTTTTACCTTTAGAAATATAACCATAATAAATAGAGATACCACAGTCAAAGGCTTCTTCTTCCTTAGGACTCTTCCTAAGGAAACCCACTGCCTTGGGTCTCTAATCATTCCTTAAATATAGTTCGGTGTCTAGTGTTTAATCTTCTAATAACGAAAGTACCTAAAAGTTCTCTTGTAGGGGTTCACATGTTTGTTTACGTATTTAAGTCCTTTGATATATGTTTTATGTAACTTAGCTCTTCACTAGATAGACTACAAGCCCCACAAGGCAAGGAACTTGACTGCCTGATATTGTGATGGCTAGTGCCATCTGGAAACATTCTTGGACCTGCTTACGGTGAGCAATCGGTCAAAGCCTGGTCTATCAAATGTCAGCACTACTTAACTTGAGAAAAGTATCAACCATTATAATTATATTTTAAAAGCCACATTGTAATTTATAGCACCCTAATTCATAATTGCCAAAAATTGGAAGCAACTGCAATGTCCTTCAGTACCTGATTGACTAAACAAACGATGGAACATCTACACAATTGCATACTATTCAGTGATGAGAAGAAATGAGCTATTAAGCCACAAAAAGGCATGTAGGAATTTTAAATGCATTTTACTAGGTGAAACAATCTAATCTTAAAAGGCTACATACGATATGACTTTAACTATACGATATTCTGGAAAAGGCAGAACTGTAGAGACAGTGAAAAGATCAATGGTGGCCAGGGGATTAGGGGGTGGGGTGGGAGGAAGGGTGGGATGAGCAGGTGACATGTAGGAGATTTTTGAGGATAGTAAAACTATTTCATATGATATTATAACGGTAGATACATGGCATTGCGCACTTGTTAAGGGCTGCAGAATGTACAACACAGAGTGGGCTCTAGTGTGAACTGTAGACCTTTGTTAATAATAATGTCTCAATATTGGTTCATCAACTGTAACTAATGTACCACACTAATGCAGCATGTTAATAATAAGGGAAATTGTTTGGGGGTATTGGGATTACATGGTATATTCTATATTCTATATAATTTTTCTATGAAACTAAAACTGCTCTAAAAATAAAGTCAGTGTAAAAATTACATTGTTAATCAAGATTGCAGTTTTTCTTTTTAAAGATTTTATTTATTTATTTGACAAAGAGAGAGAGATCACAAGTAGGCAGAGAGGCAGGCAGAGAGAGAGGGGGAAGTAGGTTCCCTGCTGAGCAGAGAGCCCAATGCAGGCCTTGATCCCAGGACCCTGAGATCATGACCTGGGCTGAAGGCAGAGGCTTAACCCAATGAGCCACCCAGGTGGCTTAATTAAAAATTGCAGTTTTTAATATTACATCTTTAAACAGACATATTCTAATTGCAAAATAATTTTCCACTGAACTATTTTTAGAAAAATATTATAACAATTTTCTCTCTTATATAACATTGCTGTGATGGCCCAGAAAATATTCAGAAAACACTTTCCCTCTGTTGGAAACCTATTTAAAGTAACATCAAACATTCAATCCCAGGTTTAACTAACAGTAAAAGTGTATCCAATTTCAAAAGAAAGACTAAGAAAAGAAATCAAGAATAAATAAAACACTGATTTTACTCTTATTTGCCATAAAATGTCTCACATTATAAAGACACACAGTTTCAACATTTCAAAATTCTATGCTTAGGAAATAGAATATTGCTTGCAAGATTTTCTGCTCTTGATTTGAAACCTCATAATGTCCTTCCCTTGCAGAGGATGGGTGTCCCGGGCCTCCAGGTGAATATCTTGGGGGTTAAAATTCTACACTGTAACCAGTTTTACTGATGACATTTCTGTATGTGATATACTCTCACATTCACAAGTTCACAATTTACAAGTGAAAGCCCACGATTGCTCTAAAATTGCTCTAATTATTAACAATACAGTCACAACAATAGTTAGGGGAAAAACAACTTCAAGTGATCTCCATGTTCAACTCATGTCCTCAAGAGGGCTCTTAGGGCCTGGTATATGCTATTTTCCCTTGGTCCATTCAATCTCCCACTCCCCAGCTTGATTCTCCATGTTCTCCTGTCTCTTTAAACTTCCAACACCTCTCTCGATGTCCTCAATGTCAGCACCAACCTTACTTTCTATTTTGAGAGAACAGAAGCCTTCAGAAGAGGATATCTGTCAGTTCCCACACCTGGCTGGACCCATACCCCCACCATCCATTCCCTCTGCACTGAGGTCCAACCTATCCACCCGGGTTGGATTCCAGCTGTCCTTCTCTCAGAGTCCAGGACACTGTTCCAGCTGTTCCCACTTTTGGGGAAGCTGCTACAATGCAATAGGTGGTATCATCATGGTGTGATGCATTTTTTTTTTATCCCTCACATATATATCGCTCATGAAATGTTCTTGACAAAACTGTTGAAACTGAATCTAATTTAGTCTCTAAACCTAATTTCTAATATAACATTGGGACAGGGGGATCAATTTAAAAAAAAAAAAAGGAGGAAGAAGAAACAAACACAACTTAAGGAGACAATCAGACAGACCGACACTGTGAAACATCAACATAAGAACTGTAACTGAAACTACATGCTTCAATAGTCACTGCCATTGTCATGTCATCAAAGGAAGTACATGATCACAGGTAAATACCTGAGAAGATGTTCAACATCACTGGTCATCAGAGAAACACAAGTGCAGACAGCACAACACGACCATTAGAGAAGCTAAACTGAACAAAAACTGACACCACCAGTTGGTTAAGCGTCTGCCTTTAACTTGGGTCATGATCCCAGAGTCCTGGGATTGAGCCCCATATCAGGCTCCCTGCTCAGCAAGGAGTCTGCTTCTCCCACTGTCCTTTCCCTGCTTGTGCTCTTTCCCTTTCAAATAAATAACATTTTAAATAAACAAAAAAACTGACACCACCAAGTGCTGGTAAGGATGTGGAGGAACTGGTACTCTAATACGCTGCTGCCGGGAACCCAAAATGGTACAGCCACTATGGAAAACAACCAGTGGTTTCTCACAATGTCAAATATTCCCTTTACATATGACACAACAATCCTACTCCTAGGTATTTACCCAAATACAATGAAAAACTTTATTTACACAAACATTAGGCAAATGCTTATAACAGGTATATTCAAAAATTGCAAAAACTAGAAACAATCAAAATATCTCTCTTCTAAAAAATGGACAGACTATGGTGCATCCACACATTGGTATGCTACCCTGCAGTGCAAAGGGACTATTGGTAAGTGCAGTAACACAGATGACTCTCAAATGCATTATTCTAAGTGAAAGAAACAGACTCAAAAGGTTATAAAGAATATTCCCCATTTACATTATACTCTGGAAAAAGCAAAACTGTAGCCAAGGAGGTGGTTGCCAGGGGTGAAGGGGAGAAGGGCTGAGTATGGAGAAAATTAGAGCTCTTTTCTTCTAATCTCTTCCTTGTTCCTATTAGGAGACTGTCAACCCAATGGCTCAAAAGAGAAAGCTGGTGGGCTCAAAAAAGTCCGTCAAACTTGATTATCCGAAACCACCATGCTGTTTCTCCAAGTCAGTAAACCACTGGAGGACTCGAAGCAGGAGGGGCAATGTTTCTCCAGAAATGAGGCCTTTTCTTGGCAGCTACAAGTTTCTTGGTGGACAATGAGCTAAAATAATCTCTCCTTGATTACGTTTTTGATTTATAAACAGCTTAAATTGGCCAAACCAAAGCTTTCATTAAAAGGCATTTTCACTAATTTTGTTTATCCATAATAAATTTGAATGTTAAAACAGCTCTCTGCTGCACAAGTCAGAGAAACTAGACAAAACAAAGACTGGTTAAAAAGAATGAATGTATAAGAAAATCAAGTATCAGGTATAATAAGAGAAATCACCATTTAAAATATAATCTTTTATGGGGTGCCTCGGTGACTCAGGTGGATAAGCGACTTCCTTTGGCTCAGGTCATGATCCCAGGGTCCTGAGGTTGAGCCCACATCAGGCTTCCTGCAGAGCAGGAAGCCTGCTTCTCCCTCTTCCACTCTCCCTGCTAGTGTTCCCTCTCTTGCTGTGTCTCTGTCAAATAAATAACTAAAATCTTAAAAAAAAAAAAAAAAAAAATATATATATATATATATATATATATAAAATATATTTATATATATAAAATCTTTTAGAGTCCTTTTAGAAAGCATGTATACATTCGGTTTTTATGTTGAAAGGAATTTACATTTATGGTCATGTGGACTCAAGTTGCCACCCAATGAAACACAGTAATCTTGCAATAAAACAGATGGTTCCCAAGATCCCTTTAAGAAGCTTATTTGAGGGGCATGTGGGTGGCTCAGAGGGTTAAGGCCTCTGCCTTCGGCTCAAGTCATGATCCCAGGGTCCTGGGATCGAGCCCCGCATGGGGCTCTCTCCTTGGTGGGGAGCCTGCTTCCTCCTTTCTCTCTCTGCCTGCCTCTCTGCCTACTTGTGAGCTCTCTCTGTCAAATAAATAAATAAAATCTTAAAAAAAAAAAAAAGAAGCTTATTTGATCTAGGCAAGAGGGAAGTTTAAAGCTTACTTTTCTCTCCAATAATCACCAATTATTTTGTGGAAATTTTTGTCTTGGGTTTTTAACTAAACTGGATTAAATATGTAATCACTCTAGGGGAAAAAAAAAGAAATAAACATAGAAAAAGCAAAAGGAAATAAATTGTCCAAATCTTAACTTAAAAACTACTACTGTTGAATGTGGATCACAACGAGCCAGGCCTTTTACTACAGAAATGCATATAATAATGCAAATACACAAAAGTACAAGTTATTCACTTCTCATTCATTACTGGGGCCATCTTTCCAATAATAAAGAGTCATATACAGTTTTATTTTTATGGCAACAAGGTACACCATTTAAGAGGTTTTAATCAATTACCTAATGTTGGACGCAAAGCTCCCTTTAGTCCTGAACTTGATATTCAACATTAACTAAAGAACTTGTGAATCTTCTTACAGTTTCTTCCTTTGGTGCCACTCATATAGTAAAGATCTCCCCATCCAAAGGTCAGCTAAATATTTACCTATAATACTTTTGAATATTTTTATGGTTTTCATGTTTACATTTATATCCTTAACTTTACTAAATTTATATTCAGTATATAATTTAAAGAGGGGATTGACCTTTATCTATTTCCTCTAAATGGCTAGCCAGTTGTCTCAACACCATTCAACAACCAATCATTTTTCTACTGATGGGAAATACCTATGATAACATACACCAAATTTGTGCATATCTGTACTTCCGACAGTCCTTGGATTTTCTGTTCTGTTCCATTTATATATATGTTCTGATGTGATATGATAGGGCAAAGTCTTACCACTGCATTATTGTCTTCAAAAATGTTCATGGCCATTATCTCACATTTATTCTACCTGACTTATTCAGATTCATATGTTTTAATACACTGTTTACTCATTTTATAATATAAGTGTTTTTCTCTGGTGGTAGATTTGAATGATGGATTTCTCTTTTAGCTTATTTACTTTTACCTACAATTACCATGTACTTAATCATATCTAATTAAACACTAAAAGAAACAAAAGAAAGCTCCATAAAATAATTGTCAGTAGGCCTGATGGTTGTCCCTAAGCTCTGGCTCATCGTGGCAATATCTTGTCCCCAGTGTCTGAATGTTCCTGAATCCTGGTTAGAAAAGGGTCCCCACTTCTCCTGGGCCTGCTCTTGGCTCTCTACTGAGCAGGGTTTGTAGAAGTCAGATAGCATTTGTTAAACTGAATTCTCCTAACACTGCACCAACTTCCTCAGGAAGGGAAGTCATGGGTTGGTTCTTGGTGTCTTTCTGAAAGTTGGTCTGTCCTTCCTTCCTTCACCTGTTCTGTCAGGTGAAAACCTGTCAATCCTTGTAGGCCGCATTGGTCACCGCTTTCCCATGAGCTCCCTGTTTCTGTGCTGATGTACTTTCCCCCAAACTTTTGTTTTTCTTTGTAATGTTTGCTGGTTTCTCCCCTTACTTCATCATCTTCTCAGGAAATCTTGAGTTAGACCACTTTGTAGAACTTTGTATGAGCAAGCTGCACCAGTAATAAGCATTAAAATAATGAAATAACTTAAAATTAACTGTTAAAAGAAAACAAGTCTAGATCTGAATTCATGGGTGACCAGAGTATGGATTTTGGAAGAAGAAATAAATCATGGTATGATTTATGATTGATGACTATGACTGATAAGTGATTTCCGTGGCCTATTTGACAGAAGCTGATCTACAGAGTAGGCAGATTTGGGGGCTTTTCCCAGAGAAAAGCTAAGGGCTCTACTGTATTATAATATCCGATTGAGTGAGCAATCTATTAAAAAAATTCTTGAAGGGGTGCCTGGGTGGCTCAGTCTGTTAAGCATCCAACTCTTATTTACAGCTCAGATCATGATCTTGGGGTCTGGGATGGAGCCCCGTTTCAGGCTCCATGCTGGGCACAGGGCATGCTCAGGATTCTCTCTCTCCCTCTGCCCCCCCCTCACCCTGCTCTCTCACTCTCTCTCTCTAAAAACAAACAAACAAACAAACTTTTCTTGAAAAGATTTCCAGTCCTAACAACTACTGAGTGTGCCCTGGAAGGTGAGCTACAATTGTTGCCCAACTATTCACCTAATTAGCAACATGGGTATGTTGTCCTCATGTTAAGGCACAAATAACAGTACTTTTTTTCTTTTAGCATGGGTCATATTTTTTTCATTTGAGAAAGTAATGTGTACACATGATTAGAAAAAATAGTCAAGGGTACACTGAAAAGCAGATCTTCCATCCATTCCTGACCTGCCTCTTATCCCTTATCTTACAACACTCTGACTAGAAACAAGCCGTTATTTATCTGCTGGACTACAAATAGAGAAGTCCTTTATTATTCCTCAAATTAAATTCTGGCCTAGTACATGACTTTGAGAGGATACAGTCTTATAAACTGTTAAGAAAGCTAGCATATCAAAAGTGTTACACTGGATAAGGGTTGTCAAGATATATTAAAAAAAGATATAGTATATTTTCTTTTTTATTTATGAATATGAAAATAATTCATGAAATGTTCATTCAACAAAGATTTATTGAGCATCTACCATATGCTAGGTACTGTCATAGGACGCAGGGACAAAAACAAAACAAGACACGATCCACTTACTGTTAACCTCCAGTTCATTGTATTAAGAAAACAGTTAAGAACAGTTGATGGGGTTTTTTTTTTAAGTTTTTTTTTTTTTAATCTTAACAGAGATCAATGGCTCATATACTTCCTCAGATCCTAGACCCCATCTCAGATGTCCTTACACCTCCCTTTACTGTCATGAAACTGGGGTGGGGTCATGCACACAGCTCCCAGGAAGGTGAGTGGATGTGGCCTCCCTGTTTGGACAAAATATAATCTTAGCACAGAGGGTTCTTGCTGCTGTTTATGAGCAGAAAGAGAAGTATCACTCACACTCAGACAGATCCCCTAGACTTTGGCAGAAGAGGGCCAAGCCTCACAGAACAGGAACATATCGCGGGCCAGGGCCAGAGTGTCCTGAAATTATGTTACCACAGGCAGTCTCTGCGGAAGCAGGCCTGCTTCTTATGCTTTGCTTTAATATAGCTGATATCATGTACCAGGTCCTCCTCTAAAAGGATATTAAATCACAGCAATCCCAGGAGGTACGAACTTTATCCTCATATCACAGGTAAGGAAACTGAGCAACAGTTCCTACCTCATAGTGGTTCTGTTTACTCTGATGGCTTATGCCTGTGATAACGTAGGCTTGGCCTTCTACCTGGGGAGAAGTTTTCAGGCAAAAGTAATTAATTCAATAAAAATTTAAGTCTCACCCCTATGTTACGTTCTTGGTTGGTACAATTTTTCTCATTTTAAATACTATGAAATACTGACACCATGCTTATGTGGCAGATAATTCAAAAATAAACTGACTGTGATCTACCAAACGGCAAAAGCTTGAGAAATCAAATAAGTTATTAGACTTCCAAATTCTGTCTTTATTTTAAGGTGAGAGCACCTAAAAGCTCTCACCTTAAAAAAAGCAAAGCCAATGGGCACCTGGGTGGCTCAGTGGGTTAAGGCCTCTGCCTTCGGCTCAGGTCATGGTCCCAAAGTCCTGGGATCGAGTCCCACATCGGGCTCTCTGCTCCTCGGGGAGCCTGCTTTCTCCTCTCTGCCTGCCTCCCTCTCTGCCTACTTGTGATCTCTCTCTGTCAAATAAATAAATAAAATCTTAAAAAAAAAAAAAAAAGCAAAGCCAAGTGCCTAAGTAATATTTTCACAAACCCCTGAGGAAATGCCTCTACTAAGTTAAGGCACGTTAGAAACCATACTGAACCATTTGAATGGCATACTACACACATTTTCTAAAACTATCCTTGAGGACATTGTACATTATGCAAATCAAGGTTTCCTACTCAAGGAATTATATGATAAGGTCATCTTTGAGTTTAATTTTCTCTGAAGAAGAATTTTTCTGCTTCTTTTTTTTAAGTTTTTATTTTAATTCCTGTATAGTTAGTGTAAGTGATTTAGTATCCAATTTAGTGATTCAACACTTCCGTACATCGCCCAGCGCTCATCACAAATGCTCTCCTTAGTCCCCATCACCTATCTCACCCATCCCCCCACACACCTCCCATCTGGTAACCATCATTGTTCTCCATAGTTAAGACTCTATTTCTTGGTTTATGCTCCTTTTTTTTTTTTTTTTTAAATAACAAAAGAAGATTTACTACCTTCCTTTTTCACTTCAGCTGACAGGACAACTTAAGCACAAGATAAAGTATCTCATCTCATGAGGATGGATAAGCTCATACTGTCTAATTTTATTTCAGATATCCTCTAAAAGTTTCTTAACCTCATTATCCTATTTGCATTTTTAATTTCATTGTTACTTTCTTCTTCAAGTAGGTCAAAGAAGAAATAAAAAATAAATATCAAACTTAAATGAAATAATATAGAAGCTGGAAATCCAAAATTCAATGATGTACCAAAAATCATCAAACTTCAGGGCACCTGGGTGGCTCAGTGGGTTAAGCCTCACCCTTCGGCTCAGGTCATGATTCCAGGGTCCTGGGATTGAGTCCCACATCGGGCTCTCTGCTCAATGGGGAGTCTGCTTCTCCCTCTCTCTCTGCCTACTTCTGCCTACTTGTGATTTCTCTCTCTGTCAAATAAATAAATAAATAATCTTTAAAAAAAATCATCGAACTTCTAGAGCTTAAAGATAAGAAAAGAACCAGAGAAGTAACCACCTTTATTAAATTGTGATTGGTATGTTTGCCCTGAAGGAAGCTTTAAAAGAAATAAAGAATGGAGGAAAAAGAAACTGAGCCAGTTTACAGTTGCAGGCATTTTAAGTCATCAGTACGGAACAGACTAAGGAGGATAAAAGTTAATCACCATATGGTTAAAATCAAAATGCAACTCTGAGGTGTGAGAGGCTTCTAGAACAAACAGATGAACTTATTTCTGCTCTCACCTCCTCCGAAATGTCACCACAAGGCCATCCCACGGTGTGCAGACGGCTGGCAGCTCAGGAGCTGGGCTACAAGGCCTGGAGGGGTTTTGGGGTGGGTTCCAGGACCTGCCAATATACTGGCCACACCAAGGCACATGCCCTTACCTGACAGGGGACTCAGGCAGGGACAGAGACAAGGCAAGGAAGGGAAGACAAGTGAGGTCGCATTCCTGAAACAGACTACAGAATACTATTTTTAAAAGAGGCAGGGGGAGAATATTCAGAAAACAAAGAAGAGCTCTTGGATATTAAACATACGATAGAAATAAATTCAATAGAACAATTAGAAAATACAGTTGAGGAAGGCTTCTCAAATAGACAAAAACAAACACAGAGCAAAACAAACCAAAAAAGGAGACACAATGGTCGGGACTGAAGCAGGGGGGATCCATAACAAATGGTAGGTCTGGATAATGCAAGAGAGGCCCAGAAATAGAGAAGACAGGAGATGTGGAAATGATCGTTTTCAAAAAAACAATTCAAGACATTTCACAGAAATGAAGAACAGGAGTTTGCAAGAACTCTTTGCAAGGAGTTTGCAAGTTTGCAAGGAGTTTGCATGTTCAATTGCTGGGAAAGAAAAAAAATAACAATCACCAAACCACAAAAGAATATCACTATGAAATTTAAAAATATCAGAAATAAAGAGAAGATTCTGGAAACTATTCTAGAAAGAATGAGGTCACATATGAAAGACTGGGGATCAGAATGACATCAGCCTCTCAATGGCAACGCTGGAGGGAACTGAGCAATGCCTTCCAAATTTGGAGGGAAAATGGGAACAAAGATGTTTTCATACAAGATTCCAAAATCTCTCTCATGCACTTGCCAAAATAAGGAGGGGGACTAAGAAATGGTATGGGGAACAAAGAAAAGCAAATTCTCAAGTTGGAAATGAGGACGAGTAACCTGCCCAGATTGAAATAGGACAACTCAGATTCCAGGAATACGCTCTCCATAGAAAACAACAAAACACAACACTGATAGGATATCTGATGTGTTTAAGCACAGTATGTTCCAGAATCAATAATAGGTATATCGAAAATGAAGCAAATAAAAAATAAGGCAATTATCAACTCAATTACATTTAAGGAAACATACCATGGCACACTACATGCTTATCTGTGCATAATAGCTGCAAAATAACAGAATTATCAAGGTTGAATTTGACCAAAAGTTGGGATGTAAAACGGTATTAGGGGGATAGAAGAACAGTGTATGTGGGTGTAAAAACATTCATATCATAGAGTAGGGAGTCAACAAAACTGAAAAACACATTATTTAGGAATATAGAGGTAACTAGCAGAAGAAAGACCTACAATATTGAGTCACTGACTCCAGGAAATTAGAAAAGCACAGTGACGTGTTACTTTGTTATTAGTCTTAAAGAAATATTTGGCTTTAACATTATAAATATGTATTACTTTCAAAAAATAAAATATAATTTAAAAAGGAAACAATATGCTTGGTCAACTATAAGCAGAAAGATTTGTAAAATTCAGTTTCTAAATTACAGTCAAGTACTAAGAGTGATACCTCACTTGTGCCTTTAGGGAAACATGGGATTCAGGGTTGGAAGCGCCTCAACGGTTATCTAAGTTATGCCACCTGCTTCCCAGTGGGAAACCAGCTACCTCCTCACACCTCTGCTCCCTGAACTGCTACCAGTACAGCCATGCCCTCTAGACAGACATGGGAGGACACACTCAGATGACTAGGCTCACCCTCCATGGCCCCTGAAACCTCTTCTTTTGGGAGTTTCACTTCTGGCAGCTCTCTACCTTCTAAGGGTTGCTGTTTCCCAAAACACGTGGCAAAAAGGGCCATGAACAACAGCTCCTGAGTACATAATTCCCCTCTGCAGAAGAGCAGCCAGATGGACACAGGCTGCCCTGGGGTGCAATTCCAAACCCTCCAAGGAAGGGCCGAATGGTGGAGCCTAGGTTGGATGCTCCCATACCCGCCAAGGGGCAGGGAACCCAACAGGGTGGGGGCATAGCTGCAGTCAGGCATGGGGGCTGCAGGGGGTGGGGGCGCAGTTTCCAGAAGAAACAAGTAATGGGCAGGCAGTCCAATAATTAGAACATTGATGTTAGAGAAAGAGACTGCTTATTGAATTTGTCTCTTAAGAGATTCAATTTTTGGTCATGTTTAGGAATTATTTAATTATATCTTCTCTTGGAACAAATGATTATTTGCTATTGGCTTCCTGTGCTCTGGGCCCTAATGAGTGATCACCATCAAATGTCACAAAGCAAAAATCCAACAAGGCGATCGTTCCTTGAGAAAAATATTTCATTCCCTTCTTTGCTTTTGCTCATTATTGTGGAAAGAATAATTTCCTTAAGTGACTTTACCCAGAATAAAAAAGATCTGCTTCCAGTCCCAAGGCCTTTTCCTTAGAAAAATTTAGTAACTGTGTATTTTTCTGGTATCTGGGGAAAATCTGGCAGTTTTTCCTTTGGGTGGCATGTTTTGTTCTCTGCCTTTGCATTGTAAGATGGCGACTTCACTAAGGAAGCCATGCTTCTGAAACTAGCTTCTGGGTAAGGGTTCACGCTGACGCACCCTGGGGCACCACTCCACACCTGGCCTTATTCCCAACCACGCACTAGAGATAAATGACTGTAATCGCTCGCCCGGGTGCCTCACCCTGCTCCACGGGTTCATGAGCCCATACCGTCCATGAATGAGTAGAAGTGGGGGCTGCAGTCTCCCCCATTGACTCCGAATTCGGACTTTCTTTGTTCATAGCTGATTGCACTGCTGAGTAGGGGCCTGCTCTGAGCTGACAGAACTGATTTTGCCCTCTCAGGGTGAGCACTGGAGACATGGGAGCCAAAGGAGGCTGCAGTGTATTTTCATCACAATACTACAGAGATTAGTACACAGTTTGATGATATGAACTCTTCAGTAACTTTTATTTCAGGTACTCAAAACATACGTGATTCAGTCAGCTGGTACTGTGAGGACATACTAAAGAAAACCATTTTTCTCTTTCTTTTTTGTGCTAGAGGAGCATTTTGCTTTAAAAAAAAAAGCATCTAATTTCCAGGTGACTAAATAAAGGGCATTAAAAAAAAAGGTCTTTCTCTATGAGGACTAGAAAGAAGGCAGAAAAGGTAGGTTGTGACACCTACAAAATAAATGACCTATTGTTTAATTTACTCTCCAAATAAATATTGCAATGGCACCAAGAAGTTAAGAGTTACCTGGCCTGGCTCACTGGGGTAGAGTGTAACATCTTTAAAATTGGGATTACTTAAAAAAACTAAAAACCTGTTCTATTAGCTCATGGTCAGTAGCCTTTCTGATCAAAGAAGACTGTTTTACAATAAATCAACAGCTATCTACAAATAAAAATTTCCTTTCACAGGAAATAGGAGGGAGACTCCTTATATCATAATTAAAAATTTTTTTCTTTTCATTGATAATAATCTGAAAAGAATAATTCTATAAAAGTGCCCTTTGCATCAATGTAGCGCTTTAAGGATCTTGAAGTCTTTGGCTATTATTTCTTCCCACCCTCAAAGTAATTGCAGCAGGCAGTTATGAACATGACACATGGATGAGGCAAAAACAACTTGTAGCCACAGTAGGCTCACTTATTGTCATCCAGCGTGAGGGAGCTGGGGGTGGAGTCAGGCTTTCCACAAGGAGCCCTATTCTCTTTTTCTTGCTAAATCTGTGTCCCTTCCCCTTCTCAGATCTCCAACCATGCGACACAAAAGCCTTGATTCTCCATAGATAGCTCTTCTGCCTTGTTGCAATGAGCCTTCAGCCTAAAAATTACTGAAACTCTAAAAAACTTTTTATATCAACAAAAACAAAATAAAAGCAAAAATAAATAAATAAATAAATAACCCAAATCCTGGCAGTTCTGGACAGAGGGGTGAAAAAGCATTTCAGAGCTCTTCCTCTAAAGTAGCAAGATCATATTTTTAAATAATAATGGTAAAGATCAAAAGCTTGGTGCTATCCCATACCCTTATTAATACTGGGTAAGAGACAGCATCAGAGAACAGATACTTGCGCTCTACTAAAACTGAGGTCGTGGTCTCAGGGTCCTGGGATGGAGCCCCATGTCAGGCTCTGCACTCAGCATGGAATCTGCTTGGGGAATCTCTTCCTCTCCCTCTGCCCCTCCCCCTGCTCTCTCCCTCTCTCAAATAAATAAATAAATAAATCTTGAAAAGAAAAAGGAAGCTAGAATATATTTAATAGAAAACTTGATAAAGAAAACCAGAGACCAATTTCACTTATAAATATAAATGCAAAAATTCTAAATACAGTGCTGGCAAGTAGAATCCAGCAGTGAATGAACAGAAAAATATATCATGACCAAGTATGGCTTATTTCAGGACTGCTGACATGGCTCACCATTTGGAAAGCTATCAGCATAATTTATTACATTTTTTAAAAAGTGAAAAAATAAAAACCCTATCAAGAAAGCATAGAGACTAAAAAAACACTTGATAAAATTCAAAAGTCATTCCTAATTAAAACAAGCAAGCAAAAAACAACTACCCAAAATAGAGTAAGATCAAAGCCCTTTACTACAAACTTAAACAACCTATTCAATGGTGCAATACTAAGGCCACTACTATTTAAGTCAAGACTAAACAATGTTTACAATCAACATTGTTTTTGAAAGCCCTAGCTACTAATGCAGTAATAGAAGACACAAATAAATTAAGTATTGGCAGAGAAGAAAAAACATGATCTACATTAGAGCTATGAGTATAAGCCCAAGAAAGATGTAACAACCAATTATGACAAATAAGAGAGCTTAGTCTCTCATTGTTCACCTCCCCTTCCAATTTCCCCCAAATGCCTTCTCCTAACTCCCCATGTCCTCCATGCTATTTGTTATGCTCCACAAATAAGTGAAACCATATGATAATTGACTCTCTCTGCTTGACTTATAGCTTAATAGTTGTTGGATATAATTATTTTTTTAAAAAAGCTTTTCTTTATGCTAGTAATAAGTAGTTAGAAATGGAAATTGATTAGAAAAATATTATTCATGGAAACAATAAAAGTAATGAATTACCAAAGAAAAACAAGAAACGTACAGAGCTTATATGAAGAAAATCATAAATTTTTATTGAAGGGTATGTAATAAGACACTGATAAACAGAGACCCTAAATACAGTGTTCTTGGATGGGCAAACTTATCACAAAGTATTGATCTTTCCATTTTTTTCATATATAACTTTAACACACTTTCAATCAGAACCTAATGGATTTGTTTAGACTGAATTGAATAATTTTCACATTCATATGGAAAAATAAATGTATGAGAATTACCAACAAATTTTTAGGGAAAAAAACATAGGAGGAAAAATTTTAGGGAAAGAATTGTCATACCAAATACTAAAACGCTAGCAACTATAATTAAAACGATATGGATTGGCTCGAAAAGAAACAGAAAGGTCAGTGAAATAAAACAGAGAATCGTAAAACATACATGATAAAGATTTCAGGTTGCTAGAAAAGATGGCTTATTTAATAAATGGTATGAATATAAATGCCTATTCGTTTGGGAAATACAAAGTTGGACTCCTACCACAAAAATAAAAATAATTTCCAAGTGAGTTAAATGTTTAACAGAAACTTAAATGTAAATGGACACCAGGCAATCCATACAAGATTCACTCCTGTTGCTCTTTTTCTAATCCAAAGAAAGAAGGGTTCTCTTTCAGGCTCCTGTTACCCCCAGCAGGGAGAGGCCTAGAGCTGGGGGAGATGTCACCTTTTGAGCTTCCCGTGACCCCACCACTTTGCACACACTCTCTGCACCCCATGGACCCTTGATACACCTGTTATTTGGGCAAAGACCCCCTGCAGCAAGTTCATTAAAAGCTGTAGCTTTTACCCCAAATACACACACACACACACATACAGACATATATATTTTTTAAGTAACACAAGGGATTTAACTCACAACCCTGAGATCACGACCTGAGCTGAGATCAAGAGCCGGACACTTAATTGACTGAGCCACCCAGGCACCACTCAAATATAATATCTTTGATATTGCTTTTATGATATATTCAAAGAGAGAAGGAAAACAGCAATACAAATTGAGCTAATCTAAACATGAAATTAGAGAACCTTAAAGTGACATTCATGGTACAAATCTTAATGTTGTTTAATTCTAATTTTGTTACTTCATCTCTGTACTTCTTATATGGAATGACTCACTGATTTTGTCCCTATCAGAATAAATTCTCAGCTGTAAATCAAGTCATTAACAACATGGCAATTATCTTAAAGAATGAAGTAACATAGACTTGCTCTGCTCATGTATTTTTTTTTAAGGCATGAATTACTGAATCCTTGTTTGGTGCTATGAGGGGTGTAGTACGTGCAGCAGGATAAGGCCCCAGTGACTGATAGGGTTGCTGTCTGGCCATGGGCAGGTAGAGCAGGGGGCTATTTTTCCCTCCCACCTTCTGGGAAGCTACTGGGTATGTCTGTTCTTTTCACCATCAAATGGTTTTGCAATGCAACAGTCTTGAGGCTGTGGTGCTTGGGCATTGCAGTACACCCCCAGGCCTGAGTAACTTAAGGTAGTGGTGAATACTGAGCAAGAAGCAAAAAATCATACCCCAGGCAAAATTAGGGGATCACCTCAGCATTCTTCATTAGAGTCCCAGAGCTCATGTAGAAAAACCACTAAAGAGGGACCATTTGAAGCATTTGCCCCTGTTTTTCTCAAAATGTTTTCACATTTCTGGGGCATCTGGGTGGCTCAGTCAGTTAAGTGTCTGACTCTTGATTTCGGTTCAGGTCGTGATCTCAGGGTTACGAGACTGAGCCCTGTCTCTCTCTTTCCCTCACCCTCTGTCCCTCCCCTCACCCTCTCTTTTTCTCTCTCTGTTGCTAAAAAGAAATTAAAAATAAAGACTTAAAAAAAGTTTTCATATTCCTGACTTCTAGTAAAATTGAGAGCCCAGCTAAAATCAACAAGTATTTACCAAGTGAGCACACTACAATGCTGGCATTACGGGTATTGCGACAGAAACACAGAAGACACGGACCCTATCACAAGGAACTTACAATCTATCACAGGTGTGGGATCCATGCGTGAAGCAAACACAAAACATTTCCATAGTAACAGATATTCATGTGTGGTTCAAATTACACACCTCCAGAGAAGGACCCTGAATATAAAGAAATGCCCTAGATGGGGGAAGAGTCTACCAAAGGAGGGTTTGGTATAGGAAGTGGAGGGTTTCAGTAGGCAGATGGGAAGGCCACTGACCAGAGGAAGGGGGCACTGTCGAGGCACAGAAGCTGAAGTTAGTGTGGTGCAAAAAAACTAGGTGTTGGGAGAGGAAGAGGCGAGAAAAGGGAGGACCCCCCCCTTCCTGCTGCTACCTCATTTCACCCAATCTTATACCATGCGTTTTCATCACTTAGAATTCCAACTTGAAAGGGCTTTTAAAAAATTTTAGAAAAGGTTTTAAAATCATCATTCTTACGCTACATACAAGAAAACAAAGCACAATACACCAGTTAACATGCTCTTTTTTTTTTTTTCTTTAATCCCCCACATTCAGAGTGCAGCACTTCAGAATCGAGTCTTGTCTCAGAGTCGAGGGTGCTCAGGGTGTCAGTAGAGAGCCAGTTCCTGGGGCGGCCCAGCAGTGCAAGGGTGCAGCAATGGTTAAAGGCGGGTTCACCATGTACCCAGGCCACCCCTCCAAGCCGCTGACACACCCACTTGCAAGTTCCAATGCTGCTCCTTGCCCGATCTAATCAGAAAGAGTAGGGAGAGGTTTTCTGCACCACCCAGGGCTCATTTTCCCTTTTTCAAAGAGTGCTCAACAGCTTGTTGCCTGAAACCAGGAGGAGTTGCAGTTGCCAAATCACGCTACCAGAAGAAACATTCAATACACCCGTGTACTGGCAAGAGCAACTCTATCGTGGCAGCCACTGTGAAATGCAGTCACTTTCAGAGGTGTTAAAGTGAGAAAATGTGCCCTTAGAATCAATGAAATGTGGTGGTGTGATGTATTAAGCTTTTATCCTAGACTATAACTCCACAGATACTGGTACTAAAATCACCCTGGAATGTAATTAATCTGAGGACAGGATTTGTCTTTTAAACCCTCAAAAGATGCAGTAGTTAAGATGTGTGTGTGCACACGTGCACACACACACACAGAAGCAAATGCACCCGTTACAGAAATGATCCCAATAAATATTTTAGCTTTGTCTGTGTATGCATTCTGCATTGGCCTGGGGTAATCTATGAAGGTTTACAAAGGCTGGATAAGCTTCCAGTCTATTTGACTTCTTATAGATCAATCTAGAATGGTGGCCATAGAAACCAATAAAAGGGGAAGCAACCTGTAACAGGTCTGCAGGAGGACTGGGAGGGGTGGTGGGTGAAGAACTGAATTAGCCCAAATTTTTCAGTAACAAAATCAGTGCTATCTGTAGTAGAAGGGCTATTATGAGTTCCAAATGTTTTTTTTTCAAAAGTCGTAGGACTATAAAGCCATCCCTATCAAATGGGCTCAATAAACTGTGGCTTTGGTGGAAATACTGGAAGCGTTCCCAGTCCTTGCCTTGGCTCAGCCTTGTCAAGTCCCTAACCTCGCTCTGTGTGGGTCTGAGACAGTAATTCAGCCCCTTCTGGGTAGAGGAGGAGCCCTGGGGTGAAGAAGTGAATATAAACAACTTTGGGTACATCCTATCACAAGGTCACAGCAACATTTTCTAAAACTCATTTAGCTATTTTGTGCTTTCTTCTTTTAACATGTTTCAAATGCTCAACAGACTCTAACCTACTTTTCGAGTTAAATGTATTTGATCTGAGTTGCTTATTGCTCAGAAGAGCTTGCTTGTTAAAAGTCCAGGGATGCTCTGCCAAGCTTTCAACATGTTTGAGTCAGATAAAGTCTGCAAATAAAGTTTAACTTAATTAACTAACTTTGTGTGGAGGTTAATAGTTTAAGGAATCCTAATGTGTTTATAAGTTTATTGAATATTATTCATAATATACATGAAAGCGATTATGATTTTCATGTAAAATTTACTAGATTTACAAATAAAACAAAGGCCTATAAGTTGAGCATCAGAAACACTATTTTTCGTATTCACAGTTTTAATTACCTGAATATTAAAATGCAAGTAATTTTGAGTAATCCTTTCTATGCACAAGGCTATCTGCAGAAAATAAAATATTAACAGAACTCCATTAATGGAAAGATGGGAAACCTGGAGAATCTGAAGAGGTGAGGGAACCAGAGAAATCACTGGGACATAATCATCTGGAGGGAGGTGAAGAGAAGGTGGAAAGAGGCCACGACACATGATACCTGGGTGTTCGTGAGCCTGAGAGTCTTATCCGAACAAGAAGGATGGCTCTATTATTCGCAACTGCCCAGAGCCCAGCATAATAGTTTCATATGACTGACATTTTGTTGAATGGGACTAAATCTGCAGGGCTTATTGGGAGGAAGAGGGTGGAAGGGGAAATGAAGCGGAGGGAGCCTGAGACCCTGGAGCCAAGGAAAGGTCTTTCTCAACCACTTCACCTGCACCACGTTCTGTGACATGGAGCACAAGATCCCCGGTGTAGACAGTGGTCTGGACCTGGCGGTCTCCCGTTTTCAACTTAAAAGCAAACTGATGGAGATCCCCGAAACTGTGCATGCATGAGTCATTGGTGGAAGGTATCCTTTTCTACAGCCAATAAAATCAATCTGTTAAACAGTATAGTTTTTAGAAATCAGAACAATATGAGCTCCCTCTAGTGGCTTAAATACCTTTAAATACTCTCAGATACTTTGAAGAAGTTTCTACCTTTTTTTGATCATTTATTTTTATTTTTTGTATCATCCAGTCCTTTTCCTCTGAGGAAATCCAGATCTTACAAATAGTGCACCGTAAATTTCATCCCAGTAGATAAAGAGAGGGGTAGGCCCAGAGATCAAATGTGATGGCTCCCAAGTCACATAGCAAGTTTCTCTGCCCCTTCAAGGTCAATGTAAGCACCCATGAGTGATGGGATGGGGACAGACAGAGCTAGGCTGTGTGATGCTCGGAGACCAGGAAAAAAGACAGGCATTAGGCCAAGAGAAGTGAGCTGCAACCACAACATTAAAAAAGCTCACAGAGAACAAAGTGAGGGCTGCTGGAGAGATGGGAGGGGGGATGGGGTAGCTGAGGGATGGGCATTGAGGAGGGCACTTGTGAGGAGCACTGGGTGTTACACACAACTGACGAATCACTAAATTCTACTCTGGAAACCAATATTACACTATATGTTAACTACCTACAGTTTTTAAAAAAATTTAAAAAAAAAAAAGTTCATTTTCTCACAACCATCTCTGCAGAAATTAAGAAGGACCGGCTTCTAACAGACTTCAGGCCAATCCCAGCCAAGCTCCGCAGGCTGCTGCCGCTGCTCTGGCTCAATGTTCTGACGCTGTCACGTAAAGAGGGATCTCATCACTGCCCAGGATCACGCATCCAACTAAACACTGTGCTCTAGTGAGGCGGTGTCATAGCTGAGAAGGAAGGGATTTTTTTTTTTTTTTTTTTTTTTAACTGTGTAGCAACCCTGAGCGCAGCTTGCACTGACACCCTGAGTCTGTTCCATCATGGTGCAGTAAAGGGCTGGGGAGCTCCAGGTGAGCACAGTCAATACAAACAAACGAAAAGGCCAAAGGCAGAGGAACCAGAGGAAAAGCTTGACCCACACCTCCACTAAGAAATGTAAGTAACAATTACAAAGCAGATGAGACACGTAAGGGCTACCTAAGAGATTACCGCTGTGGCTGCGATGGCCTGTTTTTTCTGCCATTGCAAAGGGAGTTATTTAAAACTCAGGTTGTTGGTTTACTTCATTTACAGGAGAGAAAGTCTTTCCAGAAAATTATTCTTGAATCAGTTTCTCAAAAAATTACCAACTAGTCCAAAGTCTCTTTCAAAGATGGTTTAAAAATCCGATGAAATTCTTCGGAATTCCCTAAATACCACAGCAGTTTCTCTGATCTGCTCCAGTAAAACTGAGAACCCAGGAAAACAAAAGCAGCTTTCCAGTAAAGGAGATGGTGTCCAAATCACTAAGCTGCATGACTATGAACTGGGTTCCTAAGGACGAAGCTGTATACTGACTAGCACGCCAGGTATAGTTGAACATTGGATCCCAGCACAGAATAAAACTCTCCCTCACACTACTTCGGCTATGAGAAAATCAGATTCAAATTAAAGTTGCTTTAAGTGTAAGAGCATTTTTCCTGCTGAGCCCAGGGATTGCCTCCAGGCTCGATTCCCTTGACAGCTTTCACTAGTGGACTGACCTAAGGGCATGTGGTTTTCATAAGATGTCATCATCTCCAGGGCTTTACCCAGGTTCCAGGGAAGCCCCAAATTACGCTACATCAAAACCCTTTACCTGAGGTGTGCTTCAGAACCTCAGACTGGCTTTCTTACTCATCAGGGGTGAGGTATCACATTTTCTTCACATGTTCCTTTCATGCCATCTTTCAGACTGTAGAACAAAATAACTGTCATTTTGTGACAGATATTCCAGAGGGGTATGTGATGTGTACACACACAGTTGAGAAGCCAAAGCTGTCAGCCAGGGGACTCTGTTTCAATCTGGTCACTACTCTCCAGTTTTCACATCTTTTATTTACATTTAACAAAATAGTCATGGTGCCTCAGGGCAGAGGTCATACCTTTCTTCTTCCCCCATAGGGTCAGGATATTATGAGGATGCAAAACAGGGATAAAAGATACTTGCAGAAGAAAAGAATTTTACATTTCAATTTGTAGCACAGATAGCTGTACCATTTCTCTTAGAAGAGCTAAAGAAAGGTAAGGAATTTAAGATGTAAATAATTTTTAAAAATTCCATCCAAAAATTTCTTTGATGAATAAAATATATGATATAGTGTTCCTATAAACTTCAATTTAAAATAAGCATACTTTATTACACTTTGGGTATGCTTGCTAATCACCAACTTCTTAAAAAGATCTAATGCTCTTAAACTACTATCTAGACCTTACTTGCCACAACTGATTCATGATATCCTTATCTCATAAATGACGGCTCCATTCTCTAAGTTGCTCAGGCCAAACTCAGAGGTCATCCTTGATGCCTCACTTTTGTCCCATCCTACCTGCAACCTATTATCAAATCCTTCTGATTCTGCCTTGAGAATATATGAAAAACCCAAACCCTCCTAGTGCCCCCACACTTACTGGCCTGGCCAAGGAAACTGCCACCACTATTCCAGATCACTGCCATGCCCTCTCGACTGCTCTTTCTGCCCCTATCCCCTCCAGTGTGTGTCACCACAGCAGCCAAGAGTGGCCCCACTAACATGCACTTCCAATCACCCGCCCCCTGCTTAGAACCTCTAGTGACTCCCACATCCCCTGGAGTCACACCACAGTCTTGCCCATGCCCCAAGAAGCCCAACATGAGCTGCCTTCCCATTGCTCTTGTCGTACGTCTGCTTCATCTCCTCTTTCCCTACTCACTCTGGCGTGGTGACATGAGCCTCCCCTCCCTCTGTTCTTGAACACACTGGGCCCAGGCCCACTTCAGAGGCTGACTCCAGGTCCTGACTCACTGTCATTCTCCCTCCGAAGCCTTCTCACCATCCCATCAGAACATACCCATCTTCCTTCTTCACCTTATTTTTCCCCATAGCTCTTACCTTTAATACTAAACATTTACTTATCTTAGTCATAATCTATCTTCCACCCTAAAATACATACTACATGAGGGCAGAGTTTTTTCTTCTTTTTGCTTGCTGTTGTATCATCATTGCCAAGAAACATGTCTGGCACTGAGGAGGTGCTAACAAATCCTTATTGAGTTAACTGAATGAGTTGTAATTACTATTTACTGGAAGACTCTAGAACTCATCTAGTTTGAAAAAAAAAAAAAGGGACTTCAGTGCTTTATTTGCTAACAGATTTGACATTGCTATCTTTTTACCTTAGAGTTGATAAACACATTTCTCTCTATAAAGTCACCAGTGCTTTCTTCTCTAGCCAGAGTCCAGATAAAATAGTGGGGGCTCGAGAACTGAGAATTGTCCTGATAAGTCCTTTGAGAGAGACAGGGCAGGTGCTCTCTGCTCTTCATAGGAAGGAAGAACAGACATCCTGCAAGGCTCAGGAGCTACCATAGGCCCAGGACTCACGTGGAACTGGGGCATCCTCCTTGCCCATGGCTGCTTCCTCAACCAGCACCACATGCAGACAGGTCAAGTGTGTGAGACAACTCTCCTCCCATGAGCCCTGCTGCTGCTAGTCCCTGGAAGACTGGCACTCCATCAGCCAGCACTGCCTGGACATCCTCATAGCTAAGGCAAACCCCTCATGAAAAGACAGAGAAAAAGGAAACATCCCAACCTTCTGATGGTGGCTATAGTTCATCAGCCACTGGTGACTGAGTGACCAGGGCACTCAGGAAGGGCACGTCTCAGGGTGCCTAGGTGGCTCAGTTAACCATATGCCTTGGGTTAAGGTCATGACCCCAAGGTCCTGGGATAAGCTCTGCCTCAGGTTCCCTGTTCAGCAGCCAGTCTGTTTCTCCCTCTGCCTCACCTCCTACTAATGCTTTTGTACTCTCTCTCTCTGAAATAAATAAAATCTTAAAAAAAAAAAAAAAGTAAAGGCATGTCTCTAGATCCCCATAGATGGTGGGAGCCTTTACATAAGTAGAGCCAACGAATCTTAAACCTTGGGATGTTCTTTATAAGCTCTAGGGAGCCACTCTATCACTATTAACTGTGATAAAAATGAAGTGCTACCAGCACAATGGTCTGGTTTTGAAAAGAAAAGTAAAATTCTACAGTTAGCATGTGAATAAATGAACAATCCCAAGAAATGCTTATAAATAATGTGGTCAAATAAAGAGAAAATGTTCTAGATGTCTGTAAAGTGTAAGAGGAAAGTATAAACATACTTATTTAAGAACACTTGAAATAAATTATGGTTTGAATAATTAACAGTATTTTTTACAGCCAAGAAAAAGTTTATAGCAACATGGACGGGACTGGAAGAGATTATGCTGAGTGAAATAAGTCAAGCAGAGAGAGTCAATTATCATACGGTTTCACTTATTTGTGGAGCATAACAAATAGCAAGGAGGACAAGGGGAGTTAGAGAGGAGAAGGGAGTTGAGGGAAATTGGAAGGGGAGGTGAACCATAAGAGACTGTGGACTCTGAAAAACAACCTGAGGGTTTTGAAGGGGCGGGAGGGGGGGAGGTTGGGGGAACCAGGTGGTGGGTATTAGGGAGGGCACGGATTGCATGGAGCACTGGGTGTGGTGCAAAAACAATGAATACTGTTATGCTGAAAAGAAATAAAAAATTAAAAAAAGAAAAAGAAAGAAAAAGTTTATGATGCTAAAGAGAGAGCAAAAGTGGGGGAAAGTAAAAAGTGAATAAAAGAGGAACAAAATTAACTTGAAAAATGTTCTAATTCTATTGAAGGCACTTCTCCCTATTTTTTTTTTTAAGGCCATAAAAGTCATGAAAAGGACCTCATCCAAACTAAAAACTTCTGTTCTATAAAAGTTATATGAAGCTACAGACCGGGGGGAAATATTTGCAAACCACATATCCAGCAAAGGACTACTATCTAGATTACATGAAGAACTTTACAAACTCACTGTCTAAAAAGAAAAACCAAGTTAGAAAATGGGCAAGGGTGCCTGACAGGCTCAGTGGGGTAAGTATCTGACTTTGGCTCAGGTCATAATCTCAGGGTCCTATGATCGAGCCCCGAATCAGGCTCCATCCTCAGCAGGAAGTCTCTCCCTCTCCCTCTGCTCCTTCCCCTGCTCATATTCTCTCTCTCCCACCCTCCCCCCACAAATGGATAAAATCTTAAAAAAAAAAAAATAGGCACAAGATATCAATGGACATTTTACCAAAGAGGAAATACAGATGACATATAAGCACCTGAAAAGATGTCCAACATCATTAGCCGTAAGAAAAATGCAAACTAAAATCACAATGAGATATTAATACAAACTCGTCAGAATGGTTAAAATAAAGATTAGTGACACCACCATTCTGGCAAGGATGTGGAAACTGGTTCCCTCACCCATTGCTGGTGGAAATGCAAAATGGTACAGGCACCCTGAAAAACAGTTTAGCGGTTTCTTATAAAACTAAACATGCAAATAGAGCCCAGCAATGTTATTCTTGGACATTTATCCGGAGAAATGAAAACTTTAGTTCACACAAAATCTGTACAAAAATGTTCACAGCCCCTGAACTGGGATCAGCCAAGATGTTCTTCAACTGCTGATGGTTAAACCGACTGTGGTACACCCACATCACAGAATAATACTCAACAACAAAAAAGGAACAAGCTGCAGATACACACACTAACTTGAATCTATCTCCAGAAAACTGGGCTGAGTAAAAAAGGCCAATCTTAGAAGGGCATATACTGCATGACTTATTCATGTTAACATTTTTTAAAAAGATTTATTTATTTATTTTAGAGAGAGAGAGAGTGCGTGCATGTGTATGAGCAGGGGATAGGGAAGAGGGGGAAGGAGAGAAGGAATCCTCAAGCGGACTCCTCAGTGAGCATGGAGCCTGATGGAGGATTTGATCCCAGGACCCTGAGATCATGGCCTGAGCCAGAATCAAGAGTCAGACGTTTAACTGACTGAGCCACCCAGGCATCCCATTCATGTGACGTTTTTTAAAAGACAAAATTTTGTAAATGGAGAACAGGTAGTAGTTGCCAGGGGTAAGAGATGCAGAGGGTGGGGGTAGAGGGGGTAGAGGTAGGTGGGGTTATTAAAGGACTAGTGAGCTGTTCTGTATCCTGACTATGATGGTGAACTCACAAACCTACACATGTACATAGAATTATAAAGAAATAATTATATAGAAATTATATTATATATAGAATATATATATATATATATATATTATATAGAAAACAAACACACACAAACACACGAGCACAAGTAAAACTGGGGAAATCTGACCAAGGTCAGTAAACTGTATAAAGGTTAATACCCTAATTTGTGACACAGCTCTATAGTTTTATAAGATGTTACCATTGGAGGAAACTGGGGAAAAGGTACATGGGATCTCTGTGTATTATGTCTTACAAGCATGTGAACCTAGAATTATCTCAATAAAAATTTCAATGAAAAAATTCATAAAGTCATTATTTTGCCATGGTCTGACTAGCCTTGGTCTCCCAAGCCTTTAGGACCTAAATGAGTATGTCACTGTACAAGGGAGCTTATATAGTGATTCAATTGATGGCTAAATAAACCCACCAGATTTATGAAAAACTCCCCAATAATACTACAAAGTCAGCTTGAGTTTATATTCTGCACACTCTTTGTATTTCCAATTAGTTGGAAAAAAAAGATTATCTTTTTAAATAGTAATATGTTAAATATGACATAATCACTTTAGTTTTGGTACTGTTCTCAAGGTGACAAAAATTAACTACCTAATGGTTATCCCATTTCATGGTTTAATTATAATTATTTTGAACAAAAATAGTATAATTTGATTAATGTGACCAACTAGTGAATTTTTATAAGCAATGTCCAAAATTTCATGATCACGTTAATGATATCATTTTTAGACACTATAGCTTTAAGTGATACAAAGACAGTTAAACAAAAAAATGGCCATAAAATGATGGAGTGCAATACGCACAAAAAAGAGTGTTATTATATTTCCAACATAATTTATTTATACATTATGGTTACTTGGCTTTTTTATTGCTGCTCTAGTAACACAAATTAGATTTTTTAAAAATTTACAAAATATAGTCCATGTATCAGTTTATTGACTTGACAGTATCTGCAAAATCTCAGAAAAATGTTTTAACAAGGTCCTAGTCCTAGAATGACATTTCCAATTCTATTTAGCCTGAGAGTGGAGTCTGCATAAGCTCTTCCATATTAAATTAATGTCTGTCTAACAACCAATCTCTATCTCTGTCTGAAAATAATCCTTTGTAAAATAAACTTAAGCATCTCTCTTCACATGCAAATCATGATTATGAATACACAGGCCGAGGACATCTGCCTGGTTTGGTTCATGTCTGATACCATCATTGCCCTTCATGTCTGTGCTGCCACCTTAGCACCCCACTTTTAGACTTAGGATGTGTGCCCTGAATGGGCCCTGATACCAGAGAGGATCAGAGGGGCGCGTGTGTGCAGTGCTGTAGGAACAGGCCTGCTATCGGCTTCTCTGGAGCTCAGAAACCACTCACGAAGTAGAAGGGCTCCTCAGTGTGAGGTTAAATCTGTGTCTGCAGGCATCAGGGCAGGACAGGCACAGGACACTGAGGTCCGTGGTACAAGGGTCAAACTGCAGAGCAGCACATAGTCTTGTCACCTAAACTCAGGGGTCACAAGCTCCAAGTGTGCTGTCCTTCAAGGATGTCCCAGGCTGTGAGCTGGGGTGAGAGTGTGGAGAGGGCTGGAGCCCCTGATGGTGGAATCACACACATCCACACAAACTTCTGTGAATTCATTAGATGGCAGAAAAGGGAACAAATAGTGAGAGGGTAGACTTACATTTAACTATATCAATGACCAGGTTAAATATAAATGCCATAACATCCCAACTAAAGGTCAGAGTTTGTCAAACTGGATAAAACAATAAGACCTATTTTATTTTCCCTGACCTCTAAGAAGCAAACTGAGGGCTGCTGGACAGGTGGTGGGTGGGGGGATGGGGTAACTGGGTGATGGGCATTAAGGAAGAATTGATGGAATGAGCACTGGGTGTTCTATGCTACTGATGAATCACTAAATTCTACCCCTGAAACCAATACTACACTCTATGTTAACTAAATTGAATTTAAATAAAGAATTTTAAAAAAATAGTTAAGAGCTAATCATATGCTGCCTAAAAAAAAAAAAAAAAAAAATCCTTAAAATATAGACAGAAATAGGTTAGGAGAAGGATGTTGAGGAGGGAAAAAAAAAAAAAGGCTACCATGCCAACACTAGTCAGAGGAGAGAGAATACATGGGAAACATGGTATGACACCAGAACACATTATGGAAGCACAGTAAATAATCATTAATTCTAAATGGGGAGACCAGGGAAAGGTGATGTCTAAGCTGGTCCTTGAAGACCGAGGGATCCTCTGATAGCGGCAACTAGATAGGAGAAAATTCAAGGACTAAGGAAACTCCAGGCAGACAGACACCGCAGTGCTGTGGTGTTGTGAAAGGAGCAGTGGGGGAGGGGAGGGGAGACAGCTAAGAGGCAGATCACAGAGGATCTTAAGTCCCTTGCTAAGGATGCTGGATTTTATTTTATGAAAAGGGGAACAACCAAAGGCTTTCAGATCACAGGTGAGATGTGTGTTACAAATTAGATGGTACAGGAAGAAACTGAAGTCAAGAGAGCAGCTGGGAGCTCACTGAAATTCTCCAGTGAGGCATGATAAGAGGGGCCCTGGTGCAAGGTTGATGGTGCCTCAGGAAGGAGGCTGATGGAGAGGGCATTCTAGAGGCAGAATCAGCAGGTGGGAGACAAAAGAAATCTCTAAAGGCAAAGAGGAAAGCAAACATGTTCCATGGTTTCAAAGTAAGTTACCATGAAGATAGTGATCCCATGTGTTTCAATAGAAAACCAGAGAAAGGAGAAAGCACGAGAGTGAGGTCCCTGGGAGGATGCTGTGCTCTCATCTGAGTGGCTGTATAGTGGTGCCTACAGAATGGCCATGGGGAGGTGTCCTCAGGCAGCCAGAAAGCAGAGCCGGCAGATGGAGGCACGGATTTATGAGCTGGCAGCACAGACAAGACAGCTACTCTACAAGAGCAGTGACCGTACAGTAATTACATCCAGCTTAAGCCCAGGCCTCTTTAAGAATTAACCACTCAATACATCTTCTCCAGTCTTTAATCTAATCTATTCCAAAGGGTCAACATTTCCCACAAACAATTTTATTGAAAAACAAGATATATAAACTTCAAGAATATTCAAATGTTAAAACCTACAGCAAATTGTTTCCTGCTCTGATATTAATATTTACTTGTAATTAAGGTAATTACCCCCATTTATGTCTACAGCACAGCTTCTCAAACTATCCATGGTGAAGGATCAATGTTTTAAATTCCTAGTCCATTATGGAACCACCTATGGCCCTACTGTGAATGGAACTATGTACCACCCAAATTCATATGTTGAGGTCCTAACCCCCACTGTGGCTATAACTTAGAGATAGGGTTGACCAAGGCATAATTAGGATTAAATGAGGCTATAAGGGTGGGTCCCTGATGTGACAGGACTAGTGTCCTTATAAGAAGAGCTCCCAAAGAGCTCTCTCTCTGCCTTCCTCTGAACACACATGAAGAAGAGGTCATGTGAGCACACAGCAAGACGGCGGCCACCTACAAGCCAAGGGAAGAATCTGCCCGCTGACACCCTGATCTTGAACCTCCAGCCTCTAGAACTTTGAGAACTACTTTCTGTTGTTGGAACAGCCACCCAGTCTGTGGTATTTTGTTATACAATGAGAGCAGACTAATGCATACCACAGGTGATCAAAATGAGCTGCACAACATGCAAGTCGCACACCACTCTGCTTCATCTATACCTCGTTCAACAACGGGAGACTACTGGCCACATGCTTAATGTCACAGCAATGACAAACTGCCTTAGACATTTTGAAACACTTAACGCCCTACTTCTGTGTTAATCTCACTGTTGACTGGTGTCAAACACTTTGTGGACTAACAGCAGTCTGCAGACCACACTTCAACCAGTACTGGTTTATAGTCTTTCTCTGATATTTTTTTAATGCAATATTTAGCTTAGGCATAGAACTCAGAATTAGGGCAAGAATATTAAACACATTTGAAATCAGAAATATGCTATAGGGTGAGGGAAATAACAGAGAAGCTCAGGATTCTATCATGTATCTTGCTAAGATCCCTCAAACCACTGCAGAATGCAGGTTCTTAAAAGTGAATAGCACTGTGCCTTGTTTATAACACCTCTTGTATTCTATTTCTCTTTTGCTCTTCCTTCAGTCTCTGTAATCATATCCACAGAGTGCATTATAATTAGATTATAAGCTCAAAGCTGGAGTATGACTTCTTCAATTGACTATATACCAAACTCACCAAACAGATGCCCTCGAGGGACTCTGACTTGGATGGATAAGCAAATTAACTCTCACGATCCTGCCATTGAGATGAGGACCCTGTGCTCCCAGTGAAGAGATGTCCAACTTTCTGATGGCCATTCCAGAGGATCTTTGATGCATGCGATCTAACATATGCATTTGGTTTTCACTCTGAGCCACTACTGAGTTGTTTCCTATGAAGAAGTGTTCATTCATCTTCAAAAGCTTTATGTAGCTTCGATAGCACAATTGAGGACAAGGATCACCTTTTCAGCATGCATGGAAACAGGCCAGAAATGAGTGGAGATCACGGTTTCAAGCCAGCATCATGCCTTGGCAAACAGGTAGGTTTACAAGACCACAGAATATATTTTTTGCAAACAGGATTGCTGTGAAAAACTTTGCTGGCTGGATTTTCCTTTTTCTTCTATGTCCAAGGAAAAGGTAATTTAGTGTTAGCATTCTCACTTCTTCACAGTTCTTAAAACTACAGGACTCAATGAGGAAGAGCTAGTAAAAGAACAGAATTTCAGAACTGCAAAGGCCCAGAATAACCAATGGCAAGGCAACCTCCTTGTAGCAAAGATGCCAGCTATTCGCCTAAATAAATTTTTTCTTTCTTTTGGACATAGAGCTGGAACACATTTCCCCAGGTTTCCAGTGGCCACATGTTCTCCCAATGGCTATGGCTGATTTCCATAGACAGCAGAATGTGAACAGAAATGACCTTCCAGGCCTGGCCCATAAAACCTTTCCTCACACCCACCTCAAACTCAGGTCTTACATTTAGGTCACTGATCCACCTTGAGTTGATTTTTGTACATGGTGTTCATTTTGTACATGATTTTGTACATGGTGTACATTCCATATGGATATTCAGTTGTCGCAGCCCCATTTGTTGAAAAGACTGTTCTTTCCCCCACTGAACTGTCTTGGCACTCTTGCGGAAAAAAAAAAAAAAAAATCAACTGACCATAAATGTGAGTGTTACTTTCTGAACTTTCAATTCTATTCCACTGATATATATATCCATTCTTATACCAGTACCACACAGTCTTGATGACTGTAGCTTTGCAGTAAGTTTTGAAATTGGGAAGTATGGGTCCTCATGCATTATTCTTTTTCAAGATTCTTTCAGTTATCCTGGGTCCTTTGCATTTCCATATGAAGTTTAGGACGAATTTCTGCACATAAATTAGTTTGGATTTTAATATGTTGGATCTGTAGATGAAGTTGAGGAGTATTGCCATCTTAACAGTACTGAGTTTTCATTTCATTCTTTTTGATACTATTATAAATGGAACTGTGTTAATTCCATTTTTTGACTGCTCATTGCTATTATATATAAATACAATTCCTTTTGGGTATTGTTTCTGTCTTCTCCAACCCTGTTGAACTCATTTACTAGTTCTGATAGTTGTTTAGTGAATTCCTTAGCATTTTCTATTAACTAAACTGTGTCCTCTGCAAACAGAGATAGTGTGTTTCACTTCTTCCTTTCCAATCTAGATGGCTTTTATTTCATTTTCTTACCTAACTGCCTTGGCTAGAATTTACAGGGAAATGTAACTAAAAGTGGCAAGAATCAGGAGTAGACATCTTTGTTTCTCTTGTTCCTGATCTTAATGAGAAAGCTTTCAGTCTTCCACCAGTAAACGTGATGTTTGCTGGAGGTTTTGTATAGATACCCTTTATCAGTTTGAAGAAAAGGGATGATTTTTGAAAACCTGCTAACTGTCAAGCCTTTACTACTATTTACAGGGTAGCCTTATGTTTAAGAGCTGGATTTGGTGATACAATGATACATGTAAAGCAGCTCTGTTTGCTCACTTCCAGGAAAAAATGCCAATTACAGAATGAAACTTCACTTAACTAACCCAGCTGCTCTTGGCACAAATGAGACAGTAGAGAAGCTCTACATACACGAGAAGGTGCTCACCATCACTAGCTATCAGGGAAATGAAAAGCAACACCACAATGAGATACCACTTCGCACCCATTAGGATGGCTATAATTAAAACAACAAGAGAAACAAACCCAGAAAATAAGTGTTGGCCAGGACATGGAGAAACTGGTAACCTTGTGCACTGCTGGTGGGAAAGTAAAATCATGCAGCTGTAGGGAAAACAGTTTGGTGGTTCTTCAGAAAATGTAATGTAGAATTACTATATGATTCAGCAATTCCACTCCTCGATACATATCCAAAAGAACTGCAAGCAGGGGGGCGCCTGGGTAGCTCAGTGGGTTAAGCCTCTGCCTTCAGCTCGGGTCATGATCTCAGAGTCCTGGGATCGAGCCCCGCATCGGGTGCTCTGCTCAGCGGGAAACCCGCTTCCTCCCTTTCTCTCTGCCTGCCTCTCTGCCTACTTGTGATCTCTGTCAAATAAATAAATAAATCTTAAAAAAAAAAAAAAAAAGAACTGCAAGCAGGGACTCAAACAGATAACCATATGCCAATGTTCACTGCAGCATTAGTTACAATGACATTAAAATAGCCAAAAGGTGGAAACAACCCAAATGCCCATCAACACATAAATGGATGAACAAAATGTGGTCTATCCATACAATGCAATATCTCTCAGATATAAAAAGGAACGGAGTTCTGACACAGGCTACAACATGGATGAACCTTGAAAACACTAAGGTAAGTGAAGGAGGCAGACGGAAAAGGGCAAACAATTCTATGAATCACTTATGGGAAATACCTAGAATACACAACTTCACAGAGACAGAAAGTACAGGTCAGGAGGGATTGGGTGAAAGGAGTCTGGAGAGTTAATGCTTAATGGTGAGGGCTGTGCAACACAGTGAACATAATTAATGTCACTGCATTGTACACCTAAAATGGTCAAAATGGCAAATTTTGTTTTTCATATTTTACCAATAATAGAAAAAATAAAATAAAATAAAATAAATAAAATAAAAAGGCCCACAGCTATTCCTACATCCACATTTTTACTGTCTTTACTATCATAGCAATATTTTTGTGTTCTTTTCTTGGGAAAGCTTTGTGACTTGAGTTACATCACTGATATACATAGCACAAGCTCCTCTTGGTAAGTATTGTGACTACTCGCTTACCTGCAGGGTAAGAGACTCCTACAATTCTTATGCGTGAGGGGCATGTCATGGCAATTACATAGATAATTATATTCTGCCCCTGCCCTTGAAAGTACTAATGCTAGAATCTACTTGAGTCAAGCAGGGTTCTTCTTTGCAAGCTACAAACACCCAATTTTGTTTTACTTGGACAAAGAAGGAGTTTGTTCAAAGGAAATCAGGCAGTTGGCATAACCTCTAAAAAGTTTAAAGAACCAGGTTTAGCAGTTACCCAGCCAGGAGCAGCGTCCAGAATCAAGCACCAAGTTCATTTCATAAGGATGCTGGGGCCACAGCTGCAAGACAGAGACCTAACCCCCCGACAACAGCCACTGCCTTGGCGTCCCTCACCAGAGTGGATTCTGCACAGTACCACCTTGCTGGGACCACTAGATTCCAGTTCCAAGTTTGCAGTGGCAAGGTTATGACTGCCGGAATACAGATCATGTGCCTATGTCCATGCCCAGCAGCAAGGGAGGCTAGGAAGGGAGGACCCAGCATTGTCTGTTGCCTGGGTGCTAAGTTGGGGGGGGGTGCTTCTGCCTTCCAAGGTCAGAGATTCTGCGGACACAAAAGGGGGGTTAGATGCTCAGATATCAAAAAGAATGACTCATGTTCACTGCACCATGTCTTTAGGCAAACCAATTTGCAAATTAGCAATTTAAGCTAAGTATGTCTGACAAGGGTTCTCAGCAGAGGAAGCAGCAGACCTAAATTACCAAGCAAGAAAGAGCTCAGTCCTTTGGAGGAGCATCAAGGAGCTGGGTGTTATTAAAGTGTGGGAAGGAGAGCAGTGGGGAAGAGCTGTATGATTTCACAGACGGACTGCAAAACTATATCTGGATTTCAATCCTGAAAATGGTAGAGAGCCTGAAGGCTTTTAAGGAGAGAACTGCCCCAGAGACTCCAAGGTCCTTCAGCAGGACCACCTTCTTCTCTGCCCAAAGTGTCCTGTCCCTAGCCCCTCACTCCAGGCTCCATGACACTGGTCACTCCTCCTCAAAAATAACACCTCTCTGACTCCTGAAGAGGTTGAGTTCTTCTCTACACTCCAGCCATTTTAAATCTCTCTGTGTGACTACTTGGTGCTCTGCATCCACACTAGATGAAGCTCCAAGAGGCGAGGGATGAATCTTGCCTCTGCTCAGAACCCAGAACAAGGTACAGGCAGTCCCCAAGTAACTGCCAGGTGACTGTGCCTTGGGGGAGAGGAGCAGCAAGCACAATCAACCTTGGGGAGGGGGCAGATAGAGGCCATTACACTTCCCTTCTACAATACCACAGAACACTCTGGCCACGTTCAGCAAGGAGGAAGCAACAAAAGGAAGTACAATTATCAAGTAGAGAAAGATGCTTTGTCTCTCTTCGCTCCTCTTCCTAAGTTCCTAAATAAACTAGACTGGCAGGGGTTGGGGGTGGGGTGAGGGGAGGCTGATGCACTTAGGATAAGCAGAGGCCCAGTTTCCAAATCTGTTCCTCTCCACGGCAAATTCTTCTTCTGTTTTCAATATCAAAATGCTACCAATTTATGAGGAAACTAATGGAGACTGGTGACTTCAAACCTCAGGTTTTCTGGGAACCAATCCCTCCAAATCCAAGGATCTGCTTGCCACTATGACGTGCAAACATCATCTCACTGTTTTGAATTTATTTGTTTGTTTCCCAACAGAGTGATCACATCTATTTTCAAATGACAACATTCAATGTACTCCAGCATAATCACATAATATACTTAGAAAGTATTAAGTAAAAAAGTCATTGAAATCAGCACATTGAGAGAACTAAAACCAATCAAATGATGAAAATGAGGAAGCTTAAAAAAGACTGCCAACTTATCTCTTTAGTCAGGGGTGTGACTAACATATGGACTGCAGAATTATCTTTCTCATTTTAGACTCACTTTCAGAATTAGCAACATACTAATTGTCTTGTTCTGTCACCACATCTTTAACTATACCCATATTTCATTAATCTCTCTAATTAGCCATCATCTTGAGAATTTCCTCACTGGACTTGGAGATGTAATATTTATGATCACTTGTATAATGCTGAAACAGCATGTCTGTGTGGTACTGCCGCTTGCTGCCAGCCACCCGAAGAGTCAGCATGCACATCAACACTGCAATACTAAATGATTAATTAACACGTCAGAGGAAAAAAACGGTTTAAAAAGCACCACAGCTGGGAAAAAATTGCAACAGACTGAGATCACTGAAAAAATATATTGAGAGAACATAGTATATGATACAATCTATACAAAATTTAAAAAGAAGCAAAACTAAGTGGCAACAGAAGTCAGGAAAATGGTTACTTCTGGTTAGCACTGACTGGAAGAGCAAGAAGGGACTTCTGGTACATTGTTCTAGGTCTTACGGATATGTGCACTTCTTGAAACTCCAACTTAGCTTGACACCCATAACCAGTATACATATGTATGTGATACTTTAATAACAAGCTCCCTAAAATAATTTTAATGGTCACTTAAAACATCTTATAAATATTACAGGATATACCACCTTTATCCTTACTTCAGCCCTACTTTAAGAAGTAATAGTAGACGTCGCTTAAAATTCTCTTAGGGTCTAAATAATTTCAAACTTGACTGACTTCAACTGGCACATGCTGGCACATACAACAGATATAACACAAACACACATACATACACAGACAGACAGACACACAAACACACATGCTATGCTGTTCTTCAGTGTCGTGGGACAAAGTTACAAGGATTTAAGTGTAACAGGTTTCTGGGAAAAGTTTTCACATTTTGTTCAATGCTTATGTATTTATAAAAATTGAATTTCAAAATGCCTCTTATCCAATTAAAATATTACAACATGCCCAGTATGCCCCTTATAGGTAATATATTAGTTTACTATTATGTTGACAAGAATGGATTTTGTAGTGAACTAGGTATAAATTAGAATAAGTAGAATGACAATCCAAGTAATATAAAATATGGTATAAGCTAAACAGAAGATAAAGTATTCTTCTTTAGTTCATAAATGATTATCGTATATTAAAACTGCCTGAAAACACCAAAATAAACTCAATTTTTTCCAGATAAAAATACTATTACAGAATTCTGGGTTTTTATAGGTTAATGGAGATACCTAAATCCAAACTGCTCAATACATCCTCAAACAAACAAAACCAAACAGATCAACAAGGAGAGAACAAATGAAGGTATCCATTATTCATAACTACAACATATCTAGGAGACAGGTTACATGAAAATAGGGAAATCAACACCCAAATCCAGTAACACCAGCTTTAGAGCCCATATCTATGTGGGGAGTCAAGTCAGAAACTTTGGAAAAAAAAAAAAAAGTAGAGAGGGAAACAGAGTTCTAGGAGTGTTGGAAAACAAATAAAATCACCCACAGGAAAAGAAATTTCCACTGTAACTACTGAAAACTTATCTGAGACAGGTGGATCAGAGGGTTTCCTGGAAAATCCAAAGGACAGAGCTTGAAAATGAACAGAACCAGAGATTGTAGTCTTAGGAAGGCACCATTTCTGGGGGAAAGGATTACACAGAAGGATCAGGTATCTCATGGAGGCTAGTGATTACTGGAAAGAAGAAAGTAAAAGGTAGAAATTATGGTCCTGTACAACCCAGAGCAATACTCACACTTCTCACCACAAAGAAGGTACTCATTAAAGAAATGGCATTTTTTTTACAAATCAAAACCATAATGAGATGTTACCTCACACCAGTTAGAATGACTACTATTAAAGAGACAAGAAATGACAAGTGCTGGCAAGGCTGCAGAGAAAAGAGAACCCCTGTGGTGTGCTGTTGGTGGGAATGTTAATTGGTGCAGCCACTGTGGAAAACAGTATGGAGGTACCTCAAAAAATCAAAACTAGAACTACCATATGATTCAGCAGTTCTACTTCTGGGTACATATTTGAAGAAAAAGAAAATACTAGTTTGAACAGACATATGCACCCAGCATTACTTACAATAGCTGAGATATGGAACCAACTTCAGTGTCCCTATAAAATGGGTGAGAGCATCAAAAGATACAAACTTTCAGCTATATAATAAATAAATCATGGGGATGTAACATACAGTAACATACAATGTTGTGACTATAGTTAACACTGTATTGAATATTTGAAAGCTGCTAAGAGAATAAATCTTAAAAGTTCCCATCATTAGACAAAAAATTTTGTAACTGTGTGGTGTTGGATGCTAACTAGACTAATTGTAGTGATCATTTCACAGTACACACAACATCTAATCATTATGTTATACACCTGAAACTGATATAATATTATATGTCAATTGTGCCTCAATAAAAAAAAAAAGTGCTTAACCAAAGAAAAAGGGGGAAAAAAAAGACAGCATTTTTGCTATACCAGAAGAAGGGAGCACTGTGAACTAGGGAGCTAAGAAAACCATCAAGTAAATCTCACCCTTGCCAACTCAAAATAGTAAAGCTAGCCCAGGAAAATCACTCATTTCAAAATGAACATAAAAACAGGAATAGCATCTGCACAGAGTTACTAGGAGTATAAAACAGACATTGAGAATCAATGGGTTTGTTTTAGGATTTGCTCACCAACAAAATTTTTTTAAATGATTAAAAAAAAACAATAAAACAAAATAGAAACCACAGGAAACTTATAACTCAAGATTTAAACCTGAATTAAATTATGAAAGTTATAACTCAAGATTGAAACCTGAATTAAATTATATTAAGTAAGCCTTTGCAAATATGAAAGAAAACCTCCAAGTAAAAAATCTAAAAACTCAGAACAGAAATATCAAGCAAACCAACAAAGAGGAAGATGTGAAATAAGAATGACAACCTAGCAAAGAATTAAAGAAAAAGACAAAAATCATCTTAGAAATGAGGATTAAACCACAAAGTAGCCAAGGGACAATAGATGGAAATGAAAATAAGGGACAAGAAAAGAAAGGACTGAAAAGCCAAGATGACAAAAATAAAATAGAGATGTCAAAGTGAAATAAAATGATTGCTACAGGAGACAGGAAAAGAAGATCCAACCTACATACACCTAAAGACCCTGAAGAAAAACAAAACAAGAGAATGCAATTAATATTTAAAAATATAATGAGAATAATAAGAAGATAAGAAAATGTCCCAGAAGTAAAAGAAGACCTAAAACTGCATTTGAAAAGGCCCACTGTGTATCTGTGATCTGGACCAGTCAACTCCTGAGACATATACCTACCTATAAAACTATTAGATTTTAAAGATAAATTTATAATGTAATCATAAACCCTCGGGCCTCAAAGCAAATGACCAAATCACTCATAAAAAGAGAAAAGTCACCCTGACATCAAAGTTTGACAGCAGTAAACCAAGACAACATTGCAGTAGCATTTTCAAGAAATTTTAAGAAAACTGAACCAAAATATTTTTTATACAGTAAATTGTCCTTCAAACATTAATGTTATGGAAGAATAGTCTTAAACATTCAAGAACTTAAAAACTCTTCTTGAGGAATCTTTTGCTGCTCAAAGTAGGGTTCATTGGCACAGCAGTGGCATCATTTGGGAGTATGTAAGGGATGAAAATCTAGGTGCTTTCCAAGAACTCCAAATGATTCATATGCCCATTATTGTTGGAGAAACAATGCACTAGAGAACAAGTTTCATGAAAAAAGAGGTGACTAAACAGGGAAACTTTGGCAGAGTGTGGCAAGCACCAGAGAGATTTAACTGTCTCCTCGGACTAAAAAAGATACATGCAAATGCTGAATATTTTGACAATGTAGAAATAATACAACTGAAATAATGAGAGGAGAAAGGAGAAAGGAAAATACATTAACGAAGTCAAACAGATAATATATAATCAAAGAATGTTTCTTAAAACTGACAAACCAAATGTAGAAATCTAAGAAAAGAAAAAGATAATTAAGGACATTGAGATAGCTGTAACAATAAAGATACAAAACAAATCTTCCTAAACACCTCCCCACAAAAAGAGAGTATATACCATATAGAGAGAAAACACAGTAAATATAACACAATACCATAGAATACATAACACAAAGTAACATAACAAAGTTGAGACCAAACACAATGGCATCAATTAAAAGTAAAATACTTCAAACTGTCTTCCAGAAGAAAACTAATCTTATGCTATAGACAAGAGACACACCTCAATGAAAGTGATTCAGTAAAGTTAAAAATAAGGGTATACTAGAGAAAAACAGAAAAATAGAAAGGAGGGGATATAATTCTAATATCAGAGAGCAAAATTAGGTCAAAAGACCGTAAAATGAAAAATATTTTTATAATGTTAAAGGTCACAATTCAAAATGAAAATACAGCAGTTACATATCTCTATACATCAAGTACATAGTAATTACATTTACAAACCAGAAACTAAATAGATGCTTTGTAATAGGAGCATAGTATTTAATAGAAGACTTTACCAAGATGACGTTATCAATAGAAGACTTTATCAAGATGAGTGGAGGGACGCCTGGGTGGCTCAGTGGGTTAAGCCTCTGCCTTCATCTCAGGTCATGATCTCAGGGTCCTGGGATCAAGCCCGGGATTGGGCTCTCTGCTCAGCAGGGAGCCTGCTTTCTCTCTGCCTGCTGCTCTGCCTACTTGTGATCTCTCTCTCTCTCTTTCTCTGTGTCAAATAAATAAATAAAAATCTTTAAAAATAAAAAGAAGATGAGTGGACAAAAAGTAATAATTTAGGAGACCTAAACAACATGTTTACAATGGTGGAGCTTGAAAAAACAGATACAGACACTGATAACATTACATGAGTATAATAAAGGGCCTATTTTATTCTCAAGCACATGTAGAACATTTAAATGCCTGATCTTATGTCAAGTCACAGAAAATGTCTCAAACTTGAATGGCATGTATGTATCTAAAAGGGAAAATCTGAACATTCTCTATAAGTAAAACCTATATGTGCAATACCATTATAAACTCCAGGCAAGAAGACAAAAAAAAGAAGTCTAAGATCACAAGTATAGGTATTCTAACTTTTGACTACATTCACCATTCACACACTGTTTAAGTAATAGTCAACTATTCTGAAGACACAGCAAGATTCTCTAGATTCTCAAGAATCAACATATATTTTAAAAGCAAACTACAGGGGTGCCTGGGTGGTTCAGTGGGTTAAGCCACTGCCTTCGGCTCAGGTCATGATCTCAGGGTCCTGGGATTGAGTCCCACATCGGGCTCTCTGCTCAGCAGGGAGCCTGCTTCCCCCCTCTCTCTCTGCCTGCCTATCTGCCTACTTGTGATCTCTCTCTCTCTGTTAAACAAATAATTAAAATCTAAAAAAAAAAAAAAAAACTAAACTAAAAGCAAACTCCACCTTATTTTGGAAAAATATTTTTAACCTTTAAAATTACAAAACCTGGCTTACTCTTTATCCACAGAATTCACCATGATCTACTTGATTTTAATCTTAAGATTCATAAATTATTCTAATTTCCCAAATCGTTTTACAAGAATGAAGGTAAAATAAGAGCCTCTCATAACTCAGATAAAAATGTCTTCTTTCTGGGGTACCTGGGTGGCTCTGTCCATTAAGCATCCGACTCTTGATTTCAGCTTGAATGGGGCCCCACCTTGGGCTCCACTCAGTGCTGAGTCTGTTTGTCCATCTCCCCCTTCTCTGCCCCTTCCCCACCCACATACACGTGCCCTCTCTCTCAAATAAATAAATAAAATCTTAAAAAATTATCTTCTTTCTGATGTCTATGGCAGAGTTTTCTTGCACTAATGTTTTAATGTGTGAAACAAAGTTACCATATTATATTTCTGCTTTGTAATTGCTTTAAAAATACTAATAGCAGGTCTTGAAATAAAAAATATTTTTTATTTTTTATTATTTATATTTTTAATACACTATAATAAATTATATATAATATAAATATAATAAATTTTTAATATAATATAATAAATTATATATAATATAAATATAATAAATTATATATAAATATGTATATATAATTTATTATTATTATTTATTATTATCTCTCTCTCTAAAGATGCAATAGTAACTGATGCTTTCATGGTTGCAAATGCCTTGCTTTTGCTTAAACTTCCCATACAAACTGGCTCAAAATTCTTCTTAAGGATTTAGAAAAAAACAAATGAAACTATCAGCTAATAACCCTGACTGGCTATTCTCATTCAATTTAGAACTAATTTTTTATTAAATACGAAAATACAGGCAGGTGTGTAAAAGGTGGGAGAAGTAGCTATAGACTGGGAAATAATATTCTTGGAAATCCCAATATTTATCATGGGGCCATACAACAGTTCATCCAGTATAATAGTAATTCCTTAATTAATGACGTCCACAGATGTACCACTATTTGCAGGGTACACGAAATTGTTCAAGTTATTTTGTTTTTAAATTTTATTTTATATCATAAAATAAAGTTGACATTTTTGTGTGTAGTTCCATGAATTTCAACAAATGCATAGATTTTCATGACCACCACCATATTTGGAGTACTGAACAGTTCCATCAACCTCCAAAATCCCTCATGCTATGTCTTTATAGTCACTCAAAACAAAATTAATTTTAATTCACTTTATTTGAATGTTTTTTCCCATGAAAGAGTAAAACAAAACAGAACAACCAAAACAATCCCTCCAAACACCCAAGGATCACCGACCCAAAGATTCAAAGACACAGTGATAGGGTAAGGTTTAGGCATGCTCAGTTCCTTTCTCAGTCCTAGCAAGAATTCACACAAAATGTGTGCCGTGCTCCAAAGACATCATTCTCTGATTAGGGATTTAATTGTTCTGTTCCATACCAGACAGATGTTCCCTTTTCTCTCTGCCTTTGTGGCCTCTATGCCAAGCCCAGAAGGGGCTCAGTAAATCTCTGGTGCTCCTAGCCCAGGACACAGACCCAGACATCAAGGAAGCAGTCAGAGAAAACTCCAGCAACAAAGAAGCCTAAAGTAGGCGTTGTCGGCAGAAAAGAGGTGGTGATACATTTCAGAGGATGACAATGAGAAGCGGCACTGAGGAAGAAAGCCAAAGGATGTGAAGGGCTATTGAGAAAGAGAAATGCAGTAGTAAATGAGAGTGAGAAGCGGGCTGAAAACTCCAAGTCCATCCAGAGAACTGTATCATTAGCCTAAACTACCCCATCCTAAATTTTCTCTTGTAAGGATAAATTATTTCAAGTAGAATTTCAGGGCCAAAGAATATACCTATTTCACATTTATTTAAATTTTATGAAGCTTATTTTCTAAAAAGACAACTTCAAAAACTCCCTAACCCAGGCAGTTTTGTTGAATGACACTGTTGCAATTGATTCTCTTTCCAGAGTTGCACGATTATCTGCTTAAAAAAGCTTTGGCCTCAGAAGCAGTTTTAAAGAAATTCACTCTTATTAAAAAATTAGGACAAATACACAAATAGACTGCTCCTTTGCTTGGGCCCCAACCCAATCTTGATACTATCCCTGATGACAAGCAGGACAAAATATTTGTTATTAATAAGCAGCTTTTGTTTTTCCTAACCTGTAGGTGAAACAGATCCAAACCTAAAATTACAAGCACACCAGTCATTCATTATCTTTCAACCCATCATCTACTCACAACGCATGAATTTCTGCTATCCTGGAAAGGTCAAAACTGCCTTGTAAAATACCACTCAAGTCATCAATTCTAAAGCTCAACAAAATGAGAGGTAATCTCACATAGGACATAAAAAATTTACGTAAATTTTTTAAAAAATTACTGACAGCATTATTTGTTCTAAACAACTAGATGTAAAATGAATCCACGAAATCCTCCTCATAAATCATTATTCTCATATATATTTGTTTATCTGCACATTAACTATCCCAGGAAGCAGATGTAAGGATCCTAGTACATTGACTACCCCCAGGAAAGGAAATTTATTGACTGAGAGATAGAAGTAGAGGGATTTTATCACTGCATTTTTGAATCTTTCAAGTTTGAGCCATGTAAATGCACTATATTCACAGAATAAATTAAAACATTTACATAAAGAAGATCATTATTTCTGTAAGGAAATACCCTTTATAATTTCCATTGTATCCGCTAACAACAAAAATGCAACTGTATCAAACAATACCATCAGACTCCAAGACTTGTGCCAGAATGCACATCATTTCTCAGGAAGGATGCTCAGAGTTCAGCTGACATTGCTTTCCATATCTACACATTTGCAATGAAGGAAGCAGCCTGCTGATTTACATTTTAGCATGAGCTCCTTATCTTTCTGCAAACTACCACAAACAGTTCGCAGACCAGCAAGCCCAGTGTGGGAGCCATACTGAGGGCAGCACCATGAACTATGGTGAGTACCATTGACAGCAAGTTTTAGTGATGTGCTGACCAAGACAACAGGGGGGAAAAAATCCTCAAAATGCAAATTCCATTAATCTCAGCTAATATGTGACTTAAGAACTGTATCAGTTAATCAGGGTTCGAGATAAGACCCTCCTCGAGACTTCAGATTATAAACCTCTCTCTTTCAAAGGAATGAATAAACAGGGTTTAGCACCCTATTTGAAAGGTCACTGGCCCTTATTTTATTTTTTTCTGACCCTTATTTTAAAGCGTAAAAACTACAAATAAGTACTCAAGTATTTGTTACCCAATTGATAAACCAATTTTCAGTTAGATCACAATTACATACTATTTAGTCTTTCATATCTAAAAGAAAATATTCTTTAGGTTAAACCCTTAAACAGCTTTTAACTTAGAACTATTGAAACATTCCCTAGAAAAGTCAAACTCATGAACAAATGTAATGTTCCAAATTGTTTAAAATGTTTCTTTTAGTTTGAAATTATTTACTTAAAAATTACCAAATACAAACTTATGGTTTTCGGTGACTCCACTCGTGGACATCAACCTCACTCCCTCTCTCATTAGAACACTGGAATTCTCTCTCGATCACTCCCAGTGTGCTACTGCCTATTGCCCACACCCTGATGATTCTAGAGGCACATGAGCAAAATGAGCACAAAGGCAAATATATCTTGTGCCTTTGAAAAGCTTAACGGCAATACCATATTACTTTCTATACAACTATCAGCATTTATGTACATGGCCCACATTCTGAAAGCAACAAAATATAAAATAGTGGCTCATTTTTGTTCTTAAGCATGATCAGTGAATTCTCAGATGTCTGAACTATGGCTCACCTCATTAATTTTCCCCCATCAGCAAAACAGTACTCTGCATGAGCAGCTCCTTTAATGTTGACAGGCATTATGAGAAACTGAAGAATGGAAAACCCAATATATCTTTAGCATGTTCCCTTTAGCAGAATCTATGAAAATTCTATTCTAAAATCTTATTCAGAGCTTGAAAAAAGCCACTTGCTATACAAAATCAAATTTTAGATTAACTGGTATTAGGTAATTTCATTCTCAGTTAGTTTGGGGGAAAAAGTCACTGGGGCACCTGGGTAGCTCAGTCTGCCTTTGGCTCAGGTCATGATCCCAGGACCCTGGAATCAGCCCCTCTGCTCAGTGGGGAGTCTGCTTCTCCCCCTCCCCCTCCCCCCTGCTCGTGCTCTCTCTCTGTCTCATTTGCTCTGTCTCTCTCTCTCTGTCAAATAAATGAATAAAATCTTAAAAAAAAAATCATTTCTTTCACCTTGCAAACATACCCTGAGCCACAGGCAAAAGATTTTCCAAAGCATGTTTTTCAATAAAGTTTTATACATTTTAAAATTCATTTTTAGGGGTGCCTGGGTGGCTCAGTCATTAAGTATCTGCCTTCAGCTCAGGTCATGATCCCAGGGTCCTGGGATCAAGCCCCACATCAGGCTCTCTGCTCGGTAGGAAGCCTGCTTCTCCCTCTCTCTCTGCTTGTGTTCCCTCTCTCACTGTGCCTCTCTCTGTCAAATAAATAAATAAAATCTTAAAAAAAAAATAGAATAAAATAAAATAAAATAAAATTCATTTTTAAATTTACAAAGAGTAAAAATCACTCATAAAGCTCTTTGAATTTTTACAAATGCAGTGAGGTGTGAAACCATCGTAATCAAGATACAGAAGAAGTCCATCATTCCAAAAACTGTCCTTGTGCTGTACCCTTGTAATCAAATACACACCTTATTCCCAATCCGTGGCAATCACCCTGCAGTAAATTTAAATGTCCAAAATTTAGAATGGATGCATAGGACAAATCTCACAGCAGAGAGAAGACAATACAACGAGCCCTCCCCATAGCCTTGCTTATATGTCCTTCCTAAACCCTCAGTGGAAGGATGCTGTTGACCTACCACAGAGCTGCTCCTTCCCCTTGGAATTGCGCTTCTACAACTGATGACTATAAAAGAATATCAACCAGTGGTATTCTTTCTGCTCCAATCCTACCACCTTTTTGCTGTGAAATACTCCCTCAATCTGAGTTCTTTGTGTGCCAGTGACCACATTACAGACTTAGTTGTTCACACAGATGGTGCCAATTAGTTTCCCCGTGAGGTGCTACAATGAACCTGAAATGGAAGCACTATAACCTTGCTTGCATTTGTAGAAATGGTTACAGCTGGGGCCCACTGAGAGCAGCACGGGGATAATCACATCCCTATACTTTGCAGCTCATCTTCCTCCTTATGCCCCGGCTGTCAGAGGAGAACCGTGGTCTACAGGTTCTGATTAGGCATATCGTATCTCTCACACACAGACACACACTCACACACACATATATACACACGTGTGTGTGAAACAGGCATTTCTATTCCTTCAGTTGGAACATAAGGGCTTTTAACTAAAGTATGTAGGAAGTTTTCCCTTTCATAGTTTTTAACCTCTTTGGAAATAGTTGATTTTTAGTAACATATAACATAACATAATGGGACTGGGAACATGTTTTATTAATTAGGAAGAAATGACAGCAGTAATATTAACATCTTACATTTATAAGCACCTCAGAATCTATAAAACACTCTCACATGGCTTCTAATTTAATCCAGTGTTTGCAACACAGCACCTTGGGGGACTATAAAAGAAACTAAAGCCTTCTGAAACTTTTAAGCTAGAGAGTAAAGGTGAGGCAGAAGGAAAACAGAAGTGACAACAACAACAAAAAAAAAACAATTAAAATATAGCAAATATAACAGAAAATTATATGCTGGTCAAACTGATACCATTTCACCCAATCCAATTAATATATCAATGTCTATGATGCTAAGAAAGTGATAATTCAAGCCTGACCCAATTTTTGAAACAAAATTCCAAAGCAAAAAGCAGCTAAGTGTTTCTTAAAGTGGGATCTGACCTCAAATACTAACACAACATCTTGAGCTTGGGATATTGTTAATGGGGGAGGTTTCCTAAAGGAAAGGGGTTATTAAACTGGGTTCTTCAACAAAACCAGTATTTCCCACCGACTGACAAATTTATAAGCCAGACCGCTAATTCCACACTCCCCAAGGACAGAAGAATCTCATTTATAAAGATGCCATACCTGAGACCAGTTATTCAACAAAGTAGCTGAAATGAGGAATCATAAAAATGCCTATCTTTCATGTTTTATTTCAGCAAACATTTAAATGTACATTTATTTGCAAAGATTTTAATGTAGGGCCAATACCTTTTCTTTGGATAGGACCCAGGGATAGAGTTCCACAGTCTTCCATACACAAATAACACCCATGAGACAATGTTGAAGATCATCAGGATTGTTTTCTTTAAAGAAGAATGAAAACTTAAAGACACATGTGGACCAAAGTGAAAACAGAACCTGGAAGCTGTCCATGTTTTTATGATTTGTTCCTAATCTTTTATAATTGCCTCATCTTTATCCAATCTGATAATAATTTGTCTTTATGGAGTCTTTCCAAGGGTATTCATAGAAATGATGGCTCTCTCTGTTTTAGCACACACATTTCATCAGTTTTCATTCCACTTAATGAAATTATGCCGATTACAGTAACAAGAATGCCATACATAGATTGGGAAACAAAATGCCTCTTGGTGAGCACTTACTTCAGTGAGCAGACATCTTCACTGGCTCCAACCCAGTGGGCTGGGAGCACCTGCGCCAGTCCAGGTACTGCTGGGAGGGGAAGGGAGGGGGTCACCTGGGGAGGCCAGAAAGCAGGCCGCCTATCACTGATCCATCTCCTGGCGAGTTCTGTCTGTAAACACGGCTAAAGCCAGGGCTGTACCTTGGTAATACCTGGCATAGTTTAAGCACCCAATACCTACATTTTCAGTGAAAGAATTTGCCTTGACTATCTTTAATTATTCCAACACCTTCAAAAGAACATAAAGCAATGTTTCACTTGGATAAAAAATGAAGAGGGTGCCAGCGTACAGAAAGACCAGAAAATTCCCATGACTATCACAGAACTAAAGGAAACAAAAGGAGGAAGGGAAAAACCCAGTTCAACAATTCCATTCAAAAGTATCCTAATCTAAAGGTCAAAAACCTTCCTAGGAGCCCAATAAATGCTGATGCTGCACGTGGTACCAGAAGAATAGTGGTTGTCGTTTTCTTCCCAATCAAGCCTTTTAGTTAAATTCTCAGAGTTTAATCAGACCTTTCAGTTAGGTAAAGAGACTTCTATGAGAAGAGATTGTCTTCCTAAAACAAACAACTGACAAATACTGAATACTTAATCTTGCCAGGCCCTGTAGTAAGCATGCCATGTGTATTTATACATTTAATCCTCATAATAATTGTAGGTACTAAAGTCTTTCAAAGACAGATAGCTTATCAATGGTGGAGCCAGGATTTGACCCCAGGGGCCATGTTCTAAAACACAGTGTCATACTGCCTATTTAAGCTCACCTTTTCTTATAAACCATTTTAATGTTCTACTTAACGGTTTTGTTGATATACCTCCCCAAAATACATCCAAGTCTTTAATTATAAAGTTAAAATTCATTCTTGAATAATTCCCACTAACTGTATATTCACTGGGAAAACAACCACCATACATGACTACACTTATTCATTAAAAAACATTTCACAGGAGCGCCTGGGTGGCTCAGTGGGTTGAACCTCTGCCTTCGGCTCAGGTCATGATCTCAGGGTCCTGGTATTGAGCCCTGCATCGGGCTCTCTGCTTGGCAGGGAGCCCACTTTCCCCTCTCTCTTTTCCTGCCTCTCTCTCTACTTGTGATGTCTCTCTGTCAAATAAATAAATAAAATTAAAAAAAAATTTTCACAAGCAATTGCTTAATCACTTAAAAACACAGTAAAAGCGATTCAGTGGACACTTTTCAGTTGTTGAGTATTTACTGCATGCCTGTCCTTGCCAATGCTTTCAGGAGGCTCCTTATGATAGAAGAAAGGCATCGCTGTCCTACAGTTTAAGTAAATGCTAACAGTAACATGCAGGAAGGGCTCTGGGGTGTCCAAATATAAAAAGGGACAGCAGGGGAAGGGACATTGTAAAGACTGATATTCAACCTAGGCATTTCTTCTGTAAGCTGCAGAGATTCGTGTTAAGGACCACCGCAGAGGAGAAATATGATCAGAATTTTGTTTTGGAATAACAAGGCCAGAAGTAGAAAGCATGGAGAAGATGAGAGAAAGCATAAAGCCAGAAGACTAGTAAGGACCCAGTCACACTGGTGGCTGTGAAAGTCTAAGTGAGAGCTGGGGAATGTACACTTTAAATAAGGGAACTGTATGATATATGAATTATATCTATAAAGTTGTTTTTTTAAAAAGCCTAGATGGGGGAGTGCCTGGTGGCTCAATCGGTTAAGCATCAGCCTTCGGCTCAGGTTGGAGATCCTGAGATGGAGCCCGGCATCAGGCTCCTTGCTCATCGGCGGAGCCTGCTTCTCCCTCTCCCACTTCCCCTGCTTGTGCTCTCTCTCTCTCTCTCTCTCTTCTTATCAAACAAATAAAAATTTTAAAAATTTACAAAAAAGTCTAAATGGGAAATGGTAAAAGCCTGACCTCAAACCACAGCAATGGTCAAAGGGAAGAGTGGTGCAACAGATATTCAAAGTCAGAATCAGCAAGACTTGGTGGGATGATGGGCAGGAAGGAGGGCTGGACTGAGGTGTGGGAACAGGAAGATTGCAAAGAGAAGAAAAATGGGAGTACTGTCACAGGATGGGAACATGAGATAGAGACTAACATATAATCGAGAAACTGCAGCACAAACAAAACCAATTCACTGTTGCATGGGGGGAGCAGAGCCGGGGAGAGGCATCTGTGAGATAAGGGACAAATACAAGCTAGCTGCTAAAATATGAACCCATTAACAGTGGTGTCACTGTTCACCGTTACCACCTTCTCAAGTCCTCCTCTGCATCAGACCTGGCGTCTGCCGCTTCTGCTATATTTTACCAATGCCCTCATTCTACATCTGAGCCACCGTGGCACACAGAGACGAAGAGGAAGGGCGGAGGTCCTAATTCAGCTACCTCTGGCCTCTGACACCCCAAGCTACTTCCATGTTGCTATGCTGCTTAACAAATAATGATGACAGTGACAATCAAGACAACAACAGCTTCACTCTGCCACTGCCAAGCCAGCTCTCAGAACTGCAGCTCTCAGCTCTGGGCCTCTGCCAAATGCCCAGCTCTGTGTGTGGAATTTCACATGCACAATCGTGTCTGTATCTTGTCTTGTAAGAGTGGTAACACAACCTGCATCTACCAAGAATCTGCACAAGGCCATACCCTTGTGATTAGGGTCACACATGTGTCATTTCTACTCCTCAGTATATCCCTAAAGAGAAGCTACTCTGGTCTCAATCTGTAGTCAAGGAAATAGGCATACCAGCAATTGCACTGCTGGGTATTTACCCCAAAGATACAGGTATAGTGAAAAGAAGGCCCACATGCACCCCAATGTTCATAGCAATAATGTCCACAACAACCAAACTGTGGAAGGAGCTGAGATGCCCTTCAACAGATGAATGAATAGAGAAGAGGTGGTCCATATACACAATGGAATATTACTCAGTCATCAGAATGGATGAATACCCAATATTTGTGTCAACATGCATGGAACTGGACATTATGCTGAGTGAAATAAGTCAGAAAAAGAGAATTATCATATGGTTTCACTTAACTGTGGAACATAAGGAATAGCATGGAGGACATTAGGAGAAGGAAGGGAAAAATGAAGAGGGGGAATCAGAGTGGGAGATGAACCATGAGAGACTATGGCCTCTGGGAAACAAACTGAGGGTTTTAGAGGAGGGGGGTGGGGGGATGGGTGAGCCCAGTGAGGGGTACTAAAGAGGGCACCAATTGCATGGAGCACTGGGTGTTATGCACAAACAATGAATCATGGAACACTACATCAAAAACTAATGAGGTACTACATAATAATTAACAACATAATAAGAAAAATTATAAAAGAAAAAAGGTCTAGAAGATGAGGTGACTGGCCCAGGGCCATGGTGCACTAAGGAGCAGGAGAGGGACAGAATCTCCACACTCTGAAGTACCCATATGTATTCATACACACAGATGTAAATACGAATTAACGGAGAGAGGGAGTAAGAGAGAGCATTCATGTAGCAAAAGGTTCGAAATGAGTGAATCCTTATAAATATAGGAATTACCTGTATTATGAGTTGCAGCTTTTCTGAAACCATTTTTAAGTCTGAAACCATTTTTAAAGAATAGAAAAATAGGGACAGCTGGGTAGATCACAGTTAACACAGTTAAGTGCCCAACTCTTAATTTTGGCTCATGTCACGATCTCAGGGTCCTGAGATCAAGCTTCTTGTTGGGCTCCCCACTCAGGGTGGAGCCTGCTTCAGATTCTCTTCTCTCCCTCTGCCCCCCACAACTCATGCTGTACCTCTCTCTCTAAATAAATAAATAAATAGTTAAGATCATAAGTAAGTAAAGTAAGTAAGTAAATAAATAAATAATAGAAAAATAAACCCTGTGAGTCAGGGCATAAAAGAACTCAAAGGGCTCTGTCCATTCTCAAAAGACACCTTAGTCATTACAAGCAGGTGAGAATCAATTCTGTTTCTAGGCAGCTCTTGGCGGGAGTGGAAATCACATAACACCCCCCCCCCTTTTTTTAAGAAACTGCAATTAAGCAATATTTTTAAAACTACCAATTAAACATGCATGGTGCAAATTAGCTTGCTAGGCACCAGGACCTGAGCATTAGAAATGCAGTATAACTTCTGGGGTGAATAGTTAATTCACTGTCACCTGAGGAGAAAAGTAGCGTTTAGTAGGTGAATGGTCCACATTCAGAATGTATGACTGCTTCATCTTGCCAAGTTTAAAATTAAAAGAGAACTGTGAATGTATTTAATACTAAAATAACGGATTACCAACATGTGATATTTAGAAAATTTAGGTCATTTCTATTTTTTAGGAATTGGGAGTTCTTGTGCAATTCCTCATTTCCTCATTTAAAGAAGTGATCCTTTGCAAAACAAACAAATAAACAAAAACAAAAACAAACCAGTAGTGATCCTTTGTTTGATCCAAGAAGTAAATGAAATTTGCCTCAAAAGTGAGGATAATTATTATTTAAAAGGAATTATTTGGATGATGATTTAATCTTGTGGTCTGAACTTGTGGGCATAAGACTGCCATTATTTGGCTATTTTTAATCTAGAAATGGAATTTTCACATGTTTTCATACATTGGTAGGCTATTCTTTTGATCAGCCCATAATTTTGTAACATTTTAGCAATAAAAGTAGTGTTCAAGTGTCCTTAGTTCTTAAAGTAAACACTAGATGGCAGTAATTACACAAAAGTTGTGACATATGACCTGGTGCTTACCAGCAAACGTTACTGACCATCTTTGCCTTTTACTGAATTTTACACTGCACTATGTCAAGCTTTAAAACAAAACTAAACTAAACTAACCTGAAGAATCAAAAATTAAAGCTAAAGTTTCCTGACTTTAGAAGTTTGAACAAGAAAAACTTCATCCACAATTAAAATTGTGAGAACACTCTCAACACCAGCTTTATAAAATCGTTACATGTTCTAAGTTTCTTTTGTCTTGTTAAAAAATTTTAATCACATGAACATGTTTTAGATGTTACTTAATTTGGAGAAAATAACTAAAGATCTCTTAAACTGCTGTTTCCATTAAAATGCTAAAAATTTACACAAGAACTTACTTTATTTATGACTTTTTTTTGGGTTTGAATTAGTGAAATTTCTATTCTTTTAGGGATTATGAATGAATATACATAAATATAGCATGCTATTAATTAATGTCCTACAGGGGCACCTGGGTGGCTCAGTGGGTTAAGCCGCTGCCTTCGGCTCAGGTCATGATCTCAGGGTCCTGGGATCGAGTCCCGTATCGGGCTCTCTGCTCGGCAGGGAGCCTGCTTCCCTCCCTCTCTCTCTCTCTCTGCCTGCCTCTCTGTCTACTTGTGATCTCTCTCTGTCAAATAAATAAATAAAATCTTAAAAAAAAAATTTAATGTCCTACACACAAAACGTTTTTTAAAACTTAATAATTAAGGATGAGGGGACAGAAGGCAAGCTTAGGAAGAAGCACAAGTTGACACCTCACAACCCCCTTCCCCCGAAATGGGATTTACTTGACATCCCTCGGGCACTCCTGGCTGCCCTAAAGCTAAGGAAAGGAAAAAGAAATAGTTAACTCACAGAGATCACAATCCTGCAAGACATGAGTCTCCCTCAGCTTACAAATGTCTTAGAGATCTACAAGAACAAAGCATTTCTATCAATAACCTAGCTTCCAGAAGAAACTGTAGATACAATCAAATGTCCTTATAACCTGCAGCCCATTTCCAGATACCTGAAGCAGGCAGAGTGTGATGTTCCTCCAGGAATCTCCCAACTGTCTTCATGTTAATGCCTTGCCAGCAGGAAAAACAACCTTAACTCGACAATGGCATAACCACCGACAATGGCATAACCACCGGTATCCTGGGAGTCTATTTTAACATGTAAAAATCCTTTGAGACCTCCCTTTTCCTTACCTCCCCCAATATAATGTAATCAATATAATCAGCCACCCCTCACATTCCTGGGGCTGCAGCTCTTTCTGCCTATGGGTCCTGTCCCTGTGCTTAATAAACCACCATTTTGTACTAAAGATGTCTCGAGAATTCTTTCCTGGTCATAGGCTCCAGACTGCACCCCACAGAACCGCACCTATATTCCAAAACCATATCAATTAATACTGATACTTTACCTTGAGTCTGGAAAAAAAAAAACCCATGTAATTAAATATAATTTTAACATTTTACTTCCTTATTTGAAAATACTTCTACAGATCAAAAGGAAAAATCTTATACACAGAAACATGTTAACTTGACCCATGGATGGTTTTAGGGAATCTTCTATAACATTCTGAATTAGAATTTCAGTATGATTTTACAAACTTGCATGGTAATAAACCAAAAAAGTATGCTTTCTAATTTATATTAAACTTTCTACTTTTTGGATTCATTACAAGACCAGATGGCATTCAGCTTAGGTCTCAGCAACACTAAAATAAAACTAGCTAACTTACTAATTTCTTGGTTACTTCTAACAGTTTCTCTGAGCTAGATTTTGTTCTAACACAAAAAATTTTCAATTTAGAAAACAAAGCTGGGGTTCTCGCAATAGGAAGAATGTCAATAAAATAAAAACAAATAAATCTTCAAAAATACCACTGTGGTAGAAAGGAAAGACATTTTAATATGAATCTGTGCCAATATAAACCCAGCTTTTAATCAATAGTTTTTAAAAAATCAGTTAAGTAGCTTCAGTTACTACAAGCACATTAAAACAAACACAAACCCGATAGCCGAATCAATCTTTTACAGCCTCGAAAAAGAACAAAGTCTCACCCTTCCTGATATGAAAACTTACTACAAAGCTACAGTAAGAAAAGCAGTATGGTAACTGACCTGAAGACAGATATATACTCATCACCAAATTCATCAAGTTGTATACATTAAATATGTACAGCTTTTTGTATGTCAATCACACATCAATAAAGCGGTTAAAAAAAAAGACAGACATATAGATAGACCAATGAAACTGAATAGAGTCAAGAAATAAACTACCTAACATATATGGTCAAATGATTTTCAACAAGGATGCCAATACCAGTTACTGGGGAATGGAGAGTCTTTTCTACATGATGCTGGAAGTACTGAATATCCACATGCAAAAGAATGAATTTGGATACTTACAGCACATACAAAAATTAACCTAAAATGGATCAAACACCTAAACTTAAGGCCTAAAACTATAAAACTCCTGGAAAAAAACATAGGGCAAAAGCTTCATGACATTAGATCTGGCAATGATTTCCTGGATATGACACTAAAGCACAGGCAAAAAAAGGAAAAAGTAGAAAAATTAGACTTCTGTACAAGAGGTAGTATCAGGGGAGCAAAGAGGTAATCCACAGAATGGGAGACTATATCTGCAAGTCAGACATCTAATAAGGGATTGATACCCAGAATAAAGAACTCCTACCAAAAAGCAAACAGCACAATTTAAAAATAGGCAAAGAACTTGAACAGATAACCTAAAAAAGAAATACAAATGGCCAAAAACAACATGAAAACATGTTTAATATCACTGATTATCAGGGAAATCAAAACTATAATGAGATACTACATTATACACATTACGGTAACTATTACTTAAAAAAAAAACAACAAAAAGCAGCAACATAAAATCACAAGTGTTGACAAGGATGTAGAGAAATTGGAATGCAATTCCCACATTGCTGATGGGAATGCAAAATGGTGTAGCTGCTATGAAAAATGGTACAGTTAATTTCCTCAAAAAATTCCTCGTAGAATTACCATATATCCAGAAATTCTGTTTCTGGCTATATACTTAAAAGAAGTGAAACAGAGACTCAAACAGATTATTTGTATACCCACGTTCACAGTAGCATTATTCACGATAACTAAAATGTAGAAGCAATACGAATGCCCATCGATTGATGCCTGGATAAATAAAATGTAGTATATCTATCAATGGAATATCATTCATTCTTAAAAAGGAAGGAAATTCTGACATATGCTACAATATGAATGAACCTTAAAGACCTTATGCCAAGGGAAATAACCCAGACACAAAAGGACAAATATGGGGTGATTCCATTATAGGAGATTCCTGATGTAATCAAATTCATAGAAACAAAAGTAGAATGGGGGTGGGGAGGGGAGTTAGTGTTTAAGAGATACAGAATTTCAGTCAATGCCTTGAACTATACACTTAAAAGTGGTTAAGAGGGTAAATTTCATATTATGTGTTTTTTATCACAGTTAAAAAATTTTAAAGAGGTTACAGTGCTAAATTTATGTTATGTTTACTTTATCACAATAAAAAAATGAAAAGAGTAGTATACAGTTAGTTACCACCTCTTCATCCTCCCTTACCTTTAACTCTGGGTGATCTCAATATTAGTAATGATCTCTATATTAATAATTGTTGATAACATTCTAATGAGTTATCTTACTAAAAAAAAAAAAACCCAATACATACCAAAATGATCACTTTTATCTTATAAGGATTTAATCTTGGTAACCCAGGGAAATACTTCTTGTCTAGAGGTCTAAGTCTAGCTGGTAATGAAATGGCCTAAAACATTGCTGGCATTCTGGCCTCTGCGGATTAATTTTAAGCTGAAAACTACCTTTCTTCTAAGTCATGACTGACTCTAAATCAGCCTGGGCTGTGCTTTTATCTCCCACCCTCAGGATGCCGGGTATCCTTAACTTAGGAGTAGGTTACAGAATTCAGAGTGAGAAGTCTCTACTAGCATGGAAGAAACTGCCTTTTAAACTGCTCTGGGAAATCAGGATTCACTCACACCCAAGCCTTCCCAAAATATGCAACAGGAGGCCCCAGACCTCACCGAAGGGAGAAGATAAAGCCAGCAAAGGGTCTCCTGTCTTCGGATGCTCTCCATGATTATCCTCTTCCATGTTGCCACTGACCATTCACTTGGCACGTCATTCATACTTCCTAGCTGCATCTCTAGTGGATGAATGTAACCAGTCTGTACGTGGGGATATGCACGCGTGTGTGTGTCTGTGTGTCATACTTCCTAGCTGCATCTCTAGTAGATGAATTTAACCAGTCTGCACGCAGAGACATGCACTCATGTGTGTGTCTGTGTGGTCAAAAAGTGCACATCTCCTCAGCTACATTAAGAAGCAGAGTTCTTGAGGACAGACACAGAAAGACAGCTTTGTCTTTCCTTAGCACCAGATTCAGTGTAATATACATGTAAGTTTTATATACTGAGTATAATTTAATTAAGGAATAAAAAAATGAGCACTTGCCACTTTGTGTTCTCTAAATAGAACTTAGAAGAGAATGTTATACACAAATATAGTCATAAATTAATACTGGATATAAATTAATCAAAAGAATAATATCCATTTTTTCCTTTTTAAATAAAAAAAGAAGTACCCATTTCCCTTTCTAATAGCTTAATTTATTAATTCCACATTTATGTCAACACTGAAATGCCTACCTACCATGTTTTAGTTACTATTCTAGCTAGTAGTCTGATTTACTCGATAGAAAAGTAGACACTGTCCCTGCTCTTCTGAAGCTGACAGTGCACAGGGAGAAACAGACATTACATAAACACGCCTACCAGGAAATGCCAGGCATATAAGTGGGATAATCACCATGAGGGAAGACAATTAAGGCTTCATGAGAGACTAACAGAAGAGATCCAGAAGAGATGGAGAGATCAGAAAAGGCTGGGAGCCCAGTGACATCTGAGCTGAGACCTAAGGAATAAAAGTATGCTAGCTAGGCCCAAAGAAAGGACTTTGTAAGGGCAAAGGTCCTAAGCCAAAGAGGGGAAAAAAAAAAAGGAATAAAAAAGTGAGGACTTCTACTTCTGGGCAGGTAGAATAGAAGTACTCTTCACTACTCCTCCTGCTAAGTACAACTAAAAGCCACTGACATTATACATAAAATAAACATAAGAAAACTCTGAAGGGTAGAAAGAAGAAAACAGACTCACCAGGGACCCCAGGATCCTAAGGAGCAACATGGTAGTGAGTTCCCAGGGATCTCTCTTTACCTCGTATGTGTCAGACTAAGGGCTGAGGAAGCAGAACCAGAAATGCCAATGGGCACAAACAAAAATCAACCAGAAAAGCCTGCTCTCCAGCCAAAGTCCAGCACAGGGGAGGCCTAGCAAGACCAAACTTTTGGACACTCTAGACTAATGCAGCAGAAATCCTGGGGCCCCATCCCATGCACGCAGGCAAATCCCTGGGGGAGCGCCGGCTGCAAGAACAGCCTCAGAGGCTAGGGAGTCACCCAAATTAAGTGAGAAGAGCCAGGCCCTGGCTAGCCGATGCTAAGACATCACCAAACACAAAAGAAAGCAGTGGCAATGGCAATATACGCAACATTGGACTGGCCAGAAATCTAGAGAAAGTGAAGGCAAAATCAAGAGGTGGGCAGTGAACACATCCAGCACTGCTCAGAAGCTGGCAATGGAACACCCAGATCTGGCTTGAAGCAGAGGTCTGCTCAAGTTCGGGGAAGGGATGGTTTTCAGGGTTTCCATTTCCTTGTCTTTCAAGACATATATTGCTCTTGCTCTGGTTCCCACTTTACCAAGAAATCTAATAAACCAATTTCACTTTAACACCAACTGTTACAGTCATTGGGAAAGACGGTAAATTATTGGGAAAGATGGTAAATTTACCTTATGGTAAATTAACTGCCTGGCATTCTGGTCAGTCCTTTGTGAGACTCATTACTTTTAAAAATGTAAGTCAGCCCCAAAAGCCTAATTAACTCTGGATGTACTGGCAAAGTTAAGCGCCATATCCTATATCAAGAAGGTATGCTATGAGCCTGGGCAGTTGGCCATCCCCTAAGATACCTGTTTTGATCTCTCACACAGGTGAGAAATCAGCCTTACAAATAGCTCTCCAAAATCCTATTCAACCCTCAAAATTCAAAACAGATCTACTTTTATCTGCTAGAGCCATTCCCTTTCCCTCCTACTCACTGCTGTCTAAAATCATTCTCCAAATGCACTCTGCATATAGCATCTACCATGAACACAGATTCCTATTAAATACACAGAAAGAGTAAATACAGCAAAGCACAATCTATTTCTTCAGCCACTAGTAGAAACGTACAAGTTCATAGTTTCATTTCTAGTCAGCCTTCAGGCCTAAGGCCTTAGGCCACTCTATAATCCTGCTAAATTCTTTTTAATAAATTTCCACAACTGTTCTCTTTTTTAAATATCTAAAAATGAAAGGTCACAATATTCCAGACAATAATAATCACTAGCAATAAAGAAATTCCTGCAAATTTTTCCCTTTGCAATTGGTCAGTGCTGAATTTTCAAAATGTTACAGTAAAGCCATATTGAAAAACATGATAAAATGAAAACCTAAAAAGTACACAGACGGGGCACCTGCGGGGCTCAGTGGGTTAAGCCTCTTGCCTTCAGCTAGGGTCATAATCTCAAGGTCCTGGGATCCAGCTGCATTGGGCTCTCTGCTCAGCGGGGAGCCTTCTTCCCCAAACCGTGCACCCGCCCCGCCCCTGCCCTGCCGCCTGCCTCTCTGCCTACTTGTGACCTCTCTGTCAAATAAATAAATAAAATCTTAAAAAAAAAAAAAAAAAAGTACACAGACAGACCACTTGTACTTTGTATGTGAAATTATGAGTCTTCTTACTATATGTTACATTTTGGTGTTTTAGAGTTTCACAATGAATTTCATACCTGTTGCTAATGAGATTTAAATTGTTAATCAAAAAGCATCTCTTACAATTTATTTGCTTAAGAACGTGGAAATGACAGATCCCTAGAAGAAACTTAAAAAAATATTAAATCTACAGAATTATTTTTCAAATAGGATTTATCTACTCAGCACTGGACAGGTCAATACAACGGCTGGAAAGGTCACTTTCCCATCTGCACCATGGGGACTTTCTCATACCTGGGAAACAACCAGAAACGCACAGCCTCAAACCTCATGGCTTTCCATTACCTTACCCAGGAAATGGATGTCACTAAATTGTTAACCATTGACAGTTGGGGACATCACTGCTTTAGGTCATCTCTGCTTTAATGGAGGCATATGATGTGGAGACTATTTAAAACAGGTTTAAATTTTCACTTACCTCCACTGCTACTACAATCAAAATGAGGTCCAATTTTGACTCCGGGAAGAGGGCGTTCACTTGTGGTGACATTCCAATTAGAGCACAGTTGGTCACCACAGATATAACACTCATAGTTTCAAAAGCCAACTAAAAGAAAAAAAAATGTGAAATTAAAAACCACAATGACCTCTTCCATATTTCCTCATCCTTTTTTATATTATCTAAAATCAAAGGAAAAGCCTTTCCCTTGTTCTAAATATTCCAAGTACATTTTAAGCTTTTTCTCTATAATGCTGTGATTTTCTTTAAAATCAGCTTTAAAAAGCCACACTGTTACAAGGTATTTTAGATACTTATGGCTTGAATATCCAAAGCAGTATGTTCTACCTTCCCAACTGGAGGTGGCCAGGGACCTGAAAATTTGGAATACATCCTAGAGGAGTACGCTGTTAAAGTTACTCTACTCATATCTACAGGGAACCTAAAATGGGGCCACCAGAAAAAATGTTTCACTTTCAAAAACAGTCAGGTATGATTTCAAATATAATTTATTTTGTGACTGCCCTACTTTGACACATCACACACATCTGGTTCAACTATACCTGAGGCACCATAACAGTGATCCTTTTCTAGTGGCATTTACTTGTGGGACTTCAAGGAAAATACAGATGCCCCCACTCAGCTACTTAACGGAGTGATCCAAGGTCCCATGAGGAGTCTCATGGAGCGCACTACTGAGTACCGACTGTGGAAATGTTGTGACCACTGCTTGGTCACTCTTTCTTTCCTTTAATGTGTAACACTTGACCGCTACTTAATTACTTAACCACCGGGAATGGGAGATAGGCCTGTAGTTATAGGATGAAGAAGTCATGGGGCGGGGGCGCCTAGGTGGCTCAGTAGGTTAAGCAACTGCCTTGGGCTCAAGTCATGATCCTGGAGTCCCAGAATCAAGTCCCAAGTCGGGCTCCCTGATAGGCAGCGAGTCTGCTTCTCCCGCTGACCTCTCTACTCTCATGCTCTCTCTTTCTCTCTCTCTCTCTCAAATAAATGAATAAAATCTTTAAAAAAAAAAAAAGAATCATGGGGACGAAAGGCACAGCATAGGGAATACAATCAATGGTATTATAGTAGCAATGTATGGTGACAGATGGGAGCTAACTTGCGGTGAGCACAGCATAACATATAGCCTTATCTAATCACTACATTGCACACCTGAAACAAATATAACACTATGTGTCAATTGCGTGTTATTAAAAAAAATCAGAAAAAAAGTCCCACTAATTCTTAGAAAAGCAATTACGTTTAGAAATTAAAATTTTTTTAAAAAATTGAAGATTTTATTCATTCGTCAGAGAGAGAGAGAGGGCACAAGCAGTGGGAGCAGCAGGCAGAAGGAGAAGCAAGCTCCCCACTGAGCAAGGAGCCCGGGATCAAGACCTGAACCAAAGGCAGACGTTCAACCAAATGAGCCACCAAGGTGTCCCAGAAACTAAAATTTTAAAAGAAGCAAAATGAAACATGATTGGATCCAAACTGAATATTGTTTCATGGAGAATTTCTGCCATCTTTTATTTTGGGAATCCTTGTATAATCTATTTTTCCAGTTTTCTGTACAACAAACCTACTCTGGATTTTGTTTACTTTCTCTTTAAAAAAAGCAAAAAGTGAAGAGTCTCCTTGCCCTCATGTATCCCTTCCCTCCCTCACCAGCTCCCGTTCTCCCTACAAAATGATCACTATTATTTTCTTTTGTACCTCTCCAGACACTTAATATACAAATATAAACAAACTTGAATGTATATACCCTTAGTGTCAGGTCCCTTGCTTTTGTCACTAAATGTCTTGAAGAATATTCTATGTCAGATCTCAAAGAATGACTTCATTCTTTGTCACAACTGCTTAAATATTTTATTGCATAGATGTACCAGAACTTATTTTACTATTTCCTTATTGGTGGGCATTAGCTGCTGTTACAAACAATGCTCCAATTAGTTATCATGTAAATACATCATTTAACAAGTGTGGAATTATGATAAATTCCTAAACATGGACTACCTGAGTCAAAGGTACCATGCATTCATAATTTTGATAAATAATGCCAAGCTGCACTCCTGTCAGTAGCATATAAGAGTGCCTGGCTTCCTGCACTTTTAGTACATTTATCAAAAAACGTGATTTTTCAAATACAGCGATATTGAGTTATAATTTGTGTGATAAACTGCATTCATTGAAGGTATACACTTTATTGTTTTGATAGTTGTATTTATCTATAAAATCACCACCACAAAATACAGAATATTTCCATTTCCCCTCAAAAGATTCCTCATGACCCTTTGTAATCCAACCTTCTTTTCAAACCTGGCCCCAAACACTAATCTGCTTTTTGTCATTATGAATTAGTTTGTATGCTCTAGAATGTCATATAATTGAAGTCATATACTGTATGATTTGCATATTTTTTTGAAGTACTTCTTCAAATCATTATCCATGTTTTTATTGGCTGAAATGCCTCATTGAGTTTTAAGAGTTCTTAATCTGAATACGAGTCCTCTGGAAGACATATATTTATGAATATTTTCTCCCATTCTGAGTCCTGTCCTGTTATCTTGTAATTTTAGAAGAGCAAACTTTCCCCCCATTATCTGGAGACCTAGTTATCTCAATGCTATTAATGGATAGTCGTTTCCCCTACTGAACTGAGATTTCACCTATACCATATAATGCATTTCTGGACTTTTTATTCTGTTCCACTGGTGTGATTGTCTACTAATGCACCAGTACCGCACTACTTTAATAACTGAAGTTATATAGTAAGTATTAATATGTGGTAAGTGTCCTTATTCTTCTTTAGAATTTTCTTGCTATTCTATTTCATTTATTTTTCCCTGTGAATTTGACAATAAGTTTACCTAGTTAAAAGAAAAACTTTGACTGGGATACTGGTACATTTGCGAATTAACTTGTAGGTTAATTTATAAATTTGTAAATTAAAGGAGAACTGATCTATTCCAAGTACTGAGTCTTCTTTTTATTCCAAGTACTGAGTCAGTTAGCTATTACTACATAACCAACCACCCCAAACTCTGGGACTTCAAACAGCCATTTTTTTTTAACTCCTCATTCTGTGGGTGGATAATTTAGGATGTGCTCATCCAAGCCAGTTCTGGTCTCAGATGACTTTGACTGGATATGCTCATATACTTGAGGTCAGCTAGGGACCTCACTGGTAAACTGGAGGTATCACTGGCCTTATTATGCTACTTAGAACTTCTAGTACTATGTTCAGTAAGGGTAGTGAGAGTGGATTTCCTTGCATTGTTCCTAATCTTATAAGGAAAGCTTTCAGTCTTTCACCAAGAAGTATGATGTTAGCTTTAGGTTTTTTAAAAATAGATGTTCCTTACCAAGTTAAAGAATACCCCCATTTCTATTTTTCTGAGTCTTCAAAAATGAATGTTGGATTCTGTCAAATGTTTTATATCTATTGATTGATATAACCATGTAGACTATGAATATGGTAGATTATATTGAACCCAGCTGGCATCCCTGGACTAAATCCTACTTGTCATGGTCTATACCTCTTTTTATAGATTGCTGAATTATATTTGCTAACAGTTTATTAAGATGTTTTATATATTTATTCATAAGGGATATTGGTTTGTTGTTTTCCTTTTCCATTCTCTCTCTGGTTTTCTATCACACTGATACCAGCTCCATAAAGTGAATTGGGAAATACTCCCATGTCCTGTTTCTAGAAGAAATTGTATAAAATCAGTGTTAATTCTTCTTTAAATTAGAATTTGCCAGTAAAATCATTTGGGCCAGGGCATCTCTTTTTTGGAAATTTGTAACTACAGGTTCACTTTCCTTACAGTTATGGAGCTACTCAAATTATCTACTTCATATTGGGTGAGTTGTGGTAGTCTGTGTTTTGGAAGAATTGGTCCATTTTATCCAAGTTGTCAAATTTGTATGTATATGGATGCTTGCGTGGCTCAGTTGGTTAAGCATCTGCCTTCGGCTCAGGTCATGATCCCAGGGTCCTGGGATCGAGTCCCACACCAGGCTCCTTGCTCAGTGGGAAGCCTGCTTTTCCTTCTCCCTCTATTAATGAATAAATAAAATCTTTTTAAAAAATTTATATGTGTAGAGTTGCTTGTAATAGTCCCTTTTATACTGTTGATATCTGAAGGGTCTGTAGTGATATCTCCTGTTTCATTTTTATAATGGTTGTTTCTTCTTTCTTGCTTTAGTCCTGCTGGAGGTTTATCAACTATATTGCTCTTTCCAAAGAATCAACTCTTTTTTAATTTCATTAATCTTCTCTATTATTTTTCTGTTTTTCATTTCATTGACTTGCACTCTATTATTTTCTTCTTTCTGCTTCTGTTGGTTTTGTTTCTTTGTCTCCAGTTTCTGAAGTAGGAGTTTAGATTACTGTTTGAAACATTTCCCTCTTTTCCAATGTATGCATTTAGTGCTACAAATTTCCCTGTCACCACAGCTTTAGCTATGTCTCACCAACTTTGATATGCTGTCTTTTCATTTTCAGTGTCTTCTGAGTTCACCTGACACTTTCTTTTGACCCCATGATTATTTACGGAATGTGTCATTTAGTCTTCAAGTGCTTAGAGATTTCCCTGTTATCGTTCTGTTATTGATTTCTAGTTTGATTCTACTGTAGTTGGAGACATACTATATATGATTTCAATTTCTAAAGTTTGTTTCCCCAGTTTGAATGTTCTGTAAGGACTTGAAATGTGTGCCCTACTATTGTTGAGCAGAGTGCTCTATAACAGGGATTAGATTCTGTTATCTAATGACGGTGGTGGTGCTGAGTTCTTCCATACCCTTGCTGACTTTCTAGCTCTTGTTCTGTCAACTGTTGAGAGAGGAATGTTGACATCTCCAACTATCACTGTGGATTTATCTACTTCTCCTTTTAGTTCTATAAATTTTGGGTTCACATAATTTTAAAACTTTGTTGTTCAGGGCATATACATTAAGATTGCTATGTCTTCTTGGTAATTTTACCCTTTTATCATCATAGAATGCTCCTCTCTGTTAATTTATTTTTGTTCTGAAGTCTAATTTATCTGATACTAATATAACCACTCTTGCTTTCTTCTGATTAATAGTTCTATACATGGTTGGTTTTTTTTTTTTTCTTTGTCCTTTTACCTTTACCCTGCTTATAGCATTATGTTTGAACTCAATTTCTTACAGACAACATATAGTTAGGTTATGTGTTTTAATCCACTCTGCCAATATCAGTCTTTAACTGGTATCTTTAGACCTTTTACAGTTAATATAATTATTGATATCTTAGGACTTTAGTTTGCTGTTTCTCTGTTTTCCATTTGTTCCTTCTGTTTTTTCATTTCTGTGTTTTACTTGTCATGCCTTATTGTGGGTTATTTGAACATCTTTTAGAACTACATTTTGATTTATCTGTTTTGAATGTAGCTTTTTTGTAGCTTTGTAATTGTTGCTCTAGGTATTACATTACATACATATATGATTATATAGATATGCTTTATATATTACATACATTTCATATTATATTGTGTGTGCATCTGTGTAGATCTTCCTTGATTGAAGAGTTATATCCCAAAAAACCCACTGTAAGTTTAAAATATTGTAAGACAAAAATGCATTTAATATACCTAACTTACCAAATTATCGTAATTTAACCTAGCTTACCTTAAATGTACTCAGAACACTTAGATTAGCCTATGGTTCAGCAAAATCATCTAACACAAAGCTTACTTTATAATAAAGTGTTGAATATCTCATGTAATTTGTTAAACACTGTATTGAAAGTAATAAATATAATGGTTGTAGGTACAGACGGTTCTAGGTGTATTGGTTGTTGACCCTTATGACTATAAACAGCTTGCTGCCCAGAGTAATGAGAGAGGATCCTACTGCATACCACTGGCTTAGGAAAACATCCAAATTAAAGATTTGAGGTATGGTTTCTATTGAATACGTATTGTTTTCACACTGTTGTAAAGTCAAAAAATCGTAATTTGAACTACTCTAAGTTGGGGACCGTCTATATATAATCAGTCTACTTATGTCGTCATTTACTAGTTTGAGTGATATAAAGAAACCTCACCTCCTTTTACCATTCTGTATAGTATCTAATATTTTCTCCACATATATTTAGAATCATTAGATAGTGTTATAATTTCTATTTCAATTGTCATATATAACTTTAGAGACTCAAGACAGGAAAAGCCTAATATGTTTACTTGTATTTTTGCTTACCATGGTTTTTCTTCCTAATGCTCCCAGGTCCCTTCTTTTATCATTTCCTTAAGTTTAGAGAGCTTCTTTTAGCTATTCTTTTAGGATAGGTCTTCTGGCAACAAATTCTCTTAGTTTTCCTTCATCTAAGAGTGTCTTGATCTTCTTTTAAATCCTGAAGGATATTTTCTCTGAATATAGGATTCTGTATTAACGGTACTTTTGTTTAAGTGCTTAAAAGATACTATGCCACTTGCCTCCGGCCTCCATGGTTTCTGCTGAAAAACTGGCTGTCATTCTAATTGTCTTCCCCTATAGTAGGTAACAAGTCACTTCTCTCCTGGTGCTTTCAAGTGTTTCTTTGTCTTTAGCTTTCATGTGTTTAGTTACAATGTGTTTGGCACAGACTTTTGGGGCTTACTCTATTTGCGATTCAATCAATTTCTTGAATATGTAGTTTTAGTTCTCTTGCCAAATCAAAAAGTTTTGGCCATTATTACTTCAAATATTTTTTAGCCCCTCCTTTCTCCTTTCCTTCTGGAACACCAACAGCAGGAATGTTAGATTTTCTGTTAGAGCCATGCAGGTCTCTGAGGTTGTATTTACTTTGGCTATTTTTTGTCTGCTATTCAGACTGAATCATTTCTATTGCACTGTTTTCCAGTTTCTGATCTTTACTCCTTCCATTCTGCTCCTGCACTCATCCACTGAGTTTTTTTATTTTTTTTAAGATTTTATTTATTTATCTGACAGAGATCACAAGTAGGCAGAGAGGCAGGCAGAGAGAGGGGAAGGGAAGCAGGCTTCCTGACGAGCAGAGAGCCCGATGCGGGTTTCGATCCCAGGACCCCAGGATCATGACCTGAGCCGAAGGCAGAGGCTTTAACCCACTGAGCCACCCAGGCGCCCCTGAGTTTTTTTATTTTAATTATATTTTCCACTTCTAAAATATCTATTTGCCTCTCCTTCATATCTTCTATTTCTTTGCTGAGATATTCTATTTTTCCATCTGTTTAAGGTGTATTCATTTTATCAAGGCTGCTTTAGAATTTTTGTATGATATTTCTAACATCTGATACCTTGATTGTGGCATCTACTGACTACATCACCTTTTTTGGGGGGGTAACATCCTGGTTCTTGGTATGATGATATTTTAATAGAACCCTGGACATTTTGGGTGTTATAAAATTCTACATTTTATTTAAAACTTTTGTTTTAGCTGGTTCCTCTGACATCACTCCAGCAGGAAAAGAAGTAACATCTTGTTAGGTTGCCCATTTGGACACCACTGACACCCAAAGTGGGGGATGGGATCCTTATTATCACTGGACAGGGATCAGAGTTCTGGCTTCCCACTAACCTCCCCACTGATCTCTCTTTTGCTTGGAGGGGTACAAATGGCTCATGTGCACTCCCATATGGCCTCTGCTGTGCTGGGTGGTGGTGAAATGTCTGACTCTTCATTAGGTTTTATCTGAGATCACTGCAGGAGAAACTAGAGAGGGAACCTCATTATTCCTGGGTAAGTGTGGAAGTCCAGGCTCCCCACATGATCTGCATTGACACTGCAGTGGGAGGTCCTCTTTATCACCTAGTGGGTAAAATCCCAGCTGGCTACTTTCCTAGAAAACTATTAGAATTTTACGTCTGAAAGGGGTCATAAAAATTATAATTTACCTCCCCGCCCCATCCCTAATTTTAAAAACAAGAAAAGCAAGGTCCAGAAGAAGTTAATAACTATGTGAAGTCACACAGCTAGTTTGTGGCCAAAATAATTAATAAATAAAAATAAACAGGATAACATCCAGTTTTTCCAAATCTCTCCTGAGCACTTTTATTTTTAATATAAGGCCCCATTTTGCTAATTTTCCCCCCAAAGGAATAATTTTTTACCTGCCATACACCAATTAATTACCTGCCATACACCAATATTGGCTGAAGGTTCTGAGAATGGCCGTTTGAGGACTCTGCACATTTTTAAGGCATCTGAATTAACTTCAGTGAAGTTATTTAACACAGCAAAGGCAGCTGCTAATGGGTAAACGCAGGAGAAAAGGCTCACGTAACCGAACTGAAGGAATAATTCCAAGTAATCATCAAAGGTACCCTGAAAATGTAAACCACAAGAAAAAAAAGGCATTGTTTTAATATCATGTAACAGGAACAACGTTTAGCAATACTACCCAAGACACCGGCCTCCAACCAAAAAAAATCTCAGAATTCCTCTCAATTTCTTCTTCTCAACAATAGATTTTACATAAATTCAAAAGCAATTTTATATTTAAGTTCCTGAAAGAATGAAAAAATGATTTAGCTACTCATTTCATTGTGCCAAATCACTGAATTATTACATAATAACAGCAAAGCTAAAGATGTTTGCTCTTGATCAACTGAAAAATGATTCAACATCACCATTAGAAATCTTATTGAGGGCACATATTGCTTGGAGCACTGGGTGTGGTACATAAACAATGAATCTTGGAACACTGAAAAATTAAATTAAATTAAAAAAAAAAATCTTGCATGACTGCCCCCTCGCACCATGGGTACCCCAGAATCTCAGTCTCTGACCTTCTAATAAAAAACTGAGGTGGTGATGATGTGGGAAACAAAGGCAAAAGAAAAATTATTAAATTTCCTCACTACTTACAGCCCATTGACAAGTCCTTAAAACAAGCAGAGTGACCTTCCTTTAAGAACTAAGCTGCCTCAACATTAATACTTTGCTAAGGGCAAAAGGCAAAGTCAGGCCCAAACCCCCAGGATGTTGTAAAGTCTACTTTAACATAAAAATTCCTTTGGAAACTTCCTTTATCTCACCACTCCCTCCAACCCCCGCCAAGATACATGTTGGCAATCATCCTCCAAGCATAAGATCCAAGTATATATATCTGAAGGGTCTAATGACTGAAGGCTTACTAAACAATAATGAATGGCCTTTTCTTAACAACAGCTAACCCCTTCAGGATCCTGAAAACCTTGTTTCCAAAATACATAGAAGGCTTATGCTATCCTTAACCCCCTTCCAACTTGCAAGTTTATAATGGCTCACTCCTCATCCCCTCAGTGCAGCTCTTTCTGCCCAGGGATCTTGTCCCCATGCTTTAATAAACCCACCTTTTTGCACTAAAGACACCTCAAAAATTCTTTCTTGGCTGTTGCCTTTGAAACTAATGTCTTTCCTATATCGGTGATGTCAGTGAAAATGGAAGAGTAAGGACCTCCAGAAGTTTGCTCCTCCATGAGAATAGAAAAGATGGCAAAATGTGTCAGAATCAACTTTTCGGGTACTCTGGAAATTAACCAAAGGCTTGTAGCAATACTGGCTGCATACAGTCATGACAAACATCTCAATCTTCTGGCATCTTAAGTTATTCTAGTCTCATCTCCTACTCCCCAGCTCTGTAGGAACATTGAAAACAAACAAACAAACCAAGAACAGCATGCACTCCCAGGACCAGAGGGAGCAAGGTGGGCCTGGAGATCTTTGAAAGCCTCATTCCCAAAGGGAAATTATTATCTGACCTGGTTAGTAGGACCCTAGAAAACCTCACTTGAAAGGCTCATCTTTATTCAACTTCACCAAATCTCGTTGAGTGCTAAAGGCTTCTCCCTGGGTATGTCAGTTGAATTTTTAAACATCAGTCTGCCTGAGGTAATGGATAGCAGTTGGGGCAAACAAGAGACTAGCCAGGGAGCTCAAAAGGGCAAGCTGAGGAGACATTCACAGGGGGTTGAAAAGCTCCAACATTTTCCTGGAAATCTAGACAACCAGGCACATGCCTAGGATCATGCATAATCTCAGGAAAGATCTTAGAAGTCTCTGTCTAAGATCTCACCTCTGCATAAGCAGGAAGGGAATGTTAAGGCACAATTTTAAACTTCCTGGTTTTGTGCTGAAAGCATTCCCCACCACAAAAAGAGAGACCTAAAGACATGTGATGAAGGACAGAAGCAGAAAAATGTTCACCTTTAGCCCAGTAGGTTGATCTATGGCCTGCATAAGTTTGATAAGGATCAAATTAAGTGCTTGTTGCTACATTCTTAAAGGATCTCAAGACTACCTATACATCTCACTGATAGTTAATCTCTGTCAAACTGATTGATAAGCACAAGAAAAATCTTGCAAAAGTAATGTCACGACTAGAATTTGAAGAAACATTTACGATTTAACACTCCCTACGTGTCCCTTCCCTCTTGAGTATTAAGCATATAACCACCAGATTCATAATGCAAAAGTGCAACTCCTTCTGCCCAAAGGTCCTGTCCCTGTGGACAGAAAGCAATTCCTTCTTGACCGTTCACTTGCAGCCCCACATCAACATCTACATAACACTGAACCCAACAACAGAATACTCATTCTTCCCAAGTACACATGAAAGATTCTTCAGGATAGATGAGATGTTAGATCGTAAAACAATTCTCAACAAATCTGAAAAGCTTACAAATCATACAAAGTACTCTTTGACCACAACGGAATGAAAGTGGAAATCAATAACAGAGGGAAATTTGGGAAATTCACACATTGTATGGATATTAAGCAACATACGCCTAAAAAACAGTAAGTCAGGGGCGCCTGGGTGGCTCAGTGGTTAAAGCCTCTGCCTTCAGCTCAGGTCATGATCTCAGGGTCCTGGGATCGAGTCTCGCATCGGGCTCTCTGCTCAGCAGGGAGCCTGCCTCCTCCTCCTCCCTCTCTGCCTACTTGTGATCTGTCAAATAAATAAAGAAAAAAAAAATCTTAAAAAAAAAAAACCAGTAAGTCAGAAGAAATCACGAGAAAAATTAGAAAATTCTTTGAGATGAATGAAAATTAAGATACTATATCAAAACTTATAGGATGCTGTAAAAACAGAGCTCAAATAGAAGTTCATGGGTATAAATGCTTTCATTTAAAAAAAAAAGGCAGATCTCAAAACAACTAAAATTTTCACCTTATGAATCTAGTAAAATAACAGTAAACTAAATCCAGAGCAAGCAAAAGGAAATACATAAACATAACAAAATTTGATAGATATATATAATTTATATAATATATATATATATATTTTAAGATTTTGTTTATTTGTCAGAGAGAGAGAGTGAGAGAACACAAGCAGAGGGAGTAACAGGCAGAGGGAGAAGCAGGTTCTTCACTGAGTAACGAGCCTGATGTGGGACTCGATTCCAGGACCCTGGAATCATGATCTGAGCCAAAGGCAGATGTGTAACCAACTGAGCCACCCAGAGATCCCTAAATATATATCTTTATATAATTATATATAATAATCTCAATGGATACAGAAAAAAAACACAAAATCTGATACCCTTTCATGATAAAAACACTCAACAAATTGTAATCATAGAGAATTTTCTCAAACTGATAAACAGCATCTATGAATCCCCACTGCTAACATCATACTTAATGGTGAAAAATTAAAAGCTTCCCACCTAAGATCAGGAACAAGACAAGAATGTCTGCTCTTAACTCTGCTATTCAACACTGTCCTTAGGGTTCTGACCAGAACAATAAGGCAAGGAAAGAAATAAGAGCCATCCAGAACAAGAAAAAATGTAGAACTATTTCTATTTGCCCAGGACATGATATTACATACCAAAAAACCCTAAGGAACCCCCCCAAAAGATTATTAGGTCTAATTATAAGCAATCTAATAATAAACTTCAGTACAGTTGCAGGATATAAGATCAACATACAAAAATCAATGGTACTTCTAGAAACCAGCAATGAACAACCTCAAAACGAAATTTTTAAAAAATTCATTTACAATAGTACCAAAAAGAATAAAACACTTAGTAATACATTTAACAGAATGCAAGATTTGTACACTGAAAACCGCATATCATTGCTGAAAGAAATTAAAGACTTAAATAAACAGAAAGACATTCCATGTTTACAGATTAGAAAACTTAATATTAAGATGGAAATAGTCCCCAAATTGATGAATAGAGTCAATGCAATCAAACTTCCAACTGCATTTTTAAAAGAAATGGACAAGCTAATCCTAAAATCGTAAGGAACTGCAAGGGACCAAGAATTGCCAAAACAATCTTGAAAAAGAACAAAGTTAGAGAAATCACATTTCCTGATTTGAAAACCTACTACTAAGCTACAGTAATCAGGACAGTGTAGTACTGGCATAAGGATAGACATGTAGAGGAATAGCACTGAGAGTCCAGAAACAAATCCATGTATCTATAGACTTACAATTTTCAACAAATGTGTGAAGATCATTCAATGAAGAAAAAAATGATTTTTTTTAAACAAATGGTGGTAGGACAACTGGATATCCACATGCAAAAGAATGAATCTGGACTCCTTCCTCATACTACCTACAAAAATTAATTCCAAATGGATCAGACCTAAATGTAAAAGCTAAGTCTATAAAATTCTTAGCAGAAAATATAGGAGTAAGTAAATCTTCCCATGTTTAGATAAGGCAATGGTTTCTTAGAGATGACAGCAAAAGAATAAGCAACAAAAAAGAGAGAAATCTGACTCCATCAAAATTAAAAACTTTTATGCATCAAAGGACATTCAAGAAAATAAGCTAACCCAAAGAATGGTAAGATATATTTGCAAATCATATAGCTGATAGGAAATTTATATTCAGGGGCATCTGGGTGGCTCAGTCAGTTAAGCAGCCAACTCTTGATTTCAGCTCAGGTCATGATCTCAGGGTGATGAGACTGAGCCCTGATCAGGTTCTGTGCTAGGTAGGGAGCCTGCTTAAGATTCTCTCGCTCCCAGATATTTGCAAATGACAGTACAGACAAAAGGTTGATATCCAGGATCTATAAAGAACTCATCAAACTCAACACACACAAAACAGACAACCATATAAAAAATGGGCAGAAGATATGAACAGACACTTCTCCAATGAAGACATACAAATGGCTATCAGACACATGAAAAAATGTTCATCATCACTAGCTATCAGGGAGATTCAAATTAAAACCACATTGAGATACCACCTTACACCAGTTAGAATGGCCAAAATTAGCAAGACAGGAAACAACATGTGTTGGAGGGGATGTGGCGAAAGGGGAACCCTCTTACACTGTTGGTGGGAATGCAAGTTGGTGCAGCCACTTTGGAGAACAGTGTGGAGATTCCTCAAGAAATTAAAAATAGAGTTTATCTATGACCCTGCAATTGCACTCCTGGGTATTTACCCCAAAGATACAGATGTAGTGAAAAGAAGGGCCATTTGTACCCCAATGTTTATAGCAGCAATGGCCACAGTTGCCAAACTGTGGAAAGAACCAAGATGCCCTTCAACGGACGAATGGATAAGGAAGATGTGGTCCATATACACTATGGAGTATTATGCCTCCATCAGAAAAGATGAATACCCAACTTTTGTATCAACATGGATGGGACTGGAAGAGATTATGCTGAGTGAAATAAGTCAAGCAGAGAGAGTCAATTATCATATGGTTTCACTTGCTTGTGGAGCATAACAAATAGCATGGAGGATAAGGAGAGTTAGAGAGGAGAAGGGAGTTGAGGGAAATTGGAAGGGGAGGTGAACCATGAGAGACTATGGACTCTGAAAAACAATCTGAGGGTTTTGAAGGGGCGGTGGGTGGAAGGTTGGAGGAACCAGGTGGTGGATATTGGAGAGGGCACGGATTGCATGGAGCACTGGGTGTGGTGCAAAAACAATCAATACTGTTACGCTGAAAATAAATTTAAAAAATTTAAAAAAAAAAAAGATTCTCTCTCTCCCACCATCTCTGCCCCTCTCTCCACCCCTCTCACACTCTCTCTTTAAAAAAAAAAGAAAGGAAGAAATTTATATTCAGAATATATGAAGAATTTTTGCAATGAAATAATAAAAAGACACATAATCCAATGAAAAATGGGCAAAGAATATGAATATGTACTTCCCCAAAGAAGAGACACAATGGTCAAAAAGCACATGAAAAGACGATCAGTATCTTTAGGGATTAAGAAAATGCAAATCAGAGGTGCCTGGGTGGCTCAGTGGGTTAAAGCCTCTGTCTTCTGCTCAGGTCATAATCCCAGGGTCCTGGGATCGAGCCCCGCACTGGGCTTTCTGCTCAGCAAGGAGACCGCTTCCCTTCCTCTCTCTCTGCCTACTTGTGATCTCTGTCTGTGAAATAAATAAATAAAATCTTAAAAAGAAAGGAAGAAAGAAAGAAAGAAAACGCAAATCAAACCCACAATGAAATACCATTTTACATGTATTAGGTGTGGCTATCATTAAAAAAGGGGAGGGACGCCTGGGTGGCTCAGTTGGTTGTGTCTGACTCTTGGTCTTGTTAAGGTCATGATCTCATGGTCATGAGATCAAGTCCCAAGTCTGGCTCTGTGCTCAGCGTGGGGTCTACTTGAGATTCTCTCTCTCTCCTCCTCTGGCCCTTCCCCCACTTGTGCACATGCTGTCTCTCTCATAAATAAATCTTACATAACAAGTGTTGATAGAGATGTAGAAAAAAGTGGACTGGCAGGGATGTAAAATGGTACCACTGCCTCTGAAAATAGTCTGGCAGTTCCTCCCTCAAAAAGTGAAACAGAGAGTGAACATATGACCTAGCCAATGGTATGGTTCATAAGAAACATACATTCATATAAAAGCTTGCACACAAATGTTCATACCAGCATTATTTCTAACAGCCAAAAAGTGGAAACAATCCGAATGTCTATCAACTGATGAATGAATATATAAAATGTAGTATATTCATACAAGGGAATATTATCCAACCATAGAAAGGAATGAAGTATGGATATATGCTCTCTCATGGATGAACCCTGAAAGTACTATGCTTAGTGAAAGAAACTAGACACAAAAGCCACATACTGGAGGATTCCATGTACATGACATGCATACAGCAGGCAAATCCACAGAGACAGAATGCACACTGGTGGTTGCCAGACACTGGGGTAGGGACTGACAGCTTAATGGGTGTCGGATTTCTTTCAGGGATGAGGAAATATTCTGGACTTAGTGGTCATTGTTGTAAAACCTTGTGAATTCACTAAAAATCATTATATTGTACTGATTCAAAATGGTGAATTTTATGGCATGTGAATTAGATCCCATTTTTTTTTAAAAAGTAAAGAAAAAAAAAGCTGGTAGTAACAAGGGACCTCCTGAGAGTCACTACATCAGAAGCAGCAGATATACCAAAGAAGCCAATGAGAAAATCCACAGCAGAAAGTGGGGAAACCATAGAAGCAGGAAAAAATCTTTCTCAAACTATGTTTAAAAACCTTGCAAATAGGTTTTAATAGGTTTAGTCTAAAGGAAGAAAGGGGCAACAATCATTATATGCCCTCAGCTTGGTGGGGGAGAAACATAAACATCAGTATGAGTTATTTAGTTACTTAATAATTGGACAAAGGAGCCTTCACCGAAGTAGGATGCCTGGGCATTGGTGACTGTCACTTGCCACCTGAGTGACATTACAACTCTCCAGGACCCAGTGACATGCTACTTAAACTCCTCACTCCTCACTAGAGGCCTGCTCACAACACACATTTATTCTGACCCAGAGAAGCCAAGCAGTGCTCTACGCCATGCAGTGACTGAGTGACAGACCCAGCCCTCGTAAGGCCTAAGGCCAGGCTTGCCTACTTCCAGCACCCTCAGGCCTCCTCATGACCATCCAAGTGCACAGGCTGCAACAACTTCAGCTTAGTAAAAATACTTGTCACAATATTTTAAGGCAATTATTAAGCATTAATCTTCTATACTATATAGAATAAAATATATATTGCTTTAAAATATTGTGACAAGTATTTTTATATGTATATATTCTATATATATATTCTCTATAATATGTTCTATATATATTCTCTATATTATAAAATATAAATATATGTATAAATATATACTAGAGATAGTATATATACTATATATTCTATATATTATTATGTATTTACATAATATATAGAATTATATATAATATAGGCATTATATAATAGAATATGTAATTATATATAATTATATAGAACATATAATTATATAGAATATATCTAGAATATATAGAGATCATATATAGAATATATAATTATACGGGTGCCTGGGTGGCTCAGTGGATGAATAAGCCTCTGCTTTCAGTTTAGGTCATGATCTCAGGGTCCTGGGATCGAGCCCTGCAACAGGCTCAGCAGAAAGACTGCTTCCCCCTCTCTCTCTGCCTGCCTCTGCCTACTTGTAATCCTTCTCTCTCTGTCAAATAAATAAATAAAATCTTTAAAAAAAGAATATGTAATTATATAAATAAATTATGTAAATCTGATAAATTACATAAAAATATATAAGTATATATTTATATAATATATTATTAAATATTCTATATTATATTCTATATATATTCTATATTATATAGAATAATTCTAAAATGAATTGTTATAATTATTATTATGGTATCTCAGAGCCCATCTTTCACCAAGACATGTATATTAGGCTCAGTAGCTGAGCTTAGTGTAGGTCAGATTCCATTCCTAGTCAGTTTCTTTTCTTGTTTTGTATTTCACTAAAATAGAAAATACCCAAACATAAGTACTGGGAATAGCAGAAAGTGCTTCCTCCAGATGCTCTGGGTATGTGGACGAAGCAGGAACCCAGGGATTCTGAGTTAGTCTCTGGCTATTTTCAAGGCTCATGGGTGCCTCCGGAGCTGGGTGAGGCGGGGGGCAGGGGGTGAGGCAGAGAGAGGCGGGGGGTTGGCGCTCAGCTGGAGATTCAGTGGTGAGTAGTTTCTAAACCACTCTTTGGTTGCATTTGCTTCTATGTATTTCCTTATGCTGTGTTGCAGCATATTGGTTTTAAAATATACTGACTGATATAGCATCAATTCATTTCTCTGAAAAGTGTAGAAATTAAGAGTTAGGAAAAAGTGAAAATCTTAGCTATTAAGCCATTTTTACCACAATTCAGTCTTAAGAAATCCTGATAGCCTCCATTCGGCTGAATGTTTCAGCTCCGACAGTACAAGGCTGGGCCTCTGCAGAGATGTATAGACAAATTCACCTGGATGTGCCACTAGGCAGCCTCCAGAAGGCATGCCCAAGTCTTCTTGGCATTTTAGCATACAGCACCTAGGGAGTCCCTACCCCACACAGCAGCACACCACGCGTTCTGTTTCTATCTCACACATCAAGTGAGTGTCGTGTGCACGTGTTAACTTTATCAGTAGTCTTAACGCTACTGAGCACTTTAAAGCCAGTAAATTTAGCACATCAGGGACATACTCCAACAGCAAGAAGGAAAAAAAATGCAAACTCAACAAAGTAAATAACTGTATACATAAACAAAAATACATTAAATAAGAAACACTCTACCCTATTAGCTGCAAGTTAGCAAGGACCAACCAAGACAAACCTACAAAATTTTAAAAAACAAAGAAGTCATTAACAATACTTGCTATGAAATTATAACTACTTTTACACATCTATTTATTAAATGAATTTTTTCATTCAGGTTTCAGGTTTCAGGTGATCCATCCCACTGGCTCCTCAAACCAGCCCTGGAGAAACAACATGTCTGAGAGTTCCCTATGCTGAGTGCAGGACAAAGAAAAAGTATATTGAGGGCAGCAAACAGCACACAGACATCAAGGCTGGCCATTCTTCTCCTAAAACTGTTCCTTATTCCATATTATATTGAATGCCTGCTAAGAGCTACCATGATAAATAACATGGGTACCCTGCTCTCAGCGATCGAGAAAGGAAAATTATTAAGTGACACAAAATCCTAAATAAAATAATGACATATTCAATATGACAATATGTATTTAAAAATACTTACCAAGTGGAATTAATCATTTAAATGTAACATGGTATTCCATTAGGAAATTTATTATTGTAAATGAAAATATTAAAAAATGAAAACAATTTATTTAATATGATAATCTCAAAAGAAGAAATAAATGAAGAATTTGATAAAATTTAACATCCTTCACAATACAAACTCTTAGTAAATAGGGGAAAAGAACCATTTTTAAACTGATAAGAAGTTATCTACCAGAAACATGTGACATGACACTCAATGATGAGGGAAAAAAAAATCAGGAACAAGAGAAAGATTCCTGTTGTAACTAATTCTGTCCAAATTATACTGAACATATTAATGAACCCAATAGACAATAACTATCAAGATGAAGGAAGAAAGAAAACAGTCATTATTTATTTACAGTTGAAATATCCGTCTACATGAAAATCCAAGAAAGTTGATTGGAAATAATGGCAGGATTCAGCAAGGTTGCTAGATAAAACATACAAAAATCAATAGCATTCCCATGTACTAGCAACAACCAATTAAAAATTATTTTTTAAGGGTACCAATAAAAGGAAACAGGAAAGTCTCAAAGTATCTAGCAGTAGATTCATTACAAAGTGAAAAACCACCTCTACAATCTGCTTATCATCAGGTCAATCAAGGGATAGAACAAGGTGGCCCCACACGGGGGGCAACCTGACATCATGCCCCCTGATGGGGTATAATAATGGTACCTTCGGTAACTGCTAAGCTTGAATCTTATGAGGAAACAAGGGGACCAACTGGCTGCACCAAAGCCAATGCCTTGAAAAACAAAAAAGGCAGGGAGGTTATCCCAGATTTACAGTTTTCAAGCTTTTTGGTCTTTGAAGCTCTAAACTCTTAAAAAATGACTGAGGACAAGGCAAAGGAAACAAAAGCAAAAATGAACTTTTGGGACTTCATCAAGATAAAAAGCTTCTGCACAGCAAAGGAAACAGTCAACAAAACAAAGAGGCAACCCACAGAAGGGGAGAAGATATTCACTAATGACACTATAGACAAAGAGCTGGTATCCAAGATCTATAAAGAACTCCTCAAACTCAACACTCAAAAATCAGATAATCACGTCAAAAAATGGGCAGAAGACATGAGCAGACACTTCTCCAAAGAAGACATACAAATGGCTAACAGACACATGAAAAAATGTTCATCATCATTAGCCATCAGGGAGATACAAATCAAAACCACACTGAGATACCACCTTACACCGGTTAGAATGGCCAAAATCAACAAGACAGTAAACAAAAAGTATTGGAGAGGATGTGGAGAAATGGGAACCCTCTTACACTGTTACACTGAGAATGCAAGTTGGTGCAGTCACTTTGGGAAACTGTGTGGAGATTCCTTAAGAAATGAAAAATAGAGCTACCCTATGACCCTGCAATTGCAGTACTGGGTATTTACCCCAAAGATACAGATGTAGTGAAAAGAAGGGCCATATGTACCCCGATGTTCATAATGGCAATGGCCACAGATGCCAAACTGTGAGGAGTCATCTTGGCCTTCAACAGATGATGGATAAAGATGATGTGGTCCATATATACAATGGAGTATTATGCCTCCATCAGAAAGGATGAATACCCAACTTTTGTATCAACATGGATGGGACTGGAAGAGATTATGCTGAGTGAAATAAGTCAAGCAGGGAGAGTCAATTATCATATGGTTTCACTTGCTTGTGGAGCATAAGGAATAACATGGAGGACATTAGGAGAAGGAAAGGAAAAGTGAAATGGGGGAAATCAGAGGAGGAGATGAAGCATGAGAGACTGTGGACTTTGAGAAACAAACTAAGGGTTTTTGGAGGGGAGGTGTAGAGGGATGGGTAAGCCTGTGGTGGATATTAAGAAGGGCATGTAGGGGCGCCTGGGTGGCTCAGTGGGTTAAAGCCTCTGCCTTCAGCTCAGGTCATGATCCCAGGGTCCTGGGATCGAGCCCCGCATCGGGCTCTCTGCTCAGCGGGGAGCCTGCTTCCTCCCTTCTCTCTCTCTGCCTGCCTCTCTGCCTACTTGTGATCTATCCATCAAATAAATAAATAAAATCTTTAAAAAAAAAAAAAAAAAGAAGGCATGTAGTGCATGGAGCCCTGGGTGTGGTGCATAAACAATGAATATTGGGATACTGAAAAAATAAAATTAAATTAAAAAAAAAATGACTGAGGACACCAAAGGCCTTTTGTTTGTAGGAGTTCTACCTAATGATGTTTACCATATTTGAAATTAAAACTCAAAACTGTAAAAAAAAAAAAAAAGTCTCATTGATTATGTAAATAAAAACATTAACAACAATAAAATACTGCTTGAAAAGTAAGTACATTTTCTAAGACAAAAACGTTCAGTGTAAAGAGTAACACTCGTTGATGTTTTTAACAAATTTCTTAATGTCTGTCTTACTAGAAGGCAGCTCATTTACTGTGCAGCAATATGCTGCTCTAACTGGAGTACTCACCGTGCAAATTCATACTCATGCAGCTATGCAGGTGGGTGGGAACTGGCTGGTCACAGGTGAGCGGGAGTGGTGCACAGTGCAGACTGAGGTGCGACTCAGCCTTAGCCCTATGGCTGACAGCAGGGTCAGAAGACCCTAGCAGATTACCCCTGGTGGGGACATTATGGAGGTTTTCTTTTTCCTTAATTTTTACTCTGTCCTGCATTATCCAAGTTTCCCACAGTGCATAATAAGTATTACTTTTACAATGTTTTTTGTGTTTCAGTTGGATTGTTTTTTTTCCCCAAAACCTGGTAATATTATTTTAGATTCTCATGTAGCAGTCAGGATGAGCTTTACAGAAAACACAGTTCTAAGTGATGTCAGTGAGGAGAAAAGAGGGGAAGCATCAGTGCATGGGAAACAATGACCTAGATCAAATGTGACCAAAAAGCATGTCCCCTCTCTCCCAATATATGGAGAGAGTTGAAATAACATATATTGGATTGTGACTCCAGTGGAGAGAGTAGAGGGGGACATATAGGAGAGGAGGAGGGCGAAACGTATCAGATCACACAGGGTCCTGCAACCAAGCCGAGGAGTAGCACTGCCGACCCCGGTGCTCACGCACAGACCCAGGACTGCAAGAGAAACCAGTGCTCTCCTTCCTTTACTTCACATCGGAGAGCCTGTGTTCAATGACAGGAAGACTGAACTGGAAAAGCAGAGTCTTGAATTTTGTTCCTGATTTAGTGGCCAAGTGATTAAGAACTTCATTTGTCTTTTATTAACATGGGAAAGCCATGCTTATCTTACCTTCCTTCATAAAGGTATTATCAGATGTCATCAAGTGCCAAAAAAAGGAAGGTCTAAGATTCTGGCAGGGTCTAAGATTCTACAATTCTTAGATGAATTAAAATTGCTGGGGCAAGGGGCACATTGTTTGAATTATGGTGTATCATTCACTGAGCCAGGGGAAAAGGAGAAGAAACTGGTCTAGAGAAGAGTGTGAATTTGATTTGGAATACTTCAGTGGATGATGTTGTTTGCCCAAATAATTTGGAGGAAAAAGAGATGGAAGCAGATTCTAACTGATTATAGGAAGAGAAGTAGGGAAGTAGAGATGATAATAATATAGAGAATTATTTCAAGAAACTGTGAGGGGCAGGAAAGACAGGACACAAACAGGAGAAGTGTGAGGGTTTGCTTGGTTTGGGACAGGGGGCTGCTGACAGGCGGGGCAGGGAGAAGGGGAAATGGGAGATGTGGGAGCTCCAGGTGAGCCCTGGGAAAAAAAGGTATGTAAAAATGAAAGGAGATGCAGAGGCGACAGAATAAAGAGCTTGGGGGGGAAAGACTGCGGGTTGTCTTCCATAAAAGAGTGGAAGGACGAAAAATATATACAGTCAGAAATACCAGTCCCCAGAACAAGCAAGGAAAGGATTCGGACGCAGTGTGAATTAGACAGTCTTTAGGCCACAGTAAGCTAGCCCTCAACCAATTCAGGCAAGATGGCATCCCACTGTGCAAATGTGTTCCTTTAACTCGTCCTGAGTGCACATGCCTCTGTGTTGTGTGTGTGCATGTGTACACACACTCCTGTGTTTTCTCTGACACTTCACGAATAAGCATAAATCGTGTTACTGGTCAAGTGTGCTATAAATTTATACTCTAAATCACACTCTCTCCCAAAGAGAGCAGTGACAGAAAATGCTAGTGTGTATACATGTATTTTCATCACAGGCATATTATCACTCAAAAATTAGAAAAACAGCTGCATAGGTGAGAAATGGAACAGAATGCAAGGTGGTAAGCCAGAGCCTGGCCAACAGTGGCAGCTAGATCTGCATCTGTGGGGCAGGGGACAAAGGCACCCCACTCCAGTGCCACATAACTGGAAAAGCCATGCTTATCTTACCTTCCTTCATAAAGGTATTATCGGATGTCATGAAGTGCCAAAAAGGTAAGGCCATCTGCACAAAACCAGGAGCTAGGACAGTGTTCCACTGTCCCTGAAAGGGAGCTGAAAAAAGCCAGTTGCTGCTCTGGAACTGCAGCTTGGGTCAACACCGTGCTACCTACTACTGGCTCTCCAAAATCTCCAAGGTCATCATAAGGTGGCAGCTCTGGGTTACAAATGCCCGGGTCTGGACTAAGGACTTAACAGCTCATGGGACAGTTGTGAAAACAAGGCAGGGAAAAGTGGGCAGAGAGAGAATATACTCCTCCTTGAGATGAACGTATCAACTAAAACTCACATGCACATCAGAAAAAGAGGCACGTGAGCCAAGAAACTTGCAAGACGATTCACCAAGATGGAAGACAAGACTAAGAAAGTTTGCCAGTAACGGACCCTCCCTGATGAACCACGGCAGGGTCTGTCTCCCTCAGGAGAGTCCCAAGCTGAGAAGGAAGGTGTAGGATACAGAAACAGTGACCTGGGGCAGACGGGGCCCAACAGCCCTTGCCCATGAACGTATGGCCGGGTCTCAGGAGCTAGATGCTTCACTGTTACAAGTGGCCACACTGCCAGCAGATCCCCAGTGAACTCAGACATTCTCTGTCCTATTTACCATGCCACTAAATAATTTAAGCTAGAAATGAATCTGCAGATAGGCCCTCCGTTCAGCAGCAGGCTTCAGTCTCCTCCAGTCGTCGGCAGTACCCTGAGCCAGCCAGTGCTGCCTCTTCACAGCCTTCTCATCCCGCCCAGGCTCCAGCATCTTTGCAGCAATGGCCCTCAAGCCTCTGCAGAGCGGCGGCAGAACTGGCCAAACTCCCTCCGCGGCTAGTAGGCATAAGTTCAGATGGAATACAGCAACATTTCAATGCCCAGGTCCACCTTTTTTTAAGCTTTAACATAGCTCTTGGTGAGGACACTGGCAGGAAAGTGGCCACATCTGAGACAGTGAGCATATACACATTTGTTGCGCTCAGTGTATGACTATCATTCCCTTTGAGGCAATGGTTAATTCAGCAATATTCAAACTTACCAAGTAGGTTCCCATTTCTTTTTCTAGGACAACTTGTTCATATAATGTAGCATCAATGTCAGCTTTTAAGGCCTGCACCTTCCTCTTCACCTGCACATGGTGCTTCTTTTGGAGCCAGTAGGGAAGAAGAGATTCCATAATTTGATTAAGGATCTGGGAGGTAATAAGGAGAGTGGCCAAGCTCTAAAAAGAAACACACAAATGGAATTTGACAATGTAATTTGTATGGAATCTGTATAATCACACAGTAAATAAAAATGGAATCTTCAACAAATAGTACACTATTAATAAAAACTAGGATTGAAAAAGCTAGCTGCTAGAATAAATGTTTCCAATTTACTGTTTTTTTCAGTTAAGACATACTAAAATACAAAAAAGTTGTAATATAAATAAGATTATAATAAGAAATAAATCAATTACGAGTTGGCAGGGGAACAATTTTACTTGAAATTGTGTTTTTTGTCATCTCATCCTTGATACAACATAATAATCTACATGATATTGGCAACTTTGAAAAAAAAAGTAGTTTGGCAAAACTTAAAAAAAATTATAAAGCGAATATATTCTCCCTCCTTGTAGAAAACCTAGAAAAGAGAAAAAGTCACCCATAATTCCACATGCATGATGCAACCATGCTAACTAACATCTTAGGATATTTCTTTCCAGTCACATGTAAAAATACAAGTAGCCCATAGACTGTTGTTGACTGTATTATTCCCAACCTTCACTCCTATAAATACCGCCCCCTGGATACCTGTGTACCATGATTCCTTGCCCAATCTCTGATGATCTACTAGGGATGGATTAAGGTTCTTGGCAAAGCTGCCCAAGTAGTTTCCTGAAATGCTGTGTCAATTTCTACTTACCCCAGATGGACAGGAGTGTTTCCATCACATACCACCTTTGCTGGTATTAAAATTATATTATTTAAAAAGTCCTCCCCTATCCCCATCCTTTATCTCCTATTTAAAAAGGAGACTCTCTAAGGTACTACAAATGAGAAGTCATACCCTACTAATATACTAAAGGCAGGACAGAAGACAGTATGTATATCCAACTTACCAATTTCAAAATGTATTATTCTGAACTTTCAATTTTCAAAAAAAGTAGCAATATATGTAATGTTGTTTTTTTTTAATTTTTTTCTCACCATAGCATATACCCTCCCCAGTGTCCATCACCTAGTCACCCCATCCCTCCCATCCCCCTCCCCTCCAGCAACCCTCAATTTGTTTCCTGAGATTAAGAGTTTCTCATGGTTTCTCTCCCTCCCTAGTTTCATATTGTTTCATTTTTCCCTCCCTTCTCCTATGATCCTCTGTCTTGTTTCTCAAATTTCTCATATCAGTGAGGTAATATTTCTCTGGTTGACTTATTTCCAGTGTTCTTAAGAACACAGCATTTAATTTTACTTTATGCAAGCTGTTAGAACCATAACTACAAAATCTTCTGTTTCTGATTATACAATTTCCTAAAAAATGATCCCAAGTTCTCATATAAACACTATTATGAAGCCTAAGCTTTTGATATTTTTTACTAACAACCACAGTATATTAAAACCAAGAAGGAATAGCACTTACTGATAGCTGGCTCAATTATAAAAAAGATAATTTAGATGGCAATAATTTGTACTCAATTTATCATTCCCTGGCATTTGTGGTCCAAGAATGGCAACACACCAAAGTAAATAGCAAACTTCTTAAACACTGCAGAAAAGACAGCAGTGCATGGGATCTGCTGGTCTCTAAAGTTTCACAAATAATTCATTTCAAAATGAAATGTATTTAAAGTCCTATCAATCACCCCTCACTCTGGGACACACACAAAATTTCAATTAAGGAATACACTTTCTTCATTAGAATTGCTTTTACAAGCTTTGAGGTGAACGGTTTATTTTCCAGTACTACATGGTTAACTTTACAAGTGTTTTCAGTTGAGTATGATATACAGTGCAATTGCTAATGGTTTTTTATTTAGAGTTGGCTTAGAAAGATACAAAATGTAAGGTTTTATTTGTAAAAATAATAATGTGAAGACGATCACATTCCCTGAATATAAGAAAGCACCTCTAAAACCTGTAAGATGGATACCTTCTGCTATTCACTCACCTGACGCAACAGCTTCATATCCCTCAAGACAAAGGCAATGTAGAAAAGTGAGGCAAAACAATTCAGAAAGTTGAACTGCCAAAAAAAGAGAGAGAGAGAGAGAGAGAGCAAGATTTCACACTCTTTTTACAGTACTTCAACAAAACTATAAATATAGCATTAAAAATGTGAAGAGGGGACTTCCAGTCCTGACAAGATGGCATAGACTTGTTTCTCCCTATTCCTCCTCCCTAAGCATGTCCATAAACTCTGGAAAGAACACCAGGGTGAGCAAAGGAGGACTCTGGTACCTGCCTAGAGCCTGGAGGACAACTGCTTTGGGAGGCCAGGACAGTTCCAGCACATCTCCACTACATTCCAACACACCAGCCTTTCCCACCCTCAACCAGCAGCCCAGATAGCTGGGGCGGGCTCAGTCCCTGCTAACCCCACCTCACCGCACCCCCCTGTCCATCTGAAGAGTCGTGTGGACTTGGCAAGGGGGATCTCTCCAGAGTCCTCACTAGCAGTGCTTCCCTCCTGCAAGCCAGGCACTCCTCTTTGCCACAGAGAGATTCCCAGATGGCCAGACAACACTGGCATTTGGACTATCAATTATTTCCAGTGCTAGCCTGAGGCCTTCACAGACTTTTTTGGTATGTATGACTGCTTGGACCTTTTCTAATGTCCAAATTGCTAAAACTGTTGAATTTTTATTACCTACTTATGAAAAATTTTCTATTTCCTTACCACTCTTGCCTCTCTAAGTTTACCTCCTTCCAGAAACCTAAATACCTTTCTATCAGTAGCTTCTAATCTGTTAAAGCTTGAAAAACTAGATCAATAAGCTTCTTAGAATGATTACTATAGCTGGAACAAAAACTTGTTCCTCTGGAACCCTTTCTTAGGAGTAATGTACAGTGAGAGTTCAGAGAACTCTTTCTGCACCTTTATTGATCCTCAGTTATGTTACTAGTGGCTGAGATAACCTCCTGATAAATGAGGGGCTTCCAAGCTGGTATTCATCATTTATAATGATGGAAAGAGGCATAATGTGTGAGCTTTTACACAAAGAGCAAGCAGGTTACACCAAGCTTTCTCTCCATTTCTTTCCTCCTACCCACTAAAACATGCTGAGAAAATCTTAGACTTTGGAAATTTCTTTCACAAAATTAATGGTTCATCTAACGATACATCTTTCAAAAAATGTAATGGTCCATCACTGAACTGAATTGGAAGAATTGTTGAAGAGTGAAACAAAGAAGTCACCAAGAGGAAGAGAACAGAAATATGTCTATAACGTCGTTAATTAGATTTTTAAATAACTAGAAATTGGCTATACTACCAATTTCTATACTTGAAGTCTTACAACACACACATAGGTAGTAAGACTACAGAATGCATATGAAAACTCACTTAATCAATCCTTCCCTGCCTATACAAAATATAGTAACTATCCGATACCATAAATTAGAAGCCAGGCTTCCTATTTATCCTCCTAACTATTAACTAATATACATAGGTTTCAAAATTCAAATGGATTTGTATATAAAAACTATACTCACCACTAAAACTTTCAGAATTAGATGATTCTGGTAGGCAGATTCCAATCTGTGATTCTCTAAAATATTAGAAAGGAGAGGAAATTTCTCTTACATAAGCACACAGTAGGAGATGCCATCATGGGGTGAAGGCAGATGAGCTGAGCCAGAGACGTCAGGCAACAGAGCCTCAGTGAGTGAACATGCCAGAATGCCATTCACGGTTACCACTTAACCCACAACAACATCTCACAGGAAGAAACTACACTTGGGACACATTTTTCACAGTACTGCGAGAGCACTGTGTTCTGTAATTATTTTTAAAGTATTATTGCAACGAAGAAATGTGGGAAGAATTGGCAAATGATCCCACAGACAACCACCCAGGAAAAGACTCTGAATAAATAAAACAGAGCAACCTCTAAAGAGGGCAGTAAAGTTTCCGTATGTCTGTCTTACAAGGATTAACTTAAAGGGCAACTCAAATCTCCATCCCCAGCTAGGGAAAGGAGACACAGGACAGGCCCTGAGACAACCACGTGAAAGAACAAAGAAGATTCTTAAGAGGAGTGTCACCCTGCAGAAAGGTGGTGTTAAGCTCAAGTGGACCGCAACCCCACTCAGCTACTCAGCCACGGTCTGTCTTTGGGCAAGTCACTTAACCTTGGGATACTCAGCCTCCTTGCCTACAAAAACTGCTAACGCCCCCTCCTTCCAGCGTCACTGTCAGGCTAAGAAGTAAAACAAAACTTCAGTCCAGTTTCAGCAGAAGGAAAGCACTCAATAAATAGTAGTTGTTAAATGACTGATAAAAATAACTTAAATATCTTTATAGTCCATGAAGTTAAGATACAGACTTCTTCCTAAGGAATAACAGTTCATATTTGCTTGTTTGAGTGAATAAATAAAGAGTGAATGGCCAGTCACAACAATTTTTAAACTACACCCATTCCCCTTTTGCCGCAGATGTATATATACACAAGAGTACCCGCTATACTAAGGCCAGTGGCAGTCCTCGGTGCTCTAAACCACTAGACCATCAGCTCTCAGACACCATACATAGTACAACTAGCCAAAGTATCTGAAGTTAATTCAATCTACTTTACCCCCAGCAAAAAATACAAAAAATACAAAATTATAGTATTGGGATCACAGGTTTTAGACAGAGAGGTGTGGATTAGCCTGGCTCAACAATTTCCCCGAACATTGTTTAACTCTATCCCTAAGATGGTGACATAACTTCCATTTCATAGTGTCCTGAGGAGGTGAAAATGAGGTACCACGGACAAAGAGCGGGGCACCTGGAGTGCAGTAACCAACATTCATGTGTGACTGCCACGATAACCAGGAGGTGAGAGCATCAGAACCCACAAAGCTAATGAATTCCTCCTTATGTCTCTAGAGTGAGCACACAGCAACATCTCCTTGCTTTGCAAAGCAGCAGGGATGGGAATCCTATGACCCAAGCAACATTTCCTATAGGCAAATAAGACATAAATGCAAGCATCACGTCTTACCCCATGAAGTTAGAAACTCAGCAGCGTATCGATAGAGGCGGTTCATGATCTCAATCACAATGGCATAGATGATGCTGGGCACATACAACAGGACACTGGTCCACTCTGATCCACTGCTCTCGTGTAGACTCAAGGCCCAGGCCTCCATGTCAAAGTAAATCATCATGACATACAGGGAGAAATAGAGACAGAGGCACACAAAGGGCAGAGAGACCAGGTAAATGCGCAACTGCCTCTTGTAGCTGGGGTAGAGAGGTTCCTCCCTACCAGTGACAGGATTGATACCCAGGACCCCATGGAATCCCGGCCGGGGCTCCTCAAACTGTCTCTTCATGACAAGTGTCCCCCACCTGTAGGTCATACTGGCACAGCCACGCTTCCACACTTCCAGGATCACTGTGGACCAGATCAGGTTGAAGGAGGCGAAGATCACATACTTATCATAATCTTCCCACACAAATAAATAGTAAGGTAACCCAATGACCGCCATAGGGATTAAGGCAACAGTGAAATATTCCAAAAATCCAAAGTAAAGAGCGATTGTTTCCCCAAAGTAGCCACGAATACGGTCTACAATGAAAGGGGGGGAAAAAAAAAGACTGTAAGTACAGACTACCAAAGACTTTCACCATTTCAAGTAAACTTACTTATTTTTGTAGTTAAGTGAAGGATCATTTAATACTCTCATTTCCCAATCAGTGTACAATGGTAAATCTTCTTCCATGCATTACCAAGACCCCACTTGCCTGGAGATCCAGCCCAATACTTGCCCCAGCTTAGAGCCCAGGCCATAGCTGCTGGGGATGCTCTGAAAGGCACCCAGGATCTGTTTCCTCTTTACTTCCTTATCTGATGAATGCCCTCTTCCCAAAGAAAAATTTAGCTTGGGGCTTGTCTCAAATATCCATGATCCTAGCCTAAACACAGTCATAGCCAATGAGCCATTTTAATTTGGGGGTTTGTGTTCTCTACCTTTCTCTCACTTTAATATCATATCTATAGATGTTCTTTTCAAAGAAGACTCCATCCACAGTATCTCCTCCCACTGTCCAAAAATATAAATTTTCATCAATGTGCCATGGCAAATGATTCAATACACTGAAGAAAAGCTATTCAAAAGTATAAAACAATATTCTATACATTAACTTCTAGAACAGCCACGGGACACATTTATCTATACCTTCATATAAGAACTGGGCAAAAGAAGGGACAAGCGACTTCACCATTAAATACTCTGTAAACACAACATGAGCTAACTCAAAAGGGGTCTCTCGAACACTCCATCCTTTGCCAGCTGCATCTACCTGGGGGAGTGCCTGGGCTGTAAAAGCATCCTGCACTGGGACCAGGGTGTGATGCAAGGGCTGGGGAGGTACAATAATGGGGTTACTATTTCTTGGTTCGTTTCATGCAGTTAAAACTTTAGGATAATGTGTCAGATCAGTCTATGCAGACAGGTCAGAGTAAACTGGGATAAGCTATTTCCCCCTATCCTTATTCTTCCAACTAACCCATGAACATGATAAAATAGTTGGTATGATCAGGTCACTTCAAATCTGAATCAGGTTAAAGGATATCCGAAAAATGAAAAAGAAAAACAACAACTACAAAAAAAGGTGCTCATGGTCCTGGTCTCCAAAATCACATGACCTCCCTCTTTTGATCTTAAGGGGAAGGTCAAGATTTGCCTGTGCCCCACCTGCTATCCCCAGTCCCAGCACTCCCCAAAGTCTCACGCCCTCCACCACAACCATGCTCAGCCTCCACCCTCAACTCACTTTTCCCCTCACTTTCTAAGCAGTTACTGGATACTATCACCTACAAGTCCTAGAGGCAATACTTAAATTTACTACATCTAGATGCCACACAAATGTCAATTAGTGTAACACAAAACAACTAGTGTATTACCTAGAACTATAAAAAATGAACATTTCCTTTCAAAGAATTCAAGAAAAAATTCAAAATGCAATTTCAAATTTTCATCTTAAAAACAGATTTTTATTTACTGTGACAGTATTATAGTATCTGTTTTCAGGAATGGAAATTGGAAATAAAATTATTTTAGAGGGATTCCTTTGAACAAAATCAAAAGAGAAATGCCCTTGAAATATGGATAGCAATGCTTATAACAAAATCTAATAGCTTAATAAACTTATGCTTAAAAAACATAAGTAAGCCATGGGGTGCCTGGATGGCTCAGTGGGTTAAGCCTCTGCCTTTGGCTCGGGTCGTGATCCCAGGGTCCTGGGATCGAGCCCCACATTGGGCTCTCTGCTCAGCAGGGAGCCTGCTTCCCTCTTTCTCTGCCTACTTGCGATCTCTATCTGTCAGATATATAAATAAAATCTTTAAAAAAATGTTTAAATAAAAAATAAATAAATAAAACATAAGTAAGCCAAAAAACCTGAACATTTATTCTGAAGTCAGTTTGCATGCAGTAATGCTAACACATACCAAATAAACTAATGGACACTCTTATAACTAAATTCAGAGAAAATGTATAGATTCAGTAATATACACCAAGATACTTACAAGCTAGGCCTGTTAGTCTGCCCCTAAAAATGAGCACAGCTTGGTCTGCTCAAATGATTAGCTCTAAAGAAACAGAAATTTTCCAATACAAGATATTCATAGTCAAATGAAATTCTCATAAAATCTGTTCTACTCCAACTCGGACATGTACTCATGAAGGCCACACTGAATAGCCTGTGTTGTTGGTGAAATTTAAAGAGAGCTTGCCATTCAGCCCATCTGAAATGCTATTAGAAATAAAATAAATTACTAAATAGGTCATGTAATAGGGTAGAGAGGTTCCTCCCTACCAGTGACACCATCTTATCTGACCCCAATTTTTGCCCACAGAGCCTTGCCCAGCAGAGCATTAAACATCTAACCAATATGCTAAGAAACATGCCACTGTTGAATCATGACATCTGGTTGGTAGTCCTTCCTCTTCCCTACGAGAACAGGTATTGACACATACCTAGTGGCTGATACTTGAAAGTAAACCGCGTGTACCAGCTGTCCTCAAGCTTCTTCAGTGCTTCATTATCATGCAGTGGGAACACCTGAATCACGATGCCAGAGGTGAGCAATCTTCTCACTGCAGACGGAAAATGGGCCAGACTAGATAAAATGGCTTTGAGATCACTCGTGATATACTTCTTCAAATGCTAGAGAGTCAGCCCTGTAAGGAAGGGGTGTTGTACAAGGAGCAGTGGTATACTGCCTATTCTGAAGGTGTATATTCTTTTGTTCTTCACAGTGTAAATATCTTGACTATTTTAACTATGAAAGCAATACAACTTTATGTAAAATTATAAACCATACTGAAATGCACAAATTAGAATTGGAGAGATCCTCCCACAAAAAATAACCAGTGTAAACAACAATTTTGTGTAAGACCAAACTTCAAAACATACATCCATAAATATATACTATAAAAATAAAAGTAGGATCATTCTATACACATTGTTCTGTAATTTTTTCTCATGTAGTAGTGTATAACAAATGTTTTTCAATGCCATTGCCTAGAAACATGAAATGTCCTTTTTAACAGTATCATAATATTCCCTTGTATGAAGTGCTAAAATTTAATCCTCTGTTGAAAAATACTTGTTCCCTGCCCCCCGCTTTTTTGCCATTATAAATGTTAAAATTCAGGGTACCTAGGGGGCTCAGTCAGTTAAGCATGCCACTCTTGGTTTCTGCTCAGGTTACGGTATCATGGTCGTGGGATCCAGACCCACATCAGGCTCCATGCTCAGCCAGGAGTCTGCTGGAGATTCTCTCCCTTTGCCCCTCCCCACTCCACAAATACGCTTGCTCTGTCTAATAAATAAATCTTAATAAATAAACAAATGTTAAAATTCTTATACACATATCTTTTCCCACCTGCCCACTATTTCCTCAGACATACTTAGCAGTAGAATTAGAAGTAGAGTTAGAAGTAGAAATAGAATTGCTAGGTCCAAGAGCATATTTATTTTAAATTTGAACAGCAATTATAAAACTGCCCCTAGAAAGACTTTACCAATCTGTCCTCCCACCACAGTGAAGGTAAGAAGACAGTGTTCAGTTCCTTTTATCCTTGATGATACTGAATATTTGCAGAATCATTTTCATCTTTTCTAATCTGATAACAAAGGCTTACATTTACAAACAGCAAATAACAAAACCAAATAAAATCATACTTTCAGCAGTCAGCTGACTAGTACGATTTTATCACTCCTGTACATATACTTGAAAGAGACAAATGAATTTACCCAAAGACAATATCCCCTGGTAATATGTGAAAACAGGACATTCTCTCATCCATAAATTATTTAGAGTAACTCAGGTGTGTGGGTCTTCAGATGTGATCAGGATGTGATCAGCAGACATGGAGAGCTCCGATGCTGTGCCTAGTGCCATATGTGGGGAGATGAACTACTTTCTACACAAGTTTCTAATAGAGCCTCTAACTCAAGAGTACAGTTGCTTATAAGATGGAATTTGCATAAAGAAAAGATGCTTTGCTGTTTTCATCCACTGATAAGCTTTGAGCTCTTCAAGGCTTATCAGCTCACCTCTTCCAAGAGCTGCCTCTCTTATCTCCTATCTACCTTGTCACCAAAGACAAGTGATGAGCATATCAAGCAACAGGCCCTTCAAGGAGGATGAAAATGAACATCTGCAACATCGAAGCAAAGTATGTTTTGAGTTTTCCCTGTAGAAATACTATATATAACAAAGAAAGATGCTATTTTCGACAGATGGCCCTATCAGAAAATCTTCAGAGTAATTTAAAAGTAAAGCAGGGGCGCCTGGGTGTCTCAGTCAATTAAGCGTCTAACTCTAGATTTCAGTTCAGGTCATGATCTCAGTGTTGTGAGATCTAGCCCGGATCATACTCCACACCTGGGTGTGGAGCCTGTTTCAGTTTCCCTCTCTCCCACTCCTTCTAACCCTGTCCCCTCCAGCTCTAAAACATAAAAATAATAAAAATAAAAATAAAGTTAACTTCTTAGAAATGAACAAAGAATCCTAAACAGGAGATATGTGATACCAACAATAGGAAAAAGCCTGGGTCTGAAAGAAAACTTCTTAATCGATGAGTCTTACAATTATATCTCACACAGAAGTTATAAAAAAGTCTTAAAGGGGCACCTGGGTGGCTCAGTCAGTTGAACATCAGACTCGGTTTTGGCTCGGGTTGTGATCTCAGGGTCATAATATCGAACCCCAGGTTGGGCTCCAAGCTCAGGAGAGAGTCTGCTGGAGATTCTCCCTCTTCCTCGCCCTCTGCCCCTACCCCTCCTCTCATGCTCTCTCTCTAAAAATAAATAAATCTTTTTTTTAAAAAGTCTTGAAAAGCAAGGGATGTGATGAAATCCTTAATGACTAAAAAAAACACACTCATTAATTAGCAGGAAAAGATACATGGTTTGTTATATTAGCCACTGATGCTGTCAAGTCTATTTTTTAATGTTTTTATTTTGAAGTATTTCAGTGAGTTTTTCTTTCACTCACATGAGTGAAAGTCGGTCATCCACAACTGTTCGGATTCTTCTCTCTTATTTGAAGATGCACAGCTGTACTTTACTCTTTCTTCCATCACTATCCTTTTCAATTACTGTGTCAAGTTATTCAACTTTGAACTGACAACATCTAAATTATTTTACTATTTCTAAGTTCTTTTTAAAAAACTGACTGCATTCTACTATAGATGACTTTCTCGGCAGGCATAAAAACCAGCTACTTCTAAAAAAAGGACCGTGAACTGAAAGACTCAGAATATAAAGCCTCAAGTCCTAAATTACCAGGCTTCTCTTCACCACCAATGCCAAAAGCGTGGTTCCAATTTCAGCTTCTAAAAATAGAGGTTTGTCTTTTAATCCTTTAACTTTCTCTTGTTAGCGATGAATGTAATTAAAATGACCCTTACCTTCAAAGGTAAGATGCTGTGTAGGTCTATTTAAAGACAGAAACAACGGTTTCCCAGGAGGATGGAGATGGCAGACTGGAGCTCATCTCTCCCCAGACACACCAAGACTACAACTACATATAGAACAACTCTGTCTGAGAATGACCTGAAGAGTAACAGAACAGCTCTTTCACAGAAAGAAAAAGTCACACTAAGAAGCACAGGAGGGGCAGAGAAGTGGTCTAATCAGGACCCAAATCCACATCATGGCAGCCCACAAGTGGGAGGGATAGCACATGCAGGGAGGTCCTCCCTGTGAAGGGTTCAAGCCCCATATGGAGGTAACCTTGCCACAGGAACCTGCACCAAGAAGATGGGCCCCAAAATGTCTGGTTTTAAAAATCAGCAGGGCTTAATCCCAAGAGAGCAAGAGGGCTACAGGAAACCAAGATTCCACTCTTAAAAGACCCATCCACATATTCGCTCTAAGACCCAGTGTCAAGGCAGCAGTTTGAAAGTACCCGGGCCATATATGAAGCAGATTCACTGACTAACTTTAGGACATGTGCCAGAGGTTCAGGGAACTGCAGGAACATTCTCCAGGAATGGAAGCGCTGGCAGATGCCATTTTTCTCACCCTACCTAGCTGGCCTAGTACTGGTGAGAAAGACTTCTGACATTCTCCATCTACCTAGCTAGCACTGCTAGCCCCACCCTGGTATTCCCCTGCAGACCTGCCCTGCTCAACTCTCCGCACTCTGGAAGGCACCCCCCACCCAAAGTAGTTCCCACCCCACCACACCCACCAGGCCACCTCCACCTTAACTGGTGCTCCCCTAAAGGGCCTCCCATCTACTATTAGGCCACAACAGTTGTGGCTCACCCAAAACAGGAGGGAACACACAAAGGACAGCCTTGGACCTCCTGATTCGGGTGACCAGCAAGGGACTGCACTTCTAGGCCCCATAGTACACCTTCTACAGAAGGCCACTCCTTTAAGACCAGATGTTGCTGATCTACTTAAAACACACGAACACACACGAACACAAAGAGGCAAGATGAGAAGACAGAGGAATATGTTCCAAATGAAAGAATAAGATAAAACCTCAGAAAAAGAATTAAATGAAAAAGAGATAAGCAATCTCCCTGAAAAAGACTTCCAAGTAATGGTCATGAAGATGCTCACCAAACTCAGGTGAAGAACTGATGAACACAGCAAAAACTTCAAGAAAGAGATAAATAATATAAAACAAGAACCAATCGGAGCCAAACAATATAATGACTAAGTTGAAAAATATACTAGAGGGAATCAGCAGCAGATTAGAGGATGCAGAAGAATGGATCAGCAATCTGGAAAACAGGGTAATGGAAATGACCTTAACTGAATGGCAAAAAGAAAAAAGAATTTTTAAAACCGAGGATAGTTGGGGCACCTGGGTGGCTCAGTCAGTTAAGCATCTGCCTTCGGCTCAGGTCATGATTCCAAGGTCCTGGGATCAAGCCCCACGTCGGACTCTCTGCTCAGCAGGAAGGCTGCTTCTCCCTCTCTTTCCCTGCCCCACCCCCCATCAAATAAATAAATAACATCTTTTAAAAAAAACAACTGAGTATAGTTTAAGAGACCTTCAGGACAACATCAAGGCTACTAACATTTGCATTTTACAGGTCCCAGAATGAGAAGATAAAGAGAAAGGAGCAGAAAACTTCTTTAAAGAAGTTATAGCTAAAAAAGACAAGGAAGAGACATCCAGGTCCAAAAACGAAAGAGAGCCCTGGGCAAGAAAACAGACATCCAGATCCAAAAAAGGAAAGACAGCCCCAAAAAAGATGAACCCAAAGAAGTTCATACCAAGATACAAAAATAGCGAAAATGTCAAAAATTAATGAGAAAATATAAAAAAACAACAGGAAATAAGCAACTAGTTACATACCTGAGAACACCCATAATATTATCAGCTAATTTTTCAGCAGACTTTGCAGGTCAGAAAGGAGTGGCACAATATATTCAAAGTGTTGAAAGGGAAAAATCCACAAAGAGAAACAAGGTTATCTACACAGCAAGGTTATCATTCAGAATTGTAGTACAAATAAAGAGTTTTCCAGACAAAAGAGTTCATCACCACTAAACCTGCTTTACAGGAAATGTTAAAGGAACTTCTTTAAGTAGAAAAGAAAAGGCCATAACTAGAAGAAAATTTTGAAAGAAAAAATATAGCTGTAACAGTGAACATATAAAGTAAAGGTGGTAGATCAACTATTTATAAAGCTAGTATGAAGGTTAAGGACCAAAGTAGTAAGTCAACAATATTTACAACAGTTAGTTAAGGGATACACAAAATAAAAAGATGTGAAATATGATAACAAAAACATAAAACAAGGAGGGGGAGAATAAAAATGTAGTGTTCTTAGACTGTGTTCAAACCTAAGCAACCATCAACTTGAAACATACTGCTATATACATAGGGTATTATATGTGAACCTCATGGTAATCACAAACAAAAAAACCTATAATAGATACACAAAGAATAAAAAGAAAGGAATTCAAACATAACACTAAAGAAAACCAGGAAATCACAAGGGAATAAGCAAGAGAAGAAGAAACACAGAAGAACTACAAAAACAATTAACAAAATGGCAATAAGTACATACCTATCAATAAGTAAATATAAATGGACAAAGTCTGCCAAGTGTACCCAAATGATATAGGGTGACTGAATGGGTAAATAAATGAGACTTATCTATATGCTATCTAAAAGAGACTCATTTCAGATCTAAAGACTTGCACAGACTAAAAGTGAGGAATGAAAAAGATATTCCATGAAAATGAAATGAAAAGAAAGCTAGAGTAGCAATACTTATGTCAGACAAAATGGACTATAAAACAAAGAGTGTATAACAAAAAGGGCCCTACATAATAATAAAAAAATCAATCCAAGAAGAGGATATAACAATTGTAAATACCTATTACACCTTAGTACACTTAAGTGCACTAAGAAGCACTTAAGTATATAAAGCAAATATTAACCGCCAAAAAGGGAGAAACTAACAATAATACAATAATAGTAGGGGACTTTAATACCCCACTTACACAAATGGATAGATCATCCAGGCAGAAAATCAATTAAAAAAAACAGTGACCTTAAGTGACACATTACACCTGATGGATTTAACAGATACATACAAAAAATTTCATCCCAAACCAGCAGAGCACATATTCTTTTGAAGTCCATTCAACAGGATAAATCACATATTAGGGAACAAAATAAGTTTCAATAAATTAAAGAAGACTGAAATCATATCAAGCATCTTTTATGACAATGGTATGAGACAATAAATCAACTACAAGGAAAAAATGAAAATATATCTATATACACAGAGGCTAAACAATACACTAATAAACAACCAATGGTCAATGGATCAATGAGAAAATTAAAAAAAAAACAACAACACAAAAAAACCCCTTGAGACCAATGAAAATGGAAACACAATGTCCCAAAATCAATGAGACTCAACAAAAGCAGCTTAAAGGAAGTTTATAGTAGTAGAGGCCTACCTCAAGAAACCAGAAAAAATCTCAAATAAACAATCTAACCTTACATCTAGATAAACTGGAGAAAGAACAAAGCCCAAAGTTAATAAAAGGAAAGAAATAATAAAGATCAAAGTGGAAATACATGAAATAGAGACCTCAAAAATAATGGAAAAGATCAATGAAACTAGTAGCTGGTTCTTCAAAGGATAAACAAAATGATAAACAAGAAGAAGAAGAAGAAGAGGAGGAGGAAGGAAGAGGAGGAGGAGGGAAGGAGGAGGGGATGAGAAGGGGGAGGAGGGGGAAGAGGAAGGAGGGGGAGAGGGAAGTGGGGAGGACATGGGGAAGAAGAAGAAGAAAGAAAGGAAGGAAGGAGGGAGGGAGAGTACAGAAACCAAATAAATACAATTAGAAATGAAAGAGAAGTTACAACTGACAAAACCACAAAGGATTATAAGAGACTACTACCAACAGTTACACGCCAACAAACTGGACAGTCTAGAAGAAACTGATAAATTCCTGGAAACCCTCAATTTTCAGGGAAGACTGAAATAGGAAGAAAGAGAAAATCTGAACAGACTGCTTACTGGCAATGAAACTGAATCAGTAATCAAAAAACATCCAACAAAGAAAAGACCAGAACCAAACACCCTCACAGGTGAATTCTACCAAACATTTATTTTTTTTAAAGCTTTTGTTTGTTTGTTTGTTTGTTTATTTAGAGAGTGTGAGCAGGGCGGGGGGGGGGTGTGGAGAGCAGAAGGAGAGGAAGGATCTCAAGCAGACTCCATGCTGAGCACAGAGCTCAACATGGGGCCCAGTCTCACAACCCTGAGATCATGACTTGAGTTGAAATCCAGAATAGGACACTAAACTGACTGAGTCATCCAGGTGCCCCTCTACCAAACATTTAAAGAAGATTTAATACCTATCTTTCTCAAACTATTCTAAAAATTTCAAGAGAAAGGAACACTTCTAAATTCATTCAATGAGGCCTGAATTTACCCTGATACTAAAACCAGACAAAGATTCTACAAAAAAAGAAATTACAGGCCAGTATCACTGATGAAAATTATAGGTAAAAATCCTCAACAAAATATAAGCAAACCAAATTCAATAATACATTAAAAGGATCATATATGATAATCAAGTGGAATTTATTCCAGGGATGAAAGGATGGTTCAATATCCTCAAATCAGTCAATGTGATATACAACATTCATAAAATGAAGGATAAAAATCATATGATCACCTCAATAGATGCAGAAAAAGTATTTGACGAATTCTACATCCATTTATGATCTTTAAAAACTCTCAACAAAATGGGTGTAGTACATATCAACATAATAAAGGCCACATGTAACATAAAACACAAATAACATCAAACTCAAGGTTAGGAACAAGACAAGGATATCCACTTTCACCACTTTTATTCAACATAATATTAGAAGTTCTAATTGCAACAATCAGACAGCAAAAAGGAATAAAAGGCATTCAAATTGGTAAAGGGGAAGTTAAATTGTCACTATTGGCAGATAGCATATTATACATAGAAAAACCTAAAGAATCCTAAAGAATCCACCAAAACTATTAGATTAAATGGATTCAGTTAAGATGAATGAGATAAAATTAATACATAGAAATCTGTTGTGTTTTTATACACTAATAGCAAAATATCATGAAAAAAAATTAAGAAAACAATTCCATTTACAATTGCATCAAAAATAATAAAAATTTCAATAGACTATGTCTATAGTCTATATCACTAATCACTAGGGAAATTCAAATCAAAATGACAATGATGTGTCATTGTGTCAGAGCAGCTGGTATCAAAAAGACAAAAAATAGTAAGTGCTGGCAAGAATATGGAGAAAAAGGAACTCTTAAGGACTGCTGGTGGGAATTTAAATTGGTGCAGCTATGGAAAACTGTATGGAGTTTCCTCAAAAAGCTAAAATAGGAATTTCATAACATTCAACAATTCCATTTCTGGGTAAATACCTGAAGAAAATGAAAACACTAATTCAAAAAGATAATCTGCACTTCTATGTCCATTGCAGCGTTATTTACAATAGCCAAGATATGGAATAAACCTAATGCCTATGGACAGATGAATGGATAAAGAAGATGTAGTATATAAACACACATACAGTGGAATATTACTCAGCCATAAAAAGAATGAAATCTTGCCATTTGCAACGACATGGATGGACCAAGAGGGTATTATGCTAAGTGAAAAATGTCAAACAGAGAAAGACAAATACCAGATGATTTCACTTATCTGTGGAGTCTAAAAAGCAAAACAGGGACACCCAGATGGCCCACTTAGTTAGGTGTCTGACTCTCAATTTCAGCTCAGGTCATGATCTCGGGGCAGTGAGACAAAGCCATGGTGTTGGGCTCTACACTGGGTGTGGAGCCTGCTTAAGATTCTCTCTCTTTCTCTCTGCCGCTCCCACTCCTCCCCCTGGCCTCATGCTTTCTCTTTAAAAAAAAAAAAAAAAGCAAAACAGATGAACAAAATCAAACAGACTTATAAATCAGAGACCAAACTGGTGGTTGACAGAAGGGAAGGGGATCAAGGGATAGGAGAAATAGGTAAAGGGAGTTAAGAGGTATAAACTCTCAGTTATAATTAGAAAGTCATGGAGATATAAAGTACAGCACAGGGATTATAGCCAATAACATTGTAACAACTTCATATGGTGACAGATTATAACTAGACTTACGATGGTGATCATTTTATAAAGCAAATAAATGTCTAGTCACTATACCATATACTTAAAATTAATAAATATTGTATGTCAACTATATTTCCATTAAAAAAAATAAAACTAAACAACCTACACCAAGATTCCTTCCTTTAAGAATGCTGAATGGGGTGCCTGGGTGGCTCAGCCCTTAAGCGTTTGCCTTCAGCTCAGGTCATGATTCCAGGGTCCTGGGACTGAGCCCCGCACTGGGCTCCCTGCTTGGCGGGAGGCCTGCTTCTCCCTCTCCCACTCCCCCTGCTTGTGTTCCCTCTCTTGCTATGTCTCTCTCTGTCAAATAAATAAATAAATAAAATCTTTAAAAATAAAAAAAAGACTGCTAATGTTCTGTTGTCAAATACTAGGGTTCTTACTATTACAACCATTTATTGATTAGCTAAACAAAGCAAAATCGAACTGAAGGGAACTGATAACTAACCTAGTTTATAGTCAGACCTCGAAATTAAATAACACAATAATAATACTAACACAGTTGCTTCTGTCTTTGGCTAATTAACACATGTTTACTTCAAAAGCAACAACAAAGTCTCTCTCATGTCTCCTTACAGCGTCTCTGTGCAGGTCATGCTGCCTCCAATCCAGAAGAGGGATGATGAGCGCACAGAGCACCCACAAGAGGCGTAGCTGCTGCCATGCCCCAGCACCCTCTCCCAGGTCTCACTGCACTCGAACAGTCAGGTGTGAACACACCACTCATGTCTCAATAAGGAAAAAACTGCTTCTCAGAAATAACCTGTGTTCTCAAAATACATTTATATTCCTGTATTGTTTTAATCCTGCTTAATAGAAAAAGTGCATATATGCACCAAAACACAGTACATGTATGTGTGCATTTGTGTGTGTGTGTGTGTGTGTGTGTCTGTGTGTGTATGGTGATGCACCCAGTGATAGATGTATTTATAAAGAGAAAGAGAAATATAGATATATATATATGTATTAATAGTTTAATCTTATATACATGCCTGCTACATGATATTTACTTGAAACTTTATTACTCTTATAAGGTCTATTAATAATATTATAAGACAGATTATATCTGACCACTCTATGTATAAACAGAAGATATTCAGAAATAGTTACTATAATGTCCAAAAAGAATGACAATATAAAACTAAAGATGAGCTGTGCCATCTCCCATCAATCAAAACATGATAATCTTCTGACAGACATTTTGAGACAGAGCTTTAACCTAAATAGCATCCCTTAAGATACAGTTAATACATAAGAAATTCCCAGCTCCCTTAACTCCTTTTTCTAAAGAAAATCTTTCATTGTGTTACTTTGCGTGACTATTAACTATTGGGAACCAATAGGAGAAGGCAGAGTCTTTGAGTGATCTCAGCTCACAGAGAAAACCAAGATGAATGCGACAAAGACACATGTAGAGACACACTTTTAGACGTCCGTCCACATTGCTCGCTGTGAGACAAGGGAGAGCCTGACTGCAAGCACCCAGGACCTCCTAATTGGCTGAAGGTCACATTCACCCCAACAACAGTTGCCATCTACTTAATGCAAGCTATTTAAACAGAACGTTGTAGCAAACAAAATCACAATCATCGCATGTAAAATCAAATTAAACCTGCAATAGCAGGGAGAATTTCTCATGAAAGGCCTGGCTAGCTCTCACAGTGCTGATGGGATCACAATGAGCAGGTTACAATCTCTGCTCCCAATTAAGCTGTGGGAAAGAAGACACCCAGGGAGTGTCTCCCGTGAAACTGAAAGGCCAAAAAAGGTGGGGAGGGGGCACCTGAGTGGCTGTTAAGCGTTTGCCTGCAGCTCAGGTCATGATCTTGGGGTCTGGGATTGAGCCCTGTTGCGCAGGAGGGGAGGGTGAGGGTTGGGGGGATATCTCTGCTCAGTAGGGAGCCTGCTTCTCCCTCTGCCTCTCATGTTGTCCCTCTCTCTCCTTCACAAATAAAATCTTAAAAAGAAAAAAAGCTTTTCTACTTATTGCTATGGACTAACTTCATGGAAATCTAAGATTTTAGGTTACTCTGAGTTTTATTAGCTCTAATATTTGCACTCTGAAAACAGTTCACACTTTATAATTATCCATAGCCCATATATATATCTCATTTCTTCTTCAACCAAATATTATGATAAAACACAGCATTTTAGGGATCACATTTTTCAAATATATAAAGGAAAACAATAATGCAGATTTTGAAAATCCAGCCTTGACCACGGAAATATGATTCTTACCTCAGATGTATAAAAAATTTTCAAATGACCATGATGAGATGATTTTATTATCTTTATATATATTACCAAAAAGAAAGAAAGAAAGAGAGAGAGGAGATCCTTGTTTATAAAACCCCCATCCTGCCAGTAAGAAAATTATTTCTATTACAGCTTTAGAACACCAGACAGGGCACCTATACACCCAAGAAAAATCCATTTACGTATATTCCTTTCAAGGTTTTCATTCAGCTGAAAACTTCTTTCTGAAGCAGCTGGGAGCATTTGGAAAACTGCTGCTCCAGAGACCCATGTGGTGGGAATGCACACACAGTCTCTGTCCCAGCCACAGAAAGAGGATGTACCTGTGCAGAAGCTAGCAGAAGGAAGCAGGGACTTCCACATAAGAATCTGAATGTGGATAAACAGGAAGAAATGGGAGGCTGACATTAACAACCAAGACGGTGCCTCAGCCTGTTTTGTACCCAGCTGTGTCTTATTTCCACTAAGAGATTAAGAAAGATTTAAAATTCTGGAAAGGCACCAAAATACTGCCTGAATACAGAATGTGGAACTCCTGGTAACAAAGAGTGGCAGAAAGACACCTCTGCCCTGTTCTTGCTCATGATAAAAGTTAAAAACAACAAAGGAAACAAGACAGATAAGGGAAACACCTATCTTTGATGAAACTAGAAAAACATTTATAAACCCAAATCACAAACCAAGAGACAAGGCTTTAAAAGTCAGCCCAGGCTACGCTAAGAGCATCCACGCCTCTGCACAATGGGGTCAAGGAGGAGAGGGCAGGGTTCTCCTGGACATTGAGGAGTGAGGACTGCCCCACTGCCCAGATGTGGACAAAAAGGATTCATGGTAGATCCCTGAACTGCATCTGCTGGAAAAGATAGTGGTCTGGAAGAACAAGCTCTCTAGAAAGTAAGTAATAACCACAAGTAACTGGCATAGAACTATGCAGAAATATTACAGGGAAAAGGAAACCAGAAACAAAGGCAGAGAAGAAACAAAGCAGGAAATTACAGCATTGAGCAATGAAAGCCTATGAAATTAAAGAAATGAAAGTAAGCCATCTCCCTGAAATTAAAACCCAAAGAAGAGCTATAAGAGCTGAAGGTGAGAGCTCAGAAAACTGATTTAAGACACACATAGAACTCCTACAGATGCAAAGTCATAATTAAAGCTAACAGGAAATACTGAAAACATAGCCAGGAAAATGGTAGACAAGCCTAAGAAAATTACATAAAACCTTAAATATATTTCAGAGAATATTTAAGAGTCCACATACACATAACTGGCTTACCTAAAGACAAGAAGAAAGTAAATACAACCAATAACTCATAAAAGTTTACTGAAAAAAATTCTTCTGCAATCATGGTAATCTTTAATACACACATTGAAAAAATATATGTCCAAAAAAACTGCTACAATATAATCAATATCAAGACATATGCAGATAACTAGGAATGTAGACAAATAAGAATCAGTACCTACATTCGGATTTCTTGACACCTCCTGCAAGCCATACATATCAACAAGAGAACAAACAAAAGCATCCATGGCAAATACCGACAGCATAACTCAGAGACAGGGGAATCCACAAAATCCAGTTCACATGTAAATTAGACAATAAATGACCAAAAACACATTCTTCTCAAGTGCACATGGGACACTTTCCAGGATAGATCAGTCATGTGTTAGGCCGCAAATTAAGTCTCAACAGATTTACAAATACCTATCGTAAAAAGTATCCTCAGACCACAACGGGATAAAGTTAGAAATCAGTAACAGAAGGAAAGCTGAAGAATTCACAAATGTGTGGAAATTAAAAAACTACATTTTTAAACAACAACTAATGGCTCAAAGAAGACATCACACAGGAAATTAGAAAATATTTAGAGATGAATGAAAACAAAAACACAACAAAACTTAGGAAACACAGAAAAAAGGAGGAAATTTGTGGCTAAGGACCTCAAATGAACAAACTAATTTAATTAAGAAACTAGATAAAGGAGAACAAACTAAACCCATAGCCAGGAGAAGGAATGAAATAATAAAGATTAGAGCAGAGATAAACAAAATAGAGGAAAGAAAGACAATAGAAAAGACTAAAGGCATCAAAGGTGGTTTTTGGAAAAGATCAACAAAATTGACAAATACTTTGCTAGATGAACTAAGAAAAAACGAGAGATGACTTAACTTACTAATTACTAAGATCAGAAGTAGAAATGAGGACATTACTACCAATTCTGCAGAAATAAAAAGGATTGTAAGAGAGTGCTAGTAACAACTATCTAACAACAAACTAGGTAACCCACAGGAAATGGACAAATTCCTATAAGTACAAAAGCTACCATGAAAAACTATCAGAGGTCAGAAGAAATAGAAAATCTGATAATTAGTAAGGAGACTGAATTAGTAAGGACCCCGAAAAATCTCCTGACAAAGAAAAACCCTGGACCTGACAACTTTGCTGGTGAATTTTACCAAATACTTAAAGAACCAATACCAATCCTTTTCAAACTTTCCCCCAAAGTTGATGAGGAACACTTTTTTGTTGTTGTTGTTTTTTATATTTTAAGAGATTTTATTTATTTATTTGACAGAGAGAGAACGAGCCAGAGCACACAAGCAGGCGGAGCAGCAGAGGGACAGGGTGAAGCAGGCTCTCCACTGAGCAGTGAGCCCCAGGAGGGGCTTGATCCCAGGACCCTAGGATCATGACCTGAGCTGAAGGCAACTGTTTAACCATCTAAGCCACTCAGGCGCCCCAATGAGGAGTGCTATTAACTCATTCTCTGAGGCCAGCATTACCCTGATACAAAGCCAGACAACAATACCACAAGAAAACTACAGACCACCATCCCTTATAAACAATGATGCAAAAATACTCAACAAAATACTAGCAAACTCACTTTAGCCACACAGTAGAAAGATGAGACAGCAAGCAAGTGGAATTTATTCCTGGAATGCAAGGATAATTCCAGTAAAAGCCTACTGTGATACACCATGTTAACAGAAAGGGGTGGGGGGGGGACCACATGATCAACTCAACTGATGCAGAAAAAGCATTTAATATGAGTCACCACTTTTATGCTCAACAAACTAGGAACAGAAGGAAACTACCTCAACATAACAAAATCCATCTGGGAAAAGCCCACAGCAAACATCATACTGAATGGTGAAAGACTAAAAGTTTTTCCTTTAGATCAGGAATATGATAAAGAAGCCCACTTTCACCACTTCCATTCAAATAGAATTGGAAGTTCTAGCCAAAACAATTAGAGAAGAAAAAAATGCATCCAAATTAGAAAGGAAGAAGTAAAATTATGTGTTGATGAGCGATATTGTATTTTATGTAGAAAAACCCCAACTTTTCTGTAAAAACATTGTCATGGCTAATAGATGAATTCAGAAAAATAGCAGGATACAAAATGAATAAATAGAACAAGCTGCATTTCTATACATTAACAATGAACTATCTGAAAAGGTAATTACAGAATGAACTATCTGAAAAGGAATTATGGCAATCCCATTTATAATAGCATCGTAAAGAATAAAATAACTAATAAGAATTAGTTATTTTAGTTTTAGAATTTAGTTAATAAGAAATTAACTGAAGACAAAAGATGCACACAATGAAAAACTACAAAACAATGCTAAACGAAATACGACGTAAATAAATGGAAACACATCCCATGTTCATGGGACTTAATATTGTTGAATTGTCAATACTACCAAAGTATCTATAAATTCAATGCAATCTCTATCAAAATCCCAATCAAGCTTTCTGCAAAAATAGAAAAACCCATCATAAAATTCATATGGAATTTCATGGGACTTCAAAACAATCATGGGTGTCAAAACAATCTTGAAAAGGAAGAAAAAAATTCCTGAATTTAAAACTTACCATAGGGGCACCTGGGTGGCTCAGTGAGTTAAAGCCTCTGCCTTTGGCTCAGGTCATGATCCCAAGGTCCTGGGATCGAGCCCCACATCAGACTCTCCGCTCAGCAGGGAGCCTGCTTCCCCCTCTCTCTCTACCTAGCTCTCTGCCTACTTGTGATCTCTCTCTGTCAAATAAATAAATAAAATCTTAAAAAAAAAAAAAAAACTTACCATAAAGCTGGGATGCTGAGTGGCTCACTTGATTAAGAAGCTGGCTCTTGGTTTGGGCTTGGCTCAGGGTCTTGAGATCAAGCACCATGTAGCACTCCACTCTCAGCATGGAGTCTGCCTGAGGTTCTCTCCCTCTTCCCCTCTCCCCCTTGGCCCTTCTCCTGGCTTATGCAAATTCTCTCTCTCTCTCTCTTTCAAATAAATAACTAAAATCTTAAAAAAAAAAAATGACCACAGGAACCAATATAATGCGGTACTGGCATACAGACATATAGACCAATATAAAACAGAGGCCAGAAACAAACCCTCACATACATGGTCAAATGATTTGTGACAAGGGTACCAAGGCCATTCAATGGGGAAAGGGTGGTCTTTCCAACAAATGGTACCGGGAAAACTGGATATCCACACGCAAAAGAATGAAACTGAATCCTTAAAAATAAATAAATAAATAAAAATAGAAAATAAATTGAACCCTTACCTAACACCATAGAGAAAAGTTAACTCAAAATGGATTAAAGACCTAAATATAAAACCCAAAACTATAAAACTCCTAGAAGAAAATACAGAGGAAAAGCTTCATGACATTGGATTTGATTGCATGACATTGGCAATAATTTCTTAGATATGACACCAAAGGTACAGGCAAAAAGAAAAAATAGGTTAAGTTGGACTTCATGAAAATTTTAAAATTTTATGCATCAAAAGACAGTATCAACAAAGTAAAAAGGCAATCCATGAAATAGGTAAAAATATGTGCCAATCATATATCTGATAAGGGATTAATATCCAGAATATATAGAGACTGTCTAAAACTCAACAACAACAAAAACAACCTGATTCAAAAATGGGCAAATGACTTGAAAAGGCATTTCTCCGAAGAAGATATACGAATGGCCAATAAGCACATGAAAGGACGCTCCACATCACTCATCATCAGGGAAATGAAAATCAAACTACAATGAGACATCATCTCACCCCTATTGGAATGACTACTTCCAAAATATCAGAAAATAACAAGAGTTGGCCAGGATGTAGAGAGACTGGAACCCTTTGCACTGTCAGTGGGAATGCAAAATGTCACAACCACTGTGGAAAACAGTATAGAGGTTCTTCAAAAAATTAAAAATAGGTGCACTTGGATGGCTCAGTTGGTTAAGTGTCTGCCTTCAGCTCAGGTCATGATCTCAGGGTCCTGGGATCAAGTCCCATGTCAGGCTCTCTGCTCAGTGGGGAGTCTGCTTCTCCCTCTCCCTCTGTCCCCCACTCATGCTCTCTCTCTCAAATAAATAAAATCTTTAAAAAAATTAAATATAGAAATACCATATGACCCAACACTTCCACTTCTGGGTATACACCCAAAATAATTAAAAGCAGGGTCTTGGAAGGATATTTGTAGACCATGTTCATAAAAGCATAATTCAAAATAGACAAAAGGTGGAGACAACCCAAGTGTCCACAATGGATGAGTAAACAAGCAAAATGTGATATATACATACAATGGGATATTATTTAGCCTTAAAAAGGAAGGAAATTCCAACATATGCCACAGCATAGATGAACCCAATGAACATAATGCTAAGTGAAATAAACCAGTCACAAAGAGAGAAATACTGTATAATTCCACTTATTTGAGATAGAGTAGTCAAAACCATGGACAGAAAATAGAAAGGTGGTTGATTATGCCAGAGTCAGAGGAAGAAGGGAGGGAGACGGATTGTTTAATGGATACAGACTTCTGGTTTTACAAGATGAAATGAGCTCTGAAGAGGGATGGTGATGATAGTTGTACAATATTATGAATATATTTAATATCATTGAAAATCTCTTAAGATTTTTAATCTTCAATCTTTAAATTTTATGTTATGTATACTTTATCACACTAAGAGAAAGGGAGTTAATTTAGAGATATACCACCATACAAAGTGGGTGATCTGTGATTGGATCTCGGTTTGATCAAACCAACTCTATATATTTGGGGACAACTGAGAAAATCTGAAATGGACTGGTTCTTGGGCATCTGTCCTCCCAGGGCTTGGGGCCGGGGGAGTGGGTAAAGACTGGAAGATAGTATTATGCTGCCTAGAGAACACAGTGACTTACATGTTTAAAGTGCATTTTCACAGCAAAAATGCTCTGAGGCCTTGCCACCATCTGGTATGGGAGTGGTTTGAGGCAAACTTGAAATTACACACTGTAGTGAGCACTTCCATCTGCAAACTAGTATTCTCACTCAAATGGAGTAACACAAAATCACAAAATTGCAAACTGCTGATCTGTATTCAGGTATTATGTCACTTTGTGATTCTTCCTAAGCCTTGCTCCCAAGTTCTCACTGACTGAGATGAGAACAGATGGAAGGAGGGCTCCAGGAAAAGGTGATGGCTCCTGTTCTCATTCCTCCCCAGACTCCCTAGAGTGTCTGGACATAAAGTAAACTTTGCTAAACTTAACATGAGTAATATATGTATGTATTCACACCTAATTTTAAGCTAACTGAATGCTGTGAGAAGGCAATTAATAAATAGCGAACCATACAAAACAAATATATTGATCTAAAGGTACAATATAATGAAGCTCCAGTAGCAAAAGCTATGTTCACACAGGAATAAGTTATTGTAAAGTTCTATGCATTTTTCAGTAAGAGAAAAAAATAGAGCTTTTCTAACTTGTTATTCATGTCTACTAAGAAAAGATAATTGCATTAGAATGTGTATTCATGAAGCTGGTTGATACAATGACTTACATAATGATTTTCCTGGATACAACTTTGCCTGGGGGTAACCAGGGATCATCTTTTCTTCTCTGGCTCTAAGATTTTCAAGCTCATGTTTGATAATGAATTGACATTCTGCCATTGTAAGGAAGTCATTATTGTCATCTAAATGAAAGCAAAAATTTCCAGTTATTTTCTCATTAATAGCCAAAATAAAATTAATAATATTCATATAACTTGGGATTACAGAAATGATGATATAAACAAACAACAAAAGGAGTTAGCAAAGTATAAAACTGCTAAATTAAGCAGAACATAAAGCACCTTAGATATTCTTTAAGAATAAAAATAATGTTTTGCCTTCACATAATACAACTCTTCAATCATTGTACAATGGTACCCCCTTATTCTGCAGTTTTTCTTTCTAGCGTGTTAGTTACCCCATGAATCACAGTCCAGAAGTGGCTGATCCCCTCCCTCTCACCTATCATCAGAAGTTCAGTGGTAGCCTAACACTATGTTCCAAGGCCTAGGTCATTCACCTCACCTCATCTCATCAGCCCATCATCACAAGAAGGGTACATACAGTAAAATAAGGCACTTTGAGGGAGAGAGAGAGAGAGACCACATTTGCAGAATTTTTATTACAGTAGATTGTTATCATTGTTCTACTTTATTATTGTTGTTGTTAATCTCTTATTGTGCCTAGTTTACAATTTAAGCTTTATCACAGGGATGTGCATATAGGAAAACAGCACATATAGGGTCCAGTACTACCTGCTATTTCAGGCATCCAGTGGGAGGGCCTACAGTACTAGTTCTTATATAATATAGTATAAACATCCAAATGGCAGCTACTTGCTTGCTCTCAACTAATACCAATGAGCAGAAAGCTATATGCTCTTTAATTCTAACTACGGATGACCTAAGGTTTGGCTGTATGACAAATTCTCCTTCCTCAAACTCACAAGCCTAGGCCTGTCCCTTCTGGAGTTAACATCCCACCCATAAATGAGGGAGAAGATAGTCTGATAAGAAAATAGTATTTGGGGGGCACCTGGGTGGCTCACTCAGTTAAATTCCTGCCTTTGGCTCAGGTCATGATCTCAGGGTCCTGGGATCCAGTCGTGCATCACACTCCCTGCTCAGGGAAGAGTCTGCTTCTCTCTCCCTCTGACCCTCTCACCCCCACTTGTGCTCTCTCTCTCAAATAAATAAATAAAATCTTTAAAAAAAAAAAAAAGAAAACAGTATTTTTTTGGCAAGTGAATCCTCCTAAATGAGGTGAATTTTACCATTATCCTTTACTCACTAAATAACTAAGTAAGGCCCATGGACCATATTTTATAAGCAAATTTTAGTGGAACAGTTTTACCCATTCATTTCTTATGGTCTGGCTGCTTTTGCTTTCCAAGGGCAGTGTCAAATAACAGTCAGAAAGTATATGGCCTGCACAGCCTAAAATATTTACAATTAGGTCCTTTACTGAAAATGTTTGCTGACCCCTGATCTACTCATCAGTAACTTATTTTTGAAATAAATTGATTCTGATAGAAACAATATTGGGACTTACCATCAAAATCTTTGAAGTTATGTCGTGTTCCATATGTAAAGGCTCTCATAGTGTTATCATTACACTCTTTTACCAAACCTATTGCTTCTGCACCCAGTAACAATGTAATCTTAGAGGCACCAACAAGATATAAGTTCTGATTTTCTAGTGTTTCTTTCTCGTATTTATTTAATAGTGGTCTAAATAGGAGCTGGGCACCTTCAAAAACAAAAGATAAGCACAATCTTAGAAAAGTTTCAAAAATGAAAACATTCTAAATAAGTATTATTTCTAGTTTGATATAAGACAAATGTATTAATAATTCAAATCTATCTTCCAAATAAATAAGAATTACAAGTAAGTTGATTTCCTTCGGAAAATGCCTTCTAGCTTCCTGTATTTCTGCTCACAAGTCTGATCCCTTATGTGTGACTTACTGTCTTTCTTAAAGTTTGTAGTATCTTCTCCATTCCCAAGGTTCTAGAACATTCCAATGGTAAGCCATTTTCATCTACAGTGCAGGGCACCAGGTGGGCCCTTCCCATCTGAAAAAGCATGGGATCAACCTTAAGTTTCCCTTTGATGATTTCTTCTCCTTTTTCTCTATTCACTTTCTAGAACTCCTTTTATTCAGATGTGTACCTCCTAGACTAGGTACTTTTTCTTTTTCTCTGTCAAAGTTCCCAATTCTGTCCCTTTTACTCTACTTTCTGGGAGCTTTAATCAAAATTATTTTCTAATCCGTTTACTGAGTTTTAAATTTTGCTTTTATACTTCTACTTTATATATGAGCTTTTTTCCTAAATGAGTATTTTACAGTATCCAACTCCTGATCTCTTGATCTATCAAGAGTATCCAACTCTAGGTCTGTCCTAGCTTCTCGTAACTGAGAGCTGAGTTTTAAATTTTCTCTGGTTTTCTTCTTTGGCAAAGTTTGCTGTTTTTATCTTTTTGTTTAGTTTTAGCTTTCTCTTTCATGTTAGGGATTTTCCTCAGACGTTTGGTGATCTTTTATTATATGTGCATATTTAGGAATGGGGTTCTAGGAGGCTGTACTTAAGTTCTGAAGGCTTAGATGGAACTCATTAAAGATAACCTTGAATACATATAGCCAGGTTGTTTTCCATGGTCAACTCTCTGATTTCGGCACCTATGGTTATTTTGTCTTCGATCAGACTCCCCAAGAAAGATTATTCAACCTGCTTCCTAAATGATTTGAATGTAGCTGCTAACATTTTAGAAACTAAAGTAGATATGAGATTGGTGGGATGGAGGATAGGGGGAATAATACTCAGTTATTATCCTATTTTCAGTAGAGAATCTCTGTTTTCAACTGTGCATAAAGCCCCCACATCAAAATCCAAGCATCTTGCATTCAGTCTTCTGCTGTAATGGCAGAATACAGAAGGGATCTGGGGATCTATTTCTTACATGAATCTCAGTCAATTCTTTTTTCTTTTTCTTGGTACTACTTAATTCCACCTCTGCAAGCCCCTAAAGTCACTAATACCTAAGTCTTTAGGAGTATTCTGTGGTGTTAAACTAAACTGACCTCAATTTATACCCCTGCCACCTTCAACTTTGACTTTTTTCAAGTCTGAGAAGCTATTTACCACTCATCCACCTGTTTTCTAGCTTCCAAAATGGTGATGCTGCTATATTCTTTCCCTTTTTCTTTGTCAAACTGGACTTATCTCTTTTTTAAAAAATCCTTTTATTGTCATGTTTGAAAGAGAGTAAAAATAAACATGAGTGTTAAATCCACTACTTTTACCTGAAAGATCAGAATATGTTTTTGGAATGTTCTTTTCATATTTCCCAGCAGGGTAGAAAGATGCCCTCCCCCATGCCATCCTTGTGTTTCTCTGTTGAAGGCATACAGTGAGCAGGGAAGATGGGAATATACTGAAGTCCCTCCCTCTTAGGCACTACAAATGCTCTTCCATCACAGGAATTTTATTTCATTTTTAAAGATTTCATTTATTTCTTTGACAGAGAAAGAGAAAGTGAGAGAGGGAACACAAGAAGGAGGAGTGGGAGAGGGAGAAGCAGGCTTCTAGCTGAGCAGGGAGCCCATTGCAGGCCTTGATCCCAGCACTCTGGGATCAGGACCTGACCCCAAGGCAGATGCTTAACGACTGAGCCACTCAGGTGCCCCCATCACAGGAATTTTAAAGAAGGGACTCCAACCCAGGGAAACACCTCAGATTTAGGTAAGAAAGTACTCTTGTTTTTAAGTTATCTTTTGGTGCAGTTGTTTGCAAAAACTGAAAAATTCCACTTTGATTCAAGGTTTTATTATAAAGATAGCATTTTGGTTCACAGTCAAAATCTTTATTAAAAACAGTCTAGAAAGTTTTATTCAGTGTTTGGAGACTTGGTAAAGTTTTAGATGAATTTTTAGGTGAAGTGCAAGTGCAAAACAACTCTTGTTTTGTGTAGTTTTACGAAGTGTTTGCTCATGTGAAATGTCCTCCATCCTCTTACCCAATCTAGATCCCTTTCCACCCTAGGAGAGAGCTACTAAGGGATTAATATATGTATGAAGTCATACTTTTCCAGCCCAAACACCATCACCAGGTGTTACCTCTGTCTTCCCATTACTCTTCCAGCTAGTTTACATACAATTCATTTGTAAGTATCATGCACTGCTGTGTAACAGCTCTTTCATTAGGGTTTTTGGGGTTTTTCTGGAGGGGGCGTTTACCTGTTACTTCAATTTCCAGGAATTGGCATTCAGTCTCCTTACACTGACAGTAACATCCTTGCAAGCAGAGACCATATTAATCTTTCCCTTAGCATCATAACTGACACATAGAGAGCACTCAATAGATACTTATTCATTCATTTGATAAATATTGACCTACTATGTGCCAGGCTGTGTACTAGACACAGCGTTTATAGCTGTGAACAAAATCACTCATGTCACTTATAGTCTAATGTAGACTCAAGGTCTCTTTTCAAGTCCAGATGAATAATAAAGAGCAAAGAAATGGATTATTAATTTTAGAAATATATCAATGAAATAACTATAAAACATATTTGAAAATATATTTTTAGTCACTAATCATGACCGAGTCTGAGTTATATTTATTTTACTTACCTCCATCTTCCTTTTTAGAGACAATTCTGTTCTTCAGCCATTCTTTGGTTTCTTCTTTGACATCCTGAGCCAGTTCTAGAACGACCAAAGGTGTGAAGGAACTCTCACAAGTATCCAAAGCTGATAAGGTCACTTTCATCTTTTACAAACGTGCTAAAATTAAAATAAAATAAAAAGCACATGGGTTACAATGGAAAAGAGAAATATATAGACAAATATCGATATTTGTATTTTCTCTTAACTACACCTAATTCTGGCTTCCAAGAAAAAGGAAGATTTTTCATGACCTAGTTGGGTTATACAATAGGCTCAACTGTGTTCAGAGCACACATGTGAGGCAGGCCCATACAAAGTCAGGGGGAAGACCATCCTTTTCTACTGTAAGCAGCTCAGAACACAGCAGGGAGGACATTCAGGTAAGGGAAGGACAGTATTGTCAAATGTGCTCTCACACAGGAAGAGTAAGAAAGTATTTATGAGGGATGTGACACCTGAACAGGATTCAGAAGAATAAATAGGAGTTCGCCAGCGAGACTTGGATAGCATTCTAAGTAGAGGAAATAATATTCCCCTACAGATAATGATGAAAAACAACCAACAGAATCAGAGGAATACAAGTGATTAAATATGGCTGCAGCACTACCTGTGGGTGTGGGGAGGGGGGCAGGGTGCTAGGATGGGAATGAGTAGGTACTAACAAGGGACCCTGATTACAAAGGAACTGGGCTTTGTCAAATAAACGATGGGAGTCACCAGGTCAGTAAGAGCAGGGAACTAACACAATCTGAATTCATGTTTCAGTATGGAGTTGATGTCCCCAGCATCAGCTTCCCTTCCTAGTTTTTCTTTCTCAGGAACATCACCTTTATCTCCATTTCCAAGCCTGAAAAATACTCAGGTCAACCTGGACCCCCCCACCCCACCCCAAATGGCATCAGTCACGAAGGCTTAATGGTCTCTCTCTAAAATGTTGTTCATGTGAATCTCTTTAACCCAGTGATTTACATCAGGGATGATTTCTAGACTTTAGACTTACTTGTACTAGCTTTGTACTTGATATAAGTTTTAATGACTCCAAAGTACACATTCAAATCAATTCTTGGAAATAATCACAAAAGGATGATCAACACCACAGAACACCTTTCCATTCTTTGGGGTGAACCATGATCTTGCAACAAGCTGATCAAACAGACCAGTGTAATCTGACTTGACAGTGATAAGCTTTTGTTCTTCTCTAACAGAGCACAGTTTTGGGGCAATATAAGTATCATAAATCAATTCTGGATTCACATCATAGCACAAATGCTTCAGGAATGCTATTCTAAAATGCCAGCCAAATCCAAAGTCAGCTTGCTAGGCTCTATGAAGGTAACCAGATCAAAATAGGACCCAGTACTCCCTTTCCAACAGTTAAAATGATATGGTTAGGAATTACACAGAATGAAATAATGATAAAAGATAGCAGTTAGAGCTATGGGAACTCAGAACACTTGATGTGCAAAAGTTTTCAAACAAGAAAATAAAAGTTTTCAAAAAAGAAAAAAAAAAAACAAGAATGACTCATTCTACACAGGGAAAGAACATGTATAAAATCAATGATGCAAGAATATAGACAGTATAGGAGAAGAACAGTAAGACTGGCCTGACCAGAGCAGAGAGGGCAACATTTTGTGAGCTGTGACCATTTAAGGATAAGGAATGCTACACTTCACATCCACTCCAGTGGCCAGAAAGGAGTCACTGTAGGTTTCTGAGCAGAGCCTTAGCAACATATCAGAATGATACGAATCTCAATACGTAAATTTAGGGGGCAAGATTGTGAGTGTTTTTCGTCTTTCAATTCCCCTGAACTTCTGAAATTTTTCATAGCAAAAAGTTGGGAAAATGGTTAATCTACAGGTAGATTACAGAGGCTTAAGCATCATCAACTTTTAAAAGGAAATATCAAATGCAACGAACACTACTGCAGTACTTATTTTGGGCCATGCTGTGACAGTCTGAAGGTACAAAAGTAAGTCAGGTCCCTTCTCACTTCTGGGGAGTTCATGGTCTTTTAGCAGAAGCAAGTGTGCGCCAAATCATTCTAGCACAAGGCCTGAGTAGGATAGCAGTAACCGGGTGGGGCAGGGCAGCCAGAGGAGGTGGGATTAACTTTCTCTTTCTGGGAAGGGAGGCTGAGAACCAGACACCTTTCAACTTGGAAAGGGCACATGGATGACTCTAAGACTTCTGACCTGGGACATGGGACAGAGTAAATAAAGAGACATGTTGGAAAGAATGGTAAGGTTAAGGGAACAATCAAAGGTTCAGCACAGTACATGTGGACATGCATCAGAGATGGCAGTTTTTTGGCAATTATGCATTGCCTAATGTCAGTAATAAAAGGCCTACCTTATTCATAATTACCAGGTCACAAAACAATCTTTTTGAGACACTAAATGAGGGTTTCCATCCTAAACATATATATGAGCACCAGCTAGAGATTCATAATAAATACTTATGCACTGATTTATTCTCATTTGAGATACTATACACCTTTCATTACTTGAGACAACCTTAACAAGATTTCCAACATATTACAAACAAAAGTGTCACATCTCTGATATCCAAAGAGTTCCTACAAATCAACAAAAAAATACAAAAAACTGAAATCACAAGTCACAAAAGAATACAAGCAGCCAACACACCTTGAAAAGATGTTCAAAACACACTAATAAACGAAATGAAAAATAAGTAGAAGATGCTTTTCCTTTTTCAGATTTGCTGAAGTTGAAAGGTGGACAGAAGCCAGTTCTGGAACAGGTGCAGAAAATTGGGCATTCTTGGGGTACCTGGGTGGCTTAGTGGATTAAGCCTCTGCCTTCGGCTCGGGTCATGATCTCAGGGTCCTGGGATCGAGGCCCGCATCAGGCTCTCTGCTCAACAGGGAGCCTGCTTCCTTTTCTCTCTCTCTCTCTCTCTCTCTCTCTACCTACCTCTCTGCCTGCTTGTGATTTCTCTGTCAAATAAATAAATAAAACCTTAAAAAAAAAGAAAAAGAAAAAGAAAATTGGGCATTCTCACACATGGCTGACAGATGTGACTTGATACCACCTTTCCAGAAAGCAGCGTGGCAGTATTAAAAGCAATATTAAATACTCCTACTATTCAACACAACAATGCTATTTCTTGGAATTCATGCCAAAGAGATAATAAAATAGAATATATATATACATACATACATATATATGTATGTATATATTCTACATACATATTATGTATACATACATATAGTGAAAGTTCATGACAACTTTCTTTTTTTCTCTCTTTCTTATTTATTTTTGGGTTCTAGTTATGGCAAAGAAATGAAAAAGAAACAACTTACAACCTGAAAGTCTAACGAGGAGATTGGCTAAATACATAAAGTGTGTCACAACTATACAACAGAACCATCAATACTAGCATCCAGATGCAATTATATTAACATGGAGAACATTTTAGAACACATTGTAAAGTTCAAAAAAAATGCAAAGCATGATCCCAGTTATGGATATATACAATCCATACTAATAGCAAAATGACAACACTAGTTAACTTTTGCTGGGGACTTACTACATGCAAAGCACTGGGCTACTCATTAAATTCTCACACCAATCCCATGAAGAAGAAACTCTAACACTTTCATTTAGCAGATGAGAAAACTGAGGTCAAACAGGATAAGTAGGTTTGTCCTATGTCACACAGTAACAAGCAGGAAAGCTGGGATTTAAATTCTAGTGGTCTGAGGCCAGAGCTTACACCCTGAACTGTGTGTGGAAACACTCACATTTCAGTCTACACTGTTTCTGGGTTTTGTTTTGTTTTTTAAGATTTTATTTATTTGTCAGAGAGAGAGAGAGAGAGAGTAAGCACAAGCAGGGGGAGCAGCAGGCAGAGGGAGAAGCAGGCTCCCTGCTGAGCAAGTAGCCTGATGCAGGCAGAACTTGATCTCAGGACCCTGGGATCATGACTGAGTTAAAAGCAGACACTTAATTGACTGAGCCACCCAGCATTCATTTTAATAAATGTGCCGCCAATGATTAGTCAGATATATTTCTCCAAACTGCCATGTCTAAGTAGCAGGATTTAAACTGATGGTTATTTTCTTCTTTACATTTTTCTTTTTGATTTGAATTTTAATGAGCAAGGGGTTTTTTTTAATAATTAGAAAAAATTGGCTTTTATGGTTGTATATAGAGCTATATACAATATAATATATTGTATATACAGTTGTATATAGAACTATATACATATACTACATATAGTTGTATATAGAATAGTATAGAAGCCCTGCATTTTCAACAGTAAGTATAAAATATACCCTTTAGTAAAGGTCAAGTAATATTTTTAAAACTTTAATACAAGATAATATTTTGCTTTAGTCCTCAGATTAAAAACATACCAACTTTGTACAAAAGAAGTTGCCAAACTTTAAAGGCTGTTTGGAGTAAAAGTTCACTAATGGTGAAAAGCCTTCTGTCTGACAGTATACACAATGAAAGGACTCAGTACCTAGGCACACCCCCTCCTATCCAGAAGCAGATGGCCAAAAGCACCAGAGGGCTGCACAGCAATAGAATTTTTAGAGCAGAAGGAGCCTTAGGGTCATTTAGTTCCGTGACCTCACCATATCATGTTCATCAGACCCAAAATCACACAAATAGTGTGGCAGATATGGGACTGAAATCCAGTGCTCTTTGAATAACATGAAAAAGGTGTGGTTTTTTTGTCCTTTTTGTGAACTGAGTCCATAAAGTCAGTTTTACAGTCTCATCATTAGAAGGAACACTGGTCTGCCCACACTGTGCAGCGGTATGCTTTAGCTCCAAAGAAGTCTCACAGACTAACACGAGTGCCAGTGTTGTGTGGACACTGCTCTGAGCAATGTGAATGGCAGGTGAGGGGTGGGACAGGAGGCCCACTAAGGCTTTTTAGTGGAGTTTGGTAAGACTTGTCCCCTTTGAGGCTCTAGTACAGAAAATGCTCTTGAGGTTTCCACACTGTTGATGACAGCCCTTTCAGAACCAACTCTGCTCCGTTCATGCTTTTGGTTTTCAGCTGTCCTACGCTTATGCCATCCATTGAGCCACAATGTACTTACAAACCTGGTTACCTAAGATGCCCTTTCCCCACCCTGCAACACCTCCTGTGCTCTCTTCTTCTAGTCCCTGTAATCCACCTAGGGGAACCTAATGCTCAGGAAATTTCTGTATAGGAACAGCTCTGTGATGCCCTTTCCTTGGGGGATTCTTGTCCCTGTTCTGTATGCAGCAGGGTACAGGTAAGGAGGATTCAATTTTACAGTTTACAGGACAGGGTAATCCAGGCGTGCCCTAAACACACATCTCCCAATTGGCTAGCCCAGTGGTGTGAATAGCAAGTCTAAGGTGGTGAAAACAAGAAGCCTCATGGCAGCCTTGGCCTAAGCTGAGTTCTGCAATCTGCTTTTACCAGAGGATCTTAATAGGAACTTGGTCCACCATTACCAGGCAGGACCAGTACATGGGACCAAAATACCAGATGGGCAGACATGAGGGCTTTAAGTATGGTAAGAGAGGCTCATGTTCCCACTTGGGGCCAATCTAAAAACAATGATTCAACATATGTAGTCTGCTTAGACATTGGAAGGTAGCATGATTTCTACAACCACAACCAATTTCCCCCTTTTATCCAGGCGGTCAGCCAAGATAGCAGCCAGGAAGGACTAAAAGGCTTAGCATACAGGTTCCATAGATACCATGGGGCATAAGATAGCCATCCCAAATTCTGCTCTTCGCATGTGCTGAACTGCACACAGGGTCAAAGAGAGGCCTATAAATGAACTGGACTCATGTGACTTTTACTTTAGCAGTAGCTAAAGTAAAGTGATTCCAGTAGGAATCACTTGCCTATAATAACAGGTAAATCCTGTCCACAGAGGTTGAAACGCACATATGAAGAGAAACACACTGTGAGTTCAACCATGGGTGGGAGGTTGAGGGTCTGAGAGTATGTGCATATTTTATCAAGGATCAAAAAAAGAATAGGAGACCCTGTATTCTCTTCCTGAATTGGGGGAGGGGGCACAATGGAATTATAAATTCAGAGGCTAGTAAGAAGGAAATGCACCTGCTGTCTTCAGAAATCATCTTATTTCAGACTCAAGGAGAAACATAAACCAAAATTACAAAATTTTCTGACATGAAGCAAAATAGGAATACACCAGTGAGAGAAAAATGAAGGGCCACACTGACTGAGCTGGAAAATGAGAGGGATTTCTTCAGGAGAAAAGTTGCATTTTTTTTTTTTTTTTGCATTTTTAATGGCCAGGGCTAGAAGGAAGAAGGACAGGACCCCTCCAGAGGCCCTGAGGGTAAAGACAGCTTAGAGACATCCTCTGAAACCTCCAATAGGCAGTTAATTATGAGAGCAACTGTGGGATATTCCTTCTTTGAGACCTAAGGCAGCTGCCTCTTGGTGTTATATCAGATGTGGGGAAATTTGATAGTAGAAAATCAGCACTGCACACACACACCCTCACTAGAATTTGACACTCAGTGACACCAACAAGGTAAGGAAGCTGCTGAGTCCTATTCCCATACCTGGGAACATGGTGGCATCAGGATTCCACAGGAAGACGCAGGACAGGTAAGACAAGACAACTGAAGACAGCCTGGCCATAGCAGCGCAAGCCCAGGCCTGATTAGATGCTACAGCCGCAGAAGGCCACCTGGACACAGAATCACCCAACTGGGCCTTGCCACAGACTGACTGATGAAGTGAAAAAACACTATTTCCTCTTCTCATTCAGACTTTCTATCTACTCTCATAATGCCACAAACTGTGAAGATTTTGCTTATTTGGGCTGGAATGATGTCTGAGAACCTGGAGCAACACCAAATCTCACCTGTAAGCATAGCACTTGACACAAACCAACTCTAATATGTGATAAAAGAATAAATCCATATGATAACCATACAACCATTTAAAAAGATATTTAAGGAAACTTTTTAATGATCCAGGAAAATGCCAAGTGGGAAAAAAGAAAAGTAATATAACAATAATCTCAATAATGTAACATGTACATTTAATACACAATAAAATACAAAACGAATTAAGAAGAATTGCACCCAAATGTTAATAGGGTTGGTGAAATTACATGGGATTTTAATTTTCATCCTTATATTTTTTCTCACTCTTCCAAGTTTCTACAATGAAAAAAAAAAAAAAAAGTTTCACTGGCTTTTTAAGTGCATACACTCCAATTTACCAGGCCATTTCTATTCCCTTCCATTATTTTAGACCTTTTAAATTTAATTCTTCACGGGCAATTCTACGATTCTTTCAGCAATAGCTGGTCAGAACAGATATGGTCTACTTTCCACAGTGAATTGAAAACTATGTACCATACAGAATAGGTCCTTAGACAACATCCAGCTCTGTAGGTTAGTGTGACTTCAAATTGAAAGGAGACAAATAATAAAGATTTTTTTTAACTCCACGGGATTCGATTTTTAAAAAATTAAACACCACGTGATTTAAGAGAATGGGATACAACTGTTTTTCCGTCTGAGTGAACCTCAACTGTACTTATTTTTAAGTACAGTTCTGTCTTGGCTGCTGAACAGTGTTTTGCTGCAGACAGCGCACACCAAGGCTGGCGCTGTGAAGGTACCGGGAAAACAGAAGCAGCCTAAAGGAAATCTCTATTCCATCCACATTACTTCGGTGTCCTAGGCACTGCTCCTGACTTGCATTTATTACTTAAAATGTACGGTGTGTCCCAGTCAAGAGCTTGGAAACCCAATCACCCTGATGTGAAAGCATGACCTCGCAAGTTCGCTCCAGCCACACTTCGTTCTGACATACCCTAACCGCCCCCCTGCTCCCGGGACTGTCTGGGGGAAGCGTGAATCCTGAGCCCCGCTGAGCTGGTCCTTCCAAAACACGCCCTTACGCTTCGCAGTCTTTTCCACTCCCGCCCACGACCTCATTCTCCTTAGCTCTGAAGACCCCCAACCCCACAGCCTGACTCCAACCCCAGGTTTCGGCCTCACTACGTTTCTTTCATTACTCAACCCTCCACCCCGTAACTCCTCCCCAGATCTCGGCTCTCCCAGCCCCCACCTGCGACTGCCATTCCCCAACACCTTCAGTCCCTCCCTCCACCTTCCCGCATTTGCGCCCGTTCCCGTCCCACTTCCCCATTCCTGGGACTGCCAGCACTGGGGGGTACCCCGGGAAGGAAGGGCGGCCGGTGGCGTCCCTGGAGGCGCCCCGCCATGGCGGGGCAGCCCGGGCTCAGCTCCGCACGGACCCTGGCTCCGCGCCGCCGGCAGCGAGAGGGTCTGCGGTCCCCTCCCCCACGTACCGGCCGCAGCGACAATCCACGTCTTCGCAGGCGGGCCGGAGAGCCAGCGCGACCGGGAGGCACGGCCGTGGACGCTCGAGGGCGGGGCGGGACGGGATCTGAGGGGCGGGGGCGCCGGGCGCTGGGTGTGGCAGGCCTGGCGGGGCCCAGAACGCCGGAGCTCTCAGGCAGGGCCGGACCACGCCGGGAGAGGCGGGGCCCAGCACTGCGTCGCACTGAGCGGGGCGGGGCCTAGCAGGGAGTGCTCCAGGCGCGGACCGGAACGGCTCCGCAGAAAAGTGAGATGGGCCTAGCTGGCCTTTGGCCAGGAGTGCGAACCGGGCGGTGGACGGGAGAGCCGTGCCGCGCGCGACGTCACTCTGAGAGGGAGTCGGACCACAGAGTGGGAAACGGGGCCTCGCGGGGCGGTCGCACCGTGGGGGGCGGGACCACGGTGAGAGGATGTGCCCTACGAGCTGTCATTCCGAGGGGGCGGGATCACAGTGGAAGAGGCGTGTCTTGTGGGCTGTCTTTCCTGTGAGGGGCGGGGCCTCGCTGGGCCGTCGCGCCGAGAGGGGGCGGGACCTAGGTCCGCTAAAAAAGAATTACTGGTATCCAGGCTCCCGCAGGAGACCTGCTACCGAGAGTAATAGCTTTTTTTGTAAAAGCGGCAGTGCTCCTCTGATTTCCTTCCCTTAACGAACACAGGTACTAATGTAGGTCTTTCGTAAAGGGAACGTTGGGAAAGCGACGGGGTAGGGGTGGAGGGATTAGTCTTCGTTTTTCGACTTAGGCTGATGCTCTGCTTTCGGATAGCCAAGGAAGCCGTGTGCCTCTTCACATTTTCCTCCTTTCAGTCTCTTACGGTCCAGATTCCACTTTTCCTGTCACTTTCAAATATAAGAGCAAATACCCGCCACCCTTTATCTCTCAGAAGACCTCTACTCTCCCCTTTTCTCTGCTGTAGCCACTTAGGTCTCCCTGACCTTCCTAGATCCTACCCACCACCCATCTCAGAGCCTTTTGCCCTGGTTGTTCCCTCTGCCTTCCTTAATTATGGAGGTTGTTTACTTTCCTCCCTCGGGGAGCGGAATCCCACCTTTTCGCTGAGCCCCTTTCCTCCTCCATGCCTCACCATCTACTTACCTGCTCTCCTATTTCTTTTTTCCATAGCACTCCTCACGTAACTGTTTAATGTTATTATGCTTACTTTCAGTCTCTCTCTAGAATGTAAACTTCACAAGGGCAGAAATTTTTGTCAGTTTTGTCCACTACTATATTTCCAGTGCCTGGGACAGCCCTAGATCTGCAACAGGCCCAATAACTCAGTGGAATGAAAGAAAGCAATGATGAATGAATGCTTTATAAGGACTACCTCAAACCCCCACCCTCCATATCCATCTCAGCCCAGAGGGATGCCTCCAAGTCCTGCCAAGCTAGAGCAGTGAGGTCTGCTCTTCCACTCCTCCACCCCTTCTTGCAGGGTCCAGACTGGAAGGAAGGAAACTAGGTGAAAGGAACAAAGGCTGGTTACTCCCTAGGGGCTATTGTTCTTTCTAGAACTCCAATGCTCCACCTTACTGACCAGCTCTTAAGGGGCTGTCTTTTAGTAAGTCCTGCATGGGTATATCCAGAAGTTCTCTCTCTTCTCCAAGTTGGGACAAATTGTTTCTGAGTTTCAGTAGGTTTAGACATTAAGTACTCATTAGGCTTTTTAAAACTGTAATCTTCCTATCTTCTCACCCCTTGACCTTGAATCGCCATCCCTCCACATAACTTTATCTTCTGATAGTTATATGACCAGAAGGACTGGCAAAAACAAAATTTGAATGGAAATATAAAGAAATACCTTTCACATGGAAAATCTAATTTCTTCTCTACAATTAAATTAAAACTTTGTGGTAAAGTACGACAGATTAGTTGTTGGACAACACAAACAGCTGACCTGAGTGAGTTAATGACATGGATTTCTGCATAACAAACCACAACACACAATTAGGGATTCCCATCTCCTCTGTCCTTTGCAGGATTTCCTTCATATTCTGTGGCTCCCAGGACCTATTTCCAGTTCTGCTGGCCAGAAAGCTAGGCTGCTCTTGAAGTTTCCTAGGCTTTCTATCTGTTGTGCATATCTGTCTGTGGGGCTATTGTAAAGGCAGTGATGAGGGAAAAGAGAAGAAAATAACAGGGATTCTCTTAGTTACCCATGTCACCTTACTACTGCATCCCAGCACTGGAACTGGGACTAGCCTCAGGACAGAGGAGGGAGAAGAAAAAACAATCAGGAGTTTTAAACACTTTGTCCAGCTTGTAAAGCCTTTTTTGCATATTTTATCTAGAGGTTTTAATAGTAGTCAGAGGGGTACCCAGGCTGCAGTCGACTTACTGCATTTTGGCCAGAACTGGAATTTACCAACCTGATAGATGAAAAAATGTTTCAATTTGCATTTTTCTTATTACAAGTGTAAACGAGACATTTGTATTTCGTCTTCTATGAATTCTCTATATATTTTGTCCAATTTTCTACTGGATGAACTTTATGTAATAGTAAAAATAGTCCTTTTCTTAGATATGAATGTCAAAACTTTTTCTCAGTTTGCCACATCTTTTTATTTTACTTATGCTGTTTTATTTGCTTGTTTTGTGCTTTGTTTTTTTAGCAAGCAGGCCTTTTCCTTTTCTAATTAATGAATTTTACCACACTTTTCTTTTACTACTTAGTATTTCCAGGTTGTATCAGACTTAGAAAGACCTTTACCTTTCTTAGATTACTTTGAAAAGTTTTCCATGTTTTTTTCTTAATGTTCCATGAGTCACATTTTTCCTTTTAAAATTTGACTTATCAGGAATTTGTTTTGATATAAGTGGAATGGATCTAGCTTTTCTTTATATCTTGATACTGACACAATTGCCTGATTTTGTTTACTTGATAACCCATCTTTCCCTTACTGATTTAAATGTCATCATTATCACATACTAAATTTCATTCTGTATTTTTGGACTTTTGCAATACATCTTTTTCCTTCTTTAAACTCTCCAGTACAGTGAGAAAAGGCCAACCCACCCTGATAGTTTCTGAATCCCTTATTCCCATCATAAATGTCTAGTACAGCAGCCACTGAAGTCTTGCCTTCAGTAAACTGGTCATTCCAGGAGACCACAGATGACCATTTAGGTAACTTTTCCCACTGTGTGCCCTATATTCATAGTATCCCATTTTCCTCTGGTGACAGGGTCACCATTGTCTTCAAACCTAGCCAGGTCAGATCCAATCCCAAACTTCCATCTTGAGGGCCTGATTCCTGCAACCATTTCCAATACCAAATATGTACAGATCAGGGCTAGAACCACAGCCACTGCCTGAGTATGGAGAATGGACAGTTTAACCTGTGATCCATGGATTTCAGAGTTGAATCAAGAAGCTTCCACAACCACTACTGCTACCTGATACCAGGAAGCTTGAAAATAGACTGGAACTTGGTGCAAAGAAGTTTCCTAATTTCTACTACCTGATCTCAAATCAGGTAATTGTGACTGTGACTGATCTCATAGTCACATAATTTGGAAATAATTAGAATTTTCCTGCTTTCTTTTCTTTTTTCTGGTATTAAGGAAATGCTTCTGGTGTTTACTCAGCAAGTAGGAGGTTGACTTTGGGTTGGAGATAAATATATTTTATTATTAAGTAAGAATCCATGAATTATTATTTAATTGAAAGTTTTTTATTTATCAAGGATGAATGCTGAATTTTTTAAATATGCTTTTCATCATCCATGAAGACATTCATAGTAACTTTTTTCTTATTAATAATGAATTGTATTAGATTTCCTTATTTAGCTTTTATTCTGAAAGTGATAAGAGAGCCATTGAGGAATTCTGAGCAGATGAGTGATATTATGTGCCTCACATCTGAACAGGATCATTCAGATTTCTGTGTTGAGAACACACAGAAGAGGCACATGGATGGAAGCAGACTATTACAGTAATTGAGGCAAGAGATAGACTATACCAGAGAGGTACAGTGATGAGGAGCATACAGGTTCTAGAAATATCCAGAAGGTAAAGTTCTCAGGAATTGCAGACATGTTGGATATGAAGTACCAGTGACAGCAGTGTCATTAATTGAAGTAGCGAAGACTGTGCCAGGAGTGGGTTTGGAGGAGAGTCAGGACCTCTGTCTTGGACACACTGTTTAAGATCCCTTTTGGAAATCTGAGTTGGAATACAGGCCCCTGGCAGTCAGGAGAGAAGGCACAGCTGGAGGGATGCATTTGCAGAGTGTTAGCGCAGACCTGGTATTTGAAGCTGCAGGCCTGACTGGGTGCCCCAAAGGTGCAGGAGCCACTAGGGAAGAGGACCAAGGACTGAGCCCAGGGCCTTAGCTCCAACAGTGAGAGGTCAAACCAAGAACCAAAACAGCAGAGGAGTTTTGCAGAGACTGGCCAGTCAGATGGGAGGTAAGCCAAGAGAGTAGGAGGGGGGTCGTCTCGGAAGCAAGTGAAGAACATGAATGAAGAAGAAGCTGTGCCACATTCTGAGGGCAGGTCAAGTAAGATGAGAACTGGGAATGTGAAATAATATGACAGCACGAAGATGAACATATTTGGCCTACCAATTATGGTAACCATGCCTAAATCACTTGTAAATAAACAAAATATTCAAATTGGATGGATGAAAATTCAGCTCTATATTCTATGTAACAGACAACCTAAAGTAATTTTCAGTTTTACAATAAAAAGGATGGCCAAAAGCATGCCAGGCAAATACAAACACAAATAAAGCCAAGATGGTTGGATTCAGAGCAAAAAGCATTAAACAAGACAAAGAAAGGGAGTTTGGAACGCTTATGTGTAGAATTCACAGTGAGATAACATACTTACGAATATCTATGCACCAAATAACACTGTTGTCCCTGCCTCAAACAGGGCCTTTGCACCTGCTCTTCCCTCTGCCTGGAACACTCTTCCCTAGCACACCACTAACTCTTTCACTTCTCCAAGATTATTCAAAAGGTTGTTTTCTCAATGAGGCCTATTCTCACCTCCAGACTCAAAATTGTAACCTAGTCTCTCTAATCCCCGTAAACTATTTTGCTGTTTTCATTCCGGCTCTCCATGGCTCCTCCTGAATTTGCTTTCATGTCTATTTTCTAGGGACAGGTGGCCAGTTTTCCTTTAATTCTTGATACTTTTTTTTTTTTTTTACACTTTCACTTCTTTTCAAAGTGCCACCAGCTTCTGTCTACCTCCTGCCTCCCTTTCTTCCATGTGAGTCACTGGCAGAGGGTATGGTGGGTGTGGTCCAGATCCCTGACTGGAAGCTCTTCTTAGGGCTCAGTATTGACTTGGCAAATTGGCTCGGCCTTTGCTTTTCTTCCACCCAGAAACAGGCCACTGGAGAACTGCTCATGGTGCGGTCTTCTCTCTACTCACTGACAGACTGCGTATCTGTGGCGGTGTGTGTGTCCCCAGGCAGCCCTACCTCCTTGCTTTTACCTTCATTCTTGACCTGCTGCTGTTCTGAGACTTGGCTTGGTGCACCCTGCACTCCACAGTGAAGGGGGTCCTTCACTGTGGAGTGCCCCCCAGCCCTATGTGACCCCTGCAACCCTGAGTGTGCTTTCTCCACTTCTGTCTGGGTCCCTACTAAGCCTCACTGCTGTGGGTACTCTCCCATCTGTTTCATGTGGTTGTGCGGTCCAGGGGTCTCCCAGTTTGTCAAAGATGAGTGTTTTAGCTAGTTCAGGCTGCTATTCCAAAAATACCATAGACTAGTGACTTAAAAAAATTTTTTTGATTTTTTATATTTTTCCAAAATAGAAATTTATGCTTATATATTAAAACACCTGTCTTATCCTCCTAGAAGCAAATATGTAAACCGTTTCCATCCTCCCTGTAGCTATTGAGTACAATCACTTTTTGCCAGAGTAGACGAAATATCATATAAATATTTTTAATGTCCTGGGGAAAGTGTTGTTTTATTTCCACCATGTTTTTACTGGAAACCTATAATATAGAGTAATGACAATTTGACATCTGCCAAATAAGCAAGGACATAATTTGGCTCCCAGTGTTATTTCAATTTCCTGTCTTAGCAGGGAACAGTCTAAATGGCTAATGGGTCCTTTCTGTGTCTTCTCTATATCTAATACATTCCTGGAATAAAGCCATTGATATAATAGAATTCATCTATGAAATTGCCCACCTGACGGGAACTGCTCATCCTAAGTATTAGATTTTGATTGAGATGGGTATCTCCAACCACCAAAATCTATATCATAAGTGTCAAGAACTCCAAAGGGTACGACATTTTACCATACCTATGAGCAAGTAAGTTAACCTGTCACAGTTTCATGGATGTTAACAGAAGACAAAGGACTCCTGGGTCAGAGACAAAAAGGACTTGATGACTCTTTGCATAGGTGGTAGTTTGAGCTCTGTGTTTGTGTGAGATCCCCTTGACCCCCATGTCCTATGGGGGCAATGTGGGGCAGCCCAGGTGGATTCTGCACACTCAATGGATTAGCATCATAGCTCAGAAACTCTGAGTTTCGGTAACTCTGGTCTTTTAAAGGGGCTGTTAGCAAGCCCGCTTGACCTTTACTTCTGAGGGAAGCATTATCTTTATAATCCTAAACAGAAAACAAATCGCCCTCTGCTCCACACAGAGATACCAGCTCTAGCTTCAAGGCTATTTTCTATACAAACATCTTTCAAAAGATAATTTGGAACAAAGGTTTTCAGTGCCTTGACTCAGAAGATGTGTAGATATGCCTAAGATTCATGTAGAATTATTTCCCAACAGTTAGGAATGGTCTTGCTACAAACACAACTCATGAGTTTCCCAACAGAAGTATATTTTACCCTTGAGCAATACACGGGATAGGGGCACCAACACCTACAAGCATCAAAAACCTGTGTATAACTTCTGACTCCCTCAGAACTTAACTACTAATAGCCTACTATTTAACAAAGCCCTACTGATAGCATAAACAGTTAACACATATTTTTGCATGTTGTATGATTATATACTGTATTCTTACAATAAAGTAAGCTAGAGAAAAGAAAATGTTAAGCAAATCATGAGAGAGAGAAAATTTACAGTATTGTACCATAAAAGATCCACATCTAAGTAGAGCCTCACAGTTCAAAATTGTGTTGTTCAAGGTCAGTTGTATATACTACAGGCTGCACAGGTAGCAGAGTTAACAAGACTTTGTAAGAGGACAAAAGATTACTGAATTTCCTTTTCACATGTCTTTGAATTTAAAAAAAAAAGTTAAGTAACACAGACACTTAGTACAAAAGTAAAAATTGTAGGAGAGTAGGCAGAGAAAAGTATGTCTCTCTCCCTATCCCCTACCACTCAGTTTCTCTCCCCAGAGGAAACCAGCTTATTTTGAATTTCCTAGAGATTTTAGATCTTCCTGTCTTCCTTCCTCCCCTGCCTTCCTATCCAACCCTCCCATACACACCACCACACACATAAGCACTGGGGTATGTGTTTGGATACTCAAGACTTTCCTCTACCTCCAATTCTTGTCGACTCCTCCACATATCCCCACCCACCAGAAACAATCAAATTTAAGACAGATGAAGCAATCTAAAACGAAAAACAGCGCAGTTTCATCCAGTGACTTTTGAAATTCCTGAATTCATTTACTCATGCATTCCCCATTGGTGACCACTTCCTGAGCTCACGCATGTAAAGGGGAACAAGGCACCTAATTTTGAAGAATAATGAGAGTAGGAGAAATAAATGTACTATAGGAGAACCCACGCCTCCCACATCGCTTAGGACACCTTGTTGCTGACACCTACTTCCTTCCTTCACAGCAAACAAAACACTGGCAGCCTAGCTTGAGCCTCTGAGGCCCCATATCTAATTTATTGCTCTGCACTTATGTCAAATGTTGGCGATTATCACCCTGGAGGGCCCTGAGCATCACTTTAAGTCCTTTCAAGTACCTTAGACAGAGATAATCCCTCCATCTGACTTCTCCAATATACCCTACAGATTTTACTCTGCTATATAAGTGTTGTCCAGTAAACCTAAGTGCATAGGTGAAGATGAATTATAACTTTTATATATGTGACTTTTAAATATAACCCTTTAACCTATATGATGAAGTAGAAAATGGAAAGGTTTTAACAGTCTGACTTGATCTGATATTATAGTTCTGGTTTATTTTTTTCTTCCAATTTGGTAAACTCCAATAGCTTCTCTTTGAGTAGTCCAGTGTGTAAGAAAGAAGTATTTTTATATAGCAAATCCTTAACAAAGAGACCAAAAAAACCCAAAAAACAACAACAACAAAACATAAGCAAGAAACAGCGTCCTAGTGTGGATGTCCCCAGAAGCAGACCCTAAGACAAGGATTTGAGGGCAAGCAGTTCACTGGGAGGAGAACCAGGGGACATGGTAGAGGAGAGAGGAAGAGAGACCAGGAGTGAGGCTGTGTCGTCACGCAGGTCACTCCTTAAGGTGGCCGGGGCTGAACTCCACTGGGCAATTCCAGGGCCAGTGGAAAACACACTTCAGTTTCCTGCACAAGGACTGCTAGCTAGGAAGGTTAGTTCTTTGGTACTTTTGGCCTCCATGTCTGTGGGAAGCCACTGCTCCTGCCACCAGAGGTGCCCTCAGGCAACGAGATGCAGCTGCTGGCCAATGGAAGGTCCTGAGGGGATATGGCTGGGATCTACCTGCATCTACTACATGGGTCATTGCAGGACCAAGAGAGGCCATTGGCTCATATTCCACACTTGCAAATGCCCCCAAATTTGAGCTAAAACATCATTCCTGAGGGTACAGAAGTAATTATAGAAATACACACAGGATTGAAAAATGTCTACTAAGTATCTTTCTTTTTTATTTATTTAAATTCAATTAATTAACATACATTATTTGTTTCAGGTTACAGGTCTATGATTCATCAGTCTTATGTAATACCCAGTGCTCGTTATAACACATACTTTCCCCAATGTCCATCACCCAGTTACCCCATCCCTCTACTCCCTCCTCTCCAGCAACCCTCAGTTTATTTCCTTTGACTAAGAGTCTCTTATGGTTTGTCTCCCACTCTGGTCTGGTCTTGTTTCATTTTTCCATCCCTTCTCCATGATCCTCTATCTTGTTTCTTAATTTCCACATATATATATACAATGGAATATTACACAGCCATCAAAAAAAGAAATCTTGCCATTTACAATGACATGGATGGAATGAAAGGATACTACGCTAAGCTAGATAAGTCAGTCAGAGAAAGACAATTATCATGTGATCTCACTGATATTAAGTAACTTTCAATTTGTGTCCCAGTAACAGACCACAATATTAATGGTATGTATAATGAATTTAGTGTTTTTCACAAATCCTTTCTTTACCTTATAATTAGTATAATTGTATTGCTTTGTATTTTTGTTTTAAAGACATATTTTGGGGGCACCTGGATGGCTCAGGCATTAAACGTCTGCCTTCAGCTCAAGTCATGATCCCAGAATCCTCGATCCAGCCCCGCATCTGGCCTCCTGCTCAACGGGCAGCCTGCTTCTCCCTCTCTCACTCCGCCTAATTGTGTTCCCTCTCTTGCTGTGACGTTCTCTGTCAAATAAATAAAATCTTTTAAAAAAGACATATTTTGTTAAATATGGATATTTCAAGTGTTTACTCAGCAGTTAAAAATTTTTTTAGCACCCTGCTTTAACATTTCTTTATTTTTTAATGTATTGCAAGCCTCAAAAACTGAAAACAACCCAGACCTCTCTCACCATTGCAAAGGCCCCAGTTAAACACAGTAGAATTAGGGAGAAATTAGGGGCAAAATTAAGAAGGAAAAGGAAGGACATAAGAGACAAAGTGTCAGGGCACTTTGCTCTCACCTAATTGATTAGGGTGTGGACAGGGCTGTGTGTACTATACCTGAGCTGAACGGTGTCTTCTTGGCCTTTCAGGCACCAGTGGCTCAGAGGTGGAGCATGACTCTCAGAAACTTCACTTTGTAGACCTAACCTGACAGTTCCAGCTGATCCATGGGCCTCACTCACATCTTGCTTTTTATTTCTCACCTTAAAGAAAAAAATTAGGAGCAAAGCAATAAAAAGTAACCAATTGTTGGATGATAAATCAGAAAGTTGCCATTCGCCTCCTAGAGCTAGTGGGACTTAGTACATGTTCTGAATGCAATATAAAATATATTGTGGGTAGCAATGAATGAATGATAATGAAATCCCCAAAAGGGGATCAATCAGGTTTTTCTGGAAGCCTCCAGAAGTATCGAGCAATGTGTGTTATATTTATCTTTGTGTTTTTTCTTCAAATAAAAGCTGATTAAAGTGAGGTATCTTATTTTTCTAATTAAACTAAAGCTAAAAATTGTTAATGTTGTCTTTGTGAACCCAATCTCTAAATTATTCCTGGGAAAAATATGCCTTCTCCAAAACCAAATGTTTCAATAATCATTGACTCACTAGACCATAAATTCATTTATGGATAACTCATTTATAAGGATAACCTTCTTTTTTTTTTTTTTTAAGATTATTTATTTATTTATTTGACAGACAGAGATCACAAGTAGGCAGAGAGGCAGGCAGAGAGAGAGGAAGGGAAGCAGGCTCCCTGCTGAGCAGAGAGCCCGATGCAGGGCTCGATCCCAGGACCCTGGGATCACGACCTGAGCCGAAGGCAGAGGCTTTAACCCACTGAGCCACCCAGGCGCCCCTAAATATGTTTTATCACAAGCAAGTAGTAGATGATATTTGTTGAAATTATGCGATTTGTTTTAATTTTCTTTGATCAAAATTTGTAAAAAATTAAGAAGAAAAGCTTTTTTCAAGATATGTTCATAAAGAATGCCTAGGTGGCTCAGTTGGTTAAGTGTTTGTCTTCTGCTCAGATCATGATCTCGGGGTCCTGGGATTAAGCCCCACATCAGGCTTTCTGCTCAGCAGGGAGTCTGGTTCTCCTTCTTCCTCTGTCCCTCCCTCCCCCCAATTTATGCTCTCTCACTCTCGTGCTCTCTCTCTCAAATAAACGAAATCTTAAAAAAAAAAATTTTTTAAGATATGTCTATAGAATGCTAAAAATAATACAAATTAGAAATTTTGGATTTCCCTTTAAGCATTTGTCATTTTCATGGGATTTTTAGCTGTCAAAATCAAAACAAATGCATATAATATTGGATATCCAGTCTGTGCAATGGGATATGGATGGAATACAATGACAGATCTTTTCTCATACCTTAGAATTTCTGAAAAATGAAAAGCTTATTACAATTACATTATGTATTTAGAGGGTAAAAATACTTAGCTCACAGGTATCCAGAGAGCAGGTGCTTGGCACATAGTGTGAAATACTGGTCCTGACTCTCAGGGTGCACTGGGCAGGAGTAGCACCACCTCTGTAGGGTGAGATAGTTTTCTTTCTGGAGCATGCATGCGTGCCTGTGTATGTGTGTATATGGCTGCACAGCAGCACCACCAAGTGGAGGGGTAAGAAAGGGAACTCTCAACAACTATTTTAGGCACCTACCTGTAGTACCTATTGCTGCTTTAACAAATTACCCCCAGACATGGTGACTTAAAACAACAAAATATTCATTTCCTAACACAGTTTCTGAGAGTCAGGAATGCGGAGGAATGGGTGGTTTTGGCTCAGGATTTCTCTTAAGTTTGCAGTCAAGATGTCATCCAGGGCTGTGGTTATCTGATGGCTCAAATAGGGCACCAGGATTTGCCCCCAGGGTGGCTCTTTCTTGTGGCTGCTAGAAGATAACACCTCAGGTCCTCAAACATGGACTTCTTCATAGGACTCCTTATGGCAGGTGGCTTCTGGAAGAGGACAGGATCAGAGAAAGTAAACAGGAAGTTCTATTGCCTTTTAGTCACTTAATCCCCATAGTCATACTGTCATTTCTACATCCTACAATTTGTTAGAAGCAAGTCAGTAAGTCCAGCCCACAGTCAAGGGGAGGGGAATTAGGTGACGTCTTTTGAATGGCTGCAGAGGCGGGGTGGTCAAAGAGCTTGACTTTTTTTTTTTTTTTTAGTAGGTCCATGGCTAACATAGAGTCCAACACAGGTCTTGAACTCATGACCCTGAGATCAAGACTCAAGCTGAGATCAGTTGTCTGATGCCCAACCGACTGAGCCACCAGGTGCCCCAGAGAACTTGATATTTTATTTTTGTTTATTTTTTTAAAGGTTTAATTTATTTATTTGACAGAGAGAGCACAAACAGGGAAGTGGCAGGCAGAGGGAGAGGGAGAAATAGGCTCCTTGCTGGGCAGGGAGCTTAATGTGGGGCTTGATCCCAGGACCCTGGGATCATGACCGGAGCCAAAGGCTGACACTCATCAACTGAGCCACCCAGACGCCCCTGAACTTGATATTTTAAATCAGCGCAGGGAAGCAACTCCAAGAATCAGATGACTCACCCAGCTTACCATGACATTGGTATGTGAGGGCACTCACATCTACATCTTTCAGGTGTTTGTGGAACATTCCTAGTGCTAATGTTTAATACATAGATCCACACAGCTAAAATAAGTTGAGGAATCCATTTGTGATGGAAATACAGATGATTCTGTTCTTCCAGAAGGCAGAATCTAACATATCAGAGTATTGTCAACTATGAGACTGTTTGGATGGCAGCCTAGAACTTTTTCAGCATTATTCTGTCATATCAACACAACCAGTTGAATTCAGAGGAGTGTCCTTAGCCTAAGCAAGCCTAGTCCTGAGTTGGGGCCACAGAAATATATGTTTGGTGGCAAGGAGGGCAGGACACTAAGGGGGTCTGAAAATAATGTTGCTGGCCAGTCACTCTAAAATGGACCACTTTACAATGATTTGCTTGAAGAATTGATACTTAAACATATCAGTCACTAGGCACATAGGTATTTAATAGGTTTAAATTCCACAGTACCTTTCAGTATTGGTTGTGTGTTTTGAGGGGATGGAGAAAAATGGTTGAAAAGTGTATTCTCAGCTAATTCTATGGAAAGACTTTGCTTGAAACTTCTCCATTCAACCTACTCCATTCTGATGCTCTTTCCAAGCCAGCACAAGCATAATAAAGCATGATCAATGCTGACTGGACTGGAAAAAATAACTGGCTAGCATGGAAAGCTGCACCCCTGGTCATGGAGAACTTGCCATCCCTGCCTGGCTTCAGTTATTCTTTCTTCCCCCAACCACCAGCTCAGTCTGCACCCTCTCCCACCAGGCCTCCACACAGGAGTTTATGCAGAATGGCTGACTATCCCTGGCAGCAAGAAGACTCTGGAGGGTATTATATTCCAATACTCCCATTCTCTCACTGTCCAGCAGCAGAGTAGAGTCACACACACCCAAACAAAATGGTGACTTTTCTTCCTTGCAGAGTTCTACCAAACAGAAGTCTTTTCAAACAGACTTTTCCCTTGCCACATTATGTTGATAATTGATGCTCATAATAATGATCCTGAAGGTTTGTCAGACTCTGAGAAACCCCCTGAATAATTAAGAGAATGAAATGATTTTCAATAGGACTTCATGCTTAGTGCATTTCATATTCCAGTACTTTGGATAGACGGTCAAAGCTGAGTGTCTAATTCTTCAGACATGTGAGGAAGCCAAGGATTTACTGTGAGTCGGTGGTACTGCTGTGATGAGTAATTTGGGAGCATATTGCCCAGTGTTGCTCAGCTCTGGCATGGCCATGCAGGCGGCCACATAAGCTGCAGCCACAGGGAGCTGTTGCATTGGAACCACTCAGAACCCATGTTTTCCTCCTAGATTAAAAAAAATTATTGGGGCACCTGGGTGGCTCAGTCGGTTAAACATTTACTTCTGTTCAGGTCATGATCTCTGACTGAGCCCTGCAGCGGGCTCCTTGTCTAGCGGTCGGTCTGCTTCTCCCTCTCCCTCTACCCCTCCCCCTGCTCCTGTGTGCTCTCTCTAATAAATAAATAAAATCTTTCAAAAAATTATTGTTGGAATTAAGGATAATTATCAATAAAATCATATCCCAAAACACTGTTCTTATAATCAAGGAACCACCTACTGCCCTTACCCATTTTTAACATGTTTAAAGAATTTGATACAGGATTAATAAAAAAAAAAATTGGCTGGAAAAGATTAAACTACTCCAGGTGGCACCTCATATCCAATGAAGGCTTCTTCTTCTCTCTCTCTCTCTCTCTCTCTCTCTCGCTGCTCTTGTTATTTGCAGATACATTGCTCTACTTGGAGAAAATTCAAAATCACAAAAATTTACTGTGGAAAAAAATTTCAAGTCCAACACTCATATTTGGCAGTTGAAAAACAAACATCCCAAATGCAATATGACTTGCCCCCCAGCTACATAACAAGTTAATCATGGAGCCCCAGAAGAACCCACATTTCCCAATTCCTGCAGAAAGATCAAAGCCACAGCAAAGCCAGTAACTGCTAATGCAAACTCTCAGCTCTCACAGCCAAAGAAACCAAAGAAGCACTGGGAAATGGTCTTTCAATGAACTACTTTTGACCACTAAGATTGAAGTCCCATGTGTCCTATTTTAAATATCTCACATTGAAAGGATTCAAGTAGCTTTAAGCAGAAAACTAAAGCTCACATGGCATTGCTCATCTTTAAGGTCTCTGAGGCTCAGAGACATGCAACTTAGTAATTTATACCTTTTCAGACTTGGATTAATTTTCAGAATGGAGGCCATGTCCACAAGAGAGTGTGGGCAGCTGGAACTAACTCTTCAGTGATGCCAAATGTGGGAAAGGGGATTACATGGTGCAATAATTGGATCTTTACCACACACACACCTACCTGCAGGTAGATTCATACTACTTTACTTATAAATATTTCAACATGCATCTCCTAAGAATAAGTACATTCTTTTTATTGGTGAGAAATCTTATTTAGAAACCAAATTCACTGATACTAGGCTATCATTGCTTCCCGGCCCTCTCAACATACAGATATAGGAAAGACGCACTTTTAAAAGTTGAGTCTATAGGGTTATTCTCAATTCAAATTTAATCTTACAGTGTTTTATTATTTTGATTTAATATTTGCTTTGCATCTCATTTTTCTTACATCAAAAATCTTGTTTTGTAAAATATACTTATTTTCACCTGCATTTTAATTTTTTAAATATGTAAAACACTTACCTGAACCTAAAGTATTAACTGTATGAAAAGGTAATCAAATTCACTGAAGTTTCACTTCCAGCCTTCTTCCTTCTCTCCATTTCCTCATCCCCTATAGGTAACTAATTCTATCACCTCTTTTTGAAAATATAAACAAATATGTAAACATATTCTTATTCCTAATTTTATTTTTCTTTAATTTCATTAATTTATAGTGTGCTATTAATTTCAGAGGTAGAGTTCAGTGCTTCATCAGTTGTATATAACACCCAGTGCTCATTACATTGTGTGCCTTCCTTAATGCCCATCACCCTAATACCCCATCCCCCCACCCACCTCCCCTCCAGCAACCATCAGTTTGTTTCCTATGGTTAAGAGTCTTTTATGGAATAGAACTTCCCTATGACCCTGCAATTGCACTACTAGGTATTTACCCCAAAGATACAGATGTAGTGAAAAGAAGGGCCATCTGTACCCCAATGTTCATAGCAGCAATGGCCATGGTCACCAAACTGTGGAAAGAACCAAGATGCCCTTCAACGGACGAATGGATAAGGAAGATGTGGTCCATATACACTATAGAGTATTATGCCTCCATCAGAAAGGATGAATACCCAACTTTTATATTAACATGGACGGGACTGGAAGAGATTATGCTGAGTGAAATAAGTCAAGCAGATAGAGTCAATCATCATATGGTTTCACTTATTTGTGGAGCATAAGAAATAACACAGAGGACATGGGGAGATGGAGAGGAGAAGGGAGTTGGGGAAATTGGAGGGGGAAACGAACCATGAGAGACTATGGACTCTGAAAAACAATCTGAGGGTTTTGAAGGGGTGAGGGGTGGGAGGTTGGGTGAGCCTGGTAATGAGCATTACGGAGGGCATATATTGCATGGAGAACTGGGTGTGGTGCATAAACAATGAATTCTGGTACACTGAAAATAAAAAATAAAAAAAAAATTTTTTAAAGAGTCTCTTATGGGTTTTTTTTCCTCACTGATTAAATCTTGTTTTATTTTTCCCTCCCTTTTTCTATACTCCTCTGTATTGTTTCTTAAATTCCACATATGAGTGAGATCATATGATAATTATAATTCTCTGATTGACTTATTTCCTTCAGCATAATGCCTTCTAGTTCCACCCATGTCATTGAAATGTCAAGATTTTGGGCATTCTTCTGATGGCTGAGTACTATTCCTTTGTATAAAATGTATACCACATCTTCTTTATCCATTCATTTGTTGATGGATGTCTGGGCTCTTTCCATAGTTTGGCTATTATGGGCATTGCTGCTATAAATATTGGGTGCAGGTGTCCCTTCGGATCACTACATTTGTATCTTTGTGATATATACCTAGTAGTACACTTGCTGGGTCATAGTGTAGCTCCATTTTTAACTTTTTGAGGAACCTCCATACTGTTTTCCATAGTGAATATACCAGCTTGCAATCCAACCAGCAACTTAAGAGGGTTCCCCTTTCTCTGCATCCTCACCAACATTTGTTGTTTCCTCACTTGTTTATTTTAGCCATTCTGACTGGTGTGAGATGATATCTCATTGTGGTTTTCATCTGTATTTCCCTGATGCTGAGGGATGTTGAGCATTTTTTCATGCATCTGTTGGCCATTCATAGGTCTTCTTTGGAGAAATATCTGTTCATGTCTTCTGTCCATTTCTTGACTGGATTATATTTGTCCCTGGGGGTGTTGAGTTTGGTAAGTTCTCTATAGATCATGGATACTACCCCTTTATCTGATAAAACATTTGCAAAAATCTCCCATACTGTAGGTTGTCTTTTGGTTTTGTTGGCTGTTTCCTTTGCTGTACAAAAGCATTTTTTAAAATAAAGTCCCAATAGTTCATTTTTGCCTTTGTTTCCCTTGCCTTTGGAGACATATCTAGCAAAAAGTTGTTGTTGCCCAGGTCAAAGAAGTTGCTGCATATGGTCTCTAGGATTTTGATGGATTCTTGTCTTACATTTAGGTCTTTCATCCATTTTGAGTCTATTTGTGTGTATGGTGTCAAGGAAATGGCCCAGTTTCATTCTTCTGCAAGTGGCTGTCCAATTTTCTCAACACAATTTGTTGAAGAGACTGTTTTCCATTGGATATTCTTTCCTGCTTTGCCAAAGATTAGTTGACCATAGAGTTGAGGGTCCATTTCTGGGTTCTCTATTCTGTTCCATTGATCTATATGTCTGTTCTTGTGCCAATACCGTACTGTCTTGATGAAATAGCTTTGTAATAGAGCTTGAAGTCTGGAATTGTGATGGCACCAGCTTTGGTTTTCTTTTTCAATATTCCTTTGAATATTTGGGGTCTTTTCTAGTTCCATACAAATTTTAGGACTTGTCCCAGCTCTATGAAAAAAGGGGATGATATTTTGATAGGGATTGTACTGACTGTATAGATTGCTCTGGAAAGCACAGACATTTTAACAATATTTGTTTTTCCAGTCCATGAACATGGAATGTTTTCCATTTCTTTGTTTCTTCCTCAATTTCTTTCATGAGTGTTTTATAGTTTTCAGAGTACATAGACTTTGCCTCTTTGCTTAGGTTTATTCCTAGGTATCTTATGGTTTTGGCTGCAATTGTAAATGGGATTAACTTCTTGATTTCCCTTTCTTCTGTCTCATTGTTACTGTGTTGAAATGCAACTGATTTCTGTGCATTGATTTTGTATCCTGCCACATTGCTGAATTGCTGTAGGAGTTCTAGCAATTTTGGAATGAAGTCTTCTGAGTTTTCCACATGAAGTATCATGTTATCTGTGAAAAGTGAGTGTTTGACTTCTTTTTTGCTGATTTGGATGCCTTTTACTTTTTGTTGTCTGATTGCTGAGGCTAGGACTTCTAATATTACATTGAACAATAGTGCTGAGAATAAACATCCCTTTCATGTTCCTGACCTTAGGGGAAAAGCTCTCAGTATTTCCCCATGGAGAATGATACTCACTGTGGGCTTTTCATAGTTGGCTTTTATGATCTTGAGGTTTATTCCCTCTATCCCTACACTGTGGAGAGCTTTAATCAAGAAAAATGCTGTATTTTGTCAAGTGCTTTTTCTGCATCTATTGAGAGGATCATGTTTCTTGTCCTTTCTTTTATTAATTTAGTGTATCACAGTAATGTCATGTATCACATTTTAGTGTATCACATTGATTAATTTGAGGATGTTGAACCAGCCTTGCATCCCAGGAGTAAATCCTACTTGGTTGTGGTAAAAACATTTTTAATGTACTGTTGGAGCCTATTGGCTAGTACCTTCGTGAGAATTTTTGCATCCATGGTCATCACAGATATTAGCCTGTAATTCTCCTTTTGGGTGGGGTCTTTGTCTGGTTTTGGGATCAAGGTAATGATGGCCTCATAGAAAGAGATTTTAAGTTTTCCTTCCATTTCTATTTTTTGAAACAGCTTCAGAAAAAATAAGTATTAATTCTTCTTTAAATGTTTAGTAGAATTCCCCTGGGAAGACATGCAGCCCTAGACTCACTTATTGGGAAATTTTAAATTAGTACTTCAATTTCCTTGCTGATTATGGGTCTGTTCAGGTTTCCTCTTTCTTCCCATTTCAGTTTTGGCAGTTTATATGTTTCTAGGAATGCATCCATTTCTTCCAGATTGCCTAATTTGCTGGCCTATAGTTTCTCATAATATGTTCTTATAATTGCTCGTATTTCTTTGGTGTTAGTTGTGATATCTCCTCTTTCATTCATGATTTTATTAATTTGGGTCCTATCTCTTTTCTTTTTGATAAGTCTGGCTAGGGGTTTATTGACCTTACTAATTCTTTCAAAGAACCAGCCCTTAGTTTTGTTGATCTATTCTACTGTTTTTTTGTTTCTATCTCATTCATTTCTGCTCTAATCTTTATTAATTCTCATCTTCTGCTTGGTTTAGGTTTTATTTGCTGTTCTTTCTCCAGTTCCTTTAGATGTATGGTTAGGTTGTGTATTTGAGACTTTCCTTGTTTCTTGAGAAAGTCTTGTACTGCAATGTACTTCCCTCTTAGGACCACCTGTGCAGCATTCCAAAGGTTTTGAGTAGCTAGCTGTGTTTTCATTTTCATTTTTTTCCATGAATTCTCAAATACTACTTTAATTTTCTGGTTGACCCATTCCTTAGTAGGATGTTCTTTAACCTCCAAGTATTTGAGTTCCTTCCAAAGTTCCTCTTGTGGCTGAGTTCAAATTTCAAAGCACTGTGACTAAAAATATGTAGGGACTAATCCCAGTCTTTTGGTACCAGTTTAGACCTGATTTGTGACTCAGTATGTGATCTATTCTGGAGAATGTTCCATGTGCAGTTGAGAAGAATGTGTATTGTGTTGCTTTAGGAGGAATGCTCCAAATAGATCTCTGAAGTCTACCTGGTCCAGTGTATCATTCAAAACCCTTGTTTCCTTGTTGATCTTCTACTTAGATGATCTGTCCATTGCTGTGAATGGGTGTTGAAGTCCCCTGCTATTAGTGTATTATTATCAATGTGTTTCTTTAATTTTGTTTTTAATTGGTTTATATAATTGGCTGCTCCCAAGTCATGAGCATATATTTTTACAATTGTTAGATCTTCTTGTTGGATAGACTCTTTAATTATAATATAGTGTCCCTCTTCACCCTCACTATAGTCTTTGGTTTAAAATCTAGTTTGTCTGATATAAGGATTGCTACCCCAGCTTTCTTTTGATGTTAATTAGCATGACAAATGGTTTGCCATCCCCTCCCTTTCAACCTGGAGGTGTCTTTGGGTCTAAAATGAGTCTCTTGCAGACAGCATATCAATGGGTCTTGCTTTTTTATCCAATAAGATACCCTGTGTGTTTTGATTGGAGCACTTAGCCCATTTACATTCAGAGTGACTATTGAAAGATATGAATGTAGTGCCATTGTATTACCTGTAAAATCCTGTTTCTGTATATTGTCTCTGTTTCTGTGTTACTTTTGGGCTCTCTTCACTTAAAGGATCTCCTTTAATATTTCTTGTAGGTCTGGTTTAGTGATAACAAATTCTTTTAGTTTGTGTTTGTCCTGGAAGCTCTTTGTCTCTGCTATTTTGAATGACAACATTGCTGGATAAAGTATTCTTAGCTGTATATTTTTCTCATTTAGTATCCTGAATATATCATGCCAGCTCTTTCAGGCCTGCCAGGTCTCTGTGAATAGGTCTGCTGCCAGCCTTATGTTTCTACCTCTGTAGGTTAGAGCTGCTTTCAGGATTTTCCTTTTATCTCTGAAAATTTCAAGCTTCACTATTATGTCAAGGTATTGACCTATTTTTATTGATTTTTAGGGGATTCTTTGTGCTTCCTGGACTTGAATGTTTGTTTCCTTCCCCGGATTAGGTTAAGTTCTCAGGTACAATTTGCTCCAATATATCTTCTGCCCCTCTCTCTCTTTCCTCTTCTTCTGGGACCCCAATTATTCTATTATTGTTTTGCTTTATGGTATTGCTGATCTCCTGAATCCTCCCCTCATGATCCAGTAGTTGTTTATCTCTCTTTTCCTCAATTTCTTTATGCCCCATTGTTTTATCTTCTTTGTCAGGGATTCTTTCTTCTGCCTCATTTATATATTAATTATATATTTATTCCTCATTTATTCTAGCAGTTAGAGTCTCTCTCTTTTAAAAAAAAAATTATTCATTTGAAATAGAGACAGCATGAGTGGCAGGGAGGGGTAGAAGGAGAGGGAGAAACAGACTCCCCGCTAAGCAGGGGTTCCAATGCAGGACTCAATCCCACGATCCAGAGATCATGACCTCAGCCAAAGGCAGATGCTTAACCATCTGAGCCACCCAGGTGTCCCTAGTGCCTCCATTTTTTATTGCATCTCAGTAATACACCTTTTTTTCCTGATCTGATTAGATTTTAGTTCTTTTATTTCTCCAGAAAGGGATTCTCCAGTGTCTTCTATGGTTTTTCAAGGCCAGCTAGTATCTTTATAATTGTTATTATGAATTCTAGCTCTGATATTTTACTAATATCCATATTTATTAAATCTCTGGCCGTACTGCCTCTTGTTGTCCCCCACTGCCCTGGTGAATTTTTCCATCTTGTCATTTTGTCCAGAGAACAATAGATGAACAAGAGAACAAAATACAAAAAATATCAACCACAACCCCAACAAAATATACACTAAACAAATCAGAAGAGATCAGAAGCCAAAAACAAAACAAAACAAAAGGTGGGGGAGAGAGAAAACAGTGGAAAGAACAGGGTAATATGCTAGGTCCTGGGTGTATTTTGGCCTGTTTGTTAGAAGAAACTAGATCTCCAAATTGTAAAGAATATATATATATATATATATATATATATATATATATATATGTAATTGAATATAATGAAAGAAAGCCAAAAATGAAGAATATATATAATATATAAAATGTAAATGTAAAAATGAAAATTCAAAAAGGCTTAAAAAGTGCACCTGGATGGCTTAGTTGGTTAAGCATCTGCTTTTGGTTGAGGTCATGATCTCAGGGTCCTGTGATTGAGCCCTGCATCAGGCTCTCAGCAGCAAATCTGCGTCTCCCTATCACTCTCCCTCTGTGCTCTCTCTCTCAAATAAATAAATAAATAAAATCTTTTTAAAAAAGAGTTCTTTTTTTTTTTAAAGGCTTAAAACTGTTGGTAAAATAAAAAACTAGTTAAAAAGGAAAAAAAGAGAGAGAGAAAAGTAATTTTAAACTGAAAGGCTAAAGAATCTTGAGAAAAAATCTTGAACTGTACATACTATTTTTCCATAGCACTGGAGTTTTCAGTGTTGTGTGATCTGTATACTTGTTGTTAGCCTAATGTTCCTGCTGGTCTTTTGAGGCAGAGGCCTGCTGCACTGATTCACAGGTGCCTTTGGTCAAGAGGAGTTGCACCATCTTTGCCAGGGGCCTGGCTCAGCATAAGTGGCTCCAGATCACTCTGTGTGGCTTTCGTTCCCTGAAGGCTTTCCGTGTCACTTTAGAGGATGAAAACAAAAATGGTGGTGTCCCATTCTCCAGTCCTAGAGCTGGAAGATTGCAGCCCCCACTCTTCAGTGGTCCTCAGGGAAAAGCAGTTAATCACCTTGTCTCCCCCGTTTCTGTCCCCACTCTTTTTTCACCCAGCCTGTGTCCAAGCATTTTTATCTCAGGTACATGACCCCATTTTGAGACTTTACAGACTCCTTTGGCAAAATTCGACACTGAACCACTCAATACTCCCAAGTCCTGCAGATTTCTTTGGTATGTATCCACGCCACTCCTCCAGGGAAAGAAGGAGAGTCTCACTGTGGTTCTACTGCTTGCTGGACCCCCGCTCAGAGAGCAGTCACCCAGCTGTGCTGCAGTCATGGTTTAAGGCAACACTGAGCTGAAAGCCCAGTCCTAGGCTCACGGATTGCAGCCAGCTTCCCTATCTGATGTCTGGGAGCTCTACCCAACTCGGGCACCCCAGTCTTCCTGTGACCCTGGAGATCCTGAGACCACACTGTCCCACGCAGGATTCTGCTCCACTTTGCTACCTTATAGGCAGGGATGTCCCCCACTGGAGCAGACTTGTAAAAGTTCTGATTTTGTGCTCCACTGCTATACCACCGTCCAATGCTGCCTTATGGAGGCTCCCTCCCCTCATGGTTTGTCTTCTGATTTATCACCTCAGATTTACTTCTCCACACCCCCTACCTTGCAAAATGTAGTCACTTTTCTATTTGTAGAATTGCAGCAATTCTTTTCTTAAATCTCAGGTTGAGTACACAGGTGTTCAGAGTGGTTTGACAGCTAACTAGCTGAATTCAAGGGACCAGATGAAACTAGGGTCCCCTACACCACCATCTTCCTTCAAACTCCACCATTTATTCCTAAACACAAAGTATATAGTACCTATTCTATGTACTGCTATGTGATAAATCTAAAAGTATATTCTGGAAATTATCTCAGTTCACAGACATTTTCCTTTGTATTTTTTTGACTGCCTCCTCTCTAATTTGTGTATGTACTGCACTTTATTTGCCCACTGCCCTGTTGATGAACATTTAGGTTGTTTCTAAAGTTTTGGTACTGTAGACAATGTTGTGTTGCATAACCTTGTACAAATTTATGAAGGTGTACTTTCAGGATAGCTTCCTAAAAGTGGGGTTGATGGGCCAAAGGTTAATGCATATGTAATTTTGTAGAATTTTGCCAAATCCCCATTGCATAGCTTTGTTCCATTTTGTGCTTCCACTCTCAATAGAAAATGTCAAACTTTTAGGCTCAGCAAAGTTTTAATTTGCCTTTCTCTTATAAGGGAACACGAGCATCATTTCATGTGTGTAAGGAGCAACTCACATTTCTTTTTCTCTTTTCTCACATTTCTCTCTGGTCATGACTCTCATCTATATTTCTATCCAATTTTGGGGCTTCTCCATTTCTAAATGTTCTCTGTATACTTTCCTTCTTCTGTGATATAAGTTGTAAATGCTCTCCTTGATTTGCCATTTGCCTTTTGATTTGGCTTAGTAGGGTGTTTTGTTTTGTTTGTTTGATAGCAAATTTTATCAAACTTTCCCTAATTTTGTTCCTGGATTCTGAAAGACTTTCCTCATTTCTGGTTTATGAAGTAATTCACGTGCAATACTTATTTGGTTTCACATTTACATTTGGATCTCTGATCTATTTGGAGTTTATCTCAATGTGAGGATTAGATTCAGTTTTAAACTTTTCCAAGGGGCTATCTGTCCCAACTTATTTATTAAAAAGCCTATCATCAGACAGAAATAACTTAATTGATTTTTAGACACCAACTTGTCTAAAAAGACACTTTTACTCTACTGTGTAATAGATCTGCTCCTTGCTGTTTGGAACAGAGAGAAACAATGCTCACAACAATATATATGCATTGTCCTCCACTGGCTTCTCCAAAGCCATGCTCTGTCCCATCAATGCCACTGTAAAAAGGCCTTCCATTTATGTCCTTTTGCCCTTTGACTATGCCTGACTGATGCCAAGAGCATCAGAAATAAATAACAGTCTATTAGCAAAAAGGTAGAGAGTATGGCTCTACTCTATTCTACTCTACCAAAAAATGGTCAATGAAGTCACACCTCATTTAGAAATCCAGAGTGATTTTTCTTATATTACTTATCTTTTACTTTTACTTATACTTATCTTTCTTTTCATGCTGCAAAGCTCTAGTCTAATTTGTGATTAGTTTCACAAATTAAGCCCATTCTCAAATATTTAATGTTGAACTCCTTTTAGGATATTAAAGACAGTGATCCCTGCCTCTGAAGACTAAAAGTATTCCTAAATGTTTTGAGATGGTATTCTCTTTGGCGTGATTGCTTTGAAATCAGACAGAAGCATGTACAGGCTCTGGTATGTTTGCTTAAAACAAAAACAAAAACAAAAACATAAACAAAAATTCTACTCCTGTTCCTTATAGCCAGCCCCTGAGTGTTATTTCCTGGGTACATTTTTCACTATGATATTTCTGTACTTAGCGTTTAAAAGACTCAAAGAAAAACTTTTTTAAGTATCTCTGATTAGCGTTTAAAAGACTCAAAGAAAAACTTTTTTAAGTATCTCTGACTGTTATAAGTTGATTCATTGACCAGTGGAAAACTTCCATGGGAATTTTACTATTCTACCGCTGAGTCATGTTCAAAGTATGACTTAGCTTTGTTTCAGTCAATATTGACCTTGGAAATAAATACTAGCTGCCTCACTGTGACATAAAAACAAAAGGTTCCAGGAGTTCTATTTCTCATGCTTGTACAAGGGACACTTCCTAGTCCCTTTTTTTTGAGCAGAAGTGACAGGGAGCGGGGTAGAGCAAACAGAATTCACAACTGTCTCCGGGGCTATCTGGCTCCTACCATACTATTATCTTACAGCAGTTTCACTTTGATTCTGAATTAGATTTTGAGTTAGACTTCCATATTATGGTGGAAGGGACCTTAGGTCATCTAATTGAGCCCCATATTTTACAGGGAGGAAACTGAGCCCCAAAAGAATGTTGTTCAGAGAATCATGGTTGCACTGAGTCACAGATATCCACTTTCTTTATGTGGACCACTATGAGTGTTTACTTCCAGCTTGGCACTGAAAGAGTAAATTGATGTGGGTCACTCTTGGAGGTACAACATCTAGAAGGAAGAGACTAGCTTGTTATAAAAGGTGGGAAAGATGGAAAGAATCTTTCCTTCCCAAAGGAGAAAATTCTCTTCTACCTTCCAAGTGTTGTTGATATATCACCTTATATCTGTTATAAGAACAGGTGTCCTTACAATGGATGTAAGAATTCTGCCATTAGAGCATCATTCTCTCAACTATTGAGTCCAGTCCAAGAGACTGGACTACTCCATATTCAAAGTATTTAAATATCCCCACTGTGTGATTTCAAACTACGATTCAGCCATATCCTCATAAGCTTTGGAAGGAGACAGTCTACAGAGTTTTGGATTCTGATGCAGTCATTGACCAGCAGTGTGACATATGCATAGACTTAACTTTTCTGGGTCTTGGTTTCTCTCTCTTTCTTTCTTTCTTTTTAAAATTTTTATTTTTTTTTTAATTTCTTTTCAGTGTTCCAGAATTCATTGTTTATGTACCACACCCAGTTCTCCATGCAATATGTGCCCTCCATAATACCCACCACCAGGCTCACCGAATCTCCCACTGCCCCCCACCCACCAGAACCCTCAGATTGTTTTTCAGAGTCCATAGTCTCTCACAGTTCATCTCTCCCTCCAATTTCCCCCAACTCCTTTCTCCTCTCCATATCCCTATGTCTTCCGTGTTATTTCTTATGCTCCACAAATAAGCAAAACCATATGATGATTGACTCTCTCTGCTTGACTTATTTCACTCAGCATAATCTCTTCCAGTCCTGTCCATGTTGATACAAAATTTGGGTATTCATCCTTTCTGATGGAGGCATAATATGCCATAGTGCCTGATTTCAAGCTTTACTACAAAGCTGTGATCACCAAGACAGCATGGTACTGGCATAAAAACAGACACATAGACCAGGGGAACAGAGTAGAGAGCCCAGAAATGGACCCTGAATTCTATGGTCAAATAATCTTCGACAAAGCAGGAAAAAATATACAGTGGAAAAAAGTCTCTTCAGTAAATGGTGCTGGTAAAATTGGACAGCTATATGTAGAAGAATGAAACTCGACCATTTCTTACACCATACACAAAGATAAACTCGAAATGGATAAAAGACCTCAACGTGAGGCAGGAATCCATCAGAACCCTAGGGGAGAACATAGGCAGTAACCTCTTCAACATCAGCCACAGAACTTCTTTTAAGACATGTCTCCAAAGGCAAAGGGAACAAAAGTGAAAATGAACTTTTGGGACTTCATTAAGGTCAAAAGCTTCTGCACAGTAAAGGAAACAGTCAACAAAACAAAGAGGCAACCCATGGAATGGGAGAAGATATTCACAAATGACAATACAGGTAAAGGGCTGATATCCAGGATCTATAAAGAACTCCTCCAACTTGGTACACCTGGGTGGCTCAGTGGGTTGAGCCTCTGCCTTCGGCTCAGGTCATGGTCTCAGGGTAATGGGATTGAGCCCCACATTGGGCTCTCTGCTTAGTAGGGAGCCTGCTTCCCCCTCTCTCTCTGCCTGCCTCTCTGCCGACTTGTGATCTCTGTCTGTCAAATAAATAAAAAATCTTAAAAAAAAAAAAAAACTTTCTTAAAAAAAAAAAAAGAACTCCTTAAACTCAACACACAAAAAACAGATAATCATATCAAAAAATGGGCAGAAGACATGAACAGACACTTACTTCTCCAATGAAGACATACAAATGGCTAACAGACACATGAAAAAATGTTCATCATCACTAGCCATCAGGGAGATTCAAATCAAAACCACATTGAGATACCACCTTACACCAGTTAGAATGGCCAAAATGAACAAGACCGTAAACAACATGTGTTGGAGAGGATGTGGGGAAAGGGGAACCCTCTTACACTGTTGGTGGGAATGCAAGTTGGTGCAGCCACTTTGGAAAACAGTGTGGAGATTCCTTAAGAAATTAAAAATAGAGCTACCCTCAGACCCTGCAATTGCACTACTGGGGTATTTACCCCAAAGATACAGATGTAGTGAAAAGAAGGGCCATCTGTACCCCAATGATCATAGCAGCAGTGGCCACAGTCGCCAAACTGTGGAAAGAACCAAGATGCCCTTCAACAGATGAATGGATAAGGAAGATGTGGTTTCTTTATTTATAAATGAGAATAATAACAGTTCAGAAATCAGAAGTTTGGGGTGCCTGGGTGGCTCAGTTGGTTGAGCAACTGCCTTCGGCTCAGGTCATGATCCCAGACTTCCAGGATCAAGTCCTGCATCAGGTTCCCAGCTCCTTGGGGAGTCTGCTTTTCCCTCTGACCTTCTCCTCTCTCATACTCGCTCTCACTCATTCTCTCAAATAAATAAATAAATAAATAAAATATTAAAAAAAAAAGAAATCAGAAGTTTATACAGATATTAAAGTATCTTAATCCACAAGCAGTAGTAATATAGAAACATTAAAGCTGCCTGAGGTCGTTTGCAGCTAACAAGAGACTGACCAAAAAACATAAGGAAAAACTGGGGAATGAGATGCCCATTAGGGGTTTTGCAAAGCGCTAACACATTCCTGGGAATATAGATGTCACATGCATGCACAGTACAGTGTGCATCTCTCACCTCTGCTTGAGCGTGAGGTTCTGTAGAAACGGGAAGTGAAGACTAAGACCAGCTTGTAAAGTGTCTGCCCCAACACTATACAAAGCCCCTCAGAAAAAGCCAGGAGACTTATTGGATCCAGGAATATAAGAAAATCATAATTATTAGTCTATTACTAAACTACCCAAGCAGGCTTTGGGTAAAACATATCACAAAGAATACAGACTTCAGGGGCACCTGGGTGGCTCAGTGGGTTAAGGTCTCTGCCTTGGGCTCAGGTCATGATCCCAGGGTCCTGGGATCGAGCCCTACATCGGGCTCTCTGCTGGGCAGGGATCCTGCTTCCCTTCCTCTCTTTCTGCCTCTCTCTCTGCCTACTTGTGATCTCTCTCTCTGTCAAATATATAAATAAAATCTTAAAAAAAAAAAGAATTAGATCAGATCTAAAGAATTAGATCAGGAAAGTCATGAAACCAACCAAACAGCAACAGCAACAACAGATGAATAGCAAGAACTATAGTAAACCCCAGGGAGGGAGGAAAGCATCTGATTTCCCGAGTTCCCAGGTTATATCACACAAAATGTCTGGTTTTCAACAAAAAAATTATGCCATTCAAACACACACACACACCAGGAAAGTATGATCTATGCACACAATAAAGAAGAAAAGAAAGCAGTCAATAGAAACTGTGCCTGAGGAAACTCAGGTGTTGGACTTACCAGAGAAAGACTTTAAGCCAACTATTATACATACATTCAAAGACATAAAGGAAGCTATGTCTAAAGAAGTAAAGTAGAAGAAAGCTATTTCACCAAATATAAAATGTCAAAAAACAAACATAAATCATAAAAAGGAATCTAACAATTTCTGGAGTTGCAAAGTACAATAACTAAAATGAATAAAATCACTAGGTACACTTCAAAATGAGTAAAGAGGAACAGAGCATCAGAGACCTGAGGGAAAATATCAATCATATCAAAATACACATCATTAAAGTCCCAGAGAGAACAGAGAGGAAGGGGCAGAAAGAACATTTTCTAAAATATGGCCAAGAACATCACAAATTTGATGAAAACATTAATCTGCACAAAGTAACTCAACAAAGTTCAATTACAATAAGCTCAAAGAAGCCCATATTTAGACACATCAGAATCAAACTGTCAAAAGCCAAAGAGGGAATCTTGAAAACAGCAAGAGAGAAGCAACTCATGTACAAGTGGTCTTCAGTAATATTAGAAGCTGACTTCTTATCAGAAACCACGAAGCCAAAAGGCGGTATGATAATATATTCAAAGTACAAATATATACAGAAAAATTACCTTTAGGAATGAAGGGGAAACAAGACTTTTCCAGATAAACAAAATCAGAGAGAATTAATCATTAGCAAACCTACCTTATAAGAAATGCTGAAGAGAGTCCTCAGGCTGAAATGAAAGGACACTAGGCAGAAGCTTGGATCCACGTGAAGAAATTAAGAGTACCAGTAAAGTAAGTACATATATAAAGATAAAAGATAGTATGAATATACTTTTGTTTATAACTCCTTTATTTCCACATCTGATTTAATAGACAATTGCTGAAGCAATAATTATAAAACTGTGTCAAAGAGGTTCTATGTGTAAAGATGTAATTTGTCTGACAACAATAGTACAATGAAGGAGGAGTGAATGGAGCTATTTTGGAACCAAGTTTTTTATACTATTGACATCAAGTTAGTATTAATCCATATAAGATAGTTTTAAGTTCAGTTTTAATTCCCACGTAATCAACCTCTAAGAAAAGTAACTCCAAAACACAGTAAAAGAAACAAGGGAATTAAAGCAATATGCTATAAAATACCTATTTGACACAAAAGAAGGTAGTAATGGAGAACAAATCCACATCAGACATGCTGGGAAAAAGAAAACCCCACAAAGTGTCAGATGCAAATCCTACCTTATGAGTAATTGCACTAAGTGCAAATGGAATACACGTCCTAATCAAAAGGCACAAACTGGCAGAATGGATACAAAAACAAGATTCAACTAGATTGAAAGATTCAAATAGGGGTTAAGCAAAAGGACGAAAAAAATATATACTGTGCCAAAAATACCCAAAGAGAGCTAATGTGAAATGTAATGTAAAAGAGAGCTAAACTAATAACAAGCAAATTGGATTTTAAGTCAAAAATTGTTATTAGTGCAAAAGAATGAAACTTTATAATGATAAAGCATTCAATCTCTCAGGAAGATATAATACTTACAAACATATACATAGTTAACAACAGAACCACAAAATGAAAAGTCGAAGGGGAAAAATAGAAAATTTAACAATTGTAATTGGGGACTTCAATATCTCACTTTTATTGATGAACAGAGTAACAAAGCAGAAGATTGACAAGTAAATAGAAGACTTGAACAGCACTGCAAAACTAATGAGACCTTACAGACATCTATGGAACACTCCATGCAACAACAATTAAAGTACTACTTTCTTCTCAAATGCACACGAAATATTCTCCAAGGATTATCATATGTCAGACCATAAAAGAAGCTTCAATACTTCTAAAAGAATTTGAAATATATGAGGAATGTTTTCTGATAGCAAGTAATAATACTGGAAATCAATAATAAAAGAAAAATTAGTAGATTCTCAAATATGTAGAAATCAAGCAACACACTCTTAAATAAACAATGGGCAAAAGAAAAAAATCACAAGAGAAATTAGAAAACAGTTTGACATCAATGAAATGAAAAAACAAGATCACAAAATTTGTGGAATAAAGTTAATATTCTGCCTGAAATTTATAGCTGTAAATACCTATATTAAAAAAGAAGAAAAATCTTATATCAATAACAAAACTTTCCAATTTAATAAATTTTAAAAAAAAAGTCACACTAAACCAGCAGGAAGGAAATAATAAGTATTAGGGAGGAAATAAATAGATAATAGAAAAAAATAGATAATAATAGAAACAATAATAATAGAAACTATATATATATATATATATATATATATATAGTAAAAACTATCAAAGAAATCAAAAGTTGGCTCTTTAAAAATGTCAGTAAAACTGACAAACCATTACCTAGACTGTACAAGAAAAAAGGGAGAAGACTCAAATTACTAATATCAAAAATAAAAGAGGAATTATCACTGCTGACCTTTGAGAAATCAGAAAGAGAATATGGGGATACTATAAATAATTATATGATGACAAATTAGATAACATAGATGAAAAGAACAAATTAACAGAAAGACAAAAACTAACTCAAGAAGACATTAAAAATCTTACTTTACCAATAACAAGAGATTGAATTAGTAATTTAAAAAACTTCCCTCAAAGAAAATGGCTTCACTAGTGAATTCTATAAAACCTTTAAAGAAGTTTTAGTACCAATCCTTACAAACTCCTCTGAAAATATGAGCAAGAATAACTCTCAAATATATGATTACTATGATGCCAGAACCAAAGATAATTACAAGAAAACGAGGCCTCCGTCCCTTATGAGTGTAGATGTAAAGACCCCCAGTGCACTATGAACAAGTGGGATTTATCCCAGGAATTCAAAGTTGATTTAACAAATAAAATCAATCAATGTAATATACAATATTAATGGAATAAAGAAAAAAACTCACGTAATATCAATAGACACAGAAAAAGCATTTGGCAAAAGCCAACACCCTTTTCAAATAAAAACACTCCACAAACTAGAAATACAAAAGGATTTCTCTAACCTGATAAAGAACATCAAAAAAATATTCACAGCTAGTATCACACTTAATGGTGAATCACTGAATGATTTCACCCTTTTATTAGAAACAAGACAAGGAAATCCACTCTTACAACTTCTAGTTGAAATTGTATTAGAAGTTCTCACCAGGCAATTAGACAAGAAAAAGAAGTAACAGATATCCATATTTATTTATTTACTTATTTATTTTTAAAGATTTTATTTATTTATTTGACAGACAGAGATCACAAGTAGGCAGAGAGGCAGGCAGAGAGAGAGGAAGGGAAGCAGGCTCCCTGCCAAGAAGAGAGCCCAATGCGGGGCTCGATCCCAGGCCCTGGGATCATGACCTAAGCCGAAGGAAGAGGCTTTAATCCACTGAGCCATCCAGGCCCTGGGATCATGACCTAAGCTGAAGGAAGAGGCTTTAATCCACTGAGCCACCCAGGTACCCCGAGATTTCCATATTTAAATTGAGGAAGTTAAACTATCTCTCTTCACAGATGACATGATTTTGCATATTGAAAATCTTACAGAATCCACAATAAAACTATTAGAATTCATACCAGTTAGGAGGATACAAGACTAATATAAAAAAACACTTGTATATCTATATTCTAGCAATGAAATTTTGAAAAGAAAACTAACAAAAAATTTGATATTCAGCTTAATGTAAAAAATAAAAAAATAATTTAATAAAAGGACCTACAGATTACAAAATATCAACAAAGGAAATTAAAGACCTAAATAAATGGAAACATCTCATTTTTACATTTTACTCCCTAACTGGATCTCAGACTCAAATAATTCCTATTAAAATTCCAGCTGTCCTTTTCACTTGTATTTGACCTAAATTTGACTTACACTTTTAAGTGATCATAAAATTCATATGGAAATGCAATAACCCTAATGAGTCAAAACTATCTTGAAAAAGAACAAAGTTGGAGGACTCACACTTCTGGATTTCCAAACTTATTGCGAAGCTATAGTAATCAAGTCAGCATGGTTCTGGTGTAAGTATAGACAGAGCAATGAAATAGGATTGAGAGCCTAGATATATATCCTTACATTTATGGCTAATTGATTTTTGGCAAGGGAGCTACTGGGGAAAGAACTGTTTCTTTAAATAAATGATGCAAGAACAACCAGCAAAAGAATGAAGTTGGTTTCCTACCTCATACCACATACAAAAATTAACTAAAATGGATCAAAGATGTAAATGTAATCAGAGCTAAAAAATATAAAGTTTTTAGAAGGAAACATAGGTGAAAACTTCATGACCTTGGATTAGGCAATAGTTTCTTAAATAAGCAATCAAAAGCACAAACACCTAGGGGGGAAATAGATAAATGTGTATTCATAAAAATTTAAAACTTTTTGCTGCAAATGACATCATCAATAAAGCTCTCACCCAGCATGGGAGAAAGTATTTGCAAGTTGTTTATCTGATAAGAGACTTATACCTAGTATTTATAAAGCATTCTTGCAACCCAGCATAAAAAGACCAATAACTCAATTAAAAAATGGACAAATGATTTGAACAGACATTTCTTCACAGAAGATATACAAATAGCTAACAAGCACATGAAAAGATATTTAACATCATTAGTACTTAGGGAAATGTTAATCATTACCATGATGAGATAAAATTTCACATCCCATAGGATAGCTATAATAGAAAAGAAGGATAGTAACAAGTAATTTCAAGGATGTGGAGAAATCGGAACCCTCATACATTACTGATAGGAATGCAAAATGTTGTGCCTGCTTTGGAAAGTGTTTTGTTATTCTTCAAAATGTTCAACATAGGGGCACCTGGGTGGCTCAGTGGGTTAAAGCCTCTGCCTTCAGCTCAGGTCATGGTCCCAGGGTCCTGGGATCAAGCCCCGCATCAGGCTCTCTGCTCAGCAGGGAGCCTGCTTCCACCTCTCTCTCTCTCTCTCTCTCTGCCTGCCTCTCTGCCTGCTTGTGATCTCTGCCTGTCAAATAAATAAACAGAATCTTTAAAAAAAAAAAAAAAGAAAAAGAAAAAAATGTTCAACATATAATTTCTATATGACCAAAAAATTCCACTCGTAGGTATATACGCAAGAGAACTCAAAGAATATGTCCACATAGATATGTGAATGTGAATGTCTGTAACAACATTATTCATAATAGCCAAAAAGTAGAAACAACCCAAATGTCTATCAACTGATAAATGGATAAAATGTGGTATGTCCATACATTGGAATATTATCAGGTCATAAGGAGGAATCAAGTATTGACAGATGACATAACATGGATATGCTAAGTGAAATAAGCCAGACACACAAGGCCAAACATTGTGAGACTGTATTTATATGAGTATCCAGAAGAGGTACATCTATAGAGACAGAAAATAGATTAGTAGTTGTCTAAATCTGGTGGAACAGAGAGATGTTAATGTTTTCTTTGGTGGATGATGAAAATGTTCTGAAATTAGATACTGATAAATTCATGACACTGTGAGTAAACTAAACACTATTGGAGCGGACACTTTTAAAGGGTGAACTTTATGTCATGTGGATTATACGTCAATAAATCTGCTTTAAAAATGCTTTCTCTATATAAGTGTCCAATGCTGATGTCTGCCTATGAGAGTAGTCCTTCATCCACTCCACTCTGAGTTCATCATAAACCCTGTTTTCTGTTGTACACACACATACTCTGGCAAGTTCCCTCTAATCCACATAGATACATATCATTCTGTGACTGATACACACACCCACTTGAGGATAGAGAATTTCACAAGATTTCTGGGGTTCAGAGGTGAAACAGAGGATGTGGAATTCATCCAGCACAGTAGAACCTGGGTAGGAGGCAGGGAGGTGAGAGGAAGGTCTTAGGTAGGTAAAAGGCCATTTATGAGTGCAAGATAAGAAAAATAACAGGTAATTGAAAAGAAACTGCTTTAAAAATTGAGGAAAGCCATGGAATTATTAAGCAAAACCATCAAGGATATTAAGTCTGGTGTCCTTTTTGAATGGTTAGAAAAAGAAGCAACAGGAAATTAAGCTTAAAAAAATAAGTTGCAGTAACTTTAACTTTTTTTTTTCATAAATCACAGAGAATCACAGAAAAAAATTGCAATCAGAAATTATTTTTGCAGAAGTTAAAAACCTCAATAAAAAGCCTATCACCAAAGAATTTCTGGGTAGGTATTAGGGAAGAGTACACATGCAAGAATTAAAGTACCAGATCATTATTTTCTAAGTTTTAGGCTGTTTTGAGCATTTCCCCATAGCCCTAAATAATTATCTTAAGCCAGCTGTGTTCTGATTGTGTTAATTCAGTTTCTTTTATTTCCCATCTGACAAATGGTGTGCATTAAGTTGTGTGTGTTAACATTAATGTAATAAATGAGCAATTTACTCTGTCTGAAAGAAGTCAACAGCCTCAAATGCACTCATGGAAGTATAATTATAACAAACACCTGTGTTACCTTCCTTTCACAGTACGATAGTGACCTCCTTGAGGCACCACCTTTGGATAAAGTGAATAATAAAGTGCTCATCACATCATTTATTTCTTGTCCCTCTGATGTGCCAGCAAGCATGTGTTCTTTTCAATTAATACTCTTTTCCTTGTACAAAAGCTGTTTGACAGTAAGAGTTGTTTTTTTTTTGGAGGGCAATAAATTAGGTGAAATAATGGATGTGAAATTTGGATGAGGTTTAGGGTAAAAACACTATTCATAACATTTTTCAAAGGATTTCGTTCTGTAAAAGGGGCAGTCTTGGCAAAGTTCGTGCAGGCAAGATGATGAATTCCTTGAGAGCAGAGATTTTCTCTTATTCAGCTTTGTGCATACAGGTTTATTGGAGTTTTAACCCATTGAGTTTTAAATGTGAAAAACAATTTTTTTTTTTTTTTACTTTTTCCAATCACACTTCATCCATTCTGTGTCTGATCTTCCTTGCCTGATCTTAACAATATCAAGGGCAGATGATATCTTGTTCCAGTCCCTTTTAGTGACTCATACTTACTCCAGTCCAGTCCAAAACTTAATGTCATATCTGACTCAAATCACTTCTTCCCTCACACAGCATAGTCCTGGGCAGGTTGCTGTTAAGATTGCTTTCTCTCTCTCTTCTGGTTCTACTCCTCTGGAGTTGGAAGTGATAAGGAAGATGGCCTTTCTTAGAAGACAAGCTTTCTTTTTAAAGAAGATCTAGATTTATGGGAAGACATAACATGTCTGTGGGTCAGAATACTTAATATTGTTAAGATGACAATATCCCCAAACTGATCTATAGATTTGGTGTAATCTGAGTCAGAGTCCCAGATGCTGGCTTTTTATTTTATTTTTTTCAGAAACTGAGTAGCAGAGGAGAAAATTCATATGGAAATGCAAGGGATCCATAACAGCCAGCTGTCTTGAGAAAGAACAAAGTTGGAAGGCTCACACTTCCTGATTTCCAAACTTCCTATAAACACACAGTAATTAAGAGAGTGTAATACTGGGGCACCTGGGTGGCTCAGTCATTAAGTGTCTGCCTTTGGCTCAGGTCATGATTCCAGGGTTCTGGGATCAAGCCCCAAATCGAGCCCCAATATCAAGCCCTACTAGGGCTCCCTGCTGAGGGAAGCCTGCTTCTCCTTCTCCCACTCATCCTGCTGTGTTCCCTCTCTTGTGATCTCTGTCAAATAAATAAAATCTTTAAAAAAGAGAGAGAGAAAGAGAGAGAGCGCGCATAGTACTGAAAAATAAACATCTCCATCAATGGAATAGAACTGAGAATCCAGAAATAACTAATACATTTATAGTCAATTGGTTTTCAACAAGAATGCCAAGACAATTCAATAGGGAAAGAATAGTCTTTTCAAATAAATGGTGCTCAGGCAACTGGATATTCACAAGCAAAAGAATGAAGTTGGACCCCTATCTAACTGTGAAAAAATAAATCCAAAATTAATCATATTTAAATGTAATCATTTTGGGGTGATGAAAATCTTCTACAAGTAGGTAATGGTGATGGTTGTACTACTCCATGAATATATTAAAAACTGATGAATACTACACTTTAAATGGGTGAATTTTATGGTTTGTGAATTATATCTCAATAAAACTACTTAAGAATGAAATAGTTGAAAAATATAGTTGGATATTTATGTGATCTAGAGTCAAAGAAGGCCTTTCTGAGCATGTTAACAAGGTAAAAAATATAACAAAAATGATTTATATACTTGATTGTAAATTATTTTTATAATTTCTCTATCAAAAATACTATTAATAAAATGTATTACACAAGACACAGTTTTAATAATATCCTTAATATATAAAGAGTAGTTAAAATCAATAAGAAAATTATCAATACTTTAACAGAAATATAAAGAATATGAACAGATAATTCACAAGATAAGAAATAGAACTAGCCAACAAATACATATAAAAATATTAACATTTATTGGTTGTTAGAGAAATGCTAATTAAAGCACAATGAAATGCCTCTCTCACCCACTGGATTGGTGAAGAGTTTAAAAAAGTATAATACCCATGGGTGGTGAATATTTGGGAAAATAAGATCTTCATACACTTCTGGTGGGTGTGTAACTCGGAATAATGGGGCTGAAAGCAATTTGGCAATATAAATCAAATGCTTAGAAATATGTTACTACTTTGAGCAATCCCCTTTCTGGAATTACATTCCAAGAAATAACACAAGAGTTATTCAAAAGAGTATGTACAAGGTTATATATCCTTGTGAACTTTTGTCAAAAAATTAGAAACAACCTAAGTGCCTAACAGTAAGAGATTAGATCTAGTAATTATAATTGTTTGGGGGATATCAGAGTGGACTTTGCTACCCAGCATCTGTTCTCTCTTCATTCCTAGAATCCCAAGAACCCCAGTACTCAGGAAAAGTTGATAACAAAAAATCCCATTCCCTCAGACAGAACTTGGTTTAACATGCAATTCATAGATAATCATGACAATACAGGTCTATGAGATGCAGAGAACAGCTTGCTAGGGGGCTTCTAGCAGTTCTAGAAGCTTCTAGAAGTAACCAGTCTTTCCCTGGCCTTTGGTACACCTAGATAGGAGCCCAGACCTTTGCAACCATCCCCAATGTCTCTAACTACGCAGCTGACACAAGGAAAGGGAAGAGAAGAGAGGATTACAGGAAAATGGAGCCAGAGCCACCAGATTTAGTCAGCCCTGAAGCCCCTCTTGTTCTGGACTTAAATCTATAGCTATAAACTTCATTATCATTTAAGTTGGATTGAGAGGGTTTTTGGGAACTTGACATCATAGACCACATGTAAGTTACTCTACCTCTTCACCACCCCCCAAAAGGGGGAGTACAAATAGCAAAGGGCCTTCACTTTATTCCTCTGTCTTTAAAATACTCAGTTTGAGTCTCCTCCCCCCCACCCCCACCCCCGACAACATCTTGGGCAGACACTGCAGATTTTTGGATGGGGATAGAAATCATAGGGTGGGTAGGCTTAATGGAATGAATCACATTTTTATTTTTACTGATCTCCAACTGCAATTTACCATTACCTACACGAGGAAAGGTTGGAATGGAGCTCCCCTGTGTTGAGGTCTCCCAACAAACTACAAGTCTTCTCATCAAAGAGTTAGCAGGGGATGCTCACTGCCATGGGAGGTGTGACAGCCAGCCAATGTCAGCTGAGTGAGAACTAGTAACACAAATGATACCAGCCAGGTGAAAGCTCTTTACCTTATTCCTTATATTCTTCTCTTCCCCTATTCTGAATATGGAAGAGCCAGAAGATGGACTAGGGAGGACAGATGATCGTTCTCATGGAATTCCCACTGCTGGAATAGGCGTGTTCCTGTCCCCACTCCTTGGGGTGGATGCCTGCCATAAATAACATGTGCACTGCCCTGATGGAAAAAAACTGGCCTGACCTCTGACTTCACTCCGTGGGCAGAGCCCTTGGGTTTTTCTGACATAAGGATGTCACGAATGCTCACAAATACAAGTTTGCTCTTAGCAAAAGAATTAAATGAATTACAGCCTGAAGCAGCAGGGATGATGGATGTTACTTTGGTCACTGACTTTTTTTTTTTTTTTTAGATTAATTCCATGAGGCGCAGTGATCACAGACTATGTAATTCTCTTTTATATTAGAAATTCTAATAATCATTTTCCTTTTACCAGTTTTCAGTGATCAGAGAGACATTTTTGTAAATGTTACACAATGATTCCAATAAAATGAAAGGGCTTTCATTCTTTGCAGGTAACAGTTAAAGCTGTAGGGCAGGGCTTTCCTCTCCATTTTTTAATAAGTATTTTTGTAAATAAAACCTTAGAAGGGAATATACTCCTCTCCAAAAATAAATGAATCTTTTCGTTCTGAGAATGATTCGATACAACTCACTGAAGTGTGACAGTCTGGGTTCCTTCTCCAGTCTTGCTCTTTTCCAAGGAGCTCTACTGACTTCCTGCAACTTCTGGTTTTTATTTTATTTTAATTTTTCAAAATCAAGCCAAAAATGCCCAGAAATAAAATCTAGGAACAGCAATAATCTCAGCAATCCACCAGCCTGAAGAAGGTGGGGGCAATAATGACCTAAATTGTCCTCTTCCTAAACGGTATTCATAAAGCAGGGACTTCAATTTCCTTCGGCCCATGTTGGAACCAAAACAGAAGTTGTGTTGTAGGAGAATACAGTAGATAATATTGGTTTGGGGCTTCTCTGCAACCATTTCTCTTTCCTATGTGCTCATTAGTTTCCAATGTTATGATTACCCTTCAATCACTGCGTAAGGTCTTGTGGGACTATCACTGAAGTTCTCCTTCCATTACTCCTCTGTCCAGCTAAAGAGAAAGTAGTTGACTTACATCAAAGCAATTCTTTGCCTCCCTCTTGGAATACGAATCTTGAGCTGAAGAACAAAAAGACTGAAAATTAGTTTAATTCCATCTGACTGGCAGCAATTGCCCAGTTTCTTCTTGCTTTGAGGTGGCTGCTGAGGTTCTTTCTCTCCAGGCTCGGGGACGGACTGTGTGCTGATCTCGTTATCCAGCTTCCCAGGTACCATATTGCCTTTGTGTTCCTTCAGGTTCATTTCTTTTTCTTTCTTTTTTTTTTTTTTTAAGATTTTATTTATTTATTTGAGAGAGAGAGAGAGAGAAAATGAGAGAGAGAGAGCATAAGAAGAGAGAGGTCAGCAGGAGAAGCAGACTCCCTGCCCAGCAGGGAGCCTGATGTGGGACTCAATCCTAGGACTCCAGGATCATGACCTGAGCCGAAGGCAGTCGGTTAACCAACTGAGCCACCCAGGTGCCCAGGTTCATTTCTTCCTGCTTGAAATGGCTCAAGGGAGTTACTGTGGTTGAAGCCAAAGGACCAAACTGATACAGAGAGTACCAGTCCTCACAAATCCCATTTTCAAAAGCAGTTTTATTTTTATTTGTTGTGTTGGAATATTTAAAGATATCAACAAATGACACAGTCCTTAGTTCTTTCCTGTAAGATGTGTATCCAGTCTGAGCAGTCTGATGTTACTTTCTAGGATTATAAATATTTTGTATTTGTACTTTGAGTTTTCTTCTTTCTCTTTTGCCTACTACTCCTCTTTCCTTCCAGGCAAAAGTGCACAACTGTTGCTATTTAAATAGTTCTTGAAAAGAATATGAAATATTTTCCTTTCTCATTGTTTGAATTATCATTTTGGAAATATAGCTTTCAAAATTCCCTTTTGAGAACTTGAACAATGAAAACTAATATATCTTAAATAAAGGTGTATTTTTAAAGCCCATGGGAATGGGTAGGTCATCAAGCCCATGGGAACAGATTGGTCACCAAGGCACACAAAAGGTTGTAAGTGAATAAACTATTCAAACAGCTCTAAGGTCACAAAGCAAGTCATCAAAGAAAGAGCAGTTGCACAGATCAATACACTGTGATATCTTTTGACAGTGGACATGAACATCTACAGGGAATTGCAATCACATGGATGAATGTTCTGTGAAAAAAGCCAGACACCAAAGTTCACATTCTTTATGAATCTGTTTATGTAAAGTCAAGACCAGGCAAAACTAAACTATGGTGTTAGTTCTTAAGAGAGGAGTTAACTTTAGAGAATTGGAGTAATGATTGAGTGGCGTACGAGGGAGGTGTTGGGGATGTTGAAATGTTCCATTTCTTGACCTGGGTGATAAACACATTAGTGTTCACTTTATAATAAAACATGGGGCTAGTTGTTTGTTTTGGGTACCTTTCTGTATATGTATTTTACCAGAAAAAAAAAGCTTTAAGAAGAAAAGGCAGTATTTTGTTGTTGTTGTTGTTGTTATAAACACCTTGGCCTTCCAGAATGGTGATTCTTAACAGATACTGACAGAAAAGTCAGTAAATTTCTCTTTATTTACTGCTCTACTGCCTCCCTTTTCATTTACCTTCCCTTCGATCAAAACCTCTCTAAAAACACATTGCTTCTGCTCAGGAACAGAGTATGAGTTACTAGGAAAATATTTCGGATTTACTATTTGACTGTAGCTCCAATTCTGATAATTGAATTAACTAGTTTATAGTTTATTATTTTGTTCAAATCATTATGAGTAAAGTTGGGAAATGGTTTCTTTGTGAGCAAGATAGGGAACTGATTGCTATATGAAATTTTTACTTTTATATTTCCCAACTGGGGGATGTTTAAATATACAACTATAAATAGGTTCTAGCATGTGTTTTTAATTTTTTTAGATGTATTTATTTGGGGGAGAGAGAGATTGAGAGAACAAGTGGGGGTGGGGGCAGAGGGAGAAGCAGACTCTCTGTGAAGCAGGAGACCAACATGGGTGGCTGGATCCTAGGACCCTGGGATTATGACCTGAGCTGAAACCAGATACTTAAACCACAGAGCCACCTAGGTGCCCTAGCATGTGCTTTTAGTGTTACATATTTAACTGGGGTTTTTGTTTGTTTGTTTGTTTTTAATACATTTTAAAAACTTATATTAATGTAATTTTAAGTCATTTATATTTTAAAGAAACTTTAAAACAACACTATATTTCTTCCATCTATTCAATGTTTTTTAATTCAAATCCTGATTTGTATGCTATGCAAAGTGCAAGCACTGGTTTTGAATTAAACCTGTATTTTGAGCACTGAAGAATAATTCAAAGGAAAATATTTAATGTCTTTCTGTTTTTCTTCTTTCAAGAGAAAAAAAAATCTTCCACTTGAGTAAAGGCTAAACTGCAGTGATAATTCAAACAATGAGAAAGGAAAAGATTAAGATTTGCAATTGTATGGAGATGAAAACAACTCATTCTAGATTTGGGAGATCCAACTGTTAACTAAACTTGGCCATCATTTTGTAAGTTGTTAAAATGATTAACATTTATATAAGGTACCTAAATTCAACTGAGATTCTATATAGTTTATCTAGAGTGATAATTGCTTTCTTTTCATTTGTTTTCAACCAAATAAAGATAATTACAGTTATGCTGATAAGATATTCAGGAGGAGGGGAAAAAAAGAGGCTATAGCTACATATCTTTACATCTATGTATCTATCATACTTAAGTAGTATTCTATTACCTTTCTATCATACTCAAAGCATATTCTTATTTTTAAATGAAATTCTGGGGCCTAAATCTGGAGATCATTCCTAGTTTCCTAATAGGTTGGGAGATTTGTGGTTAAGAGCCTAAACTTTTCAGCAGACTTTAGTGGTATTTTTTACATAATGTTTCTATGACTGGACCAACTGGATTTCCAAGTTTCCTGTTAGGGTGAAAAATAATCCATCCGACCCAATCCTCAGAATTGGAACTTGGCAAAAAGAGTGGATTCAGCATTCTTATAATTAAAGGCCCATGTGAATGACTGCTTCACAAATTTAGTTAACAACAGAGGTCTCAGCTGTTCTAATCTACTGGTTACAGCACTACTTGGATGGGCTGATTGGCAATGGGAATATGGCCTCTGGCTGGTGACAGTTGCCTTATGGCTTTAAATTACCCCTTTGGCTGGTAGAAAGCCAAAAAAACTAGTCTTGTCTAGTTCGTAGACAGCTACATCAGTCTTTTCAACAGCCCCTCAACAGATGCAGATCTATCACCATTGCTAGAAACACAACTCCAGGAGAGTGTCTAAACAATGGGGGTGGGTGGTAGGATAGCTTTTTAACAACCCACCACCCCCTCATGGGCCAGCCAGCACCACCACACTAGGGGTATGATACAATGAGACAGAGAAAATTACTCTTGGTTCTTGCTACCATTTCTCTGTATAGTTGTTGGTAAGTAATAGAACCTCTATTCCCTGATTTCCCATTTGTTTCATGAAAATGCTAATAACTGCTAAGAAGGATGGTTAGATCAACTGGCTTAATCAGGTAGCATTTTTAATTCCTTGCAGGTGTTATTTACACCTGAGCTGTAACTCAGTCAACAAACAGGGTATATTTCATCTTCACAGTGTACAGATTCCAAGATAGTTCTAAGAGCTTCTGAGAATTATAAAGGAAGTAGAAAACACATCTCTATTCTCAAGGAATTATTATCTTTCAGGCAAGATAGGACCAATCCCAGTGACAGTTGGTGAGTACACTAACAAAAAAGTATAACCAACTGCAGCCACTGACAAGGACTCTGATGTTCCCCCAGTGGTCTGTGACCAGATTCAGATGTGGAGAACTAGAAGCTCTGCTGGACCCAAGGAAGAAAATCAAGGCTTATAGGATGGGTTCACTACTGAGGGTATAATTATTTTGGTTAAATCATTTTAGTGTAATCTCATGCTACAGTGTAATTTTCGTTTGAAAGGTTTTATTGTGCAGAATAAATTTTTATGGTAAGAAAGGATAGATTCAATCCAGTAAAACTATGTTATCATTAAAATTACCACTTTTGTTAATATACAACTCTCCCCTTCCAAAAAAAGAGAGATGCACACATGTACAAAAATGATGGTTTAAAAGTCTAGTTTTAGGAGACTGAGGAGTTAATGCAAAAGTAGCAGAGAGCAATGTACATACTGCATATGCTACTTAACTTGAAAGATATTTAATAATAACCCATTTCCCCTACTGCAAGTAATTAGTTGACTCTTGAATAAGTGGAGGTTAGGGGTAATAACCCCTTGCACAGTGGAAATTCATGTATAACTTTTGACTCTCCCAATTTTTTAAAAAGATTTTATTTATTTATTTGACACAGAGAGAAAGAATACATAAGCAGTGGGAGAGGCAGAGGGAGAAGCAGTCTCCCCACCGGACAGGGAGCTGAATGTGGGGCTCAATCCCAGGACCCTGGGATCATGACCTGAGCCAAAGGCAGATGCTTAAACAACTGAGCCATCCAGGCACTCCACATCCCCACAAATTTAACTATGAATAACCTATTGTTGACCAGCAGCCTTACTATAACATAAACAGTCAATTAACATATGTTTTATACGTTATATGGATTACATACTTCATTCCTAGAATAAAGAAAATGTTTTAGTTTCCTAGAGAAAAGAAAATGTTATTAAGAAAATCACAAGAGGAAAAACATGTTTACAGCACTGTACTGTATTTATAAAAAAAATCCATATGTAAGTGGGCCCACCCACTTCAAGCCCGTGTTGCTTAAGTGTCAAGGGTCCATCAAATCAGAGACTGTGCTCAGAGGGGAGGATAGCTAAGCAGTATCATCAAATCTCAAAGGAGAAGAGTTACCCAAAGAAAAGCCCTAAATTTAGCTATTAACTGTATATTCATCAGCACACCTAAAAAAAGTTCTCATACATTGATTTGCAGCATCTTAATAGTAAAACAAAATAAAAATCCCGAGCAGGTTATGTTGTCCAACTGATATTGTTCAAGCTCAAGTATCTGTTATGGAGCTGCACATGATTTCTTCTCTTGCAAGCCTACCTGCATTGCCTGCTCCATTGCTTTCTTCTAGTGTCCCTTTTTCTCCTGCAAAATTTCCTTAATCATCTGGATTGTGCTAATGTGGAGGAGTTCACTTTGTGGTAATTATTATGATCCATGCTGTATAACTCAACTGAAAAGAAAATAAGTCTTACTTGAGACTCACTTTCATGAATCCTTACCACACTTGCTTGATCTTATAATCAGATCTCTATCTTTGAAGTGCTTAAATATGTTCATGCATACCTGTGTACCATTACAGAAAGTTGTTATATCCTTGTCATCTGTTTCTTTGTGTATTTTCAGTTTACTTGAATTTATCCATTTTCTTGTGAAACCTTCATTTCTTTGCTTGCCATCTTTTTTAAAAGTTAAAGTCGATTAATTAACATAGAGCATATTATTAGTTTTGAAGGTAGAGTTTAATGATTCATCAGTTGCATACAACATCCAGCGCTCATTTCATCACTTGCCCTCCTTAATGTATTACCCAGTTACCCCATCCCCCACTCACCTCCCCTCCAGCAGCCCTCAGTTATTTCCTAGAGTTAAGAGTCTCTTACAGCTTGTCTCCCTCTCTGATTTCGTCTTATTTTTTTCTCCCCTTCCTTTCCCTATGTTTATCTGTTTTGTTTCTTAAATTCCACATGAGAGAAATCATCATGCCATCTCCTTTGTAACTTTCCTACGTTAAGGTAGAGTAGGCAATTGTGTGCTGGTTAACCAGATCTTTTTTTTAAAAAACAAACAAACAAACAAACCCATATTTCAACTGCTAATTTCTGTGGTACAAATATTTCCCAATTTCAAAGTTCCACGGTTTCATATCCAGCTCAAAAATTCCTGAATATTTAACAATTGACTGGTGAGCTGATAAGAGCTGGCTCTAAGGTAGGTAAGCAATAAGATTACTGCTAGTTTTACAGTGACTTAGGACAGCATTTCCACTAACTGCTCATTCACTCATACCACCACAAAATTCTTCCAGCTGCGGGCATGGACAATCAACATATTTCAATGTGAAATCAATGATGGGTAAGAATCAGTCCCTCAGTGCCTCCCTGTAGAGCTCAAGCTAAATAAGCCAATTTGCTGAATTACTTAGAACCAAGTATTTATTGTATCCCAAACAGATATTTCCCACTTGTCAGAAAATGTAATAGAGCCAAGATACCAGTTGCTGTTTGTTTTCTGCTGTGAGTGCCGACTAAATGGAATGGATATTCAATAAGCTGCATTAAACCGAAGGATGCATTTTCAAAGTGGTGAGGGAGCGATTCAAGAGCCAACGTTAATGTCAGAAGAATTATGGGTATGAACACTTTCTGTTACTGTGTAAACCTTCCCCACTACAAAATGTTCAGGGGCATAAATAATGACTACATAGAAGGGTTTTTGCTCTTGTAGGTTCAAACACAGAAAGGCAACTGACATTTTCAATGTCAACATTTTGGAGGATATTTTCCTGATTTCTGAGGTTACCTATTATTTCAGCATGTGCTGATAAAAGACAACCAGAAGGAAAATAAAGGTTAAAAGATCTGAAATATGGTAGGAAAAAATTTTTCTGTCAGTGTTTTAAGAAGCAGAGAGAGTCAATTATCATATGGTTTCACTTATATAGCATGGAGGACAAGGGGAGCTAGAGAGGAGAGGGAGTTGAGGGAAATTGGAAGGGGAGGTGAACCATGAGAGACTATGGACTCTGAAAAACAATCTGAGTGGTCTGAAGGGTCAGGGGGTGGGAGGTTAGGGGAACCAGGTGGTGGGTATTGGAGAGGGCACAGATTGCATGGAGCACTGGGTGTGGTGCAAAAACAATGAATAATAAAAAAAAAAGAAAGAAATACTGATGCTGCGGCGCCTGGGTGGTTCAGGGGGTTAAGCCTCTGCCTTCGGCTCAGGTTATGATCTCAGGGTCCTGGGATTGAGGCCCGCCTCAGGCTCTGTGCTCAGCCGGGAGCCTGGTTCTCCAGCTCTCTGTCTGCCTGCCTTTCTGCCTACGTGTGATCTCTCTGTCAAATAAATAAATAAATAAATAAGAAAGAAACATTGATGCTACTGAAAATAAAAATCAAGGGTTCTTCTATTATAATCAAATGATATTTAAGGTAGAGGAAAAGAACACTGTTAAAATTCTCTTCCCAAATCAGCATGATTTCAAATTTCCTGGGGCAGGGAACATGACTAGAAACTGAATGGTAGCCCCTCTCCCCTCTCCTCTCTGCCCCCCACCTTCCAATGTTGATGGGAGATTTGGCCCTGTTGTACTTCTGGATATTGACCCACACATCTACCTTCCCAGTGTTGGCATCACTACGAGCCATGGTAAAAGAGGGGACAGCATCTTGCTGTTTTCACTCAATTTCACTTGTGATATTTCTTTCTTTTTTACGCATGCCTGTGCGAATCTTACCACTCACATTTGTCCTCTCCTTTCCTTCAGCTTCCATTCCTCATTTGCAATGGTGCGTGTTGAGAGTAGACTTTCTGAGGCAAGTTTTCCTGTCATGACTGGTCCTATAATCATAGTATAAAAACCACCAAGTTATAACCTTTTCACTTGTCAACACCTAAACCAAATGGCATGCTTATTAAATACAAATGAAAACAAGTATCACAGTTTGGCCTCTGCAGGAAGCAATCTCTGAGAGCTTAATGTTCAGGGAGTGCCCTTGTGATCAACACTGACAGGAAGGAGGGTGAAGGTGAGACTGAGAAGAAGCTGAGCTGTGATAAAGGCTCATCTGAATTGTCCCATTTTGGGTGGAAATGTTTGGTCCTTTGTATTCCTACCTTCAGCCATTATTAGGTGTGAGTTTTCCTCCAAAGGGCATGATGTTGGTGAGATGGATCTTTGTAGGTGAGGTGTTCCCTGAAGGGGCCAAAGGCTGTTCCATTGAAAATCTCACAGCAGTTAAGGGAATAAGCCCTTCCCTGAAGGAAGATTTGAGCACATCTTCATGTACCCCCCCCAATCTCCTTACCCCATAGATATCTACCATAGTTCACACATCCTACTTCCTTTGTAAGAGCACAAAAGGCTACTGAACAATGTATCAAAACTATTTGTGATTTCAACAAGTGGTGCTGGAGAAATTAGATAGCCATAGGCCATAAACAAACAACACCCTGACTGAAATCTCTTACTTTATACAAACATTAACTCAAAATGAATCATGGACATAATGTAACATGAGAACCATAAAACTTTTAGATAAGGACAAAGGAGAAAATCTTCGGGACCTCAGGTTAGGCAAAGAGTTCTTAGACAACGTCAAAGCATAAGCCCATTGAAAAATCAATACATTGGATTTCGTTAGATTAAAAACTTTGTTCTGCAAAAGTCTCTGTGAAGAGGATGAGAATATAAGCTGCTTATGGGAGAAAATATTTTCAGACCATAAACTGACAAAGAACTAATATCTAGAGAACATAAAAAGTTCTTAAAACTCAGTAGTTAGAAAATGTGCAAGAGACATGAACAGACATTTCATTGAAAAGCTCATTGAAAGCATTTCATTGCCATTGCCATTTGTAAACGGCAAATAAGCATGTGAGAAGATTTCAGCATCACTAGTCATCAGGGAAATAAAAATTTCAAAATACGGTGGCTTAAAACAATCACCATTTTGTTTTCACCATCCTCTGGGTCAGGAATTTAAGCTCATCTGGACACATACTTCAATCCACATGGTGTCAGTTTGTGTCATTCATTCGGCTGCGTTCACTGGAGAGTGGGCTGGAAATCTTAGAACTCTGGTGCTCTCCACATGGCCAGCAGAGCTTGGGATATCAGACTTTCAAGAGGAATTATAAGAATTGGTAAATACTGAAGCTATGGATCCCTTAAATTCCAGTCTTGGAAATTACAGAATCACTTCTGCCACATTTTAGTAGTCAAAACAAATCACAGCTCAGACTGAAGGGGAGAGAAAACAAGATTCCAGTTTTCAATGTGAGAAGCAGTAAAGAATTTATGACTATCTTACTGTACCATGGGGGCAATTATTCAATTATTTGAAAAACTTCTTTGTAGGAAGTTTTTACAAATTAAGTTTTTAAAAAGGTCAAGTTTTAAAAAATAAATATTGAGATGTTCAAGTTTCTTATTTGTATCTTGTCAGTTTTTGGCAAGTTATGTTCTCTAAATATCTTGCCTACTTTATCTATGTTTTCAAATTCATTGGCATAAAGCTATTTGTAATACTGCCTCATTATCATCCCAATGTTGGTAAGACTTGTGGTTACATCCTCTTTTCCAAACCCAATACTCTTCATTCATGCTTTTTTTTTTTCTTGATTAGTTAGCTAGGAGCTTATCAATTGTATTAATCTCAAAGTACCAACTTTTGACTCATATTCCATGGATTTGCTTTTACTACATATCAATATGCTCTGGAGAGCTTTCCAAATTAGTGCTGTCATGGTATTTCATATTATGGGGGTACCAGAATTTATTTAATCATGGGCATTCTTACTAATTTTGTTTCTTTTCTTTCCTTCTATTAGAGTAACTGAAGGAAACATCATTTTATATATCTTTATGTGCACATGAGAAAGGACTGATTCCCAGAAATTAAGTTGCTGGGTCAGAGAGTTAATTTTACATTTTCAGACAGGTAACTTCCAAATCATTTTCCAAATGGCTGTATCAACTGGCACTCCCGTGGACTGGGTAGATGTATTCCCCATCGATCCAGGTTCTTGCCAATACTTTGTATCATGAACTCTTTTCATTTATGTCATCATGGTTTGAATTTCCATTTCCTTGATCACAGGTGAGTATAAGCATCTTGTGCCTATTTATGGCTTGAGAGTTTTCTCTTCCGAGGAGGATTTTTAAACTCTATTTTCTACTTTTTATTATTTAATTTTTCTTTATATATTGAAATGATTAAATCTAGGTCTGTTTCAAATTTTTGCATTGTGTTCTATTGTGTCTTTTTTCACACAGAGATTTTATATTTTGATGTGGTAGTATTACTCACTTCTTTCCTTTATGGCCTAGCATTTGAATCTTGCCAAAGGAGGGCTTTTATCTGCTTCTGAAGAGTTCAACTGATATTCATTGACTAGTCAGAGTCTTGTGTCTCTGGAGAGCAATTCTACGAGAAGTTCTAGAATCCAGCCCTTAAGGGACAATACCCCTCTTTCCCCACCCTACTGTGGTAGAGCTCTTAGTTCCCAGGCCTTTACTCCAAATTTTAACATCCTAACATCAGCCCCCTCATCAAACCCCTCCTTCTATATAATCTTGAAAACAACTTGGAACCACAGAACACCAGAAGGAATGTAGAGAATCATCCAGTTTCAAATTCTCATTTTCATAGCTGAGGAGTAGATGATCGAAACCTTCTTGTCTAACATGGTAACCATTAACCACATGTGGATTTTTATTTTTATTTTTTTTAAGATTTTATTTATTTATTTGACAGACAGAGATCACAACTAGGCAGAGAGGCAGGCAGAGAGAGAGAGAGGAGGAAGCAGGCTCCCTCCTAAGCAGAGAGCCCAATGCAGGGCTCGATCCCAGGACCCTGGGATCATGACCTGAGCCGAAGGCAGCCGCTTTAACCCATGCAGCCACCCCGGTGCCCCCACATGTGGATTTTTAAATTCAAGTCAATTAAAATAAATTAATTAAAATAAAAAATTCAGTCACACTAGACACATTTCAAATGCTCTATAGCTACATATGACTCATGACTACTTTACTGAACAGTGGGATTTAGATAATTTTCATCATTGCATAAAGCTCCAGTGGTTGTGCTAGAGCTTTGTTATTTAAAGGGTGGTGTGCAGGGATGCCTGGGTGGCTCAGTCATGATCCTTGGGTCCTGGAATTGAGCCCCACATCAGGCTCCCTGCTCTGCGGGAAGCCTGTTCTCCCTCTCCCACGCCTCCTGCTTGTGTTCCCTCTCTCACTATGTCTCTCTATCAAAAAATAAATAAAATCGTTTTTAAAAGGGGGGGGGGGTGGTGTGCAAGACCATAGGCATCACTGGGAGCTGATTAGAAATAGAGAATCTCTATTAATTAATAATTCGGTCCCATACCAGACCCACAGAATTGGAATCTGCAACTTAACAATATCCCCAAAAAGTCCGCATGCAGATTAGACTCTGAGAAGCCCTCATCATGTGATTTTCCCCCGCAAGGTCACACAGTTGGTGTCGGCGCCCTTCCCTTGATCCAAGTATCATTTTTCCTTACTATCCCTCTTCCTCCCCCTCTCCTTCCCCTTCCTTCTCCTTCTTTTTCTTCTTCTTCTTCAAGATTTTATTTATTTATTTATTTATTTATTTATTTATTTTAGAGATTGAGCGAGAAAGAGAGAGGTCCTGCACACAGAGTGGGCAGGCAGGGTGGGGAGAAGGGCGGAGTAAAAGGAAGAGAGAGAATTTTAGGCAAATCCCACACTGAGAATAGAGCCCAACATGGGGCTTGGTCTCCTGCCTTGAGATCATGACATGAGCCAACATCAAGAGTTGGATGTTTAATCAACTGGGCCACCCAGGTGCCCCATCCCATGTCCTTATTATCTCCTTACTATACTTACTTTCTCACTTTGTTTAGTTACAGCACTTTATAACCATTTATAGGTCAGTCAGGGCATTGAAGCCCTAGAAAACCCTCCATGTTTCAGCCTCATTCTGATTTGCAGACTTCTGATAAAGGCCCAGATCCCTACAATGGCATTTTCCCTAGAAAAAATCCTTCTTGGGATTAAAGCTGACCTTGGAACCAGTAGGGCACCAATCATCAGTCTGTGTGGTACACTTAGCTTTGGTGATATAATGGCTGCATTTAGTTTTTTGGACTTCACAGCCCGGGCCTGCAGAGCAGACCATGCACTTGCCTTAAAAGTGTCACAACCTGACTATCCGACTGGAGAGTCAAAGTAAGTCCTGATGACCTTCCAACATAAGCACTCTCATTCAAGGTAACTGGATAGTAGGTCACTATTTAGAAGATTTAAAAATAGCACCAGGTTGTCCTGGAACTTTGAGAGATCTGGTCTCAGACCTTTTTAGTACATTGTTTTTCAGCTACTAAAACACAATGGACTCATAGTAGGCACACAGTAGATAAGAATGGATGAATGATAGTGAAGGGAAGGGAAAAATTCTTCTCTACCTTCAAGGTCTACCAACTGGACTTAAATTTCTATGAGACAGATTAACAGGAGAAAATAATTAAGTGGTTTACTACATGTACACAGAGGCCCAATAATGAAATTGAGACCTAAAGAAATGACCAAGGCAGGCAGTTTTTATGCTTTTTAGACAAAGAGACAATATATCTGTGAAGAACTGACAGGATATAGAAAACTTAGCTTCGAAAACTTCAATTAGTAAGGAATTCTAAGCCTAATTTGGGCTGGGGTCGGAAATTAGTAAAAAGTAGATAGGGTTGTTTATAAAGCCTTCTTGGCTCTAAATTTCCCATCTCTGGTGATAAGGCTATCTCTTTATCCTGGTGCACAGAGGTACGGTACCTATCACATGGAGATTTATTTCCTGTTTTCAGGAGGGTCTGAGTGTCCTTTCTACATAGATTCTCTTAAATAACTTTTATTTAAAATAGTCAATATGCTAAAGTAGCACTTCTGGGGGTATCCTGCCTTTGGCCCCTGTTGTAGGGAGAGGTATAATTACAAAACCAGGCAGTATCTGATGGCTAAAAGACTTGAAAACGGGTCAAGAATCTTGACATTATGTTAGTAAATCCCTCTCAATAACTCTAAGTTAACCTAAACACCGACTTTAGATCCCTCCAATATATATACCGCGTGAGGCTAACGGCAGTTGCTGGTTCTGGCCACTATTATAACCCCAGCACATCAGTGAATATTGACTTTAGAGGCTTGAGCCACCTTTTCCCCTTGGCTACCCACCTGGAGGGACCGGCTGGCGGAAGGCCAGAGTTCTCTCCACTGCTGCAGTCCCGTTCGCCAATGCAGCGTCTATCCGATACTTAGCTCCTCCAGCGAAGGTCCCAGGGTACTTCCACAATGCCTGCCTCGTGCCCAGCACTGACAGTTAATATTAGCGTTTGATGCATTAACACGGGTATTACTGACGCCACTTGCTACCTAACATTTCCAGGTGAATCTTACCGGTTCCAGGGTTGACAGCCCCACCAGAGCCCTCACGGGTTCGCGCCAGGCATTAGTGCGCACGCGCAGCTGGTGAATCTGGGTGGAGAGACCCGGGCACGCGCGCGCGCGCGGCCGCGTCGTGCGAGTGGGAGGGCGACGCATGCGCGGGCGCCGGTGGCCTTAAGGGCGGCGGAGGCTCTCACTGTCCCAGTCGGCCTGTCAGCCGGCTTGGAGGCGCGCTCAGGCGCTCGCGCGGTGACGGCGGCCATGGCGGCGGAGGAGGAGGAGGTGGACTCGGCGGACACCTGCGAGAGGTGAGTGCGGCCACGACTTCGTGGGGTTCGGGATCGCTCCTTCCACAGGGGCCCGGGTCGGGCCGGGCGGTGTAGCCGAGGACTCGTACCCCGGCCTGCCTCTCTGTCGTCCGGCCCGGCGTGAGACCGCGCTGCGCCCCGAGGACGCCCCGGCCTGGCTCTGTCCCTCCCGGGCGCTCCCAGGCGCGGAGCGCGGGAAGGGTGTGAATCCTACGCGGCCGCGCCGCAGGACCTCCGCGCGGAGGGGCCGCGGTGATGTTGTGTAAGCGTCTCCGCGGGCTCGGCGGCAAGGGTGGCCCGACCCACGCCCGGCTCGTCATCCGGGGACTCCTCGGACCCGCGTGCCTCAGGACAGCCGGCAGGCGGTGACCGGCGGTCCTCACACCTGCCTCGAGCCAGGGGAAACGGCTCAGTCCTTCGTGCACTTCGGAGCGCGACTTCTGGCTGCAGGTGCGCCCTGTTCTCCGTCCAGCCCGGGACGAGAACGAATGCGCCGCCTGGGCAGAACCTCCCGAGCCTGGGGGAAGGGGCGGCGCTTCCCTGGGGCTGTCGGAGATGGAGAACCCAAAATCGTACTGGAAAGTGCAGGAGATTGGGGGGTGTCGGGGAGAGGAGAAGCGCAGCGAGAGGGAAAGAGGTTTGAGGGTGTGGGTGTATAACTTTGGGTTTCAGAAAGCGTTTAATTTATACTTAGTGGAAAGAATGTTAACACTATATGGACAGCAGGTTCAGAATTAATAATCTTTCAGCGATCTTCCTTTGTTTCTAAGTGTTGTGGTGTTACCGGAGAAGTGTGTGTGTTTGCGCCTCAGAACACATGTATATGTAGAAAACTTTATGGAATTTGGAGGGCAGATGTCCAACGTGAAACTTTTTGATACACAGACATACTAAATTTAAATTATTCTCTTCCACCTGTAGCTAGAAACTTCGTGCCCTTGTCAGTAGACAGGTAACAATTAGTGGAAAAACTAAATTTATGAATATTATTGCCATATTTCTCAAGGCTGGTCATTTCCTTTGGAAAGTAAACTTTTATGTTTCTGTATATATGTTTAATATTTTGATAATTCTACTTAAGATGTCTGGAGAAACTTGCATATGAAACATAACCTAAATGATAAAGGTAATATGGAGTACTATGAAAGCAGTTGTATTTGGAAGGATAGGGGAGGGGGGGTGAGGTGATAGTTTCGAAATACTAGAAACTAGGTTCTTCCTTTGAAGTTTGTTTACATTATGAATGGGTCCATTGTTTTGGTTTGTTGATAAACTTCCTTGTTGAGGTAAGATGGGGAATGTCCTCATGTGGACACAAGTAGGAACCAACTGGTAGCTTGTTCCCACCTAGTTTGTCATAACACTTTTTTATCTTTCTGAAACTGCTTTTAGGTGGACTTTTTGGTCACCATATTCTTGTGGGGCCTGGGAGTCCAGGGCATGACTGTGAAAGGAATTTGTGGATGGGGTGATGTCCCCAGGTCATTGGGGACAGACTATAAAATATCTGTAGCAGCTGAGCAGCCATAGTCCCATGACAGAGATGGGCCTCCTTGGTACTCTTGGCAATGTACTTAAGCAATATCCAGTGTGCATACTAGCGTAGTCTTAACTGTACCAAGCAAGTACCTGTCCTGCGAGGTGTTGCCTAAATGTGTTTATATTAAACCTAAGATCAACCCTGTGTGCACAGTATTTCTGTTCATTTTTCATTTGCAATGGCAACTGAAAGGGCTACCAGGAGCCCACTAGTGAGTGGCAGAACTGAATTGGAGCTCCCCAGGTGTCTAGATTTAGTTTAATATCCTCTGCCATATCACTGGTGCTTCTCGGTAGAACTGGGACTCATGAGGGATGTTTGGTTCTTGTCTCTTTTGCTTACTCTCTTAACACTTTGTTACTTAATCCTTGCACTGATATAGAGCTTATTTTTTTTTTAATTTGGTTAATCAACTGGAACTATGCCAAGAGCCATTAGAGGTTGTGAGAAAATGGGTCTTTTATCAAGTTCTTGATCTTTAAGACACTTCAGGTTTAGATGGGGAATTAACATTAACAAAGGAAACAATTATAAAAAGGCGGAGGAAGGCTTTTTGGCACATATGAATCTTGTTTTTTTCTTTGTGATTTTCTCAGTGAAGACAGGCATGCCTGGAAGCCGTTTGGCTTTCAACATCTAACCATTTTCGTTGCAAGACAGTTGAGAAAGCTAAATGTGACAAGAGTAGGGAAGACTTCTGTGAATTGCTGCAAGGTTGTCCCAAAGAATGATTAAGTTGAATGATCTGTTGAGTTTAGAGGAAAGCTGTGACAGAATTGCTCAGCTGCAGAGCAGACAGTAAAATAGGTGGTTTGCAGTGGTGTGTTGGAGTTGGCTAGTACTGGCAACCATTGCTAAACTTTCAAGATTTTGCCAACTTTTGGCAGCTTGAAATCAGCCATGGTGGTAGTATTTGATATAAATACTCATTTATATTGACATCATAAAATGCTACAAGTAAAGGATTTTTTTTCTCCCCTTCTCCTCCAGTGGGTTTACCAGCCACCTACTGGATTTACATTAGAATTTGACTATAGTCCTTTGCCTTGGAGATAAGATAGTGGATTTTGCCATTTTTAAAAGACCACTAAGATCAGTGACTCCTCTCTATTGCCATCTCTCCTTCCCAAATTCTTGCTACCTGACTTCTTAAGAATCACTGCAGTTCTCAATGATACATTCTAGCGGATTTTTTTTTTCCTGGGTACTTATCTTCCTTGGGTCTTTCTCAGTATTTGACACTGTAAAGTTAGCTTCTCCTTATTACAATTCTTACCAGACATTATAGTCCTTAAGACATTTTGCTTTATCCCTTAGCCTCAGATCAATAGTCACTTTTATTAGGTTCTCTTTTTTTTTTCCATTGTTTAAATGTCACAATTCTCCAAGATTCTACTTCTTTCATCTGTGTTTTCATGTTTTGTCTTCTTTACTTCTACTCTTTGAAGCATCTTTTCTGTGGAGAGAACTAAAATCTTATTCTCATGATGGAGCCCTTTTCAGAAATCTGGTGATGTTTCTAATTGTGTGCCAGATGTTTGCACTTTATTCCTCAAATGTAAAACGTGCAGACTTGGATGTCATTTTCACATTTCTTCCCCTGAACTAAACAATACAGAGTCCAGTTTTTGCCCTTGACTTACCTATTTTCATTAGGGTGCTTATATTCTTCTGGTCATCTGGGTTCAGAACTGTGGCCTGATTTTTCACACTGCCCACCTCCATCTTCATGGCCCTGAATACCAAATCTACCAAGTCCAGTAGATTCTAAGTACATCAGCTTTCCATTTCCAGTGTCTCCTGGAAATCACCTCGTTCTGACCCTACATACTCCCTTTTCTGGTTTATAACAGGCTTTATTTATTTATTTTTCAAGATTTTATTTATTGACAGAGAGAGAGTACGCTAGAGCACAAGTAGGGGGAGCTGGAGCCAGAGAAGCAGGTTCCCCACTGAGCAGGGAGCCCAGTGTGGGGCTCCATCCCAGGACCCTGAGATTATGACCTGAGCCAAATGTAAATGCTTAACCAACTGAGCCACCCAGGTACCCCTATAGCAGACTTTAATAACCCATTTAAAATAACATAAATAACATAGGACCCCAAAGTTCCTATGCTTTCAGCATAGCTTATTTCATCAGTTACTTTTCTCTCCCCAAGAGGCACAGTCTTGTTTGTAGCAGCTACACACAGTGGCTTTATTATAGGTGCTCAGCCTGACTTAAAGCCCTTTGTAGGCAGCTTGGCTCTTATCTGCCTTTGGAGCCTTATTTCCTCCCTGTGCCCTGGGCTCTAGCCAATCTTTCATTGTTTCCCAAACAGGTTCTTTGCGCATCCTATTTCCCTTGTCTTGATTCACATGGTTTTCTTTGACCCAAAACAGATTGTGATCTCCCTTCTCTGAAGGCCTATAGTATTTTCCTAAGCTTTCTTTATGGCACTTATATCATGTTTTGTAGTGTAGTTATTTGTTTTGTCAGCTCATTGGGGTTAAAGCTTTTGTCTTACTCAAATGTCTGGTAAAGCCTGAATGGGTTTCATAAATAGTAAACTTCAATAAATGTTTATTGAATTAAACAGTTCAATATTGTAAATTTATGCTGACACAAACATTAAGATAAAATACCTAGTTATTATATATTTTGCAGCTTTATAACCTGATATTTTTCACCCTAAGATATTCAAAGAACATCAAAAGATGTTCTTTGATACACTCAATAAGAATTTGAAGTTTAGATCATAAGCTTAAGATATATTGGGAGGTTAGGAATATGATTCTACTTCTTGACCTTGGGTGAAACAACTCATACTTCTTTATTTTGCCTGTTCTTCAAAATGCCAGTCACAGACCCAGCAAATGGAGATTTCAGGCATGTGAGGAAGAACTTAAACAAATGTAAAGTCCCAGGATGGTCCACTTAATAAAAACAACACTGGATAATACATTTGAGAATTACAGATGATTCTGAATGGAGTCCTTAAGGATTTGACTTATTTGTAAAAGCCATTCAGAAATATTATATTGTTAGGTTTTTAGTCTAACCTCTTTGTTCTATAATTCCTCATTCCTGATTGTCAGTCATAAAGAATTATGTGTAAAGATGATTTTATTAAAAGTTATTATTCAGTTTGAGACTTGGGATTTTTAGTTTTTATCTAGTAGATAAACTTATTTTAGAAGTAACATGAAATGCCACTTGGATTTGTTAAGAAGTGTAAATCTAAAAGTACACCTGTAGTTTTCTTTTAAGTATGTTTGGTGCTGTGTCTGACTCCAGGATGGTTTGTTTACTGTATGAGAGAAGTTAGGAAACAACTGGGGAGAAAATATCACCAGCATATAACTGTGTCTAAAATACTGATTCTCCAACTCTGGGTCTTTCATAGTTACAAGTTATAGGGGGTAAATAGTTAAAGAATGTGAATTAATGTGTTATAGTATATTAGAGGGCTTGATTGACCTAATGGTTAGTGATAATTCAAATCATGTGAGCTATTATTTATTTAAAATAAAAGGGCATGATAGGATTTTCCATTACCCAGGAAAGGCCCTTATTTGCAAAAGTGTTGTAATGTCTTATTTGAAAGTTGTTAATCATTCATTGGTTGAGGAATTATTTCAGAAGAATATGTATATTCATACCTCTCTTTAATTTGGATATTTACAAAAGAAACAAAACCTCATAGTTTCTCTAAATGAGAGAGACTACTGTACTTAGAGTAGGATAGAGAACAGTAATAAACAACTTTTCTCTCGTGGTAGTACCAGTATAGAGATGGAGGCCATTTAAAAAAAAATTGTAATATAATGAAATCCTCTTTACTTATAACCTAATTAGAAATGTTATTTAAGTGGCCAACAGTGTGTGGAAATTGGCCAGACGTTTGTATATTTTCTTCAGAAATCTTTGAAACCTATTTCACAATATTTATAGATTGTGCAATTTAGGTTTGGTAATACTATAGATAGTCAGCTATGTCTAAGAGAACAAAACAGGGATTATAAGGATACGTAAATGTTGATGGCAGTAGGGTATAAGTACAATGCTATTTTATTTTATTTATTTATTACTTTAAAGACTTTACTTATTTATTTTACAGAGAGAGAGAAGGGGAACACAGCAAGCAGGGGGAGTGTGAGAGGGAGAAGCAGGCTTCCTGTTGAGCAGGGATCCCAATGTGGGGCTGGATCTCAGGACTCTGGGATCATGACTTGAGCCGAAGGCAGATGCTTAAGGACTGAGCCACCCAGGCACCTGAGTACAATGTTATTTTGAAAAAAAAAAAAAAAAAAAAAAAAAAAAAGATTAGGTAAGGTCTCCTGGGTGGCTCAGGTCCTAATCCTGGGGTCATGGGATCAAGACCCGTGTTGGATTCCTTGTTCAGAGGGCTGCCTGCCACTCCCCCTGTTTGTTCTCTCTCTCTATGACAAATAAATAAAATCCTTTAAAAAAAAAAAAAAAGATTAGGTAGAAAGTTAAGAGAAAAAGTTCAGTGTTTTATCGCTCGAACTCAGGATGTTTAAAATCAGATTCTTAAGTTAATAAACTCTGTTAATGTTAAGCACATCTTTTTTGTCTTTCCTTAGAATGCCACCTCTAGTGTAGTCTTTCAAGATTTTTTTTTTCTTTTAGCTTGGAAGTCTGCTCACTAAAAAGATTCTTTCTCTATATTTATTACAGAGTTATAAAGCAAGATTCCTTGTACTTTTTTTTTTTTTTAATAGATGCTTTAGGGCTTAGATCCTCAGCAAGGCTGAGAGTTAAGTGCTCAGCTGATGTGGCTGCGTAGAAAACCTTTTGGTGCACTTTTTGATACGTCTTCCTGTTGTTTTATTTTTTTTTTTTTTAAAGATTTTATTTATTTATTTGACAGAGAGAGATCACAAGCAGACAGAGAGAGAGGAGGAAGCAGGCTCCCTGCAGAGCAGAGAGCCCGATGTGGGGCTCGATCCCAGGACCCTGAGATCATGACCCGAGCCGAAGGCAGCGGCTCAACCCACTGAGCCACCCAGGCGCCCCATCTTCCTGTTGTTTTAAATAGATGTAGTCCCTATGGTGAATGGCTTTTTCTTTATATTGCCTTTGACATTTGGGTTGCTTCCCAAGTTAGGGCCTCAGTAGTGGATGATGGTGTTTATTGATTATCTGTTTAAATAAAACAGGGAAATTGAGTTTTGCTTTTCTGTTTATGTTCCAAAGCTATGAGGAGGAAGCCCTGTATCTTGTTTACTGTTTTGTTTCCTTGTTTACTGTTTTATAGCTGGGACATATGAATTTAATTTTTATTTTAGATTTTGTGACCTTGTCAGATATCCAGCCATTCTTCTAAGCTTCAGTCTTGGGTTCTTAGTTTCAGTCTTCCACACACTAAGCCTAGAACAACACCGGAGGACATAGGAGATTTTGTGGAAGGGGCAGAGTCTCTTTGAAGATGAGATTAATTTACGTGGAATACAGGTGATGAGGCTGAGTGGGTGTTTTGGAGGGTTGAAGCAATAGATGTTGCAAGCTCAACTGTGGGAATTTGAGAACAAAGGGTAATCAAGTGAAGAACAAAAAAGATAGACCTCAGCTTTCCTTTCACTGTTTAAAAATGTTTCCTTGAGCCAGTTATGTGTGTGGGACTCAATTAGATAGAGTATCTCTAAGAAAGAAGTAGAAGACAGTTTCTCTAAAACATTTTATCTGGTTTAGGCAAAGGTGATTAGACAGTAATATTATCAAGGCTTAGGAGAAGAGAGGAATCTCTACAATTCCATTGAGTGAAAATAAAATATTTTACTATGCTTTGTTTATGGATTTTTTCAGTTTAAATATACTTCAGGGGGCGCCTGGGTGGCTCAGTGGGTTAAGCCGCTGCCTTCGGCTCAGGTCATGATCTCAGGGTCCTGGGATCGAGTCCCACATTGGGCTCTCTGCTCAGCAGGGAGCCTGCTTCCCTCTCTCTCTCTCTGCCTGCCTCTCTGTCTACTTGTGATCTCTGTATGTCAAATAAATAAATAAAATCTTTAAAAATAAATAAATAAATAAATATACTTCAGAAAAATTCCACTTAAAAACAATTATCTGCTTTGATGAAAAAGTTGCTGAGAAAACCTGAAGAGGGTTAGTGGCTCTTATGGTTGTAGAGTCCTGATTTTTAGTGTAATGCACTAGACTTGCAAACATGAAAACATTATTTTGCATTTTCTCTTTGCACTAAGCCTATTGCTAGGAGGCAAAAATGAGTGGACAAGACATCCTATCCTTTGAAAATTGGTTTTGTGAGGAGGGTAGGCATAATTCCTATTGCAGGCTGTTATATAACATTTTAAACTTGAGGCTCTGTACTTAGTAGGTATTCAGAGAATGTAAATTTTTTTTAAAGACTGAAATGAAGATTGCGTTTGTGTTTTCTTTGCCCCAACCTGATGGCAGTTGGAGCAATAGTAGACTATAGTTCATTTGACTTTTTGTTTTGTTTTGTTTTGTTTTGGGGTTTTTTTGGGTACTGACCTCTGATTTTCTCTGGCAAAGAACTGTGCTATGATTTGAGGGCTATTTAAGAAAACTGATGAGATTGAGTTGTAAGTAACTTCCTCTTGGTACTAGCTCCTATTTTTGTGGCCTAACATAGACTTTGATGACCATTCCTGGTCAATGACAAAACAGCTTCAGCTTAATAATGTTTACTTTTTAAATTTTAAGCTCCAAAGATCATGAGATTCTTTTAACTGCTTGTTAACAGTGTTTTTTTAAAACAATTGATAATTGTTGAATGATTGAAAAATTCATTGCTAAAACCTTGAATTGTTTTTCCTTGATAATTTATAGCTTTATATATTTACAAATAGACTAATAATAATGTTTCTATTATGTTTTTACCTTGATAATAAGTTATATGAAACATTTGTGGGGGATGCCTGGGGTCCTATCCTCTGATCTTGTTAATGTCGAAGGTTTGAAACTAACACAGAGAAGAACATTTGGAATGGAGCCTGGTTATAATGCAGGCTATTATGTATCTTTTTTTTTCATGCAGGCCTAAAGAATGTGACTTTGTCCTGTGACTTTATCCTGTAGGTCATGATAGCACCTCACATATTTTAAGGAAGGTAGTCACCTGAGAAAAAAGGTCTTTGATGTCACTTGGAATTGGATTTAAATCTCTACTTGTATCATTTCCTTACTACCTTGATACTCTTGGATCTGGTGCTTAACATTCCTAAACCTTTTCAGATCTACAAAATCTGAGTGACTTGGATTGAGAATATATCCTGTATTGTGAATGACTTAATCATTCTGCAAAACACTTACCAAGCAGCTGTTCTACCTAATGCCCAGAGAAATTCTATAAGCAGGCAAATGTAGGATGAGCCTTCAAAGCTTAGAAAAAGCTGGTTGTTAGAGCCACCCATCCAAACTTAGTACAGTTTTCTACTCACACCTATTCTTATTCATGTATTTTTTATGGTTATTAGTGGTACCTGACTCAGAAACCTAGGAATCCTCTATTACACATTTTTTCTATTCAACCAGTTATCAAATCCAACCTGTTTTACTTTTTTCTTTTTAGCATAAAATTGTATTATGATTAAATGCTTAAATCTTAAGTGTTCATTTGCTGAATTGTATAATCCAATCACCTGTTAAGATAAAGAATGTCACTATCATCCCAGAAGATTCTCTTAATACTCAAGTGATCCACTTGTAATTCATTGTAGCCAGTACATTTCAGATGGAGCAAAAACTTCATTTATAACATCTATGTATAATAATATGCATTGGTGAACACAGAGTTCTTACCGTTAAGGATCATACAGTTGGGTAAGGATATTGGTGAGTAAATAAGAATGTTGTAATACAACTTGAAAAGGAAGAGAATCGATCTTGAGAATTGGGTGATATCCTGCTATCCTGATCTAATCCAGTTTGGGTATATCGGGAAGGGGGAATGAAATCTAATCTGAGGTTGGTGAGAGGTGTAATGGATCATGAAGAGAAGGGGAGATGCATATTCCAAGGATATTCAGCACCAGGAAGTGAGAGAATAGGGAATATTGTATGGCTAGAAAACAGAGACAAAAATGATACTTAGAGTGTCAAGTAAAAGGTTGGAATAGGGCTGTTTCCTATTGAAGGTCAGCTAGAAGTACCTTTGAGGTAAGGAGTCATGCAAAATGACAATTCTTTGTCAATTTCTATTTCTGAAGTACTTTTTTTTATTTTAAAGATTTTATTTATTTATTTGACAGATCACAAGTAGGCAGAGGTTGGGGAAGGGGATGCAGGCTCCCTGCCCAGCAGGGAGCCCGATGCCATGTCTCAATCCCGGGACCCTGAGATCATGACCTGAGCCAAAGGCAGAAGCTTAACCCACTGAGCCACCCAGGCGCCCCTCTATTTCTGAAGTACTTCTGAACCTTAGTTAAAACTCTTATTTTAGGAATTACTAATTAATGCCACATAATTTTAGTGAATTGTTTTGTTGTCATCAGTATAATGTCAACTACCATTTGTTGGATGTTTAAATATTTTATCTTGGAACAGACTTCATGCTTCATATTTGTGGTAGTCATCCCCAAAGATAATAGTCTCCAAAGCTGAGTCCATTTTCTAGTCCTCAGAACCTGTGTTGTTGTTGTTTTTGTTTTTTTGTTGTTGTTTTTGTTTTTTTTTAAGATTTTATCTATTTATTTGACAGAGAGAGACCTAGCAAGAGAGGAAACATAAGCAAAGGGGGTGGGAGAGGGAGAAGCAGCCTCTTTGCCTAGCAGGGATCCTGGCATGGGGCTTGATCCAGGACCCTGAGATCATGACCCAACGTGAAGGCTCAACCAACTGAGCCACCCAGGTGCCCAGAGTGTTACTTTACATGGCAGAGATTTTGCAAACTTCCAATTTAACCAATTGAGTTAGAAACTGAGATGGGGGCACCTGTATGGCTCAGTTGGTTAAGCAACTGCCTTCAGCTCAGGTCATGATCCTGGAGTCCTGGGATCAAGCCCCACATTGTGGGGGGAGGGGGTGGTCCCTGCTCAGCAGGGAGTCTGCTTCTCCCTCTGACCTCTTCCCTCTCATGTTCTCTCTCTCTCAAATAAATAAAATCTAAAAAAATAAGAAACTGTGAGATGATCCTGGGTTATCTGGGTGGGCCCTAAATGCAAGCACTAGTGATTCTATAAGTGAGAGGCAGAGGGAGATTGCAAACAGGCAGGAGAGAAGTCACATAGAAGACAATGTGGTAATGGACACAGATAACTGGAGTGACCCTGCCACAGATATAAGAATACCAGCAGTCACCAGAACCAATAAAAGAGCAAGGAATAGATTTTCCCCAGAGCCTCTGTTGGGAGTGTGGCCCCGAATAAATTTGTTGTTTTAAGCTCCCAAGTTTGTGGTAATTTTTAGAACAGCCATTGGAAACAACGTGTTTGTTATCTCAGAACATACATTACGCATTTCCTTATGTGCATGTGCTCCTGCCCTTTCCTTCACTGGGGATGGCTGAACTGCCACTTTACCTTTTGAAATAATCCCATTCATTTTATGTAGATCTAGCTCAAAAGCAACTCCCTGATGCTCTCAAGAAAAACTAATCACTCTTACCTCTGTTTGATAACTGATGTTCCGGATGACAGTAAATACTTGTGGAATGAATTAATTCCATCATGTAATTATAGTTGCTGGGTCACCTGTTTCCTCCATTAGATCCTGCCCCCTTTCATATAACATTGTATAAGTTGAAGGCATACAACCATGTTGGTTTGATACATTTATATATACCCTTTATATGCTGCAGTATGGTTATGATTTAGCTAACACCTCTATCACATCATGTAATTACCATTTCTTTTTTGTGGTGACAACATTTAAGATCTAGTCTCTTAGTTTTGAAGTATACAGTGTTATTGACCATAATCATTATGCTGTGCTCTAGATCTCCAGAACTTACTCCTTGTCTAGTTGTAAGTTTGTATCTTTTAGCCTGGTTTATTTTTAAATATTCCTTGGCCTTATTTTCTTGTGTCCATCCCTGTTGCCAAAGCCTTGGTTCAAGGCCATACCTCACATCTGAAACCTACAGTAGTTTGTCTTTCTTCCTCCTTGGATTCATTTTCTCTTTCATCAGAAAGCTTTCACTTTAAATATTCTTGGTCAGGTGCTAATGCCCTTGCTGTCAGATAAGTGCTGGAGCTCCACATTAACCCAGATTGTTAGGATAAGCCTGTAGTCTGCTGCCACCAGGCCAGGAGTTATATGCTTATCCTCTCCTTGGCTGGCTATGAGCAAAGCCAGTCTGTTCCAGCATCCTGTTCCCATACCTTTCCTTGCTCGTTGCTTCAAGCTTGATTCCTTGTTCTCTTTTTTAAACTATCTTCTGCCAAAGGCCTTGGTCATTCTTTTCATCTACTATTTGTTGGATCCCAGAGATGTTCACTAACAGTTAACCCAGTCACTCTAGGCAAGTTATACATAGGCCAAACTTCTGCATTTGTATTAGGGGTGCATTCCCACTCTGAACCATAAACTTTGAAGCTTAAAAAAAACCCCAAAAACAAACAAAACCAATTTCCTTTTTAATAAAATTTTCTCTTCTCTCAACCTTAAGATTTTATACCTGCTTGTGAGCCTACCATTTAAGTGAACCCACTCATGGTCTTTACCTTTTCTGCATTTCCACCCTGGTAAGAGGCTTTCTTACAGTGGGTTGGGGTGAATGCCTTTTTTTGTCTTTTCTTGTTCTGCCTATTTTTTATTTCTGCTTGATTACTTAAAGTCTGATTATCCATAAATATGGATTTTGATATCTACTTGTAGGTTCACAGGCTGAAGTTGAATGTCTGTTCCCCAGTACTTTACCACAATAACTTTGTATGTATTAGGTGGATTCTGCCAGATGTAGATCGCTTCACCATCATATAGACAGTAAATTTCCTATTTTGCTTTTCTTTAAATGTAACAGTTTTAAGTTGAGAAGAACATTAACTTATGTCTTTGTATTTTCTTTTTGATGCTCTAGGTCAGGATGGCTAACTGGTTGGCTTCCCACGTGGTGCCCTACATCTACATCACACCTTAAAGAAGCTGAAGAGAAAATTTTAAAATGTAAGGTTTTCTTTTTGTAAGTTGCCTGAGCTGTTTGCTAAGATCACACTGCCCAGAAACTGGAGATAAGATTCTGTGGTGTGTTAGTTTGTTAGCAAAAGTGCTTTTTCCCCGTTTCCATGTCATCAACAAGTACAGAAGTGTTGGAAGGCAGGGGTTCTTAAACTTTTGGTCGTGGGTCCCTGTTATACTCTTAAATTGGTAAGGGCCTTAAGGAGCTTTGTTTATCAGTTATAGCCATGACTCTTTACCAATTAGAAATTAAAACTGAATTATTTGAAGTATGTTAATTTATTCATTTAAAAATAATAGGAACCCATTATAGGTTAAAATAAATAATATGTTTTCTAAAAATAACTACTTTTCAAATAGAAATACAGTGAGAAAAGTAGCATTGTTTGCAAATCTCTTTGATTTCTGGCTTAATATAAAACAGTTGGATTCTCATATCTGCTTCTGCATTCAGGTTGTTGGTAATCACATCTAGTGATCTCTGTAAAACTCTGCTTCATATCCATCAAAGAATGAGCGTGAAAAGGTATCTTAGTTTTGTTATTAAAATAGTTTTGACCTCATAAACCGCCTGAAAGGGTCTCAGGGACTCCCCAAAGGCCCCTGACTACAATCTAATAGGCTCTAGGTGTTCCAGAATAGGTAGCTTTGTAGAATGGAGCACATACTGAAGTAGAACAAGATAACTTGGTCCAGGCCCAGATATGCAACCAGATGATATCAGCACCTTGGGTAAGTCACTTTCTCAGTTTCCCACTTGTTATCTGTAAAATGAAGAGGGAAGAGGTAGGGTGATCTTTAGCGTTCCCTCTGGTTTTAGTTTCCTAGGACTTTTTAATTGTGCATTTTAGTGGTGTGGAAACCTTTTTATAAATTTTCTTATGAGCAGTGAAATTTACCCAACTTGTACTGTCAGGGCTATCCTGGTATCTTTGGGTATACTTTTTTTTTTTTTTTTTAAGATTTTATTTATTTATTTGACAGAGAGATCACAAGTAGGCAGAGAGGCAGGCAGAGAGCGAGGGAAGCAGGCTCCCTGCTGAGCAGAGAGCCCAATGCGGGACTCGATCCCAGGACCCTGAGATCATGACCTGAGCTGAAGGCAGAGGCTTTAACCCACTGAGCCATCCAGGCACCCCTTGGGGTATACTTTTAAGCAATGTTGCTAATTGTGTAATTTTGTTCTGCTGATATATTTTAGGCGTGGATTCAGAAGAGCAGTTCACATACATGATTATTGTGGATATATGTGCAGATGTTTGCCCATGCCTCCTTTTCATTCTCTGTACCACAAATGGATTTTATTTGTGCATTTGAATGATTCAGGAGTAAGCGACTGTAACTGAATATATCCATAGGAAGAGATAGTTAGTCATCTTACATGCATTTATAGCATGAAAATAAATTTCTATTCAGTCTGTATACTTGGGTAATCTTGTTCTCTACAAAGCTGGAAAAGTTGACATTGTGGTTTACTAAAATAAAAAAAAATCTTGTCAGAAGATATAAAAGGGTGCTAGATGCTCAATTTATGCATTTTACAAACATAAGGATTCCCTACTGCTAAATTCTAGGGATGTAAATAGGAATGAGAATTGGCCCTTGGTTCAGTATCAGATGTGAAAGCAAGTGACTTGTAATACAGTCGGGTGAGTGAGCTATCTATTAGAGGTTACAGATGGTTTGGAAATATGCACACATCTGTGTGCAGAATGCTGACGTGGTTTGGTTTGGTTTGGTTCTAATGCTGCTGGATCATCTCTTCTAAACTGGTATAGCATTTCCCCCCATTTGGAGGCTTGGGCTCTGTTAATATTCTAAGTGAATGCTGGGTTTCCTCTTCACTGCTACTGTGTGGTAACAAAACCCAAGATTATTTCTTTGGTTAAAGCACAGAAACTCCCAGTTCTCCAGTATTTGTCTTCTGCAGATGAATATGCACAAATAAGTGCTTTATATGAAGTGTCTATATTTAGTTGATAATTTAATGTAAAGGAATTTCAAATTGGTTTTATCTTTAGTCAACTTGGGGGAGACTTAAAGTATTGAGTCCTACAGCACTGAAAACAAGTAAAAGTTTTTATCTACAAAATTGTGATTATTTCTATTTTCCAGGGAGATTGTTGGACTTGAACCCACACTACCTGGCACCTCATGCCAGGACTTCCTGCCATGCCCTGTTACCTCTTTCCTACTAAACTTTGAAGTGACTCAGGATTTCAGTTAGATGTTCAGTGCAGATACTGCTAGTCTATCCTTAAATTCATGGTTACTTTTTAGGGAAAAGTGAGTCTGACTTCAATCTTCAGTGATTACTCTTCAGCTGTTAGACAAATTCAAGGTATTCTTTTGTTATTGTCTCCAAAGTTAGAGACCTTCAAATAATGTGTCCCGTGAGCACTGAGTTCCTCTCTAGTTCTAAGAGTGTAAGACCCTCATTTGGCGGATGTGAAAAGAGCTAACATGACTTGCCAAAAGACCTTGGCCGCAGGTACTTGAGAGTTATCTGAGATAGAACTTCCCAATTAGGTGTAATATATGGTAATTGAGAATTACTTGCTTGAATAAGATGTAAGCTTTTTTTTAGGAATGAGCTAATAAAGGCTAAAATCATAGGAATGGATACCAGATAATTTCTAGATTATTTATTTCTGATTTCCTTTAAAATATTCCCCTTCTCAGAAGTAGTGAAACTAAGCAGAATTTCTTTTTTATGTTTTCATTAGGTGTCCCCTGCACATACAAAAAAGAACCTGTTCGTATATCTAATGGAAATAAAATATGGACACTGAAGTTATCTCATAATATTTCAAATAAGACTCCACTTGTCCTCCTCCATGGTTTTGGAGGTGGACTTGGACTCTGGGCACTGAATTTTGGAGATCTTTGCACCAATAGGCCCGTCTATGCTTTTGACCTGTTGGGCTTTGGACGAAGTAGTAGGCCCAGGTTTGACAGTGATGCGGAAGAAGTGGAGAATCAGTTTGTGGAATCCATTGAAGAGTGGAGATGTGCCCTAGGACTGGACAAAATGATCTTGCTTGGACACAACTTGGGTGGGTTCTTGGCTGCTGCTTACTCACTGAAGTACCCATCAAGGTAAGTGAAACTGACAGAAGAGAGGCACCCAAGTGCTAGTCTCTAGTTCTTGTCCTTGGTGGTGGTTGTCTGAGCCTTACAAGACAGATTCTCTTAAAGGAGGTCATATAGCCACAACCAATGGCCGATTTAGTAGCCAAAATAATGATGTCAAGGTTTTCCTGTTACACATGCTACACATTAGTAGAAAGCTTGAGAAAGGACTTTCTATTTGCCAAACTTAGAATGTCTACAATTTAAGCCACAAGTAAAAACTGTTTTGGTGGTATTGTTTATCATTATTGTTATCATTAGACCTGTGTATTGAGCAGTCTTTGCCTAACTTTTCCAGGTTATAATAAGCTCTAAGACAAATGCAAAGGTGAGAAATTAGAAGCCTTGTGTGCCAATGATATCTTTGGGCTTAGAGCAAATCCTTCAACCTTGAAGCTTTAGTTTTCTCACTTATAAAGTACAGAAAATATATCTGCAAGTTGTATCTGACAGGGCTTTTATTATGCTGTGCCCCTACCTTTATGGCTACAAAATTATTTTTCCAAGTAATTGAATTAATGACTTCAGAATTTTGCTTCAGAATCTTGTAATATCTCTTATCTTTACCTTATTTTCTCATACTATATCCTATTGTTTCAACTCTGATTGGAGGTCATTTGAGTGCTAAGAAAATAGAAGGAAAGCTTTTTTTGCTTTTTTTTTTTGCTTAACTTTTGGAAGGAAACAAAAAAAAATCAACATTTTATGTTGCCAATGTATTTTTCCATTGGACTAATTTTTAAATCCAAAATTGCAACCAACTTTAACATTGAAGTCTGTGAATAAGAAATGGGATGATGATGGACATTGGGGAGGGTATGTGCTATGGTGAGTGCTGTGAAGTGTGTAAACCTGGCGATTCACAGACCTGTACCCCTGGGGATAATAATACATTATGTGTTTATAAAAAATAAAAATTAAAAAAAAAAGAAATGGGATGATGGTTATTTTCAGACTGCACATATGTACCTGTGAAGCTGCCCCGTTGCATAACTCCAGGTGTGCTGTTGACACAGAATTGAAATGTAGAGCAGCAGCCCTGTGTAACTGAGGTTTTCTTCCCCTGGAACAGCCGACTTTTTCTCTGTAGATTCTTTATCTCAACTTCAGCATTAACACTTGGTTTTTCTGGAGAGTTTGTAGTTCTGTGTGTGGTAGATGGTGTAGTCTTGTCACTTGGCAGACCCCTTCTCTCAAAAGAAATCCAAATTTTCTTTTTCTAGTTGGCTTTTAGGGTTTACTGTCTTTTATTGTGTTCTATTCCCAATGGAAAGTAAGAGAAGATGAAATGGATACCTTTCTGGCATAAGATAACAGGGCCATTGGGGTGGGGGTTGGTTGGGCTTTCTTTGTTTCTTATCAGGAGTTTATTATGTCTATCTTGTGGTATTTATTCCTTGGCAACATGATACAGGACTATATGGGTTAGACTCTGGCCATGAAACCCCTAAGTCTTAGAATCCTGACCTTTCATGGCTATTTATTATTTGTCAGTTGGTGAGGTTTTCATTTGCAGTTATGAAGTGCTCTGAAGAAATCAGTGATTCAGAAGAGAATGAACACTTTGAAATAATCTATGAAAGAGAATAATAACATAGTTTGAACAGCATGGTGGGCAAAACGTATCTAAAGCAAAGCCAATGATCCCTGCATTGGGATGACTACATTTTATAAAATGGGTTTTGAATGCTTGTAGCTAATGCGAGGAAATAAAACTAAGTACTATGTCAGGACCAAGAATCACTAAGTATTAGTAAATAGATAAATATGAGAATGCTTGAAATAATTAGCATGTTTTAAATTGGCTGAATTTTTAGAAGAACTATATAGACCGTGTTGGATATTGAAGCCTGTGTTCTTCACTGCATAATTTGTATTATTTTTTTAAAAATTTCATTCCTTAAGATTTAATTTATTTATTTGACAGACAGAGATCACAAGTAGGCAGAGAGGCAGGCAGAGACGGAGAGAGAGGAGGAAGCAGGCTCCCCACCGAGCAGAGAGTCGAACGTGGGGCTTGATCCCAGGACCCTGGGACCATGACCCGAGCCAAAGGCAGAGGCCTTAACCCACTGAGCCACCCAGGCGCCCCCATAACTTACATTATTAAACACAAGTTCATTTCAAAATCGTGAGATTCTCTGAATTTTCGATATCCCAAATCCCGAGTGAAATTCAGTCAGACGACTGTGGTTGGCACATAGTGGGTGCCTAGTGTTAAATGAATGAAACAAGGAAGCCATCGGACTGAGGTGGCTCTAATGCTCTGGTGGCCTACATAAGCAAACCAAAATTTAAGCCTGTAAGTACTTGAAGATTATGAAATTAAAACCTAGGAACAACCAAACACAAATAGCCTAATGGGCTTTAAGCCAATCAGATAGTTTCTTTGCTTCCACACCTTTTCTATGCAAGTTTTATTCCGCCTTTCTTGGTGGAGCACACCTAACCACTCAGGTATGGCACTGCTATATTCAAATTGATTTTTGCTCAAATAAACTCTTAAAGTTTTCAGTATGCCTAGTTTATCTTTTAACAATATTAACTGAGGATGGAGCTACATGCTCTAAATGTCTCTTACCTAACTCACTTGATCCAGCTTTTCTAAAAAGTTTTTTTGTTTTTTTGTTTTTGTTTTTGTTTTTGTTTTTTAAAGAGCAGTGTTAAGTTTACAACAAAATTTAGAGGGAGGTACAGACGTTTCCCAAATAATTCCTGCCTCTACATGTGCATAGCCTTCCCCACTGGGACATTTTTATTTTGCAGTCATGAGATTAAAGTAAATCTTTGCTTTTCTGAAAGATTTTTCAGGGAGAAGGATGAGAAGAGGGAGGAAATGGTCTACTAGAGATCAAATGAGATTCATTTAATTTCCTTCACTCACTGTGCCTTTTTCCTTGTCTCTTTTTTTCTCCTAATGGACTTTGAGAGAGCTACTTCATTCTTTGCCTCCTCAGGTATATCAAATGTATTCTTTCCCCCCCTTTTTTTTTTCTTTCTGAAATAAAACAATTTCTCCTTAATTCTATTTAATTACTGTTTCTATGCATAAAGGAAAAAAAACACAAAACTTTTTATTTTTAAAAGATTTTATTTATTCATTTGACAGAGATCACAAGTAGGCAGAGAGGCAGACAGAGAGAGAGGAAAGGAAGCAGGCTCCCTGCTGAGCAGAGATCCCTATGCGGGGCTTGATCTCAGAACTCTGAGATCATGACCTGAGCCGAAGACAGATGCTTTAACCCACTGAACCACCCAGGTGCCCCACAAAATTTTTTTTTTTTACTTAGTCCAGAGCTATTTCCGTCCTCATTTTATGGGCAGCCCCATTCATTTATTCCTTGTTTGTTTTTGTTTTTGTTTTTTAAGATTTATTTATTTGAGAGAGGGAGAAAGTATGAGAGTGCACGGGAGTGAGGGGAGGGGCCAATGGCTACTGAATAATAAATATAGAGAGAGACTCTCAAGTACACTCCCAACAGAGTGCAGAGCCTGACACCATGGTTGATCCCACGACCCTGAGATCATGACCTGAGCCAAAGTCAAGAGTCAGAGGCTTAACCAACTAAGCCACCCAAGTGCCCCTTTTCCTAGTTTATTTTTATAGGACAGTTTGAGGAGAAGAATGAAAGTGCCTAGTTTACTAGACTAATATACTTGTTTAGGAAGCATTCTTTGCTAGAGAATGGGTAAAACCCAATCCATTTTTTTCCCCTAATTTTTGGTACATTAGGTCAGCCCGGGTGCTTCATCTTTATGAGCAGCAGAATGCCTCTGTCCACAGAAGTGGTTTTATGGCGTAACTTGTGGCAGTGGCTGATTCCTGATATGGTTGGAAACTGATCATTCAGCAACTGTGATGCTTTATGTAAAAGCACCTGGATAATTCCTCCATTGAAATATTGGTGATGACTAAAATCCTCTAACATTAACATTATATTCCTGTAGGTCGGTTGTGTTTAAAGAATGTCAAGTGACTGTTTGTGTTTAGAAGGCTTAAGGTGTGCTGGGGAAGAGACACAACTTAACCACCCGAAGAGTAGGAAGCTGTTGAGGGTTGTGAAGGGGAGTAGACAGGTCTGTGAGAACTCTTGATGAGAACCTGGCCCAATGTGGTACCTTAAAGAGGTGCCATGTAAGCTGAGGTTGAGTATCAAAGGGAAGTAGCAGGAGAACATTCTATGCAGTGGGTCCAGAAATTGCTATGTAGACATCTGAGCCATTCAGGAAAGGCCATGTGGCTGGTGAGCAGAGAAGTTAGGAACTGGTTTGTAGTTGGGCCCCAGCCTGATTCCCATGTTCCATCCCTTCAGATGACCTTTGTTCATCTCAGTTCTCTTACTGTGATGTGTAATAGAGATGCCATTGTAGTTTCACTTGTAAATTAATGTGCTGTGTCACAAGCAGTAGGGCCACTCATGGTGTGAGGTGTCATGGGCTGCCATTCTGCCTGATCCCTTAATGTCTGATCCCTTAATGTGGGCCTGGGGAGGGAGTAGACCAAGCCAACGTGAATAGCCCAATATGCTATCTCCTTTCTTTCGTGTGTGCACTCACTTTTTGCTGTTAATTTTCCTTTCCTTCTGGCCCCTGCTGCTCAGGACACCATAAACACCTTGTTATAAACTAAGGAAAAGGAGACTATAGAAAGTTTTATTAACTTAGAAAGTGTTTAGCAAAGAGAATAGATACAATAGAAGAGGTTACAAACTGGTCTTTACTTCTGCACAAAATGACTTTGAGATCATCGAACCTTGCAGCCCTGCCTGGCTCTATTTCCTGACTGTCCAGAGTGGGCTGAGTGTTTCCTGTCCTCCTCTCTCTAGAAGAAAGGCGGCTCTACTTGACCTGAAGTTGGAGATCTTTTGTTTGTTCTCTGGACCTGCTGCATTCTCCCCCCAGAGGCTCAGAGCCAATGGGAAATACCTGGGGCTAACTTCATTTTGAGAATGCCTTGCCTATACACTAACTAGAGTTCTTCCTGTTCCTTTTCCTTGTTCCTTTCCTTGTTGTGTAAATGTGTCCTGTAGATTTTCTTGTGCATTTTGGATCTGAGCCTGAGTGTTCTTGTTGTATTATTTCTGCCTGGTGCCTGACTTTAAAGCTCATGAAAATCAGGTTTATATATTATACCCTTGTTAGCATTCAGACTCAGCTATCATTTTGGAGCAGATGTTAGCCACTGCTTTGCCCTTTAGGCTGTAATCTGCTCACTGTTTACCGTCTTTAAATTCAAGACTTGCTCTGATGACTAACCTGAAGAGGAATGCCTCTTTGTTTAGAAGCTGATGAGCTCTTTTTCCTGCTCTGCCGGTTCTTTGTTTTTCCTGTCGTTGGTGTTTGTTTTTGTGTTGTTTTTTTTTAATATTTTATTTATTTATTTGACAGAGATCACAAGGAGGCAGAGAGGCAGGCAGAGACAGAGGAGGAAGCAGGCTCCCTACTGAGCAGAGAGCCCGATGTGGGGCTCTATCCCAGGACCCTGGAATCATGACCTGAGCGGAAGGCAGAGGCTTTAAGTCACTGAGGCACCCAGGTGCCCCTTTGTAGTTTGAATCAGTCTCTTGCTTCTTGACAAAGATGTCTGATAGGATGACTCAAGTGTGCTGTCTGGTTAGACCCATTCCTTACCCCTGGGTATGAACTAACAATCCCATCAGGCTACCTGCTATGGAATATTAGAGGGTTAGATCTAGATTACTATAATAGTTTAGATATACATTGAAACAAATTAAATTATCAGATGAGGAGATAATCTTTTCACTGGAAGAGTTGGTGAGAAGATAGCCTGAGAACTTGGTCTGGTGCAACATAACCTGTGAGCCAAAACCTGTGATCAGGCTTTCCTGAAGAATAAAAATTAAATTACTCACTGCTCACATGGTTCCAGCTCCATGTGAGTCTTCCCATGCTCCCTGAAAAAAAGTCTTCTCTAGTAGTCTTCCTAGTTTTGCTAGTATAACTAGGTAACATTTACTAGATATTTATTATTCAGTAGCCATAACCTAAGTGCTCCATATGGTCTATCTTTTTAATGAGTCTTAAAACCAAAATAAGCAACAGTTATTTTCTGAGGTCTTTTACATGTAATGATGCAGATGATATATAATTCCAGTTTAGACAGTTTTGCAGAGTTTTTAAAAAATTGTTTTCAGACTTTTTTTGACTGTAACCCCTCAATAAGAATTATATGTGTGTGTGTGTGTGTGTGTCTGAAATAAAAGTGTCATGGAAGGCTTGTTACGTATTTTTCTGTTTCAAATTATACAACTAAAAAAGACTGCAGACTGACCCCGAGTAAATTTTCCTACCCACTAATAGGTAGTGACCTGCAAGATTCCTATAAGAAATAATGGTGTTATAATGTCATCTGGGGACCAGAAGAATCCAGATTGGACTAAATCCTAGCTTATTCTATGAATATAGTTTTGGGGGGTTTTTTTGTTTTTTGTTTTTTGTTTTTTTTAATTTGACAGAGAGAATATGAGCAGGGGACAAGCAGACTCTCCATTGAGTGAGGAGCGCAACATGGGGCTGGATCCCAGGACCCTGAAATCATGACCTGAGCTGAAGTCAGATGCTTAACCCACTGAACCACCCAGACGCCCCTATGAATATAGTTTATAAAATTTGTATATTCTTATAGACAGGGACTAAAAGGAAACCTGGAAAAACACAATACTCCATATGTTTACTGAACACCTACTATGTACTAAGCACCATGCTAAGCTGAAGACAGATCGAAAAATTGTTGGGTCATTTCACTTCCTTTAAAAAAAAAAGTCATCTTCTTAGGGCGCCTGGGTGGCTCAGTAGGGTAAAGCCTCTGCCTTCGGCTCAGGTCATGATCCTGGGGACCTGGGATTGAGCCCGCATCGGACTCTGCTCAGCAGGAGCCTGCTTCCAGGACTTTAAAAAAAAATTTTTTTTTTTTTTAAAGATTTATTTGACACAGAGTGTCAAATCTTTTTTAAAAAATTTTTTTTTTAAAGTCCTCTTCTTTACTATATAAACTTTGCATGATTTGTTAAACTGGCATTTTTATCTAGGGGCACTATTTTGAAGATCCATATCAAACTAGGCAAGCTAAAACGAAGGTGGAAACAACAGTCTCTTAGCTAGAGATAGATGAGACTTCCCCTCCTTCATGTTTTCCTTTGTCCTCTCCCTTCTTGGGTTAGCAGGTAAGAGCTGAGAGCAAACTGGGCAGGATATCAAAATAAATTCATAACAAAATTTAATTATCTTTCAGGGTAAAGTATGTTTTGATGTATCGGAAATCTTTGCTGCTTTCAACTAGGTGACTATTTCATTAATCCCACCCAGACCTCTGGCGTGCCTTCCCTTCCCCTTTCCCTCCTCCAGATCTCACTGTAGACTGGAGTAACAGGAGTTTAGGGAGAAGTCATTATCAGTTAGTCTCTGCCATTAAAAAATAAACTCCTTTCCATCCTCCTTCCCATGCACTACTAGAAAATATTCTCCTAAAACTTTTAAGAATGAAGGCACCCTTAAGTTTATGGAAATCTCACTTATCACGTATCTCCACACAGATTGGTAGTTACGTTCTACAGATGCTTTGAATCTAGAGTAGGGTTAGGACTGGCCTAGAGTTGATAAAAGTTAAGCTTTACCTTTACTGTTAGGTTATCTTGTGTTGCTTGGTCTGTTCTTGGGAGAGAGCCTTCTACCCAGTGACTCGTTGGCATCAGTTAGTATATGGGAGTCAGGAAATGGGGGTTTTAGCCCTACTTCTACATATCTTGGAGCAGGTCACATAGTGCATCTCAGCTTCCTTCTCATCTATGAGATGAAAGATTGGGCTGAGCTCCAAGGGCCCTTGGAGCTCTGTGCACTAGGTCCGTGCTCTAAAGCTTTCTGTTTGAGAAAATGCAGTCAAAGCGAAAGACTCATTACTAACTCATCCTTGTCTGTGGTGGCAAAAATAATAAAACCTTTTGTTTTGGGAATAATAGCCATCTGTGCCCATGTTCTGGTTTCAGTTATGACTTTGGAAAGCATTGTCCATTCATCCTTGGTAAGTTTTTGCTGGCATTTGATGGCTGTTTTGGTTATAGTTGAATATCATTTGTGTAATGAAGACCTTTATGCTTTATTTAGAATCTTAATGACCTGTAATACTGTGATGCAGGCACATGGAAGTATTGCTGATAGTTTTGGTTTTCCCTTAGCAGGAAGAGGTTTTCAGAACATGGAAAAATTAGAACTATTAGTGATACAAAACAATTTTATATGAGATTTGGCTGAAAATTTTCTATCTCTTTGGTCAGTAAAGAAGAAAATTAGCAAAGGGTTAGGAATAGAATCTGAGGTCAGTATATCATGATACTGTAGGTAGCCCTGCCCATGTGCTCATGTTCACCAAGCTAGGAGAAATTTCTGCCACATTATACATTAGCTCTGTGTTTGTGAAAAGTTGCCTTAAAAGTCCTTTTGAACCCAGCTAAAGTGCTAATGCCTCTTACATTTTTAGAATGATTGGCTTACAGGAGACAACTGTTGTTAGTGTCTGAAGCTATTTTATAAGTGTAATATTACTCTTTAGTCGTTTCTGCAGTGTCAGCCTTGTGCTGCATGGAACCATTAGGCTTTTTTGAGTTGTCAGTGATCTGTATCATCTGCCGGGGGTAGCTTCAACAATGAATACCATTCCTCAAGAGTAGCCACATAGTTATGTGCCCTTCCACATACCCTTTTTTATCCACATTTACATATATGAAAAATGAAGCTCTCCTCCTATCATACACCTCTCAAGTCTTACCAAATCAGAAAGTTTACAGGCAATAACATGATATAACTGGTCAGCCATTGATCTTCTCTTTAATGTGAAATTTTGGTAGGTGGTTTTTTTTCTACCTTTGCTCTATAAATTATGTTAATTCTTTAGAGTCCTAGGGTGAGTTTGCCAAATGAAATTATATATATGTTCTTCCTCCAACAGGGTTAATCATCTCATTTTGGTGGAGCCTTGGGGTTTTCCTGAGCGACCAGACCTTGCTGATCAAGATAGACCAATCCCCGTGTGGATCAGAGCCTTGGGAGCGGCATTGACTCCCTTTAATCCTTTAGCTGGCCTCAGGATTGCAGGACCCTTTGGTGAGTGCTTATATTTGTGTCCTAGGAAGGCAAAATGTTTACAGATTGGCAGTAGAGGAGTATATACTGATCACCATTGTTAGTCAAAATCTTAAAAAGCAAGCTGAATCTTTTTCTCCTCCTCCTCTGAATTACTGAATTACTTTTTTTCTCCCCTAAAAAATATCAGCCCATTCATAAAAATAATGAAACCAGGATCATCTCAAAGAGGAGTCTTTATATTGTAAAATATTTTAGGTAATTGGCAAAACTGAGAAGGTGGGAAATGCAGCCCTGGGGTTAGTCAACCCAGAGCATGGGGAGAAGTGCCGCATGTTGACCTGTTGGTGATGTTAGAGAGCCTTTGGCTAGTTGATGTTACCCAGCTGGCAGATCACAGAGCCTGACATGATTGCCTGTGGAGATAACAGGTATGATCACATTATCAGATTCCCTTCTTGCCCCATAATGTCAGAGTGTTAAGAAGATAAAATCATCCTTTTCCACAGAGATATTGGGGACTCCTGATTTGTGTTTCTGGTCCCATTTTGAAGTACCAGTGTTTAGTGTCTGATTTAATTTCATTTGACTCTCAGCTGCTCTGTTTCCATGCCAAAGCCCAGGGACTCTCCTTTCCCTCATTGTTACCATTGATGGTGGTCTGGACCTCCACTGTCCTTCTTATAACTTGTATCAGTGAGGAGTCCTTTTAACTTCAAGTAGCTGAACACGTAAGTGGTTTAAACCATAGGGCCTTTCATTATTGCCTTAACAAGCAGGATGGAGGCAGGTGGTTTTAGCATTTCTTCTAGTAGCTGGCTCATTGACATTGGGGTTTGGACCTGCAACTATGATTCTCTTGACCTTTTTCCTCATGGTGTTTGATGGCTGCTATGGCAGGAAGCCCCATCCTGCAAAGCAGCACTCTTAGCAAGAAGAAAGGAAGAATGGAAAATGGTCTCCTCTGGCTCTTCTGTCCTACTGCCTCCATTTGGGATAAGGAGAGCCATGGGACTGCACAGGGATTGGATGGGCGACCACACCACACTCCCTCAGTGCTCTGACAGACAGCCGTTCTTTCCCACCCCCAACCCCTCACCCCTCCCGAGTAGAGTCACTCCTCTTAGGCACTTGGTCCTCCTTTGATGGACTATTTAAGAACTTCATTTAGTCTGTGCAGTCCTGAAATATAAATGAATTGTGCTTGATTACAGTTACACAGGGAGCAATTATGGGAAGAGTAAAGTATGAAAAGAAACTAGGAGACAAGGGAGGGAGAATGTCTAGGAAGGGCCCTCTCATGCCGTGCCCTCTGTCTCCCACTACTGCTTGTGTGTAGTCAGGGTGGGACATGATTTAGAAAATCAACTGCATCATAAGAATTTTCTGTGGAGCTGTACAGTTCCTTCAGAGGCAGGAAGGAGAGCCAGGAAAGAAGTAAGACTTTGCTAGAATAATGGGCAGTGATAGCAGAAAGGGAAACTGACTAGCCCTTGGGGCCCCAGGAGGGAAAATAATGACCAGATGGAGGCTTCTACTCTTCATCCTTTTTCCTCTGGGGAAAGGATGCCCCTATCTCTCACCTCAGGAGTGGATGTCCTTAGCTGGGAGGATTGGCAATGTCCCAAGCAGAAACCCTGGATTTATTTTTGCACAGAAAGACTTGTTTGCTTCATTTGGATATTAATGTGTTATAATTATGGGAGAAATACAAATTAATAAGTGAACTTGAGCTGCTCTACTTGCCTGCCATGTTTAATAGAATTTATTTTCCTACAAAAACAAGTTTTAGAAAATTAACTTGTATGTTTTGGGCTCCTGAAGCACTTCTGTAAGGCAATATGGAATACTTCTTATCTCTTATTTTAATTCTTAGGGAACTTGAGGAACTTGAGGGCGACTGAAGTTGGAAAGTAGGTGTTTCCTATACCGTGGATCTTCTTAGAAACTTTTGCTGTTCGAAAGGGTATTAAGTCCCCCCAAGTGCATGGGAGATGCCAGTCAGCATGGTTCCAGATCACATGAGGACTGCAGCCTCTAGGATCTGTGCTCTTTTCTACCTAAAGTATACACTTGAATACGTGTAGATTTGTATGCATATAACATACATTCTATAAGCAAACACAAAACCTTTCTCTATTAGTCTATCAGTTAACTATAATTTAAAACATTTGTTTCCTCTTACTTAGGTTTAAGTCTAGTGCAGCGTTTAAGGCCTGATTTCAAACGGAAGTATTCGTCAATGTTTGAAGATGACACGGTGACAGAGTACATCTACCACTGTAATGTGCAGACTCCAAGGTAAGGGTGAGGATTCTGAATTTACTATGTCAGTGTTTTACACTTTTCTTCTTTGAAAACATGGGAGGACTCTAGGATATTTTTATCAGTAGTTAACTGATTAATACTTCTAATTTACTTATTTATGCATGGAGTGCCTAGTATGTAGAACACTACTGGATGCCGATGAGAGACTAAGCAGGATGTATTGTCTTCCCCGAAAGTGCTTATGGATAAGTTAAGGAAGCTTTGGTCCAGGTACCTCTAGGAGGTAGCTGGAGTTGAGAGGTAAAGAAGATTTTGGTCAGGTGGCAGAAAACAGTAAAAGGGAAAGTTGAGGCCAGAACTTTCATTGGGTTCTTCAGGAAAGGCAAGGAGGGGTGTGGCAGACAGTTTAGGACGGGGTAGTTGAACAATTGCGGTAGGCTCTAGGAGATAGGGATAGTCTCATTGCCTGGTGCCTGGCCCTGGGCTGGTTAAGGCAGAGGAAATCCCTCCTGGGTGTGTGGGCAGTACAGAAGAGGCATGGCTCTGGATTAGTTAGTTGGCACATGACAGGCATGTTCCTAGTTGAATCCTTTGCTGTCTCTAAGAATGGGTTAGCTCCAGGAGACATAGTCTCTCCCTAGGTAGAAAGGTTTTTTTAAACATTAAATGTCTTTCTATGTAGAAAATTAAAAATGTAAATACACATTCCATATTTCTATCTTGGTACTGGTTTTTTAACTATAACAGGTAAAAACCTGGTGCCATGCACATGTTGAAAAGTTACCTTCTACATTTGAAACAAGTTACAGTAGGGAAAAAAAAAAACAATTTTAGCTCTCCCCACAGGGAATTTAATGATAGGGTTGCATGTTTGATTTAGAAGAGGGTAACTTTTAATCCACTAGAGTTCAGAGCATCCTTGTTTATCAAACAAAAGCATGTATCTTCTGTGGGAGTTGTTTCTTATACTCTCTAGTATATTATTTTCTATTCAGACTGAGGTTTTTCTTAAATGGGGGAGAAGCTAAACATGAGTGTTTTTCATGGAGGTGGGGGTGCAGTTCATACTCATCCCTCGAAGTCACATGTGTGTTGTTTTCCTTTTCTTTAAGTGGTGAGACAGCATTCAAAAATATGACTATTCCTTATGGATGGGCAAAAAGGCCAATGCTCCAGCGAATTGGTAAAATGCACCCTGACATTCCAGTTTCGGTGATCTATGGCGCCCGATCCTGCATAGATGGCAATTCTGGCAACAGCATCCAGTCTTTACGACCACATTCATATGTGAAGACAATAGTAAGTGTGTGGCTTAGTTTGGGTTTTCAGTTGTAGGTGAAGCCTGCTGTGTTATGTTTGCTTTCAGTGAGGTTTCACTTCCACCGTGTTTTCAGATCTGAGCTAGACTTCCAGCCTCCATCAGGACCTGATGTCACTTGTGATGAGGGACAGGGTTTGACCCACACACATTTTCATGTCCAGACTGGCCGTGCCTGTCCTTAGAGCCGTGGTATCTCCCAGATGGGAGTGGGACATGCCAGTGGCACCTGTCCCACTCCCACCTCACAAGGCAGCATGTTCTCACTTGATTCATTTTGATTTGCTGGCCCTGTCATTAGTGGTCAGTTTGGAATTTTTTTTTTGCATATAAAATTTTAGTAAGGTCCAATAGATTTTTCTTTTCTCAGATTGTGTATTTGATGGAAATACATGAAAGTTGCTCATTCTTTTATGTTTTATTTCTGTGTAGCTGTTCTCTCTTTCATTGCTAAATGTCTTTGCTTATGTGTTTTATTAAGTGCTTTTGCTCACTGACCTTTGGACTCCTTTTCCTTTCTCAGGCCATTCTTGGGGCAGGGCATTATGTGTATGCAGATCAACCAGAAGACTTCAACCAGAAAGTAAAGGAGATCTGTGACACTGTGGACTGAGAACACCGAAGAGGATATGGGAGAGCCTGCTGACTGATAGAGTTCCTCAGCAATACTGTGCTGTCTCCCATGCAGAGTAAGGAATAAAATAACAGAACCAGCAGTCTTCTCGACTATACTTCGCACATACTTTCTTTATGAAGTTGCTTGCACATTTAAACCAGTTAGTGCCTTCTAGAAGAATGGCTTTCCTTTCTCCTATGCAAAATCAAAATATTCAAGAGTCTACAAATCTAATAGCTTTAATAAAAGGTTATTTGCCCCTCTGCTGTACTGAAAAATTATAATTTTTCAACTGAAATTTTTTTCATTTATCTAACTTTGCTATGACAGGTACTTTTTATATTTCAGTCTATATTACCAATTTTAAAAGGTGATTACTGGGTCTATAATTTTATATATTGTAATGGTGCACTTTATTTTCTTTGCTTCTATTTACCATGTCTAATAACTGATATAGTTAATCACAGTTTTGTGTGTTTTTAATGTGAAAAGTTATCACTTGTTTAGAATCTTTCACTTCATTTTTGAAATGGAGTGATGAAATACCATTTTGGCTAAAAAGATGGGACTTTGATCACTAGCATTAATTTTTCTGATTTTCCTCTGTTCTGTATTTAAGCCACGTTTAACATTTGAAGTGTGGTCTATCCTGATGTATCTGCAACCACATAATTCCTTAAGATATTTTATATGTGATATAATTCTATACTTCAGGGAAATATGACATTAGTATTTAAGTGATTTAAGTACTAAAAAGCCTTAACTAGAAGTGTGTCATTCCCCCCCACCCCCATTAATACTATTCTTTTCCATGAGCCAGGATGCAGCATAAGAAACAGATGTCCTTCTGAGGGGATATTAAGACTGCTACCTTCCAGTAAGCCAATCATAGATTGTCATTAACCTCTAACTCCTGTAGATGGGTGCTAAAACTGGATTCCATTTTTAACCACTAAAACAGAAAAATAGGTGGTGCTCTTACGTCTCATGGCACCAAAAATGGGATAGTGTTTGGTTGTTGGGTTTTTGTTTTTGAGGTTTGTGTTGGTTAAATAATACACATACTTGAAGTTATATTATAAAAGCTATATAAGGTTGATTGAACTATTTGACAATAACTACCATCAGGTGTAACACTTTCTTGTTTTAAAATGAAGAAAACTTCTTTGAAACTGTGAAAATTGCCACGTGATAACTGGCTGCTGAGAAGACCCTCCAGAAAAGAAAATTGAATAGGATTGTCATCAACAAGGCATCTTTGCCTTATGTTGGCTAACATTGCTTGTCTAGGAGAAAGGTGGTTATGTAAATAAAAAGCATGAACTGTTTATATGCAAATAAAGGTTTAGTGGTTTTGACTGTTGGTGTTTTAAATGGTTAATTAGGAAATCTGTAGTTAGGAAATGTAAGGTTGTATCACTGTGGATGAACTGCCAGAAACATCAACGTTGTCTTCCTTACAAAGGAATAGGCAAATTATACTGAAGCACAACAGCTTCCCAGTGAGCAGTCTGTCTCACTTGGCACCTTAACTAGGTTACTGCAAAAGGTAACATGAGAGCCAAGACAGGTTCATATTCCTCTACCTAACAAACAAAAGTAGCCTGTACTTTTTATTTAGTATCTTAGAGGGCTAGCTACAAGCCTTCAGTGGCACAAATAATTTGGGTAATATTTTTCTATTTTTGACACACTCTCCAGTCTCTCTTAATTGGGTAAGTGACAGTTTTCACTTGTACAGGAAAAGTTTCTGCAAAGGAAACTTGGTCTCAGCCCTTGGAGGGAAGTTACTAGTTCACTTAGTAAATGGAGTTTCTGACCACAGATGTGCGAAGTGATTCAGGAAAATTGTACCCAAATGTCAAATGGAACTTTCTTTCCTACCAACTGATTTTGCTATGTTTAAGAAATATTGTCATAATTCATTTTAAAAGTTAAATTTTCCCTTGGGTTATAGAATATGTAATTTTGTGAATATTGAGCTAGCCAAGAAGGTCACAATCCTTAAATTCCTAAAAATACAGGGGGTGCTAAATGTTTCCTTAAAAAATTCTATTTCAGTATTTGATCTTTGCCAAATTGTACACACCATACTTCAACTTTATTTTACAGAATAAATTTTACTGTGATAGTTAAACAAGTCAGCTGCTGTATATTTTCTTGAGTTTTTGGTATAGACCAGTCAGTTTATACTAGTTACCATAGGACCATGGATCCAGTGGGTATGCAGTAATGCTTGTTGGCTTTGGGAGGAGAGGCTGCTGTGCACTGCGCTGACCTCCATACAGGGGCTATTTTGGGTTCATGAGGCCCTTAGTGCAATGTCTGTTTCCTTCTAAAACGAATTTCCAAAAAAAAAGTTTGCCTAGAGTTGGTTTCAGAGTATTATTTAGAAAACACTTTTGATGTCTCTCTGTTTATATAGATGTATATTATATATGTACATAATTATATATATTACACATATATATATAGGGGGGGTCCGTCTCTGTATAATCCCAATAATACAAGTTCTTTCCTGTATAAATTATTGGGAAGAATAAACAATACTAGCCGGAAGAGCCCCAGAAAAGAGCCGAGAGGGAAGAGGGATAACCCTATTAGATATTATAACATTACTAAGAACAATATAAAATCCAGGAATTTAGTATATGATAACGGAAGCATGTGATTGATGGAGAAGACTTAATAGTGTTGAGACACACGTGGTTAACTATACAGAAGAAAACAAAGTTGAATCCATTTCTCACACTGCACAAGGATACAATCTGAATGGATCAGAGACCCAGCTGTGAAAATGAAGCCTTAAGTAACTGCAAGAAGATATGTATCAACTCCTTTATGATCTGAGACGAGGGAACACTTTTCTATGACTGAAAATCCAGAAGCAGTAAGTGGAAAAGTTTGTATCTTTAACTGAAAGAGTTTGGGATGGCCAAAAAACCAAAGTTAAAAAGTAAATAAACTGGCAAAAATATTTGCACTATTTGTTAAAGAAGGCATACATTGCTCTAACATGTGAGGAATTTTGAAACTTTAAGAAACGGCAAGAAAAATAGGCAAAAAGATATGAACAGATAGTTTGCAGAAAATAAAAGGCAAATGGCCCTTTAACACGAGGGTGTGCCTACTAAGGGAAGGGCGAATTTAAGCTACCAAGACCTCACCATTTCTTACCTAATCAGGTGGGGAAAATCCAAGTTACACAATACACTGTTGCTGACACAGTGGGGAATAGGCACTCTGAAAAGTATAAATTCCTGTGGATGGAATTTGTTAATAACTAGCAAAATTAAATATGAGTTTGTTCTTTATCTGGGCAGTCTCACTCCTAAGAATCTACCTGAGACAAACTGGCAAAAATCTGAGATGGTGTATGCCCAAAGATCTTCATTACAGCACCATAACCACTAAAGATTGGAGGCCACCTAAATCTCTACTGAGGGATTGATGGAGGAACCTGTGGTACAAACTCCGTACAATGGAATCCTACACAGCTGTGACAGGAACTGAGGACGATTGCTGTAGACTATATTCTAGAGTAGAGGAAGTAAAGAATGGGATCTGTGGTATGCTAACATTGTGTAGGAAGGGAGGGAACAAATTAAAAAAAACAGATGCATATTTGTTTTCTTTTGTTTTTAATGCCATAGAAAGTATGTTATACCAAGAACTAATAAGTCACTTCCCTTTGTAGTGGTGGTAGGGAGCTGGATAGTGATGGCACCTAGATCTGTATCTTGTTTTATACTTTTTACGTTTAGATCCTTCTGGTGTTTCCTATAACTGAAGAAAAAAAACCCTCTTAAAACTAAGAGTTAACTATATCAAGCTGGAAGTAAAACCACATATAGAATTTTTTCAAGTGACTTTAAAACACAGCATTTTGTCTGCAGTTTCCTAATGAAATGTATCCTATGTTTCCTACAGATGAAACAATCACAAAGAAATCTGAAACTGCATTCAGTATTTTTATTTTTAACAGTGATATTAGTGCTACCATTTTGGAAACTGCATATTTATAGATGTTAGAGCATGTATTATGTTAGGGAACTCACAAACCAAGAGTTTCAGCACAAAGAGATACAAGACCTAAATAAAAACCCTGCAATTGTATATTAAAATAGTAAATACCAGTAAAATACTGTGATTTATTTTTCTTTTTCTGAAAAACACGTATCATATAGTTTTTTTCCACTGAAAGTTCTTGAAGCAATCACAGCCCAGTGGTGAGGCCCAGCCTAGTACCAAGACTGTCCCACTAAAGGAACAGGGAAAGGATAAGATGAGGTTGGACCATTTGTGTCTGAAAGCAAGGAAACAATGAGAGTGAGTTCATGTCACAAGGACCCAGGAGCCAACTTAAAGATGGAGCAATTTGAGCATCAGAAAGGATAGAGAAAGGATAATGGAGGAGGTGCCTGGGTGCCTCAGTTGGTTAAGCAACTGCCTTCAGCTCCTGTCCCGATCCCGGAGTCCTGCACAGGGCTCCCAGCTCCACGGGGAGTCTGCTTCTCCCTCTGACCTCGCCTCTCATGCTCTCTCTCACTGTCTCTCAAATAAATAAAATATCTTAAAAAAAAAAAAAAAGAATAGTGGATTGAAATACAAAATACAATAAAAATCCACAAAGTTGTAACGATAGTTGAAAACTGGGTCACCTTTGGAGGTTACTAGGGCACCAAACCATTATTTTGAAAATGGCTGACCAGGGGTCGCCTGGGTGGCTCAGGTGGTTTGGGTTGGTTAAACATCTGCCTTCAGCTCAGGTCATGATCGCCAGGTCCTGGGATTGAGCCCCACGTCAGGCTCCTTGCTCAACTGGGAGCCTGCCTCTCCCTCTGTCTGCCACTCACCCTGCTTGAGCTCTCTCTTTCTCAATCAAATAAATAAATCTTAAAAAGAAAATGGCTAACCGAAAAAATAAAAAGCATTTATCCTGACCTCTTTTTGTATTAGGTTAACTTGATAAGGGAAAGTTCTTCACTTGAGAATCCTAGCTAAATGCCAGAGAAATGATAGGATTAAGAAATTCACTTCTAGTGAAATAATGGATCCAGGTTGCTAAAAGTGTTAGGTGAAAAGTTGATGGAAAACATTTTGTTGAATGACTCAGACTGATAACCTGCAAACCTAGTGTTACTAAAAAAAGGAACAGCCAGAGGTTAATGCCTCCAATGTGTTGCAATATCAAGGACCCAATACCAACCGTGATGAATTATTGGCCAAAACAAAACTGAACCTGAATGTAAATCAGCCCTCCACATCAATGATCTGTTTGTAAACACATGGGATATTAAACATATTAAACAGCGCACCAAATACAGAAAAGTGTATTTCAGAAAAAGAAATTTCATAGGACGAATAACCCAGTTTCTTCAACAAACTGAAGGTGTAAAATAAAGACCGTGGATGGTTGAGACTTACAGACTGGGGGAGCTTAAAGAACTTGTTTGGATCCTGATTTGAACAAAACCAGTTTGGACTGTTTTTGATACAGAAAAATTTAAGATGGATTGGATATCAGGTGATATTAAAGAATTACTAATTTTATTGGGTGAAATAATGGTATGACTATGTTTGTTGGTTTTTTAAAAACCCTATCAGAGATACACTCTAAAGTATTTATGGTTGAAAATATGACTGGGATTTAGGGATTTCTAGGAAAAAGAGAAGCAGGAAATAAATGAGCAGAATATTATGTTGAAACTGAGGGACAGATACATTGAGGCTTATGTAGGGGTTTATTACTCTATTTTTATGCACACTTAAGAATTTACATAATAGGGGTGCCTGGGTGGCTCAGTCGTTAACGTTAAGGTCTACCTTTAGCTGAGGTCATGATCCCACGGTCCTGGGATCCAGCCTCCCACCCCCTGCATTGGTCTCTCTGCTCAGCAGGGAGCCTGCTTCTCCCTCTCCCACTCCCCCTGTGTTGTGTTCCCATTCTCTCTGTGTCTGTCTCTATCAAATAAATAAATAAAATCTTAAAAAAAAAAGGAATTTACATAATAGGAATCTAAGGATGGAAGAGAAAGGGGAGAGATTGGAGGCTGCGAGTAGAGACAACATTTTTGAAGAAAGAGCAGACAAGTGGTAATAGTTGGAGGGGGAACCTGATGAATAACCCAGCAGAGATGGGGGGGAAGATGGGGCTGCAGGAGAGAATGGTTGGGGTGATGTATTGGCAAAGCTAAGGGCGAATAAGAACTCTCATATACTATTGGTAGGACTGTAAAAGCTATTACCCTTTTTTAAAAAAAAAGATTTTATTTATTTATTTGACAGAGATTACAAGTAGAGAGGCAGGCAGAGAGAGGAAGGGAAGTAGGCTCCCTGCGGAGCAGAGAGCCCGATGTGGGGCTCTATCCCAGGACACTGGGATCATGACCTGAGCCGAAGGCAAAGGCTTTAACCCACTGAGCCATCCAGGCGCCCCAAAGCTATTACCCTTTGGCCAGTAATTTATATGGTAAAATTATAAATGCCACCTGATACAGCAATTTTGTTTCCAGTTTTCAATCTCACAAATACACCAGCACTGATATGCAAAAACATCTACAAGATTTTCATTGCAACGTTGTGATATTAGAAGTCTGGAGCCCCATATATGATTAAATTCCAGGTCATCCATACACTGGAATATTATGCAGCCTTAAAAATGAGGTGGATCTCAATACTTAGGTGTATCAAATCATCACATTGTATACCTTTTTTTCCCCCTAAGGATTGTATTTATTTATTTGACAGAGAGAAACACAGTGAGAGAAGGAACACAAGCAGGAGGAGTGGGAGAGGGAGAAGCAGGCTTCCTGCTGAGCAGAAAGCCCAACGTGGGGCTCGATCCCAGGACTCTGGGATCATGACCTGAGCTGAAGGCAGACCTTGGTGACTGAGCCACCCAGGCACCCCACATTGTATACCTTAAACTTATTTATATGCCAATAATAATAATGAAGCTGAAAAAATATGAGGTAGATTTTTAAATCTATAAATGACTGGAAATTTTTCAAAATAATAAAATGAAAAAATTCAAAATAGTATGTACATGAGATATACATATATTTCACACACATAAATATATTTTCACACATAAATATACACATATAAAATGGTGTGTCTCTGAAGTCACATAAAGAGATAGTTTCTTGCTCAAATGGACATTTTGGGGAGGATAAATATGTGCATGAGTTTGTTAGCAGTGGTTAGCTTTGAAGAAGAGTAACTCTGTTTTATATGTTCTTGTAAATTTTGGATCCTATGCATTCATTATGTTTTGGTAAAAATATATAAATAGAAAAAAACAAACCTTAGTTAATACCAAATATGTAAGAAAATAACTAACGGGGTTATCTGTGAGGATGTGCAGTCCCAGGCTGGGGGAAGAGGGACAGGTGTTCAGTTTGGAAGACTGCAAGCCTCAGTAATTTAATTACCAAAAATTGAGCTATAAAGTCAGAATTGGTCTGTCTGTGTTCTAAAATAGAAACACAGTCACAACATGAAACTGTCCTCTTCATTTGTTTAATTTTGCTTAAACTTGTTACAAGGGGCGCCTGAATTAGAATATCTCCTTATCTCTATGTCTGTTAAGCTCTACCTTTCTCTCTCTCCCCATCTCCTATGCACCCCCATATCTCTCCTATTTTTATGTTAAATTAGAAGGGATTAAAATGTATTTGTCTGTTTTCTGGCTATAGCCTGGCTTTAGGATCACTTAATTAGATCAGCTCCCAGATTTAAAATTGAAAAACATTCTTAGCAAGTAGTTTTCTAAGTGAATGAGTAAGGAATTTTATTCCACTATATATTTTAATCTTTAAAAACAATTCTGGGGGCGCCTGAGTGGCTCAGTTGGTTAAGCATCTGCCCTTGGCTCAGGTCATGATCCTGGGGTCCTGGGATCCAGCCCAGCATTGGGATTCCCTGCTCAGTGGGCAGGGGGGCCCTGCTTCTCCCTCTGCCTGCTGCCCTGCCTCCCCTCCCATGCTCTTTCTCTCGCTCACTCTCTCAAATAAATGAATGAAATCTTTAAAAAAAAAAAATTCTGTAGGCCCACTTAAGGCTTTAAAGTTCCCCATGAAGTGCCCACTAATTGAAAATTTAGAATAACCAATGTGTACTTTTTTCTTTATTAAAAAGAAAGCATTCATCTTGACAGAGGGGTCAAGGCTGACAGATGTGAAGGCTTAGTGTTCCAAGTCAGGTTTACCACATCATATGACACTAGACACTTGAGCAGACAGGTATGGAGAGCTAAATGACTGGACCCATTTTTTTCCTTGGTAAGATCAGACATGTTAGTCATAATGACCAGGTGGGAGGATAAAAGTGCCTTGTAAACATTACTGCTGTGTTTGTCATGTTGATTACAAGGTATTTCTTAGTTTTTATCTGTGAATGGTTTAAATGGGAACGTACAGCAATGGAAACTGAAATGTGGAGACCAGGATGCCAGACACGAGTGACTGGTATTTCATCTTCCCGTGCCAAGCAGCTTGCTATCTGTCTGCTGATTTGTGAAAACACCAGCAGATGTTTAACATGTATCTACGCAAGACTTGAAAAAGCTTCTTTGGGGCACCTGGGTGGCTCAGGCGTTAAGTGTCTGCCTTTGGCTCAGGTCATGATCCCAGGATCCCGGGACTGAGCCCTGGATCAGGCTCCCTGCTTGGTGGGAAGCCTGCTTCTCCCTCTCCCACTCCCACTCTCACTGCTTCTGTTCCCTCTCTAGCTGTGTCAAATAAAATCAAAGGAAGGAAGGAAGGAAGGAAGGAAGGAAGGAAGGAAGGAAGGAAGGAAGGAAGGAAGGAAGGAAGGAGAAGAAAGAAAGAAAAAAGAAAGAGCTTCTTTCTGTGAAGTGGGGTTGGGGACTACCCGAGTGAGGGGATATGGGGAGTCAAAGATGGCAGAGGAAGGAGGCCTCGCGCTTACCCGCAGGAGCCGGCTGAGGGACTCTCTGTGGCCCTCTTCAATAGCAAAACATTTCTAGGGATGATCTTAAGGGTGAGGCATCTCCTGTGTGCTTCCGAATGACCTCTCAGCTTCATGTGGCCAGCACCAAAGATGTAGGCAGCTGACACATCTCCTTGGCAGCCAAAGAATTACTGTAGCCTGTTTCGGCCGAATCGGAGCATGAGGCGAGGACTCTGCCAGGGCTGAAAGAAGTGCGTCTCAAACTCCTGTGTCTGAGTCATCCAGGCTGCTTGTTGCAAATGGAGTTGAGGCACTAAAGCCAAGAGATGCTCACTCTGCAGATCTGTGGGTAGGGCCTGGGAATCTACATTTTCAATAGCCGTCCCACCCCTTTTCCACCCCCAACCGATCTCTTTAATACATCTGACAGAGAAATGTCAATTTTTTGTTTGGTTCACCAGGCAGTTAACTTGGTTGGACTCAAATTGCAACTGCTGTGTCTTGGTGGCAGCTGAGGTCTCAGTTCAATTATTTTATCCTTCGCTGTAGTCTGCCAGAAATCGGGGCAGAGATTATATTCAGACTTTGTGTTACCCCTGTCTGGCTCTCTCCTTTCCAGGACTCCCCGCATTTTGCAGTGGCTGTGCTTGCCCCGAACTCTGTCCTCTGGTTGTTGAAGCCAGAAGAACTCCTGGTTTTCTACCAGAGTCCTGGCCTCCTCCCTACCTTGTGGCCCTGAATTATGGCCTTCTTCAAGGCTAAAAGCTGTGAAAAAGCTGTTCTCACTCCTAGCATCAAGTCCCTTCCATTTTACATCTTGCTTTTGTTCGTTGTCCAGGGCTTTCGTGTGGTATTTTCTTCACACTGTCCCGTGGACAGCTGCTATCAGCAGGTGGGCTGGGCCCCGGTAGGGTCTTCCCCAGCTGTCCTGGAAGTGGGACTCTGTTTTCCAGGGCTCTTTTTGTACAAGATTGAGACTTGGCTAGGTGGAGGCTTGTTTTGCTGTAAGACACACTCACATGTTATTTCTGTACTTCCTTTACTCACCATCAGCCTGTTGTGGCCACATCTAGCAATCTGTGGATGTTTCTCTTTACTGGAAAAATGTAAATAAGAATTAGCCAAGGCAGGAAGAGTGGTGTGGTATTTGCACTGCTTTTAGAGAATGAGGCTCTACACTTAGCTGAGATGAAAACCAAATATAGTTTGCAGTCAATATCCCGTCTGGAAACCACCAGTTCTGTCTCATCTCTCTAAAGCTTTTCTATTTTTTTCCCCTGGCCCATCTATCTTTAGCTTTAACTGGCCTCACAGGCCTTGCTTACCCTGCCCACCAATGGCTCCAGAGACTTGCAACACTTTCCCAGTGCACTGTTTCTAAGGCCTCTGCCCTCTCTGGAATTTATTTCTCGTATTTACGGTTGGAGCCGTGCTGGTTCATTGTAATCTAATACCCCTAGTGCTGTAAATTTTTACTAAGCCAACAAAAGCAAAATGGTTAAAAGTTTGAGAAATGCCAAGTCCTCATAAATCAGGAAGCTTCCAGCAACTTTAGTTGGTAAAGTACTGCAATATTCTGCGTTGCTCAGAACCCCTATCTGACTATAGGATAAGATTAGTGAAGTCTTATTCATCTGGAAATCAGCAAAAGCCTTGAGGGATGAATGCTTTTCATCTTCCACATTGCTGATGGAAACTTCACGATTCCCTAAAACTAACCCATAAAAACCTTAAAAGGTGATGCTCCTGACACATTCCCTCCATTATGTCCACTGTCCAATGGCTGATAACAAAGGAGCTTGAAAATAACGATCTGAACTAATAAGGGGTTATATTTACTATGCTGACACTGAAGAAGCAGGGTCTGGAATCCTGACAATCACAGTCCTGTGATGTATGAGTTGGTGCCCTGACAGCTACGTCATCATTCATTGATCTTTGGCCCGTGGGGGCTGGAGCCAGCCATGAAGTCAGGTGTCACACACATACCTCTCCATTGCTGAGAACCCAGAAGATGAGGAGGAAAGCTTGAGCACTCACCATAGCCACCACTGAGGCTTGCAAACGAAGCCCTGGGTGTGGGAAGGTGTAGAGACCCTCTCTCAGCATTCAAGCTGCTGGCTGCCTCACCACAGTTCCCAAGTGCTCTTGGTAATCTGCCAGTGGCCAAACTGCCCGTGAAGGCGAGAGTTTCTTGGTTCCTGGGAGACAGCCTGAGCAGCAGGGAGCAGCAAGGAAGAAGCTGATACTTATTTCATCCTTACTCTCTGCTCTGTGTATCTCAGGAACACTTGACTTTGATCCTAAGGATAGCAGGTAGTTGTACAGGTGGGGAATGGGGCAAAGCACACATAGAAGTTATCTCCAAAAACCATTCCCATTTTACAAAGGAGGAAAATGAAGCTCGGAGAGGGGAAGTGACTTGCCCAAGATCACATAGCTAATGAGTGGTCCGCAGGGACACCGGACTCAAAGTAGTCTCATCCCCTTTAGAGTTCTTTTCATTCAAAGTCTTCCTTCTACAAAGTTAGTCAGATATTATAAATGATAGCGTAGGGTTGGTCTGCTGTGGTGTAGAGCAGACAGGATCTTTATAGAAACTACAGATGTGGCAAAGTAATAACTTGGTTGTCTAGCTAAGTTTTGATCCAGATCTCACAAAGCTACCAGCACCTTAGTGAGGCTGAAATAACCTTTTTCAGAATGATTACAAGTTTCTCTATGATAGAAGGTGCTCAAATAAATGTCATAACAGTACAGGCCAGCCCTGTACCCAATGCCTCAGAGACTCCAGTCAAGGAAGTGAGTCAGGGGTGGACTCTTCCCCATGGGGTCATAGCCCTTTGGGAGTCTTGTTTCTTTGTGTACTTCTGTCAATTACACTGTAAGGTAAAGGCATTGTTGCAAAGAAAGGAGTTGCAGCTGGCCTGGGGGTGGGGGTGGGGGTTAGGGGGCATCCGGAAAGCTGAAGCAGGCAAAGCATTTGAACCAAAACCTTAAGAAGCTATGTTTAAATATTATCCATCTTTCATAAGAAAAAACACTAATGGAAGACTAATTGCTTGCAATGAGGTTATTTAATTCTTGTAACAGCTCAGTGGGAACGTACACTTCTTTTATGGAGAGTTTACTCCTTGGAGCAGATGCTGTTGGTGAACTGCCACCGGGGACTTTCCTGGATTAGCTGCTGCTGGTGTTGGTGCTGCTGGTTCACATTGACCTTTCTCCTGAGAGCTGCTCTTGGCCAGCGGAAGAAGCCTTACCCGGAGACGTAACTGGGAGGCAAAGTCAAAGAAACCTCCTGACAAAGAGAGAAAATAGGAGAGACAGCTGATGAGAGACATGAATGTTGGATTTCCCAGCTCTATCTTCCATCTAATTGACATTCCAGAAAGAGAGACTTTAAAAAAAAAATTATTTTAATAGAGAATAAAAAATAGAAAATAGTCCATTTTTGACATGAATTTCCTTGAGATGCCCCCAGGTGGTGAGAAGCAATAGTGGGGTGGAAAAAAGTCAAATGTAGACATCACCTAGTGAAATTTCAAACTCTAAAAGATGCCAAGGATCCTTGGCTGAGAATAAAGAGAGAATTCTACAAGTTTCTAGAGGGAGATAATACACACAGTTTCAACAGTCAGACTGGCACCCAGGTGTTCATCTTCCAGTATGAGCTATCTACAAAGTTCTGAGGGAAAAAAACTTTGAACCTGGAATTCTACACCCAGTTTACTATCATTAAGAGTGAAAGCAAAATAACAATACTCTTGAACATGCAAAAGCCCAGGTAATACGACGTGTAATTTGTGGGGCTCAGTATAAAATGAAAATGTGGAGGCTCCAATTAAAACATATATTAAGAATTTGAGGATGGCAACAATGGCAGAAGAGTCAGGGTCATCGTGATGCAGTGAAAGTAAGACTTGATCAGCCATTGCTGGCTTTGATGATGAAAGGGGACCCAAGTTAAGGAAACCAGGCAGCTTCCAGAAGCTGGGAATGGCAAAGAAATGGATTCTCTCACCTACCGCAGCTGGAAGAACACACCTTGATTTTTACCCAAGGAGACCCATTTTGGACTCTGCACCTCAAGAACTGTAGGATAATAAATCTGTGCTATTTTCAACCACTGACTTTGTGGTAATTTGTTATACCAGCAATATGAAATTATTTTGCCCTCAATTAAAAAGACAGACTCTCAAATAATACAAAATCATAACTAGGAAAAAACAAATACTCTAAAACATGGGGTTTAAATTCAGGTATCTGCAATTTACAAGAGAAAACAAAACCAAAACAAATTGTGAATCCTTTCGTAAAAATATTTTTTTTATTTATTTATTTATTTATTTATTTATTCATTCATTCATTTAAGAGCGAGAGCATGTGCAAGCACGAGCGAGGGGAGGGGAAGGGGCAGAGAGAGAGGGAGAAGCAGACTCCCTGCTGAGCGGGGAGCCCGATTTGGGGCTGGGTCCCAGGACCCTGGGATTATGCCCTGAGCCCAAGGCAGACACTTAACCAACTGAGCCACCCAGGCACCCAAATTCTGAATCTTTATTCATTCATTCAAAAGTAAGTGTTGTGCATTTGTGGGAGCCAGGCAGTGAGCTGAATAAAATAAACAGAATGGATGAACTCCTTGCCCTCATTGCGCTTAAAGTTGGGGAGGGGAGCAGCTTAAAAGGCATTGATTGTGTATATGTACATAATTGCAATTCCTAGGAGCACTGTGATGGTGTATACAGCGTGCTGAGATTGAGACTCTGCAGCTGGTGACTGGGCACATGCTGAAGAATGGAGCTTAAGTTGAGAGGAATGGCTGCAGGAAGTGGCCTCACTTCTCAGGAAAGGGTGAGGTGACCATGGAAGGTGCCACTGGAGCTTATAGCCCCAGAAGCCTCCCCTTAGACCCATCTGCGTTTCCCTCAAGGCCACACCTATCCCAGGCAGCCCCAGCCAGTGACTGAGTGCAGTGGTGCTCAGAAGCCAGGTGTCCCTGCCCAATGCAGGGCTCCCTCAGTGGTCAATCCCTGGCCACTGCCAGAAACTTCCCTGGAGCTGCTCTGCTATCTGTGACCTTCTTGTCCAACTTCTTTCTTTTTCCTCTCCTTTCACACAAGTCAGCTCCACCCTACCTCCTCTAGCTCTCTCCCTTCTGTAGGCATTTTCCTCAGCGAATGCCTTGCACACATACTGTTGTGTGACAAATAACCACAAAATTAGTGGCTTAAAGCAACACACATTTATTATCTCACAGCTTGTGGATCAGGAATCCAGGCGTGGTGTCATGGGCACTCTGGCTCAGGATCCTTCCCAAGTCTCCCGTCATGGCTGCCAGGGTGGTGCCCTCATGTGAAGGCTTGAATGGGGAAGGACCAGCTTTCCAAGCTCACATGATTACTTAGGGGAGGATTCAGTTCCACAGAGCTTGATGGATGGAGGGCCTCTGTTCCTAAGTGGCTGGCAGCTAAGGTCACCCTCATTTCTTTGCCAAGGTCACCCTCATTTCTTTGCCATATGAACCTCCCTAGTGTGGTCACTCCTATCATTAAAGCTTATAAGCTAAGTAGGCAATCAAATCTACCAGCAAGACAGAAGTTACACTTGTGTACTATAATCAGAGAGGGAACATCTCATCAGCTTTGCCAGGTTCTATTGGTTAAAAGAAGTCACATATCTCATCCACACTCAGGGGACGAGATCACGCAAAGCCAACAGAGGTCACCAGGACAACTTTGAGCTTGTTTGTCACTGCATGCATTCATAATCAGGTCTGTCAGATACCGGAAACTTGGTGATACACTTGGTTTACAAAAAGTGTTGCCTATTCTCCCTGAAGTTGACAGAGTAAATGTCTTGCTCCAAAATATCAGCACATGGTTTCAAATGGAATCATACAGTCACTATTTGTGGAATGAATGTATCCATTTGCTGCAAATGAAAGCAGTCTTGAGAAAACAGAGTCTGGCACCATGAATAGGTTGTTTTAAAATTGCATTATAAAACTGACATGGCAGATTTCTGTATTAAGGTAAAAATTTCAAGCCATGCCATTAAAAAAAAAAAAAAAAAAAAGCTTAAATATTCAAGAACAAAATTTTCCACAGCATACCTTTGTGTTTGCCTTTCACATCTGGACCACTGTCCTAGTCCTGCCCTTCACAGCCATTTACATTTGAATCACGTTTCTCTCCAAGAAACTCGAACAAATATAGCACTTCCTTTTAAACGTCCTTTACTCAGGAAGGAAAACATATTTTGGGATATGTACACACTTTTCCACAACAATACCGCCATAGATTTTAAAATACTGTGTGCAAAGGGTGGTGACTGCTTTATGTTCACTCCCTCAGTCGATGCATTTTAGATGACATTATGGAGAATTGATTCATTAACACTGTAACCGTTTTGTTCTTGGCACGAGAATAGGCCAGCGCTTGCCCTATGAAGCCATGTCAGGAAGTCTAGATTCTTGCCTCAGCTCTACCACAGGTGAGCTGAGTGGCCCTAGCAAGTCACCCTCCCTGTCTATACCAGAGTTCTCTTGTTTGTGGAATGAGAGGTTGAGATGAAAAAAAATCTCTCTTATCCATTCAGGGATCTGTCCCTCCACGGAGAGCTCTCTCGGGGGGTGAGCCCGATGAGTGCTGTAGTGTTCCACCCAGATCCTCTTTACTGGGCTGGGCAACCACACCCAGTCATCGGGAGGGTGGCCACTAGTAGCTCATAGCTAGCTCCTTCTCTGGAGATTTGCCCTGGGCCAAACAGGACTGTCCTTGCTTGGGAGTCTACACCGTCGTACCCAGTGACTGACTGACTGACAGGGGTGCAGAAACCCACACCCCCTCACCCCGCCTCCATGTGGGACTGAGTCCGTGGTACAATTCATGGATCTGAGTTCCCGTGGGAACCACATTCGTACTCACCTCCTTCCCCCATTCCATCTGCTTTCCTCTCTCCTGAGCACCTCCTTAAACCCAAAACAGAATTCTTGTCTCAGGCTCTGTTACTAGAGATCTACTTCTGATCCGAGAAAATTACCTTAAAGAGGAGCACTCAGGGTTGTGGGATTTCCTAAACCTACTTGAGGGTGTATGTCATCAGGAAAATGGGGAATGGTGAGATATAAAAAGGGACAGGAAGCTTTTCACTAAAGCACTAGGTATATTTAAATAAATGAGTAGTCTTTATAGACAATTTACATTTGTGTTGATGACGGGGTCTCTAAGTAGAGCTGCTCATGCCTTGCTCAGGGTAGGTACTCAATAATTATTGAACAAAATTGAATTTCTAAAAGGGGGCCTGGAATGTTTATAAGAGGCTTGATTGTAGGAGAGAAGAGGTGGGGGCATAAATGAGAGAAGGGAGAGAGAGTACAAGGAAAAGTCTGGTGGCCCTCAGCTCCAGACTGCCCCGGCTCCTCTGTGTCAGCATGACGGAGATTAGGGCCAGGGGAAAGCAGCCATGTAAGAGTTCATCTTGGCAGGTATGTCTAGATGGCAGGTGCCAGTCCTTGGGGGCATCCTCAGTGGGCTCTGACCTTTCTCTTTGTCACCACCAGTCATGGTCCACCCGGTTGGGAAACTCGATGGAGGCAATTCCCTTTCTGTAGATTTCCTCGGCTCAGCTACACTGCCTTTCTTGGTGTCTGGGAGGGGACACAAGCTGGTAACAGTTCTCTTGGGCCCATAAGGACAGAGCAGAGCTTCACTTACTTGGGACCCTGAGTGCTGAGATTCATGGTTCAATAATGAAACATGGCCTTCTCCCTGCTGCTTTGCCCACACCCAGACTTCACTGTGGTTCTCAGCCCACTTGACTTATTTTGTGTCTCCTTATCCCCCCTCCACTGAGTGGTCAAGGAAAGCTTGGAGGGACTCCTTCTGGATTTTTCAGAATGAGCGATGGGAGCCATACAGGTATTAAAGATGTTGAGCCAGAGAACGAAAGTCCTCTCTCCTCACCCAGCCCTGAGCCATCTCTGGATTAAAATTTCAGTGCAGGCCCTCAGCTATGGCCAGCACAGACAGCGGGGCGACCCTCAGCTGGAGACCTCTCCTGGCTAATGCTCCCTGAGGGCCCGCATGGACAGGGGATCATCTTCTAAACAATGGTGACATGGGCTGAAGGAGGCAGGACCCGGAGTTGGGGAATAGGGCCACCTGGTGTGGGCACTCCTTCAGAGGTGTGAAGATCTCCAGAATGATATCTGGTGTTCCTAACTATGGCTTCCAGACCCTAACCCAGGACACCAAGAATCTGTTAGAAACGTCCTGCTCACCTCCTGAGCCCATCAGGGATTTCTGGCTGTATCCTCATATGGAACATGAAGGTTTTTTGGGGGGTGGGGGGGTTTTGGGTGTGGAAGAGAAGAAGACAAAGAAAGGAAACTAAGAAGACTGACATTGAGTGGGTGACAGCTGCATCCCACAAACATTTTCATGACCCATCTCACCTGACCCTCTCAACCTCAGTGAGAAATCACCTCCCAGACTCTGGTTCTTCACCTGTAAAATGGGCTTAAGAACTGGCTGAAGTCTCATAGGTCCCACTCACACCGCACCCACGGATAAGACAGAGTCCTGAGAGGCTAAATGATTTGCACAATGAAAGATCAGAGCCTATGGACAAATCTTGGTGTGTCTGAACTTTCTGGTGATTTTAGAGTGCTAGGGAGGCCCTCTGCTGGGGGCTACAGCTGGAGGCTTTGGACAACTGGGTAAAAGAATAAAGATCCACCTTCCATTTGGAGCAGGGATTGGCACACATGTTCAGTAAAGGGCCAGATAGTATTTTTTTCTTTTTTCTTTTTTTTTAATGTGGGATTTCCTAAATTTGTGGCCCAGAACTACTTGACTTTGCCCTTTCAGTGCAACAGTAGTCATAGACAATATGTAAAAGAATGGGTGTGGCTGTGTGCCAATACAATATTACAAAACCAGGCAGCCAGTCTGTAGGCCAAAGTTTGCCAACCCCTGACTTAGAGGCACATTGCATAGGCGGATCAGGAGGTATCTGGGTGAGACAAGAAGTGTGAATGATTAGAGTTAGCAAGGCATTGTCTCATTCACCTTAGTCTGTGTAAATGGCATCCTGTGGTGTTGAGCAGTGCACAGCCTGCACAATTGTACTTGATAGTCCTGAGGGTAAGATAAAAAGAAAACAAGCCTTACAATCTAGACTGTCCTACACTGGGAATGGCTAAGCGCTAGGCCCTGGACAGCATCACCCTGCTCCTTTTTGGGGTGGGAGGGACGGAAAGTGGAAGGACCTTGGAGAAGAAAGTGGAGAGCCACTTAACCTGCCCAAAGGTAATGCCCTCCACGAAAATCTGGTTCCGGGCACCTGGGTGGCTCAGTTGTTAAGCGTCTGCCTTTGGCTCAGGTCATGATCCTGGGGTCCTGGGAATGAGCCCTGCATCCGGCTCCCTGCTTGGCAGGAAGCCTGCTTCTCCCTCTCCCACTTCCTCTGCTGGTGTTCCCTCTCACTTTGTTTCTCTCTGTCAAATAAATAAAATCGTAAAAAAGAAAAAAGAAAATCAGATTCCCAGTAGTTGTCAAGAGAATGCAGGATCAGAGCGCCTGGGTGGCTCAGTCAGTTAAGCATCTGCCTTCGGCTCCGGCCATGATCTCAGGGTCCTGGGATAGGACCTGCTCAGCAGGAAACCTGCTTCCCCCTCTCCCTCTGCCTGCCACTCTGCCTACTCCTGCTCTTTCTCTGTCAAATAAATAAATAAATAAATAAATAAATCTTTTCATAAAAAAGAGAGAGAGAGAGTGCAGGATCATGTGAAGTCCTATTGTCCAGAGTGCGAGGAAAGCAGAGACACCTGGTGACCTGATTTCATGGACTGTGGCCCTCCCACTTCACAGCACTCGTGGGGCTCTGCTCCAACGTGGAAGCAAGGAGTGGCTTGATCAGCATTACAGAAGGAAAACCCTCATGAGGCTGAGGCACACATCTGAGGACGGACTAACAAGATACAAGATCTAAGTCCTCAATTCCTCTCAATTCCATTCCTGGGCCCCTAGGGCAGTTGGGCACACAGTGATGCAGTGATGCCGTGTCAAGCAGATTTCACCTTTGGCCTCTCTCAGCAGTAGCTGCTCCAGCAGATCAAGAGCAGGACAAAGTGCAAGAAAGGGATTGAAGCAGGTACTGCTTTGAGCGCATTTGACCAGGACTGGATACACAAGATGGAAAACGTGTTTGTCTGACAAGCTCCGGCCGTGGGCAAAGACCATCATAAGGAGCTCTGCTCTGGATGGGGGCATTTGCCCAGCAGATCCTGGGATGTGGATGTGGTGCTCAGGACTTGGGGGTGAATAAGAAAAGGCAGAAGAAATGGATTTGGAGCCAGATAGGGAGTGGTCAGTAGAGCAAGGAGGTCCTGGTGGGAGATGCATAAGTCTGCTGCTTTGAGAGGGGCTAGCCTGCTCAGCAGGGCCACGAGCATCACCTACAAAAGGAGACTCATAGGCCTGGTTCTGGTGAGAGCAACAGCTTCTCCACCTGCTGCTTTTAAAATCCTGATCTTGACTGTGGAGCTGGGGACACATTATATGGCAATACCATTCATACTGCTTGCCCAGAAATTAAACTCAAGCAGACTTCTCATCTCTTGCTTTGACTCTAGGTCCCATGGGTGTCCCACTCAGGCGCCAGCTGTGTACTCAGGAGCTGAAGGGGAATTAGGAAAGTTTATGAACTGATCACACCAGGAAGGGAAACCCAAAAACGGTTTTCTAAAAAAGATCTCCAAAGAAAGAAGCCCTCTCATGGGTTCTGAGACGTGTATAGGTGGACAGATTTGTGGAGGCCGAGGAAGGCCCTGCAATGAAGCTTTCCAAAACTAGTCACCTAGCAGAATAACCTTGGGGCTCTTGTTAATACTTCTGAGGTCCAGCCTACAGAATCAGGCTCCCTCGGCATGGAGGCCAGGAGTCTGTATTTAACAAGCTTCCTCGGTGCACTGGACATACAGCCTGGTTTTTGGAATTCTGGCAGAGGGGACTTCTTGAGATTTCTGCTGGCCCTAGGACAGAGCTGAAGTGACTGCCCCAAACAGTATCCTAGCTGTCCTGCTGTTCTTGGCCTTTCTGTCTGACTGTGCTACAGTCTGGAAGAGGGAGACAACGAGCTCAGGGTTAGGACCTGGTTCCTGCCTCCAAAGGGCCCCAGTGCCATGTTTCATCATGGCACCAACAGCATGTCCCTCCACGGCCACAGAGAGCAAGTAAGGGAAACCAACCTTTGTATGGAGTAAAGATGACAAAGCAGGAAACTGATTATTCCCCCTATGGTTTTTTGCTGCCTTTTTTTTTTTTAAAAGATTTTATTTATTTATTTGACAGAGAGAGAGGGATCACAACTAGGCAGAGCAGCAGGCCGAGAGAGAGGGGGAAGCAGGCTCTCTGCCGAGCAGAGAGCTCGATGCGGGGCTCGATCCCAGAGCCCTGGGATCATGCCTGAGCTGAAGGCAGAGGCTTAACCCACTGAACCACCCAGGCGCCCTGCTGCTTTTGTCTTTATGCCAATGAAAATCCGAAGAGCCCACCTCACACTACTCTCAGAGGTGGTTGGTACAAGGTAGCCTTCATTTCTCTCAGCACATATTTAAAATTCTATCAGCAAAGTCAGAAATATATAGAGAAAGGAAAGAGAATTGAAGCTTCCATTGGAATAGAGAATATGCTAAAATATAAAGTGAACATGGTGATTAAGAAGCATGCAGCCCATATTCTAGTGGTCAATACTGAAGACAAATACATAATTAGACATACAAACTAGAAATACATTTTGGGTTAAAATGAAAATCTGTAGTAAAAGAGAAAGGATTAGATCTAGAAAATAATTCAGGCAGAACATTTAAAAAAGCTCTAGAACTGTTCAGTGTTTGGTAGACTTCTCCAGTGTAACCATGGGCCTAGAGATGTCTTTCTGGGAGCTTTTAAATTACAAATTGAACTTCTTTAATGGTTGAATAGTCCTACAGCCATTAAGAAGTTGGATTCAGAAGTTAAAAGCTCCCGAAGAAATAAGTCTCTTCTGGTTTCAGCCCTAACATGTGACACACAGAACAGTCATTACTCCTGTCCTCCAGAGAACACTGGGAAAACTGGAAGGTCCGGGACCTCTGGACCCATCCCAGAACCGAGGTCACAGGACGAGCTGCCACTCTAGAATCGAAGACTAGGCTTACCTGAAGCAGAAGCTAATGCAGACTGGGACAAAATGGTTTTCAAGGACCAAGTAGACAAAGGGATGCTGTCCTTCATAGATAAAGGGCGTGTGCATGCAGGCAGGGCACGGGGCACAGATTCCGGGGAGAGCATGAGCCAATCAGACAGGAAAACGCTCCACGCAGTTAAGCAAAAGAATGTTCAAGCTAGCTCATGATGAAAGAAAAGCAAATTACACCAGAGAGATAGGTTTCCGAAATTCTTGCTATGCTGACTGGCGTGCAGATATTCTCTAACGGCCACATTGCTGGGTCCCATCCTTTGCAGTGGGGATTTGGCAGCTGGTGCCAAGAGCTTGACGCACGCACTGTGTGTCACACTTTCACCTGGTAACTCCAATTCTAGAAAATGCCCTGAGGAAACAAACACACTGCTGGTCAAAGATTCACACAGATGTTGGCCTCAGCACTACAGGGAAACACCAGAATATTCTAAGTGCTGGTGGGGAGGAGTGCGCAAACAATTTATGATATATATACCTTAAGGAATGTTGAGGACCCATTACAATGATGCTTAGAAAAAGTTCTTGGTAATATGATAAAATGCTTATGGTGCATCGCTAAGGGGAAAAAAAGAAGACAAACCTGTGTCAATCACATATTTCCCCTTGTACTTAAATGCAATCAAAAGGAAATATACGAAATCTGAAAAGAGTTTACGTCTGGGTAGTGGCTGGTCCGGTGATTGGAAAATGCAGATAAATGTTTTTAAAACTACAATTTCAACAATAAACATACATTTTTATGTTGACTTCTAAAAATCTTTTTTGTTGAACTTAAAAACCTTTTTTGACTATAAAAGTAAATCAACTCAGTGAAAGTTAATTAACTCGAACAATGTGTTGAAATAATTAAATTGATAAGAAAACTCATTGAATTTTTAAAAAGCACTAAGACTACGTACTGTAATTCTATAAATTCTACATACACAGAAAATGATTTAATGATGAGAAGGAGAAAGGGTGGGCAGCCTCTATAAAAAGCAGTGTGTGTGATAGAGAATTTGTGGGACTCCTTTATGAATACATATTAGAGAGCAGTACTTTGTCCTTTTTTCAATTCTTCTTAAAATATTTTAAATGCAGAAAAAGTGAAAGGATATAACCCACTCTTGGATTCAATGAATGTTAGCATTTTGCCATATTCAGATTCTTTTATTTTTGAGGACATAAACACTGTGGATATGTTTGGATTCCCTCCTTAACCTCACCACCGCCCCCCCGCCCCCCACCGGCGGTTCATTCTCTCCACCCACAGCCTCCTGCTACACTCACTCCTCCTTTGTTGCTTCCCTGCTTTCCAAACATGAGAAGCTGTCAAGGTTCTGGCTGTGAGCTCCATTCATTTGGGCACCCAGCCAAGCGGGGGGAGCAGGGTGGGATGCGGGGATGTAAGGGAGCTGGGGGTGCGGGGTGCCCAGTCTAGGCAGCCTGGCCTGGCACCTCCCCGGGACCATGTACGTCGTAGGGCGCTATGACCCCCTCCCACCTCCCCATCAGTCGAAGGCCCTGGACGCTCTCCCTGCTCTTATGACTAAGTGACTTGGGACAGTCTGCTCCCTCTTTTCAGATTTCTGCTCCTTCCGTGGCTTACTTACCAGAGGCTCAGGGGCTACAGGCTGTGGCCCTGTCAGGCTGGACAGCAGTGGAAGAGGCAGCCTGTCCTGATCTTTCCCAAAGCTACGGCACGTCCTCCTGGTCTTCCTTTCATTGTTGTTTGCCTGTGAGGTCTAAGGAATGGTTTTCCGCCTTGTTTCCTTTGGGCGCGGCCCGGAGAGGAAGCAGATACAGGAAGGGCCCTGAGGGGCTGGGGGCCATGACCTCTGAATGCTGGGCGTTTTCTTCAGGAGCCAGTTCCTGCCAGGTTCGCTCTTCATTCCTCTGTACTATACAGGACGCCTTTACTATGTGGGAAGCTCTGTCCCTGCCTTGCGCGATACCGTGTTGAGTAGACAGAGACTCAGCGCCTGTTTGGGTCAGGGGCCTACAAACTGCTGTAGTAAATTAACACAGACTGGTGGCCTAAAAACACACAAACTTACCGTCTGCTAGTTCTGGAGGTCAGAAGTCTAGAATCCAGGCGTCCACAGGGCTGGCTTCTTCCGAAGGCCTTCCTCAACTTCGGAAGCTGTGTCCCCGCATTCAAGCCCCTTCCTCCACCTTCAGAGCACATCAGGCCCACCTCCAGTTCTTTCCCCCCAGCTCCTCCATCTGACCCTTGGCTTTCTGCGGCCTTCTTGTGAGGGTCCTTGTGATGACGTTGGGCCCACTTGGGTAATCTCGGCTAATCTCCCCATCTCAAGAGCCTTAACTTGATCACACCTGCAAAGTCCCTTCGGCAGCAAGGGACTGCATTCACGGGTTCTAGGGGTTTGGACGTGGACATCCTTGGGGAAGGTGTGTCCTTCTGCCGCCCACACTGTTCCCATGGCAGTTTTCACCTGAGTAGCTGTTGAACAAATCATGGTAAATGCAAGGGTAAAGAGGTGGACGGCCTCATCAGGGAGGTGAAGGCCTGAGGAAGTGACCTTTAGGCCACGACCTAGAAGCCGAGGACATGCAATACAAGGAGTAGAAAGAGAAGGTCAGTTCAGAGTGAACAGCACTTTCGAAGACTAGGTGTCAGGACAGAGCTGGGGTGGGGGGCTGAGGGACTATTTGAAGCTTGTAGGTCAGGAGGAGGGAAAGGAAAGGAGAGAGGCCCAAGATGAAGCCAAAGGGGAAAGCAGGGGTCAGACAGTCTAGGCCTAGGGGATTGGGTTCAAGATCTTTTCCTTAATATCAGCGGACAAGGGCAACCAAGAGATGGCTGACTGCCTTGTGTTTTGAAAGTTCCTCTGGCTGTACTGTGCGGAGAAGACCCTGTTGGGCTTTCTGACCTGGGCCTGTGCAATGGACACAATAATGGTGCCCCCAGAGATGACAGTGCCTTAATTTGTGTCCATGATGAGGAGGGATTTCGGTCGCCAATCAGTGACCTTAGTATAGGAAGAGAGTATCCTGGAGTATCCAGGCGGGCCCAATACAATCACAAGGGTCTTTAAATGTGGAAAAGGGAGGAGGCAGGAGAGGCAAAGTCACAGGGATGTGAAGGTGTAAAGCACTTGATCGGACATTGCTGGCGTTGAAGATGGGAGGAGGCCATGGGCCCAGAAAAGCAGGAAAACATCGGGAGACTGACTCTCCACTTGAGCCTCGGGGAAAAGAGCGTAGCCTAGTGGGCACTTTGATCTTAGTTCAGAGAGGCCCATTTTGGATTTCTGAACTCCAGAACAGTGGATTTCTGTTGCTTTAAGTTATTATTAACCTTGTGGTCATTTGGACAGCAGCAAAGGGGAGCTAAGGCAGCCTGGGAGCTCCAGGACACCATTGAGAATTTAACTGGGGAAGCAGGGAATAGCTGAGGTGGGGCTGGCTGTTGTTCTTTTAGAGACCTTGATCCTGGAATTTTGGAAGTGGACAGATGCGTTGAAAAGAGTCCCTTCAGCCAACAGCGCTGACAGGAACCTGACCCCTGGGGAAGAGAGAGAGAAATGAGGGTGAATAATGTGTGGTGTAGAGAACGAAGGAGAAGAGGGTTTGCCATCTCCTGGAAGGTGGGGACGGGGGCAGGAGGGGACAGAGATACCCACATCTGTTCAGTGTTCCCAAGTCCTGAGCTCATGGAGTCCTCACACTCCATTTTATAAAAAAGGAATCAGAGGCTTAGAGTCAGAAAAAAGGGAACGAGTTCGGGTCGCAGAGCTGGAAATGGTGGAGCGAGTGTTTCCACCCTTCTTGGTTTGGAGAGGCGGATAAAGCCCGGCTGAGAACTTTAGCCATTCACACGGCTTCAGAGTGGTGCTGGGTGGGTGGCAGACATGAAGGGTTGCCGTTTGGCTGGCTACCTCTGGCAGGAGCACCTCGCATCTACCTGGCCCAAGGTCACAGCCTGCACTTGGCACCTGAGCCAGCCAGGGGCATAAAGGCTTAACGGTTGGGGCCAAACATGGACATGGCCAGCCCATCCTGAGCCTTTGCAGAACCAGAACACATCTCTGGACAGTGAAGACCGTCCTTGCAGAGAAGGAGGCTGTGGTTGGAGCTGAGGGAATTCAGCTTCTCATTCAAGGTCAAGTTTTCTCCATGTTCCTTTTGTTTTTAGCACAGAAAAGCAAGGCAGGAGCCTCCCCATCTTTTACTGCTGGTTTTGGTTTTTGTTTTGGTTTTCTCTCTTCTGAAGGGAAGGCGTGGGTGCTTGTGTGTGTGTCTTGATAAGACGGAAGCCAAGCTCTTAGGTGTTGACCATGGATTCCTGGGGAAGCAGCAGCCTCTTGCCCCGGCTGTATCACGCTCAGGTTTACCTTCAGCATCTGCCTGGCTGTCCGTCTTCTCTCCTGACCCTCCAGCCCCCAACTGCCTGAAGATCACATAATGAATCCGGGGCTGGGCAGGGGGCACCACATTATCACCTGAGGGAAACAGGCATTATCCACTCAAACGGCAGACAGCCGTTTGTCCACACCCATCCCTCCTCCCTCCTGGCTCTGGCCTCCAGCCTCCGTGGAGGAAGAGGGCCCTCGACTTGCACAGTGACTTGTGAGAATGGAAGCCGTCAGGGGGCTCAGGCAGCCATGAGTGGCGCCTGAGAAAGCTGCAATAGGCATGTGGACACCAGCCCAGATCATTTATCCCCATCGAGCCCTGAACACTTTACCAGAAATTCCACCTCTAAACATGCAGAGATTTAGGGTTTCAGCTCCACATGTGAGGAGCTTGAAGTTGCCATTTCATCCCGACAAGTGAAGAGCTGCAGGCACAGAGATCCACAACTCTTCCCAGTCCCTTGAAAGAGAGGAGGACACAGGCCAACCACTGTCCCGAGACTGGGGAGATGGGTGAATCCAGGGAGTCCCAGCTTCCCTGAGCAGAGACTTGGGAGTGGAAGGTGTGGCAGGAGCGAGTGCAGGGGTGGGGAAACTTCCACTGCAACTGGCCCATTGCTGGGGCGCAGTGTGCACAGCTGAGCTCGCTCCAGGGGGCCCAAGTGAAAGGGGGGCCTACAGTAATGTAAGGCTTACCTCCAGAGGCTCCCCTGGATCCCACCATAAATATCTGAAAAAAAAAAAAAAAAATCTCAGTCTCCTGGCAGAGGAAGGGAAAAGAACCATTTTGCAATGCACCAAGCACTCTGCTTTCCTGAAGGCCTGGTCTCAGGGAAAACCAGTTAACTAGAGCCTGAGTGATCTGGAGGAAGGTCAATTCCCAGCTGCAGCCGACTCTGGTCATCCATTCCACCTAAGTGGGAGGGTTGCATAAACTGAGAAACTCTAGTGAGGTCCACAGTCCAAGGGTACTCGTTCACTGGGAGACTGAGCCCTACTCACTTTCGGCACTGGGGGAAGGCTTCCTCCCCCACACCTTTCCGGAACATCCCCAAAGGCCCGTTTACAGTTCCTCTGACCCAGCGCCTCATCTCTGGCTTGAAGAAGAAAGCACAAGGCACACGGAAGGACAAAACTACAATTTGCAGAGACAGAGCAAGCGTCAGAACCAGACAGGACAGTGCTGTTGGAATGATCAGGCCAGAATTGAAAACAGCTAGGATGTGCATGCTGAGGGCTCCAGGGGATAAAGTCGACAGCACGTAAGAGCAGATGGGCAATGGCAGCAGGGAAGGAAATCCTGAGAAGGAACCAAAAAAACCAAGAACTGCTGGAGATCGAACACTAACAGAAACCGAGAATGCTTCAGTGGGCTTCCGAGTAGACTGGGCTCGGCTAAGGAAAGGCTTTCTGAGCTGGAGGATATATCAATAAATAGGGTCCTTGAAAACTGAAAAGGAGAACAAGGCCTAGGGGGAAAAGAAAAGTTCAGAATATCCAAGGACTGTAGGACAGTATAACATATGTGTAATGGGAATAAAATAAAAACTTTTCTTTTTCCCTTTTTCAAAAATGTAGGCTCCACACCCAGCATGGAGCCCAATGTGGGGCTGGATCTCACAACTCTGAGATCAAGACCTGATCTGAAATCAAACGCTGAATGCTTAACTGACTGAGTCACCCAGGTGCCCCCAAAACTTTTATTTTTTTTTAATTTTTAGTTGATCTAATAGATGCATTTGCTCAACACAATACCAACGGTGCATTTGACAGTGTATGCTAATGTACGTATCTGCTTATGTATGAGAGAAATGAGTGACAGCAAGGAGAGAAGGGGTGGAGGAGGAAATCAGATGATGATTGCCATAAGGTGGTCACACTACCTGTGACGTGCTGTAGTATTATTTGAAAACGAACTTGGATTACCTGCAAAGGTCCATTGCAAACTCTAGGGCAATAAAAAGGTAAGAAAGGAAGTATAGCTGATATGCTGACAAAGAAGGGAAATGGAATAATAAAACACTCAATTAAAAGTACAAAAGGCTGAAAAAGAGTAGAAGGCAAAAATAAGAATATAGAACATGGACAACAGAGCACCTGGGTGGCTCAGTGGGTTAAAGCCTCTGCCTTCGGCTCAGGTCGTGATCCCAGGGTCCTGGGATCAAGCCCCGCATCAGGCTCTCTGCTCAGTGGGGAGCCTGCTTCCCTTCCTCTCTATCTCTGCCTGCCTCTCTGCCTACTTGTGATCTCTCTCTTTCTGTCAAAAAAGAAAGCCTTTTAAAAAAAAAAAAAAAAGAACATGGACAACAAATAGAAAACAGTAGTGAATATGATGGATATTAATCCAACTATATAAAAAAATCACTTTAAACATCAGTACACTAGTTAAAAGTCAGAGATTGTCAGGGTGAATCAAAAAACCAGACCCAACTATATGTTGCTCACAAGAAACCCACTTTAGATATAAAGACACACATAGATTAAGAGCAAATGGATGGAGGGTGCCTGGGTGGCTCAGTGGGTTAGGTGTCTGCCTTTGGCTCAGGTCATGATCTCAGGGTCCTGGGATCGAGCCCGCATCAGGCTCCCTGCTAAGCAGAGAGCCTGCTTCCCTCCACCTCTCGGCCTGCCTCTCTGTCTACTTGTGATCTCTGTCAAATAAATAAATAAAATCTTAAAAAAAAAAAAAAAAAGAGAGTAAATGGATGGAGAAGCACATACCATGTAACACGTATCAGGGGAGCTGGAGTGGTTGTGCATTAATTTCAGACAGAGCAGAATTCCAAGCAAGGAAAGTTACTGGGGATACGGAAGGGCCTTATAATGATAAAGGGGTCAATTTTCCAAGAAGACATACTAATCCTTAATGTGCGCGTGCCTAATAACCGAGCATTCAACTATGCGAGGCAAAAGCTAATTGAACTTCAAATGAACGTGAAACTGCTGTAAAAAAAAAAAAAAAAAAAAAAAAGGCAGTTAAGAAAGTTTTCTTCTGCCGGTGTTTTTACTGAGCAGTCAGAATGCAGGAGGGAAGGGACAGAGGGATGGAGGCGCGTGCTTTCTCTACCAGGGTCCGGCAGGCTGCTTCCCCATGACCCCATCGTTACCACCTTTCCATGTAGGCACAGTGCTCTGCCAGTGAGTGGCCAAACGCTCTGATCGTAACCTTGGCTGATTGCTGTGTTACTAACATGCCCCGCCCCGCCAAGGCTGATATCAAGTTACCAGAGCGATGTCACTGGACACAGAACGGGCAGGAAATGGGCAGCAGCTCTCCATTATACCACACGTCCACCACGCAGAGAACCATCAGCACAAATAACCCCAACAGCATAAAGAATAGTAAACCGTAGTGAAATAACTAGGAAGTGACACATCTGAGTATTAGCTTTGTTTCTATAATTTAATTGTAAATGTATATGACTTGATTTTAGAATGGTTGTGTTTACACAACCATTACAGAAAATTCCTGAACATTGAATAAGCAGTTCCTGCAGGCCAGGGAAGAGCCGACTCCAGCACGTGCCATGTGGACAGCCATTTAGCAACCCGAAGTCACTTCACAGCCACCATCCCAGCTGCCACTAGGGCTGAGTCTGTGTGGCTCCCCTCCCCTGCCCCAGCCAGCCCATGCTCTTCTTTGCAATATCTCTGGAGGGGACATGAGATGAACGTCACTCCTTAGAGGGAATGAGCGTAGTGTAGTGGAAAGGGCGCAGGCTTCCCAGCCAGACAGAACAGGGTTTTCAGGTTTTTCAGGATTTCAGGTTTCGGGTGAGTTAATCACTCTGAGCCTCAGACTCTTCTTCTCTAAAATGGGGGTAATAGTGGTAACTGCACAAGATTATTATGGCTTTTGAGAGGGATTACTAACTATATCCCGATATCCATTCTCCTCCTCTTATGGGGTGTAGAAATTTTAGCAGGACACACAGCTGTCTGGATGAACGACTACATGTCTCAGCCTCAGCTGCGGTTAGATAAATACCTTCTGATTAATGGGATAAAAGAGGAGGTCTCATGTGCAAGATCCAGCCCATACTCGCAAAGGGAAGGAGCGTGGCCCCGCCCCCACGTTCCCTCCTCTTGCTGGCTGAAGTGCTGTCGGGATCCAGGCAGCGGAAGCTGTGTGGACGATGGTGGGGACAGCCCATGTGGCCGTGGCTTCGGACTCAGGGAGCAGAAGCCGTGGCCAGCAGCACCACCTATTCCGACTTTCATGAGTGACAGAAATGGTGTGTAAGCCTCTATTATTTTGAGTCTTCTTTAAAACTGTTTTACTGTGGTAAAATATATAGAACATCAAATTTACCATTGGAAGCCTTTTTAAGTGAACAGTTCAGTGGCATTAAGTCCATTGCCCCTGTTGTGCCACTATCACCACTATCCATTTCCAGAATTTTTCATCATCCCAAACAGAAACTCTGTACCTGTGAATCACGAACTCCTCAGTCCCCCCAACTGCCAGCCCCTGGGAACCACCATTTTACTTTCTGTCTATGAGTCTGACTATTCTGGGTCTTCATGTAAGTGGACTCACACAACGTTCGTCCTTTTGTGTCTGGCTTATCCACTTAGCATAGTTTTCAAGGCTCATCCCCACTGTAGCCTGCATCAGAACTTCATTCCTTTTTAAGGCTGAACAATCTTCCATTGTGGCTACATACCATTATTTGCCCATTCATCTGTTGGTGGACACTTGGGTTGTTTCCACCTGTTTGCTATTGCGAATAATGCTTCCATGAACACTGGTGTACAAGTTATTTCGGGTCTTTTTAAATTAAAGCAATGGAATCAACATACTAACTAATTCCAGTCTTTTTTTTTTTTTAATTTGACAGAGAGAGAGAGAGAGAGAGAACACAGGGAGAATGGCAGAAGGAGAGAGAGAGAGAGAGAAGCAGGCTCCCTGCTCTCCCCATCCCACAACCTGGGATCATTACCTGAGCAGAAGGTAGCCACTTAACCGACCAAGCCACCCAGTCACCCCTAATTAATACCAGTCTTAAATAATACACACAAGGTGTTGTCACAGTGACTGGGTGTATGTCCCCTTCCTACTCATTCTTCAGGAGAATAGGTCAAATGGTGCGATGAAGGAGTTTGGGCTAAAACCAGGACAGGGCCAGAGCTGGCTCCTACCACCTCACGGGAGCTGATGATTTGTGAGCTGGTTGTTAGAATCTCCGTGAAGATCAGCCACGGTGCAGGTGTTTGTACCACAGTCATTGACAAACCGTCCAAATCAGGGCTTTTGGAGAAAGCTGGTTGTTAAACATTTACTAGCCCCCAGCTGGGAAACCCTCCCTCACTGGAGGGGCAATCCTTAACTGCCCACAGGACTTTGTTCTAACTCCTTCCTAGGTAGGGAAGGTTGTGAAAACAGAACTCTTGCTTGTGGAAGTGGATTTTTTCTTGTGAAGTTTATGAAGTAGACATTTACTTGTATGTGTGTAAGCGATAGCATTTAAATCTAGGAGATTAAATGAGATAATCAAGGGAATGAGGGTGTGTGTATGTGTATATATATATATATATACACACACACACACATATATATATATAATTATTTAAAAAAAATTTTTTTTATCTAAAGCCTGCATGCTGGGGGTTCATTAATGTGTTGATGTTGGCAATGAGGAACCAGCCAGGCAAAACCAAGAGAATGTGGGGTATGTGTACCAGGCAGAAGGGAGGTTCACATTTGTCAGGCACAAGTGAGAGTGACAGCAAGCAGATGGGGGTGGGGGGTGGGGGGGCCCATACGGAACTGTGGGGGTGGGGCTCACAGCTGCATGGCAGTGGGGGCGGGCATCAGAGGGAGAGCTGGAGATAAGCAATCCACACAGCCTTTGAAAGTGCCTGCTGTAGAGAGAATGAGAGGATGGGCAACACCTCAAGGGCAGTGAGGTGGAGAGAGGATCTTTTCCTTTAAGATAGAAGAAGCAATGGGGCGCCTGGGTGGCTCAGTGGGTTAAAGCCTCTGCCTTCGGCTCAGGTCATGATCCCAGGGTCCTGGGATCGAGTCCCGCATCGGGCTCTCTGCTCAATGGGGAGCCTGCTTCCCCCTCTCTCTCTGCCTGCCTCTCTGCCTACTTGTGAGCTCTGTCTGTCAAATAAATAAATAAAATCTTTAAAAAAAGAAGAAGAAGCAAGAACACGCTTGTGTGATGGTGACAAGGTTGCAGCAGAGAGGGGAGAATGGCCAGAGCTGCTGAACAGTGTGGTAGGGAATGGGGTGTCCGGTGGGACGGTTACCCTTGGTAGGCAAGACCCACTCAGTAGCAGCAGAGAAGGGGAACTGAGGCATAGAGCTCACATGATGGGGTGGGGGAGCCTGTGGGATTCTCCCGAAGGCTTTAGCCTTCTCTGCGCATTAGGAAGCAGATGTCACTGGAAGGCAGAGAAGGGAGAGGAGCTGGAGCGCTGAGGGATGGAAGAACCAGCACAGGCAGAGAGCCCTTGAATGAGGTCAGGACAAAAGCAAGGATCAGAGGTGGGGGAGCGCTGCCGTCTGAGCCGGGAGAGAACCCTCCCCACACCCTGCACCTGCCGCCTTTCCTCCGGCTGCTCCCTGTGTGTGGCAGGTTCAAAGAGGGGAAAATGCAGGCATCCTGGCTGCTCTCTGCCCAACCCAGCCTCAGGAGAAGATGGTCTCAGAAGCCGTCGTGCCCAGAGCAGGGGCTGAGGCTAAACCAAGTGTTCCTTTTGAGCTGCCTGCAGTCAGTCCTCGGAGATGGCCCACCACCCACCAGCCAGCCAGTCAACAAACACTCATTCTATTTACTGAACACCGACCAAGCTCAGCCCAGCGCTGAGTGCTTGCTGAGAATTTTAAAATACTGTCTTTCTGAAACTAATGATGTGCTCTATGTTGGCTAACTGAATCTAAATAAAAAATTTTAAAAAATAGAATACTGTCTTTCCTACTAGATTAACTCCTGTTTAATGTGACGGAGGCTCAGTTAACAATGAAACTCTGAAGAGGGAGCAAGTCTTTCTGCCCAGGGGGAGAAGACAACTGATCATAGGAGGAGTGAGCCTTAACGAATGAGCGCTCCTTTTCTAATTTCTAAGAAGAGGGTGGGAAGGGCATTCCCACCAGGGAACAGCATCTGCCAAGACATGGAGGTATGAAATATCCCCTCTGCTCCTTGATCACACCCAGCCTTCCCCTGCTGCTCCCTTGGCCTGGCACCCTCTGCTCTGGCTCTGCCTGGCTGATTCCTTCTCATCACTTAGGTCTTATCTCAGTACCCTTTGGGCTCTACCTAGAGCTCCTTGGCAGTTTTGTTCCCTCTCCCTGGAAGGATCTTCCCCCACTCACTCTCCCTTTGGCTTGTTCAACTGTCACCTCAGGATAAGGACCCACCATAATATCCCACGTGACATAGTTTCTCTACTAGTCCTTTTCTTCTGTTTCCACCCACTGGAATGTAAGCTCCCAGAGGGCAGGCATTCTGGCCTCTTTCAGTCACTGCTTTATCCGAAGGCCAAATGCCCAGTATATAATAGGTGCTCAATAAATGTTTTGCATCAAGGAGTGAAGGAATGGTAGAAGGAAAAGTCACCTTGAAAAGATGTGCTTCAAAGTCAGAGACTCCCTCTCCTGCCTCCCTCCCCAGTCCCGCCCGCCCCTGTGTTTTTTCTTGCTAGCCCTCTTAGAAGTTCTCATTTCTCTTTCTACCTATGGGGTCGAGAACCCACGGGCTGATTTTGCTGTTGGTCTTGTTCACAATGGTTTCCTCCAATACCTGGGAAAACCTCCAACATGCTGGAAAGTACAGCACAGAGTAAGACCTGAGTAACTGCGCAGTGAGAGAATGAATGAAGAAATGAATGCATGCCTGCATGTGGCTTCCCAGCACACGTGGAGGTGGCAGGGGCTGCACTGGGAGTTAGCGTTTGTGTGTGATGGGTGGGGCTGGCCCTTCTCATGTTGAGAAGTTACAAGAAGCTTCAAGAAGTTTTGAGTTAGGTCTGAGAAAATGCAGTGAAATATTTAACACATAGAGAAAAAAATCAGTCAGTTGTGGCCAGCATGCTTATCATCGATATTACTGATTTCCTAGATTTATTTTCCTTGTATATAGGTGGGGGTTTCATAAAGAAAATTTGCAATTCCTGCCTACAACAGAAGATATTACAGAGGGACTCCACAGGGAATCTTGGATATTTATTATTCAAATCATGGGATTTGTTAGGGTTTCTGGCTAGCTAGTAACACACCAGAACTTTCAGTGAGGGCCCTCACAGGGCTGCCACTGGGGCGAGGAAGGAGGTGCCTGCAGTCCTTGTTTGTGGAAAATCCCCTCTGTCCTGTGGTTTGGAGAAATGGGCCAGTCTTCTGCCTGCCAGGAGGAATTGTCCCTCCCCAGGGTAAAAGCTTCCCATATGGCCCCATTAAAAAGTGCAAATATGTCTTTGTAGCTGTGGGGAGAAGGTTTCTGTGGAGAAAAATTTTATTCAGGAGGTGTGGGTGTGGGCCTGGGAGGTGACAGCCTCTAAGAGAGGACGAAAGGTGACCCCTTTCCCCCACAGCAAGGGAGAAATAGAAATGCACTCAGGAGAGAGGATGGTCAACTCCAGAAGTCACCTCAGCTGGGGGTGGGGCCCATGGCCTGGCGAGTCAGAGGAGATGGGGGGGGGGTGGCAGAGGCCAGGTGGTGGCTTCATGCCAGGGACTGGGCTGGATGCTGTGAAGACACAAATATGTCACATGTGTGTTGGGGGGAGTCAGAGAGGTCAGGGGAGAGACAGGCCCCCTCAGAACATACTTCCTGATGCAGAGGCTGTGCCTCTCTCTCAGCCACTGTTCATTTGTGCCCTCCCTCTGTTCCCCTCTTCTCTCCCACCTCAATCTGTCTGCTACCCTCAGGCTCACCCAGATTAGTGGGGGAAGGCAGAGAAAGGAGTATGGCCCTTTTGTGGCTCAGAATCCTTGAGGGATGTCCAGATGGACAAGGGACACAGACGAATGTCCCAGTTTGGAAGGGGGACCCGCTGGTCACTTAGGCTCATGTTCACTAAGGGAAATTTTCAGAATACAGCTCTGCTGTTGGTGAAGGAGGCTTTATGGGACACCCCCTCTGAAAGTCAGAAGTCAGAGGCTGTACATCACCAAATTGGGGATGGTGCCTCTGGAAGGAAAACTGGGGTGATTAAGCCTGGGTGGTCATGCCCTGAGTCATCCAGTCCCAGGAGAAGGGATGACTCAAAGCACAGAGGAGAGAAAGGGAATTAGATTTATTGAAGGGTTCTATGTGATTTATTTGCAATAGCAGACAATGTGTGAAGTGCTTTTACATCTTCCCCTCTGACCCTACAGTCCCTTCTGGTAGCTGCTAATATATCCATGAGAGACATTGGTTAACGGGCTCAGAGCAGGTGGCCACTCACAAGCCTGTGTGTTTCCTTTCCCAAGGGCTCACAGACTCACGGCCAAGCAAGCCAAACGTGGCTGGAGCAGCTCGGGAATGGTGGAGGGTGTGTAGGAGCAAACCAGCTCAGGGGTGTCCCTTGCCTTAGTGAGAGGGAGCCCTAGGAGCACAGAGGGCTGCCCAGCCCTACAGGAAGGCAGGCCCAATTTTCCTCGGCCCTTTAGCTCCGCAAAAGAAGCCAGAGATTTGGAATTTGAATGAAGTGTCCCACTTTTAAAATATTACTACTTAAAACACTCTGCTGGTCAAACAAGACCCTTGTGTGGGTCAGCCCCTAGCCGTGAGTTGCGGTTTCCCAGGAGTACTGGTGGGGAGTAGGTTCAGCTGGGTGTAATAGGGACCTGCCTAGGGTAGTGTAAGCAAGCAGGAATTTGCTTTCCCACTTAATAAGATGTCTCAGGAGGTAGTGTAGGACTGATGGGACCCTTCACAAGGCTGGGTCGGAGACTCAGGCTTGGTTCGTCTTTCGGCCCCATTCTCTGGACTCTGCGGCTTTCACACTTCCTCTCACAGCAAGGCGGCAGCACTTCCAGGCATCACTTCCTTGTTCCAGCCAGGACGAAGGGCAAAATGGGAAAGACACAAGCTACTGGGTCTGGCCCTTCAGGGGAGTAATAGCTTTCTAGGAAGCTCTACCCCGTGTATTTTAGAATTGGTTAGGATTGGTTAGAATTGGTCTCCGGACCATCCCTAGCTGAAAGGGAGTCTGGAAAAGGGAGTCTTTTTTTTTTTTTTCCCCTAAAGATTTATTTATTTGAGAGAGAGAGAGAGGGAGGGAGAAAGGGGGGAGAGAGTGTGTGAGTTGGGGGAGGGGCAGAGGGAGAGGGAAAGAGAGAAAGTCCTCAAGCAAATCCCCCACTGAGCACAGAGCCTGACATGGGGCTTGATCCCAGGACCCTGAGATCATGACCTGAGCTGAAACCAAAAGTCAGCTGCTTAACCAACTCAAATCCAAAAAGGGAGTGTTTTTAATGAACACATTGCTATGAGGACAAAATTTGCATTTTATTAATAACAAAGGGAAAATGAATATTATGTAGCAACGTCTTTCTCACTGTGCCAATGTTCTGAGTAACATGGACTGATTGACCCCTATTGGTAGAAGCAAAGGAGGTGTTTTTGCCCCGTTGGGAACAATTTTACATTGTTCTTTCCTCTGCTGGGGTTCTGGCATTAGGGGTCTCTAACCTGGGTTGCTGTTTTTGTTGCCCAAACCCTCCCACTTCATAATTCCCAATAAAGGCACTCTAGAGCCAGCCAGATCCTTTGTTAAAACTCATCCACTTGGCAAAATCTATCCCCTCAAGTTGTCTGCTTTCATCTCTTAACATAATCTGACATCAGTTTTTACCTTTTTTCCCCCTTTTATATCATTCATTGATAGACATTGCTTTTCCTAAGGATATCTCTCTATTATTATATATTTAGTTGTAATTTATCTATATTCTTTAGAAAATATTACATTAGTTGCCACTGAGGCAACTATAGGTAACAGTGTGTCTTAGGCAAGATGGGCTTGGTTATGCTATGGTAAGAACAACCCCAATCTCAGTGTCTTAAACAACAGAGACTGATTTCTTACTCGTTAATGTGTTCATTGTGGGTCATTATGGATATGGGAAGAGTCTGCTTATAGTCATTCAGGGAGCAAAGGCTGTTGGAAGTATTGCTATCTTGAACTTGCTAGTCATCACACCACAGGGAAAAGAGGGTTCCGCAGGACCTTGCATTGGCAATTAAATGCCACTTCATGACAACTTATCGGCTAGAATCTGTCATGTCCTCAAGCAACTATAGGGGCCCAGGAAAGCAATCCCATCATATTCATGGAGGAAGATGAACTAGAAATATTTGGAAAACAGCAAACAAAATACTCAATGTATGTAGGCAAGGCAAGATAAGGCATCTGTCTGGTTGAAGTTTACGTGTGTTGCTCTCGAGAGACCAACCTGTAGTGGTAAGTGCTCTTGAAGGAAGCCATCGTCTCTCTGAAAAGTGTTTGCATCTGAGTGGGCATGAGCAAAGAGGAACCTAAAACCTGGCTTTACAAAGTAGAATTCTCCCCCCAATTAAAGGAAGAATGTTCTAGACTGTTCTCTTCCTTCAGTCAATCTCAGATGTCCTCTTACCTCACATAATCCTCTAGATCATCTCACTCAAAAGGCACCTCAAAACCTTTCCACAAAAGTTCTCTGGCTGGGTGTGGGACGTGCAGTGGGGAGGGAGGGAGGCATGTGTTGGAGAGAGTTGGAGGACTGGGGAGGGGTTAAGTGAGGACCCCAAGATTCACAGACTTCAGCATTTCCAGGAGACCCTGGATAGATGGGGTTTCTGTGACAGTCACAGGACACATTCCTTTCTTTCTATGTGAGATTGTATTAACAATGATGGTATTTTGTTTTCTCTACTCTATGATGATTTCCCAAGCATGGTGAGACAGGGAAAAAACTCTCTTTCCAGCTCTGGCCTCCACCCCCAGATTGAGGCATTTTGTGTCCTTGCCACTTTAGTGTAAGAATGTGTGACTAGCAAGTGCGGGTAGCAAGGGTCTTTCCCTTCTCTCAGTGAGTGGGAGGAGCTGCAGAAGATGTTAATTCACACACATCAAAGATGCATGATTGCATTTGGCTGTGTAAAAGAGAACAATGGAATGCACAGAGCTGTAGGCTGATCAATTAACTTAGAGTCTTTGCAGAGAGGTTTGAAAGAAAAAAAAAAATTAGCAGGCTAAGGAAAGAATTCTTAGCTTCCAAAACTCTAATGACTTTCTCCACCATAATTATGCTGCGCATGTTGTCAGGGGAAGATGCACCAGAGTCTGCAAGACTCCCAGGGTGGGGGTGTTAGAGCTCCAGGTGGTCCACAGGCGGAGGCTTTCCAAGCCTGGCAACGGTGAGAGTTCTAGTTTCTGTCTCCCATCTTTCTATTTGGGAGTTTGCTGTTATGCTGTTGTCATTGCTTCTGGTGGCGTGGTGCTCTTTTATTTATTTATTTTTAAGATTGTATTTATTTATTTGAGAGAGAGAGAGTGCGCAGGAGCGGGGGGAGGGGCAGAGGGAGAGGAATAAGCAGACTCCCTGGTGAGCAGGGAGCCCAACGCAGGGCTTGATCCCAGGACCCTGGGATCTTAACCAACTGAGTCATCCTGGGTGGTGCTCTTTTTGAAGAAGTTATACAACAGATAGTTGAACCTGAATTTGAACTAAGCCTCTGGCACTCACAACCGAGTGATGTCCCAAGTCTCTTTCTCCAGAAGCAGACCCTGAGATGAGGCTTTACATGCAAGTGCTTCATGGGAATGTTCCCAGAAGAGTCAGTCGAGACCAGCGAAGTGGGATCAAGCAGAGGTGAAATGCACAGCATCAAACAACATCCTCTTGGACAGGGGCTCCCACTTGGCTCAGTTCTGGAAGCTCTGGAGTCACTGTAGGTCACACCCCAGAGCTCCCTCTCAGAGGCAAGGCAACAGAACATTCACACTCCTGCACCCAACAGTCCGAGGCTAAGGGTTCCCTCAGGAGACCTGAATTCCCAGGCACCAAAGGCATTCCTGCAGATAGGCAAAGTGGCCTCTGGCAGTCCGAGGGCAGCGGTCTCACAAAGTGACACAGGGACTGCTTATTGTGGTGAAGGTGCATAGTTGATGGGCATGGACTGTGTCTGCTGCAAGTGACCTTAAGTAATCCACTTAGGTCTGTGAGACCCACCTGGAAAATGGGGACAGTGCTGTGTCTTCTTCACAGGATTGGCCCAAGATTAAATGATACTTAAATGTAAAGCACCAAGACTATAGCTCTGATATGGTAAACACTCCGTGCGTAATATTATGATTATACGGAACAATGGCACAAACCTAAATTCTAGGTCTGTGGCCTATTAAGTTGACATCAGAATGGGGAGGGCAGATGTGAGCTCCCTTCTTCCTCCTGTGCTTAGGAAGATGCATTAATCGATGGTGCTATCCTTCCCTTGAGCCAGCCTGTGGCCTCCATATCCTCGCTAGGGCTGGAATCCATTAGCGTTTTTATCCACCTATCTGAGCTCGTTGTTAGATGAAACCATTTGCTGGCTTTCAAGTGGAAGGAGGCCTGTCCTGGAGGAGATGGGTATAAAAAGGAGAGCAAAGCCTCATTGTTCCTGCTTGACTTGGCCCTTCAGAGTATAAAAAAAAGAAAAAAAAAAAAAAAAAGTCCAGTCCAGCACCTGCTTCCATCCCACATCAACCTCCTTCCTTGGCAATTAATCTGTCCAGGCATCTCTCTGCCATCCAACAGCAACCAGCTCACACATCAGCCATTCTCCCTTCTCCCCCTCTCCATTCTGAATACCAAGCATTGAGATTCTGCACTTTCTCAACCCTGAAGGATTTTTTTTTTTTTACAATGAATCAAAGCCCATGTGGACAGAGACCATATCTTAATAAGCACTGAAAGGAACATAAAGATGACAAGGCTATGGTCCCTGCCCACCCGGAAGCCCGGTTTGCTGACCAAAGATGTCATTCCTGTGCCGGGGAGGATAGTCAGCAAGTGATGCTCACGGGAGTTCCCCAGGGCCATCACATTTCTGGTAATTCCCAAGAATCCCGCCTTTCCATGGCTGCTGAGTGAGGAGGACCTGTACTGCTGCTCTGTGATCGTGTACAGAATTAGGAGCCTTGCTGTGGACTAAGGGCTAGTGTAAGGCTGTAAGGTGCTGTCCTGGAGACAGACCTGCCTCAACCCTTTCCATATGGGAAGTGTTTTTGAAGTTACCCTGTATTTCATTGCTGTGTGTGGGGAAGATTAGTGTTGGTGACATCTACCGCAATAGTCCTTAGCTTACACAATTGCCAGGCGGTAACACTGAGCTTGACTGTTTTAGAGCCCAGAGAGTGATAGATATTAGTAGAAATTGTGGACTCTGAAACAGTGGGGAGCAGAATCACCCCCAGCTGTACTCACTTGACTGTGACATTGGGTCTTGGTAAATGGAAGATCCTTTAGAAGTGTTGTATGGGAAAAAGGTGTGAGCCCATGGTGGGAAAGGGGTGGACCACAGTGGGCAGGTTTCCTGGCCTGGGCTACCTTGGCCAGTTCTAAAAAATCCACCCTGCCCACTGAACAAAATGGAACCATTGGCTTTTACCTCTCAAGAATTTGAGCAAGAGACACAGACTTTGTCACTGGTGGCTGATGTGTAGTCAGGCTGGTCCCAGGGCCTGGCAAGGTGAGCCAGCCTGGCAGAAGGGTGAGGGAAGGAGGAGGGGATGATAACACCAGCTGGCTCCTCGGCTCCTTTTCCTCCCTTGGCTCCCACTATTGTTGTTGCTTTCTCCTGGTGACTCTTCTCCCATCAGCTTCCCCTCTTGGCCTTAGGAGAGGGCTTCTGTGGCCAGTGACTGGCTCTGGGGCAAATTCCTGGGCAACTTAACCTTCCCAGCTTTGTCCACCTGGTCCACCAAAGGCATTTCCAGAAATACCTCAAGCTCCTGGTTACAGGATAGGTTCATTCTGGCCTTCCCTGTCGTGACTGTCCAGGTTCTGGCTCATCACAGGAGCTCCATAACTGATGAAGAAACCAGGTGACTCATTCTTCCTGAAAATCAGCTGCCACCTGACCAGGGCCCAGAACAGTCACTGCCTGAGTCATCCTGAGCAATCTTGTATTAAGACAGTGAACCCCAGAAGTGCAGAGGGATTTAATCCACGCTGAGTGTGAACTCTGCCCTCTGTGGTGTGTGTGATGATGTGCACCATCTTTTAAACTTGTAGAACCCCCTGTTGTTCCTATGCACAAACACAAAGCATTAGGATTAACATACTTAAAAAGACAACCCCACTTGGTGTGTGACAAATGGCTTAATGACCATTAGACCTGGAACTCCCCAGGGAGGTGTGAGGACCAGGAGTCTCAGATCACCTAGGAGTTTGGTAGGAAAGCATGCTCTTTGGCTTCCCCCACACTGCTGGATCTGAATACATATTTTCACATCTGCAACCCTCTCCCCAACCTGCCTTACTCGGAAACACATTCAGCCTCATCAACCAAAGATGTCTATGGTTCCAGATACTTCTTGGGACTGAAAGTTGGCCTTGGTAAGCTTATGTGTTAATGATGGAATGGAAGGGTGCCTCATGGGCCTGACTTTAGATCTTGCTGCATTACCCAGATGGCCTCCTAACTTCCCCAAGACTCAACCTGCTCACCTGCAAAAGGGGAATAATAACAGCAATTTACTCAAGAGGCCTGCTGTGGACATTAATTGAGAATATGCATGTAGAAAGCTTGGGGCCAGGTCCTCACCACATGTGAGTTACTATTATTTTGCACCATAAAAGTAACAACCATTTATTAGGTGTTTACTGTGTGTTAAAAACTGGGCTACGTACTTCAAGCTATGCTTGGAGATACTATCATCTTCCCAAAGAGGGACAGAAAGTCAGAGTGGGTCAGGATCTTGGGTTGAGATCTTGGCTCCCCAGTGCTAGCAGAGCTTTTACTAAGCTGTCTCACCTACTGAGAGTCGGGGCAGAGTTTTGAGATGCCAAGCAAGGAGGGAACACAATTTCTGTGTGCTGTGATGTTAGCATAATGTCACGCAAAGTAACCCAAGAATTACTTGTGTCGTTTGCCTTTGCCGTGAATTGTCTTTGCCAGTGTATTTTTTTCTTATTGCTTTATTTTTAATATACCCATGTGAAGTGCCTTGAACAGTGCGGTGGCTGGCACTTTGTAAGTATTCAATAGTATGCAATAAATATTGGCCATTATTTGGAGGAGTTTGTATAATCTATGTACCAATCCATTTTCAGCCTCATGCATTCCAAATATCTTCTCTCAGTCTGTGGTTTATCTTTTCATTTCTTAGATGGTATGTATTGCATGAAAGACTTTAAATTCGAATATTGCCAGATTTAGCAGTCTTTTTCATTAAGGTTTGTGCTTTGCATAAGAATTTTATTTTTTACTCCACAGTCATGAAGAGACTCTCCTGTGTTATCATCTTATGGTTTAAAATTTGGCTCTTTTCATTTAAGTAATTTTTTAATTTCTTGATGCGACTCTCCATCCTACCCTCCCCCCTGCAGCCACCCTTTTAAATGTGTTGGGTGTATGTCCTTGCATATGTATACAGCCTTGTAAATATGCAGGACTGCCTTGTGTTGGTTTTTCATTTACATAATGGAATTTTGCTATAAATCTCATCCTGGTTCCACTTTTCTCACTCGGCATGTTGCTTCGTAGATGTCTGTTTTGCTTCTGAGTGCTGAATATTATTCTAAAGTCTGCATTGTCACAGTTTACTTATTTCCCCTAGTGAAAAGCATTAGCCTGCCTCTAGCTCCCCAACATAAAAACGCCACACTAAATCATGTGGTATTTTGTGAGAACTTCCACGGGATTTATGCGCCCAGGGGTGAGACTGTGGGGTGATGGACCAGTGGATTCTGAAATTTGATCAATGCTGACCAAAAGCTGCCCAGAGAGGTGGTTCTAGCTTACATTTCCCAGCACCACTGGGGGTCCCACCTCCCTGCCTTTCAAACTTTTGCCTCTGCTGGTGAATGTAAGAGGACGTCTGGTCTGAATTTGGATTCCTCTGATCACTGCTGATCTGGAGCATCTCTTCACATACTTGCTGGCCATTTGGGCTCCCCTCCCATGCGTTACCTGATCCTGATCACTGCTTTCCATTTACTTTCTCTTGAAATTGTGGTTGTTGTTAATTTGTAGTAAACTTTGTATATTTGAAAGCCTGGATAGTTAACTTGGATTTTCAGTGCTGCAAATACTTTCTCACAGTTTGTCATTAGCCTATTAATTTTCTCCTGGGTCCTTTAATTAGCCAGACATGCAATATTTTATATACAGTCAAAAAACCATTAGCTGAACACAGCCTGCCAATCCTGGGTGAGGTGCTCGCCTTAGTTTGGTTCCCCTGGTGCAGACCCTGAGCCAAGAATATTGGTGTAAGTAGTTAATTTGGGCAGTGAAGACCATGTAGTTCTTGGGAAGTAGGGTATGACTTGGGAAGGGAAGGAGGCCAATAAATGGTATATTATCTAGCGAGGAGCTGTCTGGGTGAGGGGAACTCAGTTCTGCTGGAGACTTCTGGGAGGAGTGTAGGACTAGCCACTAGTCGTCCTATCCAAGAGGCAAGGGAGTTGGGGTATTTACACACCAATTCCTGTCAGCTGTTGGTTGTGGGGAGTGGGGAGGCTCTTAAGTCCCAGCACTTCTGGCTTGCTGCTAAGGAAGCAAGAAGAGCCCCAGTAGCAAGAGAAAGGTTTCAGGCAAAGCCTTGCAGGTGCTTGCAGTCACCCCCGCACCCCTGGCCCGCGCAGAAAGAGGGAAGGGTTATGGGCAGGGCACCTAGAGGGCCCTCTGCTGTGCTGTGTGTACAGGACCCTTTAACCAAGGGCCAGACAAGACACAGAACGCCAAACAAAATAAAAAAACAAAACCCCTCCTATGTGGGCATGATTATGCCCATTGTTAAGGGATGGGTAGGGAAGTAAACTGCCTGAAGTTAATGTAGAGCCACGATTCAAATGAAGACTGCTCATCAGAATTGCGGGGAGAGTTTATATTCAGCAGATTCTAGGTCTGGGGTAAAGCCCAGAGATTTACATTTGTGACGAGGGTCTGATATAGGTATTTGTGTTACTTATCTATTTCTGTATCACAAATTACCTCAGTACATAGCAGGTTAAAAGAACAAAACAGCTCTCACTGTTCTGAGGGTCAGGAATCCAGAGTGGCTTAGCCGGAGGTGGGGGTGGGGTTCTGGCTCTGAGTTACTCCCCAAATTGCCATTAGCATGTCATTCACTTTCAAGTGCGCTCTTGTATTCCTCACTGGCTATTGGTGACCAAATTGACCCAGAGTCTTGGCTGGCGGTGAATATTCCTACACTGGTGATAAAAATGTGTGGCCCACAACACACACACACACACACACACACATGCACACACAGGCACACACACATGTACAAGCGAAATGGGAAATCTGGACAAGATCCGTGGTGGAGTGTATCAATGCCAATATCTTGGTTGTGATGTACTCCTAACTGTTTTTGCAAGATGTTACCATTGAAGGAACCTGGGGAAAAGGCACGCCAGGTCTCTCTGTATTATTTTTTTCCCACTGTATGTGGATTTACAATGGTCTCAAAATAAAAAGTTTAAATAAATGAAGAGTTAGGGCAAGAATATTCATAGCGGCTTTATTCATAATCACCTTGAACTTTAAAGCCACCTCAAGGGCCATAAAACGAAAGAACGGAGGAAGAGATGAAGGTGTATTTACATAGTGGAGCAGTATAAAGCGATGGACATGAATGAAGTAGAACTATCTGGAACATGAGCGAATTGCACAGGTGCAGTGAGGAAGCCAGGCACAAAAGAGTGCACGCGGGATGGGTCCATTTATGTAAATACAAAACCAGACATATGTGGTCTATGCTAGTAGATGTCTGGAGAAGAGTTACCAGTGTCGGGGAGTACAGGCAGAAGGGCCATAAGAAGGGGCTTCTGGGGCAACGTTCCCTTCCATGATCAGGGTGCTGGTGACATGGGCGCATACAGTTGGGGGAAATTCAGCCACCTGTACAACTATGGTATGTTCACTTTTCTGTACAGGTGCATCAGTAAACCTTTTAGGGGGATTACTATATACTAATTAATACCTAGAATTAATCAAGCACTACATGCCAGGCTTTCCTAGCCACTTGATATGCATTGTCATTTAAATTTTTGAGGAGGTTTCTATTATAATCCCCATTGTACAGATGAGAAAATTGAGGTTAAAGGAAGTAGTTTTCCTGGGTCACCCAGCTGCCCTGTGAAGGACCGGAGAATTATCAAAGCCCTTTATCACCTCGGGGTTCATAGACAAGCCCAGGCCATTAGCAACATCACTAAAAATGGGCCTGTTCACTCAGCAACAGATGCTTGTTCTGGTGACACCAAACACGGCCCTTTGCCCAGGCGAGGGGGAATTCCTACAAAGGACACTTGTGAAATTCAAGCACTTTATCTTTTGCTGAAAGCCAGGGCAGGCCCAGGGCAGGGGGCGAACTGTTAATTGCTAAACACTATAATTGAGTAGGGAGGCCTCTGTTTAAACCACTAGGCTTGTAGTTGACCATGGAAGTGTGAAAATGACCATGATTAATGAACTTGCTGGTAGTGTTTTCCTGTTAATGACATTCTTTTATGTTTTAGCAGGAGTACATGCAGTGACTGCAAATCAGTAACTGGGAAACCAGTGTCATTTTGGCTTTCAGTCTCCCATTTCTGTCCTGGAGTCCCATTCTGCCTGGTGGTGAAAAACTTCACTATAGTCAGTTTGGGACCCTGTCTCTTTCCCCTTGTCCTTGGGTAGAGTGCCAGGGGTGATGGGCTGTGGTGTCTAGGCCTTGGTGGTGGTGGTAAGGGGTGGGGGCACGTGGGTCCTTATTGTCATCTGGCATCCCTGGGCTGAAACCTTCATGATGGGACAATGCACTCTGACTTCTGCCACACTGGCGTCTGCCATGATGTCCTCATCTGTCCATGGCCTATAGTCCCGCTCTGATCTACTGCCACGTGTTCCTTGTCTCAGCCACAAGTCTTTGGCACCAGCTCCCCCAGTCACTTCCTTCAGTGCCTTCTCTGAGGACATAGAGATATTTGGCTGTACTGACAACACTGGATTCCATTGGTGCCTCACCCAGAACCTTTTCTCTGGATCTCATCGCCTCCAGGAGAATGAGCATTCCCAGCTAAGAGCTCGAAGCTGCCTTCCACGAGAATTGCCCTTGGCCCATGGCAGGTGAGGTCTTCCTCCCCAGGGCGGCCTACTGCCAGGACTGATTGAGGACAGTCTACAAAAGACCATCCCCTGCTTTAAGATGGTATGACATTCTTTCCCTGCCACCAAATACAATGAGTCTTTTCCAACACCAGTTCCAACACCAATTCTCCTACACCAACCCAGTGTCTGACAATTCAATTCTGACACTGACCTCCCAGAATTAACATCAAACCTCATAGGTTTTAAGGGTTCACAGTTTTACAAGATCGCTCTTACTTCAGATGCCGACTGCCAATGGATTGCCCAGATGGCCCACACTTCCGCCTAGCCTACTACAAATTTAGGGGCTTCCACAAACCCCCTGCAGATTCAATAACTGCTGGAATGATTTGTAGAACTTAGGGGAGTGATTTCTTTACTATTACTGATCTATATTGAAAGGTACAACTCAGGAAGAGGTAAACAGAAGAGATACCCAGGGCAGGGAATGGGGGTGGGGAAGACAGTTAAGGGGTGTGGTTCTTCCATGCCCTCTCGGGACTACCATCCACCCAAGACCAGCCTGGAAGCTATCCACACCACCACTGAGGAGTTTTTATGGGGGCTTCCTTATATAACCATGATTGATTAAATAACTGACCTTCCTGACTGAACTTCATCTGCAGCTCCTTTCTCATGCCTGGAGGTTGGGGGTTGGGTCTGCAGGTTCCAACCCTCTAATCATAGCTTTGTCTTTCTGGCCACCAGCCCCATCCTGAAGCTACCGAGGGGCCTCCAGTCATGGTTGTCTCATTAGAATATAAAAAGACACTCCTAACCACCCTTGGGATCCCAAAGGTGCTAGGGGGTCTGTTCCAGGAACCAGGGACAGAGATGGAATTTTTTTTTTTTTTCATACCAAGGTGGGAGCAAGTCTGTGGTATAATTCGTGCTTCAGAGCTCCCTGTGGGATCAGGATGTAGCTAGACTCCGGCTGGGACCACGTCTGGCTTTGCTCTTTCTTCTGCCCTATGTTGCTCCCCTCATTTTCTTTTGGGTTTTTCCTAAGGCGCTTCTACAAGAACTCCCATCTTAGTTTCTGCCTCTGGGGAACTGCCCTGAGACACTGCTCTGTCCCAGGGAGGTGGGAAAATGCAGGGAACTCTCAGGTGTCCCTGTGCGCATGTGCCCTCAGCCAGTTCTCCTCTGCCTCTCCCTCACCAGGCTGGTGTGTGTGTGTGTGTGTGTGTGTGTGTGTTGGGGGTAGGGGACCTGCAGGGTCGGGGGACTAGCTTCTGTGAGGCCGGGAAGTGAGGCACAGGTTCCATGCCCTCTCAAGTACAGCTTTCCAACAGCTTCTATTGATTAGGGTGCCCTAAGCTGCAAGTAAGGAAATCAAACATGAACCAGCTTAAATAATTTCTCAGTCGCTCAGCTGGAAGCCCAGAGGACAAGCAGGCTTTAGGGTTAAGGTAGTGTAAGTCCCAGCTCTGATTCCTGGGATTCTTCTTTCTTGACTCTCTTCCAAACAGACATAAGGCCCTAAATACTCCAGCCATCCCATCCACTGCCCACATTTGAGGGAAGAGAAGATACAGAACTGATTCTGGGAGCTATTTCAGCAGAGTAAGGAAAGACATCCTCCGAGCCTCCTGACAAACCTTGCTTTGAATCTCAGTGCCGTACATCTGGCCACGTGCCCATTTCTGAACCAATCTACCCCAGCCTGGCCCAACTAGGGACAGGATCTGCTTCCCTTCCCAACACTCGAGCTGTTTTTGAAAGAGGAATACATGACCCACACACCAGGGTTCTCCTAGAAGTGAGAGAAGGGAGAGTTTCAGAGGGTGGACCTTCGACAAGGTTCACACATTTCATTATTGTCTAGGTGACTGGGATGGGGCATGGACACAGGTGGCTTTCCCAAGAATTTCTCAGATTCAGTATCAGTGATTTCACATGGCTGAGCCCATACAGCTGGGAGGCTCTCTGCAGGATGGTTATATGACATTTACACGCTAACCTGCCGGCTTGCAGTTCCCATTTCTCCCCATCTTCACCAGCACTTGGTACTACCTATCTCTGAGAAAATCTCAGTATTGGTTTACTATGTCCTCTTTCGGATCCTGGGGAGATCACTCATTTTATCATGCATAGTTATCCGGCCCCTGTCTTTTCCGATGGATTAGATTTGTGAATTTTCTTGGTGTCCTTGCTGCCATTCCCTGCATATTCTAGATCAGAGGCCAACAAATGTTATCTGTAAAGGGCTAGATATTAAATTTCAGGCTCTGCGGGCCATGCAGTCTGTCACAATGACTCACTGCTGGCATAGCACAAAAGTGGCCACAGAGCGTACATAAGCAAATGGGCGTGGCTGGGTTTCAAAGAAACTTTATTTACAAAAACAGGCAGCTGGCTGGACTTGACCCTGTGGGCTGTACTTTGCCAACCCTTATTCTAGATATTAATCCCTTGGTTTTACACTATGTAAATCTTCTCCAAGTCTTGACTCAGCTGTTAGTCTTTGTCTAAAGTGTTTTTAAAAAACAAAATCCTTAATTTCGATGTAGTTAAATTCATCCAATTATTATCTGAAATTTATGTTTTTCGGATGAAAACACTCTTTCTCATCCCAACAACACAAAGATATTCTGCTCCTTTCCTTGTGATGAACTCCTTATTTCTGCTGGCTTTCACACTGAGTACGCTGTTGGATCTGTGAGGTGTTCCCGATTCGTATGTGATGTGAGATGCAGCGTGGTTTTTCCCCCTGTGATGAGCTACTCTCCTCACAGAGCAGCCAAACCAGTCATCCTTTCCCCATGGATTTGTAGCAGATGCAAATTTTAGTTGAGGGTGGGTGGAGGATACGTAGGAAGGCCTAACTCTCCAACCAAATGCTGGTCCTCAGCGCTGGCCCTGTTCACCTGTTCCAGCAACACTTGCGTCCTTTCTAGTCCCCCCACACCCAGTGCCTCTAGGTTCTGGGACATTGAACAGGCTGTTCCCTCTTCCCATGGTGGGCCTTTCCTCATGCTTCACATCCCACCTTAAGTGTCAACTCCTCTGTACACCCTCTCGTTTACTCTTGTTTCTCAACCCAACTGGAAATTACTGCTCTGTTGGGGGAGCTCGTCAAGAAAACATGACCTCCAATGGACCTGTGAAGCTGACACTAGTTGATCTGAGGCTCCCCTGTCCTTGAAACATGGGTTCCCCTTCCCTTCCTGGTCCCAGAGGCTGGTCTACGGACATGGCCTTGAGGTGGTGATGTGGTGTGGAGACCATCTGGATAGTATATGTGACTGAACCCAGTTAGGGCCTCTGTACAAACCTTTAAGATGTGTTGTGTGGCTAAGAGATACACTTGTCTTGCTGCCGCTCCAGACAAGCCTTGTATATAATTCCCTTTGCTTATAAAACCTGCCACCCACCATGGAGGGGCCGGCCTCCTTCTTCAGTCTCTCCTCGCCCTCTGAGTGTAATGCCCGGTTTCCAATTACACCTGAGATGCTCCTCAGGAGCTCCTAAACCAATACACTTTCATCTGTGTATCTGCTCACTGTCCCTGGAGATGTGAGCCCGGGTCGGGGGCAGAGCAGAGATCTGAACCGCATTATTCATCAATCACGGCCTCCCTTATGCCTGACACATAGCAGGCCTGAATTAGTTTTTGGAAACACAGAACAAATGAGCAAGTCTAATTGACTTTTCAGAGGCAACGGGTCATTAGATAGCCTGAGTGTTGTCCAATAAATTCTCTGACCCTCTTTGACAATGTGCAGAATTAGAATTAAGGTTTGTCCTTCAGCCGCCCCCCCACTCTACACCTTTATCTTTTGATAAAACATCTCAATAGCTTGAGTGTATTTATCACACCTGCATTTATTCACGGTTCGATACGAGAGCCCTGTTAACTTCCTTAAAATATCTGACTGAATTTCATGTGGAAGTGAGTGCCACGGATTAAATATATGTTGTGTTAAGAAGCTTCCCGTTTTATCACAGCCTGTGCACTGCTAGAAAAGCATTCTGCATGTTAATTAAGAGAGCTGGGGGATTTTAAAAAGACTTCTTTCTCTCCCTTTAACTTTCTAGTGCATTCAGAGGACAGGAAGGGAGGCAATTACTTGCAAAGCTGTAAAAATCAGTGTCAAGTCAGATGGCTCATGGGGTCCCCGGGAGCTTCAGGGCTTCAGGGACTGGCCTGGGCACCTGCTGTTACGGGCCGCAGGAGGATTCTGAGAGCCAGATTCTGAGAGCCGGCTGCAACGGGGCTGGGTGACGCTGCAGGGAGGAGGCTCTGACTTCTGGCTTCAGTAGGAATAGTGCCCTTCTGGCGAAGACTGGACGTTGGCCCCAGGGAACAGTTAAGCAAGAGGCAGGGGTTGGGAATGACCAAATCCGAGAAAGTGGACAAGATGAATTGGGATACTGAGAGTGTGGAAAAATTGACCTTCCTCCCAGTAGGACGTCAGCAGAGCCAGGACAGTGTGGCAAGAGCAGGAGAGTGCCACAGACGCCTACCTCAGCTGCAGTGAGGTAACAGCACTTGAGGTAACAGCCCAGATTCACTGATGTGAATAAAGCAGGGGTCGAACTGCTTCGAACCTGGGTTACAATCCAGGCTCAGCCTCTTGCTTCAAGTCACTTATTGGGCCACAGTTTCCTCACCTGCACGATGAGTACAAGGTGACTGCAGGATTCGGAGAGCGCATGGCCCCTGGGACAGGGCAGCCGGTTGTGCAGGGCGCTTACTACTGTTCTGTGAGAACCTGTGCCGGCTTCTTGCTGGCGGAGCCTCAGAGCACCGCTGACTGTTTGAGGGGCCTTTCACGTTCCTTCACTCAGCTTCAGCCCCTCTCAGCTTTGAAACGCAGGCGGCGCTTTGGAGCGCGGAGAGGTCCAGGTGCTCTGCACCATCCCAGTAAGCTCTGGTTAAGAAAATACCCTTGCACAAATAGTCCCAGAACAATATTGCTGTTTGTTTGGGAATCCCTGACCCGCAGCGTGGGAGCCCTGCAAGCGAAATCGTGTTGCTGCCTGGGTGGTACTGGAAGCAACAAGCAGAGGTGGGCCTGAAACCTCCACCTCCGGGGACACCTGGCCTGGGCCCGGTTTATTGCAGTGCTTTTCCCAGCTCCGGCCAGCAGGGGGAGGCACCTCTCGCTCGCGGCCCTTTGCGCGCTCCTCCTGGGAGGGGGCACTCCCTCCTGCCGGATCGGGCCTCCCACTCCTCAGCCCCCCAGGCTCCGCCTCCCAGCTCCTTCCCACCCGCGCCAGACTTGGCCTGGCTCCTTCTTCAACCCGCGCAGGAGTCTGGCGGACCCAGAGGGAGGGGCCGTGGCGGCAGGGATGGCTGGGATCTCCTCTTGGGCAGGGGACAGTCGCTCTGGCGTCCGTGGCCCTGGGTGCGCTGGTCTTTCTCCTTCCTGGCTCCAGTCCAGGCAGGACCCTCCCATCCCCCCCGGAGAGACCCAGCCTGGTCCTGTCTCTAGCGGGGACAGAAGGCATCAAGGGACTCTGGGTCATGGGACACGCCCATCGGAGACATCCCTCAGAGACATGTCACACATGGTGCCTGACACACACCTTGAAGATGTCAGATGTTCTGACAAAATGACATGCCCCTCGGGAGTGATGTAGCCCACAGAGCCGACACACCCCACAGGGGAAGGACATGGCCTACAGAGGAAACATGCTCCACAGAAGTGACATGGCCCACAGAGGGAACCAGCCCCTGAGGGGTGACCCATGCACTGTACCACTCAGGCCTGTCCAGCCAGTTCAGGGAGCAGAACCATGCCCATGGCACAGCAGGCCCTGCAGAGACCACCCTACCGGGCTGCTACTGGCTTTCAAGGTCTTGCAGCCCATCCGGGCCTGGGCCAGCCAGGTCCTGTGCCCGGCCTGAAGGTGGCTGCCATCCTCGCAGGCCCCGTGGAGGAGGAAGGGGGCCTCCTGGGCACCTTCCCTGTCCTCCTGCCAGTAGAAGTCCGTGGCTGTTTCCAGCCCAGCAGACAGAGAGAGACATGAGAATCAGTGAGAGGAAGAGTCATTTATGATTTATGAATAACGAACTAATTTAATCCTGGGTTTCTCTTGTGCCTCCCATTTAGTAATTTGTTCCATTTCTTAATGGCCCAAGTTCTTTATCAGACTGTGACAGAGGAGAGCAGTGAGTCATCACACCAGGGATCTGAAGGGTGACCTATATACCAGGATTGGGAAGGCAAGTCCTGAGAGCTGGGAGCCAGCACCTCCCTCCACACCCTCCAGCTGGGGGCGGCTCCTGGGTGGCCCCGCTCCTGTCCTTGCAGCAGGAGTGGTGGAAAGGCAGTGGGCTGGGGTGGCCACTGGGCTGGTGGCCCACTGTGTCATAGTGAGCCCTCAGCTTGGAGGGTTTGGACATGGTAGAAGATAGGGTGGATGGAGTTCTAGCTGCCCCCTCCAGGCCCCCATCCTCCCCACTGAGAGTGGGACCAGACCTTGGAGCCAGACTACCTTGGCTCTAATTCTGGTTGCCACTTTCTGTCTTGGTGACTCTGGGTGCCTCACTTTGCCACTCAGAGTCAGGAAAGATGCTCTGAGTGGTGAAGGCCTTGCCTCTGTCCTTGTCCTGCTGCCTGAAGCCTTCTTTGAATCTGAACCTGTTATCTTGAATCCTTTGTCCATTTTTATTTTTATTTTTCACACAAGGATACTTTGGTTGAGGGAGGCTGAAACCCTTAATGAAGAGGGAAAGAAGATGGTCTATGAACAGAGAAGGGGGAGCAGAGCCTGAGAAGGCCTGCAGTAGGGACACCATGCCACCCCAGAGGCACCCCAGCACAGGAGAAGCCTGTAGGGGTGTGGGGGCTGGGCAGACCACAGCTGCCACCCAGAGTGAAAGCATATGGAAGAAACCCAAGCTGAGGTCTCTGGTTATTTCGATGAGAGAGAAGTGAGATGGCTGGGAGTCATAGTTGTAGACTTAGCGCACCCCACTGGCATTTACCACGTGACCACTGTGCCCACTTTATAGGTGGGTAAACTTGGGACAGAGAAGTTAAATCCTTATGTAAATGGCTTGGCGGTGCCAATGGAACCTGTCTTCTTAGAGCCGCTTCTCTGCCCATTTTCCCTCTGCCTCTTGCCAGCCAAGACCTGACAGGCATGATTCTGTCCTCTAGCACCCTTAGATTCTCCCGGGAGGGAGGTAGGAACAAAGACTACTACATATATGGTCAACGTTTGATTCAAGTACAGTAGCAGCCAGAAAACTGTGCCCACTGTGAGTGTACAGCTCTCCGGATGGTCCTAAGGACAATTTTTTTAATCCCATTTGCCTGTAGAAATCCGGAGCTGAGGGAGACTGAGTGGCGTTCCGGGATGTGTTCCTGTGGCCAACATCAGAGGCTTGCTTCTCTCTCCTCTTTCTTGCTCTCTTTTCTTTCTTTCTTTCCTTTCTTTCTCTCTTTTCTTCCTTTTCTTCTTTTTCTCTCTTGCCTTTTGTGAGGTGAAAATCCAAGTTTTTGTCTTTTTTTCTTTCATTTTGGATGTCTTTATTATTGAAGTATAGTTGACACACAACGTTCTGTTAGTTTCAGGTGTACCACATAGCGATGCGACGATTCTGTGTGTGACTGAGTTCTCACCACCATACAACGTTATTACAACATTACTATTATTACTGTTATTTAAAGATTATATTTATTTATTTGAGAGAGAGAGAGAGAGAGAGAGAGCATGAGCTGGGGGAAGGGCAGAGAGAGAGGGAGAGAGAATCCTGAGCAGACTCTGCACTGAGGGCAGACCCTGGCGTGGGGCTTTATCCCACGACCCAGAGACCATGACCCGAGTGGAAATCAAGATTTGGATGCTTAACCAACTGAGTCACCCAGGCCCCGCACAGCATTATTACGATGTGATTGATTGCATTTCCTATGCTGTACTTTTCATTTCCATGACTTAATTATTTTATAACTATAAATTCATACCTCTTAATCCCCTTCACTTATTTCACCACCCTCCCCTCAATCTGGCGACCACCAGCTCATTCTCTGCAGCTTCCATTTCTTAAGGTCTATGTTTTGAAATGGCTTTTTTATTTAAAGTTTTGATTTTGATTTCATTTGAGAGCAATACAATTTAATGGAAAGCGGCAATGCTTTTATCATATTAACTTCATTACCACAAGTGGTTATACGAGAAGGAAATCTGTACGAAAACTCTTTATTTGGGGGATGAGAGTTCTGAAGTGTCTTAAGCAGAATTTGTTAAAAACTTGCAGGACAGGCTTCACAGTAAAGTCTGAAGTTTGCAGATTCAGAAGGCTTGAGGAAGGAAAGTGGACTTGAACCACTAATTTTTGCAGCATTTAATTTAGCAGTCATTATTTCCATCAACACTTTGGCATATTTGGGAGAAAATCAAGAGAGCCTTGTTAAGAGCAGCCTGATCTTCTGCTTGAGACTCTGTTTTTCAGCTGTGAGATGGCTTTTTTCAATCACACATTTCAAAAAGAGGAAAACATCTTTGCTTCATTAGGTCATGTTGTGTACAATTGTCCTCGTGTGCAAGAGCAAAGACACCTCCACTTAGGGAAGAGGACTTCCCCTGGAATGGGGGTCTGGGTGCCTTCTCACTTTTCTGGATGTCTTTATGGGACCCCTGGGGGAAAAGAGAAGTTGGGGGTGCCTTTGAAGGCCCCTTCCAGGCCCGGGAGAGCGGGATTTAGGACAATTACAGATCCCTCTTCTTCAATCATATTTCCCCTTCAGAGAGATGTGTGGGGACTTTCCTGACTGCCTTTGGAGCAGAAGAAACAAAAACCCAATCAATCAGCCAATAGCCTCTGACTGAAACAGACTGGGGAAGCAGAGCCTGTAAGGAGATCCATCTGGCAGGAGAGGGGAGATGAATCCCCAAAATGGGGTGAGCTGGACTGGCCCGGCTGCACTGGGCTTTGCAGACAGGGGCACATGCAGTGTCCCTTCCTGCCCCTGGTCCTGCTCACAGGTCCCATGGCCATGCACGGTGACAGCTGGAGGAGCTGCTCACGTCCCAGCCACGAGCCAGGGTGCTTTGCCAGCAAAACCTGCAAGTCATCCTGCGCAGCTGCCACCCTGCAGAGACAGACAGGCCCTGGCGGCAGGGGGTGGGCGCTGCGCGGAGCCTCTCTGGTTGTTCCTGTTAAGCTGGAGCTCCCCACCCAGGCTTCAGAGCAGCTGGTCTACCGGGCGACCCTCTCAGTCACACCCTGGCTTCCTGGCTCCACAATTTGTGCTGGAGGCTCCCTTCAGGGATTCCAGCACCTGGAGGGGCCCCCTTTTTGCAGCCACAGCATATGGAGACAGTGTATTTGCTTTGGTCTGTGAGGAGTTGCTTAGATGATTTTGCTATTTTAATGGAACTAGATGCCAACTTTTATAAAATTAGGAAGTTTTGCATCGACATCCAGACTTCCAGCTTCTCTTGAAAGCTGGAGATTCTGGCAACACTAAGCCCGAGTGCCCATGTGGCTGTGGGCTCAGAGTACCATCTGCAATGGCCATAGGCCATTTGTATGCCTGGCCTATGAGGACATCTGAGTCAGTGAGAGCTTACCTGACACCTGCAGGGGTGACAGTGTTCTGCCCTTGGGACTACTGCCCTGGGCAGGGTGGAGCAGTCCTCTGCCCCCCATTTCCACTTGACATCATCGCAGTCTTTGCCCCTTTTGTACCAAAATGAGCTGTCTATTCCCTGGGGTTTCAGCCAAGGACTGGATTTCATCATCTTTGGAAACCTTTTCCACAGTGATTCTGCACCTACCTCCGTTAAGGCCTTCCAAGGAAGGCTGATGGGATCCTGGGATTTATCCCATGTTGAAGGTGAAGAAACTGAGTCTCAGAGTGGTTTCCCAGCGTGTCATGGCTCCCACGTGCCAGAGGAAAACCTCTGGGGCACAGCCTCCTTCTGGTGGGGCCGGGAGCTCCTTCGGGCAGGGACTGTGGCGCGGAGCTGCAGGGGGTGACCCTGTGATACCGAGCCCTACCCACAGGCACACCCATATCCCAGGCAGCTCCCCAAGAGGGTTCCTGCAGACTGCTACCCTACACACCAGGGGCCAGGATTCCAGTCAGCTGTGCCTCTTGGCCACCCACCTTCAGAGTCACTCACCACTGTGGTGAGCTCTGCTCCAGAGCAACTCCTACGCGCCCTCTCATTTCCTATCTCAGGCTGTGTCCTCAGGAGCCACGCCTTCTGCAGGCCTGGAAATGAGAAGTGGGTCAGGAAGAGAGGAAATGGAAGAGAAAGGCAGGTTTCTCCCTCCAACTTCCTTTGCAGTCTTTTCAGCATCCTGGGGCCAGAAGGCAGGCCCCCCAGCTCTGGGTATGTGTGGAGGCTCTCTCTGCTGGTATGGGTGACACCAAGGAATGATGTCAGAGAGGGGCTCCTGAAGACTTTGATCCAGAAGCACGCATTTGCAGGCCCAAGGGGTGAGGGGGTGTGTGTGTGTGTGAGGTTGGGAGATGGGTCCCACCCTCAGTAGGGCTGCGGATGAGTTGTCTCTGGGCGATCTCCATGTGTCCTCTGTGAGGCGTAGGACACGAGCCTCGGGTCGTGTTAGTTGACTAGTTGTCCTGATAGCAGGAAGCTCCACCTATTAGGAAAATTAGGTTTTTCAGATCTACCTCTGTGATTTTCTAGTTATAAGGCTTTCAGTAGCTCAGAAACTTTCCATAAAATGAGAATAATATCTCCTACTCTCCTGCCCTTGCATTTCATCATGACCCCAAGTGAGAGGGCATTCACGTCATGAAGGTGTTTTGTGAGGTGTCAAGGGCTTTGCCAGAGAATGAGGTACATCTGGAGCCCAGATGGCTGGGTGGGAAGCAGGCCTTCTCTTGTAACTGTCTGTCCAACTCTGTTTTCCTGGACTCAGCAATTGGCATTTTGGCTTCAGACCTCTTTTGTGGGGCAACAGGAATTTGCACATTTTCCCAGAGCATCAAGTGGCAGGGAAGACTGGGACAGGGGGACATCATGATTTTTATATGAAAACATATATATAATGACTGTGTGGAATGCAAAGGTTCATGAGTTTTAATGCTAAAATAGGAGCAAAGAACTGCTGTGCTGGCGGAGGGATGGGAGGTGGAGGCTGCTTAGCGTGGCTTTCCTAGTGGTCTCATGGGACTTAAGCAGTGTCCTCTGCCACTGAAGAGATTTTACTGGAAAGTGTGAGAAGCACTGTCATGGTGGGGAAGGCGCTGTGCTGGTTTTGTAGTAGAAGCAGCAACCTTGAGGAGAGAAGCCAGGCCCTGGGAGGGGGTGGGTGTGGACCACAGACGGCAGGATCCTTACTGGACTATCTGGAAACACAGAAGTACCAGAGGAAGGGAGCTTATGTCTGGCTGGAGATGATCAGAGGAGGCTTCCTGGAAGAGGAGGTGAGATATTAGGAGTCCAGGAGCACATACTCAGAAGTGCAAGTCAAGCTTGGTCACTGGAGAATCAGACTGGGGCCAAGTGTTCGGAGAAAGGGTGATATGGCAGATGTGGCAAGGACCCCCGCTGGGGAATCTGGGGTGAGTACAACAGGTTTTGGAAATCCTGGAAATCATTTGAACAGCAAAGTGACCGGGTCAAAGGGCTGCTCGAGGATGATTAATTTCATGTTGGAGACAGATTTCTAGTTGTTTTCCTTTGCTTGGACAGTTTCCTAGCTGAGAGGGTCCTTTAAGGGATTTCTCCTCCCAGAAGAGAAGAAATTCCTCTGAGAGAAATAGTCTCTTAGCTCAAACACAGCCAATATTTTACTACAATCTTTTTTTTCTCTTGCTATTCAGAGGAGGATCTGTGGCCCAGAGAGGTCAAGGGCCTTGCCTCATGTTGCCCAGTGAATCAGAGCTGATGTTGAACACCAGAGCCACAGATCACTGGGAAAGATAGGTCCCAGCAGGTACTTCAGAAAGGTGGGTGGGCACCGTGTGCATCCCCATATATTCCCACATGATACCATGCTTATTTTTAGGCACAAACCTTCCACAGGAGTCCTCAGCGTGTGGATACCTGAGGCTGGAAAGGATAGGAATGGCAACCACCTCCTTCCTCACTGTTCTTGAGGTGAGCTGGCCCCTCAGATCCTCTGGCCCAGGAACACTTCACAGTAGATTTCAGGCCTCGCTGAAGAATAATCTCTACCCCACATCTGAGCCCGTGTCTAGTCTTTGGGCCCAGAAGGGAACCTGAGGTAGAACCTGCAGCTGCAGGATTCCAGGCAGAGAAGAGGAAGAGCTTCCGAACAGGACAGGTGGGCTCCGGGGGGTACTGTGAGTAAAGGTAGCATGCTCACGGCAAGGACTGGAGGTGGCAAAGGTGTGACAGTGTGATTCGGGAGCGACCTTCTGGCCTACTCCCCTAAACCTCTGGCCCAGGACTAGATCGGTTGGTGAGCCTGTCGTTTGGACCAGCTCTTCTCAAGCCACTGCACATGCAAAGCACACGGCAATCATGCTATGGTGCAGGTGTGGACTCCATGGGGTGCGGTGAGGCTCTGCATCTGCCCGAGTTCCCAGGTGACGCCAGCTTCCCACAGACTGGAGTCTGTACGGTTTGGTTCAGACAATACTGTCCATTCACACTTTACTAAAGGAATGGCCTAACCTGCATACCCACTGCCTGCCAGCTCCCTTCTAGAACTCTCCAACAACCATCTCCATCCATTCTGTACATGTTTCCTGAGCACCACCATATGCCAGGTCCTGGGGTCCAGAGATGACCAGGATTTACAATCCCCCCAGCCGGTGAAGGCCAGAAACCCAGGCTGCAGCATATGAGGGAAAGGGGAAGGGGCAGCAGACAACAGTGAGCAGAGCACAGAGAGGATGGCACGCTGAGCCACCTGGTCTCCCTATCTGTCCTTCCACCTTTGGGGCATGAGTTAGGCTGACAGAAAAGGGGCCCTTGGGGCCAGCTGCCCACAGAAGGGCCTTCTCCACTATGGCTGCAGGTAGAAACCGGTGGCTGAGCCTTTCAGGCAATGCAGAAATCCCCTAGGATGTCTAGCGGGCTGTGTCCTCACGGCCGGACTGTGCTGTGCTGGGAGAGGCTGTGCGCTGCTACCCTTCCGAGGGCTCTTGGTCTCCTCCAGGCCCGTCTGGGAGTGGAGCTGGTGCCCGCACACAGAAATGAATAGTGGTAGCTTTCACACTCTTGAGCATTTGTGTCGCAAGCATTGTGCCAAGTGATTGTAGTGGATCGTTATAAGCATGGCCTCCAAGGAAGTGTACCTCCTGCTGCTCTTGTGTGATCCCCTCGTACGTACACTCTGACCTTGGCCACCTAACTTGCTTTGGCTTATGGGACATCAGCAAACGCATCCCAAACAGAGGTTCAATAGGCCCTGTACGTTGAGGCTTGTTTGCCTTCTTCGGGCACACAGCTGTGTAGAGAATTCTGACCTACATGTTGGGGAGACCACGTGGAGGAGAGCCAAGGTGGCCCAGCATGAGTGTGGGCATCTAGGACTCTCCAGGCCCGTGTGAGCCTCAGATAACTAATGCCTCCTGCATGACCATGAGGAGTCATTAGTTATCCAACAGGAGAAGCTCCGTGGAACCAAGCTTGAGGGGCAGAACTGGGGCAGAAAAATGGTTGTTTTCAGTAGCCAGGTGTTGTGGTACTTTTTTCCATGAGGTCGTTAACTGATACAGCCCAACGAACACCTGTGCTCTTACTCCAGGACCACAACAGTCCTGGGAAGGAAGCAGTTTGCTACCTCTTCTATAGTCCTGAGAACCTCTGAGGAACTTGCTGACGAGGCCCTGCAGTGGGGACCAGCTGGGGCTGTCTCCATGGCTTCCTCCCTGGCTCTTTCCACTGCCCTGAGAAGGAGGAGGCAGCCTCAGCCCCAGCATCGGAGTGTGAGAGGGAAAAGTGGCCTGCCTTTATCTTTCATTGTGTTAGTAAACCCCACTGGCCTCTGTTGGCTGAGGTTGCCAGGATCTGCCCCAGCTGCTGGCCAGCGCCCACACCCCCAGGCCTGGTGCAGGATTTCTGGGATCTCTTGTTCTCGGTCCTGTCCTTATGGCTTCTCTGTTATCTTCACCCTAATTTCTAGCCGCTGCAGAGCACATTTCCTTCTAGATTCTACTCCCAACACAACTACAGGCATAAGGCTGTTGCTTGTAAACCAGCACCTTAATTAACCGTATGTGGATTGTGAAGAGTTTTGCCAGACAGCTGCTCTTCAATGACCTAAAATCACGTATCGGGTATCCTGTCTTTAACAACTTCTCACCAGCTACTTTGTCCTGGTGGCACCATGTGCATGTCCTGTCCTGTCCCTTCCTGGCTCCTCACCCTGGTCCCGAGAATGCTCCAGGCCTGACCCAGATGGGGCTTCAGAGGACAGCTGCTCAGATCCAACGTTCTATAACTGAGAACCAGAGCCCAGCGAGATGGGGAGACTTGCGCTAGGCTCAAAGCTATGATTGGGGCTAGAACTAGAAGGCAGAGTCTCCTGTGTATCGCAGTGCCTGGATGTGTGGGGCCCTCTGTTCCCCCGCTTGGTGTGGACGCCCTAGGCAAGGCGAGGTGAGGTGAGCAGACATGCTGACCTGTGCCGTTCTCTGCCCCAGCCCCTCGGTCCCCGTGGTAATGCACACGTGCCCAACCCATAAATATCTTATTTTGTGTTCCTGCCAGCCCCCACTAATAGGGCTAATGCTTCCTGAGGAGCAGCCCAAAGCTGCATTAGTCGCAGATGTTTGATTGATTTAAAACAAAGAGCCTGACCACCAACCTCTCTCTATGGTTTCTCTTCCTGCCACTTTGCTTGCAGGGTTATCTCTAAAATGCAATTAAGGGGCTTAAAAGTACATTTTCAGGAAGATGCAGAATTGATGAGGGGAGCCAGCCCCTGTGGATGCTTCCAGATTGTTCTAGTTCCAGGGAAGGGAGAGGGACCCCGCCTGGAGCTGCACCCACACCCACCAAAGTCTTGGCTCTCCAGGGCAATACCTGCCCTCAGGAGCCCTAGTGTGTGTGTGTAGGGGTGCAGGGGGGATCGGTGGGAGGGTCTGCCTTCCGGTGGAGCTGCTGCTGCTTCCTTGGTCCTGTGCCTTTGAAGGGCCAGCCCCTTTGGTGAGGGCTCTAGGAGGGAGGTGGGGCTGTGGGGAAGCTGGCTGCTCTTGGGGCTGATGGCCATGGAGCTTCCCATGTGCTTCCCTGTGGGGCTGAGCTTGTCCAGGACCAAACTCATGCCACCTATGGGTCCATGTAGGACAGAGCTCTGTTCCCTGGAGCCCAGGCTGTGTCATCCTAAAGCAACTGGTTTTCTGAACATGCCACTGAGGCCCATGCCACATCTCTCAGGACCCCCATGGCCTGGGCACCCCTAAAGCCATGAAGGGTCAGCTCTATGGGTCCTCCAAACTGGGCAGCCAGTGCAGCCTGTGAGAGCGGGAGGCAGAGATAAGCAAGGGGCCGTCGGCGGCTTGGGCCTGTGTGATGAAGCCCTCGCTGACTGCCGGGTAACATGCAGGGGCCACAGAGGTGCAAAAGTGGACTAGTGGAGTCACAGTCTCCATGGGGGGTGGGGGGGCATGGCACTGGCAGCCCCAGACTGCAGCACAAGGGAGCCGAGAGAGGTGCTAGGCAAGGGTGGGTCAGGCAGCTGGGCCAGGAGCCGAGAACCACTCATACTAGAGCTGCCGCGGCTCACAGGGAACATGGGGGAGGAGAAAGTGATATTTCCGAGAATGTCTTTTAGGGGAAGGTTTGCTCAGGTGGGAGGGAGAGTCTGAGATGGTGAGTGTGTGGCTTGGAGAACACCCAGGGGCCACCGTAGGTCACAAGAGTGTACTGCGGAAGGGCATGGGCTTTGCCAAGTGGCGTGTTTCGCTGGGAGCTGGGCAGCTTGCTGGGGACACCAGTACAACACCGGCTGACCCCTCCCTTGAGCTGATTTTCTGTCCCCTCTGCAGCACACCCCAGCATGAACAGACCGTTTGAAAATGTCAGATTTAAAGGGATGCTGCGCTCTCAGCCTGTGAAGGCTGTAAACTCTCCCCAGTCCTGCTCTGGAGGCACAGAGAGGAGGGCAAGGTCATTGTCTGCCAAGGTCATTGGAGAAAGTTCCCCAGCTGGGCCTGGAAGAATGGGCAGGTGTTGGAGGTGAAGAGAAAGGGTTTTTCTGCTAAAGGCACATGGGAAGAAATGAGCATTGTGGAGTGTGTATGGGAAAGAGTAAATCTTAGGCTTGCTGAAGCATAATGGCATAATGGTGAACAGGCTAGAAGAGTAGGTTGGGGACATGTGGTGTGGATTTATTTCAATGTCTTGCTAAGATATTTGAGATCTACGTGTTGGGCAGTGGTGAGCCATTGATGGCTCTAGGGCCAAGGAGAGGCCAATTAGAAATAGGCTTTTCACAGATTAATCTGTTTGGGAACAAGGAGGCGCTTTCATGATACTCAGCAGCTTCTTTGGCCTCCAAAGGGCAATTGATCTCCCACTATAGAACATACAGCTTTGACGTTCAGTGGGTCTCTCAATCATTTCACCTGTGCCAAGCACATCCTCTACTATGTCTGGTCCTCTCCCGCTCTGGAAATTTCCAGACAATGACTGCCTTCCCTGGTTAACCACCCTGCTTCTTTGAGGTGCTTGTGGAACTCAAGTACGTCTCTCTGCCATCATTGGCTAAGTGGTCAGGCCCTCTGGCAACCAGGATTACATGCTTCCTCTTGCCTCCATCCTACTGATGTCAACATCCACAGCCCATACCCTCAGCATTTCAATATCTCATTGTCGTCAGCACTCTCCCTTACACCCTCAGCCCTTCCTGGCTACACCCTGACCCAGTCCACAATGGAGGGCACCATTTCTGAACTCACCAAACCAGCTGTCCTCTTTATCCTAATCCAGGGCTGGGCAAACTGTGGCCATGGGCCTACCTAGCGTGCTGACTGTTTTTGTAAATAAAGTTTTATTGGCACACAGCCTTGCACATCTGTGTATGGGTCATCTACAGCTGCTTTCGAGTGACAAGGACAGAGTTGAGTAGTTGTGACAAGACACCATGTGGCTCATAGGCCTGCTTATTACCGGACTCTCAGCAGAAAGAGCCTTTCCCATCTAACACCTTAACCCACCAGCTCCTCCTCTCTTCACCCCCTCCTTACCCAGCAGAGGCTCACACTGCTGATGACTCTTGCTGCCACCAACCCCCTTCTGTGGCCCCTCTGGGTGAGCCTAGCTGCCTATTTCCTCTTCACCTGCCTCAGAGCAGCCAAGTACTGCTGGAGGAGGTCACATAACAGGCAGGTTGACTCATCACAAATTTGTGATCACCAGCCACAAATGGACCCTTCACATTCCCTCCTGCTTTCCCTGCTCAGGTGTCTCCCCTTTTTGATTTGTGCCTTCCCCGTTCTCTTCTGGCTGATGACCCGACTTCTCATGTTACAGAGAACATAGGAGACATCAGAGAAGACTCACCACCAGCCTAATGCCAAACACGGGAGCTCACCCAAAACCCTTCTCTGTTGTCTTGCCTCCCATGTGTTCACTGGTGGTGGGGAAAACCCCTCTTGTTTTCCTAGGGAATTTGCCCTAAATTTTCCATTCAGATCCCCCGCACCACCACCCCAAAGACAGACCATGTGACAGGAAGTTGGGTGAGCACGTTTATTTGCTTGGTGATCCGGGGAAACCTAGGGAAAAAATGAGGGTGGGGCAGGGAAGGGAGAAGAGTCAGCCAAGAGTGACTCCCTGAGCGAAGTACCACTCAGGTAAGTGGGCTTCAGTGTCTTGAGGGGTCCTTCTTGGAGGCTGTGTGGGGTGCAGCTAGAATCATGCTAGTTGAGGACAGGGAGGCTGAAGGACTTGTCCGTGATCCCATCCCCCTGCCCTGAGTGTGGCCCCCTGAGGCCTGGTATCCCCACACTTCCAGATGGCACCGGCACAGCACAGACAAGAAAACTCTCCAAGTTCCAGAAGAAGCCCCCAGAGAGGCGTGAAGACAGATGGGCCCACAAGTGTTTGCAAGAAACTGGCTGTCGCTGCAGGATCCTTGAGAGTGCTGCAAGGATGTGGTGCTGGGTTCCTGCTATCTGCTGCAGCCCAGACACCCAGCTCCCCATCCCGCGTGCCACTACCTCGTGCCACCACTAGGTCCTTGCTGCTGCTTTTGGAACACTGTCATGGTCCTCCCATTTATTTTATTTTAAAGATTTTATTTACTTATTTGACAGACAGAGATCACAAGTAGGCAGAGAGGCAGGCAGAGAGAGGGAGGGGGAAGCGGGTTCCCTGCTGAGCAGAGAGCCCGAGGTGGGGCTCGATCCCAGGACCCTGAGATCATGACCTGAGCCGAAGGCAGAGGCTTAACCTACTGAGCCACCCAGGTGCCCCGCTTCTCCCACTTAAACAAGATCCTCTTCAACCCTCACACCCTCCATACTCCCCTTCCTTCTCTCTCCTCCCTTCAGTATCAAATCAACTAGAAGTGAGCTCTGTGGTTCCTGTCCCATTCCCTCACCTCCACCGGTAACTCTGCCTGCTCTAGTCTGGTTTCTTTCCTTCACTCTGACAAAACTACTCTCCTCATGATCAGCCCATGTTGCTAGGGGACTGTCGAGGGGACAATTCTCAGCTCTCGATGTGCCTATATCTCCGACAGTGCTAAACACTGCTGAGCCCCTCTACCTTCTACACACTCTTTTCTCTTGGCTTCCATGTCATCACTTGATTCTGGGCTCTCTCCTGCCTCTCTGAAGAAGCCCTTTTTGATGGCTGAGGTCTTCTGGGTGGACACCTAAGCCTGCAAAGGAGACAGGTTTCCTCAAAGGCTCCTCACCTTCCAGGATCCATCCAAGACCACAGCTTTAAGTCCCACTGCTAAGGAGACAACTCACTGTTTTCTGTAGATATATCTTTCCAATGGTCTATTTGACATTTTCTCTTGGAAATCTCAAAGGGATTTCAGAATCCGAACTGAACGTGTTTCCCCCAAAGTCAGAAGTAAGAAAGTGGCTTGTCTCAATGTCATTTTCTAGATTTTCGACCTATTCATTACTTCTTGAACAAGATTGTTCTTGTTCAAGACTTGGGAAGATTTATTTCTACTTTCGCCTCTTGTCTTCCTGGGTCTTGCTTTGGTCTGCCTGCCATTCTGCAGGGATTCCAGAGAGGAAGCGTGAAAAGATGGAGTTTTATTATCAGAGGTTTTTGCTAACCATAAAACTGGGTTTTCAGTAGAGTGATTCATGGACACATTTACAGCTGAAGTTGTAGATCTGTTTTTAGAAATTATTAGCAGGCATTAAACAAAAACAAGCTTTATTAATAATTCAGCAGAAAAAAGGATATGGTGCAATATCCCGCAATAGTAATCTTTAATGCCGGAATAAGTATTCCATTTTTTTTTCTTCCTTCAACATAACAAAGGCCCGAATCCTTTGTAAACTTAAAGAAAGACAGACATAAGAAGGCACATTTATCAGCTCAGCAGAGCATGATTCTGCCTCTCGAGTCTCTAGAAACCCAGGAAAACTTCTGGGAACCAATGTTCAGAAATAGAATGGAACCTTCTGTAATGAAATTAGGACAAGAGGTCTATGCTATAGATGCCTCCGTTCTTTATGTCTCTGATGGCTTGAGCTTCAGGACATAGCAAGACTCCACTGGCCCTGCCCACAGCCAACTGGGCCCACCCTGGGGGTCACTGCAGACATCCTTGCACACACTGATGGCTTTCTGGGTCTTCCTGCTGGGAAGTGTTCTCCAGACAAAAAGAAGGCTTGGTGCTGACGTGCCAGGAATTTGATGCTCCCTCCTGGTGGCAACTCTCAACCAACAAGGGGAGGAATTAGGTAGAATAGTCCCCCTAGCATCCCTGGCTCTCCACTGTGAGATGGCTCAGAAGTCTCCCACCAGCCTCTGGAAGCAACTTGTTCCATAACACCTCCTTTTTTTGTTTTTTTCTCTCTTCCTTTCTTTGCTTCCCCACTCCTTCATGAGGTTTCTGGAATTGCCCAACAAACCGACTGCATGCATCCAAATTCTAACCTCAGGGTTTGCTGGAACCCTGGCGAATGAGACAAGGAAAGGAGGAAACCTAATAAGAGTGTGCTAAGGAGTAGGTTCCCATCTTCCTGGAGACCCTCTGCCATACAGAGCAGGAGGGGAGACTTTATCTCCCAGCTCTCATCTCTAACTGGTTGAAGGCTGACCTTGGGGCCATTAAGCCTCCCCACTCCCTTTGCTCTGACCAAGGTCCCTGTGACAGAAAGAACCCCTAGGAGAGAAGAAAGACAATTCCAGAGGTGGGAAGGTGTTGGCATGCTGGAGCTGTCTATTGCAGCTGCCAAGAATTCAGGTGGCCAAATACAGGAGTGGAGCATTGACAACATCTGCTAGAGGTGCCTTCCTTTGGTCCAATCAGTGTGGCCAGAGAGATGGAGGGGGTGGGTCCTAGAAACAGGATGGAAATGGAATGTGACCACCTGTGCATGAGGAAATGATTAGGGCCGTATTCTTGCAGGGGCAGGCATGGATGTAGATGGAACCTAGGTTACTGGCTCTAACACAAGCAGAAATCTTCAGGACATGGAAGGTAAGACTGAGGCATAGTGCAGCCAGCAGCACTCAGCGCAGTATGCCCAGGTTGAACAAGAGAAGACTTTCAGTGGCCCCATGCTTCCCAGCACATTTGGTCCTCTCTCTCCTCTCTTGGGATGCCTCTTTAGCTATGACAGCCCCTCCTACCCCTGCCTCCCAGTGCCCTCTGCATGGTCTTTGGCTGCCAGAACCTTCCATCCTGAGCCCTACAGTGTCCTGTTTCACAGTTAACCTCTCTCTCTGAATAAATGTTTGTTGGCCTTCAAATCCATTCCCCTTTCCCAGACCCAATGTTCAGAGAAGGGCCATTGACTGTAGGAGGCGAACTAGGATATTAATTCATTGTGGAATATTGTGAAGGGCTGGCAGCTTCAGAGCTCTCTTGCGTATTTGTAGGTTAAGGGGGGACAGGAGTTATAGTAAAATACTTAATCATGAACAAAAAATATTAATTTTCTTGTAAAACTTTTCTAGAGAAAGGCAGCATAAAATAGCAGGGGAGACTATGAGCTCTGAAGCAAGAATCCTTGGGTTTAGAGCTTATTAGCATCTCTGCCCACAAACACACTGAGCATTGGCATGAACTCAAGCATGTTACTTGCTTCTCTGGGCCTCTGTGTTCTCATTGGCAGAATGAGATAAAAAGTCCTACCTCATAGGATTGTGGTGATGATTAAGTGGTATAGCCAAAGGGCTTAGAACTGCATCTGGGACACCCTAGAAGCTCAATAAAGGCCAGCCATTGTTACTCTTTTGTCTTCAAAGATAGCAGAAGTGAACGTTCTTTCTGACTTCAGGCAGGAATATGATACATTTCAATGATGAGACAACACAACAGACAGTGTTCTGGGGAGATCTTTGGGGTGGTTAGGACAACTCAAACCTGAAATATGCTCCTGGGTCTTACATTGTACTGTGTCTCTGATTTGCCACAGCAGCCAGGCCTTGGAGATACCACCTTCACTGACATGGCAGAGAGGGGACCAGCTTCTGGCTGTTTCCCTGTGACCTAAACAGCTGAAGAAGGACTCAGAAGTCCTAACCCTCAGGTGATGGTCTCAAAGTCCATCCATTGCTCATATCTGAGATTCAGGGACAAATTACTAATTAAACCTGGCCAGGTGGACTCAGATTTGGAGAGAGGCCCGATTTTTTACCTTGTTGGCGTGCAGGTGTAAATAATAGGATGATGGGCGACGGTCTCTTCAAGGCAAATCTACTGTTCCTTGCTTTTCTTTTCCCCATTCTGTCTCCTGCTGAACACCGCTGGCTCCATCCCTTCTCATGTCCTTGCCTGCAGAGGGCCCCTCAGCAGAAGGTAGCTCAGGGGCTGAGGAGGTGGTAAATCTGGCACTTTCATTGCACGTTCCAGCTCATTACTTAGCAATTATACTTGAAGTTTTCAAGCATTGTGAAGATGAATTACCATGTAATGTACAGTTCATTTCTTTTTGAGAGGGTTAGGGGAAGAACCCTGACTCTGGCTTAGGCAAAAGGCCTCAGATAACTATCTGGGATTTTAAGATTTCTGCTTATACTTAACCATTTGGTACTGGCTGTGAGTTTATAACCTTGGGTTGCAACATGGTCCTTTCTGTACAATGATTAACCATCCCCAAGTGTGAGAATGGGCTGCTCCAGGGTTTCTAGGTCTTCCCAGGGATAGAGCCAATGGGTGGTTGGCTGAGGCCTATCTCCAGAATCAAATATTCAGGCACATCCTGCTCCCAGTATACACAGGCAAAGAGACTAGAGAAGCCCGAGTGGCTGCCTTTCAGGGAAACTGGCAGTGCTAGCTGTTGAGACTTTTGGGGGGACAAGGGAGAAGCCATCCAACAAGAACAGCATCTGCTACCCCATGAAAATCTCTGGGTGTATGATGGTAGCCGTCATTTGGAAGAAACCAGTCTCGAAAGGACTGAGTTCTAGGGATTGAGTTTCCGTACATCGATTACAGAAAGATGTCATGGAGTGGGATGTATTAGTAAGTACTGACTAGTCCCCTCATGGCTAATCCTAGCAACCAGAGACAGCATTCACTTTGAGAAGTATTAACAACTTCATGCCAATTGACCCAACAGCAAATGGACCTCTGAATCCCAGAACAAATGACAGAGACTGGGAATCCAAGCCAAAGACATATGGGCCACTGAAAATGGAAGGAGATTAAAAACAAGACGCAATCAAGAAATGTTCTAAGCCTGTCGTTGCTATAAGAATGAGACCAAACTGTCAGGCACCATTTTAGAAAAGGGGAGAGTGGTATGAGGATCTCCCTCCAATTCCCAGCTGCCACCCCGGGACTCCACGGATGCCCCAGTCTCAAGGGTGAATATGTTTCTATGCAGGAACTTGGAAGGTCTTCTGCCATCTTGAGACCAGAGATTTTGGATTTCCCATCAGGGAATATAATAGCCTTTTTGGCAGTCAAATAAGATTGGGCCCTTCTTTATTTTTTGCTTTTTTTTATTCCTTTGGTAATCACTCTAGCCTGACTCATGGGTTCTCAAAGACCAACTGCCTGGACTAAATCATCAATAAATGTTCTCAGTCTGTCCTTGGAAGTGACCCAGTAATGAACTCAGCATTCTGCAGTTTAATTCTACAAACATTTACTGAGCACCTACTATGCATCCAGCATTGTAATATCTCTTGTGGGGATAACATTAGTAAGATTTAGACACCATTCTCAGGAAGTTCTGTTTCAGAATTCCAGTGGAAAACAATAGCAACAGCTGCAACTTCCTGGTCAGTTCATTGCACTCCCCACACTGTGTAGGAATTATTTGACCAAGGCTGAGTTTGGAGTGAGTCAGTCTATCAGTATATATGTGTTAAAAGAAGGCAGATGACATACAAACTTAGTGAGATCATGGGCTTTTGCAAAGCTGTGAAACCAAATTCAAGAGCAGCCCTTAGGTCAGAGAGATGGTGAGGAGAATTTTATTGAGCTGAAACAAGAACTAATCTTGGGAAACTCATATGCATGAGATCAGAAGCAATTTGAGGAATTAACTCACAGATAATACACCTCAATGTTATTTGTGGTTTTCTCCAGGGGATAAGACTTTTGTTGAATTTAATTTTCTTCTTTTCTTTCTTTTCCTTAGTTCTTCCCTCCCTCCCTTCTCACTTTCCTTCCTTCCCCTTTCCTCTTAGGTTTTGTTAGTATTTGATACATTTTCTACAATATGCCTTTATTTACTTTGAAATAAAAAAGTCTTATTTTAAAAATGTTGTCAACTGAGAAGAATCTAAGTCATGCTGTATTTAGAACTAAAGGTCAGGCTAAACTGATGTCAAGGATAAGTGAGCTCTGCAGCGGGTCCCCCATTTCTCTGCAGCTCTCCCCATTCTCCCAGAACCTGGCTTTATCTAGATGGGGACATCAGCTAAGGGAAGAGTATCTGCTAGACAAATCCACTTTCAAAATGTGCATTTATTAAAAAGGTTTATAGACCCAGAAGTATGTTGTTATCATTTTCCCCCTCCTTGGAGAGTCACAAAATACTTCTCTTGAGAAAAAAAAAATAATTAGAAAACTGAAAGTTTACCTTGATCAATTATTGACATGACTGACTTTTTAAAAAAGAAAATTTCCCCTCAATAAAGTGCCAATGGCCCACATATAGCAACTGTAGCTTTGGTGGATTATTGCATTTTATATTATCAAGAGGAGCCTCGGGACATGGTGATAAAGGCATCAACAGCTAGTCTGTGTAGTAGATATCCCCCAAAAGAAAGAAGGAGAACCAAAATTATTTATGTTTATTTAAAATACTGTATAAATAAAATCTGATGGCTCCCAAGGAGTTAAACCAAGCAGAGCAACTGAAGAAGCATAGAATTGTGTTTGTTGTGTCTGCTTGAAACCTGGGAGTCTGAAATTTGTGCCCTGAATTGGTGCTTTTTTGGATCACAACCTATTAGCTATAAAATCTACTTAGTGGACTGAGACCACCAGTGTTTGCAGAGGAACAGCAGAAAATATCAGGATGCATGGGGTTTTTTTGTTTGTTTTTTGTTTTTTTAAAGATTTTATTTATTTATTTGACAGACAGAAATCACAAGTAGGCAGAGAGGCAGGCAGAGAGAGAGGAGGAAGCAGGCTCCCCGCTGAGCAGAGAGCCCGATGTGGGGCTTGATCCCAGAACCCTGGGATCATGACCTGAGCCGAAGGCAGAGGCTTTAACCCATTGAGCCACCTAGGCGCCCTGAGGATGCGTTTTATGCAGGAAGACCAATTATTGTTTCAGGGTAGTTGTGTGTGTGTGTGTGTGTGTGTGTGTGTGTGTGTCTGTGTGTCTGTGTGTGTGTGTCTGTGTGTGTCTGTGTGTGTGCTGCTCATGCACACACAGGCAGTGGGATGACATGGAAAGGTATTTCTCACTGTGGGTGGTGGTTAGAAAGTCTTGCAGTGCTGTGGATGGGTCATGTTGCCTTGAGTTGTTTGTGTGGTGGTTGGAGAGGCCTGCCTGGAACGGCCACCCCACTGGGACACCGCAAGGGACTCAGGTGGAGAGGAAGAATGGGTGACCTCCTGGGCTCCTTCCAGCTTCGTGGTCCTCATTCTAGGATCCAACAGGGTTGTAACAGTCCAGTCAATAGGATGTGGCTGTTCCAGCTTCTACAAGTTGGTTATGTACATAAGTGATCAAAATCATGGTCCCATGATGAGCCAGCCCTACAGTGACTCAGAACCCCTCTCTTAAGTGTCTTGAGGTCACCACTGAGAATATGAATATATTTTCTCCACAGCTCAGTCCCACTCAGCTTCTCCTTCCATGTTGCCAACTTGTGGGCATCTACATGCAGAGTTTAAAGTCCTGCATGGGCCGGGTAGCCCTTTCATTAACACCTGCCCACACACTCCCATGGGGGCATGGGGACCAGTACTGGCCCGTTGCTGTGCCAGAAGAGAGTGTGGCTTCCAGGGTCAGGATGGAAGCTTTTCTCTCTTCTTTGATCCTCTGTCTTCCCATTCTCAGGCAGGGCCACTTCTACTGGGCATCTAGGAGTCATGTCCTCTGCTCTGCCTTTCCCACAGCCAGCTCTCCACCAAGTCCTGTCCACCCTTCCTCAAACTAGGTCCCACATCTGTCCATTTCACTCTCTTTCACCTTGGACAAAGCCACATCATGCTTGCCCAGATGACCAAGTCACCCTCAAACTGTTCTCCCCACCCTCCACCCCACTTTGCTCTCTCTATGGCTTAAGAGAGATTTTCTTAAAAAGGCGATTCAAGTCGTACCTCTCCCCTGTTTCAAGCCCACCAATGGTTTCCCATCATACGCAGGATAACCTTCAGACTCTGTGTAGGGCTCGTCAGGCCCTACACAGTCTTCCCCCTGAGTCAGCCCACCCCTCCTCCCCCCAAACTCCTGCCACACTGGCCTTCCTGAAAACAAGCTCCACACATCACCAATAAGTAGGAAAGTCTTTTCCAGGTTCTCCCTGCTAGGTTCTTCTCATTTCTCAGATCTGAGGGATTTCTCTGACTTTGGGACCATTCCCAAATCATTGGGGCCCCTGCTTCTCTCTCTGGTAGAACTCAGCTTTCTTCATTCAGACACTTAGGGGACATTGTAATCGCGTGTATATTTGAATTGATTCATTTAATATTGGCTTCCCTTTCTAGCCTGTAAACTCCAGAAGAACCAGCAGTGTCTGCTCATTATAAACGATCGATAAATATTTGTTGAGTAAATTAATGAGAAAATGGTGCCATCTCCTTCCTTCTGGACATCGAAGGCAGATCGTACCCATCAAGACACCCTCAGTGATTTCTTCTTCTGGTGTTATCACAGCCGCTTCAGCTTGTCATTCCTAACTCATAACTTCTAATAATCTTCCAGACTGCTGCATTTCCCCTTCAAACTGGTCCATCTCCATTTAGCTGAGAAGCCAAGCCTGGTATCTTGTCTTCTAAAAAATTTCTAGGCCATTACCAGAAGTGGTGGAATGACAGCCCCATGATTCTGACAAGGGACCTGCATCTCACAGTCTGCCACAAAGAATCCCCATCTGAAACTAATGTTGGAACTGGCAGACCATTCAGTTCTACTCAAAATTCTGGCCCACCTGGCCTTGACAGCACTCTTTGAGAATTTCTAGTTTCCTCATGCCCTCCTTCCCTTTTCTCTCTTCCTTCCTTATTTTCCCTGTCTGTTCTTCCCTCCACTCCTCTTTCTCTCACTCATTACCGTCATCCGTTCATTCACTGATTCATACTTTCTGTTTTGCTTTCAATCCTGAAGGTAGCACAGTTGGACCTTGAACAACATTGGGGTTAGAAATGCCAACCCTCCCCCGGGGCGCCTGGGTGGCTCAGTGGGTTGAGCCACTGCCTTCGGCTCAGGTCATGATCCCGGGGTCCTGGGATCGAGCCCTGCATCGGGCTCTCTGCTCAGTGGGGAGCCTGCTTCCCCCTCTCTCTGCCCGCCTCTCTGCCTACTTGTGATCTCTCTCTCTGTCAGGTAAATAAATAAAAATCTTAAAAAAAAAAAAAAAAAAGAAATGCCAACCCCCTGCACAGTTGAAAATCCATGGTAACATTCGATTCCCCTAAAAATTAGCTAGTACTAATCTGCTGTCTACTGGGAGCCTTACTGAGCCTTACTGACCACATAACCAGTTGAATAACACATACTGTGTATGTTATCTGTATCACACATTGCGTTCTTATGGAAAGGAAGCCAGAGAAAAGAAAATGTACTAAGAAAATCATAAGGAAGAGAAAATATATTTATAGCACTGTACTGTATTCATCAAAAAAAAAAAAAAATCCGTGTGTGAGCGGACCTTCACAGTTCAAACCCATGTTGTTCAAAGGTCAACGGTGCTTCCTTTCCTGCCTTGAGAAGAGGACAGGAAGCAAACATTAAATGCACTTAGAATGAGGATCCAAGTCCATTCCTCAGAGTGGCTTTCTTTGAGCATCCCAAAACCCAGAATGAGTAGGTTCCTTGGGGCCCTGTTCTGACTCCCTGCTTCCCTGGAAGGTCCACCTTGCGTTCATAGTCAGGGCTCCTTGGGAGGAATGAGGGCCTGTGAACTGGGTCACAAAGGCCCAAGGCTCGGCTGGGGGGCCCTCGGCGGTCCTATCTAAGTGGAGGGTCAGGCGGATTAAGTCGGTGAAGTGGGGAGAAGTGCTGTTCACTCCCTCAGAGGCTGCAGTTAGCACCTTAGCCTACAGAAAATCTTCTGGAATCGATACTGCTATCATTTCACAAAATTACACTATTGTGTACTGAAAATGAGCCATAAATCAACTCCAGGCTTCAGGCACCGGAGGAAGCAGCTTTGCTGTGAGAATGCCCAGCAACCTGGAGGGAGCTGCAGGGACTGAGAAGGTCCAGGCCTCCCTTGAGGTCGTTGCCCAAGGGCTGGGGTGATGGCCCACACAGGGTGATCTGACTGGAGGCTGGAAGGGCAGCGTGACTGAAACAGAATGCCTCTTCAGAATCTCCAAATCCAGTCCAGCAGAAACCGCTGCAGAAGAGATTGGGAGCTGCCAGCCTCTTGAGTAATTCCATCCCAGTCACAGGCCCCATTTTCATTCCTCCAGGTTCGGCCTGCCTTGGGGAGCCAGAGATGTCTCACCTGTGGGTTTCAGTCCCAGAAGCTGGCTCGGAGGTGGTGTAAGGGAATTCTTTGTTGGCCGGGTAAGCTTCCAATAGTGGAGCTCCTGACCCTGCACTACACGGCGACATCCTGAAGGCTTTCTTTCTGCTCTTTGGTTTCTGTCTGATGCGTATTTACAAAAGGCCTGAGTTCTGGGCACTGCAGCCCCAGCTACAGGACCTCAGGAAGTCGATGATAGGGGGCATGAGGGCTGGGGGCTCTCAGAAGCCCAGTCTGAGAGACTGGGGGGTTCCAAGAGCCCCCAGCCCTGGCACCTTGAGAGGTAAACTAGACCACCCAGCCTCAGGAAGACTGCCATGGTACCCACAGAATGGGTCTTAGGCCGTCACTTAGCTGCCCCACAAAAATTGTAATTGCAGAAGGATACAGACTATGCCCTCCACTTTTTATAGTCTTCCCTGGTCCTAGTATAGTGCAAAATACCAAAATACGTAACTGCTGAGACTGAGAACTAAATATATCCCATAGTCTTCCAATTGCCAAGACAAAAAGGAAAAATAAATCCAGGTCATAGAATTCTAATTATTCATCTGCCGCTAAATTCTAAAGGGAACTTATTTTGCTGGGTACTTATCTAAAGGACATCGGAAAGCATAATGAAAAATATCTTCAACGTGCTTTCTATAAAAGATTAAAAAATATTTTTGATATGCTATATGATTTACCTTCTGTAGGCCTATTTCTTCATCAATAAGTAGGACAAGTAATAAAGACAGTGTAATCATTAGGATTGGCATACTACTGCATCGATGTGAATTTCAAAAATTTGATATAGAAGAGTACACTTTTAAAATGGCTAGGTGCCCTGTGAGTATCAGATCACCTTGATATAGGAGTCATCAACACCACTGTCCACTGGGGAGCAGGAAGCTCAGGTCTTGTCCAAAATACTGGCGTCCCCCTTGCCATGCACCACCCTGATGTACACACGAAGAGAGGGGAACCCTCTGTTTAAATACCCCAGAGAGTCTCTTGTAGGAGAGCCTGGCTTCCCCCTAAGTTGCTCTCTGTGGAAGCAAAAATCAGTATAAAGGGTCTCAATTCTTGAGTATTTACCATGAAACAAGCATGGTTTATCTGCATGATCTCATTTAGTCTGCTAAGGAGATGGAGAAGGTGTTATTATCTCCTCATATCTCACGTGAGAAGACTGAGCCTTGGCAAGGTTAAGTGACTCACTCAAGGTCCTGCTGCTGGGAAGACTTGAATCCAGGTTGGTTCTACTCCAGAAACTATGAGCTACTGCTAACTATGGGCTGTCCTTCTGGAAAGGATGGTGCTGGGGTGGGGTGGGGTGGGTGGCTGTGGGTGTGTGTGATGGTATGGGAAGGAAGTGTGAGGGTGTGGGATATGTGTGAGGTTCTGGGGAGTGTGGGGGTATGGGGAGTGTGAAGGCGTGGGGAGTGTGTGAGGGTGTGGGGAGTTATAGGGGTGTGGGGAGTGTGGTTATGTAGGGGGATGGTGGAGGTATAGGGAGTATGGTGGTACAGGGAATGTGTGAGGGTGTGGGGAGTGTGGAGGGTGTGGGGGTTATGGTGATGTGGGGTGTGTGTGGGGAGTGTGGGGGTATAGGATATGTGTGGGGGTGTGGGGAGTGTGGGGATGTGGGGGATGGGGGAGGTGAAGGGAGCATGGGAAAGCAGGGAATGTGTGAGGGTGTGAGGGTGGGGGGAGTGGGGAGTGTGAGGGTGCGGGGAGTGTATGAGGGTGTGGGGTTATGGTGGTGTCAGGTTAGTGTCGGGGTGTGGGGAGTATAGGGGTGTGGGGTATATGTGGGGGTGTGGGGAGTGTGGGGGTGTGGGGAGTATAGTGATGTGGGGGGTGTTGTGAGACTGCACAGCAGAGGGAGTGAGAATGTATAGTCAAGAAGTTTGGGGTTTTTCTCAGACTGCTAGAAGTGTGACTTCTACCCAACTACTGAAATCCTCTGAGGCTCAGTATCCTCAACAATAATTCGGCAGAACACAATCCTGATCTATGTTTATGTTTATATTTGTTTAACAATCCCTATGTTTATGTGACACTCTAAAATTTACAAATGTTCTCTTAAGTTGATCCTTACAGCAACTCTGTGAGGTTGCGGGGGGCGGGGGGTGGTGGGGAATCATGGCTCCCATTTTACAGATGAAGAACCAGGCTTAAATAGCACTGTTGTAAATTTTAAGGTACCATGGATGAAATCCTTTTAAAATGGTGACACGCCATAGAGCATCATCATATCACTATCTTGACTTGGACTTACTCAGAGTCACTGTGTCACTGGTACTTATGCTGGAATGAGGACCAACCTCTTCAGGCTCCACAGTCATGCCCTTTCGGGCTGCCTTCCACATGTCTCCTGTTCTTGTCCACCTCCCATGTGGCCCCATGTTCTTGGACACACGTGCCTGCACCTCAGCCCAAGGGATTCATTCCCAGACTGCCTCTCAAGAGACTCGTCTGCCTTGAGGAAGCCCAGCCGAAGTTTCGGGAACACCTCCCACAGACTACTCCCTTACTGTAACTGCTGGGAGAATGGGCTTACGTTTGAACAAAGACAACTGTGCTCCCACTAATGGGGAGGACAAGTCTCAAGGCAATAATGGGAGGGAATTTTCAAGACCCGAAGAAAGGCATGAATCCCCAAGATCAAAAATCACCCCGGGTTAGACGCAGGTAAGCACCCAAACCCCAAAACCCCAAACCAAACAAACAAAAGCCTCCACAAACAAATTGTAACTACAGAATATTAAACAAACAAAAAAAAGCTATCAGAGAGACAAGACAATCTCCCAAACAACAGGAATTAGATTTACGTCTAGACCGTATTTTACCATTAGACTTGCATCAGCCTCAGCGGGATTGCTAGAAGACAAAGTCATTATACACATACAAAGTCAAGACTGAATATTCCAGAAGGCTCCTACTCACACCTGTTAAGAATCCCAGGTTCATGCTCCTCTCCTATTATCAAAGGGGCTGTCTTTCGACTAGTGTATATTTTAGGTTAGGCCTGTGAATGCCTCTCAAGCGATCATCATAGGGCTCTTTTGTTTGTAAAAGTAAGATGTCTAGTGTTGGTGAAGATGTATGGGTGGATTGTCTCATAATTGGTAGAAATATAAAGCAAATGGTTTTTTAGAAGCATTTTGGTGCCTATCTATCTCTGGAAGCATTTTGGTTCTACTTCCTGGGATCTGTCCTATATAGATACACATGAGTCCAAAGCTGCCAGCTCATTACTACTTCCATTCTTGGGTCTTGGCTCACAGGGTCCCTGGTCAGGTGATATTTGAGGAGACATGACCCAGTGTATCTGGGGACCCACCATGAAGTCAATCTGTGTGTCATGCTCTGACCTCATCATTAGAGCCTGGTGTTCTGCCTCACTCTTCTGAGTCAACCTCTACCTTGCTCTTCCAGGAACTGAGGAGGTAGAAACAATTATTGAGCCCTATATTGCTCCCTCTCCCCCAGGACCAGTTTCTGCCTTGTCACTCTGCCATGTACCTAGTGTTGTGACTTATCTCTGCTGCCCTCCCCCAAGATTAGAGTGTTGTGGGTGGTCTATAGATCCCTACATTGGAAAGTTGCTGGCCAAGAATACCAGGTTAGTGCTGCTTAAAAAATGTCAAGACCATGCTGGAGTTTCCGTTGCATTTCCATTCTGGAATTTGGCTACACTGAGCCACTGGAAATCCCCTGGACCCAGACATAATCTTTCTGTGATTTTGCATGTTTGGTTCCTTCCACTTCCTATCCATCCTTCAGCCTCCACTTACATCTACCAGCCCGTGGAAGTCTTCCCTGACCTATCAGGGCTGGAATTGGTCTCGGGTCCCTGCTCTGTCCTCCCTCAGTGCCCCAAATGCACATCTGTCAGAGGCCCTAGCACTCCATCAAATTTTGCTTTACTTGTTTTTCTCCTCCTCTGGAGGGTAAATCTGCCAGCAGTGGTCAGAACTGTGTGTATTAAAGGGATAGATGGATAGTTCTGCCCTCAGCACCTCTCTTCTTCTACAGGCTGAAACATACTTAAGCTAAGGGACAAAAATGGGAGTTTGGGGCATGTTAGACCTTTGGATTCAGCTTCAGGCAGCCTCTCTTGCTTGTCCCTGCTTCTCCCCATGTGTCTCTGGCTCTCTGAGTGGAAAGTGAGCTCTAAAATAAAGTTGGAAATGAGACCTGTCTTGGTCAGTCTCTAACCATCGCCTGGGGACACACTGGATCACACAAGAGAGAAAATTGGAGGTGTTCAGTCCTAAGGGAATTTGCATGTGTCATTTGCCCACAATCTCTGTCATTTCTCCCCTACTTCCTAAAAAGAGTGCTTATGATTTTGTTTCTACCCCACAAAGCTCTCCAGGCCAAACATTTCTCTTTATTGTTGGTCCACTCATCACACTGACTCTGTAGAAAGCTCCAAGGATGCTTGGTAGCCTGCTTTTCTTCTCTTCCTTTGGCTTCCCCAGCCATCTGTGAACATGTCCACAGAGCAGCGTCACCAAAGTCACAGGGTTAGGGATCTCCTACCTGGGGTGGGGCTATAGAAAAGCCATAGGCAAACCTTCATATCTCCTAGCTTTGGCTGTGTCTTTACACTAACACAAATCTTGGGCAACTTTGAAAACTGAAATAGTAAATGTTATTCTGAAGATGGGCAGTTACTAGCTTTTTCCTCCTCACTCTTGCTGCAGATCCCCTTGTTTTTGAGATGAATGGAGAGAGGAGATAGTCATATCAACTTCCATGATCCTTTTGGTAGTCATCTATTGGAGATGAGGGGCCCAGGAGGTGGGGAAGAAGGTCCCTGCATTCCCTTGATGGCTTGCTCCTGGGGTCACCATGCAAGGTTGCCTTGAATCTCCCTCCACTGCCAGGCTACCCTACAGACACTCATGTGTTTGGGCATCCTCCTTCCTGCTAAGTCTGGCTAGGGGCAGCCCAGGGGATTGACAGGTAGAGTCAGGATGGAAATGGGGTGTTTTCCATCTTGATGCTATACTGGGATCCAAGGCAGTAATGACAAGAATTCCTTTCTAGCTCTTCTCAGTTCCCAGCCAGGGACAAGACATTTAATTATCCAGGAGCCTCATTCTCCTCATCCTTACAAAAGGAGTGTCCCAGGAATGCCCATCTCAAAGGGCTTCTGTGAAGACCACAAAAGACATTTCTAGGGAAATACTTTGGGAACTGTAGATTAGAAGATCTCAAAATATGGTCTGTGGATGCTGGGGCTCTCTGAGACGCCTTCAAAGGGCCTGAGAGATAAAAAACAATTTTTATAATAGCACTAAGATCTAATTTGTCTTGTTCGGCGGGTTGACATTTACACTGATGATGCAAAAGCAATGAGGGTAAAAGTGCTGGTGCTTTGGCATGAATCAAGGCAGTGGCACCAACTGTACTAGCTAGCGGTCATTGCATTCTTCACCTCCTTGAACTTGCAGAGAAAGAACACCAGTTGTAATTAAGAACATCTTTGATGAACTGGTAAAAAAAAAAATTCATTTTATTGAATTGCAATTCTTGAGCACACATCTTTTTAATATTCTATGTGATAAAATGGGAACCACACATAAAGCATGTACACTGCATACTGAAGTGCAATGTTCATCTCAGGGAAAAGCAATCACACGATTATTTGAATTATGAGGTGAACCAGCCACAGTTTTCATGGGACACCATTTTTACTTAAATGAACAAGTTACAGACTTAGGTATTTGGCAGACATTTTCTCAAAAATAATGAAGTGACCTCATCACTTCAAGGAAAATAAATGACAGTATTTGTTACCAATGAGAACTTTTCTTTTTTTCTTTAAAGAGTGGGAGAGAGAAGGGAGGGGCAGAGGGAGAGGGAGAGAGAATCTTAAGTAGGCTCCATGCCCAGCTCAGAGCTGGACCTAGGGCTCAATCTTACAACCCATGAGATCATGACCTGAGCCAAAATCAGGAGTTGGATGCTTAATTAACTGAGCTACCAGGCACCCCACCAATAAGAACATTTAAGCTTTTGTGCAAAAATTAGATTTTGGGGGGCACCTAGGTGGTGTAGTTGGTTGAGCGTCTGGCTCTTGGTTTCAGCTCAGGTCATGATCTCAGGATCTCAGGATTGTGGCATCAAGCCCTAGCTCCTTGCTCAGCAGGAAATCTGCTGAAAATTCTCTCTCCTTCTACCCCTCCCCTTGGTTTCTCTCTCTCTCTTTCTCAAATTAATAAATCTTTTAAAAAACCAAAAGACTCTCTCTCTCCCTCTGCCCCTCCCCCCGTGCTCTCACTCTCTCTCTCTTTCACAAAATAAATAAATAAATCTTTTAAAAAATTTAGAATTTGGGAAAATTTGTATTTGTCTTCCTAGCCTTGACAGTGACCCCATGTTTAAGCACCTTTCTCAGGAAATTAATGATGATATCAACATATGTGGTTTTCATATTACATAATGAAATGTTTCAACATTTGAAAGATCTGCAATGAGTTCAATGAACCAATATTTTTCAGGTGACCAAGGCATGATGCTACAAAATCAAGCCTGGGTAAAAGATCCATGCAAAATGGAAGATTTTAATGTAAAAACATGTGATTTTTACAACCCTTTGTGGAGTTTTGTTTAGTATGAAATAACAGCCACAATTTTCTGAAAAGGTTACTTCAATATCCCTCCCTGTTCCAACTCCATATCTACTTCAAACAAAACAACATTTCTCAACAGATTGAATGCAGAAGCAGGCACAAGAATGTGGCTGCCTTCTATTAAACCAGACAATTAAGAGCATTGCAAAGAGAAAACAATACTACTCTTATCATTATATTTTTCTTTGTTTTCAAAAACATACCCTTTTTCTAAGAATATTTTTTGAACTAACTTGGAATGGTTTTATTATTGTCATGTTAAAATAAAAACAAAATAAATAATTTTATAAATATTTAAATTATTAAATTAAATATTATGTTTAAATATTTTATTTATATTTAAATAAAACAAACTTGTAAAAATTTTCTCATATGGTAAATATCAGTAGATATAACCCATATTTAAGGCTCTTTGCAGGTCTTGGGAATTTTTAGAGTGTAATGTTCCTGACAAGAAACATTTGCAAACAATTGCCATAGGGCACAGTATAAATTTCAGGTTTTTAAAAGAAGTCATTATTTCTCCTTCAGTTCACAAAATGATTTCTAATGGAGACCTCAGACTACAATTCCTACTCTCAGGTAAGATGTCCCCATGTCTGGGTTTCATTTTCCAGAGCAAGGCTGAAGGATTCCAATAAAGTACCCCAAGTCTTTCCCACAAGTCTTTGCTGATGTCAAATACAGTCTCAAAGATCTAGTCTTAAGTTTTTTAAAAAAATTGTTCTCAGTGTCCTGAGTTCTGCTTGGGGCCACCCACAAGCAGAGAAGCCATTCAGTTTTGTAGCAGGTAAATTTCCACAGCCTCCATCATGAGCTCAGGGTCTGTCTTCAAAAAACACACAAATGAAAAAACAAAACAAAACAAAACAAAACAAAAACACACGAATGTGAGTGTGGCCAGTCCTCTCCACACCTTCATTATATTCATGCTGGAAAAATTGTGTGGCCTGCCCCTCACCGGCTCCTTTCCCCCAAGTGCGTGGTTACTATGGGAACAGCTACTTTTTAACACCTGACCCTCCCCTTCTAGCCACAGTTGATTGGCGGATCAGAGCATGTCCCTGTGATTTTTGGATGTAGAACTCAGGGAGTCAAATCAGTCTCATTATAGTTGTGTAAAGATAGAGCACATAAAACCCAAGAACCTTTACTGGCCATCTTTTCTGTCATGTGGACTGAGTAGCAAAGAAAGAAAGCCCATTTGCACCAAATGATGGGAACGACAAAGGTACACAGAGAGATACGGAGTCAAGAGATAGAAAGAAGTGTTCTGCACACGAGCCCAGCTGCCATTTTTCCTGGAGCTCAGCCACACCCCTGTGAGTCAGCAACCTCCCACTCTGCCAGTCAAGCCTTGGCTTCTCTCGCTTGTTTGCTTAAGTAAGGCAGAGTTGCTAATCAGTACTAGATACTGCTTTCTTAGTAGCCTCAGCATAGCGCATACTCGGGAAATAATTTGCTGTGCTAAATGGATGCTTTGCAGATGCATCAGATGCTTTGCATTTGATGGTGGCAGTGAATCAATTGTCCTTGGGCTCAAGTAGAACCTGGTGGTGTGTGTGAGCACGTGTGGGCTCAAGCTGATGCTCTTGACTCCACGGAATAAAGACCTTGGTGGCTGGAGAATGCAATTGTCTCAGAGGTTTCAAAGGAGTAACACCTTTCCCTGTTGCTTCTATACACTCTTCATGCTTTTGGTGGATCTTTCTTAAGGAATACAAAGTTATTCCATTGCCACACAGGTACAACTGGGTAGTTTAGAGTTCTTAGCCTGAGGTATGAGAATAAAATTTAGAAATTTGTGGACATGCATGGGAAAAATGTTACCTATTTATTTTTCTAATTCAGACTGAAAACTAGCATTTCCTTCAACTATTCATGTAGGTAACATAATCGTATAAGCAAGATCCACTTATAAAAGTTACAGTTATTTCTGTTCACATCCAAATGTTGTAGATATCTAGGAGAATTATTGGAGCACAAGATACTTGAAGTTTATGGTAGTTATTAGACTCTGCCACTAGATTCTGTTATATTACACATATATTCCTTTACAAAACTTTAATATTTTGGCGACTGCATTTCTACTTGGTGTATTTTGCTTTATGTATTTAAAAACATTATTCTAAGAACAGGTTGATAGAATTTATCCAAGGGTTTCTTGGAACCTCCTCCCCTCCCCCCCAAAAAAAATCTGAACTAAAAACTGGTTTAATTCAGCTTCTTAGAATCATAATAGTGCAGAAGCAGCAGAAATTTGGTAAAGATACTACAAATATGACAGATTTTCTTCATAATGTTGTTCATATGTATTGTTGGATAATAAAACACTCTGAAACTTAGTGTCTTAAAATAGCAACAGTCATTTATTTTGTACCTGAATCTTCAACTGATGAAGGGCTCGGGACAACAGCTTCTCTCTGTTCCATGTGGCAACAGCTGGGGAAGCTTGACTGTGGTGGAAAGATCCATTTCTAAGATGGCTCACTCACCTGGCCCGCAGGTTGGTGCTGTCTGATGACTGAAAGCCCAGCCTCTGCTTCTCTCCATGTAGGCCTCTCCAATGGTTGCTTGGGTTCCTAATTGTGTGGTATCTGGATCCCAAGAGATTATTTGAGATACTGAATGCTGCTATTTCTTAACATTTGAGCCTGGAAATCCAGGCAGGGTTCTTTTCACTCTATTGTATTATCTAAGCTGTCAAAGCACCCAGTCAGGTTCAAGAGGAAGTGACATAGACCTCAACTCCTGCAGGGATGGGGAAAGGACGTCAAATAACTTGTAGCCAGCTTTTATCTATCAAAGATGTGAATGCTGATTTCCCTGGGAATTTCTCTTTTCATAGCATAAGACTTTAACCCTCCTTGAAATGAGATCTTTAAAATGGATCATTTATAGTATTTGCAAGTGAAATTCTTTTGTCCGGATGAAGAGAACTGGACTGACATAATATTGGCCAATTTCCTTTCCTTTTTCCCTCCTGCTCCTTTTTTTCCACCTCAAGCTTGTCTTCTCTTTCTCCCATTATTTTGACACACCTACAACAACAGATGGTAAGAACAAGAAAAGGAAGATGAGGAGGAAGAGAAGGAAAGGGGAGTAAGGGGTGGAAAGAGGAAGGCCGAAAAACTAGAAGATTTGGGGCCAGGGCCCAGGGAGGGATATTGGCAATATCGCTCAAAGGTGGAAATGTCCTTTTATGCTGAGACAGCAGCCCATTATGGGAAAACACCCAAGGGATCATCTCACAAACATGCGTGGTAGGAGTTTATAGGAAAAATTGTATTTTTAGGGAAGAAAAAGTTGGGAACAGTGGATACTTATGACACTTTTGTGGTCATTTGCAGACTTGTGCAAAGCAGTGAAAAATTTGTCCCCATTGTGAACATTCCCAGCTGAGGTGGAACAGGGCAACTCTTTGCCTGTTTATTTCTTTCGTAAACAGTGTCCTTTTCACAGTATATTTGGTGCAACTTTTTTTTGTTGTTGTTTTGTTTTGCATTTTTGTGCAGTTTGTTAGTGAGTTCTCTGTTCCAAGTGGTCCCCACACTGAAGTGCCGTCTAGTGTTCCTAAGTGCAAGAAGGCTGTGATGTACCTTATGGAGAAAAAGATCCCTGTTGGATGTTTCTTTTTTTTTTTTTTAAGATTTTATTTATTTATTTGACAGACAGATCACAAGTAGGCAGAGAGGCAGGCAGAGAGAGAGGGAAGTAGGCTCCCTTCTGAGCAGAGAGCCCGATGCAGGGCTTGATCCCAGGACCTTGGGAACATGACCTGAACGGAAGGAAGAGGCTTTAATCCACTGAGCCACCCAGGCGCCCCTGGATGTTTCATTCAGGCAGGAGTTACAGTGCTGTTGGCTGTGAGTTCAGTGTTAATGAAACAATAATACATATTAAATAAGATGTCTTTAAACAGAAACACACATAAAAGAAGGTTATGTATTGATTAGATGATGAAAATGTGACCAGAAGCTCAAAGGAACCTAACCTGGTATTTCCCCTATGCCAGTGTTTCCGTTTTTGCTAATTCACTGTCCACAGTGACTTTACAGAATATAACAACTGCAGTAATGAGAATGGACTGGTGTGTGTGTGTGTGTGTGTGTGTGTGCGCACGTGCGCGTGTGCAACCACTGAAATGATGAGGTATCGCCATGTTTGTTGGCAGAGATGACAAGGTGGCATATGTGGTAAGGTCTCAGAGGATTACCTGGAAGGGTTTCTTGACAGCCAATAATGGTTATATTTTGTTGAAGAGATTTGAGGTGTTTTTTCTCTTTTTTCTCCTTCTTAATTGAAGTCTAATTGATGTACAATATTCTACTGGTTTCAGGTGTGCACCATAGTCATTCAATGTTTTTATACATTATGAAATGATCCCCAGGGTAAGTCTAGTTACCATCTGTTCCATTCAAAGTTATTACAACATTATTGACCATATTCCCTATGCTGTACATTATATCCTCATGACTTACTTATTTTATAACTGGAAGTTTGTATCTTTTAATCCCCTCCACTGATTTCATCCATTCCCCAACCCCTTCTTCCCCCAGTGACCAGCAGTTTGTTTCCTGTATCTATGAGTCTGTTTATGTTTTGTTTGTTCATTTGTTTTGTTTTTTAGATTCCACATATAAGTGAAAGCGTATGTTATTTGTCTCTCTTTAACTTATTTCACCTAGCATAATGCCCTTTAGGTCCATCCATGTTGCTGTGAATGGCAAGATTTCACTCTTTTTTATGGCTGAGTGACATGCCATTACACACACACACACACACACACACACACACACACACACCTTCTTTATCCGTTCGTTTATTGATGGACTCTTAGCTTGCTTCCATATTTTAGCTACTGCAAACAATACTGCAATGAATATAAGGGTGCATATTTTTTTTATACTGGTGTTCTCATTTTCTTCAGATAAATACTCGGAAGTAGAATTATAGGATCATATGGTAGTTCTAGTTTTAATTTTCTGGGGAACCTCCATACTGTTTTCCATAGTGGCTGCACCAATTTACATTCCCACCAGCAGGCACAAGGATTTCCTTTTCTCTACATCTTCACCAGTACTTGTTATTTTTTTTCTTTTTGATAATAGCCAGTCTGGCGGGTGTGAGGTGATATTTCATTGTGGTTTTGATTTGCATTTCCCTGATGATGAGTGATGTTGAGTATCTTTTCATGTGTCGGTTGTCTATGTGTATGTATTCTTTGAGAAAATGTCTATTCAAGTGTTCCCCCCATTTTTAATTGTATTATTTGTGTTTTTTATATTAAGCTGTATAAGTTCTTTATATATCTTTATATATTTTGGATATTAACCTGTTAGTGGATGTATGATTTACAAATATATTCTCCCATTTGATAGGTTGCCTTTTGTTTTGATGATGGCTTTCTTGACTGTGTGAAAATAAAGCTTTTTAGTTTGATGTAATCCTATTTGTTTAATTTGGCTTTTGTCACTCTTGCCTGAGGAGACCGATCCAAAAAAATATCACCAAGATCTATGTCAAAGAGCTTACTGCCTCTGGTTTCTTCTAGAAGTTTTATGCTTTCAGGTCTTAAGTTCAAGTCTTTAATCCATCTTGAATTTATTTTTGTGTATGGTGTGAAATGTGGTTCTGTTTCATTCTTTTGTATGGAGATATCCAGTTTTCCTAACATCATTTATTGAAGAAACTGTCTTTTCCCACTTTATATTCTTACCTCCTTTGTCATAAATTAACTGGCCATGTAAGAATGAGTTTGTTTCTGAATTGTTTATTTTATTCCATTGATCTGTAAGTCTGATTTTGGTTTTGGTTACTATAGCTTTGTGTAGTATATCTTGAAACCTGTGATTATGATACCTCCAGCTTTGTTCTTTCTCAAGATTGCAGTGGCTATTTGGGGTCTGTTGTGGTTCCTTATGAATTTTAGGATTCTTTGTTCTAGTTCTATAAAAAATGTCATTGGTATTTTGATAGAAATTGCATTGAACCTATAGATTATTTTGGGTAGTATGGGCTCATTAACAATATTAATCCATGAGTATAGAATATTTTTACTTGTGTCATCTTCAGTTTCTTTCATTGATGTTTGTTTCATTGATGTCTTACAATTTTCAGAGTATAGGTCTTTTACTTCCTTGGTTAAATTTATTCCTAGATATTTTATTCCCTTTTATACAGTTGTAAATGGGATTATTTTTAAGAGGTGATTTTAAATATTTTCTTTAGAATTGTCTTTTTAAAATTTTTTTTAAAAATATTTTATTTATTTGACAGAGAGAGATCACAAGTAGGCAGAGAGACAGGCAGAGAGAGAGGGGAAGCAAGCTCTTCCTGCTGAGCAGAGAGTCCGATGTGGGACTCAATCCCAGGACCCTGAGATCATGACCTGAGCCAAAGGCAGAGGCTTAACCTGCTGAGCCACCCAGGCGCCCCTAGAATTTTCTTTATTGTTTGAAAATTTGCTCCCAGTTTGTGTTATTTTTTAAATTAGAAAAGTAGCTATTTTCATTTGGAAAAGAAAATTAAGTATGAGATTATTTAACAGGTTAACACTTTGGAATCTGTAAGAGATGACATTTATTATTTATTATTATTATCATTTATTTATTATTATCTCAATTGTACTGAGAGCTTACCTTGTGCTAGGTAGGCTACTTTTGGGGATCCATCAATGAAAGGAAATGCAAAGATCCCTGCCCCTATGGAACACATGTCCTGGTTAGGGAGTGGCTCCTGGTAAATGAAATTTAGTTTTATTATGGCCTGGAGTTGTGCAGAGCTTTCTGGAAAGAACTACCTCAGGTGGAATCTGAGTTCAGTCTAGATTAACCCCTTCCACCTTCAAGGTGGAAACTTTACAGAATACAGAACTTTACAGAATACTTCCATGGTGGGAAGGAGAGAAACAATCTTTAAACCACACACAAAACCAAGAAAACACATTAATTTAAAAATAAAAATACAGACTTTTCAACTTGGCATTAACTCTCAAAGATGGAAATACTTTTAGCAAAGACAGAGGGGCCCAATATTTTCCTCATCTAAAATCTGATGATAATAACCTATTAGGTGAATATTGTACTGGGTAAAGGGTGCAAGGGAGATTTCTCTTGACTTTCATGTATGTTTGAAAGTGTCCATTAGAAAAATTGTAACGTCAGTCTTATTTTGGTACTGTCTCTGGGGTGACTGGCAGAAACACAGATTCACTCTGGAGAAGTATGTGTTTCAACCAAGCCTCATAAAGTGTTCACAGATAAAGGCCATTGAAAATGAGCTCAAAATTCAAAATCACAAAATTCACAAGGAACCAAGATGTCAAGAGTGAGTCAAGCTTTGCGCAGTGGCAGTATCGTAGCCAATGAGGTTTATCCAAGGTGCAATTACTGCTAATTGAAAACTTTTCCCAATACCCCGCCGTGAAGACTTGAAGACTGAGTCAATAGGAAAACAAACAAACAAACAAACAAACACCAGAATTAAATTCTGTTTTAATCACTTTTAGATGGTATAATATTTGGATATAGAACATAAGTCAAGTATGTTTAAAATATTTTTAAAATGAGAGCACCTTGGTGGCTCAGTCAAGCAGCCAACTCTTGATTTTGGCTCAGGTCATGATCTCAGGGTGGTGAGATCAAGTCCCGCATCAGGCTCTGTGCTCAGCAGAGAGTCTGGTTGAGCTTCTCTCCCTCTGCTCCTCCCCCTGCATGTGTGCTCTCTTTCTCTAAAATAAGCAAATAAATCTTAAAAATATTTTAAAAATAAAAGGTGGTTGAGAAAATAAGAGAGAGGGATGATACTCTATTAAAAAGAATCCTTCCATATCTGGGAAAATAACGAAGTAGAATTTATAGAAATTGAAGATGTAGTTATGGAAATTGTCAGTGGAAAGGTTAAACAGGAGACTGAACATAGCTGAAGAGAGAACTGATAAGCTGGGAGACAGATAAAGGAAGAATACAATTCAAGTGACAAATAGGATGGGAAATGTGAACAAGGTTAGCAGCCTCAAAAGATAGCAAGAAAGAGTTCAATGTATGTGTACTTTTAATTTCAGAGAGACAAAAGAGAGACCAGGGCAGAGAAAATATTCAAAGAGATAATAACAGAATTTTCCAAAGTTGATACAAGAAATAGATCCAAAGATTCAGAGAGCACAATGAAGACTATATAGCAAACTTTTAAAGAATTGGCAGAACTTCAAAAACAAAACAAAAAATTAATAGCAAACAAAGAGAAAGGACAGGTTAGTTACAAGCAGTAACTATCAGACTGACCATAGATTCCTCATTAACAACAACAAAAGCAAAGGACAGTAAAATGCTGTCTTTAAACTGTTGAGAAAAAAGAACTACTAACATGGAGTTTTAAACTACTTAAACCTATCCTCAGACACAATATAATAATATTTATAAAATGTTAATATAAAAACATGTATAAACTAACAAAAATTGAGGAATTTATTTCCTAGAAGCTTGAACTTAAGGAACTTCTAAAGACTGTCCTTCTGTATGGAAATTGACCCAGAAGGAAGAACTGTGGTACAATGAAGAATGGGGCTTAAAGATCTGATAAACCTAGACTGCCAGGTGCAGTTGTAGAAGTTGTGTACTGCACAGAAGTGTCACATTTGGGGATGCCAGTTACATAAGTAGACAGTGTAGCTTCTAAGTTTACTAGGTACTCTGATATTAGGTGGTGTATGTATGAATGCTGCTTCTCACAGATGGAGATAAGTTTTTTGAGAAAGAAGCTCCTTTACCTAATTTGCACAAAAATACTGTATAGGTTAGTAGCAGCCCTGTGGAAGCATGTGGGTAAATCTAAACAAATATTGATTGCATAGAACACCAACAATAGAGGTGTTGGTTTATGATATAAAAAGAAATAAGAAGAAAAAAATACTGGATAGAAATGAAATTTAAGAAGAGACAGGTTGTCAGGTTGAAAGTATTCTAAAGTCTTTCTGTTGTTCTGGAGTACTGAGAGATTTGTAAAGGTTGCCTCAAAAAACCCAACAACTTTACCACATGAGGTGTTTTAAATTAGAGCAGAAGCACTAATGTGCTCCACTCACCACCAAAAGGATGTGGATGAAGAACAGAAGGAAGCATCCAGCTCTGGTGGAGGCAGGGAGGCAGAGATGTGGAGCTCTCCACCTAGAGCTGCATCTGCCAGGGCTGCCCCCAGAACGCCTCCCTGCTGGCCCCACTTAGCTTCTTCAGCTCCAGGAACATACCTCCTCCAATGGCTCCAGAGGCAACCCCAGACCCCACCTGGATGCCTAGATGGGCAAGAGGTCAGTAAACTGCAGCCTGTACCCTGTGAATGCAGCACACCCCTTGGCTGGCTCTGTGTGAACCAGAGCCACTCGCAGAAAAGATGGATTATTTTTTTAAAGCCCCAAATTACTGAAGGTTACATAATATGTCATTTATCTGAAGTTTAAAAACATGAAATTAGGATATATTCATATGTAGGAATACTATAAAGGTCTGTCTGGAATTTATCAATCAAATTTAGGATAGTGATTGCTGTTAGGGATATGGGAGGAAAATGTGATTGGGGAGAAGTAAATACTGGCTTTCAATGATACTTTAATGTTTTATATCTTATACGGAGTGATGGGTGCATGTATATTCAATTGTATTATTCTCTAACCTTTTTGATCTATTTGAAATACATCATAATGAATCAAGGCAGATACGGGTCTTCAGATTGGAGAAGCTCATCATGTACCAAGCAGGGTTAATAATAATGTGTCAACACCTACAAACATCAAAATGGAATGACAGGGCATCAAAGATAGAAAGAAAAATCAAAATAGCATTAGAGGGTAATTGAAAAAAAAGAGAGAAATAAGAACAAATAACATTAGACTTAAAAGTGACATAGTTGTAGATATAGAATTTTGTAAATCTTATGAGAGTGAGTGAGTATATTTATTCCAATGATTTTGCAACTAATTTTGTAAACTAATATCAGCAAATACAAAGTGCAAAGAGAATAGAAAAGGAACTAAAATACTACATAGACCAATGATCAATGAAAAAATAAGATTGTTAATATAACCAATTCCAATTACACATGTAAGGAGCTGGGAAGCTGCCCCTCCATCCTGACAAAAGGTAAAACCTGAACAGATTGAAAAACCAACATCTCCACGAGAATCCTCAAGAGAGGTGAGAACACAGGGCCCTCAAAATCATATAGACAAATACGGGAAGTCACAACTTTATGGATGTTGACAAACTGATTCTAAAGTTTATGTGAAATGACAAAAGACCCACAAAAGCCATCACAATACTGAAGAAGTACGAAGTTGGAGGATTGACACTACCCAACTTACAGACTTACTATAAAACTATGATCAAGACAGTGTGGTATTGACAACACATAGACAAATAGATCAAGGGAATAAAATAAGAGAGCCCAGAAATAGACCCCTGTAAATATATTCAACTGATATCTGAGAAAGGAGTAAAGGTAATATAAGAGCAAAGAGAGTCTATTCAACAAATGTTGCTGGAAAAACTGAACATCCATAGGCAAAAAAACGAATCTAGACCCATATCTCACACCATTCACAAAAATTAACTCAACATGAATCATAGATCTAAATGTGAATGCAAAACTATAAAACTTCCAGAAGATAACATAGGAGAAACCCAGATGATCTTTGGTTTGGCAGTGACATTTAGATAATACAAAAGGCGTAATCCATGAAAGAAGGAACTGAGAAGCTGGACTTAATTAAAATTAAAAATATCTTCTCTGTGAAAGACACTCTCAAGAGAATGAAAAGACAAGTGACAGACTGGGAGAAAATATTTGCAGAAGTCACATCTGATAAGGGATGGTTACCCAAAATATACAAAGAACTTTTCAAATTCAACCGTAAGAAAACAAACAACCTGATTAAAAATAGGTCAAAGGCTTTAATAGACACCTCACAAAAAAGATATATATATATGAAATAAACACATGAAAGGGGGATGCCTTAAATCAGATGTCATCACGGAATTGCATATTAAAAACAACGATGAGAGACTACTACACACCTGTTAGAGTGCTCAAAATCCCCAACACGGACAACACCACATGCTGCTGAGAATGAGGAGCAGCAGGAACTCTCATCCATTGCTGGTGGGAATGCAAAATGATACAGTGACTTTGGAAGACAGTGTGGTCGTTTTTATAAAATTAAACATACTCTTAACATATGGTCCAGCAATTGAACTTTTTGGTATTTACCCGAAGGAATTGAAAGTTTATGTGCACACAGATACTTGCACAGGGGTAGTTTTTAGCATCATTATTCACAAATGCTCAAACCTAGGCACGACTATGGTGTTCTTTAGTAGCTGGAATGGATAAATATACTGTGGTGTATCTAATGTCCACAGTAGCCAAACTATGGAAAGAGCCCAGAGGTCAATGGACAGATGAATGGATAAAGAAGATGCAGCATAGGGGCGCCTGGGTGGCTCAGTGGGTTAAAGCCTCTTCCTTCGGCTCAGGTCATGATCCCAGGGTCCTGGGATCGAACCCCGCATTGAGTTCTCTGCTCAGCAGGGAGCCTGCTTCCTCTTCTCTCTCTCTGCCTGCCTCTCTACCTACTTGTGATCTCTGTCAAATAAATAAATAAAATCTTTAAAAAAAAGAAGATGCAGCATATGTATGTGTATATGTGTATATATATACACACATACATATGCTGATATACATACCTATACACATACACATACACACACACACACACACACATATATGCAGTGTATACACTGACACATACAGACACACACACAGTGGAATATTATTCAGCCATCAAAAAGAATGAAATCTTGCCATTTGCAATGATGTGAATGGAGCAAGAGGGTATCATGCTAAGTGAAATAAGTCAGCCAGAAAAAGACAAAGACCATATGATTTCCTTCAAATGTGGAATTTAAGAAACAAAACATGAAATTGGGGAAGGGAAGGAAGAACAAAAGGGTAGGTAGGTGAGGGGATGGTAGGTGATGGGCATTAAGGAGGGCACTTGAAGTAATGAGCACTGGGTGTTGTATGCAATTGAAAAATCACTGAATTCTACTCTGAAACTAATAATACACTATATGTTAATTAAATTGAATTTAAATTAAAAAAATTTTTTAAATGTTTTAAAAAATCTGGTGCATCTAGACAATGGAATCTTATTCAGTGCTAAAAAGAAAGAAGTTATTAAGCCATGAAAACACATGGAGGAACCCTAAGTGCATATTACTAAGTGAAAGAAGCTAATCTAAAAAGGCTGAAAATACATAGCATACAAATGCCACTACATGGCATTCTGGAAAATTATGAAGATAGTAAAAAGACCCACAGTTTCCAGGGGCTGGGAAGAGAGGAATAGGTAGGGCACAGAGGACTTTTACAGCAGTGAAACTTATCTGTATGATGCTATACTGATTGATACACGGGATTACCCATTTATACAAACTCATAGAATGATCAACACCAAGAGTGAACTCCAAGGCAGACTATGGACTTGGGGAATAATGATATGTCAATGTAGATTCATCATGTGTAACAAATGTACTGCTCTGGTGGCGGATGTTGATAATGGGGAGGCTGCGCAGTGTGGGGGTGGAAGGTATATGGGAAATATCTGTACCTTCCTCTGCATTTGGCTGTGAGCCTAAAGCTGCTCCAAAAAGAAAACATCCACAAAAAGTTGGTCTTCTAAAATTCTTTGAAGGTTTAGAAAATGCATCTTGTATATTCGAAAGTTGGGACGTTTGAAGATTATAAACAAAACTAATCCAAGGAGTACACCACTTATTTTAACTAGCATAGTCTTGACATGAAAAGTAGACAAAGACAACAAAAGGAAATAAAATTATATACCAAATTCACCTATGAACACCAATGTACAAGTCTTAAATAAAATATTTGCAAATCCAACCCTCTAGATGCTGCAGTATTATGAGGCACACTTTTTTTTTTTTTTGAAGATTTATTCATTTATTTTAGAGAGAGCATGTGAGCAGGTAGAGGGGCAGAGGGAGAGAGAGAAAATCCCGAAGCAGTCTCCCTGCTGACCGCAGAACCCCATGCTGGCTAGATCCCAGGACCCTGAGATCATGACCTGAGCCAAAATCAAGAACCAGCCGCAACTGAGCCACCCAGGGACCCCTCAAAAGGCACACCCTTCATTCATTCTCTGTAGGTTGTCACAGACGCTCATGTTCTCCAGTCAGTATCTTCAGGCATGACTCTCCTGAATTTTACTGCTACTTAATGTCATATTGTCAGGATTTATAAGCATCTCAAGGTTACAATGTTGAAAACCAACACTGATTACTCTTGCTTCCTCTTATGACTACATAATCTGTCTCCTCATCTTGGTTAACGGCAGCTCCATCCTTCTTTTCTTCAGAGACCTTGGAATCACCCTTGACCTCCTTTCATGCCCTCTATCGTCTTCTTTGTTTTTCTAGATGATATGGTATAGAATTGGTGTTAATTTTTCTTTAAGTATTTGGTAAAATTCTCCAGTGACACCATCTGTGAATGATGATTTCTCTTTTGGGAGCTTTCAAATTATGAACTTAAAATTTCAGTGGCTTTATGCAGATTATCGCCTCTATCTTTGTTGAGTGTGGTTTTCAAGGAATTGATTCATTTATCCCACTCAAATTTGTGAGCAGAAGTTTGTAATATTCCCTTACTTTCCTTTTCATGCCTGCAGGATCTGTGGTGATTTGTGTGTTTTCCTTTTAGTTTTGTCATTCTTTTTTTTTTTAAATATTTTTATTTATTTATTTGACAGAGAGAGATCACAAGTAGACGGAGAGGCAGGCAGAGAGAGAAAGAGAGGGAAGCAGGCTCCCCGCTGAGCAGAGAGCCCGATGCGGGACTCGATCCCAGGACCCTGAGATCATGACCTGCGCCGAAGGCAGCGGCTTAACCCACTGAGCCACCCAGGTGCCCCTAGTTTTGTCATTCTTGCCAGAAGTTTTTTCAAAGAATCAGCTATTTGTTCCATTGATTTTTCTCTATTGTTTTATCTCTTATATATAGCACATATTTAAGTCTTACTTTTTAACCCCATTGGAAGTATTATATTTTGTTATAAATAAATATATCCTATGTGCATAATATTTTTTGATTAAGGAGTTTGAACATATCACTCTACGTCATGCTGTTTTTAATCATTCACTATATTGTTTCTATTCTTTTTGTTTTCCTTGTATGTGTGTGTGTGCATGCATATATATGTGTGCTTGCCTTCTCAAAATTTGGGATGTTCAAATTTCATCTATTTTGAAAAAATTTTATAATGCTAACATAAAAACTACCCTAAAGTTGTATATAATAACTTAAAATCATTTTTAAGATATCCCTTCGTGGTAATGTCTACTTATTTCCCAATGTGAAATTTGAATAATTACACATTTATACTTCTAACTTCCCTCTGTATCATATACCACTGGATTTGTGTTCATTATATGATTATTTTTCATGTTTACTTTTACGATTTTACAATATACAGACACAACTTACTAGCTAGCTTTTTATTAGTAGTGTGTTTATTGTCTGCCTCCCGTGAAATTTGAGAAAACTGGAGAGTTTAAACTGCTCTGCACCACTGAATCTTTCCCTTCATTTCTTGATTTTTATTAGTAATATTATTTACATTGTCATGGTTTTTAACATTTAAATTCTGTTCTGTAACTAACATTTCCCTAGTTTAGCCTTACTTCTATGTGTAAATGGGTTTGATGCTCACCACCAGTCCTTTTACCTTGGCCCTTCCATTTGTCTTTTGAAAGATTGATATTTTGAAGAAAGTCGTATTCCCTAATTTTCGTATATTTGGTCATATTTTTGTATGTCATTACTCTTGAATGACAACTCTGCTGGAATAAATTCACCCTAAATTGGTTACATTTTTTTTCTTTGATGACTTTGTGGACACTGACTTCCTGTCTTCTAGTATTGAATATTGTGTAGACAAGTCTAAAGCAAAGCCGATTCTCTCTCTGCCTCATGACTCCATGAATAAGTTGGTAAAATAAAAGTTTACAGCATTTGAAAGAAATAAAAAATATGAAAGACAAAGAAGAACCTACAGAGGCATAATCAGTATCCTTAAAAAAGAGAATAAAATACTACAAAATACTCAAGTTATAGCAGAAGAAAACTTTACTGAAATGAAAAAAAATTTGAATATGGAGATTAAAAACCTTTGCTACACTACCTTATCCCTGTTTTGCAAGTTTCATTCTTTTTTATCTGTTTTTAATACTACTTTTTTAATATTCAGTGAGTGTCAAAGTCGGGGGGAGCAAGAGGGGAGGGGTGGGGGGAGAGGAAGAGAAGCAGACTGCCCGGTGAGTGTAGAGGCACTGATCCTGCATGATTTCATGACCCCTGTGATCATGACCTGAGCCAAAATCAAGAGTCAGATGCTGAAATGACTGAGCCATCAGGTGCCCCAGTTTTTAATATTACTTTTATTTTTTAAATACTTTTTTTTGGAGATCTGCCAGATCATTTTTCACCTTCTTCTGTTACAATATCATCCCTTCTTTGAATGTTTATTCTCTTCTTTGAGCTCTTTTTTCAGTAAATATATATATATACATACATATATATATATATGTATATATGGCTACTGTTCTCTTGCATGGAGAAGCATTGGTCTATAAATTTTCCTCTGCTTTGTTGCATGTTTCCTGGCATAAATTATTTATCATTATTTATCTGCTTTTTGTTTGTCATGTTGGTATCATTATCTTATTCTTCTGGCATATTTACATATATTTTGCATCATTTCCTTTCACATTACTTATTTTGTAATGGAAGCTAATGCTTTCTTGGTCAGCTCTTTGTTGTAGGAATTAATCAGTGTGGAGAAGAGATGAGGGGAATAAATTGGATCAGAAGCCACTTGGACTTGGGTGGATGGTCTCCAAAGACTTTTCAACAAGACTTAATCCAGAGGGAATGGATTTGCTGCAGGTTAGCAGGAAGTCCCCTTGATTCAGGTTGAAGTTCAATATATTTCTTGCAATGATCAAGGGTTCTTGTCTCCAGCTAACTGACATACCAAACACAGAGTTGCTTGTCACTTTTTTTCCCCTGCCCTACCCATGGAGGGCCTGCTTTTGGGCAGAGATAGTGTGTACAATTTATCACCTAATGGAGCAACCCATGACCAATGAGAGCAGAAGCTGGCAGATACATGATGCCCTCTTCCATCCCACAGCCACACCAAATTTAAAGTACATTCCACATGGTCCTAAGAAATCCTAATAGGAACAGGCCCCAGATGACCACAACAATAACCAACTGTAGAACACATATCCCATTGGTTTTTCCTCTTGCTCCATATGCCTCATTTCTATATGCCTGTTCCCCAAAAGAACTTCCTAGACTAAACCACCTGGTATAAACTGATCTCTTAGGCTCCCGTTTTTCAGACAGCAGCTCTCTTTTAAGAGTGTGGCTTGGAATTTTGGCTATTTTTACTTTCATCAAAGTCCCCATTGGCCTCTGTCCTGACTGTATAAGGCATCTTGAAATGGTAGGCGCCTTGGAGTACGTGTCTTTAAAGCCCTAGTATTCACCTTGGGACCTGTCATCCATAGGTATTCAGTAAATATTGAATGAAGGAATGAATAAAGACAAGCAGAAAGTTGCATTCTCTTTATTGGGGATAATAAGAATGTGGTGGCTCACAGAGATATGGTAATATCATATGGAAATAATAGTTCAGTCTAGAGAGTTAATTTCCACTCTTCCTCTTATCAACTATGGCCTTAATTAAGTTCTTTAACCTATATGAGCCTCATTTTTTTCCTCTATAAAAAAGAACAATGATACTTATTTCATCAGGTCATTGCAAAAATTGAATGAGGCTGTCTATATAAAGCACTTAGCACTATGCCTGGAGTTTTGTAAATACTTACATATGCTTGCTGCTATTATTATTATTATTATTACCATTATTATTATTACTGCTACCATCTTGTATTCTTCCAATCAGGGAGAAAATAAATTGAGCTTCTGTCAGTTAAACAGAAGAGGATTTGCTGATCTGGGCATTAAAACTTTTAACCCAACTCAGGTTTGGCAAGAGTCCTAAATGGCTCCCTTAATAACTTAGATCTATGAATTATGGGAAATTATGGGAATTATGGGAAAAGTGGGAAATTATGGGAAATAAAAAAGTGGGAAATTATGGGAAAAATTATGGGAAAAGAAGAATATGCTTAAGAATGGGTGAGGTATAAGAACCTAAACTCTCTCCCCCATGTCTGGGTGTGGAGGGATGGGGCAGGCAAGAAAGATGTTATCTAAGGACATCATGGCATTCCATCTGTCCAACATCTCATGCTGATCTGCAGGGAGCAAGAGAATGGTCCTTCTGGGATAGCTCAGTTAGAGGTCAGCTCTGGAGTGGACATGGGATAAGGGTGCTCCTAATCATGCTTTTGGTACTCCAAATGGATGGGCAGATGACATTTCTGAGCACCTGGCTGGGCGCCATCCAAATGGTGGGGGCCCTCTATACCTTAGCAAAACCTGCTGGGAAGGTATAATCTGAGGAGGGTGGGGACTAAGGACCAGGGAGGAGCTCCCTGCCCTAGTAGAGTTAAGTGGGCCCTTAAGGCAGATGTCCTCAGGCAGTGGGTCCTCAGGCAGATGAGCAAGGCAGTCTGGGTTGCTGCTGCTACTGCTGCTATACCCACAGAAGACTGTACCATTCCACTAAGCTGGTGTGGCGGTGTGGATAAAAGGTTAAGCCAGATGCACCGGGGCAGAGGAAGGGCAGATGGCACTATGGAGGTGATGGGCACGTGGTTTCCGTATGCCACATCCGTGATGCCATGGGAAGCTGGGCAATACAGGCAATGAACATGATCCCATGTCTGCCCCTTTCCAACTATATGACATGGGCAAATTGTTTCCTTTCCCTGGATCCAGTGCCTTCATCTGTTAGCTTGGGAGGTGGAACTCATTCTATTACTCCACAAATATTATTTGAGTGGCTATGATGAGCCACATGCTGTTGTAAAGCCCTAGAGACATACTTATAAAGAGGATAAATTTATCAATGAAGACTAGATTTGGCCTCATATAATAGAAAGCCCAAAGAACAACTGCTTAAATAAGATTGGGGATTTACTTGTTTATAAAGCAAGCCCAGATCAGAGCTGTTATGGTGGTTCTGTAGTCACCAGGCACACAGGATTTTTGTTTCTCTGTAATGTTATTCTTATGCTATTTTATCATCAAGGTCACCTCATTGTCCCAGCATAGTTAATGTAACTCCAGCCATCATATCACATATCAGGCAGGAATAAGGAAGAAGGGAAATGGACAAAAGGAAGCTCCTTCCCTCTAAGAGCTTTCCAAGAAGCCCACAGCATTATTTCCTCCATTGAATTGGCTACTTCTATCAGCAACGCAGTTTGGGAAATGTGGCTTTGCAAACTAGGTATGTTGCCACACCCATCATCATAGGAGCTCTGTTTGTAAGGATGACAGAAAGAAATATGACCCAGAAATCTCTACCACAACAGACAAGTTCCTGATTCTCGGGAGATCATGTTCCAGAAGAGAAAGTTAAATAACCAACAAGAAAACAAATTAAAAGGTAATTTCCAATGGCAGTAAGCTCTGTCAAGGAGACAATATAGTGGGGTGCCTGGGTGGCTCAGTCGTTAAGCGTCTGCCTTTGGCTCAGGTCATGTTCCCAGGGTCCTGGGATCAAGCCCTACACTGAGGTCCCTACTCAACAGGAAGCTTACTTCTTCCTCTCCCACTCCCCCTGCTTGTGTTCCCTCTCTCGTTGTGTCTCTTTCTGTCAATAAATAAATAAAATCTTAAAAAAAATAAAAGAAAACAATATAGTGATGAAATAAAGTGAGAGGTAGGATGGTGGTGGAAATCCAATGTAGCTGGGGAAGACAAAAATTATCCTTGAGAGGAACAAGTTCTAAAAACCCTTCTAATTTTGACATTCTGCAATGTCAAATGGTGTCTGAGTGACCTTACCCCACCCCACCCCCACCAAAGAGGAAAATAGAGGTAGTAAGGAAGTTTTCCATAAACAAAATATGTCCTCCTTCTGCAAATCCTTAATTCCTTTTATGTTCAACCTACCATACTGGCACAAAGGATGTATCAGAATCTTTCAGCTTCAAGAGATAGAACTAGGTTCAGATGACTTAGGTATTAAGGTAATGTACCCTCTTACAGAGCTGGAGGTCCAGAAACAAGGGCAGGCTCAAGGGTTGGTTGATTCAGCAGTTCATCTATGTCACTTAGGACTTAGGCTCTTTCTATTGCTTGGTCCTGTCATCATGGAGGGTTGGCTCCATCATCTGGCTGTTAACAAGATGGCTGCATCATTCTGATCATCATTCTGTTATGACAACATCTAGATGGAGAAGAAAGACAACTTCACTCTGTGTGACTCTGCATCTTCCTTCAGGGTCACTGATTCTGTCATCTCAAATCCTAGTGAATTTTTCATTTCTAATTTTTTTGTTCTTTCTTTGACTAATGGGTATTTTAGAATTGTGCTGTTTTATTTCCACATATTGGAGGTTTCCTGAGATACCTATTGTTAATTTCTAGTTTATTCAAACTAATAAGAAAATATAATCTGTGTTAATTAAATCCTTTTTATATTTATTGAGACTTGTTTTATTGTTTAGGATATGGTCTATCTTGGAGAATATTCTATGTGCACCTGAAAAGAATATTCTGCTGTGTTGGTTGAAGTATCCTACAAATGTCAGTCAAGACAAGTTGGTTGGCGGCTTGTTTCCAGTCTTCTCTGACCCTATGGGTTCTCTGACAACTGAGACAGGAATGTTGGAGTCCCCCATGAAAACTGTGGATTTGTCTATTTCTCCCTTTTAAAAAAAATACTTTCTTTATTTCAGAGAGAGAGAGAGAGAGAGAGCACGAGTGGCAGAGAAAGATGGAGGAGCAGACTCTCCGCTGAGCAGGGAGCCTGATGTGGTGCTTGATCCCAGGACCCTGAGATCATGACCTGAGCTGAAGGCTGATACTTAATCAACTGAGCCACACAGGCACCCTTCTTTTGGTTTGGGGGTATATATATATTTGAGGCTCTATTTATTGGGTGGATAGATATTCAAGACTTCTATTTTATTGATGTTTCGATCCTTTGTAGTTATGCAATGTCCCTATTTATCCTTGATAATAATTGCTAGTACTGAATCTTACTTTGTCTGATATTAATTTAGCTACTCTAACTTCTTTATTATGAGTATCTGCACAGTATGACATCTTCTAACCTAGAACTTTAAATCTATTTGTGTATTGATTTTTAAAGACTTAACGAAAAAATATATATATGTAGCACATAGTTGAGCCTTGCTTTTTAATTTCCAGCCTAATAATTTCTACTTTTATTTGGAATGCTTACACTCAATGTAATTATCCATATAGTTGGATTTAAGCTACCATCTTGCTGTCGAATTTTGTTTGTCCCGTCTATTCCCTTTGCCATTTTTTTTCTTTTTTCAGCTTTCTTTTGGACTATTTTTGAGTATTCTATTATACTGTCACTTTGGTTTATTAGTTACCCCTAAGAAGGGGTTGTTTTTGTTTTTTTAATTTTTTGTTTGCTCAAGTATACAGAATATGCCTTTCACGTATTTTAGCTCATCTTCAGTTATATCATTTAGTGTGTACTATAAGAACCTTAACACAGTATCCCTCCACAAAAGGTATTATTATCATCTACTTTGCTTCCACATATGCTATAAAACACATGACATTATTAGCAATTTTACTTCATATCGTTGAGAAAAATGAGAAGAAACTACGCTTTATATTTATCCAACTATTTCCTCTTTCCAGCACTCTTTCTTCCTTTGGGTAAATTCAAGTTTTTATCTCATGTAATTTATCTCTGCCTGAAAAGCCACACTTAACATTTTTTGTAATGCACTTTTGTTGGTGACAAATTATCTTATTTGTTTTTGTTGTCTGAAAAAGTCTGTTTTGCATTAATTTTTGAAAGATTGGGGGGACGTATAAAATTCTAGGTTGATGGATTTTTTTTCTTTCAGCATTTTAATGAGGTCACTATTGTTTTTTGGTTTGCATAGCTTCTGAACAGAAGTTTGTGAGATTCATAGCTTTGTTCTTCTCTATGTAATGCATATTTTTTCTTTTGTTGCTTTTAAAATTTTTCTTCTAATCATGGGTTTTCAGAAATTTGAATATAATGTGTCTTGATGTGGTTTTCTTTGTATTTATCCTGCTTGGCATATATTGAACTTTCTGGATCTATGGGTTTATAATATTAATCAAATTTGAAAAATTTTGGCTGTTTCTTCAAATATTTTTTCTGTCTGTCCCATCTCTTTCTGGGACTCCCATACACAAATGTTAGATTGTTTGATATTTTCCCAGAAGCTACAGTTCTATTTTTTAAGTCTTTTTTTTCCCCCCCTTTGGTGCTTCATCTTGGATAGATAGTTCCCATTCCTATGTCTTCAGGATCAGTGGACATTTTTCTTCAATGTCTAATCTACTACTAATCCTTTCTGGTGAATTTTTCATCTTAGATATTTTATTTTATTTTATTTTATTTATTCATCTAAGAGAGAGAGAAAGAGAATGTGAGAGAGAGCGCGCATGAGAAGCGGGAGGGTCAGAGGGAGAAGCAGACTCCCTGCTGAGCAGGGAGCCCTCTGCAGGACTTGATCCTGAGACTCCAGGATCATGACCTGAGCCGTAGGCAGCCGCTTAACCAACTGAGCCACCTATGCGCCCTAGATATTTTTGATCTCTACAAGTTTTGTATGAGTAATTTTTATGTCTTCTATTTCTATGCTTATTGAATTTCTGCCTTCCTTTGACTCCTTGAAAACATTTATGATGGTTGTTTTAAACATCTTGTTTGTTAAATTCCACCATCTCTGTCTGTTAATTCCTCATACCTGTTTCAACTCTGATTTTTCTTCAGGCTTTGGATCACCATGTCTTGTTTCTTCATATATCTCATTAAATTTTGACAGGATGCTATTCATTGTGAACTTTACATTCATGGGTGCTGGATTTTGTGTACTTTTAAAGGGTGTTGGACTTTTTTTTTTTTTATGGCAGGCAGTTAAGTTACGCGCAGATAAGCTTGATCCTTCTGAGGTTTGTTTTCTTAGGGTGGTCCTGAGTAGGTTTGATTCCAAAACTAGGTTGAGCTCCACTGCTAAGACATGACTCACCTGGGTCTCCAGTGAAGGCCTGAGAGTCTGAGAAGTCTCCATTGCATTTGGTGAGATTTGATTTCCTCTCAGCCTTATGTGACATCTGCGAATTGTTTTGCTTACAGCTCCCCAGTTTTTCTTAGCTTCGTGAATCTTCATTCACTCTATGTCTCCGTGATTTACTAATCAGCAACAGACTCAGGGGGTCCCTGTGCACTCTTCTGGAGCTCTTTACTTAAGCAGTTTTTCCCTTTTCAGTGCTATGCCTCAAAAAATTCAGCTCCTTCATTTTTTTCTGAATGACAGCCTCTGCCTCTTCAACTCGGAAAGCGCGATGCTCTGCTTGGATCCCCTTCCTTGCAGAAAGCACCTTCCAACAGAAAACCGTGGTTAGAGTCAACTCATCAAACTTGATCTTTTTCTCAGATAGCAGTGTTGCCCAATGTCTGAAAACTGTTGATTTATGTATGTTGTTCAGTTTTGTAGTTCTGAACAGTGAGGAGATAAGTCTAGTCCCAGTTACTCCATTATGGCTAAAAATAAAACTCCCAATATCTTTTAAACACCCATGTCAATTAATATAATTCTGGCTCCTCACGGTTACAAGTTTTGAATAAAAAATTAACAAAACATTGATTTACTGAATTATTACTCATAAAAATTGCATGCATTTGTGCTTTCCTGACATTGTACTAGGCACCGTGGAAGTCTGCAGTTTATGGAATAATCTATTTCTAAGAATTCCATCGCATTAAAATTTAAGATAGTTTAAAATGTATTCACAAGAAGCACAAAATAAGATTAACTGTGCATAAAAGCGTAGTTTGGAATGCATTTAAAACAAGTCACACTTTCACAGGCATTTCAGTAAGTCTGGTAAGGTCCCACAGGGGCTGAGAGAAAGGGATGGAAGCAAGTCATGTTGGTGGCAGAGGCAAAGTGTAGTGAAGAATTGTTGCTCATTTCTGTGGGTAGTCACCTAGGAGAATCTGGAAAAAAACCTGATCCAGAAAAATCTATCTACTAATCTAATCAATCTACTGTATTAAATATTTCCTCCCAGACTCTCTCAAGGCATAGCTTGAGAAACTATATATAAAAATATATTTATACATATAATATATGTATATATAATATATACTATATAATAATTTATATATAATTTATAATAATAAATATATATGATATAGAAAATATATATTATATATATATAAATTCAGGGGAAACTACCATGAATACAGCATTAGCTTCTTCATAAAGAAAATTTGGTCACATATTCTTGCAACATTTGGAAAGTTTTTAGTTTTTGCTTTGGCTAAAACTAAACACATACTATGTGAGTTTAAAAACAAGCTTTTCAAAATCTCTTTTCTATTGAAGGCAACTGGCTGTGAATTCTTCCTTCTCTGAAACCCCACACAACTCCTTAGCATCACCTGTCCCAACTACATCTCCACCTTAAGCTAGTTATACTCATTCCCTCATTCTATGTACAGGCTGGCCAACAGTGCCTTTGCACATGCCTAGAAAGTCCTTTCTCTCCTGGCCACCTCCTGTTGCTTAGACAGCTACTTGTAATCCTTTATATTTCAATCTAACTGCCCCAACGAGACTTCCCATGATCATCCAGTTTAATAACACTATCCCTTTAATTTCCTCTTAAAAGTCTGTTCTTTTCCTTCAGAGAGTGAGTGCTGGTTCTTCCTGGCCTGTTTGTTCTCAAATCTATCTTCCTATCCTTACCCAGTTCACTTTGTACCTTTAAGGGACTGACTGACTCCTGAGGACTATGTTTCCTAGACTATCTTGCTTCCTCACTTTTGCAGAGGCTCAGCTATTGGGAGGTACTGATGGGTGTCACAAAAACAGGAAGAGGGGACAAGGTGGGGTTTTCTGCTTTCTCTTTTGCCTTTATTTTACCTGCAAAAGCAGAGGTTCCCCTGCATTTTCCATTCACACTAGACATCTACTCATTCTATGGTCCCAATTCTCCTTAAGCAGTTTCAATCTTGGTTCCTATCTCCCAGATGGCCTCAGGTCCTGGAATCGGACAACATCACCTCTTCCCTTCTGCCTTTGTTGAGAGGCTTCCTGCTGCTAACAGTCTCTGCGTTACTTCACTGTCCCAGACTGTGTCACTGGCATGTAAATAGCAGATCCCTGCATTCAATTCTCTCTGTTCTATGTACTCAGAGTAGTTCTACCTTTTTGGTTAGACCCTGACGGTCATAGCACATACCTCAAATTGTAGATAAAAATTTATCACCTGCTGTGTTTTTTAACCTAATATCTGAGAACCTCCCTCTTCAACACGCCATGACAAAAGAAAACTATTGTCTTCACTACGGGAATCTTTACCACCCAGCACAGTGCTTGGCTTTCGGGAATCACCCAACTGAAATTTGTAGAATAGTGCTTGAAAGGGAAGGTGGCGGTGAAGAGATGGAATTTACCCTCAATCTCAGGTGGCCCAAATGTTCTCCTACCTCAGGTGGAGTTCTATAGACCGAGGAGAGCAAGCCCAGGTGCTCTGTCCTGCATGGTTATGCAGAGAAAAGGCTTTACTGGGGGGAGACCAGAATGCTAAACTTTGCTGCTATTACTGTTTTCCCCTTGTTCCAGATTCCACTGTAGTAGAGAGAAAACTTTCTCATTTCCCATTTCAGTTTGCTGAATTATTCATCAAAAATGTTCCGCTGGTATTTCCTCCTCGGTCAGAGTTCTGCAGTTCCAGAAACACTCTGCCCTGGTGTGCAATCAGAGCAATTAGCCTCCCCTTATGGGACCCAGCCTGTCCAAGCCCTCAGGTTCCCAGCCTGTGGCTGCAAGGATGAAAGCCAGCCCTAGCTGAGTCTGATTCTTCTGCAGAAGGGGGGCCAGCCTAAATTTGTAACCCCACTGAAACCCTGCAGACTTTCCTTCCTCCTTTGCTGGACCAGCTGATCGAGTAAGTATTATGTTAAGAGCTCAGGAGTTCTGCTCACACCACCCCTTGTCTGCCTGTCTGACTCCTTTGAGGATCGGTTTCCTGAGCTCTAGAGTGGGAAGGACAGCCCTCAACTGTCTGCCTTGCAGTGTCCTTGTGGCTCTGTGGAGCCCACCTTGGCCTCAAGCCATGTCTACTGCTGGGATTCCAATGGGCTTTGTCAATTGGTAGAAGTTTCTTCAGAAATTAATTTGCCTCAGAGGATGATTTCTCTCTAGAAGGCGTTCCTGTTTTGTTACACATCTATCCCTGTGGCATGACCTGTCTCCGGACAGGAGGATGAATTCTGCGTCCCCCCTTCTCTCTCTCTTCCATATCTGTCCTGGGATCCATCCTCGTGGACCCGCATCTTCGTCCTTGTCAGAGCAGGGAAAGATGAGAATCACCCAGCAGCTCTTCGCACAAAATAGGAGACAGCATGCTTCCCAGCATCATAGATCTCTCTGGGCTTTGTCGCCTTGGGACTCCTGCGTGGTGCTGTAGGCAAGCCGACACCCGGGCTGCAGGCAAGAAGCCCTGCTTCCGGGATGCTGGGCCCCACAGTTCTCCTTCGCCAGCGTGCAGGTCAGATTCACCGCCAGGGGGCGCTCGAGAGACTCAAAGGCTGGAAGAGAACGCTGCCTTCTGCCTTCTGCTCCTGCCAGGGCCTCGCAGAGCTGCTTCTCCCCCTGCAGCAGCAGCTCTTTCCCAAAGCTGCCATTGGATCCACGTTGCATTTTTTCCAGTTTCCATTCTGCAGAATTAGCTGCATTGCCCACTCTCTGGCCATCCCCGCCTCAGAGTCTGGGTCTCAGCCCCAGGGGCATCCTCTGAGCTCAGAGGTTGCCTCCTCCACCTCCTCTCTAGATTTGCGGGTCCCAGCTCTGCCAGGTCCCCCTTTCCAAGCGTCTAAGAGCTCCAACAATTCCAGTCTCTTCCCTCGTGTCCCCAGCCCAAGGGGAGGTGGCTGCTTCTCGTACTTGCTACCCGCGATACCTCAGAGTACTCTTTACCTTCTCATTCAGTGAACACTTCTTCAACACAACGTTATGTGTCAATTATATCTCAATAAAAATTCTCATTGGGAAAAATAAAGATTTCCGTTAAGTCATAAAAAATTCTTCATATCAAATTCTCTGTGTTCAAATACCTGGGGGTTTCTTTGTCCTTACGACCACCCTAACTAATCCAGAAACGGGAGCCAGGAGCAGAGGCAGGGGTGGTGGGCTTCAGGAGGCGAGGGAGGCCCACGGAGCACGTGGTGCTCAGCAGGTGCAGGTCAGGGTGGGGGGAGTTACTGCAGACTGCTGGGCAGCTGTGTGTGAGCCCTGACTGAAACCCCTTCTAGGGAGTTCCAGAAGGACCTGCAGACACCAACTCTTCAGGGAATCTGGGTCTTGAAAGCAGAGCGCAAGCTTGGGAGCTGGGCTCAGAGAGCCGTCGTACTCAGCCAAGGGGGCTTTGTACTTCACACAGTCGTCTGTCTGAGCTCATGAGGAGGCAAGTGATTGAGTCCTCTTTTAGCTGGCCTGTGGAGAGTAGAGACTCTTTTCCTGGAGGGAGCCCTGGTGGGACCAATCTCTCCCATGACCTTCAACATACTGTATCTGCTTCCAGTCCCAGAGGTGGGCAGGACAGATGGTCTGGGTGATACACTGTGAACCAATCCCAAGCCCATGATTCTTTTGAGGTCAAGCTTAGGGGCTGCTGCATCCGTAGGGCTTGTTATAAAAACCACCCCACAATCATCTCTCCTTTCTCTGGATTTATAGCAGTGATGGTCAGTATCAGTCATGGGGCCTTGGGAAGAGGTCCTGGGGGAATAAACCTCTTTCCTGCCCTCAGTGGGGTGTCAGTGGGAAAAAAAGAAAACTCAGTAGTGGCTATCAACCTATCCATCTATCATCATCATCTACCTACTTTATCTATCTATCTAAAGCAACAGTACCTAGCAGGTGTTTGATAAGTACTTACTGAGTGGATGGTGAGGTTGATGGGTGGAAGGATGTCTCCCCTAAGACCATGAGACCAGCAGTTTGGAGCAAGGCCATCTCTTGCTGATTCCTCCTTGCATTCCTGATGCCTAGGATGGTATCTGACATGCATTAGTCACTTACCCTTGGGAGAGTTTGTGACTTGGCTATGACAGTGAGGAAAGGTATGGAGAAGGAAAAGCTAGAACGTATATATGATCAGGAGGTGTGAATCCCAAACCAGTGCGCCTTCTCTGCTTCCCAGTCCCCATGCCTGGTGTCTGCCATTCTGTCCTGGGCCCGATTCCCTTGGATTGTCATCACAGAGTGTCTGGTCCCGCTTCACCAGGAGCTGTGACACCCAGGCAACTTCTGGACCAAGCAGTTGGTCCAGAGCTTTCTCCCCTAGTGGGAGGAGCCTCGGACCAGGAAAGTTCTGGGGCTCCTGAAGGTTGGAAGACAGAGGAGGACATGGGGTTGATGAAGACTACAGTCTACCTTGGGTCACCTTGGCCTGGTCAGACCCCCCCCAGTATGGCTGATCTCCTTTACCTCCCAATAGCACTTGGAACAAAAATCACCTTGTGGAGACAAGCCTTGTTACAGAAATTCCCAAGCTGTATCTAGTACTAGGCAGTGGGGAGACTTGAATGCCCGTGTTGCACAGTCACTGGATGGAACTGTCCCTTCCTAGTGGCATAACCTGGGATGGAGCAGTCTTCCTCATCACAGGCATCTCTGGGGGTGCTGGCATCTGAGGGCATCTCCAGACAGCGCTTCTAGGGACAGGGAAATAAGTCATCATGTCTGGAGGGGAATTTGGGGAGCACTTTGTGGAAATATTATTGCATTTCCTGAAGCATGCTGGCCTGTGCTCTCTGCTAAGCCTGTGGGGGAGCCTCCCTCCTCTCCCGCCTCGGGGTAGGTCTCCCCTGCTCCCCTGGCCTCCCAGTCAAACTCCTTCCCACCACCCTGCCTGCCCGCAGCCCTGCATTGCATTAGCTGCTGGCTGCGGCGGTCAGTCTCCGGGAAGAGAATCTGGCCGGGAAAGTGAGTGCGAAATTCTAAATCAATAAACACTGCTAACCTCTCGATTCACTGCCTCTCTGCAGAGATCACCTCAGCTCTGCAGCTTCGTGCTGAATATGGGAGAAGCAGAATGTGCTTAGTGGGCTCAACTCACAGGCCGGCCCGGAAGGGAGGGGGCAGCCACACTCACCAGGACCCCTCCTCCACCTTTGTTTTCCAAGTTTTAGCATTGACCCCTGTTAGGTGGTAAGAAAGCCCACGTGCTTCCTGCTGTGTGCTCAAGGCTCACCTTCAAAACTTCAGCTCAACCCAGAGGTCACCTCTAAATGCCTGTGCAGAAATCTATCCACGTGATGTCTTTTCCTCACCAATTCAAGGAAAAAGGTACAGACTTTCATTTGTTTGAGGCAGGAAGTTTTCTCTGCTCATCCAAAACCATTTTAAAGAGGAAGAAAGCTATTGATCACACACAAATTCAAAATTAAAAGAGTCTACTTATCTTAATGATTAATACGAACTACAGTTAAAAGTTACCCAGAGTTGACTGCCTAGCCCATGCAGAGCATGGTTTTTGTTTTTGTTTTTTAAGATTTTATTTATTTATTTATTTATTTGACAGAGATGAGAAAGAGAGAGAGCGAGCGCGTGCCAGAGAGGGAACATAAGCAGGGGGAGTGGGAGAAGGAGAAGCAGGTTCCCTGCTGAACAGGGGCCCAGTACGGCTCTCGATCGATTGCAGGACCCTGGGACCAGGACCTGAGTGGAAGGCAGACGCTCAAGGACTGAGCCACCCAGTTTTAAGTACTCCACAGATGTTAACTCAATACAACTACCCTATGGAGTGGTGGTTATTATTATTGTTATTGTTACTGCCCTCATTTTACAGCTGATTCAACAGTGGCACCGAGGTTAGATAACCAGCCCAAGAACACACAGTGAGGACTTGGGAGAGCAGGGACTTGACCCAAGGGCCCGTGCTCTAATAGGTCAGTTCCGTTCAACACCCGTTTGCGGCAGGAGAACTTAAGAGGTCTTAATTTCCCCCTCCATCTCCCTTGGCCCCCATCCCCCACTTCAAGAGGGCAACCTGGTATTTCCTCCCCTGGGCATCCGGTGCAGAAAGAAGATGCGGCTCCAAGACGACCATTCCTGCGGCTTTTGTGCTGGGCTGCGCCATCCGGAGAACCTGAAGCTGCACTCTCTTACTGCTCACCTTTGTGAACGCTAAGACTCGGAAAACTGAAGGTGGGGGAAGGGTGTCCTCAAGTGCGGGGTTCTGGTGACTTCAGCCCCTGTGGCTGGCATCTGTGTCTCATCTGCCCTGACACCCAGCTTTGCCAGTGCATGGAGACAGCTCGAGGTGCCCCCTGGGGCAGCTCTTGACCCGAGGTCTGATGACAAGGTTCCAGTACCTTGTCTCTGATGCGGACACTCCAGGTGTGACTGCACACACAGCCCTCTCAGCCCTCACACCCCTGCTCGCCACCCTTCCCTTCCTGGCCTCATCTCCCCCTCTCCGCTTAGATTTTCTAGGGAACACTTGCTAATAAAGCTCATTCACATGAATCCCCATCTCTCCCTCCTCTTCCAAGGAGTGCTGCCCAAGACACCACCTTCCAGGCTGTGGGCCAGAGAGGGAAGAGCTTTCTGAGTGCCGCGGGAGCTGGTGTTTGGGGCAGGGTCGCCAGGCCAAGCAGGGCAGGGGAAGAAGCCCCCCCATCTTTCTTCTCCTCCTCTGGGCAGGAGTTCACTTCTGCCACATTGCCCAAAGAGAGTCAAAAGGCCCATCCAGACTGCAGGGGTGGGGAAACAGACTTCAGGGACAAGGGCAAAGCTAGTACATTTTTCTGATCTATCACATTAGCTATGCCATTGTACACCCCTTGGAAAGGCTTTCTATCCCCCAGTTTTGAAATTTCTGAGTTAACCAGCACAAGTCACCCAGAACACCTGGTTAGTAAGTGGGACACTGAGGAATGGATGCTGAGCCATCTGGCTCCATGGGGTCGTGTATCCATCACTCAGTGCTGTTTTCAGGGCCTCAAGTGTGGCGCATGCAGTGTGTGTCTGTTGCCACAGACATACAAGAAACATCTTATTTCTTCTTTTTAAGGAAATCATGAGACCAGACTTTGTACTTCCATGGAGATGAAGGGAAATTCAGTTCCTTCCCAGGAAGACATGCCAAGATGCTGGTATTAAGTGAGAGTTCAGCTTTCTGGAAGGACCCTTCCGTTTTAGCTCATGCTGGTCCCTGCTGAGATGTCCAGTGAACAAGCCTGCTGGGCTATTGGGGCCTGGCCTGGGGCCTCCCAACCTTGTGGGTGGGACACCAAAGTCCTCCCTCCAGAGAACTAGGGGGGTCCCCAGCCTCGCATGTCCACCAGCCCCTAACTCCTTTCCAGATTGTGGGCTCTCTCTCTCTCTGTGCAGACATTTTGCAATGTAAGACCTAAAAACAATGGAATTTACATATTTGATTCTGTATACCCACTGATTTTATGACATTATTCTTCCCGGACTTGAAGGCTTTTGTTAGGATATCTTGGGAGAGAGGATATATTAATATGGGGAAGGGACAGAGAACATATACCCCTCAAAGCCATGGTCACAACACTTCATGTCCCTTCCCGGTGACCTGTAGAAAAGGGTGGGTAAGAAGAAACATGTGATCCTACCCAACGTCTGTCCCTGTCATCCCTGTCTCCTGTTGTTCACTGGAGAATTGCCTGGTGGATAAATGGCCTTTGTTCATCAACTGGATGGTTCTCCTTTACAAAGGAGTTAAGGGGGTTAAGGGGTTAACTCGCTTTCCTTTACAAAGGGGTTAAGGGGACAATTCCTGAGGAGTGCGCAGACTCACTAGTGAGTCTGCTGGACTCCAGCAGAACCACATACCCCCCTCCCCCACACCTGCCGTGATCCAAATTGGGATGGATGACGGGTGTCCTGGTGGGGGGTGGGCAAGAGCTCTGCTTCTCTTTTCTGTTGGCAGTGTGGCCTGGGACCACTCACTACCCTGTGAGCCTCAGTGTCTTTCCAGGTCTCTCTCATGGATGTAGTCCATGGGAGGGGTGACCCGATGGGTTCTTAGGAGACAGTTCCAGGTGCCACAGGGTGGATCAGACAGGCACAGGCCAGACTGGCTCCCAGGGGACAGACAGATTCCAGGGCAGACTCAGATGTTGGGGACATAGTCATGGCAGCCGTTGAGCACTGGTGGAGCACCTGATGGGTGTTGGGCATTGCAGCAGGAGTGAGGGGTCTTGGGGGCCCACAGCTCAATATGAATAGATCCCAACCCCCACTCCTACCCCCACCCAGTCTGCTGATGGCCATGCCCTGAGGTGAATGCTACGGCTGGGCTGCAGATACCAACTTCTTGATGGCTTTGTGGGAGCAACCATAGAGAAGGAGACCTTCAATTTGAGACTTTTCATTTGGAACTGAGAAGCTGGGGAGGCATTCCAGGCAGAGGGACTGTGTTTGCAAAGCCCAGGGGGTGGGAAGGGTGGTGTGTGTGTGTGTGTGTGTGTGTGTGTGTGTGTAAAGAAGCACAGCGGATTACAAGAAGGCAGGCCATTCAGAGAGGCTGGAATGTTGGTGGTACTGGGTGGGTGGGAGGAACAACATTGGGGTTTCATGGTTTCTTAGGGTGGATTCCCCAAAACTGAGCCCGAGACTTGGATCTTTGAGCGTATGATTTCTTGAGGGAGTGCTCTGTGGTGACAGGCAGCTGGGGAAGCCGGAGGAGTGGGGTGGGAGGGCAAGCAGGACGTGGCCTCAGCCGGGGTCTAGCATGAGTGGCATCCCACCAGGAACTCTGTAGCATGAGGTAGTTTGGACTTGAGACCAAGGTCTGTGAGCTGCAGGGTCCACGGAGTAGGCAAAATCCCCAGGTCAGGTAACTCCTACTCAGCCCGAGGCAATTCTTTTGGCAGCTCCGCAATGTCCACACTCCCGGTAGTTAGGGCACAGTGCACTGGTGAGCAGAAGGATCTGGGCTGGGTCTGGGCAGCCTCTGTCGTCTGCTTGTCTCGCTGCGTCCTCCCACTTCCCTTCTGGAGCCCTCCGGAGGGACCAGAGCTAGTCTGATCTTCCAGTCTGCAGGTCCCTGGGTTCCTGAGGCCCCTGTGAGCATTCTAGACAGTGAGGAGATGCTGTTTTCAGACTGGGGCTTTTGGAAGAGGTAAGTGTGGTCCACAGGGAGAAAGGTCAGGGGAGATTGTCTTGGACCCACCTGTCAGCACAGCCCTCTTGAGAGGTATAAGAAGTCTGGTGAGGGCAGAAAGTCTGACTACAGGCTTTCTGGATGACCTGGATCCCCCTGCCCACCCTGGTGGGGTTCCGGGCTGCCTGTCCACCCTCTGCCTTCTTGGGGAGTTGATACTCGTATTACCTAGGTAACATGTTGGGGAAGGAGTGCCAAGTAGGACTCCGTGCATTTGGCCTCTGACCTGAGATTACCTTGAAGTTGCAAATGCTTGGACTGGAAGTCAGCACAGTTCCCCTGGGAGGAACCAGTGGGATCCTCCCCACCCCTATTCCCTGTCACCTTCCCTCACCAGCTCCAGACATCAGCAACCCCTGCTGGGTTCCAGGCCAGTCAGGAGATGGCTGAGAGGAAAGAGCTGGGGTGCTGGAGCTCACAGGGCTGGGATTCAAACCCGGGGGGTGCAAGCCATTTTTCTCATTTACAGACCAGGTCCGGTCAAGGTGGGCCTTTGCTGAGCACTTGCCATGGTCGCAGTTCTTTTTGCGAAACCTTAGGGAATTCACATGCACATCGTAGATGAGGAGACCTGGCCCTGAGAGAGCCAAACCAGCCAACTAATGAGTGATGGTTCTGGGATTGGGCCCCGAGTGCAGTTGTGAGTCAGTGCCCTCCCCCAGCTGGCCCTGTGGGCTCTGGGGCTGGTTGGAGCATTGAGCCCGGTGTCATTGAGCCCGGTGTCATATTTTGAATGTCCTTAGCCTAAGCACACAACATCACACATGGGTTCTTATCTCCCCTTCCATGCATCTGTGCACCTTAGATCACCCCCTGCTACACAGCCTTCAACTCTATTGCTTCCCATGTAAAACCACCAGCAGCAGGCCCTGGCTCTTGCTTATCTGCCCAGCTCCATTTCTCACCATTCCTGCCTTCCCTCCCTGCTCTCCAGACCCAGCCATAGTCTCCCAGGCGCCCGGGCTTTGCTCCCATGGAACGCTCCCTGCAATGCTCCCAGTCCCTGGTTGGCTGACTGATTCCGGACGAGAGTTCCTATTCAGCTCTAATTTCAGCGAACCTTCCTGCCAGCCTCCCCACCCGTGCTGGACCCCTTCCACATCCTGGGCTCACCTCCACCACTCCGCAGCATGCTGGCCAGTCACCGTCCTTCTCTGGCTTCGCGGCTACATGCCGAGCTTCTTGGGGCCAGGGCTGCCCCTCATTCCTCTCTAGATGCCATCTTTGGACCTAGCACAGGGCCTGCCACCAGAAAGTACCCAACACTTAGTAATACCACAAACAACCCTGAAAGAAATGAATGAATGACCAAGCCCTAAGAGCCCTTTTCCTCCTGCTGGACTTTCCCCGTGGGACTTGCCTCTGCAGAACAAAGGCAGTCCTCAAGGGCTCAGGGTGTGACGAGAAGTCTGAGGTGGTGGTACTCACCATCTCGGGGCCCACGAGGATCCGGAGGGGGACCTCATCAGGGTGATATCCCGGGCCGACCCTAGAGCTTTGGAAGGAAAGGCAGAGAAAGCGAAATCTCATCCTGAAGTGGCCAATTCTGTGGGCGACATGTTTGAGGCACCCCCCCCCCCCACCTGAGTTAAAACCCCTCCTTGCTCTCTAGAGTATCTTGGGTTAACTTTCGACAACACAGCTCTCTTAATGATGCCATTCCTAAGCTTTCCTTGTTGACATCTGAGCTTTGCCTGAACTGCTTTTTAAAGAGATTTTTGTTGCTCGATGGTTTTTTTTAAGGTATTTTTTTGTCTCTATCAGTGCATCTGGAGAATTTTTGTTTGGACTTTGTAAGAATAAAATTATCTTGGAAAGAAGCGGGTGGGGAATGGGATGAGGGATGGAGAGGAGAGTAAGGGGGCAGAAGGAGAGGAGAGAGAGAAGAGGAAGGAGGGAGGGAGTTGGAGGAGGGAGAATGGAAGGGGGAGAGGGGAGGAGGAAGAAAGGGAGAGGAGAAAAAGGGGAAGGGAAGGAGAGATGGGACAGAGTCATAAACTGCTAGATCTTCAAGGCTGTAAGCAATTGTCCAGTCTTCTATTTTTCTTGGGGTTTTTTTGTGGAGTTTTTTTTGGGGGGTGCAAATGAAAAACTGAGGTCCTCACACAGGGAAAAACTGAGTTTCCCTCAATCATCTGGTGACACAGCCAAAGCCCCAACCCAGTCCTCAGGCTACTCGGGTTGCCATACCAGTCAGCCAGGTACTTGGGGGAGGGGGTTGCTGACAGTAGGTAGGTTGGCGCAGGTGACCCTTGAGCCCACCCCTCGCTCTGGGGTTTGCTGCCCGTAAGGGCAGGAAGCACAGTATTGGGTATTCCCCACCCAATAACCAGATGAGATTCAACAGTGCTTCCCACAAGCATGAAGTAAAATCTTACTCCTTCTTCTCTGTCCTGCCTCCCAACTTCAGGAATGTCCCTCCATCACAAAGAAGGGCCCACCCCGTGGCACTGAGCCTGCAAGGTTAAGAACAAAAAGCTCTGGAGTTTCAGCCAAGGTGTGGGCTGTAATGGGAGCGGTCTTTTGCCAGGAGGTAATGACTGTAAATCAGACCTTGCTGGATGGAAATTCTGCTACATTCTGAAGTCCATTTGGTCTTATTGCTTGTTCAGCTTCTTAATGCATTAATGATAAAATATCAGGGTGAATATGTATTCCAAAAAAAAAAAGTTGCAATTAATCAATACTGCACTTATTCCATTTGGCTGCAACTAATGGTAAACAGGAGTCACGCAGGGTCCATGAGCACGCGGCCTTTCCCAGCAGGGGCAGGGTCTGAGGGGCATCAGCTCCCGGGAAGGAGCCAGCCCCGGGCCCTGTGGCCAAGTGGCCAAGTGGCCAGGCACACCCTCAGCTCCTCTGGGAGCACTGGCATCATGGCACTGCCTCAGCCCTGTGCCCTCTACATCCTTCAGCCTTCGGTGAATGCCCTCCCGCCACCCCCCTCCGATTCGCTCCCTTGCAAAATGGGGATTTGATGTTAGCCTCACACCCACAATGGAGGCATCCACAAACACTCTGACATTTGGCACCCGTTTGATTAATAGGGGTGTCGCTATAGGAATTGGGTGGGTCGACAACCTTGGGGTAGCAGCTCTTTCTGCCCACCGGTCCTGTCCCTGTCCTTTAATAAACCACTATTTTGCTTCAAAAAAAAAAAGGAAAAGAAAAAAAGAAAGAATTGGGCGCATTAATGGGTGTCCAGTACTCACGAGGTACTGGCTGCAGTGACTGCTCCAAGCTTGTCATTTTGTTTCTACCCACCCATCCCCCAGCCTCTTGGGGTCCCAACGCATTGTTCTCAGTGAGAGCTGCTTACCTGGCTTCAGCAAGGGCTTCTAGTCCAAACCTTAGCTTGTCCTTTTACAGCTAAGGAAAACTAAAGCGCAAAGAGAATAAGCGATTTCCTCCAAGTCACACAGCTGGCTAGAGGCAGGGTTCAGTCTTGTCATCACTGAACTCTACCATCCGACCATCCCTGACCTAAGGGATCTGCGATGGCCAAGAGTGGGATCTCCATGAATAGGATGTTCTGTAAATATTGGTTCTACGTTGATTCGGGGGCAGGGCTGAGCTCTGAGGTTGGTGAAGTTCTGTAGCAGGAACCCAGCAGGTAATGCCCGCTCACCTGAGCCCTTCATCTCAGGAGACTCACCCCTCCCTGGGAGGCAGTCCTGAGACCCTTTGGTGTTTCTCAAGCATTTCTTCAACAAGGTCTTACTGCATGACCCCTGGTGTCAGCCTTCAGGACGTTCCTCTATGTCCCCCCCACCCCCGCCCGAGCATTCCTTTCTCCCATGCAGCTTATCCAAAGGTTCCTTTCAAACACATGCTGCTTGGAGTCTCTGCTCCCCACAAAGCCTATAAATACCATTTATGCCATTCCCTTCCACAGCCTGGCTCCCGGTGCTGGCATGATTTGTCTCTTTGCCCTGCTTGGCCCCTAGGCAACTGCTCCCTACTGTACAAACAAAAGTGTTTTGCACAAAGACACTCTCATTGACCAGGCTGTTCCCAGGTCCATACTAGGTGTTTTGGAAAATTCCAGCAGCACCAGTGAGTGTGCCAATTGCAGTGGTAGACACTTGATAGCTGCTCAAGAAAAGCCCTCTGGCTAAATGTCCTTCAGATGGCGAAAGGCTGGAGCCACGTCCTCTCTGGGCCAGGTACTCCTTGTTTCTTCTCGTTCTCTTTCCTTCTTCACGTGATGCACTGTATTAAGTTGGTTCTCTCTTCAGGACAATTCCCAGCTGGTCCATCTCCAAGCAAGAGGCTTGTTTCTCCATCCCCACTGTTGTCCACAACGGGGGTGTGGGGGTGGTAGGGTGCCACAGCATTAAGCTTTCCAGTGCCACAAGCCAAGGGCCAGAGGGAGGGTGGCTGGGCCATTAGTCACACTGGTAGGCATTCCAAACCAAGTCCTGCTGGGCCCACTGTACTGGCTCCTTCCCTGTGTGCCTACCGAGATCTGGCTCCTCACAGGGCCCGAAGGGATGGACCTGAGGTACAGCCAAAGGGGGGATTGGGTCCCTGCCATCTCAGAGCTGGTCACAAAACCAAGGTGGAGTTGAACTGCCTGCCGGCCTTTTGAGAAAATTCAGTGCTTAGTGCTTGGGTGCTGCCAGCAGGCCTGAGCAGAGCTTTCTTGTCCTGGGTGTGGCAGTTCCCCCAACAAGAGTGAGCCGCACAGCTCAGCCGTGGGGCCAATGCTGCAGGGGCGCAGCTTGCGGCCGCCAAGTCCATTTGCAGGGGAGGGGCTGTCGGATCCCTATCTGTCTTCTTGCTGCCACACAGCATCTTGCATTAAAGTCTCGGCACATTTCCAGCAGAGTTTTGCTTTTAACTTTATTATGGTGGCTGGGCAACTTAGGACATCTGAATTCCACTGACACATTTATGACCCTCTTGCCTTCAGCCCAGGGAGAAAATCTATCTCCTAGACACAGGGTCCTGCCGAGCTCTAGGGTCTACAAAGGCAAAGACTCCATCTTGTTAGATGGGATACGAGGCTCACTGGGCAAAATGGTGCTGTTGGTGAATGCTTTCATTGGGCTTCTTTCTCCTTGGCTTTTCACTGAGACAGTGACTCCAGAGGACAGGCCCTTGTGGTTGCTCCTTGGGACACTGTGTTCCCTCCAGTCACCACCATCAGACCCATTTTCTCCACAGGGTCCATGAGCTTTCCAAGGGCTGCGAAAATGTTCCAAGGTCTGGGAAAAAAAAAAAATACTGGCTTCAAAATTCCAAAAAAGAAAACTTTATTTGAAATTAAAATTAAACAGCTACAAAATTTAACAGTTTGTTGGCAGGTCAACTGCAATTCAACTTGTGTGGTATTTTCACATGTGAAATCTATTTGTGTGAGGTGTGGGCATGTTGTATATAATGTGGGACGAGACCCTAAAAGCCAGGAGGCTGTATTATTAGCCAGTGTCTATGGAGGAAACAGAGCCCAGGCCAAGGAGTTGAAGCAAGGGGATGGATATGAGGAGAAGCTACTTATAAAGGCCATAAATGCTGTAAGGCAACTGGGAAAGGGTGAAACAACCCAGAGTCTGGCCGCAGCTTATACCCACCAATACCCTTTGGGCTGGTAGGTCTCAGAACTGGAACCACCTGAAAGGGGCCCCCTGATGGGACCTGAAACAGTGAGGGCCCATAGCAGGCTGGGACTAGAACCATGAAGGAGCTACAGTCATTGTCTGGTATGTAACCCAAAGGAAGGACGATGGGTAGAATTGCCTTGGCTTCTCCTTTCTCTCCTCCTTCAATCTCTCCCCCAGGGTCTTCCACATAGCTCTACCGAGCTGGAAGCCAAAGAGCAAAAGGTTCCAGGACACTAGCTTGCCGGGTCCTTCCCCTATGGTCCAGAGAAGAATGGGCAAAGCAGGAACTGGAGAACAAACAGGCAAATGGCTTGACGTTGACAAGAAGTGTGCTTGCTTATAGTGGTGAAGGTCATGGGGTGCTGATCCTATAGGGAGATGGAAAGAACTGTGGATGTTAGCTGAGCACAGGTTCTCAGGCCTCAACCTAGGGAAGACCTCCTTCGAGAATATTCAGAGAGGGAGTGGGCTGCCCTCGGAGGCAGTGACAGATGGAGACTGGAGGGCTGGGTTGGGTGATCCCACAGCTGCACTTCCCTTTGTGAGATCATGACCCTGCACTCTCCCAGTGCAATGGTGAGAATAGGGCCATGCAGGACCAGCCAGGCTAGAATGCAGTCAATGCAATGGTGAGAGGCTTCAGCTAGGATCAGGGTATGGAACAGACATCCCCAACAGCTCTGTGGCTTATGACAAGTACCACTGAGTTTGTGTCCACAGCGTGCTGGCTGGCAGCAACTGGGCTAATCCTGGCTGGGATCAGGTGCATCCAGATGAAAGCAGCCTGAATGCTAAGCTGCGGGTTTGATCAGGTCTTTCTCTCCACAGACCTTTATGCTGAGTCTCAAGCTAAGAGTCAATGGCTGCTTCATGGCAGAGACTGGAAGTTCCAGGAGGGCTTGCGGAAATGTGCCATGCCTCCTACGGCCTCAGCTCGGAATCGCACACTTCTACCTCCATCCTTGTCCCATGGCCAAGGCTGAAGTCAAGGGTAGAAGATCTGCCCTTAGAAAAGTCCTATCAAGAGAAAAGAAGGAAGGAAGAACTTCAGGGCACATAGTATAATCTACCATAGACAATGAGACTCTTCTCCCAATAATGTGACAGTATAGCAAGGCGGCTCAAGACATAAACTGATATGGTTTCAAGTCTCACCTCTGCTACTTCTTGGCAAAATGACCCTGTCCAGGCCTCAGTTTCCACATCCAGAAATGGAAACAGTAACGTGCAAGCCTTCCAGGGTGGTTGTGAGGGTGAGTTGAGAAGAAAGTCAGAAACTGCTGAGCTGGGCTGGTTGGTATGTTGTTAGGAAGACGCTATTGAAAATTGTGCCTTCTGGGGACAAGGCATGCAGCAAGGTGAGGGGAGAAGCATTTCAGGGAAATAATTTGAAAATCCCTGCATGGTAGGCTCATGAGAAAAGGAAATAGCTCAGAAACTGAGTCATTCACTGAGCTCTGGGAACAGAAAGCCTGCAGGCTGGCACTGTTCTCCACTGCAGAGCTGACAGCTTGTTGGAGGAGGGATGGCACAAGGTGGGGGTGGGGGGCGATTTCCTCTCCCGATCGCCTGCTCTGGCTCACCCACAGTCCTGTGCACACAGGGTCCAATATCCGGAACAGCCTCACTGGCTTCTGGAAATTCTGGGTCCCGGGAACAGCCCCTCTGTAATCTGAGGAGCTAAACACGTGTCGATGCTTTGTCCATACTTTTAAAGAAAGATACAGATCCCTCCCAAAATGTATCGTCCTACATCATTTTTTTATTCTTGTGCCTGCCCAAACCCAGCCCTAAGCTGATGGAAGGGAGAACAGAAATAATAAGAAAAGGGAAGCTAGCAACACCCAGCTGAACAGTCAGAAGTCTCACCAGTGACGGGGCTCAACCTAGGGAAGACCTCCTTCGAGGATGTTCAGACAGGGAATGGGCAGGTGTGGGTGTGCCAGTCTCCGTGTGGCACTGTGGTCAGGGCGTGTCTTTTTGAGTCACATTGCCTGAGTTCAAATCCCATCTCTCCGCTTCCCAGATATGTGACTGTGAGTCAACAAAGTCCTGATGATTCAGAATCCTCAGCCGTTGAAAGGAGCGATGATAACTCATAGGTTTTTGCAAGATTTGCATGAAATACTGTGGCTTTGAAGCCCTCACTCTGCTGTAGCCCACATGCATTGTTTTTCCTCGTGGCTGCTCAGCACAGTCAATCAGCGCTCCATTAGCCAAGGTCAAGAGTTTTATTCCTATGTGGAAAACAGCACTAGCTCCAAGTGGGGACCAGGAGGGATGGGGGAGGGACGCAGAACAAAACAGCACTGCAGGCAAGATTCAGCCCGGGGGTCCCAGGCTGCCGGCTTGCAGCACCTCAATTTGTTCCTGTATCTGTCTTAGGTAGTGCTCCCCAAAAGCAGACCCTGAGATGAGGATTCATGTGGAAGCGATTTAGGAGGGAAGGATTTTTTAGCACATGCCTCCTGGAAACACCTGTAGGAGAGAGGGGAAAGTGAGACTGAGTGGCAAACTCGACACTGAGCAGAGAAGGGAGTTTTGGCCCCATCTTGTCGCGGACCGTGCATGTCACATGGCAGAGTGTCTCCTTCAGGGACAAAGTTGTGGAGGCTTTAGCAGTCCTTGGTCAAGGGGGGCCCCGGGAGGAGGCAAATTCCCAGGCACTTCTGGCTCTTCCTGCACACAGGCAAAGTGGGTTTGGCCACCCAAGCTGTGCCCTCAGGTGCTGGCTGCCAGAGGGTGCCAGTGCACACAGGTGGGGTGAGGGCATCCGAGGGGTTTGGGCAGAGCCCCAAGAGCAACTGCTACAATGTCCAAAGGTGACTGGGTGCCAGGGACTGGCTCCATGGGAAGCCAGCTCCCAACAGATGGCACTTCTCCAGGGAAAAACAGAACCCACAGGCACACAGGGTTCCTTTGTCCCAGAATCAACCCATGTTCCCCAGGGAGGAGAGCCTGTCACAAACGGACTGGAGGGGGAGGGGGCTGGATTTTGCCATGGCTGAATCCTAGAGCTCCAACGGTGACCAGGCAAGGAGGGGGTTTCATGGGTCGGGATCCCACCTGGTTTTGACAGTGCTGGAAACAAACTCTCCCGGTCTTGCCTGCAGCAGTGTGGGGTGGGAAGAAGCCTTCTGTGCTGGGGAGTCAGAAGCCAGGTTCGAATCCCAGGTCTTCATGCACCAGCTATGCATCCATGGGCAAAGCTCCTGGCCTCTCGAGCCTTCCATTGCCTAATGTCTGACTGGTATGACTGTCATCCCAGTCCTTGCTAGTGGTTCCAGACCACTTACTTAGAGAGCCAAGGGATTACTACTCGATCCAGGGGGACTATCACTCATTATGGCCTGTGTCTTCCTCCCCTATTTCGAGGCTCATCTTCCCCTTCTTTGTGAGGAAAGGGGGCTTTTCTCAAGCCACTCCTAAACAACTGCTCCCGAAATCCTCTCCCTGTTGCCCCGAGCCAGGCTGCTAACCCCTCTCCTCAGCCAGCCCTCTCTCTCTGGAAACTGCCTGCACTCTGCTTGCCTTTCCCCAAGTGCCACCGACAGGATGCTCCTGGGGGACATGACATTTTACTCAAGGCTTAAGAGAGCAGATAAGGTTATGATAGAGTACGTAACAGGAAGCAACGTTCAGTGTAGGGCTGCAGATCCCAGTCCTTCCCACGGGCAGCTCTCGCTGACCCTGGATCTCCCCAGGATTCTCCTCATCTTCCTGCTGAGACCCTCTTTTGTGAGCCTTACCAGGGCACCCTCCCTCCCCTGCCACCTCACAGGCTGTCCCAGGGCAGGTCTCAGGGCCTGACATCCCATCCTGTCACCCCGGTCCTGCTGAGCCACATCCTGTCACCCCTGTCCTGCTGAGCCACACACAGGGGCCTCACCTTTCTCAACCATAAGAAAGCAAAAATTGAAATCTCCAATTTTTCATTTTGTTTGTGTTTTATTTTGTTTTTAAACACAGAGGCAGCACAGCCCAAGAGGCTAAGAGGGACTTCCCCGAGAACACTGGCTCTAACTGGCAGCTTGGTTTTAAGAAGAACATTCCTTCCTGTCCCCTGATGGCTGCCACTGCCCCGCCCCTGCTTCCGTGGCCCCCTCTTTTCAGTCCCCAGGGCTCTCCCCACCCTCTCTTGCCTTCCTCAAGCCTTTCGGATCCTCCAATCAAATCCAGTCTGGGCTGGAGCCCTCCTGCCTCTTTAAGGTGACTTGGCATTTCTCTGCCTGGATCCATTTTGCTGGCTTTATGGTTTAACTGGCAAAGGGACGCCTCATTTCCTTATTTCTGAATTCTTCCAAGCGCGTCTCTGTGGCCTCTCCTCCACCTCGCCAACCCCCCCGCACCACCACGGGTGTCTGCAGAGCTCAGCCACAACAATCAGTCCCCATGCTCCCCACTCCCACTGCTCTCCTGTTTTCAGGCGCAGCCCCTGGGCTTTGCCCCATCACCTGTAAGTCTTGGGAATGCTTTAAGGTATTCTAAAATATTTTTATTACAATGCGAATGCATGTTCATTACAGAAGAAAAAGGAAATACAGATAAGCAAATCTAAAAGTCAGTCTTAGTCTGCCATGCAAAATAGCTTCTATTAACATTCTGGTAAATCTTCTCCCAGGTTTTATTTGCTGTGAACACATGTTGGTAAATCTTCTCCCAGGTTTTATTTGCTGTGAACACTCAGGCATCCCAGTCAGGACTGTCTAGGTCGCAGGCAACAGAAACTCCACTTGAACCCTTTGTTAGGAGCTGAATTGTGTCTCGAATCATGCCCCGTCCTCCCTCAATTCCAATGTTGCAGTTCTAGCCCCCAGGACCTGAGAACATGCCTATATGTGGGACGGGCCGTTGAAGAGGTAATTAAGGTTCAGCAAGGTCATTGGAGTGGGCTCTAATCCGAGATGGTTGGTGTCCTTCTAAGAAGAGCTGAGGCCATGGAAAGGAGAGAGGAGAGAGACCTCCAAAGAGACCAGCCCTGCTGATACCCTGTCCTCAGACTTCTGGCCCCTGCCACGGGGAGAATGTATGTTTCCGTTGTTTAAGCCACTTGGCCTGTGGTGCTTCAGTGTGGCAGCGAGGAGACTAATGTGGCCCTGAGTCTGGCTGCAGCCCAGAGGGGAAGTCTGCAGGGAGAGCAGAGTGAAGCTGGGCCACGGGTGGCCCATAGGGGCAACAGAGTCGGGAACTTGAAGACCACCCAGAGCTGACGTTCTATCTTCCAGCACTGCTTCTCTCTGGCTTTGCGCTCCCAGAACCAGCTTCCCGAACCCGGCAGGAAAACAGCTTCCCCACCAAAGAGGGATGGGCCTTTCGTCTCCCTGCTTGCTGGTTTATAGAATCCCAGTGCTGGCTTTGGACAGGTCTGGCTTAGGTCACTGCTCAGCCCAAGCCCAACAACAGGGACACCAATTTGTTGAGCGACAATTCTGTGTCATGTGCTGTGCTAAACTCTCCATTCATCCCACCCTTTAACTTGCTAGGCTTGTGGGGTTACTGCCATTATTATCACTTTCCAGATGAGGTCCCTGCATCGTGGAGCGGTCAGGGAACTTGCCCAGTCATGGCCACGTTCCTGGGTCTGGGGTGGGGGTGGTCCGTGAGGATAGCTGGACCTGGCCCTGTCTAACTCAGGTGAGCCCCTGCATGGTGGGCGGTCTTGTTTCCAACCTGTCCTGGCTCCTCTTCTTTCTTCCGCTGCAGCTGTGGACAGGGTTACCGGCTCAGAAGCAGGTGCCTGCTCTTCTCAAGCCCAAGACATTCGCACTCCCAGGCCGCTCAGCAAGCACCGCCAGAAACGGGCCTGCCTATAAGGGCACCCAGGCCCCCTTGGCTGGACTGGCTGGTGGCAGCAAGGGGCATGGGTCTAGCTCTGAAAAACTGTGCAGTGACCCAGCATCTCAGGGATTAACCGCTAGGAAAATCAAGAGAAATAATATTCTCCTGCAATATTTAGAAGAATCAAATCAGCAAAGTATGGCCTCAAGACTGTCTGCCTGATTTAATAAATACAGTTTTATTAGGACACTGTGGGCTTACCCATCCTGCAGTACTTTGCTGGTATAATATTAGAGTCTGCCAAAGAGTGAACTTCCATGAGACACCTCGGACTTTGGTGCCATATTAGCCAGGATTCTCTGCAGGAGAAAAGAACCAAGAGGATGTATATATATGTTGAGAGAGAGAAGAGATTTTTTTTTTTTTTCCCCACACAATCATCGGGGCTTGGCAAGTCCAGAATCTGCAAGGTAGCCTGGCAGGCTGGAGACTCAAGGGAGAGTTGCAGTTCAAGTCCAAAGGTGGTCTGCCGGCAGAGTTCCCCTTTCTTCTGGGAGAGTCAGACTTTTTCTAGTAATATCTTCAACTGATTGGGTGAGGCCCACCCACATTCTAGAAGGAAGTGAAACCCACTAATTTAAGTGTTAATCTCATCTATGCCTAGAATAATGTTTCACCAAATTTCTGGGTACCATGATTTTGCTCAATTGACACAAACAATTAACAATTACAGGTGCCTTCTATTATTATCGAATCAATCATGGCCACTTTATTTTCTCCATGCATACTTTCTTTTCGTCCACAGCAAGGGATGGAAAGTCTCTGTTTGCAGACAAGCAACTGTGATTTATATCTCTTTGCATGCTCTGGCATTTTCTAGCATAGTACTTTGCACAAAGTAGCACATGTTTGTTATTTGATGAGTGGCTATTAATTTGGCTACTTTTTGGCTTCAATTCATTCCCCCCGCCTTTGGTCAAAAATTTGCACGACCCTAAGAAAGAATTGGTTACTTTTCAAAATCCAAGGACAAAATAGTCCAGGTAGAAATATCAGAAAAATAGTCCTTTCAAGAAGAGGTTCCCCTGTTCTTCCCAGCTCATGACTTAAAATCCCTTTCTAGCACTTGGCCTTTGAGAGAACTCTGCCCATGAGGAATGAAAAACCCAGGCAGGCTTTCTCTGTTGAATGCAGGAACTATTCCTCTTACAATTTCTTTCCCAAAATCTTAATCCTAGTAATAACGAAAATGATTTATCAGATGAAGACAAATTAATCCTGCCTGAACAATTTGATGTTATCATATTTAATTTCAAATTTAATTATTTTGGTATTTAATTACAAAACACATAATTACCTTATTGTAATTATGTGTCTTTTTTTTTTTAAAGTAGAAAGAGGCCAAAAATCCCTGATAAGTGGCTATCCTCAGGCATGGCCATTTTCTGGTTTATCTCGAACATGTATCATCCTTGCTTCTTGATTTTCCTATTGCTCTAGCTTCTCAGTCATGTCCTTTAAATGCCTCAATTCCTATCTGTTCTTGGTCTCTTCTTCCACTTCTATGACCAATATCCAAAGCCACCTTCGACCGCTCCATTGATTTCAACGAGCAGGCCTGCCAAAGCCTTGTTGTTGGCCAAGACCACTTTAAACAGCACTACTCCACCCACCTCAGAGCCAGAAGTTTGCGTGGTGCTTTGAAGTTAGGGGTTGTAAGCCTCCAGAGAGTGTCACCTGGCCTATAGGTACCTGATGCTGGAACATGACAGGCATCATCTGGTTAAGGTGAATGCTTGTCCTCACTGTGCTGCTGGACTGTGGGGTTTGCAACTTCATCCCTTTGGAATGAGGGGTTCGAGGGAAGATGCCAACACAGTTGGTGTGGTGGGGGCTGTCTGGGGCTGAAGGAACTGGCCATTTGCCTACGGGCACAGAAGTGTTTTGACATTTTTCACAACTGGTACAACATTAGCAGTCATCAGCACTCAGTCTCCTCCCTGACCCAAGGGACAAGGAGGTTAAGAGCGTGCACGAAGCAGGCTGAGTGTCACATGTGTACCAGGAGCAGCAGGGGACTGAAGACCAATGCCCCACATCAAGGAAGCAGCCTGGTGATGATCATGGAGGGCAGGCTTTTTTTTTTTTTTTTCCCCCCAAGAGAAGCCCAAAGCCAGATTTTTATGGGAAAATGTCAGATTTGTAAATGTTGGAAGCCACCTCAAGTTGTTGTTGTTTTTGATGTTGTTGTTGTGTTTCCAAATGCCTGTGGGTCAACCAAAAAATAATTGAGGGCTAGAGCTGACCCATGGGAGGCCCCCTTCCCTGTCTGAAGTCACTGCCTCTCCACCCAACATGGGGGTTCTGTTTTCCATCTTCTGTTTAAAAGTGAGCCTGGACTTCCAGCATCCACGTAAGACATAGAAAGCTGGAGAAACACTACTCCCACCCTTACAAGAAAAACAAACTGAACACAAATTAACAACTTTCCCAGAACCCCTAGGAGAGCTGAGGCCACCAGCTAAATAACTAACCCCAAATCTAAAGAAAGTCACCTCTGAAGAGTTTGCTAGACATCACCAGATGCTACACTAGTGAGTAAGGAAAAGCCCTCCAATTTGCAGTGATTTGCTAAAGGCCAAGTGTGGGTGGTGTGACAATGTGGAGCCCCTGAGAGCCACAGACACAGGGACTCTGGCCCACCTACAGGCTCCCCTGCACGGACCCAGGAGGCACTCATAAGAAGATTAGGAGCACAGCAAAAGTCCTGAGCCGCTGTAGGAAAGGCGAGTGATTCTTCTGCCTGATGGGATGGCATTAAACTGTTGTGGGAAGGACCACACACTCTTCTGCCTTCAGAGCATCCTGGACCCAGACTATAAAAGGTCTCCTCCAGCTGGAGGCAGTCTGGAGCGCCTGGCACAGGGACACACCATGTCTGCCCAAGACTGAGTCTGAATCAGAACAAGGCTATGACCGGGACAAGTGGCCCCGTCCGTTGCTAGGAGAGGGGCCAGCGCACAGAGAGACATCTCGGAGGGGTAACGGCCAGGAGGACCCCTGAAGATGAGGGTGGAGCAGACATGGACAAAAACCTCCGGAAACAGTTCAGACATCCAAGTGGGCGAGGGATAAACAAACCGTGGCACACGGTGGGGTAGGATGCTAAACACTGCGAAGGGCTGGAGGGCAGGCTTACCAATACCCTCTGTACCGCTGACGAATCTCGCAGCTGCTGTGCTAATTCCTACACACGGTAGCATTCCATTTATAGGATGTTCCTGCAGAGGTAAATATCCAGGGTCAGAAGACAGATCGGTGGCTCCCAGAAGCTAACGGTAGGCTAGAGATTAAACAAGGGAGAACGGGAAAATTCTAGAGGGTGGGAGACGACAGAGCTGGTCTTTATTTTCACCTGTGCCAGTGGTTCCCTGATGCTACTTTTCTCAAGACTTGCAAGACTGTGCACTAAAAAGGGAGACTTTTACCCTGTGGAAAATATGCCTTAATAAATGGAAAAAATAATGAGGAACACAGTATTATCAGATCAAGCATATCTACCCATTTCTTTTGAACTTTTTTTTCCTATTTAAGTTTTTATTTTGATCCCAGTTTGTTAACATACAGGGTTATATTAGTTTCAGGTGTACAGTTTAGTGGTTCTTCACTTCCATACATCACCAGTGCTCATCACAAGAACACTCCTTCATCCCCATCACCTGTTTACCCATCCCCCCACCCACTTCCCCTTTGGTAACCATCAGTTTGTTCTCTGTAGTTAAGAGTCTGCTTCTTGGTTTGGCTTCTCTCTCTCTCTTTCTCTCCACCCTCCCACTCTCTGCTCATCTGTTTTGTTTCTTAAACTCCACATAAGAGTGAAATCATATGGTATTTGTCTTTCTCTGGCTTACTTCACTTAGCATTATACTCTCTAGTGCCATCTTTTTTTTTTTTAAGTTTAAAAGGTTTATTTAAACATAAAAATTAACCACATGTTAACATCATCTATTTTATGAAAAATAATGATTCCCCCAAAATAAAAACGTGCTCAGTGAGAATAGTGGCATTGTTTTATCATTTTTGCCAATTTTAAAAAATATCTTGCTTAATAGAGACAGATTCTCATATCTGCCTCTGCATTCAATCTATTGGGATTTCACACATCATGTAATCACTGAAAATTCCATTGTATCTAGTGCCATCTTTTAAGCTGGCCATACTGTCTTAAGAAAAGTAAAACTTTGTAACAAAGGACAAGCCCTCAGTTGGTCAGGCTGCTTTTCTACTCAATCTAGCTTAGATCTGAGGTGTAATTTGATGAAAGGACTGCATCTCTCTCAGACCTGCAGCCTGGGTGCTGGGAGTGATGGGAACCAGGGGCTTACTTCTGTCTCTCATCTCCCCCTCTGCCTGAGTACATTCTCTCTCACTGCACACTGACGTCTGAACATGGCTGCCAGTAACTCCCAGCCTTACATTTTCAGCTTTACCAACAAAGAGGAACTACATCCTTTATTCTAATTCCAGTTCAAAAGATCCCAGGAAGCACTCTGATTGGCCCCTCTGAGGACAGCCAACAGTAACCAAGGGAAAGACATCCTGTGATTGTTACCTTCCATTCCACACGGTTAGAGTGGAGAACAGATGCTCCCCGCAGAAGGTAGAATGCAAGCAGACAAAATGTTGTCTCTTGCAGCTCAACATCTTCTTATGCACTAAATTTTCTATTTTGTTCTCCAGAAGAGGTTGAAGTTCCCCTTCGGGCTTTAGTCCATTTCAGTTTTGTGAGTCCGATCTTGGCCAAGAGGTAGAGAAATGAAGATGAGTAAGAAAGGTCCTTCCCCTCAAAAACCTGTACCCCAGTCTCACGGGGGAGACAGACACATAAAGGGCTCATTACAAAATCCAGCAAGCACAATGGGAGGAAGCCACCTAACCAAGACCGGAGTCTCAGACAAGGTTTCCATAAGAAGTGCTTCCAGGACAACTTGGAGGTCATATAAGAAGGGGAGGGCATTTCAAACAGAAATGTAAGACCCCAGTGACTTCAAAGGAATTACTCTCACAACTGATTGATTGTGAATCCCTCAATGGGGTATGTCAAGTCTTTTATGATAAAGATGCAATTCTTAGCTTTTTAAAAAAGCACTTTATAGTTTTCAGAACACCTACCCTTTTTTTTTTTTTTTTGGTCTCTCCTGCTGCTTTATCTAAGAGAAACAGTACCAAAAATAGAGAAATAAGAACAAAAACAAACTTCTGAGAAAAGGATGGGTAAATATGCTTCAACAGGGCTCAGTCCATATCCCCTTCTCATCCCAGTCCCAGGTGTGGGATTTTTCTGCAGATAGGTTGGTTGCTCCAACGCTGGGTGTTTGCAAGATGGGTGTGGCAGAAACAGAAAGTGGCCAGGACCTTCCAAGTTGCTAAGTGATGCTTTGTGGGATCTAGACTAGGGGGGAAGGTGGATGAGGAACTGTAGTAAAGTGCGTGGGGGGTGGGGTGGGAATTAGAGTCGTAATTATTCTAACAGAGAATTAGAGTCCTAACGAAGCAGAAGAAGCAGAACACTGGGAATAAGGACACAGAAGATTAGGAGGGTAGAGAGAGAAGTCTGCAATTAAAAGATTCCTGTCATTGTGTCATTTTAGGAAGGGGTGTGGTTTGCCAAAGGGCAGAGGTAGCAAAGTCATTATTGGAGTGATTGGAAGAGGTCAGGGATGAACAGGAAAGCTGAAGCCACGAGCTGTATGGAGGAGCTTGGAGTGGAGATGAAAAACAAACAGCAGGTGCCAAAGTTTTTAGGGCAAGAGAGAGAGTGGTCAGAAGGCTGGTGGAAGGTGCCCACTGGAGAGGAGAGGGAGATAGAGATCAATGACAGGAATTTGTAGATGGAGGTGTCTGCTTGGGAAGGGAAGAGCAGTCCACGAGCAGCTGCGGAGTCAGTGGGAGACAGGCATTTCTCCTGGGGCAGCAAGGCAAGACAGAAACGCTGGAGACAAAGTGAGCAGTGTGTGCTCAGGAAGTACATAGTACGGCTGAGGCTGGGATTGCAGAAGCGAACACAGAGCACGTTTTCTGACACTAGATACTGCCTGAATATGCAGATTAGCTCCATGTCCATCAAAGCGTAGCCCTGCACCACTTTCCAGAGATGAGACGGTGTCAGGTAGTCCACGATGATCATTTTCTCATTTCAGACTGCCAATAAGACTAACATGCTCATTCCAGTATGTATTACGAATGTGTATATAGCCAGCTTATGGTCCTGCAGAATTCACAGACATTTCTGCTTAGGGTACAGCTAAAGGTTAAAACGGAGTCCATTTAAAGAAAGATATCAACTAGACAATAAAGCAGATGGTACACATGTAAGGAACAAAGCATGAAGGTAGGACAAATGCCCCAAATGTGGGAAAGCCTGGATTATCTCGTGCCCTCTGCACAGCTCCATGAGGTAGACATAGCTGTCATTCCCGCCCGTGTATCACGACAGCCCTGGTGTCTCGCCACCGGGGCACACCCCAGCTCCAGCTCACACTCAGCAAAGCCGTCCCGGTCTCTGCGCTGTGGAGGGTTACCATGGTTCTTGGACACAGGCATCTTCACAGCCTGGGATGGAACTGACGGGACCCTAGTCATGCTAAAGGGAAGCTTCTTTCCCAAGTTACCCATCATGTATTTTTTATACTTAAACATTTCAGATGTTATTTTAGCCTTATTTCAGCCCAATTTCTTCTCGAAAAATGTAAAAGAAAAACAATCACCCTCACTGTATCAGACACTCCATGTGCTGCCTTGTTCACAGTAGTCGGCACCGTCCTTGGCCTCTACCATGATGGCCTCCAGGAAGCAGCTAAGTTCTACTCACCTGAGGCCTCGGTGCTAGTCTCTGGCCCCTCCCATTGACTTTACGACTCAAATGACCTGCCTGCTGCTTGGTACTTCCTGGGACCTGGCTTACCTGGTGGCTCCTGAAAGACTCAGGCCGTACAGCCCAGAAGCGCAGGGAACGTAACTCTCTGTGGGGAGAACTCGACCTGTGAGGGACAAGAGGTAGGAGAAGAGCCAGAATACAAACGCCCTCTCCATTCCACAACGGACTCTTTCAGGGCATGGTATTTTGAACAATCTGTTCAGAGACATCCCACGTGGGAAAATGACCAACTAGTGGTACCCCTTCTTGAAGCCAGGCCTGCTTGGCAAAGCTCCACCTTATATGTTCTCCCCCCTTTCGCCTGGGTCACTTCCTCCCCCTCCCTCAACCTCCTTGCTGCCCTGGGATTGCAACTTCCCATAAAACACTAGCTAAAGAACTCATGCCATCTACCCAAGGGAGCCCAGGCTAACTCTGGAAAACAGCATGGAGGTTCCTTAAAAGTTTGAAAACAGAGCTACCCTATGACCCAGCAGTTGAACTACTGGGTATTTACCCTGAAGATACAAACGTAGTGATCCGAAGGGGCACGTGCACCCGAATGTTTACAGCAGCAATGTCCACAATAGCCAAACTATGGAAAGAACCTAGATGTCCATCAACAGATGAATGGATAAAGAAGATGTGGTATATATACACAATGGAATACTATGCAGCCACCAAAACAACACGAAATCTTGCCACTTGCAATGATGTGGATGGAACTAGAGAGTATTATGCTGAGCGAAATAAGTCAATCAGAGAAAAGAAATTATCATATGATCTCTCTGATATGAGGAATCTGAGAGGAAGGGTGGAGGGGTTCGTGGGGGGCAGAGAGGGAAAAAATGAAACAAGATGGGACCGGGGAGGGAGACAAACCATAAGAGACTCTTAATCTCAGGCAACACACTGAGGGTTGTTGGGGGGTGTGGGTGGGGAGGGAAAGGGTGGCTGGGTTATGGACACTGGGGAAGGTAAGTGCTATGGTGAGTGCTGTGAATTGTGTAAGCCTGATGATTCACAGATCTATACCCCTGAAGCCCCTGAAGCAAATAATACATTATATGTTAATTAAAAAAAAAAAGAGCCAAGCTATCTGAAACCAAATGGGGATTCCCCCGCACCCCCTCCCTTCCCCTCCCCGTTCTCATCCCTAACAATTTAAAAAGTCAATTTCAGAAGTACAGTGGGCTACTCTCCTCACCTCAAAAGATTTCCCAGAGGAAAAGAGTGATTTGCTGGCAGGGGCTGGGGAGTGGACAGCCTGCTTGGGTAAAGGGAGGAGCAGGAGCCCCTAGGCTTCTATAGATGCTCAGCACTTGGGTGGGAAGTACCGACCTGCTAGACAGCACACAGCCCTCAAGTGTGCACAGAGATGGCTGCTGAACAAGATGGAGTGGAGGAGAGAACAGCAGTCGTCATGGTCCCGGCTTTGCCACAGCTGGGTTCTGGCTTGCACTATCCCTGCTCATCAGACTGGGGGCTCGCTGGGAGTCACTGCAATAGTCCCATCCCATGGAGGAGGGGCAGCACCTTTTGGAAAGAGAACTTTGAACTGGATTGTGATTGAATTCTTGGATTAGACTAACATTTTTATTGGATTAGACTGGCCTTTGCTGGAGTGGACTGAATTCAGTGTTCCTCCTGCCAAGTGGGAATGAGAGCTCATTAAAGAAAGTACATGCAATTATTATTATTTTTTAAGTGCATTTGTACTCTCCCAGGCCCCACTTTAATTTGGCCAGGAGCCCTGTCCTTGAGTGTGAGCCCTGAGGAGAGCCAACCAGACTCCGGCACTTGGACAAATAGGGTTTGTGGCTGGAACAACAAGGCCTGGGGTAAATTACCAAGATGTGGGGCAATGGTTGAGTGGCAGCGCCTGTCTACTCAAGAGGCCAGCTGTATGCTCCTGGCCACAGAGGTCCTGGGAAGGAACGAAATGTCAGCACTTCGACTACATTTTTGATATGCCTTACTGGGTATAGCCATTGTGAACGCCATCCAGTATCACAGTTTGCTGGTGGTTGTTGTAGAAACGATGTGTGTGTGTGTGTGTGTGTGTGTGTGTGTGTGTGTATACATGTGTGCACAAAGGAAGGGCTGAGAGCAGGCTCTATGACCAGACAGATCTGGATTGAGACGCAGGGCTGTCCTCTGCGGAGGGGAAGACCCCCTCACCAGCAGTGTCAGTTTAGGAATTCTTAACCTTCCCAAGGGTTTCTTGTCTGCAAAGTGATGATGATCCCAGCAACCTCACAGGACCGCTGTGAGACCCCAGACTGCAGCAATGACGTACTCACGTGTCACCTCACAGTTCCTGCCGCATGGTTCTGTCCCACCCCATGCGAATCATTCTCTGCTCCAACACCTCCCCATCCTACACCCAGCCTCTGTGCAGACCCACATCCCTGGGAGGCTGACTCTGGGGGCTGCTGCCAGCCTCCCCACGCAGGGAAGGCTCTGGCCGAGAAGAGAGTTCCAGCGGAGAAAGGCCTGGGCATCACTTCCTGTTGTCCCTGCCTTCAGTATCCTGACTCCATCTACAGCTGGGCCCCTTGGTGCCTCAGCTCCCACTGTGACCTGGTTCCCTTCTTTAACCTTTTGGGGCTCTGTGGTAACAGCTGACCCTGGGGCTACTCTGGGACGGGGGACTTCGGCCTTTTTTAGGGCTCCATTTACCCTGTCCTGGAGATCTGCGAGTGGTCCCCTCATCAAGTCCTGCCATGGGTTCTTTTTCCTACCTAACCCTGGGTGATACATCCCCTGAATTATTGTTTAACTGGTATTTTCTCAAACAAACACACTTTAAAAATCTAGATGATTTGCTTTATGGGGATTTTATGTCTCCATGTCATTGCAGACCCGATATGCTGGTTCTAAACTTTGTAATACACATTGATATAAGACACTTTTAAAATAGAAGTGCTCACCACATACCACCTAAAGTCACCTCTGGTGCCTCCGTGGCCTGTCAAGGCCGTTTGGGAAGGACTGAGTTGCTCTGTGGTGAAGCTCTCAGCTCAGAACACACACTTCCTGTCTGAATGCCGTCCTTAAAATTAGGACCCACATGGTCACAGGGCGGTCACTCCAGACGTGTGGTCAACGCACACCATGCAGGAACATGTTCCTTCTGAAACTATCTATACTTTTCTCATAAAATACGACATATTATCTTGTTGCTAATAAAGAATGAATGCCCCCTGTTGTGACAGCTCTCTTTACAAGAAACGTTTTCTCTCCCCTGCAGAAAGGGCAAGGAGTTCATTTTGAAGAAGAAATTATCTGCAATCACCCCCAGTGCAAACATAAAATCTTTCTGAAGTCTATCTTCAAATTACAAGTATTTTAAAAATAAATCTGGTGGAATCTTGCTGGGATTTTCATACCAAGAGGCTGACTAGCTAAGACAGAAGATACCACTCTTCGTTTAAAAAAAACAACAACCCACTCTTCCTTTAAAAACAAACAAAAAAACCAAACCAGAATATGCCCCGAGAGCTCGGTTCAACCTCTTAAGCACCCTCTCAGGTTCCTCTGTTCCGGGTTTACCCACCACACCTTCCAGCCACATACACACAGCCCTGCACATGCACTCCCACGCGTGTTCGTACATGAGCTTGCGCGCTGGCACCCCCACCCCACCTGCGGCTCCCAGCAGCAGTGTCCCGTTAGCCGTCCAGCTCCCTGCCGTCTAGCGTCGGGGAGCTCACTGCTTTCTGTACAAATTGCCTCCGGAACAAAGCAAGTTGGCCTGTGAGAGGATTTTGCCACATCTGCCAGAACAGTGCTGCTGAGGATCAAGCAAGACCAACGATAAAACTTATTTTTTAAAAATTCGTTTTTGCTTTTTCAGTTGCTGCAGACGAGGAGCTGAACTGATGTGTAAAGGGGTGCGCTGTTGGGTGCCCTAGAACTTCAGCTTGGTTATGGGAATGGGAGGGAGAGAAAATGACTTTAAGAAACACACTTTGGTCATTGAGAGGTTTTTTTTGGAGACAAGCCTGTGTTGTGTCCCAATGCCAGTAAGTCCTATTCTCTGCAGAGGGGAAGACAGCTGTATGGATGTGCTGAAACAACAGAGAACCACCGGAAAGTTCTATAAGCCCCATGTCAGTAGAGCTTCCCCTGGCCCCGCCCCATGGAGGTACAAAGACTGCAGACCCACAAGTCCGCATTGAAGACCCAGGTCCCATGTCCTCCACAGATCTCTGCAAATTCTCAGCATTTTCTACCAGACCCTCTGCCTGCCCCCAGACCCTTCCATCTCTGGAATCCAAGGGTGTGGTTACATTCACCCCTAGGCAGCCCAGATGCAAAATATCAGCCTGCTCCCTGGTTTCCGTAACATAATCCACTCTTACAGGTGCAGCTCTCCATCACATAACACCCTCAATTTGCACCCCTCTCCCCTCCAATGGGCCAGCATAAGGTAGAGGTATCTTGCAAAAAGGCCCCAACTGTTTATTTCAACAGGGAACCTTTAATCAATCCATGCTGATGCTCCAAAGGACATACTGATTTTTCACACACATAAAAATCCTGATACGTAAGAGGAATCCCTAGTTATATGTAAGGTGAAAAGGATTGATTTCTTACTTAAAACACCGGTCATTTATTTCAATATCTAAAGCAGCACCAAAAATACCCTCAGATGTTCCTGTGTACTGTGAGTTTCTCCAGCAAAGCACAGTGCAGAAGGATCTTCTCTGCGAGGGCAAAATGCAGCAAAAGAACAAAAACAAGCCAGCACAACAGAGATGCTGTGGACTGAATGTTTGTGTCCCCCCAAATTCATATGTTGAAGTCCAAATGTGAAAGTATTGGGAGGTACTGGGAGGTAATGAGGTCGTGAGGGTGAGCCCCCAGGATGGGGGAAGTGTTCTTACAGGAAGGGGAAGAAGGCTTCCCTGTTCTCTCTCCACCAAGGGGGATGCACTGAGAAGGTGGCCATCCACGGACTGGGAAGTGGGCCCTCACCAAGGACCAGATCCGCCGGCACCTTGATCCTGGACCTCTCAGTCTCCAGAACTGTGAGAGAGACGTATTTGTTGCTTATGCCCTCTGCCTACTTATTGGAGTTGCCGAAGCTGCAAATTGAGACAAGCAGCAACAAAAATGGATGCTACAGCGGGGTCTTTTGAGTATGAGAGTGAGAGATGAAGTTCCAAAAAACCAGAGTGGCCATCTTCGGGCTTGCTGAGAAAAGCCAAGGGGCTGGAGACAGAAATGGGAAGAGTAGCTTCCCCACACTGGCCAACACTTAACGTGGGCCAGGCTTGGGGCTCAGCTTTGTTTTAAAATTTAATTCTATTTCTACCAAAGATTACTTAACATATTAACATACATATGTTTTAAAAAGCCAAATAGCACTATAACAGTAGTGAGAAAAAGAGCTTTTCCCTTCCCATGCTTCCTACCCCAAGATCCAACTCTTTGGCAAACAGATTTTGTGTTTACCTCCATTTGTCTGAGCAAAAGGCTTATACTATTGTGTTGATTTTTCCATTTTAGACATAATCCCCTGCCTTCCTGCTATGGGTGATGAGGGTTTTAGCACATACACCTTCACCTTATCTACTTTCTCTCCTACATCCTCCCCATGTAATCATATCAAGTTTTTGTTAAATAAATACTCCACGAATATATTATTTTTACTAAGTAAACATTGGTCAAGCTGCTCCAGGAAAGCATTACATTTCCTTTCATATATGACTTTTTGTTTTCCCTGGACTTAATCATTGGCTTTTTTTCCCCACTGGCAGAATTTCAAGTATCCATCACTAATTCTCTCCTACAAACTCTCCAGAAGGGATGTAAAATTCCCTTCAATATATTGAAATGCATTGGTTCCATCTGTGTTTTGGAGCTGTCCTTCCTCCCGTTCCAGTCTGGGCTGGTGGCTTCCACCCTTGCTTCCTAGTGGTCATCCTCGGGCTTCACTCACCAAACCCTCAATTCCCTCTGCCTTTCTCTTGTGTTGAATCCATTTTCTCGATCCTATACTTCCTCTTTCTTTGCTAATTCTCTTATCTGATGTCTCTCTTCTGTTATCCAGAGACTACCCATGGTTGCTTGACTGGGTGTGGTTCCCCTTTATCCGTAGTTTTGCCTATTGTGGTTACAGTTGTCCACGGTCAACTGCAACCCAGAAGCAGATGATCCTCCTGACGTATTGTCAGGTCAGTAGGAGCCCGATGTTGTCACAGTGCCTGTCACTCACATCCCTTCATCTCAGCAAGTAGGCACTTATCATCTCAAATTATTACAAGAGGAAGAAGGGAGAGCAAAACTCAATAAGCTATTCTGAGAGAGGGAGAGACCATATTCATGTAACTTTTATTACAATAGATGGTTATAATCTATTTTATTATTGTTGTCATTCTCTTACCGTGCCTACTTTATAAATTAAGCCTCCTCATATGTATGTATGTATAGGAAAAAAACATAGCACATATAGGGTTTGCTGTTATTGACAATTTCAGGTATCCACTGGGGGGGATCCTAGAATGTATCCCCTCCAGATCAGGGGGGACTACTGTATAGAGTTGTAGACAAGAAATATGTTTTCCTCAACATTTTGAAAGTCTTGTTTCCTTATCTTCTAGATTCCAATGTTGCTGAGTTGACTGATGTCACTCTGACCCCTAGCCCTTCGAATATGATCTGCTTTTCTTGCCCCAACTGTGCCCTCACTGTCTCAGAGGGGTTTCTTTAGGATCTGGGCTTAATCCCTGAAATATTTAAATTTCATGAAAATGTGCTTTGGCTGGACCCCTTTCTCCCTTCTAAAAAAATTTAGGGTGCTAGGCACTTTCTGGGCCTATTCAATGTGAAGAATCATATTCTTTATTTCTGGGATATTTGAAAATATTGTTTCTTCTGACAATTTTCTCTCGTTTTTTTGTGTGTGTGGGGTGGGGGCAGCGGGGGTTTGTTTTGTAGTTGTTGTCCTCCATGGAATACTTTTTATTTTCTCTTGGACCTCTAGTATTATCATACTTCCTGAGAGATGACCTTGGCCATAGCCCATCCTCTATTTCATCTTATTTGTCATGTGTTTTTTTTTTTTCCATATCCCTATTGTTGTCTGAAAACTCTCTGTCTTATGGATGGTGTGACTTCTCTTTTAGGATAGGGCATTATCTCCCTTTATTCCATTCCTTCTCTTATTTATTTTGATATTTGCTTTCCATGTTGATGGTATTTCTTATGATCTTTGCCTGTCCCTTTAGGACAGTGACATTGAAGGTTGGCTGGAAACTCTAAGTGGGAATGGGCTTGCCACCTGGGGTTCCACTGAGGATGATCAGGTAGCCCTGCTGTTCCTTTAGAAGATTCTCCCATATTCAGCAATTTTGTTTTCTCGCTGCTTTCTGGCTGGGGAGTGTCTGCTGGCAACCAGCATTCTGGGAGCCTACTTGGGATAGAGGACTGAAGTGGGGATAACACCTCATAATTTCACGTCCTCTCATATCTGTCTGGGCCTCACTTCCTCCCAGCTGTGCCTGGCATCTCCAAACCGGGAGCTACCCTGGGTTGGTTTCTCTAAAATGAAAACTCCAGGCTTTTGCTGGCGTGGGGAAGGGCACGGGCTCAGGTGGTGTGGGGCAGGAACTTTACTGGCCTTCAGACAGACGAATCGACTGTCTTCCTCAGCCTTAACACTTACTCTTACTTTCAGAGATACCTAGTCTTTTGATTCCTGAGTTTTTCTAGGTGTCTGCGGCATGAATGGGCACGTTTCTTGTTGGCATCCCCCTGTGCACGCTTTTAACAGCAGAGAAAGCTGAGCACTAATTAGGTTTTCCTTCTCTTAGTCATGCTGGGTGGATGTCCTATTTATTACTTGAATATGAGTTTTGGTACCCGGTTTCTGTGCATTATCTCTCAGACCCATCCTCGCTATCCTGTGAGCTTGGTACTATATTAACATCACTTAGAGAGGGGAATGAAGGTAGGTGATCCGTTAGGGCCACAGTTGTGGTGTGGACCCAGGCCATCTGACCCCAGAATTCTTGCCCCGAGCCACCATATATTAGGCAGTCTTGTGGTGGGGGTGGGGGGTTGGCACAGAAGCAGAAGATGGGGGACAAGTTGTGAGAGAAGAGTGACCCTGTAATGGGGTCCCAGCTCCTTCTGGTTCCTGCATGACAGGCCAATAAGTTGAGAGGCAAGATGCTGGGACAAGGAAAGAGACTTAATTTGGAAAGCCAGGAAGCCCAGGAGATGGCAGACTGCTATCCCAGTAGTCTGTCTCCCCTAGCTTGAGGTTTGAGCTTCTTTTATGTTAGCAAAGGGAGGCGACGGGGCGGGAGAGGGCATGGGGAGTCAAAAGGTGACTGACATCTGTAGACATTCCAGGAAGCTCACACAACCTCTTTGTCCTCGGTCAGTTGATCTTTGTGTGTGTAGGAATCTGGTCACGAGGTTCCTGTAAATCTTAAACATGGTGGAGTCATTTCTGTACATACTTCCTTATCTCCTCAGGCAAGGTAGGTTTTGGTAAAAAGCAGTTTCTGCAAACTTTAGCTGTAATGTGCCTGCAAGCTGGGCTAAGCGGGGGTTTCTAATATACAGGTCACAGCAGCAAGAGAGATGGAAGCAATATGGAGTCAGACACGGTAAGTTTCCCCTGTTACAATCCCGGAAACTCCTCTGAATATCTGCCATTGGCTAGTCTTCCATTGAGTCTTGTGGTGAAAATCTATTACACAGAAGTTTTAGATGCTGGGAGCAGTGCCTCTGGGGAAGAGCTGTGGTTGGTGAAGGCAGCAAACCTTGTGTCCAGCCCAGGTACTTCACAGGGTATCCGGGTTCAAACACAATTCGAAAAAGGAAGCATTCTGAGAGCACTTTGTTCTAAGGGGTTTTCAAACATTCTTTTAATCAAACACCGTTATAATCATCTGAGAGACTTTAAAAATCTGGAGGCTCAGTGTCCTCCGTCCCCAGAGCAATTAAGTCAGAATCCCTAGGAGTGTGACTCAGGACTAGAGTGTGTGAAGCTCTCCAGGGATTCCAACATGCAGTGAGTTGAGAACCAGTACTGTAGACCAGCACTTTGCAAGCTGGAAAGTGCACCTGAATCACCTGGGGATCTTGTTAAAAAACCGATTCTGATTCACTAGGTCTATCCAGCTCCCACGGGCTGCTGCAGGTCCTGGGATCACAGTGCATGTATTGAGGTCGTTCATGACGCTGAGCAGGTACAACAGCAGGGAAGTGCTAGCCTGGGAGGCAGCATCTAAGGTTGGCATTAAGGTATGAATTTCAACTTCACGATTAGCTTCTTTTTCATAATTAATATAAAAATTTATGGGGGTGCATGGGTGGCTCAGTCACTTAAATGTCCGACTCCTGATTTCAGCTCAAGTCACGATCAGGGTTGTGACATCCAGCCCCGCATTGGGCTCGGGGTTGGGTGTGGAGCCTGCTTAAGATTCTCTCTCTCACTCTCCTTCTGCTGCTCCTCCCTCTCTAAAACAGTTTTGTGCATTGCGGAAAGGGATATGAATTCTGTAACACAGTTCTAAACAATGTAAGGAGAATATTAATTAGCAAAGGCTTTTATGCTTTACAAAGTACAGATGTTACTGAAGACGTCATAAAGGAGGAGGGGTGATTTACATGTCACATTAGACTTATAACCTAAACGACCAGTTGAGCACTGGGTCTCCCCGATCTCAGAACACCCAGGGGCCACCACACCTCTCTGTGTCTTCATGTTCACTCGAGTCCTCCCACGGTTTTCCTGCTGATTCTCCTTCAAGATTAACACAAAAATCCCTCCCCTTGAATAAAAAAGAATAGTCTACTCTCTGCCCAGAAAGCACCTACATGAATGCTCCAAACACAGATGTTCCCAAAGACAGGACTGTTTCTTATAGGAATTCTGATATGTTAAATAACTCCTACTTTATTAGACTATGAGGAGAAACCTAGGTTTACAAAATAATTATGTTTTTGTGCATTTCTATATGATGGTTAAAGAATTCCAAGTGTTCCCCAAGGGGTCCAAGTATTCAGGAAATTTCTGAGATGTTAAAATGGGCTTTATTTACTTGTTATCTCCTTCCTCCCATCTCCACCTGGCCTCTCATAGTCTCTCGGCTTTTCTCCACCAGCAGACATGGGTATCACATATCAAAGAGAAAGAATAGTTCAAGAGGAAATCTGTACTATCCTTATTTTATAAATTGGGTTTAATAATTCATCTAAAAGAGAATTTTTAGCAACAAGGTTTGCATATAAAAAGGGAACATGCCTTCCCTAAATAGGCATCTGTTAATCTTGCTGCAATGCTGAGTGGGGAGAAAAAAGACCAGTCGGGTCCAAGTGCCTCTCTCAAATTTGCTAAAGACACATGGTCTCCAACCCATTAGGCAAAAGTGATTTGAGAGCAAGCTTTGCAAGGAAAGGAATTTAAACCACACCCTAAAAGCCTCCTCTTTGTCACTGCAGAAATCCACCTAGAGGTCATTGCAACAAACACATATATTACAAAATCATCTGCAGTCTATAGGACTGTTCATTTCCTGGTCATAAAACACCAACTGCCCAGACCCCCTACTATTGCCTCAAACACTAAACCCATTGCATCTTGTAAGTCAGATGGTGTCGGGTTTGAGGGTCTGCAGGTCTCCACACGCACACACAAAGCTGTTCAGAATGTCAAGAAAATCAGTCATTCACACAGCTGTGCTGCTCATGCGTGACAAGCTGACTTTAAATATTTGTCACTCCAACTTGCTGATATGGGGGGAGGGGGAGCTGGTAGAATGAAAGGGGAGGAAAATGAACAGAAACCTCTAATTGCCCAGGTTTGCTGCCTTGAATATTTCTGCAGTTGCTCTGCGCTCTGCGGCAGGCAGCACCGTCAGTGTTTTCAGACCAGACAATGGGTAAGTTGCCAGGGAGTGAAGGCCCAGCAAAAGCAGCAATTAATACTTCCTTTTTCAGTTTGTAGACAGCATCTGTCTCCCTGCCTTAGAAAAAACTGTTTGAGAATTAACTTTCCTTGTTTCTTTTTCTAAAATGTCCCTATTTTACCATATCTAGAGACCCATTCAGTCAGGAAGCTTCTGAATAAACTAAATTTCCCCAATGTTTAAAAATCCGCAATAATATAAAGTCTTTCTCTTGAAATCCAGCATATTCCAACAACATTATGTAAGTTGTTTTTTTTTTTTTAAAGTATGTCATTTGTTAATAAAGATTCTCTTGAGCAATGACACCCAGAATGGGGAAAACAAAATGGACATATTCATCCTACCTAGAGGTGTGTGGACTGAGCCCATCTTTCTGGCATGCTGTTTTTGACCTGGCAATTTCATTTCTAGCTATTTGTCTTAAGGGAACAGTCAAGGTGTATCCAAGATTACTGCACACTGATGTTCACTATTTATAATAGCAAAATTAAGTGTAAAAAAATAAGACTAGCAATTAAATTATGACAAAATCATACAATGAAATACTGTGCAGTCATTAAAAAGAATTGTAGAAGAACAGTTGATGGGGAAATGTTCATTGTGAATTGTTAAATTTCAAAAAGCATAAAACAGAATGTACATTATGATACTGTTTTGAACTCTAATAAATCCATTTTAATTTATTATAACATGTATGCATAGAAAAATGACGGGAAGGATTTTCAACAACATATGGTATAGGGGGCGCTGAGATTATGCGGGACTTCTTGTTTCTTCTTTGTGTTTTCCTATATTTTCCCAAGAGAGGGCATCACTAAGAGGAAAAGAATAAGTCAAGAACCGAGAATCAAACGTATTAAACTATATGTATTATTACATTGTAAAAGATGCTACCAATCGGTTTTAAATGATGGTCACCTTTATTGATGAAGTGTTGACAGATTCCACTTTACCAAGCCAAAGTCAGTTACTTCAATGCTTTCTGTGCCTTAGTGAGCAGCCCCTGGGTTTTAGATGAACTAAAACAGTGTTTTAGATGAAGGGAAGTGAAAAGGGTCCCTTACCCTGTGACTTTCCAACAAAAGTCTAAGGGCTCCTGCGGTTAAGAAATAAGGAGTAGTAGTGATTAAGAAAAAAGTAGTAGTGGAGTTGTGGATTCCGAAGCCACGCTGAATTCAAAGCTCCTTGGCTTAACCTCTCTGTGCCTCCCTTCCTCTCCTGGAAACGGAAGGTGACAACAGCACCTACTTTCCCGGGTCGTCGCGGGGGACAACCTGAGCGCCTCCGAAGAAAGCGTGAGAGCGGCGCCCTGGCACAGAGGAAGCACCCCGTGAACGCTGGCTGAAAGTCCCGCCTTGCGTCTGGCAGAACCGCCCGGAAACCCCGCGCGCTTTGCAAGCCAAGGCACCCCAGACCCCAAGAACAGTGCTCGCACCCAAACGCCCGCTGGGGACCCAGTTCCAAGCGGAAACAATGCGCGCGCGCACGCACGCACCCGCTCCCCGACTCACGAGCGCGCGCCCCCGCCCCTGCGCGCGTGCGCGCATCTCTGGCCCGCCAGGCCCCTGCGACCTGCCGGGCGGACCCGAGCGAATTTCTCCGCCCGGCTCTAGTATTTCTTGCTGTCACCAAACACCCGGCAGCGGGCAGACTGAAAAGGAAAAATAAATTAACTGTAAAGAAATAACACAGACGTTTCCACATTCTGCACCTAAAACGGCCTCTCGATTCCCAAGCGCTCTCTCAGGGTCACCACCGGGCCGGGAAAAAAGCCAGCAAAGATGGTCGGAGAAGAGCAAGGTGGGCAAGGAGCCGGATGGGTTAGCGAAGGGGAGATGAAAGCGCCCTCCTGGAATTACTCCCTCCCAGCCCCCGCGGGTGATCCCCGCCCCCGCGGGACGGCCGGAGAACAGGCCGGGGCCAGTCCGGGGCGGTCCCTGCGTAGCCAAGGTCAGGGCTTTCGGCTGGTGCTCGCAACTGGGGGCAGCACGCCTGCCCGCGACCTGCTCGAGCAGCCGTTGCCTGTAAGGACGAGGCTCCGCTCGCCTTAGTGGTACCCGGGTGCTCCTTCTCCTGCCTCACGGGGCAGCAGAGTCAGCTCGGGGTCAGATCCGTGGTCCAGGTCTCTCCCACGTAATTCAAGAAGGCATTTTTGGAAAAGAACTGAATTTGCTTTTGAGAACACTTACACGGCGAACTGATAATCATTTTGTTTTTGTGAGAACATCAGGCACAAAAATCACAAAAATTTTTATATGGGCTCAAGATTCCTTTCTCTCCGCAACCCCGAGGTTTTCAAAGTGAAAAGAAACTCTCTTATCTATCCTATGGAATGTATAGTAAAATCCTGAGTGCAAAAATTCCATTGGAATTTTAGTTGTCTGTCAGGTGACCTTGACCAACTGCACAAACTTTGAAGGACATGAAGACAAAAGTAAAATGATCAAGTAAGAATGTTAAAAGCCCACTAAGTATTTTGTAGCTGTTGGTACTGTATTTTAAATCAAATTTTTATCCTATTTTTTTTTAAATCTGTACATTATTGTCTTACAGATAGTGAGATCTCCCTTTGGAGCTGATCTGACCTCACTCCCCTTTTGGCAAAGCTTTTATTTGCATTTTCCCTTGTGCACCCAACAGGTCTGTATATTAACAGCATGCTTCATTTTTGGCACAACTGCCTCATTAATTATGTCAGCAGAGAGCTGGCATCAGGAGTCCTGACAATTCCTGTTTCCTCTCTGCTGGCATTGTTGCTTCTGAACTACCAGCCTACCATCAGCAGGCTTCATTTTCCCTCTGCCTTTCCACCAGACTCCGCACTCCTGTGCTCCAGTCTGCCCACCTCCCGATTCTGCAAAGAACAGAACATGAGGTCCTGGAAGAATGAACTCTATCTACTAGTTTGGTTATTATTTGGCTTGAAAGAGATTTTCTGGGCCTATATCCCAGATCCTTCTGGACTCTTGGATGAACTTTTGGTGATGATGATGATGATAATGATGATAGTGGTGGTGATAACAGTGGTTATCACTTATTAAGTATTTACTACATATTCAGTGCTTTAAAAAAAAAGGTAGATTATGTCATTTGATTCTTAAAACAACCTTAGAGGCAGCTATCATTAATACCCATTTAACAGATGAGAAAGCTGAGGCTCAGTGAGTTAAGGTCACATGGCCAGGATTGGCAGGGTTGAGAGTGGACTTTGATATTTCTGCTGTTGCCATGCCATGAGGCAGTCCCCTCTCTCACAATACACAACAATGTTGGCAAAGGAAGCTGGGGACTCAGAGGTGTGAAAATTGGAAAACCACTTCAAAAAGTTAAATAGAAGATAATGTGGCCTAACAAAAGTTCAGGAAAGCCATCACTGAGAGCACGGATTTGGCAGATACAGCCCAGGAAATACCATTGTCTAAAACACAAAACACAAAACTGTTTCTTTTGTTTTGGTTTTTTTTTTGTTGTTGTTGTTTGTTTGTTTGTTTGTTTGTTTTTTAGTTTCTGAAGATGACGTCTGACGTCTGACATTCTGGCCAGTAATTTCCCCTTGAAGCCTTGCCCAGTGACTAGGTAAGTAGGGCATAAGTGGTTTTTTCACAGATAATACTTCTGATTTTAGTATTATACCATCATTCAAGCCATCATGATCCCTTTCCTGCCACATCTGGCATCTTGGTTGATATCCCAGGTAAAGCCCGTAGAGGACTGATGGTTTGTGTCCACCATTCCCAGGCCCTGCAGTGGCTGCCTTATTAAAACAACTCAATGGTCATGAGGAGTTCCTTGAATTCCTCAAAAACATTTATAAAGGATCAACTTTATATCAGGCACTAAGCTGAGGCACTGCAGGTGAGTAAATGTGGTCTCCATTCTAATTTTACTTAAAATTAGGGTTTTAAACAAATCAGAACAGCTGATTCAAGGGGCAGGTAGAAACCAAGGTTGAGGACAGTTCATATCATGCTAGAGAAAGCAGACAGGAGGAAGGATCCAAGTGCATTCCTGGGAGAGAAGGAAGCTCTCAGGATTGGCTTTGTCATCAGTTACCAAAGATGAAGGACCCCTTGAAAGTAGATAGGATGGATGCCTGGTCCATACCACAGGGGAAGGCAAATGGCTTATCATCAACTACATTGTTTTTTTCAAGTTACAAAAATTTGATATGTTCGATTTGAAAACTTCAAACCCTAAAGAAGTAAAATACCTTGGCATTGCCCTCTCACTGTCCTCTGCCCTATGAGCTCACTGTCTAGAGATAACTACTGTGAACAGTGTTGAATCAAAGGAAACTGCTGCTTCTTTCCTGAACATGACAGAGAAAAGGATCCCAAAGAAGATGGCCCAAAGGAAAAGAGACCACAGACCTTATGGAGTCCCAGCTGGCTGGTTTACAAGATCCTTCTGTGGGGTGACTCATTTATGCCTTATCCTTGACTTCTGCTATCTGCTTTGGAAGAAAAGCCTAAGATAGGTAATATTGGTCTGTTACGTGGAATCTAGGACTCAGTGGCAGTCACCAGGCAAATGACCATTCCATCCTCTGGATAAGGCATTAACAGTTTCTGGTTAAATGCCAGATGGGTCCATCTGGTTGCTGCCGCAGTGAGGGCTTAGCCAATGTTAACGTCTTTATGTTAAATTAACTTATCACATTATTAATGCACAGAACCTGGGGGAATGGAACAGGTGTGTTTTAAGGCAGGGAGGAGAAACTTGGGTTGGTGAATCAGTGCCTGAGGTGGAACATTGTAATAGGGATTCTGGGCAGCTGGAACGCTGGAGGGAATTTAAAAGGGTATGAAGGGGCCGTAGCTCCAGGGGTGGGCTATGTCCAGGGGATAAGCATTACACACTTTATAATTTTGCCTTGGAGCAGGCAGTAATCTATATAGTATAAAGTTAGATTTGGGTTGATTTTGATTCCTTTATATCAGCACAGACTTGTCAAAGGCCTCTCCCTCCATACACCATTTCAGAACTTCAGCCATGAAGGAGTTTGGACGGAACTTGAAGGCTGAGTAGTGAGGAGGAGTAGCCAGCCACACGGCCAGCAGGCCCTCTGATATCCATTCTCCCTCATGTGGCCCATCACAGGAGACCACCTGGCCCAGCCTCCTTTGTTCAGTGAGGCCCTGTGACTAGATTCTGTCCTGGGGTGATTAATGGGAGTGCTGTGTCCAGTGTCTCTGCAATGCCCTCTCCTTTAAGCTGGCTTCCCCAGAAATACATGCTGACAACAAGATTCCAGAGATGATTCCAGAAAGCATAAGTAGGGGAGTGGGAAAAGTGTGTCAGTCTGGATTTTCTGAGAAAAAAGTGCCAAGGTGGAATTAGACATACCAGGATTTTATAGGGCGAACATGTATGTGAGGGATAATGCGGACAGAGCCAGATGAGGCAGGGAGAGCTGGCAGACCACATGCAAAGGTGAATCCGAGCCTAAGTGAAGAAGAGAGGGAAAGCCTTTGCCTGCCTGCCAGTCTAAGGAAGAGTAGCAAAGCCAGCATCAGGAGAGTCTCAGTTCTCCTGGGAACAACCTGCTTTGGAGTCCTTGTGACAGCCATTGACTGGAGCAGCCCATGGGAAGCAGGCCTCGAACAAACACAGCTGCTGGCTTCAGAGCATGGCAGCCAGCCTTGGTAACCGTACCCTCTGGCTGGAGGGAGTCAGCTAGGTGTATTCTCCGGCCACCGCAGGAAATGAGGCTGGGAGGGAAGTGGCGTTAAGAATGCCCTGGTGATGGGGTGCCTGAGTGGCTCAGTGGGTTATGCCTCTGCCTTCAGCTCAGGTCATGGTCTCAGGGTCCTGGGATTGAACCCCCACATCGGGCTTTCTGCTCAGTGGGGAGCCTGCTTCCCCCTCTCTCTCTGCCTGCCTCTCTGCCTACTTGGGATCTCTCTCTCTCTGTCAAATAAAAAAATCTTTAAAAAAAAAAAAAAAGAACGCAGTGGTGAGCAACTAGGAGCAACTGAGGCACAACATGCTGGGGCCCTCTGGCAGGCTAGGTACCCCGCCCTACCTAAGGGGCACGGAGTGGGACTACACCGCCAACCTCTTGAAACTGCTGATTGGTTGGCCCTCACTACGGGACTGAAACTGGCGTGGCAACCAGCGCAGGTTCAACACAAAGCATAAATGTGCTAGAGACACTTTTTAAACTTCATTTTGAGAAAGCATTTCCATTTGCTCCTGCATGGAATCTTTCCACCAGAGCTGCTAACAAACCGAACATATAACTGATTGGGGTTATGCTTCCTCTTTCTTCACACTCCTCGCCTCCCTCCCCACTCAGTTCTGCTGGAGAATTACAAAAGCGTGAAATGCCCCCGGAGTGAGGAACACAGGGGATTCTGGGAAAAACCAGATAGAACAATCCACCCCTCCCCACTGTAAGGACACACTACCTATCAAGTCCCTGTTTATAACCATTTGTCTTTTTTACAACTCTGTGTGGAAACTTATGGGCAAGAAAACAAAACAAAACAAAAAGACTGGAAAAAATTATACTTTACTAAGCTGGTGGAATTATGGATATTTTTCTTTTATTCCATAATGAAATGTTGATTTTTACCTCCTTAATGAAAATGTTTATAGTAGGCTGCTTTTTCCAACCTTTCTGTATGTTTAAGTGTTTCCATAATAGAAATTATAAATTTCAAAACAATTATTCCTCTTACTTTTCCCATTTTTGCTACCTTAATGTCCTCTGCTTCCTGTTCTTCCCTTCACTGTCCCACTCTGCCTGCCATCAAAAAACAAGATACCATTAGCTCCAGATCCTTGGTGTTTCATGTGACCTTGGGTAGGTGGCAAGCTTTCATTATTCGTGGCTGAGAAGTTCATTAAATCTGAGGGGTGATGGTGGTGAGGTCTCACCTGAGGGGAAGGTGGCAGATGAAATTTGGTCTGAGTTTATAGTCCATCTTCTGAAGAAATGTCTTCTCCTGCAGCAAAACCAACTAGCTAGTCATCAAATCTTTTCTTCTCCCTGTGAAAAATAGTAGGGCCATATTTCCCAGATTCCTTTGCAGTTCATAAATACCTGTGTGATAGCGGCAGCCCAGGGAACAGGAGTAGGAGTGATGACACCATTTCCAGAGCTCGAGATGTCACGCGCTTGGGTCCCTCCCTATTCACCACGTGGAGGGGAGCTTCCCACCTAGCAGGAATACTCATTCTGGACTTCACTTGGCAGAGAAAATAGCTTTCAATTGTATTAAGCCATGGAGATATTTGTTTGTTACAGCAGTGAGCCTACCACAACTAATAACTAATGTTATTAATTAACTAATGTTAATCTCTTGAGTCTGCCAAGCTGGCTCTGAATCCATGGAGTCCATGGTGAATTTGACTGCAGAGAGCTGTGGAGCTCCACTTTTCTAAGGACCGGCAACCTGGACTCTTTTGCAATCACAATAAAATGGGGAGGTAGATCCCTTGTTGTCCCCAATTTCAAGCTGTCTTCTAGATTACAGTAACTTCCCCCAGTGGAAAGTTTCCCCCAGGTATTTCCCTAGTAAATATCAGATTCACACATAGGCGATCTAATTCCAGGGCCAGGAACAAAACTCTCGGGATTCCAAAATGCTGAGATTTGCACCAGAATGAAATAATCTGTGACTGCCGGGCTCTTGTGATGGCCTGTACTTGGTCATTGCCTCCCCCCGCTCACTGTGCTCCCATCCTGCTCTTGACATCCAGACTCCTCCTGTTGATGGCTCCAGCTCTGGAAATGTACAGCCTTGCAAAGGATGACACGATCTCCCTCTTCCTTGATCTACTTAATCTGATTAGACACAAATTGTAATATGCCTTGATTCAGGGAACTTCCCTTTGCCAAATTAAGTCTCCTGAGATCTCTCACACACAGACCTTGATTTATGAGCACCAGACTCTTTCAGTCCTCTGTGATTTTCTTTACTGAAACCATGAATGCCAGCTCTCAAGCAAAAGAGAGCTGGTGATAAAATCTTCGTTTCCTATGAATTCAGAGAATTCAGGGAACATCAGAAGTCATGTGTTTCAAATACAAAATAAATCACTTTGACCCTACTGACCAGGATAACAATTAGAATAATAATCAGACAAACCCCGGGCTTTGATAGGATGCTTGGTTTAATATTGAAATAATAATAAAATGATCTGTTATGACTATTTTCAGTAATTCAACATTCTCTTACAAAATGCCTCATCTACTCTGAATTTCTCCAGCCGCAGTACATGGTGCACCTTCCTGGACCATAAAGAGGATAAAAAAATTTACTGTTTATTAAGCACTGACCATGTTCCCAGTGCTGTGCCAAGCAAACAGCATCTACTTACCGTTTCATCCGCATTTGAGAGAAGGAAACATACTCAGAGAGGTTACATTGCCTGGCCAACGTGTGGCAGGCAGAATAATGGCCCCCTGAAGATCTTCATGTCCTAATCCCAGAACCTGTGAATGGTTACCCTGTAAGGCCAAAGGGACATGGTGGGTGTGTTAAGTTAAGGACCTTGAGATGGGGAGATTATCCTGGATTATTGCAAGAGTCCTTATAAGGAAAAGAGTTAGGCAAGAGAGTCGAAAGGAGTGTGACAAGTGAAGCAGAGGCCAGAGTGATAGGCCATGAGTCAAGGAGTACATGGGCAGCCTTTCAAAGCTAGAAAGGCAAGAAAATGGATTCTTCCCTGGAACCTCCAGGAAGAACACCACCTTGTCAACCGATTTTAGACAAATGATCTCCAGGACTGTGAGATAATAAATTTGTGTTGCTTTAAACTACTAAATTAGTGGTGATTTGTCAGGGCAGCAATAAGAAACTGCTAAACAATGTCAGAGGGATGTGGGGTGATAGAGGCCGGTTTTGAACAGTGTTCTGTGTGACTGCTGAGACTGCGCTCTTTATGTACAAGTTAAATGGCCTTAGCACTTACATATATGGCCTTTAAGATATGATTTTTATGTTACAGAAAATATTATATTAAGAAACAGAATGTACAACACCAAGGATTTTTTAAAGACAAAATGTGGGAGGTCAAAAAAATACAATGGACCGAAAGAATAAATAGAGGACATAGAACAAGGGTCATCTTTTATTTTATTTTATTTATTTTATTTTATTTATTTATTTGAGAGAGAGAGAGAGAGAGAGAGATCATGAGCAGGAAGGTGGAGCAGAGAGAGAGGGAGAAGCAGACTCCCCAATGAGCAGGGAGCCAGACATGGTGCTCAGCCTCAAGACCCCGAGATCATGCATGACCTGAACCAAAGGCAGACACTTAACCAACTAAGCCACCCAGGAACCCTTAGGGTCATCTTTATGTGGTAAATTGGTAAAATGATGAAGATGCTATCACAAAGCCATGGTGTAAGGATAGATTGCTTAGTTGATTGTGATAAGAAACTGCAGTTTAAAGACCAGTAATAAAGTACATACGATGCAGTCAGACAGCAGCCTTTCCTCAATACCCTGAAAGGGAAGCCCCCAGGTTGATTAGAGCTTTAAGTGTGAAAGGAAGAATGATAAAACTAATAGAGGAAGATGTATGAGAAGATCTTGACCAAGAGATGGGCAACTTAACTGTAAGGGAAACAAAGAACAATAGGTCTAATTGTATTAAGTGAAAAGATTTCTGTTTGATAAACAAGTATAAACAGGTATCAACCTGGAAAAATAGAGTCACAATAACTTAAAAAGAGAAGTAATTAATTTTTATATTCTACAAAGAACTCTTGCAAATTAACAAGAAAAACACAGGAAACTTAACAGGGCACGGGCAGAGGATATATGTAATCAATTCACAGGTGAGATTCTCAAACTCATATTAATGCAATCAGTTAAATGCAATTAAAATAGTGCACACAACCTAATACGCCCATAAGAATAGAGGAGTAATATAAAGGTAATTAACATGAGGGTTGATGATGTTGTGAGCAAATGAGAATTTTGTGCACTGCTGGTGGAAGAGGAGACTAAGACAGTCACGCAGGAAAGCTATCTGGTATATGCCCTAGGACTCATGGCCCCTCTCCTAGATAATATCCCAAAGACCTGCTTATAGGGGATCATAGGTGGATATTTATAAGGATATTCCCATCTATGTTATTGGGTAGCTAAGAGTTGGAGGCAATCCAGGGGCCTGTCCTTGGACACAATGGATAACGTGGTGTGGACACAGCACCGGGCACGCTTGGCACCAGTGAGCAAATATACTAGCTGTACAGTCATGTGGACAGATCTTAAAAGACAGTGTTGAGTGTAAAAAAAAAAAAAAAAAAAAAAAGAACCAGGGCAAGTTCCAATTCCATATACACAAATTAAAACACAAAATAACACTATGTTCTACAAAGAAACATAACTTATCCAAGGGCTTTTATCAAACACATTGAAGTGGATGCCTAGGGGAAGAAGGGAATAGGAGAGATCAGGGATAAAAAGGAAAAATCAATAGAATGGGAGTGATGATTCCTACGGAACAATGATGCTAATGTGCTGTAACTTCAGATCTTTCTACACCTAAAATATTAGAAATAATAGTTTAAGGCGGGGGAGGGGCTCTTCTCTCTAAACCATGCCCTTTTTACAGAACAAGTCCCCAGGGGAAGCCACTTTTCCTGTCATGTCGGTTAGAAAATGTGAAGTGTTGACAGGTACCTAATGTCCTCTGATTCTGTAAAACACTCTGAGAGTTAGAACAGAAGCAGGGTAACCTGCATCTTGAAAAGGCCTCTTAAAGTAAATCCACTTAAAATGGGAACCAAAATGTCATTTCAAGTAGTGAAAAAAAAAAAAATTAGAACAGCATCTTTTGATGCTTCAAAAGTGCAACAGAACATTTCAAAGATATGTTTTATCTCCTACTTTAAAAAACCGCATTTTTAATGCAGCACTGGTCTGCTGTCTTGCCCAGAGCTGCTAACCGTGCCACAAATACTGGTTGGATGAACGAATGAACAAATGATGACCAGCTCTTAGAAAGAACAAAGGATGGATGAATCAAGAGTTACTTTTTTCTCCAGAGTTTTCTATCATTCTTTGTCTCAATTTTTAACTGGTTTATTTAACTCTCAAGATGTTCTGGTTTTGCTGAGCTTGCCTGGGACCCTGGCGATGCTCCAACTTCACATTTATGAGCTTTGTGAAAATCTGCATATTCACAGGTAGGATGCTTTCTCTTTGCAGTTGATCTGCATTGTATTTGGCTCAAAGGCATGCATGGGGACATTTTGATGGGAACCATTCTCCATAACTGATCATTGAGAAGTGACCTTTGGATCCTTCTGTTCTCTTCTGCTCACCATGCAACTCTGTTCCTCTGAGAACTCAATAAATGCTCAAGTTACAGAGATATTTGCCACTAGCTCCACTTTGCAGGTAAGAAAACTGAGGCTCACAGAGGTGAAAACCACGGAAAGCACAATGGGATGCAGCCTATTCACTCTTCTGATCCTTAAGCAACACTCTCAGGGGGTCTCTGTCATTGGTCCCACTTTATAGACATGGTGCCATTGAGGCTCAGAGAGATTAACTAACCATGAGGAGTCTTAATAAGTAGACTGTAATTTGAACACAGGCCAATTTGGGATTTTCACTTCCTCTGCCTCCTCTGATTTCTCAACTCTCAATTTTTTTCCTTTATTTTTTTTTTTTGGTTGTAGTAAAATGCATGTAACATAAATTTACCATCTTAATAATTTGAAAGTATACAAGTTCAATAGTATTAAATATTGCTGTGTAACCATCATCCATCCATCTCCATAACTTTTCTCATTTTATGAAAATGAAACTCTATACACTTTAAACAATAAGTCCCAATTCCCCTCCCCTTTCAGCTCCCTGCAACCACCATTCTACTTTCTGCCCCTACGATTTTGACTACTCAAAGCAGTAAGTGATGAAACCATATATATTTGTCTTCTTATGACTGGCTTATTTCACTTAGCATACTGTCCTAAAGGTTCATCCATACTGTAGTATATTCCAGAATGTCCTCTCTTTTTAAGACTGTATAATACTCCATTGTATGTGTATATTCTTCTATCAATGGACATTTGGGTGGTTTCTACATTTTGGCCATTGTGAATAATGCTGCTATGAACATGGGTATATGAATATCTCTCTGACACCCTGTTTTCAGTTTTTTTGGTTACATGCCCACAAGTGGGATTGCTGGGTCGTGGGGTAGTTCTGGTTTTAATTTTCTGAGGATCTTCTACACTGTTTTCCACAGCAGCTGTGCCATTACCTTCCCCCCAGCCGTGTTTAAGGATCCTCTTTTCTCCACATCCTGACCAACACTTGTTGTTTTCTAATATCTTGATAGTAGCCATACTGATGGTATTAGAAGTATCTCATTAGAGTTTTGATTTGCATTTCCCTAATGATCAGTGAGGTTGAGCATCTTTTCATGGACTTAATGGCCATTCATACATCTTCTTTGGAGAAATGTCTGAATAAGTCCTTTGCCCACCTTTACTTGGTTTCTTTGGTTTTGTTGTTATCAAGTTTGAGGAACTCTCTATATATTCTGGAAATTACTCCCTTATCGGTTATATGATTGACAAGTATCTTTGCCCATTCTGTGTTGCCTTTTTGCTTTTTTGAGCATGTCTTTTGGTACACACAGTTTTAAAATATTCACAAAGATTAATTTGTCTTCAACTTTTAATTTTTTAAAAAGATTTTATTTATTTGAAAGAGAGAAAGACAATGAGCAGGGGGGGAGGGTCAGAAGAAGAGGAAGAAACAGACTCCCTGCTGAGCAGGGAGCCCAATGAAGGGCTCAATCCCAGGACCCTGGATCATGACCTCAGTTGAAGGCAGACAGTTCATTGAATGAGCCTCCCAGGTGCCCCTCAACTTTTAATTCTTTTTCACAATCTCATTCCTGCCCTCCTCTCACCACCATTTCCTTTTCAGCTTTTTGGAAAGTTTGGAGAAACAGCATGGTTAAAAATCATCTCTCTGATGACAGATCCCAGCTTGGCATTTTCACAAGGTCATACAGTGTAAGTGCCATTATTTCTAAGTCTTTATTGATATCACCCTGCATATGCGTTATAGCCTGGGTCCTCCACACTCCAAACGTAGACTCTGAAATGAGGACTTGAATGCAGTTGATTTATCTAGGAGGTGATTCCGAAAAGTAGGAGTGAGGGAGGGTGGGACTTGGTAAAAGGAAAAGCTACTAGAAAATTGTCATGTTGAGGTCATCCCTATGGGCAATTAGAGTTAAAGTCCCCAGTAGACACTCTTGGGGGCCTATGATGCTTCTCAGACCTGTGGGTTTCCACTTATCTATTAGCTCCTACCCTCCATGGATTGACACTCTCCTGCATGTTTGGGCTTTGCATGATGGGTGCTGAGGTGACCCTGGATTCCCCAGCAGAGAGGAAGACTTACCCCCCTGTTCCTGATTGTGCTGCCTAAAGATGGCCATCAGCTATCAGCCTTCCTGGGGATGACTCAGAGAAGGAAAACTGCCTCATCCAAGGACACACTTCCTTCCAGGGGAGCCCAGTCTGTCAATGCTTGGATGTAAAGGCCTGACCCAGCCCCCCAGACTGGGCAGCTCTACAAGCTCATCACAGGTCCAGAGCATGCTGAAGGCTCAGCTCAATGTCTCCTTGGGACTGCATCATGGCTGGCTTCTTCTTCTGCCTCCACCTTCCTACGTAATGTTCCTTCCAGCAAGCCAGACCTGGCACCGCCTGTCTATACACCATGTGTGGGACCCCCTCCTTGGGTCAAGAGAGGCCCCAGAGAAGTAAGTGGAGAACACACAGCTTATGAAGGGATGTTGCAGGCCAAAGGGGCAAGGAGACCCCCAGCTCACCAGGGTTATAACTGCATGCCAGGCTTATAGGGGCAAGAGGTGGGACCTAAGGGACATCTGCTACCACATGAGTCAGAGCTGATTCCTAAACTGTCAAATAAATCTGGGTCTTGCCCTACTGAAGTTTAATGATAGTAATAATTCATTGCCATTGTTTTTGAGCACCTCAATATGTCCAGGTAAAATGATGTTAATGGGAAGGAGAAGTAGAAAGTTACGACATCAAGAATAGTCATGATGAGAACAGACAGAGGCTAAGGACACACGGGCCACTGAACCAAAGACAAAAGTCCTGTTCCTTTCATAAGCCCAGTAGCTGACTTCCCATCTAGTGCCTTCAGTCCTCCAGGCCAGCCCCTCCTGTGATGCTGGTAGAAGCTGGAATCATCACTCCATTGCTACCCTCCAAGTGCTGCATGGAGAGTGTCTCATCACCAAGGAGAGCCTGCATCCAGCTCTATTCCACCCAAGTCACCGAGACGAGCTGAGACCCATAATCAGAGGAAGCAAAAATACTTCTGTCCATACTGCCAAGGGAATCCAAAGTGGTGCCAGAAGGAAGGTTGTGGGGAGCTGAGACATGAGCAAAGAAGAAGGGCTGAGAACATTACTAATCTCAATTCTGTGCTCACCTGGGCCTTTACCTATGCACGATGCTCTGTTTTGTTTTGTTTCAACCCCTGTTTCAGGATATTTTACAGTTTACTTAAAAGAACTCTCCAGAAGGGAAACTAGAAGGAAAGAAGACAGCAAGGCTGACACTCTAATAGGGGATACAGGAATTTTCTCTTATTTACCTAAGAACAAAATACAAGAAAAGATCAGAATAATGAAGAAAATAGTTGCAGTAGAGATGGTGGAAACACTGGCTGGTCTGAAAAGATGCTGAAGGAACTTCAGAATAACTGAATTTTGTACTCAAGGTACTTAGTCCCCTGACAGGGGCTACTGGCTCCTTCCTAATGAATATTTATGAAGTCTGGGGGCCTGAAAGTCCAGAAATGCTCCAAATTATATCTGGGGAAAGAGAGAGTCACTTAATAAGACAACAAAGTTGAATAATTGTGGAAGGCCATGCAAAATATCTAGTGGCACCTCCAGTCCTCGTCTTTTGGCATAGAGCCAAGCAGAGTGGCATGTTCAACCTTATCTTCCCTCCCTAATGGAAATTAACATAACAGTATTAAGGAGAAGGAATTTTTGCAGACCCCTGAGTACCTGACTTGGCAAAAGTGAGACTCAGAATTTCCACAGCAAAGTGAGTGGCAATGGAAGATTCTGGCAGACTAGGCACTGGGTTTAATGAAGTCACCACCTCATAGCTAAAGGAAAGCATCATTGAGAATTCTCTGGATTGTCCAGAAGAAAAAGACAAAATTATGTGGTTGTCATGTCACTGCCATTTACCTTTAACCTATTCTCCAATTTACCCAACTGAGAGAGGCTTTGATTGGATGAGTCTGGCAATATCATCGCTACCAGATCCTTCTTTATTGAAGTCAATTAAGCTGCCACGAATTCCTGTGAGACTGTGAAATTCTGGAGGGTGGGGACGATATCCTCTTCTCTTGTGTCTGTGCTTAGCATATAACATATGCTCAGGGTCTGTTGACTGAATGGGTAAAAGGAGCTAGAGGTTGCTGATATGAATACTCAACCTTCATAATTCTCCTTCTTGCCCATTTGTCCTTCTTCCTATTTCCTAACCACAAATGACTCAGGGGCTTGTTTCTTAAGACCATATTAGTTGCCATTGGGATTTGCTTTTGGCCTGGGTTTTCCAGATAATCGTATCCAAGAGATCTCCAAAATAAGAGGTTAGTGGGAAATAAAGAACAGAAATGAATGGCACTGATATTCCAACAGAAGAATCCTAAGCAATTAGAATAAAAATGCAGGAGGGAAGGCAGAGAGAGTGTGGAGCAGAGGGGGATCCAGTAACACTGGTTTTGTAAAATTTAATAAAACGTATAATTGACCCTCATTAGATTTATTCACATTACAAAGAGAAAGCTGTTTGCTAATGAGAAAAGCTTTATTCCCCAAATTTCAGATCATGAATTCATTTCCCCTCTTCCTTGCTGGTTTGGCACATTTTTAAATGGCTTGGTTAAAACAATTATTAATCCTAAATTAAATATCCATGACAATTAATCCCCCAAGAGCCAAGGAAAGTTGCTATTGCTTCCTACCTCATTTTCTCTGTGACCAAGTTGTTACTTGCTCTCTCTAATGCTGCTTGCGAGCTTTATTAAAGCAGAAGAAATACACTCTAGGTTAAAGGGGAGAAAATAAATAAAAATAAAATAGAGACAGTGAAAATGTTTGTTAATTAGGCCACAGGCGGGCATTTTTAGCTTTGTTTTACTGTGTACTTCTTATTAAGGATTAAATTTAAAATTGAAAGGGCAAAATATTTATTATTAGCTGTATACCTAATCTGTGAAATATGAATAAAAATTGTATCTCATAAACTGTTGCAAGGCTCAAATGAGTTAGCCCATGTAAATTGCTTAGAACAGTTCAGACCACCCCACAAGGCCTGGTCCATGCCAGCTGTTATCATTATTCCTCCCTGTGTGTTCCTTCCAGGGACTTTGGTTATTATTTTGACATTATGTCAAATAATATTTTTTAAAATATCCGTTCAACATTTAATTTGGAGAGACTCTGAAAAACTAATTCTCTCTCTTTTTAAGATTTATTTATTTTAGAGAGAGAGAGAAAAAGAGAGAGGGAGTGAGCAGGAAGAAGGGCAGAGGGAGGGGAAGAGAAAGAATCCCCGAGAGGACTCCCCACTGAGCACAGAGCCCAATGCAGGGCTTAATCCCAGAACCGAAAGATTACAACCTGAGCCAAAATCAGGAGTTGGCTACTTAACTACCTGAGCAACCCAGGCACCCAAAACTAATTTTCTTGTAAAAAACACATATTTTCTTCTGTTTGAAATACAAGTAATTACAAACCTTCCTCTACCTACTGATCATAAGTTGAAAATATCATTACGTTGAAAATGCATTTAATACCCCAAACCTACCAAACATCATAGCTTAGCCAAGCTCATCTTAAATGGGCTCTGAATACTTACATTAATTTCTGTTGTGGAAAATAATCTAACACAAAGTCTGTTTTATAATGAAGAGTTGACTGTCTCATGTAATTTACTGAATACTGTACTGAAAGTGACAAACAGAATGGCTCTATGTGTGATATATTGAGAGCGTTTCATCCTAAAGCAAAAGATACACATTCTTCTCTAGTACACATGGAACAAAATAGATCACATACTGGGTCACAAATCCGGTCTCAACTGGTTCTAAAAGACTGGGATTATTCCCTGCATATTTTGGATCACAATGCTTTGAAATGGGAACTCAATCACAAGAGGAAGTTTGGAAAGAGCCAAACACATGGAGGCTAAAGAGCATCCTACTAAAGAATAAAGGGGCCAACCAGTAAGTTAAAGAATTATTCAAAAAATTCATGGAAACAAATGAAAATGAAAACACAACTGTTCAAAACCTTTGGGATACAGAAAAGGTGGTCCTAAGAGGACCTTTCTTTCTCAAGAAAAAAAAAAAAAGTTCTCAAATACACAACCTAACCTTACATCTAAAGGAGCTGGAGAAAGAACAGCAAATGAAACCCAGCAGGAGAAGAGAATTAATAAAGATCAGAGCAGAAATCAATGAAATAGAAACCAAAAGAACAGTAGAATAGATCAACAAAACTAGGAGCTAGTTCTTTGAAAGAATTAATAAGATTGATAAACCGCTAGCCAGACTTATCAAAAAGAAAAGAGAAAGGACCCAAATAAATAAAATCATGAATGAAAGAGGAGAGATCACAACCCTCACCAAAGAAATACAAACAATTATAAGAACATATTATGAGAAATCATATGCCAACAAATTAAGCAATCTGGAAGAAATGGATGCATTCCTAGAGACATAAAAACTCCCAAAACTGAACCAGGAAAAAATAGAAAACCTGAACAGACCCATAACCAGCAAGGAAATTGAAGCAGTAATAAAAAAAATCTCCTAGCAAACAAGAGTCCAGGGCCAGATGGCTTCCCAGGGGAATTCTGCCAAACATTTATAGAAGAATTAATACCTATTCTTCTGAAGCTGTTTCAAAAAATAGAAATGGAAGGAAAACTTCCAAACTTGCTTTATGAGGCCAGCATTACCTTGATCCCAAAACCAGACAAGGACCCCACTAAAAAGAATTACAGAACAATATCCCTGATGAACGTGGATGCCAAAATTTTCATGAAGATACTAGCCAATGGGATCCAACACTACTTTAAATCACACCACCAAGTGGGATTTAATCCCTGGGCTGCAAGGGTGGTTCTACATCTGCAAATCAATCAATGTGACATACTACATTAATAAAAGAAAGGACAAGAACCATACAATTCTCTCAATAGATACAGAAAATCATTTGGCAAAATATAGCATTCTTTCTTAATGAAAACTCTTCACAATGTAGGGATAGAGGAAAAATACCTCAATATCATAAAGGCCACCTACAAAAAGCGAATATCATAATCAATGGAGAAAAATTGAGAGCTTTTCCCCTAAGGTCAGGAACACACAAGGTATGTCCACTATCACCACTGTTGTTCAACATAGTACTAGAAGTCCTAGCCTCAGCAATCAGACAACAAAAAGAAACAAAAGGCATCCAAATCAGCAAAGAAGATGTCAAACTCTTACTCTTTGCAGATGACATGATACTCTATGGGGAAAAATCAAAAGACCCCAAAATTGCTAGAACTCATACAGGAATTTAGCAAAGTGGTAGGATATAAAATCAATACACAGAAATCAGTTGCATTTCTATTTACTAACAATGAGACAGAAGAAAGAGAAATCCCATTTACAATTGCACCAAAAACCATAATATACTTAGAAATAAACCTAACCAAAGAGGCAAAGGATCTGGATCTGTACTCAGAAAACTATAGAAACCTCATGAAAGAAACTGAGGAAAACACAAAGAAATGGAAAAACATTCCATGCTCATGGATTGGAAAAACAAATATTGTTAAAATGTCTATACTACATCTGAAACTAATAATGTACTGTGTGTAGGCTAGTTGAATTTAAATTTTAAAAATATGCTACCTAAAGCAATCTACACATTCAAAGCAATCCTTATCAAAATACCATCAACTTTTTTATAGAACTGGAACAAATGATTCTAAAATTTGTATAAAACCAGAAAAGACCCTGACTAGCCAAAAGAATGATGAATAAGAAAACCAAAGCCGGTGGCATCACAACCCCAGACCTCAGGCTCTATTACAAAGCTGTAATCATAAAGACAGTATGGTATTGGCATAAAAACAGACACTTAGATCAGTGGAACAGAAGAGAGAACCCAGAAATGGACCCTCAACTCTATGGTTAACTAATATTTGACAAAGCAGGAAAGAATACCCAGTAGAAAGAGACAGTCTCTTCAACAAATGGTGTTGGGCAAATTGGACAGCCACATGCAGAAGAATGAAACTGGACCATTCCTTGATACTATACACAAAAATAGACACAAAATGGATGAAAGAGCTAAATGTGAGACAGGAATATATCAAAATCCTAGAGGAGAACACAGGCAGCAACCTCTTTGACATCGGCCACAGCAACTTATTGCCTTCTCCAAAGGCAAGGGAAACAAAGGCAAAAATGAACTATTGGGACTTCATTAAGATAAAAAGCTTTTGAACACCAAAGTAATCAGTCAACACAACCAAAAGACAGCTGACAGAATGGGAGAAGATATTTGCAAATGGCATATCAGATAAAAAGCTAGTATCCAAAACCGATGAAGAACTTATCAAACTCAATACCCAAAGAACAAATAATCCAATCAAGAAAAGGGCAGAAGACATGGAACAGACAGTTCTGCAAAGACTTCCAAATGGCCAACAGATACATGAAAAAATGCTCAACATCACTGGGCATCAGTAAAATACAATTCAAAACCACAATGTGATACCACCTCACACCAGTCAGAATGGCTAAAATTAGCAAGTCAGGAAATGACAGATGTTGGTGAGTATATGTGAAGAAAGGGGAGCCCTCCTACACTGTTGGTGGGAATGCAAGCTGGTACAGCCACTCTGGAAAAGAGTATGGAGTTTCCTCAAAAAAGTTGAAAAAAGAGCTACCTTATGACCCAGGAATTGCACTACTGGGTATTTACACCAAAGATACAAATGTAGTGATCCAAAGGGGCACATGCACCCCAGTGTTTATAGCAGAAATGTCCACAAAAGCAAACTATGGAAAGAGCCCAGATATCCATTGGCAGATGAATGGATAAAGAAGATGTGGTTTATATATGTACAATGGAATATTACTCAACAAAAAAATGAAATCTTGCCATTTGCAGTGACATGGATGGAACTAGAGGGTACTATGCTAATCGAAATAAGTTAATCAGAGAAAGACAATTATCATATGATCTCACTGATGTGTGGAATTTAGGAAACAAAACAGAGGATCACAGGGGAAGGGAGGAAAAAATAAGACAAAACCAGAGAGGAAGACAAACCATAAGAGACTCTTAATAGAAAACAAACTGAAGGTTGCTGGAGGAGTTGGGATGGAGGAATGGGGTAACTGGGTGATGGACATTTAGGAGGGCACATGATGTAATGAGCATTGGGTATTCTATAAGACTGATGAACACTGACCTGTACCTCTGAAACCAATAATACATTATATGCTAATTAATTGAATTTAAATTTTTTTTTAAATGGCTGTAAGTATATCGGTTGTTGACCCTCCTGACAGCGTGGGTGACTCCAGATCTGTGCTCACTGCTGCTGTTCAGCATCATGTGAGAGGATCATGCATATCACTAACCCGTGGAAAGATCCAAGTTCAAAATCTGGAGTACAGTTTCTTCAGAATGCATATCACTTTCACGCCATCATAAAGTTGAAAAACTGTAAGTTGAACCATCATAAATCAGAGACAGTATTTGTTCTATGCAATTTTCTGGACCAGGAAAACTGGGCAGCATTTGAAATGTTTTAACTATTTAGATCATAAACCATTCTTTCTGTTATACATTTTTCTGTTTCAAAAATTCAACAACATTAGCTGCTAAATTCAACGATAGCCAGCTGATTAGACTTGCCCATGGTGTGTCCACCTCTTATGAGTCAATGACAGAGATGCACAACAGAGTACAGCCGGTCTTGCTCACATGTTCCTCTTTGTGGGTTTTAACAAACCTAGACAGAGTTAGACTGACATTAAGCTATCTTATTTCCATTTGAGGACATCTGTCTTTTTCCCTCCAAAGGAAGTCTAATTTACATTTTTCTAGTCACACACAGGATGCTGTATCTAGAAGACCCAGTCAAGGGACAGCACATTCTCTAGGGTGTATTTCAGTACTCCTTACCAATTTCACCTCTGATCAGGTGTCCTCATGGACCACACTTTAACCTCAGATGACCACCCAACCAATTCCTGCCTCATTCACGTTCTTTTCAGGTTCTTCTTCTAGTTGTCTTGTTATTTCTGCAGAACCCTCAAGTTATTTAAATAGGGCCAGTGCAGCCTGTGGGAAAGCAAGGAGAGGAATTTAGAGGTTCAGAGGACCAGCAAGTAGGGATCAGTGTTTCCCAATTCAGATTTTACTTTGATCTGGAAATGAGTTGCCCTTTGGGTTCAGTACAATCTGTGCCATTTATCTGCCAGTCTCTCAAAGGTAAACTAGAACATCTCCCTGCAGATAGTCACCCTGATAGTGAACTGGACAATTTCTATCCTTGTCTCATTTTTATCTTCACAGCCACTTCGTGACATAGCTATCTATCTGTACAGCTCAGACACCCAAGTAGAGTGGTTTTGCCAAATAAGAGTTTTATTTCTCTCACATGACACAAAGTCCAAGTCAAGTAGCAGCCCAAGGCTGGTAGAGCTGCTTGAAGAGTTAATTACTAGGAACCCAAGACCCTGCTCTACCAACATTCCAGAGCATGTGCCTTCCATCCTCACTGTCACAAGATGGCTGCCCCTTCTTCGAGAACAGCATTTCTGTCCCAGACAAGAAGAAAGGGAAGGGCAGAGAGTAGAAGTCATATACCAGCTGAGTCTGGTCCTTTTTATAAGGGAAGCTATAGCTCTCCTTGGAGCCACCCCAGCAGGCTTCTGGCCACCTCTCATTGGCAGGGAATAGCCATTTGGTCACCACTGGGTGAAAGGAGCCTGGGCAGGGGAGCACTTTATCTCGGTCATTGCCTCTCCAAATAAGACCGGTGTTTCACTGGCAAGAACGAAGAGGGAATGGAAGTAGAGGACTGTTTTACTGATAAGGAAACAGCTTTGAAGAAGCTTCAAGGCCTGCTCAAGACCATGTACCTGGTCAGTGAAAGAGCCAGAATTCCCTTCCAGATTCGCCATCTGTGCACAGGCCTGTGTGCAGTGGTACCATGAGCAGGAGCAAGGAAGAGCTAGGTCTTGTTCCTCCTGCACCATGATAGAGACGTAGTTGGAATTCAAATGTAAGAAATGACTTATTTTTTTGTATTTCTGAGTAATATCTTTCATTTACTTGCCAGTGATGTGGATATAATTTGTGTTTCACCCATTTTACTAACAGAAAAAAAGTTCAAGTGACTTAATCCAACTATTTACTAAGTCAGTTGTGGAACTGGGAATAGTGCCAGATTCATGAGGAGTTGAAGGGAGATGAGCATTCCACCCTGTTGGATACACTACGTACTCTATGAGAGAAATCCTAGAAAAATCAAAGAGATAGAATACCTCTGGGATTGCTAAACAACATCTCCATCATGCTTCTTTAATGAGATTGTCTCAAGAATTTAAAATTTCTTCCAGAGCTGCTGAACATAAGTCTGTGACCATTCAGAACTGAGAGATGCTCTGGCAGATGGGCAGGAGTATTATTTGGTTCTTTCTTCAGGGGCAGTGTACAATATACTGGCTGGAAGGAGGTTGCTGCCAGCCTTGTGAGCCATCTATACTTGCCAGTTCATTGCAGTGTCTTCTTCACTGTGTGCTATGTATAAGAATAACCTTAGATGCTAGTTAGGTCGAAAGAGTCATAAAATCCAAATGCAAACCTATATAAGTTATTGGTATATAAAGATCAACCCATGGCTAAAAATACTATTCTACTCTAACTTAGTCACTCCCACTGCCTGCCTTATTCTAGGCCTTTGCTTAGGTCTTCTGCTGGACCTGACCTTTCTCCTTACCTCAACCTCCCCGAGTAGCCTCGTTGCATCTTTCTAGCCCCAGGTTAGCCATCCCTTGTCCTGTAGGACAGAATTAGGATTCCTTCCAAAGGGCTCTCATAGTCCAAAGTCAGAACCAGCCACACTGCATGGCTAGCAGATAACTAGGATGATCATATTATTTACTGGGTAAACTGGAACCCTTAGGAAGGAATGGCAACGCTATTCATAATTACACAAGAACAACCAGTATAGACAAGGCCATGTGCTCAACCCTGCTGACTTCAGAGATGTTAAAATATGAACATAAAAAAGGATATATCTTTTAATCAGTGAAATATGGCATTTAACTTTTCAGATTGTCTGGACAAGTGAACACAGTGTCTTCCATGGCCTTTGTGCATATTCTATTGTTATTTGCTGTTTGGTTTTTTTTTTTTTTTCTTAAGTGATAAAACCTCACATGGGTGAGTGCTTGGGGAAGCAACCACTTTGGTGCACTGCCTACAGGAGTGGAACTTGGTCAACGTATCTGGAAGATTTCTGACACCATGTGTCAAATGCCTTAAAATCATTCCTACCCTTTGACTCAAAATTTCTATCTCTGGGAATCTATCTTACAAAAATATTCAATGTTTTGCAAAAAAATTTTTTTTTCATATTCATCATAGCATTAGTAATAAACAGGAAATAATTTAAATATTCAGCCTATAAGGTAGGTTAAGTAAATTATGGTTTGTAGATAGACTATATGAGCCATTGAAAAACTATTGTAGAAGTTGATTTAATGACATTTTGTTAAGCAAAGATTTACAAAATAATTCAGACAGTTCATTTTAATTTATAAAATATTTGTAAAAAGAGACCTATAGATGTTTTTTCTATATGTCAGAAAAAGATGAAAGGAGATATACACCAAAAATTGTTTATGGCAATTTGTTTTTCCCTGTATGCTTTTTAATATTTTCCAAATTAAATTTAAGTAAGATTATAACTTACTAAATGTGTACTTTTATATAAAAAATTTTAGGTAGTGTTTCTGTGTTTCTGTACTTCATCTGACTCTAAGAAAAGAGACATACTTTTGAAACACATTCTCCCCAAAACTGGAAGCTCGTTTGGGGTAACAAAGCCAAGCATCTTGTCTGGCAAAACATATTTTCTTTTTGGCATATGAAGAGCCAATTTTGTACATAAGATCATACTGTTCTTCTAAAGAATGTTTCTAAAGAGAAAGAATAGGTTTTCCTATTCTTTTCCATGCAGCTGTACTGAACTAGACTCAGAGTAAATATCTACAAAACTGTGCATCTTTCAGGAGAAAAGCTGACTCCCTCCAGGATTTGGTTCTCAAGATCCCAGCCACCTGGCAGAATGGTGATGTCACACCATGGTCAATGGCAGCAAGGGGAGCAGCTTTTCCAGCACTGGTCCCAATGCCTTAGCCTCAAACCTCTTGAACATCAGAGAATCTGTACTGAACAGCAAAAAGCAAAATGTAGGATAACTGTTTCTATGTTCAGGTAATTTCTTGTTGTCTTTCACTTCTACCCTTCCATATGCAGTTCTGAAAGTTCAGGGCTGGAAGATCTCAAACTATATTCCCAGGCTTCCTGCTGCAGACACCATGTTACACTTGGCTAACAGAGACATCAGCTGGAGATCAGATAGAAGGAAGAAGAAAGAAGTTATCTGTTCTGGTTTCTGTACAGATGACATGATAGCAATTGGAAAGGATGATTCCAGATTCAGCAGTGAAGCCCCAAGACCCTTTTTCTGCAGTTTAAGCAAGCCCTGGTCTAGGAATGCTCAGCATCTTGCCAGTACAGCAGCATGTGCAAACTCATGGGTTCTATCCCAAAGGCACAAGTAGTTTCTGATCTCAGGGTATACACTCTGTCTTTCCCCATTGTTCTTCCAGCCCTTCCAGTGCTTCTGTAACCAATTTTCTTAAAACAACAACAACAAAACAAACAAATAAAACACACACCAAAAAAACCCAAAAATTCAATTTGTCCTCACACTTAGTTACAAAGAAAAGATCTACTCTCTTAGCAACGTTCAAATGTGCAATACAATATTCTTAACTATAATCACCACGCTGTATATTACATCCTCATGACTTACTTATTTTACAGCTGAAATTTTGTGCATTTTGACCCTCTTATCCCATTTCACCTATCCCCCCTCAACAAACTCCCCATCTCTGGCAACCACCAATCTGTTCTCTGGATCTATTACCTTGGTTTTTGTTTGTTTGTTTGTTTGTTTGTTTTAGATTCCACTTGTTAGGTCATATGGTATTTGTTTTTCTCTGACTTATTTCACTTAGCACAATCCTCACCCACGTTGTCTTCAATGGCAAAATTTCATCCTTTATTATAGGTGAATATTATTCCATTTCTACCTTCTTTATCCATTCATCCATTGATGTATACTTAGTTTGTTTCTGTATCTTCGCTATTGTAAATTCTGCTACCATGAACATGCAGGTACAGATACCTTATCAAATTAGTTTCCATTTTCTTGGCTGTACCAATTTATATTCCTACCAACAGTATACAAGGGTTCCCTTTTCTTCACATCCTCACCAACACTTATTATTCCCTGTCTTTTTGATAATAGCTATTCCAACAGGTATGGGATAATATTTCATTGTGGTTTTGCTCTGCATTTCCTTGGTGGTTAGTGATGCTGAGCACCTTTTCATGTACCTGTTGGCCATCTGAATGTCTTCTTAGGAAAAATGTCTATTCGGGTCCTCTGCCCATTTTTTTATTGGATCCTTTTTTTGCTATTGTATGAGTTGTATGAGTTCTTTATATATTTTGGTTATAAACTCCTTACCAGATATATGATTTGTAAATATTCTCTCCTATCAGTAGGTTTCCTTTTCATTTTATTGATGATTTTCTTTGCTGTGTGAACTTTCTGTACTAAGTTCTCTTTTTGAACTACCTGGATAATTTTCATATTGTTGACTGGACCATGAATGATATACTGTAATAGTTCAGATGACCAGATTCAGGGTGTTTATATTTTAACATTCTGGAAACTCATACTTCAATGCCTTCCAAGAAGTTGGAAAGCCTACTTGGAAAATCTCCCACCTCCCCCCTATTTTAAATGCTTTTTGCCTTTGAGATGGGAGAAAAACCTTGCTTTGGCAACTGTTGGATATATAAGGGTCCACAGGCGATAAAGTGTCTGAATAGCTATGACCAGGCTGCAACTATCCATAGTTACCCCACTTCCTCCCTAAGACCCAGAAAAAGCCTGGACAAAAAAATACACCCATCACTGATATCCAAACGAAGTATGCTCAAGGATAGCTGGGAGCCACCACAGGATTTTTTTTTTTTTTTTTTATTGGTTGGAGCGGGGTGGCATGTCCTGGGAAAGAGGGAGAGGAAGGGCTTACAGAGGAAGATGTAAAAGCTTAGGAGGTTTGAGCAGTGAAAATGGGAAGTGAGGGAGCAACCTTTTGGGACACTCTGGAGGCCTAGTACCCCTAACAAGGAGAATTAGTTAATAAATCCTCTGAGTTTGGATTATTTGGGAGATTTAGATTGGAATTCCTCCTAAAGGCATTGTTAAAACACCACCAGAAGTCACTTTTCATTTAGGAAATTACAGAAAAACTAACAAAGCAGTATTTTCAAAAGGGTAACCTCCCTTGCCCCCAACACACAGACATTGTGTTGACTCCTGGTGGACTGGACTGTATCCCATTTCCCTCAGACTGGTAGGAGAAACCTCAAGTTGGAGTCCCTTCCTTTTTCTCCCTGTCCAAGGGACAGTGTGGGGCACCCACAGTTCTGTGGGACAGAAAGGAAGGGCCTGGAACAAGAGCTGTGTTCCAATATTGGGGTAACTGAGGTCCAGTTCCTAGGCTTAGTCATTTCTATATCCCAGCAGAGCAACATATAGTCAGCACTCAATAAATATTTATTGACTCAAATTCGGTCTGCACTTCGCGTATGCCACCCCCTTTGCATCTTCTCTGCAAGTCTACCAACTGGAAAACACTTTGCAATTCTGTTTCTGAGCCAATACACACCATCATTTCTTTTACAAACCTTCTGGGACTTGGATTAGTTTTGAGAAATCCACTAGCATTAGGGAGTCCTATGAAAGGGTGTGAGGATAAAGAAAGACAGCTACTGATCAATATATTTTTGCTGACTGTTGTGCAGCTTGGATGTTAACTAGTACCAAGTGAGCAGGCCTCATCAGATGTGTAATGGCAATGAAGTGGCTCACTTCTTGGGTGAGACTAACTTGAAATTTCTTTAGAAGAGAGAGGGTATGAGATGAGCTTTTCCTTCTGAGAAGTAAATTGGCAGGGTTTACTAATTAAAGTTAAAAGCAAATGTCTGAGTCACACTTCCTGGCTTTCTGGCTCCTTCCTTTTGGTCTCCCACTTATTTCTAAAACATGTGCTGCTCCTCTGGAAAACGTTGCAGATAACACATTTGACACTAATGCAGACACTAATGATTTTAAGTTTTTCCAACCAAATCTGAGAGTTTGTGATACAAATAAATATGTGCTTTGGGCTGTGATTCTTCCAGTTAAGTTCTTTGGAATTCTGCACACTTGTTTTTCACTTTTTCCTCTAAAGCATAAAGGTTTTCACAAGTGCAGGAAGTGTGCATTGTGGGAGAGGATGATTTGGGAATTCATTGAACTCCAGGTTGATAAAATCCCATGGGACTTTGAGAATGTGTGCTGCCACTTTTTCCCAAGGTACGTGGAGTGGAAACTTCAAATTCTTGGTTTCATAGAACCCTTCAAAAGGAGCCTATTTATGGTTTTGTAATTGATTTTCAATTTTTTTTAAAGTGAAATAATACTGCTAGTATGGCAATAAAAAGCAATGGTTTCTTCCTTCCTCATTACCAGTCCGTAGGTCCACTCCCCAGAGGCAACCACTTAGTTCAATTTTTTGTCCCAGTACTCACCCCCTCCATTTTTAAATAACATGCTATGCTGCAATTTTTTGATTTACCAAAGTTCAAAACGATTTATTGACTTCTTATTAGGATAGATAAGGATTTAGCACTCTTACAGATTATCACCTTCCCTTTCCATTTTACCCATTCTCCTAATATGCTATTTCAGGAATTAAAACAGTTGCCAGTGTTTACATTATTATAAGTATATAAATGCTGGTTACTGCTAAAGCAGGATGGCCCTTTGATCTTTTCATCTCTTGTACAAGGTTTTGTTTTTTCCTGGAGTTAACCATAGCCTCAATTTTTTTCCATTTACTTCATTTTCTATGTATCCATGTCAATTTTCCCTCATATCTTCCAATGGATCTATCAAGTATGTACAGATAACATTTTCTAAATGACCAAGTATATCAGCTGCTTTATTAGTTCTCTTGATTTCCTAAAGACCTCTCTTACATAGCTCTCTGTCCTTCTCCTTTATTCTGAACTGGGTGTAGATTATATCTCATGTTTACCTTCATGATCTTTCTGTGTTGTTTCCCTGGTTCAACGAATCTAAAATTTTCTTCTTTCCTCTCTGCTTTCTCCCTTCTTTGCTTAAGCATATCCTCCAGTAACTTTTTAATACTGGGTGTTTAAGAAGAAAATTTCTTTTTTTTTTCCTTTCTTTTTACAAAATTTCAATTCAATTCATTAACATATGATGTATTATTGGTTTCAGAGGTAGAGGTCAGTGGTTCATCAGTGCTCATTCCATCAAGTGTCCTCCTTAATGTCCATCACCCAATTACCCCCTCTTCCTACTCTCCTTCCCTCCAGCAACCCTCAGTTTGTTTCCTCTGATTAAGAGTCTGTCTCTTACAAGTTTGTTTCCCTCTCTGGTTTTGTCTTGTTTTATTTTTCCCTCTCTTACCCTATGATCCTCTGTTTTGTTTCTTTAATTCCACCTATCAGTGAGATCATGTGATAATTGTCCTTTCCTCATTGACTTATTTCAGAGATGCAGATTTCTTGAGGTTATACCGATCTAAAAAAAATTTTTTTTAAAGTTTTTATTTATTTGACAGAGACAATGAAAGAGAGAACACAAGCAGGGGGAGTGGGAAAGGGAGAAGCAGGCTCTCCATGGAGGAGGGAGCCTGACCCAGGGCTCTGTCCCAGGACCCTGGGATCATGACCTGAGCTGAAGGCAGACGCTTAATGACTGAACCACCCAGGCACCCCCCAATCTAAAAATTTTTGCTTTCAAATATGATTGATAGTTTGGAAATATAGATTCTTTGATTCAAAATGATTCCTTCTCATACTTTTAAATTCATTGCTTCCATTATGCTATTGGCAAGACCAGTGTCATTATGCAGGCTAATGTTTTGTAGGATCTATTTCTTCTCCTCCTTGGAAACTTTCAAAATTTTTCTTTATTCCTGATGTACCTGGTGTGGATCTTTTTTCCATTTCCTGAACTGGATGATTACTGTGCCCTTTCAAGTTCTGGAAATTTTTTCTTGTAATATTTCTTTAATAATTCCCTTTTTTCCTCTTTCTCTTATTTCTCTTTCTGGAATTCTGGATCATTTATGTAATTTTCTTATCTTCTCTGCCCTTTCATATTTTTGACTTTTTGTTCTATTCTCTGGGAGAGTTGCTATACTTTATCTTCTAGTTTTGCTATTTAATTTTTTATAATTTTAGTTACATTTAAAATTTTCCAGGCAGCGTGCATATTCTGTTGCTCCTTTTCCATGGTATTCTGTGTATTTTTTGTCTTGCTTTGTATTGTTTTGCTTTTTGGCTGAAACATGCTTTCCTCTCTTTTCTAAGAGGATTAATTTAGTGAGTAGGTACATTCATTTGGTGGGAGACAGGGTCCAGGCATGCCATTATCTACTTTGAGGACAGGCAGGGCTTGTAGATTGGTCAGTGTCCAAAGACTGTCAGGGTGTGTTCAGGTCTAGCCTTGCCCCCAGTGCCAGGATCCTGAGGCTTTTCTTCAAGGTCTGCAGATTCTCTAGAGAATAATCTTTCAGTCTTCTGTCTGGAGTAGAAGTGCCCACATGCCCACATTTGGAGACAAGATAAGGCAACAACAAAGGGACCTGTTCAGAATGCAGACTTTCATTCTACCTGCCACTGTGAACCCCATACCTCTCTGGCACCTCCTATGTGCTCATGTCATTGAATCTGAAGTATCTGAGAGGAATCTCCTTTAGTAGAAAAGAAATCTCTTATCTCCTGTGGGTGACAGTGGGTGAGACCTAGGGTCCATCCATTCTGTGTATAGACAAAGCTAGTGTTTTACTCCTGCTTGCCCTCTGACTTCTGTAGTATGGTGTTTTAGGGTCTTGGACTTTTTCAGAATTTTGCAGAGTGGGCTCATTCCTTCTCAGCACTTCGGCTATGACTGCTTCCATGTGCAAAGTCAGAGACCATGCCTCCAAATATTGTTTGCTCCCAAAGACTTTTAGAAATCTCTTGTCTACATTTTTTTGCTGCTTGTTCTCTCTATTGAAAATGAATCTAATTTTATTTCTTTGCTGTCATTTTAGGGGAGTTTCAGCAGAAAGCAAAGATAAAGACTTCTGTAAAATATTTGTGTATCATGTACTGTTAAGAGTGTATCTGATAAGTCTGTTACAACTTAACAATAAAATGATAAACAAGCCAATTAAAAAATAAGCAAAGGATTTGAATGGACATTCCTGCAAAGAAGGTATACAAATGACCAATAAGCACATGAGAAGATGCTTATCATTAGTCATCAGGGAAATGCAAATTAAAGTCACAGTGAAATACCACTTCACATCTACTAGGATGGAGATAAAATAACAAGTGTTGGCAGGAGGTAGAGAAATTGGGACCCTCATACATTACAGGTGTTGATGGGAATGTAAAATGGGGCAGAACTTTCATTCAACAGAAAAAAAGAGAAGGTTTTGGCAATTGATCATTAGTCCATTCACCTAGTCATATCTTCAGTTTTCAAAAGGTGTTTATTGAGCACCTACTCCTTGCCACACAGTGCTTTAGATATGACTAGTATTCAGTTGGGAGCAAAAAAGGACCCAGCACCTGCGCTCATGAGGTTTTCAGTGAAGAGGACACTAATTAAAAGTACACAAATACTCAATTACAACTGTGATAAGTGCTGTAAAGGAAAAGCACTGTTCTTCTATGGGAGAATGTAATAAGAGTGTCCACCTGGGCTGTGTGAGGACAGGGAAAGTATCCCTAAGAAAGTAACTTTGAACAGAAATGTGAAGTTCAAGTAGGAACTCACAAAGGTGAAGGAGAGTACTCTAGACAAATGGGGAGACCCTGAGGAAAGAGTATACAGGGAGTGTTTGGGGAATTTCATGTGAACATGGTGGCTGTTTCTTGGAAAGCAGAGCTCAGAAAGGAGTGAGGCTGAAGCAATGATCCAGGGCCAGAAAGATCCTTAAGGCGATAGCCGCAATTTCAGTCATTATTTGGAAGGTAATAACAGGTCATAGAATGGTTTTAAGCAAAGGAGATATGATTCAATCTTTATTTTTTTGTTTGGGAAACTACCTTGGGCTTCCAAATACAGAAAAAAAAAATGGTGGGGAGCAAGCATTAATGAGAAGTAAGTGTTAGAGTGTGGTCTGGTTAGGAAAACCAATAGGTGGGCAAAGGCTTGGGATGGAGATGGAAGGAAGTAATATTGAGGTGGTGTTAATGGGTGTTGGCAATGGATGGGATATAAGATGTAAGGGCAAGGCATGTGTCCAGAGGAAGTGCTGGTGCCATCTGGGGAAATGGAAGGTTTGTGGGGCAGGGTGTGGAGACCATGAGTTTTGTCCTTGATTTGCTGTGTGTGAGGTATTTGAGCCATAGAAATAGGATATGAGGACAGAGAGACAGCTAGATATGGGGGCAGACATGGGCAAAGTGGGCAGGAGGTGTATATTTGGATGTCATGGGTATGTCAACTATTGACATTTGCTTCTTGTGCAGCTGTCATGTGCCTTAGCAAGGGCAAGGTCACAATAGTTTAAGCAGCAGGCAAAGACTTCAACCAAAATCTACTTTCCTCAGATGAAATCTGTAAACATGCTGACATACGAAGCTCCATCCTGGAGGCTGAGAGGGAGTTAAGGAATGTAGGATTGACACTCTAGCTGGAAAACCAGTAAGAGCCAACACAAATAAGAATACAGAAGCCAAAAGATGCCCTAAACAGCATGCAGGATCTGCTGAGCACAGAGTAGAAATATGAGTGCCCTGGTTTTTCTGACTGGGAAATGATAATACCTCAGTGTCCACCCTCTTGCCTTATCAGGAGCTCTGCTGTCACATTCCATTATGTCTCCTTTTGCTGTACAAAACAGAAAGTGCCATACTCTTTCTTCCATTCCGATACCCCTTCCTACCCGTGTACCTCTTTTCATTCCTCCTTCCCTTTCTCATGCTCTGTCCTTCCTCATCCCTAGGCATCTAGAAGCAGAGATCTCCACTCTCTGTGTCCAGGGAGAGCATGGACTCACAGAATGTGAAAACCAAACTGTACCTGAAGAGCATCAAATCCAGCTTTTGTTAAAGTGAGTAAGGAAGGAGCCTCAGGCTAGGGAATCAAAACCCTTGCTCAGCACGTGCACTCAACTCTGGGCATCTGGACACGCCTGTAGCCTCTGCAACTTCTCTGAGGTCACCAATGTCCTCATGGCCACATCATGGTATCCTTGGAGGCTCCACGATGATGAGATTTCCTGCCTATCCTTCCACTTCCCTGACTTCTCTGTTATGTTCAAAACAAGCCAAATACTGCGGGCCTTGGCCCCTTCTCTGTTTTCATGTGAGACTTTCCTGGACAATGAATGCACTAGAGTGAGTATAATGTGACTGTCCTAGTCCAGTGAACTTCTCTTCAGGCAAAGTCTCCATTTCCTTCCTGAGCTCCCAGGGTTGGATTGAGGATTAAATGAGATAGTATGTGTTGGCAAGTACTGATAAAATTGACAATAAATTTAATATCTTCATCTGTTAAACTAGTTATCTTCTCTTCACCTCCAGATATAACTGGAACTAAAAATTTTAGTAATTCCAGACTTTATTTCCCTTGGAAAGTTCTCTCAGAATTATGCTCCTATCAATTAGGAGTGTTTTCAGAATACATAATAGAAACTTCAATTTGCAGGGGATTTATTAGATACAATTAATTTTTTCTTATATAACAAGAAGATGAGAGATAGGTGGTTGTAATAATCAGTTCAACTCAACGAATTGTGGACCTAGATTCTGTCTTTCTGTGTGATGGCCTTTTCTCCTTAGATTGCAAAAGATTCCCCTCGTGGGCACAAGATGTTTGCCACAGCTGCAGACATCCCATCTGCACCCAAGACAAGGCAGAAGAAGGAAGGAGCAGTGCAAACAGCACCTATTCTTTCAGTTAAAATCACATTCCTTCTCAATAGCCTGCCGAGGGGCTCCTACTTACATCATGTTGACCAGAATTATGTCATGTGGACTTCTAGCGTTAAAAAATATTCAGATTCTACCACCTCTACATTGGAAACTGGTATTGGAAAAAAAGGATTGGTTTTGGGTTATCCAACCATCAGAGTCTGCTGTTGACTCTTCTTTGTCTCTGTAACATAGACGTCATACATATAAGTAGATGATAGATTGATCCAATCAATCATCATGCATGTGTGTGTGTATAATATATATTATACTATATATAATGTCTACCTTTACATATATAAACATTTAAATATATTTTATATATATACACACGTAAATACATACATATAAAATGAGGTTAGATGAGTTGAGATTTTCACTTTGCATTTATTTATTAAGAAAAAAGGAAATTTCATCTTAAGAAAAAACAAAAATATTTTTATTTTTAAGAAAAAATTTTTTTCTTTTTTAACTGAGAGTCTGTGTGTTCCAGGATTTTGTGGAGAACTTTGAAGACTTAAGAACTAGCAATGCAGACATTACTAACAAAAAATTTATTTTTCTTTTTTTTACTGACAGCCTGTATGTTCCAGGATTTTGTGGACAATCTTGAATCCTTAAAACTAGCAATGCAGACATCATTATATAGCTAGGAACTGACGATATACTATTGCTTAGCTGGGTAGAGGTGGTTTTGGGTTGGCCTTATACCTCTCTGATTTTAAAGCCAGAGGAACACAGAATCCAGGACTAGAAACCCCCCAGGGAAAATGTACAACCCTGGAAAGAACATCTGAAACTACTGAGAACTGCTCCCTCCTGGGTGGAGGGAAATGCTGAGAAGTCAAGTTGGACATTGGTGAATCACAAACTATGGTGCCACTGAGTGGAGACCCAGAGCAAGAAGCTTCCTTCCTAGTATCTCTGACATGGCCTCTCTCTGGAGAATCATCTAAAGCACTTAAATTTCTGAGTTCGGAGCAGAGGGTGTTTCTCATCTCAGGCACATTGGAAACTTTTCTCTGGTGGGAAATAACTGTTGCCCTGCCAATCAGAACCAATGAGCAGAGGCCTGGATCCACACTAAATCCCAATAACTCAAGTTACCAACAAAAAGGCTCCGAACTTGCTGTCTAAGTGCCAGGTGTGATGCTGGATTGGATCCTACATTGTGGGGGAATAAATGTTGCTATAAAAAATGGTATTGAGGTTATCAGCAGTCTTAGCAATGTTAATTCCTCAAATTATTCTTGAACTGTGGTTATAAAAGATAATGTCCTTTTTCTTAAGAGATACATGTGAAGTATTTAGGGATCTAGGGTCTTGGTCTCAGCAATTTAATCTCACATGTTCAGCAAAAATAAGAAAGGAATGAATAATGCATGTATTTAATATTGCTCAACCTTATAAATGGAAAGAGAGAAAAAAATGATAAACCAAAGTGGCAAAATGTGAATAATAGGTGAACAAAATGTAAATTCTATGCCAAAGGTATATTGGAGTCCACTGAAATATTTGTAACTTTTCAGAGGTCTGAGAATTTTTTCCTAAACAGAGGGCTAGTTTTTAAAGGTTCTAAGATAGAGTAACCTGCTATTATGTAGTGGGCATACTAGAATGTGCCGAGTAGGAAGGTGCAGTGATAGCAGTAATTTGCACGTTATGCATAGGTGTTGCCCCCCCTTTCTCCACAAAGTATTCTCCAAGCAGGCACTTGAATCCTGCCCAGATCATTTCAAAGTCTCCCACAAGGTTCTCAAAACCTGCATGTCTCAGAAGTGTTGCTAATGGGCTCATCTGCTGCAAGTTACCTTGACATTTGACTTATGACTTTCCTCTTTCTCAGTTTGCTGTGAAAGACTAAGTGGTTTTCCAAACTTGGCAGAGTTCAAATGGACCTTTCAAGGCAGAGTCTTTAGCTAGAGTTCCATGGCCGTGCACTTTGCATCTGAAAGTTCCATTATGTTTTCCCAAGCTTCCTTCCTAGGAGTTGCTCCACCTACTACTACCATTAATATTACATGTCTTGGCAAAGGACCTTGGAGTAAGTGCTTCTAGAAATTGGCCCATCAGGTGGATCTTCCCTGAGGCCTTCCTCAGAGTGCATCTCCCTGAGCCCCCTGAATTGGCGACACTGAGAAGGGGTTCATTCAACTAAAGTGCTAAGGCCCATCAGCCCACTTGGGGGAAAGCCTCAATTCCCAGAAGTTATTATCACCCCAACTGCATGGAGGGGTTGGGGGTGGTAAGGTCTCCAGAACCCAGAAGGAGAGAGTTGTAGAGAGCAAGCTGTTTTGAGAAGAGCTGTGACCTTCGGAAAGGGTCTAGGCCAGCCAGAAGCACCCTCACTGAGAGGGAGCCTTGACCTCATGCACCCCGCCCTCTCACCTCCTCTAGGGACTCCCCTGCCAAACACAGTCAGAAGCCACAGAGCGAAGACCCCATGGAAGCAAGTCCCCTGAACAGACTTTGAGTCTGTAGGGGCAGTTGGAATATATCTAGTGTATTCCACTTCCTCATCTGTAAAATGTAAATAATAAAAATAATGATCAATGAGACAATATAAGTAGACAGCCAACTTGATGCCTGTTGTTTTTATTATATTCCAGGAAGGAAGCTTTTTGGGAGGACTCTTCCAGGAGGAAAGTCTGTGATTTTTGCTTTGCTTTGCCAGGAAGGAGAGAAGTCAAGAAAATCCCACTAGTGTTGCTAATGTTGCTAGTTGAAATAATTTCCGATTTCAGAATTTACTACAAAGCTATAATAATCAAGACAGTGTGATATTGGCAGAAGAATAAAAAGTGCTTTGGATAGCTATGAGTCCAGCTATTTTAGTCAACTGATTTTTGACAAAGGTACCAATACATTTCAAGTGGGAAAGTCTTTTCAACAACTTGATATCCACATGAAAAAGAATAAATTGGGAATCTTACCTCATACGAGGTAGAAAAATTAACCCAAATGAATCTAAGAACTAAAACTATAAACTCTGAGAAGAAAACATAGATGTAAATCTTCATCATCTTGGTTTAGGCAACGCTTAAGGCATAAGCTATCAAAGAAAAAATAGATTAATTAATTTGACTACATCAAAATTTAAAACTTTTGTCCTTCAAAGTATACCACTAAGAAGCTGAAGACAACCCTAAAATGATAGAGTATCTATTGTATATCAAAAAAGAGACTAATATCCAGAATATATAAAGAATTCTTACAATCAACAGTCAAAAGACAAATAAGCCACTTTATTTTATTATTTTTCTAATAAACAAATAACGTATTTTTAGCCCCAGGGGTACAGGTCTGCGAATCGCCAGGTTCACACACCTCACAGCACTCACCACAGCACACCCCCCTCAATGTCCATGACCCCATTACCCTCTCCCGACCCCCCCGTCCCCAAATAAGCCACTTTAAATGTGAACAAAGGATGTGAATAGACATTTCTACAAAAAAGATATGCAAATGTCAATAAAAAACACCTAAGGTGTTCAACATCATTAGTTATTAGGGAATGCAAATCAAAACCACAGCAACATACCACTTCTCACCTCCTAGGATAGCTATAGTAAAAAAGACATACGATGTCAAGTATTGGCAATGATGCGGAGAAATTGAAATCCCTATAAACTGCTGGTGGAAATATAAAATGTTTACAGTCTCTGTGGAAAACCACTCAGCAGTTCCTCACCAGGTTTAATATAGAGTTAGTGTATGACCCAGCAATTTCACTCCTGGATATATACTCAAGAGAATGGAAACATGTCCACACAAAAACTTGTACACAAAGAGTCGTAGCATCATTATTCATAGCAGCCAAAATGTGGAAACAACCCAAATGTACATTGGAGAATAAACTGATGCACTAGATGTTATTTACCCATACAATGGATTATCATTCAGTGCCCCCCCACAAAAATGAAGTATAGACACAAGAAACCATATGTTATATGATTCCATGTATATGAAATGACAAAAATAGGCAGATTTATAGAGGCAGAAAGTAAATTAGTGGTTTCCAGAGGATAGAGAGAGGAGTAAATGGGGAGTGACTGACTGCTAATGGATACAGGGTTTCGTGTTTTTTTTTAATATTTTATTTATGAATTTGAAAGAACGAGAGTGAATGAGAGAGAGAGGACAAGCAGGGGGAGGGGCAGAGGCAGAGGGAGAAGCAGACTCCCCACTGAGAAGGGAGCCTGGATGAGGGACTCAATCCCAGACCCTGGGATGATGATCTTAACCAAAGGCAGATGCTTAACTGAATGAAACACCCAGGCACTCCCAGGGTTTCGTTTTTGAGGTGATGAAAATGTCTGGAAGTAGATCGTGATGATAGTTGTGCAAGCTTGTAAATATGCTGAAAGCCTCCAATTGTGCAATTTAAAATGGTGAATTTTATGGTATGTGAATTAGATCTCAATAAAGACAGTTTTAAAAGAAATAAATGGGCAAGCTGATATAGGGGAAAAGAGAATTAATGGAAAAAAGATAGAGTTGAGATAATCACCCAGAAATTACACAAAAAGAAAAAGTGATAGAAAATATGAAAAGAAAATTTGGAGAGATGAAGAGAAGCATGAGTAGAACCAACATAACTTCAAGCAGAATATAGGGAGAACGAAGAATCCGGTTCAAAGACGTAAGGAATTAAGGTTCTTAGATTGAACTTTATATCTCAGATTAAATAAAAATAAAGCCCCATCTTATTATCATGTAAACCGCAGTGCATCAAATACAAGTAGACTGTCCTAAAAGCTGCTGGAAGTAAAAGAAAGATTGCTGTCAATGTGCTGGCTGTCCCTTTGGATGTAGGCTTCTTAGGAGAATTACGGTTGCCCAGAGACAAAAAGATACCCTTTAAAATGCCAAAGGAGAAGAACTCTCCAACCAGACTTCTGGTTGCTTTATGCGAGCTCAAACGTGACTGTAGAAGACCAACAAAGCCATAGATGCCTGTGGAAAGAAAAATGAAAGCCTAGCCTCCAACAGGAAAAGAAAAGTGAACTGGAATAGTGGAATGGAAGAACCATTAAGGAGCAAAGAATCGGTTAGGCATTGGCAAATCTAGACAAATATTATACATGTGACTGTGTGTGATCCTTTTGGCGTGATGGGCTGCTCTGTGCACTCGCACTGGCAGTAGGAATTTGAGTACAGTGTTCATTGGTTTTATTTGTGGCCCATATACGATATGAGGCCTACATTTTTGCAAATAGTATTAGCTTCTTTTTCTCTCAGTCTTGGGGAGAGTATCTCCCCAAAGACTCTAAGCTCTGTGAGAATGGAAATTGTGCTCACCTTTCTCATCTGTGCCTCCCCAATTCCAGGACGGGGAACTTGGTATGTGCTCCATGAACTTTTTGTTGAACGAATACACGAACTCAATCAACTCGTACATTCTTGAGTTTGTTGTCTGCCTTTTGTTTCTCTCACCTCGCTTGCTCTGCCACTGTAGAGACATCCTCCTCACCTTATGTCAGGTGCCCCTTGAAGGGAACACCTTCCTCCTGAGCTCGGACTCACCATGCCTGGCTGGCCCTCTGTGGATATTCCATCACCCCACACCAGACCTCCTGACGGCTCCACCAGGTGGATGCCCTCTCAGCGGCCCGGGCCCTGGTGCTCTTCTGGGCTGTCATGGCCACTTCCTTGCTTTGCCCCATCTAATTACTGCAGGGTGAGTTGTGTTTTGAGAAAGGAAGGGAAAACAGGAAGAGAAAGGTAGAAAAGGGGCAAGCGAATGGAGGAGGACAATCTATTTTTTGTTTTTTAATCAATCCTGTCTTCCTTATAAAAACTAATTTTTGGCTTGGATCAATCTATTTTATTCTAGTGGTTCCCTCTACCCATGCAGTCTTCTCTGGAATTGCCCCTACTCTAGCCTTCTGAAATTCTAGTCATTCTTTAACACAGAGGACAGATGTGTCTCCGGGGCCTCCTCTGATCTCACACACAAACACGTACACACACACACAACCCTGCACACATGTGCACAGGCACATAAACAGAACAGTTCCCTAGATCACGTGAGTTCCTATAGCACTGCACCCAGCTTCTCATAACACTTAAGAAGACATTATATGATGGTTGATTGTTCATAATCAGTCAGTCCCCACTAAACTGGGAATTCTTTGAAGTCAGAAGTCCTTGGAGCACCTGGGTGGCTCAGTTAGTTAAGTGTCTGCCTTCAGTTCAGGTCATGATCCCAGGACCCTAGGATGGAGCCCCACATCGGGCTCCTTGCTCAGCGGGGAGTCTGCTTCTCCCTCTGTCCCTCCCCCACCATGCTTGCGCTCTCTGTCTCTGTGTCTCTCTCCAAAATAAGTAAATAAAGTCTTTTTAAGAAACGTCAGAAGTCCTCCTTTGCTAACGCTTCACACAGGCTGGCCTGTAGTGAGAGCCGTATGAACCGTCCCGTAGCTTTGGCACATACAGGTCATCTTGGTGTTGGAGAGCAGGTGGAGTTTCGGTACTCCTTGGGTAGTAACAGTTTTTTTCTATAATTTCTGGGCAGCTTACAGCTAGCAACCATTTTATTCTAGACTTGGATATGTACTATAGGACAGTAGGGGCTGATTCAACCCAATCTTCCAGTGAATACTAACAACTACGAGAAATTCACCCACAGCATTCTCACGAGAACTCCGGCATTCCGCAGCAAATTAATTACTACGGCTCATCAGCAAAAATCTATGCATTTTCAGCCTCTGTTAGATTACAAATAAATTAACATGACAAGATTTTCAATTCAGAAAAACAATGCCAAAATATAAAGAATTGCATAAAGCAACCCAAGTGCAATTAGAAAGGAAGCATCCAATACACCCTACAGGAATCTCTCTAACCCTGAATTCCTGCAGAGGGAAGATGCCCAAGTGTTCAGCATTGGAGATAATTTAAACTTCTATCCTATAATTTTAAATTCAGACACTCAGGTTGCCCTGCTATTCCTTGCTTAGCCGGCTCAAAGGACTTGTCATCTTTCTGGTGTTTACTTTCACAGTTAAATATACACACCAGAAGCAACCCTCCACCCTCTTCTGTTTCCTTCTTTCCCTTTCTCTCTCCCACCTCAGATAGCACTGGGTTGGGTGGGCCTGGCTCTGTTCCAAGTTTCGCTGAACATCTGGAACAATTTTTCTATTGTTCTTTATCTGAGTTTGAAAAACCACAAATGACTTTGCTAAGCACCATTTTCCCTTAATTTTGAAACCTACCCAGATTTTAGATGTATTTATTTCTCATGCTTCTGATTCATGTATACCTTACTCCTCAAAGTGCGTTTTGTTTTTTCCGGCTTTTTCATGAGCCATTTTCTACCCGAGATGGTTGGGCAATCTTTGCAGTCTTTGTCAGCATCTTGTAACCATTTTCGTCTTCCTGGAAAGCGGATTATTGACAGAATAAAGGAATAGGCATCAGGAACCCACAGTATTCACACCCCCTCCCTGTAACACCACCCAAGAGAAGCTGATGGTCAGCCCAGATCCTGAAACCATGTGATAAATGAAAGTGTCTGCTTGCAAAGAGGACCCGTTAGACACAAAACAGGGGCTTATCACTGCTTGGTCATAATGTACATAGAGAAACTAGAAGGATTCAATGAAAGGATTTGTGTATACACAGTGAAAATATACATCACAAACACACTTAATGACTTTTTTAAAAAAATAATACATTTTTGTAGTGGTAAAACATGCGTAACATATAATTTACTATTTTGACCATTTTCAAGTGTGTAGGTCTATAGCAATATGTGCCCATCACCACTATCCATCTCCAGAAACTTTCATCATCCCCAAATGAAACTCTGAACCCATCAAATACTAACTCCCCAGTCCTCCCACCCCTCAGCCCCTGGGAACCACCATTCTATTTTCTGTCTCTACAAATTTGACTATTCTAGGTACTTCATATGACTAGAATCATATAATATCTGTTCTTTTGTGAACAGATTATTTTACTTAACATAACACATTCAACTTTCAACCCTGTTTTAGAACTTCATTCCTTTTTAAGGCCGAATAATATCCATTGTATTTTTGTTTATCAGTTCATTCATCAGTGGACATTTGGGTGTTTCCATCTTTTAAGTATTTAAGTCTCTGTTCAAGTTTCTGCTCTTAATTCTTTGGGGCATATACCTAGGAGTAGAATTGCTGGGTCATATGGTAATTCTATTTTTAGTGTTTTGAGGAACCACCATACTGTTTTCTGTAGCAGCTGCACCATTTTACATTCTTACGAGCAATGCTAAGTAATGTTTGTTTAACTGCCTACGTTGCAGATGCCGATGCAACCCAACTGGTAAGGGTATGAGGGACAATCTGTTTCATCAGGAGAAGGGACAGGGGCTGAGGTGGCTATTGCTCGCCCTTGCATTCAGGATGTCTGCCATTAAAGAAATAGCCCTGTAAGTGAGAATAAAATGTAAGATCTCAGAAAGCTTTAATGACACTAGGAACCCATTAAATTTTCAGCAAGTATGAATTTATGGGCACCCAGAACCCTCTTCTAACATACTGTTGTCAGATGTTCACAGCCCAACACAGAGGTGTTCTGGCTACATTGCATTGCATTTTTACTGTATTTGTATATCCAGTAATCATATCCCAGCTAAATTTCCTGGCTTGTGCACTCCACTCTTGCCAACTAAGCCACCTGGTAAACTTTTGTGTCCAGTTAGGAAGCATCACGTTCCTCAAATAGCCAGTAGCCCATGGCCTCAGACCCAGGCTCTCCTCCAGATTTCTCCTCGCTTTTCACCTGTGGAAAGGGCAGTGCTAATGTCCCGTCCTCTGGGAGCTCCCAGGCTGGTCCCCATAGTCTGTCTGACAGGGATCCTCCTCAGTGGAACCAGCGGACAAAATGGGAGGAGCAACGTGAACTTCCGAGTCAAGTTTCAAATGGGTTTGCAGAGCAAGCTTATCTCTGCATCTGGCTGTGAATGATCTCCCCATCATCACTGCTGATAGCTTATTATACCTCACCCCCAGCCAGATCCTCGGGACTAGGAACAGACTCCTGTATGACTAGGGGCAGAGAGGGTATGGAAAGTGCCCTATGACAAAAAGAGCACCTGGGAGGGACCCCACCCAGGGGTCCTTGAATCAAGGACAGGCCCAAGTCCCCACATACGATATCCAAGTGTCCCCGATCCATACACCATTGGCTACACTGGTGACCCTCACAGAGCCTGCTGAAACTATGATCAACTCCCCTCCTCAGGAATGTGGAGTTCTACTTTTGATTAGTTTTTTTTGTGAGGGCTTGAGGGGAGGGGGTGTCATGTAGCTGCAGACAGATGAGACTCGCAGACTGTAAACTGGGCCAGGGTGGCCCATTTCAAAGGCATTGAAGAGGGAGCCAAGAAAACAAAGAGCCAATTTCCTCTGGCCACATCTCAGAAACGCTGGGCAGGTTGCATCTAAATGATTGCAAAGAGCTTGGAAAACTCCAGGCCACAGACAAACCACAGTCACGAATAATTACACCCCACAGTATCAGGGTGAGGAGGGTTTCCCACGGTCTCAGGGAGAGAGCTCCCAGCTCAGCGTGTGGTCCCCAAGCAAGGCCACAAAGTCAGGGTAGGAGTGACTGGAAACTAGATAGGACCCTGGGAGAAAGGAGACAGTCAGTCAGACACTGAATATCATGAATATCAGAAGAAGCTGGGAACCAGACAATGGGCAAGAAATACTGAGGAGACCCTGTGAGGGCCACTCATGGAATGTAGTAAAGAACATCACTTTGGGGTCTGCAGACATGAGTTCACACCCCAACTCTGCTGCTGTCTTCTTTGGAGATCCTTCCCACCACCCATATGCACCATTTTCAGACTCTGAAAGGAGGAGTTGGATTCAGGTCGTTGATTTGGAAGATAAGTCCAAGAAACATCAGTTGGGGTGGGGAAGTGAGGGAGAGTGAAAGATACGGAGGGAGTTATGCAACAGTTAGCACTGAAGGAAAGGAGGTGCAGAGCTGTTCCCAGTGTGAGGGATGGGAGCTGCAGTGTGTGTCCGCCAGCACCCTTCCATCATCAGTTGAGGCCATTAACGCTCTGGCACTTCAACTTGTCTCCTGTGCCTCAGGAAATGGGGCACCTAGATAGAAGTTCAGGGGGTTGCCACAGGCAGTTAGTTCAGTGTGGAAAGCTGTTGAGAGGATATGGGTAGGAATCCTCTGGGACTTTGGACAACCCATATGACATCTCTAAGCTGTGGTCTCAGCATGCATAGTGCAGGCAAACCCACCTGCTTCCAAGGAAAGTGGGTCCTGTTCAAAGGGAGGCCCTTTGTTCTGTCAACAACTTCATAGGTTTGGTTCGGCTTCTTGGGTGTAGAGGCAACAGTGTCCGGCTACGCTACCCTGCAGTGCAGAGGAGGAGAGCTGAGAGCTCCTGGGTGATCGGGAGGGAAGGGGTATGGGAGGAGAGGTGATAGAATGAACGAGAGGAGGCCAGAGAGAGGGCAAAGCCATGTGATTCCTGCAGCCCCAGGTCTGCGGTATGGTCTGCCGACTTGAAAAGAGTCTGGTGTGGAGGGATCTGTCAGGCACCCATGAAAGCCTGGTTCCATCACTAGACTGGTGTGAGGACAAGTAGGGACAGCAGGTATGAATGGGTGAGCCAGGAACAGAAGCCTGAGAGCTCCTTGGAACTGGTGGTTATTCTAGAGAGGTCTTTGGAACTCTTTAGACTGAGGAGTTGTTGGTGTCCATATCCCCCCAAAGCAGCCTCTGAAATAAGGACTCAGGTACACGTGGCTTACTTGGGGAGTTGAACCCGAGACAGGGGTGTGTTAATGGGTGGGTCTCTGCTATAGTCAACTGGGGGTCCACCCTGCCAGGAACTCTCTGAGGAACTATGTACAACCACCTCAGGGTTGTTCCAGGAAGGAGAGAAAGCTGGCTTTATTTACAGACCCCCAGGTCACATGAGAGGTGCCCCTTGGGTATGAAACCCCCACATTTGCAGGCTGCCATGTCCAGGCCGAGGAAGTTTCTTTGCTGCCAGGGAAACCTCAGTCAGGGAGCAGGAGGATGCAGACACTGGGAGTGGTGACTGTCCCGTATAGGGACTCCTCTCAGCAGCATGTGAACCCTGAAGTGGACAGTGGGAAGCTGCAGCTCCTGTTAGATCTACCTATAGCTCTGAGGGCAACAGCATGTGGGTCACAAAGATCAAGAAAGGTGTCTGGAGACCAGTGGTTGTCAGTGACAGGTGAGTCCAGAGCCACAAATGTTCAAGTATCCCAGCAGGCAGGCAGTCAGGGGTTGTGTGGAAGTCCAGTCATACGTGGGAAGAGGACTGCAACCTCAAACAGAGCAGGGGAGACCAGCAAGGAGTCCTGATCCTCTTCCCTAGTTATTTATTTTTTAATCCATTTAGAGTTTATTTTTGTGAGTGGCATAAGTTTTGTTCTTTTATGAGGACATCCAGTTTTCCCACTACCACATATTAGAGATCATTCTTCGCCTATTGTACCTTCTTGGCATCCTTGTTGAAGATAAGTTGATTGTATATGCATAGGTTTATTTCTGGGCTCTCTACTCTATTCCTAGGTATCTTGTCCTATATATCTTTTTATGCCAGTGCCACGTGGTTTTGATCACTATAGCTTTGTAATGTTGCTGAAGTCAGAAAATATGATGTCTCCAGCTTCTCAATATATGCAGAACCTACTGGGTTGCTCAAAATTACTTTAGTTAATTGGGTCTTTCGTGGTTCTGTAAGAACTTTAGGATTAAAAAAATTCTGTGAAAAATGGCATTGTAATTTTGATAGAGATTGCATTGAATCTGTAGATCACTTTGGATAACATGGACGTTTTAACAATATTAATTCTTCCAATCCAAAAACATGAAATATCTTTTAAATTAAATTGTTTCTGTCTTCTTCACTTAGTTTCATCAATGCCTTATCAATGTTAGCATTGGTTAAATCTATTCCTAAGTATTTTATTGCTTGGGATACTATTATAAATGGGATTGCTTTCTTCTTCTTTTTTTTTTTTAAGATTTTATTTATTTATTGGACAGAGAGAGATCACAAGTAGGCAGAGAGGCCGGCAGAGAGAGAGAGGAGGAAGCAGGCTCCCCACCAAGGAAAGAGCCCGATGTGGGGCTCGATCCCAGGACCCTGGGATCATGACCCGAGCCGAAGGCAGAGGCTTCAACACTCTGAGCCACCCAGGTGCCCCATGGGATTGTTTTCTTAATTTTTCTTTCAGATAGCTTGTTTTTAGTGTATAGAAATACTATACATTAATTTTTGAACATTAATTTTTTAATCCTGCAAATTTACTGAATTCATTTATTAGTTCTAACAGCTTTTTTGTGTAATCTTTGGGTTTATATATATATAAGATAAGGTCATCTACAAAGATAATTTTATGTCTTCCTTTCCAATTTGGATGCTTTTTTTCCTTTTCCTTGCCTAATTTCTCTGGCAGTACTTCTAGTGTTATGTTGAATCAGAGTGGAAACAGTAAGCATTCACGTCTTGCTCCTGATGTTCCTGGTTCCTCTTTTCACTGCTGAATATAGAGGTAGTTATGGACTTGTCATAGATGGCCATTATGTTCTACACACAATTTGTTGAGAGTTTTTATCGTGAAAAGACGTTAAATTTTGCCAAATGGTTTTTCTGCATATATTGAGAAGATCCTATGATTTTTATCCCTAATTCGGTTAAGACACCCTTCATTCTGTTGATTGGTTTGTGGGTATTAAATCATTCTTATATCCTATGAATAAATCCCACTGAATCATAGTGTATGATCCTTTTAACGTGCTCTTAAATTTGGCTTGCTATTATTTTGTTGAGAATTCCTATATCTGTGTTCATCAAGGATATTGGCCTAGAATTTTCTTTTCCTGTAGGGTACTTACCTGGCTTTGGTACCAGGGTAGTACTGGCCTCATAAAATTAGTTTGGAAGTGTTCTAAAACTAAATATTCTAAAACTTCTTTAGAAAAGTTTGAGGATTGGTCTTACCATAGGACCAGTGAAACCATCTAGTTCTGTGTTTCTATTTGTCAGGAGATTCTTGATCACTCATTCAGTCTCCTTTCTTGCTATTGGTCTGTCCATCCTTAGTTATTTTCAAAGAAAATGAACATTGAATTCGGGGGAAAAATTAGAACTGTGAGCAACTATATCCATCAGGGTTAAGTTCGTCTGTAACAAGAGCCTCAGTGCAACATGGTTTAGACAAGATAAAAGGTTTTCTCTCTCAGGTTAAAGGCTGGAGCTTTTCAGTTGGGGGCTTATGTGATGAGCTCTCCTGCAAAGTCTGTAGGCTCCTTGCAGCTCCCTGTAGTGCCACTCCAGTGTGGTCCAAGCAGATGACCCTCACATCCCATTCCAGGCACAAGATGGAAGAAGTGACCAAGAGAAAAGGGAGGACAAAGGGGAGGCACAAGCTGTTTTGAAGGAAGGCTCCCAGTAGTTGCCATACCACTGATTTAGTTACATCCCATTAGTGCAGTCTGAATCTTAGGATCATCCCCATCTTCAGGAGAAGCTGGAAACATGGTCTGGTTTGTGTGACAATGTGCCCAGCTAGAAATCCTCTCACTGAGGAAGAAGGAGAAAATGGATGCAGCCCAGCTGGGCTGCAGCAAATTTTGTCCATCAACTTTCAGTTGTGGATGCTTAGCCAAAGGTGGTTAAGTGCATATGGAGAATACAAAATATATCTCATGTATGTTCTGAGCAACAAACTACTACCCACTCCTGTGTCCTCCCATCTCAGGCTCATCCTTGCAGCAGGTGCAATCGGTGCTCCACCCCCTCCCTTCTGCTCCGCCACAAGCAGGCATGAGTGATATTTGGGGGCATTAATATGCCTGGGGCAACCCTCAAAAGAGGGACCTAAGAGTCAGTGGGTTCATGCCCCAGGCCCCCAATGCGCAGTGGAAGAACTGCGAGGGTGCTCACCATGGTTTCTCCGACACGCCCCAGCAAGACAATGACAGCCTGGTGGTCAGTGGTTATCACACCCATTACTCTTATTTTCTCCCCTGTGCTTTATTCCCCCCACTGTGTTACCCAAATAAACTCCCTGCACCCAGGGCCTTGTCTCAGGGTCAGCATCTGGAGGAACCCAAACGAAGACACATGCTTTGCATGCCTTCCTTGCACCACCTAGATAGTGGCTGAAGCATAAATCAAACTTAGATCTCTAGACGTCGAGGCCAAGTGTTTTTTCCACAGTGGCAGGACAAGAACATGAGAACATTTTTAAAACCACTACTCTGTCAACAAATTGCAATTCTGAAATTGTTGACCTGATTTCTGAATCAAATCCTAGGCCCACAAAGAGTGAATGGAGTAGACGAACATGCAATGAAGACTCAGCCTATGTATTAAAGAAAATAACCAGGACTGGTTTCACTAATGAATGGAGTCTGTGCCTCCTCCTGCCGGTAATTCTGGGGACAGCTGTTTGATTTGATTTATTGTGTTTTTCTTTATTAGGATGTTGTGCACAGTGGCAGGAGCTGCTGTGCTGAGAAGGAGGAGCTTGTCCCTGGTAAACCCCAGAGACTGTGCACCCCAAGGCCAGGACAGAAAGAGACACTTTGGGGAACTGCGAAAGATCATCCATGACCTCAACTGAACCTGTGGCACAGGAGGTGGGCACAGCCATCCTCCTATAGCCAAATGCTGCCATCCATTGCTGGTCAAACACATGTGCAGGTAAACTGAGGCAAATGACTGAGAACTTGCCAGGATTCTGGGGTTGGAGTCCTATAGAGCAAAGGAGCTGGGGAAGGGAGTGACAACCAGCTGGGACCAGATGGAGACCCTGGTGACCATGGCCCTGAGATCCTGTCCTTCATCCTGTCCCGAGCTGGCATCTTCTCTGCTCCTGCATCCCTGGCTCTGGAGTATTGATCATGAGCTGCACTGTATACATTTGCCCCAATCAGATTTGGGACCTCCAGCATGAATAATCATAATTATTTTACTATAGGCATAATAATATTGACAGCATCAACTACTTCTGCCTTCTTTGGCAGAGTGTTTATATGACAATGAGTTTACTTTTAAAACTCCCTTTAAGCCTGAAAACAATCCCATTTTGTGGTTGAGTAAACTGAGCCTGAGCAGAACTAAGTTACTTGGCCAAGGCCACATAGCTAATAGTTCCAGCCTGTCTGCCCCCACGGCCGTGTTTTTGACACCATGTAACATGGCCTTCTGGTGGGCTTTACTGGGCCATCAGGTGTGACGGGGTAAGACCCCAACAGGAATGTTGGTTTTGACTCTCACCAAGGAAGACCAGATAACCTGATTCCCTGTCTGCCCTGCCAAGTCAGGAGGCTGAGGATATGGGGCTGAGGTGGGTGAGGGGGAACCTGACTCCCCTTTCCCTTCAGCCTTCTGGTGAAGTCTGCTCTCCCTTCCAAGGGTACCTTGAGCAAAACTTTGGGAAGCCCTGCCTGGGACCACGGAGGGGGCCTCTGAAGGGACTGAGACCCTCCCACAGGCAGGGTGGGCTTCACACCTGGACAGATGCCACAGGCCGGGGTGTGGAGTGGGCCCGGCAATACTGACGCCTGCCTCAGGCTTTCTTTAGAACATGTTCCCAAAACGAACCTCCTTGGAGAAATGAGGGTTACGAGAGGAGAGAAAGAAAGAACTGATGTGGGGGCAGAAGTATTAACAAATGATCTGGGATTCATTTTTTCGGGACAACAGACTCCTTAAATGTTTATATGTGGCAACTCGGGGATTAAGTGCTGCTGGTACCAGAGGCTTCTGGGAAGGAGTGGAGTGTTACGGGCAGAAGGAAGGCCGTCCCGCTGAAACTGTGAGCTCGCTTCCACAGGGTCTGAACTTCAAGGACATGTGTGTGCTCGTTGGGGCTCTCCCCTGCATTCCAAATCATCAGCTGCACATCTTCAGGCCCTGCCTACTTTCTATTTAAGGGGCGAGACGGCTAGTGCACTGCGTCTTGACTGTTTCTTAATAAAATGGAGAGGTTGGTGAGTGTTCATGAATACCAACGACCAGAGCAGTGACTGGAGCCAGGGCTTTCCCAAAGCTATTCAAAGGCCAGGGAGCAGAGGGCTGTCTGCTGGCGGCCTCCAGAAAATGCACATAACAGCTCAGGAATCCTTGATGGAGGGGGGCTGGTGTTTTTCTTTTGTATTTGAGGAGACAACAGAGGAGGTTGGAAGTGTTACTCAAAAAAGATTTCTTTTCAGCTCAGAAAGAAATCCAGTGTCGTTTTGACTTTGTGTTGTTCTTGTTAGCAACTGGAAACATCTACTCGCCTGGAGGCTCTTAGACTGGGATATTGGGATATTGCGTGGGAGTTCAGCAGAGAACGCTGGACTGGTGAGAACTTCCTTCAGAAGACTGTGGGCATCTGAGCCAAGAGGTCCTTGGGAGGAAGCAGAATCTGCCACACAGGCTCTTGTCTGGGAATGCTCTCAGGGAGCAGAGGGGAGTAGCGGGGAGGAGCCAGGCAAGGATGTGGTTAGCTCAGCCAGTCCCCATGAGAGCCCCAGAGCATGTATTGCACTAGAGTTGTCCCACCTTAAGGGAAAAGGGCTGACCTTTGCAATCTCATGTCATACAGTCATTGGTCAGATTTGGCGGCGGGGGTGGGGGGTGGGCTCAAGGGTTAAGGTGACTTGTAATCTTGAGGGTTGTTATGGTGGGGAGTGTTTCCTATTCTTTTGGGAGGGGGCAGCTGTGTGTCATTAGCAGTCAACACTCACAGCAGATGAGGACAGGTGCACTTGCTCTGTAAAGGGCTCTGAGTGGGCCACCAACAGCGTCCACGCTGAAGGAAACACCACATTTCATCCACATGAATGGCTGACACCAATAAACCCAGCCAAATCACTGTAAAGTAAGATTTATTGTGTGATCTTGGCATTAATGCTACTGGTTCCCAGTTTATCATAAAAGATGGTTCCTTAACTGCTTTATTTCAGTTTCCTGTGGGTAAAATAAGATCCTCTACACACTTCCCATCCATCCGATTCTGATATTTTAATTATTCTAATCAATAACTAGACCATTTGGCTCTATTGAGCTGTCCATTTTGAAATGTGTGTTTCTGAGCTATTGCATATATGTGCCTGGGTCTTAAACTTAACCCAACTGAGAGAATCAAACCGGGGGTGGGGAGGGAGGGGAAGGTAGTTTGCTAAATCCAAACAGAACCAAATCCAAATTCTTTTAACTGGAGCATGAATCAGAAACGTAAATGAGAAGCAGATTTATATACTTTCAAAAACTCCAGAAACAAAGAAAAGCCTACATGTTGAAATAATCTCAAAATTTGATGCAATTTCATTTGGTTTGAGTCACTTGTGGACATTTGTCTCCAATAAACAGCTGATTCAGTTCTGTCATAATGTTCTTATTTCCGTTCTCTTTCTTCACTATTCTCTCAAAATCTCATTTACCTTTTCAAGTTGCCCCTTGAAGATGGAGGGGGAAGAGAGGGGAGGGGGCTAGTTTTAGAATCTGCTGAGTATGTGGCCAGGAAAAGAGTTGGTGGGAAGAAATAACTCTTGTTTAGCTGCAAAGTTTTCTGGTGGTTTTCTTGCATATGAAAAAACAAAATTAAAAAAAAAAAAAAAGCGGGAAGGCGGGTGCCTGGGTGGCTCAGTAGGCTCAGGTCATGATCCCAGAGTCCTGGGATTGAGCCAAGCATCAGGCTCCCTGCTCAGCGGGAGGCCTGCTTCTCCCTCACCCACTACCCTTGCTTGTGTTCCCTCTCTCGCTTTCTCTCTCTCTGTCAAATAAATAAATAAAATCTTTAAAAACAACAACAACATTCACTCCTTCCTGCCTCTCTTGCCCTCATCCTCTGCTCCTGGAAGTAAACCCACTAAAATCATTTTGGCACTGCCATCCATATGCGACATCAGTGGCACAGAACAGGGTCACCTCTGCAGCTCCGGCCATGGGCGGCTCCAGGCCCCGCGTGTATTGTTCATTTCCAGGCAAGTGCCAAGGGCACCAAGACGGCTTCGTCTTCCTTAGTTCCAGGCGGCACTGAGACTGCAACTGGCAATTCACAGTGTCTCCCTGGGCTACAAAGGGACTCGGGGCCTGCTGTTCATTCTGGCAGGATCTCATCAATTAGTTCATAATGCTGTCTCAAGATGACTTCCCCCTCTTTTCTTTGAAATATTTGCTTACATACGTTTTCTCACTTTTCTTTCCGCCTTCCCACCCTTCCCACATACACACTCAGAAATAGCTCTCTTCTCCAGAGCGGCAGGCTGGGGCTCCACGCTCTCCGGGCAGGGCTGTGGAAGCCTGTGGTCGCTCCCTGGAGTTGGCTAGCAGCCAGGGAGGGAGAGGGGGCTCTGGCCTCGAACCAAGGACATAATTACTGACATGCTTAGCATCCATCGACTCTTCTCCTGTGAGGGTGTTGCTAATGAGATAATCCACCACATAGGACCTTTGCTGGATTCATGTTGCAAAGAGAAAGAGAGCAAGAGAGAGAATTGGGACCCAAAGATTCAAAGCCCCAGGAATGAGCTCACATAGCCCTTGGGAAGCTTCATGAAAAGCATAAACAAAACCTTAGCCCTTGACCGAGCAGGAGTCCAGACTTAAGTACCTATACTCATAGCACGCACTTCCATCACAAAAATTCCTCCTAGGAAAAATATAAATAAATAAATAAATAAAAATAAACTTTAAAAATTTAAATATTTGACTCTAAAATTAAGCAAACTCATGCTCAGAGATGAGGGATAGGCCAAGTGACCTTTGAGGTCCCACAACTCCGTGGGACCCCAGGTATAGTCACAGCGCATAATGTGCCGGTGCAAACGATCACGATCAAGTGCGTGATGTGGGCTGGGTGGGGGCCACAGTGAAGGAAGAGCATGCGTCAGGTAGAGGAGGCACCTGCTGCAATGCTCCAGGTCAGTTTAACCACATGGAGGAAAATGGCCAGTGTTGCCAAAAGCTGACACTTCTTTCAAGGAGAGTCAGAAATTCAAAATTGTCTATGAAAGCTCTGATTTTTAAATACTGTAGCTGAATATTTGTACAGGCCAAATAACATATCAGTTATGAGGTGGATCTGGCTTAAAGCCTTTGAGATGATTCCTATCGGTGAATAAAAGCTCCGAAGCGGAAGTCCTGATGTCCACGAACTTTGCAGACCTTCACAGAGACTGTCCACACCACTCCAGGGAGATGCTGGAGACCGTATTTACATTACCTGCTATTAGGATTCTCCAGAGATGTGGCTGGACTCACAGACACTAAAGGAAGCCAGACCTGCAATGTGAGGCTGTGTTTCTCCGTCAGGCCAGGATGACTCAGGAGGCCTGCCTTGACTGAGCCAAAAATACTGCAGACTCACTCAGGGAACTGTTCGATGCCCATGGAAGGGGCGCAGGGGACAGTCCTCCACCCACAGCCACCCACGACTCAGAGGTTGCTCAGAGAGCAATGTGACCATCTTGTCTACAGATTCCATATGGAACACCAATATCAAACTGATACACGGCAGGCCAGAGGAGCAGAGGGACCCCCAAGTGAGTCCTTCCTACTGTCCTGTAGACACAGTGTGCAACCCCAGAACCTCACCCAACACACAGCCAGGAAAGTTGCCTCAGCAACCCCAAACCTTTTGAAGCCCGCAGCCCTCCCCTATGATTTCTATGAGTTCTGGAGCCCTGGGTTCCCAGTGACCCTCAGGGCTGCCTCTGTTTTGTTCCAGTTCTGTGGTTGCTGGATGTTTTAATAGATTCTCCTGAAGACAGAAAAGAACATGGTCAACACCTTCTTTTTCCTCCCCAGGATCCTCCTTCTTCCCCTACCATCAGGAGGGACACAAATCCCACCTCATGTAGCATGAATAGCAGCATGGCAAACATCGTGTTTCGGGGTGCTTACATCTGTCCTTGAGGCCTCTCCTGCTCCCCCCAGCTACTTATCTAAGGGCTATGCTCAGGGCTGGCTTTGCGGGCCTGTGACCCATGCAGCTGCCCGGGCCCCCCCCCCCCCCGCTAAAATGTCCTGCACTTCTTTGAAGTCTCTGCTGTCACCATCTAGAGAGTCTTAATAATTGTTAAAGAGGTCCACGTGTTTTTTGCATTGGGCCTGCCCAGTTATGTAGTCAGTCTTGGGTGTATTTCTTTCAACCACACAGTGCCCTAAGAGGAAGGGTAGCACTTGACAATGGTCTCTACCCTCATCCATCTCACTCAGCCTTGGTCTCTTCACCTGTGAAATGGTGTCTGGCAGCAAGAATTCCTGTCCCCTTCAAGGTCCTTCTAGCCAGACTAAGATAAGCAAATTGACATGAGACAGATTAACAGGAGAAAATCAAATTTAATAGCATACACATGTAATCCACACAGACAAGAAAATTCTAAAGATAGGCACAATGAGGTGTATAGGCCATCCTGAATGAAGGAGAAAGGGGTAGGGGTCTGGATCTTCAAAGGGAAGAAATACAATTTATAGGAAGATAAAAAAGAGGAAATGTTTGGTAAACAAATATTTGGTGGGCCACTCAGAAGGAATAGGACATAGAGGACTGATCAGAGTCCTTAAAAAAACAAAGAACAGGCCTTGCCAAGGTCCTCTCTGTCTACCATACCTAGTTCGCATCATAATGTAGTTGTCTATAGTGATAGCACTCTTCTCAGAACAGGTCTTCTGTCTGAATTCTTTTAGGCCGTTGTGGGGGAGGTAAAGGGTTTTCCAGAATCTCCTGGGTTTTGATTGTTTTTTTAGCTCAAAATAATCTTCTTGCCACAGTGGCTCATCCTGGGGGCACCTGCCTTTGGTCCCCAACATGGCAATACGAATCCCTAGGGACACTTGTTGTGACCATGAGTAGGAGGGTTGACACAGAGCCAGGCACAGGGGAGGAGCTGGTTATAACCAGTTCCTTGTACCCTATGGGCAAAGCAGCAAGGAACCATGAAGGGGAAGCTCTGGGTCACTGGCCATGTGCAGGTGGCCCACTCCACAGAGGGAGGGGCTCTGAACTACAGAACCCCTGACGAGGTTCCCTATTAATAATAAAAATACCTTTTACTGGGAGCACATTGTGTATGAGTCACTTTTCATTTACTGTAGCTCATCCATATAGCTTTCTGAAGAACATGCGTTATGTGATGTTCCCATTTTATGGATGGGAAACTAAGTCATGGAGGGCAACTGACTCAGGTCCAGAGAGCTGAGTGGCCAAGCCAGAATCCAGACCTCGTTCTGTTGAATATAAACCTATTCTTTCTCCTCTGCCGTGCATAGGGAATGAAAGTACAGCATCATCGTGCCTTCTCTGAGCCTGAGAAACCATGTACCAAGTTGTCGAGGACTAGCTCAGAGAGTTGGCTGAGCAGGTCTACAGCACATATCTGACCAGTGAATGATGAGAAGGATTAGAAAGGAGAGCAGTGGGGCAATCGCATAATAATGTCTTGGAATAAAATAATAATAATAATAATATAATAAAATAATGGCTTGGAATAAAACTTCCAAGCCAGGACACTTCTGAGATTGGATACAAGGATAAACAATGACTGAACCATGTACACTGGGGCATCTGGTTACCCTGGAGAAAACTGAACTGGCTGACATTCTCATTATTCCCAGGAGATTTTTTTTTCATCATTATATATTCTAAGAAGATATCCAGCACACCTTATTTTCTGGTTCTTTTATAAGCTGGCCTCTCCTCCAGTCAGTCCCTGCATTCTGCACAAGCCATTTGCTACAGAGGGTTTTTGTTTTTTTATTTTGTTTGTTTGTTTTTGCCCATTGAACTGGCTCTGTGTCTGGTAGGGCTTTGCCCAGCCCATGCACACAGCATCTCCACTACACACAGGAGGGGCCATGCTGGGCATGGTGGCTTGCCATTGGGATGTTTCAAGGTTGGATGGTGCCCCTTGTGTCTCCTAGTCTAAAATTCCAGGCTATACAAGGTGATCTGTTGCTCTAGGGTGAAGCATCAGGCAGTCTTCCATAGAAGACAAAGAATTCACTTGCCTTATATTCACTGCTGGCCAGGAGACAATGGCAGCCTGTTTCTAGGCCCAATACAGGAGGCGAGAGACAGGGATTCTCAGAGAAGTTTCCAGTTTCTTGATCGTTTTTCTTCCCACAAATTTAACTTTTTAAAAATCTCAAATATAGAGAAAAGTTGCAAGACGAGACCAAGGGACACACATATACTCTTTATTTAGATTCACTGGCTGTAACTTCGTCTCTCCACCACGTCCATCTGTGCAAGTACCTGTGGGGTTTATTGAGAAGTAGCCCCCATGAACAACCAAAGAAGAAGCAGGATTGAGCAGCAAGACCACCCACCTGCTGTGAAAGTGGGTCAAGTTCCAGGTAGCCCCACGGAGAGTTGCAGAACAAAGAGTGGCCATTACAAAAGTCCTGTGCTGGACCAAAGTGTTAGGTCCTAGGAGCTCTCTATGCTCAGTCATCAGCTGGGCTGGCAAGTGTCCCAACTTAAGAGCTGGGGGGCCTCCAAGTGCAACCTCGTGGCTGCCAGTGGGCTCCACCACCAACTCAGCAGACCCAGAACTACACACAACTGTACTAGAGTCTTGACAACACCAGCAGTATTTCCTATTTGCACAAACAGGAAATTTCCCATTTCCTATTTGCTCCTTGACACAGAGCAGATGTGATTGGTGCCAGCCCACTGGGCACAGCTCTCATGGATATACGGAAGCTCCCCAGTGAATACTTGCATCTCTGCCCAAGGGCATTTTGGGGCTTGGGAGCATGTTCTGTGCATAGGGAAAGCCAGAAATGCTGGAGAGTTGCTGGTGCTGGAAGCAGCCCTCCACTGAAAACCAATGAGACTTTGTGGATTACTGTCCCAGCTTCCTCGCCAGCTCAGGTGGGACCTCTCCGAGGTGTGCTCTGCACAGTGTCTCAGAGACCCCAGTGGGTCCAGGTCTCAGTGGCCCTCCACGGAGCCCTGCACAGAACCAGTGGACCTTCTTTCCCGCCAGACTCACTTCCCCACACCCCTCAAGAGCCTTCCTGGGGTGTCCTCCCAAATTAACCACTTGCACTTGAATTTCTTGTCTTGGGGTCTGCGCCTTGGTGGGTGGGGGTAGGGGGAGGGGGTCAACTCAAACAAATGCTCATATGTTTGCCATTTTATTGTTGTGCAAAAGTGAATGGTTGCAGAGGAGGCCCTGCAAAGGCTAATCTCAAAGCTAGTGCCTGGCGCCAGCAGACCACATGGCTCCTCATCTCACTCAGGCCTGGTCATTTCTGTGTGAGGTTTGAAGCAAGCATTGATACTTGTCGGTTTTACTCTGTGACCTCTAATAGATGTCAGAGCATTAATACCCAACAAGTGACTCTTAACCACTGAAGAAGCAGAGTCTGTGGAACCCACCTCAGAATCACCCTACTGATGGACTAGTTAGAATGATAAATACTGGGGTATTTAGCCCTCACTGTCTCACAGATCCTTGGTGGGATTTGCCTGATGCCACTCAGGATCTGTTTCGCCTCTTTCCCAGTTTATTCTCCTTACTCCTTCTTCCCAAGATCATCTCCCAAATGAACTGCTTTGGCCTAAATCTTTGTCACTGGGTTCTGCTTTGGGGAAATCTCCAACTAAGACCTCCCCACTTTTCAGATGAAGAAGCTGACAGACCAAGACATTGAGAAAACCTAATCAAGGTTGAACAGCTAAGAATCTAAGCCCTGGGGAAGCCGAGCTCCAGAGTATGACTTCTTAATCACTAGTATGGGGGTTCTAGAGCTGGGTCATACCCTAGAATCATCCAGAGGGTATGCTAAACCCAATCGCTGGGCCCCACTCTCGATGCCCAGAGTTCCCAGGGTCTGGGTGAGACCCTAGACTTTCCATTTCTAACCAGTTTCCAGTACTGTTACTGCTGCTCACACAGCACAGCATGAGAACCACTGCTCTAGGACTAAGGCCACAGTAAGTAGGGCTCCTGTAATCCTACTGATGAAGATGTTTGTTAAAATGAATCCATCTTATCCAGATAGTAGAGTCTGTTTCTGTGCAGGTTGCGTGCCCCAGGGGACCTGAGCCCTAGTGTGGTGACTACACCCCACAGCGTGCTCACACACATCCTTGCTACACTCGGGGCTGTGCTCACATACACTCCCTCTCCATTCCTGCCTGTATTTCCTGAGTCCCCACAATGGCAGACATTGTGCAAGGCACTGCAGAGATAGAGAAACCTATAAGAACAATGCCTATGCTCAGAGAATGTGGGTCCAGCCGAGGATGGGACATTCAAGACCCAGTCCAAACCATGGCACCAGGCAGTTGATTTTGGAAACCAGTAGTGGAGAATCTGATGTCTGCCTTAGGATGTCAGCCAAAGACCAGAAATTCGCCAAATCAGTCATCAGAGGAAATGAGAAGTCAAGCGCTGGCGTGGTGGCAACAGGGCAGGGGTGAACGGTGGACACTCCTTTTGATTGTGTGGTTCGTTTTATCTGCAGTGAATTAACCAAACTCCTGGAGCTGCCTCGGAATGAGACTCCATCAGAAAGCCCAAGTCTCCTGCAATTTTGATTCTGACATTGGAACTCGTTACTCTACAGTCTTCATTGTGCTGGCAAAAGGAGATTAATTCATGGGATGAAAAGAAACCATATTAATGGAAGGGACAATATAAATTTGTATTCAGTGAAGCAAATCAGCAGTGCTCTGCAACTACTAGAGCAGGAGGCAAAGAATGGCATGCTAAATTACTCCTGTCTTGGGCTGTCAATTTAAAACACCTTTTGTGCATTCTTTTCTTTGACCAAATACATGTGCATTTCATGCGCAGTGTGAAGGCAATACCCACTAACCTGCCACGTTTAGCCCCTCCCCCAAATATAAAGGGTTCAATAACAAAGGCTTGTAAGTTTAACTAGAGTCGCTTTTATTGGAAACATTTTCCGTGTATAAATATAAGGTAGCTATTAATGTGTGTTGTGTGCATGTGTGCGTGACTTAGTTGCAATTAAAAAAAACTAAAGACTGCAGTGGTTTGAATCATAATGATTTGCAACTAAAAATCCATTAGCCCTGTCTATGGGTGATGCTAAATATACCAGATGTCAGGATGTGGTGGACTGGAAGGACAGCCTTAAAATAGTTCCTTTGAAAATGTCCCCTCCGGATAATGCTTCTCCACAGATCTATCTCCTTGACATACATTCCTGGGGAAATAGAGCCAATGATCAGGGAACAGGGCAAAGTCTACAGAGGGAAGAACAGACATGATTCTTTCACCATGTGAGACTTCAGGCATCCCAGGCCAGTGGTGCTCATGCCTGCGGTTGCCCTCCAAGCCCTGGTGGCAGAACACCTGGATCACCACTCTTCTTAGCCTGGTGAGATAGCAGACCTCACCGACGGGAGCAGATTGGTTGCAATTCTGCCCTGAAGCTGTTCATATGTAGCATCTAATGTGCACAGAGTGTCAAGGAAGGATAAATGGCTTCGAGTGCACTGGGCTGGAGGACCCCGCCTCTTAAGGGAATCACTTAAAATGGTTGGAGGTTGTGGCCAGACTTCCAGCTCCTTCCCTGCATCTTGCTTTTCCTGGGGGCTCTCTCTTGCTGCTTCGTGCCCACTCTGCTGGCTTCATTGCAAGCTCTGAGTGCCAGGGAATTTCCTCCTCTAGGAGCAACCCTCATGCAAGGAATTGTTGTGCAAACACCCCAGCAATTTTGCCCTCAAGTGAGACTGATCTGAGATGCACATTTTACAGTTATTCTTAGTTACTCAAAGGGATTAAATTTCAGGGTCATCCAGTGGTAACCTAGTTACTCCAAATCCTTTATTAACTGCCTTCCCTCTCCTAGCTTACATCACCAATGCCCTCCAGCAATTTCCTGGCAAGGGCTGCTTCCAGGGAACCCAAAGAAAGATAAATGTATGACTTCTAGTACAGCTATTTTGCATCCTGACTTATGTATTTAACAGAATACAAATGAAAGGGCAAATGCCAGATATTTGAATTTTTATATGCCTTAATTATGTATTATGCATATGATAATTATGCATATGATTAGGTACCATGGCCTAATGGTAGAAGCTGGGAATTAGATCGATGGAGAGGGAAGATGTTTAGCAAATGAAGAACAGTATCTGCCTCCAAACAGCATCTCCATGTTTTCTTTAGGTTATAAGAGTTGCTTTGGGTCTTATTCTGCATCTAGGAAACTCCAGCAGGTCAAACCAACCCACTAAGAAGGTTTTTTGTATAAAGATTCTTTTGCCAGAGATTTAGGAGCACAAAGACTTTGGGATGATTGGTCTGGGTGAAGAGTCAGGTTTGAAAAGGACAGAGGCTGCCCATTTACCCACCCTGTTGTGCCGACCCTGTCCCAAAGACAGGACTTGGCTCATGGCTTAGCAGCATCACTGTCACCTGGGAACTTGCCAGAAATGCAGATTCTCAGCCCCACCTGTTGACCTACTAATCAGGATTTGCATTTCAGGAAATCCCAGGATCTCCCTGTGGGCATCTGCCTCTGGGAAGGGGAAGAAGGTGGAAATGGAAGGTGGGAGGGACTGGGCTCTCAGTTTTAACTGGGTAGACATATGACTTCAATAATAAAAATTGCTATAAAAAAAAGAAATAGATGTTGGAGAGTACTATTTAAAGGCGTAAAGTAGAAAAACAAAAGAACTCAAAAGTTTTAAAGGGCACAATAGGTGTGAAGACCGGGGTGAGGGCAGAGGAGTAGAATACACTGGCCAAATGCTGGATCTTCCATATAGAGGAGCCAAAATACACAAGTTAGGAGGTAGGTATAAATACGTTATTTAGAAGAAATGTGGGGATACCTGGGTGGCTCAGTGGGTTAAACCTCTGCCTTTGGCTCAAGTTATGATCTCAGGATCCTGGATGAGCCCACATTGGGCTCTGCTCAGCGGGGAGCCTGATTCCTCCCCCCCCCCCCCCCCCCCCCCCGCTCTGTCTGCCTCTCGGCCTACTTGTGATCTCTGTCTGTCAAATAAATAAATAAAATCTTAAAAAAAAAAAAAAAGAAATGTGGATAACTATTGGGAAAAATGGAAGCAAAATCATTTTAAAGCTATTGGTTCCATGGAGCAGTATTAATAGAGAGGTGATGGGCAGGAAAGAAGATTTTTATTTTTATTTTGTGCTTTCTTTTTTTAAATTTTTTAAAAAAATTTATTTATTTGACAGACAGAGATCACAAGTAGGCAGAGAGGCAGGCAGAGAGAGAGAGAAGGAGGAAGCAGGCTCTCCACCGAGCAGAGAGCCCGATGTGGGGCTCGATCCCAGGACCCTGGGATCATGAACTGAGCTGAAGACAGAGGCTTTAACCCACTGAGCCACCCAGGCGCCCCTATTTTGTGCTTTTTATACCATTTGAATTTTTATTGGCACATGCATACATTATTTCCTCTGTTATTTGTAACATTAAGTTTTTTAAAAGAAGAGAGCTAAATTAAAGCTAAATGAGGGTACAAGGGCAAGAAGGTTCTTTAGAATATAAAAGATTTGAACATATTTATAGGTAGAGGATAAAAGAAAAATTAAAAGATACTAAAGATAGAAGGAAATATGTGGCAGACAGACCTTGGTCCTTTAGTTGAATCTGTGCCTCTGCCTGAACTTCCAAAGAACCTTGATTGAAACCTGTTTTTTCTGAATCCCAGAACATTGCTACCCAAGTTTTCTCTGTTAAAATTTATTCTTTTCTTTTCAATTGCAGAAGCTGACCACCAGTCCTCTCCCTTCCTCAAAGATAAACGATATCTGGACGTGTTTTGTTCTATATTGGTTATTAGCAAATGCTACGAAACATCATTTTGGTGGCTCACAACAATAGACATTTATTGTTTCACATCTAGTGTGGTCAGTTTGGCAGCTCTACTCATTTTGACTGGGTTTGCCCACAAGTCAGGGGTCACCTGACTATCAACCAATGTAGGGTGGCCTCATCTAGGACCACTGTGGAGACTGAAGTCTCTTTCCCCAGCAGACGAGCCTAGATATGTTCTCTGAGTAATGGAAGAGGCATGAGAGCAAGCCAGCCCCATTGTGCCAGTCTTTCTCAAGCTTCCACTTTCTTCAAAATTATCAACATCCCATTGATTCAAAGCAAATCACATGACTGAGGTCATAGTCAGGAAGAGATGGGGAAATAAAGATACATAGCAAAGGGTACAGACTTGAGAAGGCGTGAAGAATCAGGGCCCTCGCTATAATCGATCACACTACTAAATCAAAAGCCGGAAAGTTATGGATCACAGGCTGAATCTGGCCCACCCCCTGATTTTGTAAATTAAGCTTTATTGGAAAACAGCCATGCTCATTCATTTATGTATTGTCCACGGCTAATTTGACACTATGATGGCGAAGTTAAATAGTTACAACAGAAGTAATATTGACAAAATATTGACATTTACTACCATGCCCTTTATAGAAAAATATGCTGACTCTAGCTCTAGATCTTTCTAAACATTTCTACATAATACCTACATATATATGTGTGTGGGTGTGCATATATATACATAATATATGTATATATATACATACATACATGTGTCATATTAACTGTTTTTTAAAAACTTTACAGGGGCGCCTGGGTGGCTCAGTGGGTTAAAGCCTCTGCCTTCGGCTCAGGTCATGATCCCAGGGTCCTGGGATCGAGCCTCGCATCGGGCTCTCTGCTCAGCGGGGAGCCTGCTTCCTCCTCTCTCTCTCCTGCCTGCCTCTCTGCCTACTTGTGATCTCTGTCTGTCAAAAAAACAAAAAAACAAAAAAAAAACTTTACAGAAAGGGAAACACATCATTCATATCATTCTATAATTTTTTCTGCTTCCTTGAAGATATTTTTATGTCAGTACATATAAATCTACCCATTATTTTTTTTATTTTTAAAAATATTTTATTTATTCAAAACAGAGAGAGAGAGAAAGAGAGAGATCACAAGTAGGCAGAGACGCAGGCAGAGAGAGAGGGGGAAGCAGGCTCCCCACTGAGCAGAGCCCAGGACCATCCCAGAGAGCCCAGTTCAATCCCAGGACCCTAAGATCATGACCTGAGCTGAAGGCAGAGGCTTAACCCACTGAGCCACCCAGATGCCCCCCCATTCTTTTTTTAAACTGTTGCATAGTTTTCTGTTGTGTGAATATACCATAGTATATTTAACCATGAATAGTCAACATGCCTGTCACCCACCTGCCTTCTATTTTTTATTTTCTGCTATTAGAAACAATACTGCAATGACTAGCTTTATGTACACCTCTTGGCATACATGTGTAGTGTATCTCTCTAGGATGAATAACTACACATAAATGGAGTGGGTCAAGGGTGTATCTATTTTTTTCCAGTACTAAGTATGAAACTTTCAAACAAACAGCAAAGATGAAAAAAATCTGAGTACCAATATATCACTACCTATCATTCTTCACTTTTTGTTACTGTATCCTATCTGTTTCCTAAGGAAATTTGTTTGTTTTATTTCAGCATAGTTGACATATAATGTTGCATTAGTTTCAGGTGCTTAGTGATTAACAAATTTATACATTAAGCTATGCTCACCACAAGTGTAGCTACCATCTGTCCTGATACATTGCTATTACAGTATCACTGACTATATTCCTTATGCTGTGCCATTTACTCCCATGATTTATTCGTTCCATGACAAACCCTGTACTTCTCACTCCTCTTCACTCATTTTGCCCATTCCTCTGCCCCTTTCTCCACTGGCAACCTTCAATTTCTTCTCCGTATTTATAGGTCTGATTTTGCTTTGTGTTTGTGTATTCATTTGTTTTTGTTTTCTTTTTTCTTTTTTAAATATTGTATTTATTTATTTGATAGAGAGAGAGACAATGAGAGGGAATACAAGCAGGGGGAGTGTGAGAGGGAGAAGCAGGCTTCCGGCTGAACAGGGAGCCTGATAGGGGGCTAGATCCCAGGACCCGGGGAACATGACCGGAGCTGGAGGCAGATGCCCCAAAACTGAGCCACCCAGACAGCCTGTTTTTGTTTTATTCAGTTTTTTATATATGCTGAATCTCAGACCTTTCTCAGATACATGTTTTGCAAATATTTTCTTTATTGTGTGGCTTCCCTGTTTACTTCCTTAACAGTGTCTTTTGATGAGATGTTTTTAATTTTGGTAAAATTCAATTTTTCAATTTTTAAAAGGTTATTACTTTCTGTAACCTAAGAAACATATTCCTACCCCAATTCATAAAGATAGTCTTCCTTTTTTTTTTTCCCAACACAATTCATGGTTTTAACTTTTATGTTTAGGTCCAGGAGACATCTTGAATTAATTTTGGAGTATAAAGTGAGTTAGAATAATTTTTTTTTAATATGAATAACCTGTTCCATTTGTTGAAAAACATTTCTTCTCTACATTGGATTATTTCAACATCTTTGTTAAAAATTGACTGACCACATAAGCTTGAATGTATTTCTGGGCTCATTGTTCTGCCATTGATCTAACTGCTGACATTTATCCCAATATGACTCTGTCTTGATTATGAATTTTTTGACTTTGTTGTGTCTTTTCAGGATTGCTTTGGATATTCAAGGTTATTTGCATTTCCATACAAATTTTAAAATCTAGATGTTAATTTCTTTTTAAAAACGTCTGCTGGGATTAAGATTGAAATGGAGAAAAATCTGAAGATCAAGTTAGGGCTATTTAACATTTTAACAATATTGGATTTTCCAATTAATTGACTTGATATATTTTTCCATTTATTTAGGTCTTTTAAAATTTATCTCAGCATATTTTCTAGTTTTCAGTGTAAAGTTCTTGTTTAGCTTTTGTTAAAATTTATCCTAAATATTTTACTTTTATATTTTTTTAAACAAATGGAATTCATTTTCTAAAAATTCATTTCCAATTATTTGCTGCTGGTACATAAAGATGTAATTCATTTTGGTATATTAACATATATCCCATGATCTTACTAAAGTAACTTCTGAGCTCAATACTTATTTTATAGGCTCCATAGAATTTTCTAGAATTTATGTCCTCTGCAAATAGGGACAGTTTTACTTCTTTCTTTCCAAATATTATGTCATTATTTATTTGTTCTTGCCTTACTGCAGTGGCATCTCTAGTATAATGTTGAATAGAAGTGGTCAAAGTGGGCATCATTACCAGTCTTAGGCAGAAAATGTTCAAAATTTAACCATTAAGCTTGATGTTAGCTATAGGTTTTCTTTGGTAGATTTGTTTTATCAGGTTGAGGATTAACCTTCTCTTTCTGGTTTTCTGTAAATTGTTATTATGGATAGATGCTGACTCTTGTCAAATACTTTATCTGTATCTATTCAGGTAATCATATGGGCTTTCTCTTTATTTTTTTTTAATATGACGAATTACATTGATTGATCTTCTTTAATGTTAAACCAACCTGGTACTCCTTAGGTAAACATTACTTGGTCATGATTCACTATTCTTTTAATATAATGTTGGACCTTATTTGTTAACGTTTTATTAAGGAAATATATATGTATATTCATGAGGGATACTGGTCTGTAACATTTTTTTGGTAATACCTATGGGAAATTTTGGTATTAGGGTTATATTAGCCTCACAAAATAATCTGGTAAGTGTTACCTTCTCCTACATTTTTTGAAAGAGTTTGTATAAGATTGATGTTATTTCTTATATGTTTGATATAATTCATGAGTGAAACTATCTGGGCTAGAATTTTAAATGATGAATTCAATTTCTTTATAGTTATAGGATTATTCAAACTTTCTCTTTTATCTTATGTCCATTTGGGTAATTAGTTTTTGTCAAGAAATTTGAAGGAATTTATCCATTTTATCTGGTTCATTAACTACCATTGTCATAAAATTGTTTCTATTCTTTTATTATTCTTTTAATGCCTGTAGGACCTATAGCAATATCCTTTTTTTGATTACAGATATTGGTAACTTGTAGTCTCTCTCTTTTTGGTCTTGATCTGTCTCGCTATTAGCTTAATCTTTTAAAAAAAACACACAAAGTTTAGCTTTGTTATTCTATTCTTTGTCGGTTTCCTTTTTATTGATTTCTGCTCTTTTAAGTTTTAAAATACACTACTGAATAGATTTCCACAAAAGCTATCAATATTCATTTCTAAAAACAATCTACAAGAGTGTGCAATTCTCTCTTACCTGCTTCAATTTAGGATATTTATCAACACACAACGTTTAAATAATTGGATTGGTTAAGACTGATAGTTCATTGCTTTAATTTTTTCCTCCAATTAGTCTTACCACATGTTTATTGGCTATTTATTTTTCCTTTTCTGTGAGCTGTTTACTCATTTCCCATTTTTAATTGGGCTGTATTGATTTTTTTTCTTGGGTTGGTAATTTTTATATACCTCTACATTAATTCCTTGTTGTGCATTGTTATTGCATTTTTTACATCAATAGCATGCAATTTAATTTTCTTTATGGCATCTTTTATCACACTATAGTTTTTTAATATGGACAATTTTTCTTTTTCTATGAGCTTGGGTTTTTTGTTTTTTTTTAAGATTCCACATATAAGTGAGATCATAAAGTATTTGTCTTTCTCTAACTCACTTCACTTAGTATCCATCCTTGTTATCACAAACAGTAGGATTTCCTCATTTTTTATGGCTGGATAATATTCCACTATGTACATATATACACAATGGAATATGTATGTGTGTGTTCGTATATAGACAATGGAATATATCACAACTTCTTTATCCATTCATCCATTGATGAACATTAGGCTGTTTCTATGTCTTGGCTATTGTAAATAATGCTGCTATAAACATGAGGATGAAGATATGTTTTTAACAATGCTTTTATTTCCTTTAAGTATGCTCCCAGAAATGGAATTACAAATTTAAAGGGAACTCATTCACACAACATCATCCTTGCTTCTGACACCAATGTGTTTGGAGGTCCCCAAAGCCACTCTGAGTTACAATAAGAAGAACTCACAGAGTTTATGGAATGCTGTTATACTCATGGTTACAATTTACAACAGAGAAAAGAAACAGATTAAAATCAGCCACAAAAAGAGACGCATAGGACAGAGTCCAGGAGGGGTCCAAACATATGGCTTCCAGTTGCCCTTTCTCAGTGGAGTGATAAAAAGTGTTAACTTCTCCCAGCTACAATGTGATGATACACATGAAATATTTCAACCAAGGAGGCTCACAGAACCTCAGTATCCAGAGTTTTTATTGGGACTAATCACATACTCCTCATATGCCTGACATTTAGTCTCCAGTCCTCCTAGAGGCCTCCTAGCCTGAAGGCCCCAACATAAATTACATTGTTACACTGTTTGGTGGTCAAAGCTGCCAGGCAAAAAATGACACTCCTTCAGGCAGGACATTCCAGGGGCCTAGAGATCACCTCTCACTAGCCAAGAGCAAAGGCCAGATCTCTCTTTGGGTAATGTTAATTCTTCACTACACAATATTCTATACTGGTTCTTTGAGTACACAGAGCAGCTAAGCTCCAGGTTCCCAGGGTAGTAACTTCTTGATTATATTCTCTTTATTGCCTTCCTTCATTTCTCAACACATGTACATTCTTCATTCTCATATTGGTGTTTCCTGTGATCATTTTCCAAATAAAGTAAGCACACTTGAATCATTATCTCATGGTCTTCTTTTGGGAAACCACACAGGGGCAAAATGTTAAAAAAAAGAATACAAAAAGATCAAGAACTGAATTTTGTTCCAAGACAATGATCTGGCCTAGCTTTTACCTGGGAGACTAATTTTCCATCTGCTCTCATTCTTTTTTTTTTTTTTAATTTTTTTTCAAAGATTTTATTTATTTGACAGAGAGAGAGAGATCACAAGTAGGCAGAGTAGCAGGCAGAGAGAGAGGGGGAAGCAGGCTCCCTGCTGAGAAGAGAGCCCCATGTGGAGCTCGATCCCAGGACCCTGAGATCATGACCTAAACACCTGCTTTCATTCTTATTTCGATTATCCTTCTCTTTGTCCTGAGGGTCAATGATCATACGATTCCCTGCTAGTACAGACAGTTTACTTCTGTCAACCATTAAGACTTAGATGAAATCATAAAGGGGGATACAGTATCCCAACAGAAAAAGAAAGGAAAAAGTCTACCCATCTCAGGTTCCAGGAGTTTGTGGGAAGGAGAAGAGGGTAAGAGCAGAACAGATGAGTGAGACAAGCAGGTGCCATCACACACACAGCCACATACTATGTAAGAGAGAAGGGGAGGCCTCCAGAGGAAGCCTCTACCCACTCCCTTTTTCATGGTTAGGCTTGTCAATCAATGGTTCTGAAATCTGTGCATTAAAATCAGAATCAACTGGGAGAAAAATCAGACTGGTGAATCTGTTGCCTTTGGGAGTGGGGTCTCAGAATCCGTGTATCTCTCAGTAGCTGCTTGGTTGATTCTAGTGTAGCCTGTTGTGGTTTGAAAAGCCATGGATGGATGACCTGTCAACTCCCACACCACACTACCTCACCTCAGCTGACTAAAATTCTGAATTTAAGTGGTATTTGTTGTTATTCTTCACAGTGTGTTTCCTGAAAAGAGCTTCCATTGTCACATCAATGTTGATCCCATTGAAGGCTCTGGGTTCTACAGTCTTCCTTTGCTTAGGAAAATACTTTTCATTCAAGTAGGAAATGGATTGTGAACATTTGTAAAGAATTCTGACATCCTCCCACTCTTCCTACCACTTTCTTCTACCTGCATATCCTCAGGGCTGAAAGGAAGAAGAGGAGCCATTGTGCATCTAAATGGGCTCCCATTTGTACAGTCACAAAACTGTGCGCTTAAGCCTGAGTTTTCACATCAAGCAAATTAGGGGTAATTTTTTGCTTTATAAAAATTATTCTTTGTTGTACAAAAGGATTCAATGCAGGTTTTCTTTTAATATCCAATTTCTTTAGTGCGTTTCAAATATAATTCAGTTTCCAACAATTCAGTTGACTTTTTTTTTTTTTTTTTGGAATACATCGATTGTGTAAAACCAGGTATGCCTCGGTTCCTTGTTATTGGTTTTTATGTCTTTGAAGTTTGAGAATAAAATTCTATAAATTCATAGTAGACATTGGAAGATCTGGTTATGGTTTATAGAAATGGAATCTCCCAATGAGTTGTTTAGATGAAAAAAAAAACCTAAGAAAAAAACCAAATCACAAGCTACCCTGAGGTCCTATAATCTATACTCATTCTCTACTTTTGATAATGTCATGTTTTTTAAGCTGATACCATCATTAAAACTTTGCAAGACAATAGCTATATAACTGGTATTCCAACCCGAATTTCTGGAATCATCATCTCAAACAGAAACTCACTTTGTTTTGTTTTTTACAGTTGCATCTAGATTTTTTGTTTAATATTTTATTTATTTATTCATTTATTTGTCAGTGAGAGAGAGAGAGAGAGCACAATCAGGCAGAGTGGCAGACAGAGGCAGAGGAAGAAGAAGGCTCCCTGTTGAGCAAAGAGCCCGATGTGGAACTCAATCCCAGAACTCTGGGATCATGACCTGAGCTGAAGGCAGACGCTTAACCAACTGAGCCACCCAAGCATCCTGCATCTAGATAGTTTTTAAAAATTTAGTTTATTGAAGCATAGTTGACATACAATGCTACATTGGTTTTTGGTGTACATATATTCATTCATCAACTCTATAGACTATGCGGAGCTCACCACCAGTGTAGCTACCACCTGTCACCGTACAAGGCTATTAGAATATCACTGACTATATTCCCTATGCTCTCTTTTAACCCCATGACGTATTCTTTCCATAACTAACATATTTATTCACTCCCCTTCATCCATCTTGCTCATTCCCCAAAACCCCTTCCTTCCAGCAATCACCGGCTTATTCTCCATATTTATGGATTTGCTTCTGCTTTATTGGTTTATTTGCTCATTTTGTTTTGTTTTGTTTTTAGATTCTACATGTAAATGAAACATACAGTATTTGTTTTTCTTTGTCTGATTTATTTCACTTAGCATAATACCCTCTAGGTCCATCCATGTTGTTGCAAATGGCAAGATTGCATCCTTTTTATGGTTGGGTAACATTCCATTGTGTGTGGAATATTATGTGTGGAATATAACATGGAATATTGCCATATCTTCCTTTTTTAAAAAAAGATTTTATTTTTTTGGGGGGAGAGAGAGAGAGAGAGCATGAGCAGGAGAGGAGCAAAGGGAGAGGGATGAGCAGATTCCCCTCTGAACTGGGAGTCTGACGTGGGGCTCCATTCCAGGACCCTGGAATCATGACCTGAGCTAAAGGCAGATGTTTAACCAACTGAGACACCCAGGCTCCCTTGTCATATCTTTTTTACCCATTCACTTATTGACAGACACTTCAGTTGTTTCCAGATCTTCGTTATTGTAAATAATGCTCCAATAAACATGGGGGTGCATACATCTTTTTGGATTAGTGTTTTTGTTTTTGTTTGGGTAAATACCCAGTAGTGGAATTATTATGTTGTATAGTACTTCTTTCTTTATTTCTTTTTAAAATTTTAAATAAATTTTGTTGCACAAAGTTCATCACATACTTGGATATTTCTCTACACGCCCCCCCACTTTGTACACAATTCTTGCTCTCCACAGAATGGCTGCTTCTGAGCTTCTCATATGGTGATGGCAAGCACTAAAATCCTGATTTTAACAGCACAGTAGTAAAAATGCCTCAGTGATTTAAGTTGAAAGCAGTACATTGTCCTTGTACTCAGTTATCAGGAACATATAAATATCTTTTTATTCAAAAGTACAGAATAAATTATCTGCAGGCATGGACAACGACAGCAGTAAATGATTATATGTTGTCAACTGTAACTGATGGTTACAGTAATTTCCTTAAACATCAGCCAGCCTTTTCTTCAGTCATTTCCTTCAACAGGCTTCTCCAAAATTATTATTGAGGAGCTCTGCCTTGAGCTTCCTCTCATAGTTCATTAGTAATGGTTCAGCACTATTCTAGGAATTAGAACATACCACTGCCAATAATACCTTCCATTCCACCCATTCTGCCCATTCCAGAGTCCTTCTCTTCTTTGGAAACTCAAGACAACTTCTGCTTTAGTTAATAGGCCACTCCAGCAGCATCAAAGAAAGCAGTTCTTACGACCTTAGTTGGATCAATGATTCCTTTTTCCATTATATTCATGAAATTTTCAAGCATAACATTATAACCAACTCCTGAGGAAGTTTACATAATTTTCTCAACTACGTGATCCTTCAACAGTCTGCATTCTTAGCAATTGTCACTGCAGGAATTTTCAGTGTTCATCTAATAATTTCTATACCAAGTTTTTGATCTCCACTAGCTGGAGTTATTGAGTCCAAGGCTGGAATGCACACTGAAGCAGGGAACAACTGCTTCCCAGAACAATGCCTTTCTTCAGTAGCAGCTCATGTGACATTGAGAGCATCTGTGACCCTCTTTATTTTCATTCACATCAATACCACTTGTCCCACCAACTTTCAGCTCAGCTACTCTGAGAGTTTGCCAGATGTTCATTCAGTTTTTCCTTTTCATATTCACTAGTTGTGACATCTAACTGCTCGATGATTTCTTGAATATGTTTTTCAATTTGAGCCTTGTCATCTTTTCAAGAGCATGGCATCATCTCTGGTCACAAAGATCTCTCCAAATTTTCCTAAGTCACGAAGCTGAACATCTGTAAGATTAGTCAATCCTTCTCTAAATACTGTACCACCAATAGCAGTAGCCATGTCTTTAAGCTGGTTCTTTCTATTGTTGCCAGAACCTGGAGCTGTGACTGCTATAATCTGAAGACCTATTTTTAGCCAATAGGCTAAATACAAAGCCAGTGTCCTTAAAGCTTCTTCATCAACATCTTTAGCAGTTTTGACTAAAGTCTTACACTGAGCACAGGTAATTTCAAGAGCAGGTAAAATGGATAGGACACTAGAAATTTTCTTTTCACTCAGGAGAACATAGGTATCTTGGAATTCACATTTCTGACCTTTTGATATATTAATAAAGTATGGAGAAATATAACCTCAATCAAACATCATATCTTTAATAATTTCTAATTCATCATTTAGTGTCTTTCTATCCTTTACTGTGATGATGCCCTCTCTTCCAGCCATTTTCATTGCTTCAGAAATGATGGTGCCAATTTCTTTGTCTCCATTTGCAGAAATCATAGCAACCTGAGTAATTTCTTCAGGGACTGTCACAGTTTTAGACTACTTCTTGGGTTCAACAATTGCAGCATCAACAGCTACTATTTCCACAGGACAGCTCCTTTGTTAGTCTTCTTGAAGCCTTCCTTGGCAATAGAGCATGTAGAGTACAGTAGCAGTAGTAGTGCCATCCCCAGCCTCTTCATTTGTATTATTGGCAAAATCTTGAACAAGTTTAACACCAATATTTTTATATTTATCTTTTAGATCAGTGAACTAAACTTAAAAATGGTCACACCATCTTTTGTTACTTTGAGACTTTCCCAATTCTGTTGAATAATCACTTTTCTTCCCTTTGGTTCCATAGTAATGGCTATAGCAGGCTAAGAGGCTAAAAGGTCTGCAGTTTGATGCATCAAAGCTCAGATTTTGGCAAGAGCCCAAGTGAGATAAGGAACCAGTGCCCTGGACACTGGCCTAATTTGGCAAAAGACTATGGGTAATCAAAACATTTCTATAGGGCAGCAGCAGGGTGTGCTGGTGGTGAGACAGGCAGTTGGAGGTGAGTAAGGCATAGAATGTATGGTATATATGGCCAGGATTATATGGTATTTCTATTTTTAATTATTTGAGGTATTTCCATACTGTTTTCCATAGTGGCTGAACCAATTTACATTCCCACCAGCAGTGCATGAGGATTCCTCTCTCTCCACATCCTCACCAACACTTGTTATTCCTTTTGGATACTAGTCATTCTGACAGGTGTAAGGTGATACCTCATTCTAGTTTTGGTTTGCATTTCCCTAACGATTAGTGATGTAGAGCATCTTTTTATGTCCATTGGCCATCTATATGACTTCTTTGGACAAGTGTCCATTTAGGTCCTCTGTTCATTTTTAGTCAGATTATTTGTGTGTGGGTTTTTTTTTTTCTTTTGATGTTGAGTTTGAAAAGTTCTTTATACATTTTGGATATTAACCCCTTACCAGATATATTACTTGCAAGTGTCTTTTCCCACTCTGTAAGTTGCTTTTTTGTTCCATTGATGGTTTTCTTTACTGTGCAGTACCTTTTTATTTTGGCATACTCCCAATAGTTTATTTTTGCCAGACAGAAACTCTTTACCCCCTAAATAGTAATTCCCTATTCCTTCCTCTCCCCAGCCCAAATAACCTCTATTATACTTCCTATCTCTGTAAATTCATCTATTCTAGTTATCTCATATAAGTGAAATATATTTTCACTTTTGTATCTGACTTTAAGGCTGAGTAATATTCCACTTATGTATATACCACATTGTTTGTTCATCATGGACATTTGAGTTTTTCCATCTTTTGACTAGTGTGCATAATGTTGATATAAACACTGGTATACAATTATCTGCTTGAGTTCCTGCCTTCAATTCTTTCGGGTATACACCTAGAAGTGGGATTGATGTACCATGTAGTTAATCTGTGTTTAACACAGCCAAGATCATTTGAATTGTCTTGAAGCCATTAAAGAAATTAAATTCATAAAAAATTACTTAAAAATTTCCAGGCCCAAATAATTTCACTAAAGAATCCTACAAAATACTAAATGAAGAATTAACACCCGTTTTGTACAATCTCTACCAGAAAATAGAAGAGAGAGCAATTCTCAATTCATCTTATGAGACTAATACCAAAACCAAACAAAGGCAGTACAAAAAAAAGGGAAAAGTTTATGTCACTATCTCTCATGAACTTAGATGCAAAATTATTCAACAAAATGTTAGCAAACTGACTTTAAGTATGTATAGGAAGAATTATGCACCATGATCAAGTAGGATTTATTCTACACGTGCAAATCTGGTACAACATTCAAAAACTAATCAGTGATATGAATTTATCAAATCATATAATCCTATCAATTGGTGCAGAGAAGGCACTTGGAATAATCCAACACCTATTAATTATGAAAACTTTAAGCAAGTTAGGAATAGAGAAGAATTATCTCAACTTGAAAAAAAAGTATTTGCAAAACCTTACAGCTAATAACATACCAAAGGTGGAAGACTGAATGCTTTCCCTCTAACAATGGGAAGAAAACAAGGATTCTGTTCTTACCACTCTTATCCAATAGAGTGCTGGAAGTTCTAGCTACTGAAATAAGACAAGAACAACAACAACAAAAAAGTCACACAGATTGGAAAGGAAGAAATGAAACTGGCCCTCTTTAAGTAACATGATTGTTTAATAGAAAATTCCTAGACCACAAAAAAAAAAAATTGCTGGAACTGATTCAGGAATTCAGCAAAGTTGCAGGATATAAAATCAATGCAGAGAAGTCAGTTTTATTTCTAAGCACTAACAATGAAGTGAAAGAAAGAAAACCAAGGAATCCATCCCATTTACAATTGTACAAAAATCCATAAGATACCTAGGAATAAACTTAACCAAAGAAGTAAAGGATCTGTACTTTGAAAACTATAGAACACTTATGAAAGAAATTGAGGAACACAAAGAAACGGAAAAACATGCCATGCTCATGGACTAGAAGAATAAATAATTATTAAACATGTCTATGCTACCCAAAGCCATCTGCACATTCAATGCAATCCCTATCAAAATACCATTAACATTTTTCACAGAGCACAAATAGGATATATATCCTGAAAATTGCAAAATGCTAGTGAAAGAAATCAATGAAGACCTAAATACAAGAATAGATATACGTGTCCATGGATTAGAAGATTAAACATAGAAAAGTTGTCAGCTTTTCCCTCAAATTGATCTACAGACTGAATGCAATTCCTATCAAAATCATACCAAGATCTTTTGTAAATATAGAAAGTCCAATGTAAAATGCATATGAAAAAGCACAAGACAGAAAAGAGCTAAAATGATCTTTTAAAAAGAAGAATAAGGTGAAAGGAATCACTCTACTTGATATTAGAGCTTACTATAGTTTGTTATAGCTACAGTAATTAAGACAGTTTGGTATTATTAAAGGGATAGACACATAAATCAATGGGACTAAATAGAAAACACAGGAACAGGCATGCACAAATATGCCAACTGACTTTTCATAAATGTGCAAAAGCAACTCAATGGAGGAAAGATAGCTTTTTCAACAAATGATGCTACAACAACTTGGTATCGGTAGGCCAAAAAAATTCACCTCACATCTATACACAGTGATGTATAGAATAATTAATAGAATAATTAACTCAAAATGGATGCAAGCTTAAATAAAAAATGTAAAACTATAAAATTCACCTTAAAAATTGGAGAAAAATCTTCAGAATTTAGGGCTAGGGAAAAGTCCTTAGGTTGATACCAAAAGCAAGATCCATAAAATGAAAGATTGATTAGTCAAATCTTATTAAATTGGAAATTTTTGCTCCACAAAAGTTCATGTGAAGAGGTTGAAAACACAAGGTGGAGACTTGGACAAAATATTTGCAAGCCATATATCTGGAAAAGGACTTCTTCTGGAACATATAAAGAACTCTCAGAAGAGTGAAGATAGCAAGTGGCATAATATTAGATCCCAGAACTTATCCTCTCATTCAAATACCAATTTAACAACCACACATGCACAAAAAAAGCTTATGAGAGCTCCAAAATTCAGGTCAGTGTTTATAGCACATCAGTGGAGCACAGAAATGAGAAAAGAGTCATTGGGAAAGTTAAGAAAACAGTTTCACTTTACCTGCATAAGCTTTCCCCCAAGCCAACACAGTGCAGTGTCAAGAGCGATCCCTTTAGCCAATGAATTCTCTTGTGGGGGAAAGAAAGAGAAAGCCCACTCACAGACTCCAGAACTGGGTCCACTCACGGTCCCCACCAACTGGCCTGCCCACAATCTATGGCTCGGTTCATTGATGAAGGGCTTTTCCTGAAGGGCTTTCCTGAATAAAAGAAGGTTATAAAGACTTAAGGGGTGATTGCTTTTTCAAATACTCAGAAACCAATGCAAGGTTATAAGAATCATAACGAACTGGGGAAACATGACACCACTAAAGCTCCAGCAACCAACTCTAAATAAATGAAGATCTAAGAAATGTCTGAAAAAGAATTCAAAATAACCACCTTAAAGAGCTGCAAGATAACACCAGTAAACAACTAAATGAAATAAGGGAACAATATATGGACAAAATAAATACTCCAACAAAAACATAGAAACCATAAAATAAAGGAACCAAACAAATTCTGAAGCTGAAGAATACAATGACTAAATTGAAATAACTTTTAGAACATTTTGACAAAAGACTTTGCCAAGCAGAAGAAAGAATCAGTGAATGTAAAGACAAGTCATTTGAAATTACCCAGTCCAAAGAAAAAATAAGGAAAAAGATCATGGAAAGAGTGGAGAAAGCCTGTGATACTTGTGAAAACATAAGTAAACCAAAATACATTATGTGAACACCAGGAGAAGAGAAAAAAAGTGAGGACAGAATGTTTATTTAAAGTAATAATGACTAAAAACTTTTCAAACCTGTGGAGGGAAATAACCAGATTCATGAAGTCTGAATAACTTCAAAAATATTGACTCTAAAGGTGTCTACACCAAAACACATTATACTTAAATTGTTAGAAGTCAAATTTAAAGGCAGAATATTTAGAGCAACAAAAGAAAAGCGATTTGTCATATACAAGGGAACCCCCAAAATACTATTATGAATGAATTCCCCAGAACAAGTCTGTAAACTGGGAAAAAGTGGGATAATAAATGCAACGTTCTGAAGGTGTGTGTGTTGGGGGGGCAGCCAACCAAGAATGTTATACCCAGCACAACTGTCCTCTAAAAAGTGAAGGAGGGATGCCTGGGTAGCTCAGTGGGTTAAAGCCTCTGCCTTTGGCTCAGGTCATGATCCCAGAGTCCAGGGATTGAGCCCTGCATCGAGCTCTCTGCTCGGCAGGGAGCCTGCTTCCTCCTCTCTCTCTGCCTGTCTCTCTGCCTACTTGTGATCTCTGTCTGTCAAATAAACAAATAAAATCTTAAAAAGAAACATAAAAAGTGAAGGAAAAGGATGATTTAAGATGATGAAGTTATAGGTAGGGGGACCCTATGCTTGTGTTGTCCCTTGAACACAGCTAGATAAATATCAAATCATTCTTAATACCCAAGAAATCAGTCTGAGGACTGGGGAATAAACTGTACAACTAGAGGGGAAAAAAGAGGCCACATCAAAGATAGGAGGTGTGGATGCATGATTTGGAGGAGAAAAGAATCATGGGAGGGGAGAGAGCCCTGATCACAGAAAGGAGAGAGAGAGAGAGAAAGAACAGTGCACAGGGGATTGCACAAGAAAACTTCCCCAAAACCAATGGCTGGGAAAATGAAAGAGGTTGATTATTGTCAGTTTTTACAATCAGGGGAGTTTCAAGACTGAAGTTTTAGAGCCTGCACTGTGCCTGGGTGAAGGCTGGCATGAACAGTGATGCTCCTGTGGAGGAGGGCAGAGGCCCAGAAGTGGACAGGATGCTCCGAATATCTCCTCAGTCAAACATGGAAAGACAGTTCCCCTTCTGGGAGCACATTTGAAAGAGGTAACACTACCTCTTAGGGGACAAAAGAACTGGTATGTGCCATTATCCTGCCTTGTTCATTAGCATAGGGAAAGAGACACCTGCCAAGGGCAGCCAACCTGAATGCCAGTTTTGGGTTTTTTTTTTTTTTGTTTGTTTTTTTTGTTTTTTTTTTTTTTACCAAAGAGGTTAAAGATCTGTATTCTGTAAACTGTAGAACACTTATGAAATAAATTGAGGAACACAAAGAAATGGAAAAACATGCCATGCTCATGGATTGGAAGAACAAATATTGTTAACATGTCTATGCTACCCAAAGCTATCTACACATTCAAAGAATTCTTTTCAAAATACCATTAACATTTTTCACAGAGCTGGAACAATGAACCCTAAAATTTGTATAGAATCAGATAAGACCCCAAAGAGCCAAAGGAATGCTTAATAAGAAAACCAAAGCTGGTGGCATCACAATTCCAGATTTCAAGCTGTATTACAAAGCTGTAATCATCAAGACAATATGGTACTGGTTCAAAAAAAGACACATAGATCAATGGAACAGAAGAGAGAACCCAGAGATAGACCCACAACTCTATGGTCAACTAATCTTTGATAAAGCAGGAAAGACTATCCAATGGAAAAAAGAAGTCTCTTCAACAAATCTTGTTGGGAAAACTGGACAGCCACATGCAGAAAAATGAAACTGGACCACTTTCTTACACCTTACACAAAAATAAACTCAAAATGGATGAAAGACCTAAATGTGAGAAAGAAAACTATTAAAATCCTAGAGGATAACACGGGCAGCAACCTCTTTGACCTCAGTTGCAGCAACTGCTTGCTAGACACATCTCCAAAGGAAAGAGAAACAAAAGCAAAAATTAATATTGGGACTTGATCAAAATGCAAAGCTTTTGCACAGCACAGGAAACAGTCAACATAACTAAAAGACAACCCAGAGAATGGGAGAAGAGATTTGTAAATGACATATCTGATAAGGGGTTAGTCCAAAATCCATTATGAACTTATTAAAATCAACACCCCAAATACAAATACTCCAGCTAAAAAATGGGCTGAAGATGTGAATGGACAATTTTCCAAAGATATTCAGATGGCTACCAGACACATGAAAAGATTCTCAACACCACCCATCATCAGAGAAATACAAATTAAAACTATGATGAGACACTGCATCACACCTTGCAGAATAACACAGTAAACAACAGATGTTGGTGAGGATATAGAGAGGGGAATCATTTTACACTGTTGGTGGGAATGCAAACTTGTGCAGCTACTCTGGAAAACACTATGTAGGTTCTTAAAGAAGATAAAAATAGAACTATTTTATGATCTAGCAATTGCAATACTAGGTATTACCCAAAGGATAAAACATACTAATTCACAGGGCACATGCACTCCGACATTTATAGCAGCATTATCAAAAATAGCCGAATTATGGAAAGAATACAAGTGGTCATTAACTGATGAATGGATAAAGAAGATGTGATCATATATATATATATGATGGAATATTATTCAGCCATCAAAAAATGTAATCTTGCCATCTGCAAGGATGTGGATGGAACTAGAGTGTATTACGCTAATCAAAATAAGTCAGTCAGAGAAAGACAAATACCATATGCTTTTACTCTTGTGAGATTTGAGAAAGAAAACAGATGAACATAGAGGAAGAAAAAAAAGAGGGAGGCAAACCATAAGGGACTCTTAATGATTGTATAGAAACAGGGTTGATGGAGGAAAGGTAAGCAGGGGATGGTCTAAATGGGTGGTGGATATTAAGGAGGGCACTTGCTGTGATGAGTACTAGGTATTATATGTAAGTGATGAATCACTAAATTCTACTTCTAAGACTGATATTCCACTATATGTTAATTAGCTACAAATAAAATAAAAACTTGAAACAAATAAATAAATAACAAAAAATTAAAATGGAGGAGAGATAAAGTCTTTTCCAGATCAATAAAACTGAAGGAATTCATCACTAGGTAAGCTGAAATAAAAGAATGCTAAAAACAACATGAAAGTATATGAAAGCATAAATTTCACAGGTAAAGATAAATATATACAAAAATATAAAGTAATGTGATAATGATGGTGCAGAAGTAACTTTTAATCTGCATATGAAAGTTAAAAGACACAAGCATTAAGAATAACTAGAACCACAAAAATTTATAAATGGATATACAATGAAAAATAAGTAAATTCTGATATAAATAAAATAAAGAAGGGGCTAGTAAAAGTGTAGTTTTTAATGCAGTTGAATATACATTGTTATTAGCTTAAATAGACTGGTAAAATAAGAAATCTTATTCAATCGTCATGGCAATTAAAACAGAAAAACCTAGGGAAATTTAAAAAATAAAGAGAAAAGAATCAAAGTGTGTTACTACAAAACACATACACACACAAAACAAAAACACACAAAAATCCCAAAAAAAATGTCAAATCACAAAGACAGCAAGAAAGAAATAGAGGAACAATGGACTATAAAACAGACCCCCCCCAAGTTAACAAAATGACAGAGGTCTTTACCTATAAATAATTATGTTAAGTGTAAATGGATTAAACTCACCAATCAAAATATATAGAGTGACTGAATGGATAAAACACAAAACCCAACTATACGCTGTTTATAAGAGATTTGTCTTAGATTTGAGGACATATATAGGTTGAAAGTGAAGTGATAGAAAATGATATTCTGTGCAAATGATAGCCAAAAGAGAGCAAGAGTGTCTATACTTATATGAGATAGAAAAAGACTTTATGGGGGTGCCTGGGTGGCTCAGTGGGTTAAGCCTCTGCCTTCACCTTGGGTCATGATCCCAGGGTCCTGAGATCGAGCCCCACATTGGGCTCTCTGCTCGGCAGGGAACCTGCTTCTCCTCTCTCTCTGCCTGTCTTTCTGCCTACTTGTGATCTCTGTCTGTCAAATAAATAAATAAAATCTTTAAAAAAAAAGACTTTATGTCAAAAACTGTCATAAGTGACAAGGATGTTCATTACATAATGATACAAGCATAAATTCTACAGGATTATATAACAATTATAAGAATAAATGCAGCCAATATCAGAGTACTTTAAATATATAAATCAAATATTGGCAGATCTGAAGGAATAATTAGACAACAATATAACAATGTTAGGAAATTTCAGTCTCCCACTTTCAATAATGGATAGGTCATCCAGACAGAAAATCAATAAAGAAACAGCCAACTTGAACAAACTATAGACTAAATGAACCTAAAATCCATATACAAAATATTCTTCCCAAGAACACACAGGACATTCTCCTGGGTAGGTCACCTGGGTCATAAAACAAGTCTTAACAAATTTAAGAAAATTGAAATCACTCTAAGTGCAGTTTCTAAACACAATGGAATAAAAGTAGAAATCAATAACAAAAACAGAAAAAAGGAAAAGTCATCTTTACATGGAAATTAAACAGCACATTATTGAGCAATCATTGGGTCAAAGAGGAACTCAAAAGGGAATTTTAAAAATATGTCAGAGAAGGAGGCAAGATGGCAGAAGAGGAAAGGACCTCATTTCATCTCGTCCCTTGAATTTAGCTAGATATATATCAAATCATTCTGAACACCTATGAATTCAAACTGAGATGTAAGAAAAGAATTGCCAGCATTCCACAAAGAAAATTGACCACTAGGGGCTTCAGAGAAGTGAATCTGATGGGATATATCAGAAGATAAATGGTGGGGTAAAGTAGCCTCCATAAGCTGATTACCAGAAAGTGATACAGCCCCAGAATGCAAAATCAGAACTTTTAGAAGTCTACTCCAGTAAGGAAGGTCCCTGCCTGAAAGGCACTCAGGTGGCAAAGTGGGGCAGAATCCTTGGTGTGACAGTGTGATCTCAGGATCCCTGGGGTCACAGAAGGAATGGGGGTACCTGAGCCAGCAGGGTTCTCAAGTGTTGGAGCAGGAAACTGGCTATGATCAGCAAGCCTGGGAGTGGGGTCTGAGCTCAGTTTGCCATAATCCACAAACTGTGACAAGATGGGTGACCACTCTGTGTGTGGTGGGGGGTACCTGCAAGGGGCAGAAATGAGACAACTGTCCACCTTCCCCCAAGAAGGGCAAGGTGGGTGCATGCAGGATCAGGTGACCAGTCTCCCTGCAGGGGCCTTGCAAGTGACTGGCCCCTAGTGACCCTCCTCCCTCCCCTGGGAACGTTGGTGTAGGTGCATACCACAGGAGTCTACAGAGTTTGGTGCAGGCAAAAGTGAAGACTCATCTTCCCTGAGGATTTACTAAAGAGAAGGGGCTTCAATCTTTTAGCTCCTGGGCTGGAGATCCTGTGGGCCATTATATTTTCATCCTTTAAAGTGGAGCAGAAACCCTTCAGGGAACAAAAGCCACATAGAACAACCATAAGCAGCTTACAATGAGCCCATACCCCTGGCAGGCAACAGTGCAACTGGCCCAGGCAAACACACTTGAGAATCAGTGGAACAGACCCCTTCCCCAGAAGACCAGCTAGAACATCAGGTAAATACCAGGTTTATGGAGCACACAGAACTGCAAAACTCCAAGGCTAGGGGAAAATAGTATATAGAATTTGAGGGGTTTTCTCTCATGATTCTTTCATTTTTCAGGTCATATTTTCCTTTTTTTTTTTTTTCTTTTTTTCCTTTTCAAACTGTTTCTTATTTTATCAAATCTGTTTTTAAGCTTTTTTTTTAACTTTTATTTTTACATTTATATTTTATAGATATATTCTTCAGTTTTTACTTCCTTTCACATTTTTTTTTGTTTACATATAAGTTTTGTTTTCTTTACAATTTTGGGATTTAGTGTCTTCTAACAAAAAGACCAAAATACACCCAGGATCAAGTGGATCACTCTGTTTTGTCCACCCAGAGGATTATATTCTCTCCCTTTTCCTTTTTTTTTTTTTTTTTTTCTTTTTTTGGTTTCTGACTTTTTTGGATTCATCTAGTGTGTATTTTGCTTGGGTTGTGGTGGATATTTTTTATTTTGTTCTCTCATTCATCCATTCTTCTCTGGGAAAAATAACTAGAAGGAGGAATTCACAACAAAAGAAAGAACCTGAGGTAATACTCTGCCACAGATCTAACTGATATAGATGTAAGTAAAATGTCAGAGCTGAAATTCAGGATAATGATTATGAAGTTACTAGCTCAGGTTGAGAAAAGCATAACAGACATTAGAGAATCTCTTTGTAGAAGTAAAATCTAATCAGGTTGAAATTAAAAATGCTTTACTGAGATGCAGTCTAAAATGGATGCTCTAGGGGCACCTGGGTGGCTCAGTGGTTTAAGCCTCTGCCTTCAGCTCAGGTCATGATCTCAGAGTCCTGGGATCGAGCCCCACATTGGGCTCGCTGCCCAGCAGGGAGCCTGCTTCCCCCTCTCTCTCTGCCTGCCTCTCTGCCTACTTGTGATCTCTCTCTCTCTCTCTCTCTCTCTGCCAAATAAGTAAATAAAATCTTTAAAAAATTAAAAAAAAAATAAAATGGATGCTCTAACAGCTAGGGTAAATGAGGCAGAAGAGAGTCAGTGACATAGAAGACAAGATTCTGGAAAGGAAGGAAGCTGAGGAAAAGAAAGAAATACAACTAATAGACCATGAAAGGGGGCTTCAAGAAATCAGCAACACCATTAAATGACACAATATTAGAACTATTGGGGTCGCAGAGGAAGAAGAAAGAGAGAGAGGGACAGAAGATATATTTAAGCAAATCATAGCTGAGAACTTCCCTAATCTGGGGAAGGAAACAGGCATTCAAGTCCAAGAAATAGTGAGAACCCCCCTCAAAATCAATAAAAATAAACCAACACCCTGACATATGATAGTGAAGCTTGCAAAACCCAGAGATAAAGAGAAAATCCTGAAAGCAGCTCAAGACAAGGACTCCTTAACCTACAGTGGTAGGAACATTAGACTGGCAACAGACCCATCCACTAGAGACCTAGCAGGCCAGAAAGAAGTGGCATGATATATTCAGGGTACTAAATCAGAAAAAACATGTAGCTAAGAATATTTTATCCCACAAGGCTCTCATTCAGAATGGAAGTAGATATAAAGAGCTTCCAGGACAAACAGAAACTGAAAGAATTTGTGATCACTAATTCAGCCCTGCAAGAAATATTAAAAGGGATCCTAAAAGCAAAGAGAGAACCCAAAAGTAACATAGATCATAAAGAAACAGAGACAATCTGTTCAATAGGTAATATAAAAATACCTCAGACAAATGAAAAAGAGAACATAACAAACTCAAACTTATACAGCAAAAGCAGCACAATGATGGAAATTTATAGCAATGAATGCCTACATTAAAAAAGAAGAAAGATCTCAAACAACCCAACTTTATACCTCAATGAACTAGGAAAAGAACAAATTAAGCCCAAAGTTAGCAGAAGGAAGAAAATAACAAAGGTTAAAACAAAAATAAATGTAATAGAGAAAAATCAACAAAGCTAAGAATTGGTTTTTGAAAAGACAAACAAAATTGATAAACCCTTAGCTAGACTAAGAAGAAAGACTCTCAAAAGTAAAGTCAGAGGTGAGACAGGAGATGTTTCAATGGAGCCACAAAAATAGAAAAGATCATAAAGGACCATTATGAGCAACTTTATGGCAATGAAGTGGACAACATAGAAGAAATGTATTAATTCCTAGAAATATACATCCTATCAAGATGGAATCATGAAGAAGCAGAAAGCCTGAACAGACCAATAATAAATAAAGAGATTGAATCACTAATCAGAAATTTCCCAACAAAGAAAATGTCAGGACCAAATAACTTCACAGGTCAACTCTACCAAACATTTAAAGAAGAATCACCAGTTGTTTTAAAATTCTTCCAAAATTAGAAAAAAGAACACTTTCAAATTTGTTTTATGAGGACAGTGTCACCTTGATATCAAGGTCAGGCAAAGACACCACAAGAAAAGAAAACTACAGGCCAATATCTCTGATAAAAAATGATGCAAAAATCCTTAAGAAAATATTAGCAAACTAAATTAAATATCATATTGAAAAGATCATATATGATCAAGTGGATTTGTACCTGGAATGCAAGAGTGATGCAACATATAGGAATTAATCAATCTGATAAACCACATGAGCAGCATGAAGAATAAAAATCACATGATTACCTGTGGAAAATCATTTGACAAAATTCAACATCCTCTCATGATGAAAACTCTCGACACATTAGATACAGAAGGACATACCTCAACACGATAAAGACCACATATGAAAAGCTCACAGTTAACACCATATCTAATGGTGAAAAACTGAAAGGTTTCCCTCTAAGATCTGTAACAAGGTGAAGATGCCCACTCTTAATACTTCCACTTACCATAGTGCTGAAAGTCCTAGCCAGAGATATTAGGTGAGAAAAAGAAATAAAAGGCATTCAGATCAGAAAGGAAGAAGTAAAATTGTGTCTGTTTGTAGATGACATGACCTTATATATAGAAAACCCTAAAGATTCCCCCTTCCCCTAAAAAACTAATAGAACTAATAAACACATTTAATAACGTTTCACAGTACAAAATCAACACACAAAAATGAGTTGTATTTCTAGATACTAATAACCACTCAAAAAGAAAATTAAGAAAATTATCCCATTTGTAATAGCAGGAAATACTTAGAAATAAACTTAGCAAAGTAGGTTAAAGATTTTTACATAGAAAAGTATAAAATAGTGATGTAAGAAATTGAAGTAGACACAAATAAATGTGTTCACATGTTCAAAGATTGGAAGAATTTATATTGTTAAAATGTCTATACTACCCAAAGAAACTACAGATTCAATACAGCCTTTAGCAAAATTCGAATAGCATTCTTTATAGAAAAGAAAAAAACCGTCCTAAAATCCATAAGAAACCACAAAGAATCCTGACTAGCCAAAGAAATTTGGGTAAGAAGAACAAAGCTGGGGCACCTGGGTGGCTCAGTTGGATAAGTGACTGCCTTCAGCTCAGGTCATGATCCTGGGGTCCTGGGATTGAGTCTCACATCAGGCTCCCTGCTCTGTGGGAAGTCTGCTTCTCCCTCTACCTGCTACTCCCCCTGCTTGTGCTCTCTCTCTCTCTCTCTCTCTTTCTGTCAAATAAATAAAATCTTAGGGGCACCTGAGTGGCTCAGTGGGTTAAAGCCTCTGTCTTCGGCTCAGGTCATGATCCCAGGGTCCTGGGATCGAGCCCTGCATCTGCTCAGCGGGGAGCCTTCTTCCCCCTCTCTCTCTGCCTACTTGTGATCTCTATCAAATAAATAAATAAAATCTTTAAAATAAATAAATAAAATCTTAAAAAACAAAGAAGAAGAACAAAGCCAGAGACATCATATTCCTGACTTCAAAATATATTACAAAGTTACAGTAATCAAAATAATATGGTATTGGCATAAAAACGGATATATAGGCCAACAGAACAGAATAGAGAGACAAGAAAGAGCCCCATATATATAGTGAACCAATCTTTGACAAAGGTGCCAAGAATACACAATAGAGGAAGAAAAGTTTCTCAAATAAATGGTGTTGGGAAAACTGGATATTCAAAATCAAAGAATGAAGCTGGACCCTTTTCTTATACCATACACAAAATTTAACTCAAAAGGATTAAAAATCAGGGGTACTTTGGTGACTAAGTTGGTTAAGCTTCCAACTCTTGATTTTGGCTCAGGTCCTGGGGTTAAGCCCAGTGTTCATCTCAGCACTCAGCAGAGTGTGTGTGTGTGTGTGTGTGTGTGCTTGTCCCTGTCCCTCTGCCCTGCCCCCAACTTGTGCTCGTTCTGTCTCTCAAATAAATAAATAAAATTTTCTTTTAAAAAACAGATAAAAAATTTAAACATAAGGCCCAAACCCATCAAATTCCTAAAAGAAAACATAGGGGATAAGCTTCTTGACATTGGTCTTGGCAATGATTTCTTGAATGTGGTAACAAAAGCAAAAACAGACTATAAGACTGTATCAAACTAAAGATCTGCACAATAAAGGAAACAATCAACAAAATGAAAGAACAACCTATAGAATGGGAGACATATTTGCAAAATATTTCTGTAAAGGGTAAATATCCAAAATATAAGGAACTCCTACAACTCAATAGCAGAACAGCAACAACAACAAACAGGCCTATTAAATATGGTCATAGGAATTGAGCAGACATTCTCAAAAGAAGGCATATAAGGTGTTTAACCTCATTAATTATCAAGGAAATACAAATCAAGTTTGCAAAAAGATATCATCTCACACCTGTTAGGATAGCTATTATTAAAAAGAAAAAAAAAATAACAAGCATTGGCCAGGATGTGGAGAAAATGGAATACTTATGCACTGTTGGTGGGAATATAAACTGGAGCAGCCACTACGGAAAACAGTGTGGTGGGTCTTAAAAAACCCTAAAAATAAGACTTCCACGTTGAACCAACCATCTCACTTCTGGGTATATATCCAGGGGAACTGAAATCAGGATCTTGAAGAAAGAGTTATCTGCACTCCCACATTCATTGCAGCATTTTTCTCAATAGCCAGCATGCTGAAGCAACCTAAATGTCCACAGATGGAATGGATAAACATATGAGATATAATACACACACACACACACACACACACACACATATACATGTATATACATATGTATATAAATACAATGGCTTTTATATACATACATTTATAGGTATGTAGGTTATATATGTATATATAGACAGATGTATATATGTGTTGTGTGTGTGTATGTGTACACACATAATGGAATATTATTCAGTCTTAAAGAAGGAAACCCTGGCATTTATGACAACATGGATGAACCTGAAAACCATTATGCTGAATGAAATAAGCCAGACACAGTATAAAAAATACACCTGCTATCACTCACTGAGTCAAACTCATAGAAGTGGAGAGTGTAATGGTAGTTGTTAGGGTCTGGTGGAAGAGGGAAATAGGGAGGTCAAAGGGTATAAAGTCTCACTTCTGCAAGATGAGTAAGTCCTAGAGACATACTGTACAGCATATCACCTATAGTTAACAATACTGCATTTTATACTTAAAATTTTGCCGAGAGGGTAGATTTGATGTTAAGTGTTTTTATTGCACATGACAAAAGTAATGAAGAACACATCAAAAAATGGGCAGAACACATGAACAGATACTTCTCCAATGAAGACATACAAATGGCTAACAGACACATAATAAAATGTTCATCATCACTAGCCATCAGGGAGATTCAAATCAAAACCACATTGAGATACCACCTTACACCAGTTAGAATGGCCAAAATTAACAAGACAGTAAACAACAAGTGTTGCAGAGGATGTGGAAAAAGGGGAATCCTCTTACACTGTTGGTGGGAATGCAAGTTGGTGCAGCCACTTTGGAAAACAGTGTGGAGAGTCCTTAAGAAATGAAAAATAGAACTACCCTCTGACCCTGCAATTGCACTACTGGCTATTTACCCCAAAGGTACAGATGTAGTGAAAAGAAGGGCCATCTCTACCCCAATGGTCATAGCAGCAATGCCCACTGTCGCCAAACTGTGGAAAGAGCCAAGATGTCCTTCAACAGATGAATGGATAAAGAAGATACGGTCCATATATACAATGGAATATTATGCCGCCATCAGAAAGGATGAATACCCAACTTTTGTATCAGCATGGATGGGACTGGAGGAGATTATGTTGAGTGAAATAAGAGAAAGTCAATTATCATATGGTTTCACTTACTTGTGGAGCATAAAGAATAACATGGAGGACATTAGGAGAAGAAAAGGAAAAGTGAATTGGGGGAAATCAGAGGGGGAGTTGAGGCATGAGAGACTATGGACTCTGAGAAACAAACAGGGTTTTGGAAGGGAGTGGGGAGGATGGGTGAGTCTGGTGGCGGGTATTAAGGAAGGCACATTGTGCGTGGAGCACTGGGTGTGGTGCATAAACAATAAATCTTGCAACACTGAAAAAATAAAATTAAAAAAATAATAAAGAGGGTGAGAGGAGACTTTTGAAGGTGATAGAAATATTTATTGCAAAGGTGGTGATAGTTTCACAAATATATACTCATCTCCAAATTTATTAATTGTATACCTTAAATATGTACCATTTTTGTATGTCAATCAAATTTCAATAAAGTGGTTTAAAAAAAAGAACTCTCAAATCTTTAAAGTAAAAGTCAAAACAACAACCTCTATTTAGAAAATGGGCAAAATATGTGAAGAAACATTTCACAAAAAGGGTATAAAGATGGTAAATCAAAGCATACAGAACGATATTCAGTATCATTAGCCATCAAGGAAATGTGCATTAAAACCACAAGGAGATGTTGCTGTACCTATCAAAATCACTAAAAATAAATTTAAAATAGTGAAAATACCAAATGCTGTGGAGAGGAGAAACTGGATGTAAAATTGTCCAGGCACTCTGGGAAAGAGAATGGCAGAAAACTGAAAATGTGCTTACTGTATGACCCAGCAATCGCCCTCTTAGGCATTTATTCCAGAGAAATGAAAAGTTACATTTACACGAAAACTTGTACACAAATGTTCATAGTAGCATTATTTGTAACAGCCAAAATCTGGAAACAACCCAGACAGGCATCCTTCAACCAGTGAATGGTGAAACTATTTACATTTGTAGTACCATCATAGCATGGCATACTATCCAGCCAACAAAAGGAATGAACTATTGATACACATAAGGACTTGGACAAATTTCAAAGGAATTTTGCTGAGTGAACAAAGGCAATCCAGGGGCTCCTGGTTGGCACAGTCACTTAAGTGACTGATTTCAGCTCAGGTCATGATCTCAGGTTCCCAGGATTGAGCCCCAGGTAGGGCTCCTAGCACAGCAAGGAGTCTGTTTGTACACCCTCCCCTCTGCCCCGCCCCTGTTCATGCTCTCTGTCTCTCTCAAATAAACTCTTTAAAAAAATAAAAAATACAAAGCCAGTCTAAAGAGACTACACTGCTTTATAATTCCATTCATATAACATTCTTTAAATGACAAAATTATAGAAAAAAGGGTTAATGGTTGTCAGCCCCCTCTCCCCCCACCAAGCATGTGGGGTTATAAAAGGCAAGAAGAGGAATTATGTGGTGATGGAACAGTTCTGTATCTTGAAGGTGGTGATGCATACCTACACATTTGATAAAATTCTATAGAAATAAATACACACACAGATGAGTACAAGAGAAACTGGGGAAATCTGAATAATATTGTTGGACCAATGTCAATACCTGGGCTGCGATACTGTGCTATAGTTTTGGGAACTGTTACCATTAATGGAAAACTGGGTAAAGGGTGGGCAAGATCTCTCTGCATCGTTTCCAAACAGCTGCATGTGAACCTATGATCATCTCAACATACTTTAATATTATTTTAAAAGTGCGTCTCTGTCGCAGCATCCACTATTAGGGTTATTATTATTATTTTTAAAGTGCAATCCTCTTAAAATGCATTGTCCAAGGCCAGAAAGCTATTTCATAAAATTTAAGAAACCTGGCTCCTAAGTTGACACTCTCTCACTTTGCTGTTAGCAGGTGATGAGCACTGCAGAGTGTTGGAATTAGGAGTTCCAGAGGCAGATTACTGGCCCTGGCTTTGCGGTGTTCAGGTGTGTGTGTGCGTGTGCGTATATGTGTGTGCGTAGGTGGGCACTGGTATGAACATGAGAAATAAAGGAGATGGAAAGCTATGCCTCTGTCACTGTCAAGGAAGGTGGCCCGCTGATGAAGGTGATGCTGAAAGCCAGGGAAGGGTTTAAGAAGGGTGCTGGCGCCTCAGGAACGCCCTCCCGCTGCATCCTCCGGGAGGCGGTGAGCCGCGGCTGAACTGTCCGGGGGCAGTGACTGAAGCCCACCGCCTGCGGGAAAAGGTGAACGCGCGACGGGGCCGGGGAGGGGGCGGGAGGTGCGGCCTCTAAGCAGCGGCCCGCAGGCTTGCTGAGCAGCCTGGCTCTCGGTGGCGGCGCCTGGTCTTGGATGCTGCTGCAGAGACGCCAAGGAGACTCCGAATGCCAGGAGAGCAGCGCTGAGGCCGGGGAGGGTGGGGCCGCCCGGAAATCTCGGTGGCGCCAGCTGGGTAGCGTCTGCAGGCCGGGGGCGCGCACACGAGGGGCACGTGGGTGTGGATGAACCGGTGCCGCGGGGCCTCCATCCTGCAGCGCCACCGCGGCCGGGTGTCCGCGCCAGAGGAACGGCGGGTGGGGTGCCTGCACAACACAGTCGGCCCCCATAGTCCCCGCCCGGCACCCCGCGGGCAGGCCAGGGGCGGGGACAGCACCCAGGCTCCGCGCCTGGAGGCGCTCTCTGCGCGGTCTGCTCCGCGGTGTCTGGGCCCTCTCTCGGCTCGGGTGCGGAAAGCCCGCCTGCTTTGTGCGGGAACAGCCGAGGGTGCGGGCGGAGGACCAAGGGGCTTCCAAACCCAGACATGGGGCAAAGACTGGGATGGACAGTGATCAATGGGAGTGCCGTGGGGCTTCGAGGGTACTGCACCCATAGCCGAGCTCAAGAGACTGGCGCCGGGGACTGGCGGGGCCGGCGGGTTCCACGTGGGTGGACCCCGAGCTGGGGGCATTGGAGCGGTCGCAGGTCGCCGTCGTCTGCGCTCCCTTATGCCGGCACACGGACGCAGGCACAAGGTCCAGGCTTCCTGCCCCTGGCGGGGTTGGCGCAGGGAGCGCGCGGTATTGGGAAGGCTGCCCTGCGGGGAGACCGGGTGGTACGCGACTGAGGTGTGGCTGCGGGGGAGGAGGCGGGAGGCATTGGCAGGCTGTGGCCCCGCTGCCGCAGCAGCCCCGCAGTGGGCGCCCCGCGCAGGGGAAGCAGCGGGGGGCGGCGAAATGCCCGCGGGTCGCACTGCGGTCCTTGCCCGCGCTAACGTGTCCTCAGGATGAAAGGGAAAGGAAAAAAGGTCCATTTAAAGGGGCAGGGACGGGCAGAGACTTTGCTGGTTCCAACCCGCGCATAGGGCTTTGGCCGTGGGGACGTGGGAGTCGCAGGGCAACGCCAGGTGTCATAATGCGGGAAGGTGACCGCGAACGCCGCGGCGCCTCCATTTGGGTTGAGCTCCCAAGAGCGCAGCCGGAGAGCGGGCAATCTTTTAAATTGGGCATTTCCCGTAGTGGTCCTAAACCTAGTATTAACCCCTTCCAAGCTCCTACCCCCAAACACCTCCAAATTCCTAGCAGGCTTTTAAAAGGTCAGGTCAGTTCTACCAGGTTCATGTCATTAAAAAAAAAAAAAAAAATTCTTTTTTAAACTCCGTTCCCCTCTTCGACCCCAAGTCCCCACGAGGCAGCTCTTCACGGTCCTAAGATGTGGTTACTCCAAACCCACAGCAAGTTGCTCGTGTGCTCGGCTTTTCAAACTCCAGACGGTGCCACCGGAGGACGCTGAAGGCAAAGCCTCCGCGGCCGCCAGGGTTTAAAAAAGCGGCGGCTGCCCGGCGCCCTCGAGAGTGCCGCGAGCGGAATATAGACAAGCGACGCGTCCTCCTCCCAAGGCAGGCGGGTCGGCGCTGCACCGACACTTGGCGGGTGCCCCTGTTCCCTTCTCGGGTAGCGCGCATTTTCTCAACAGAGCGTGACCCAGTAGACGATGCACTCGAAATCCTGAGGACCCTTCTGCCCGTGTGCAGTATCTTCCTGCCGACACTTCTGCACTTCATTGCAGCCAGCGCTGTGTGTGCGCCTGGACCACCCCGGGGCCTCCGTCCTCAGCTCTCCACGGCTCACATCCAGGCAGCCGAAGGAGGGCTTCTCCGAGTTACCTGTCCTAGGGCAGCAGCTACATGGAGGCCATCCACCTTGCTCTGCTTCTCAAGGGCAGAGCCCATGAAAGTCCGAGGCACCTGGGCCCCACATCTTCCCCAGCGTGGGACGACGTGTTTGTGTGTGTGTGTGTGTGTGTGTGTGTGTGTGTGTGTGTAATGCCTCTAACACACAGTAATTCCCAGAAGACAAAGCATTGGTCTGTCCGAAGATAGTCCAGAGTTCAAGCGGGGGAAAAAAAAATCTCGAGGCACTGAGTCAGTGCTTCCCGCCTGCCTAGGCGTCTGGAGCATCTACATCGCGGAGAAGGGATTTTTAACTCTGAACCTTCTCCAGATCCTCTTGGTAATTATCTCTTCTGGCAGTGCCGCAACAAGTGGCCCCGCCGCCTACCCCGGATTACAGCCTCCTGGTCCCCAGTCCCTGCTGGAGTAGCTGTTTGGGGTGTGTGCGGGGGTGGGGGGGCTATTTTTAATTGTGAAAATTCTGAATCCCGTGTGCTGGTATTCTCTTGTCACAGTCAACCCCCCATTTTTAACGCGGCGGCACCATCAAGATTAACACCTGGAAATGGAAAACTTACCCACTTTCTTGTTAAAGAGGCGCTTTTTAAATTTTTTTTTTTTAACCGAGCATTTTTCCTCCTGATGGATTTAACACTTTACTGATAAGACTTCCTCAGCCTTTGCGGTCTGGAGAAGTTGGAGGCGGGGACTTAGGGGTACACGTCGTTTCTTTTCATGTGTGATGCTTTTCCGCCTCCCCCCACCCAGTTTACAATTCTCGGCTTCCTCGGAGGTTCTCTGTACAGCATTTGCACCAGAAAACTTTACAGCTAAACCCCCATTTCGGGTAAACCTGCCTGATAATTGTCCCGCGCCCAGCGAAACCCAGGTACCAGTGGGTCAGGGTCCCCTGACTTCCATACTGAGAGTCACATTCTGGTTGGAAAGGCCCTCAGGGGCGACAGACGTGTTGCCGGGCTGACCGAAGTAGGGGACAGGGGCTGGAGCATCCAGGGACCTAGGGCCTCCGTCTTCCTCCCCGAGGTCCCCTTGATTCAGCTGAGTTCCGCGGCGACCTCGCCCGCGTCCCCGCCCAAACTGAGTACGAAACTACCTTGGACAAAAGTTTGAAAGACTCCAGTGTAGAAATAGACTTTTCATTTAAATCTGGTTATAATAAATAATCCTATAAGTATACCCACATAACCACCCAAGTGGAGAGCAGATGCCCAGATTCGCGGTCCCCACGTGTTGCTAGAGCTGGCGCAGACGCGTCCGCGGGCACAGTGGTGAACGTGACACCGCATTTTCTCCGAATTCCTGCCTTCTAGGGTGGTGCAGGGCTACGGGGAGGTGGGGAAAGAGGCTGCGGAATCCATCCGTTCTTCCGGACCACAACTCCGGGGGCGGGGGGTCTCGTTCGGCCCCATTCTCCCACGTGAGAAAAGCAACGCTCGTTTTGGATGATTAATAGCCAGGCTTTCCAAGACCAGGAGGCGGGTCCCTGCCGGCACCGCTAGCTTAGTAGTTTTAATTTAACCTTTATCATCAGCAACATGCTCCCGGAGGTTGGGAGCAGGATTTGCACCCCGATGGCTGCCCTTTCCCTCCTCCACCCAACAGCGTGCTTCCAGGGGAGGGTCGGAAACTTGCAGCTCCTGCGGCGCCCCCACCTTCCCCGGAGGAAGCAGACTCCCTGCGACCTAATCCCGGAGCTATCAGACAACCCCGGGCGTGGTCGGGGCTCTCCCAGGCCTCGGAGTTGGGCGGGGTCTGCAGTGCATCTTCTTGGGTTCTCTTTGGCACAATGTGCCGGTGTGCAGAGAAAAACAAACCAAAACCAAAACCAAAACCACGCTCCTAAAGAGCCCCTGGCATCTATGAAGTGGCGGTGGTCTACACAGAGTGACTGTGCCTGGAGATGTGGGGGGAGGGTACTGATGCCAAGGGCAAGGCAGGGGGACAGTGAAGGCCCGCAGTCCGCCAGGGAACCCTTCCTATCCGGGTTCAGCGGCCGGGAGCACCCCGAGCTGTGGCTAAAGGGGCTGGTAGGCTCTCCCGCACCCTGCGAGCTTCCCCGCCTTCCTGTGTCCCCCGGCTTTTCCAGGAGGAAGATGGGGTGCCCAGCGGGGGTGGGGCGCGCCGGGCCGCGGGGCCGGGTTGTCACGTGGCCCCCACCCCCGCCACTGCGGCGGGAGTTCCAATCAGAGCGCGCCAGGGGGCTCCTCCTGGGCAGGAACCACCCGGCTCGGCGGCGGAGGGTGGGCCGCCGTCACCTGACCGCCCGCCCCCGCCCCCCGCGAGTAAGGGGCGGTGGTAGCGTCTGCTCGGTTACAAATGGCCCCTCCCGCCCCGCTCGCCCGCTCGCTCGGGCTCGGCGCGGACCCGCCCGGGCGCGCTCCTCCCGCCGGCTCCGGGAGTCCCGCCGCCCAGCCGGGAACTGGCCGGCGATCCCTGCCACCCTTAAGGGTGCTGTCGACACCCCGCGCGGAGGCTAGCGGGAGGAGGTCTCTACGGGAGGCTAGACCGCGGTGGCGCGCGGCTCTCCTACCCGCAGGTGAGTGTGCAGTACGGGCGTGGGATGCTGCGGGGACAGTGCGGGGCGACTTGCGGTTCCTCGGATGCAGACGCGGATCCGTGCGATGCACAGGTTAAGTTTGCGAGAGATTCCGAGGATTCTCTCCTTCTCGGCCTCCTTTTGCTGCTCCAGCGGGTTGGGGTCTCCCGCTAAAGCCTGGATTTGGGGGAAGGGCTTTGGGAAATTCTTGTCTTGAGATACTTGACAAAGGTTGAAAAGACACACCAGGTGGAGCGTGTAGCTGCAGCTGACGGGGGTTAGACAGGTGCATTGGAGTGTACCTGCCTGGGTGTGTATGTGTGTGTGTGGTTCCTGGCTAGGAGGATGAGCCCGAGATAGGACGAAGTCGCTGCGGTGGGTCATTCCATCCCCGGAAGCCACTTAGATCCCAGAGAGGGAAATTGCGCTGCTCTGAGATGGTCACTGGGTAGATGACAGGGCAGCAAACCACTGACTCCCCCCACCCCACATCGGATTTTGGATATACCCCTATAATAGCAGGAGTGCAGGTGCTTATAAAGAGTGTGTGAGATTTTAAGGCACCCAGAAAATATTCCTTTTACATTTTAACTTCTTGGCAGAAATTAGTATTAAAAGTGCTGAATCATGCAAAAAGATGTGAAAAATAATGTACTTCTTTTTCGGGGGGTAAAGTTTTTCAAAGCTACTAACATCTGCATTTCTAAATGAATGCTTTAAATTTAAGGTGTAGGCACTGGATATTTAAAAATCGCATTTTGAGACTGTGCCCTTGGCTTTATGAGTATCAGCTGCTTTTCTTTCTTTAGTGTGAGTTGTATCCATTCATTATCTCTTAACCACCCCCCCCAAAAAGACTTTTTTTTTTTTTTTTTTTTGGTGTGTCCATGATTGTGAAAGGAGTGGAGGAAACAGTCCTCGGAAATAGAAAACATCCTCCTTTGATGAGTGCAATGATGGCCAATTTGATTTGTCATATGCCACTGAAGGGAATGTCAAGCTGATAACACGCAGACTAGAGAAAAAAAGAAACAGGAGTTGCCCATGGAGGGAGAAATAAGCCCTAATCCAATTGTGCTCATCAGTAAAAGAGCTGAAGGAGAGTGCTTCCACATTGGAGCCTGAGTCTTTGGTGGAGGTGGAAGGGTGCAGTTTTTGATGCAAGTTCTGAGGTCAGACACCAAGTAGCATAAAGATGATTTTTTAAAAAATAATTCAGTTTTAGTAAAATGGGTGTGTCCAAAGACCGCTCTTACTCTGGGCTGCACTGTCTGAACTGCTTAGTGGCCTGCTGACTCATAAGGGAACCAGAATGGCTTAGCAGGGTTGGATTTTACTTGTAGACTCTAAAGGAACTGTACCTGCAATCCTCCCTCCCCAAAACAATAATAAGAATAAAAGAAGGAAAGCTCTAGTAGAGACATCCATAAACAGAGAAGCTCATCTCCTCTTCCATTCTCTTCTTCAGGGAGGTTTTTCCCTTTTCCTTGACTTGTCACCTTCATTTCAATACCTGTCATCCATGCTTGTGCACAGAACATTGGGTTTGACACAAATATTTCATTCTAAATCTTAACATGAGAAATAGTGGCCCTCCTGAAGAGGATTATTTTGAAGGTATTTGTGGAGGATACTGAAAAATGGGGATATGAAAGATTAATTGAGTTTTCTTTGCAGCACAGACTCCCTTAACATTGCATGCAAGACTAGGGAGCCCCACCCTGTTTCTGAGCATCTGCATGAAAGGCCAGGAAAGGAATTCGAGAATTGCAGTGGTGCAGAGAGAGGCAGTTTTTAGGCTTGGGTATTCCGTTGACTTAAATGATTACTAAAATTGTGGAGGGTGGGTAGCCTTTAATCCATAGGTAGGTCTTGAAAAGCACAGTGTTATTTCTGTTTCACCTGGCAGCTTCTTAGCTTCCTAAATATCCATTTAACTTTCAGAGGTTGATTTTGATAGAAAAGCGATCTGAAGTCGGAGCTGCTTCCAAATTTTAAGATCCCGGGGCTGAAAGACTTGATTGGAAGGACAAATAACGAAGCATATAGTAAAGCCACAAAGAGTTATTTTTGCTCTGGTATTTTTTAATACAATTTATTTATGAAAGTAAGTTTTTTAGAAAGAGGGGGCTCATTTTCAGGCAATAAACCTGCTTGCAGAATAGACAAACACCTGGCGTCTCAGAACAGAGATGCATAATGGGAGGGAGAAACAGGTGAATGAGCTTACCTTCTGCTGCTTGGTCCCTCAGTCAGAACCCAGTCATGTCACGTCAGATTAGAAGGCAGAGCATTTCTGCAACAAGGCAAGGAGATTTCAAATCCTATTTCAAATCTATGGGAAAGAAAACCTTTTGAGTTGCTCTGAAGAAAGAGGCGATCTTTGTAAATTCACAAATCATTATGATCATAGTCAGGCTTACCCGCATTGTCTACTGCAGACAGCGGGTCTGACCATGACGAAGAGAGATACCAAGACTTTTTTCTTTCCTTTTTTTTTTTTTTTTTAATAAAACAAATCCAAAGGATGCCTACTTGATGTTGCCATTCATTTTTTAAGACAAATAAATTATTTAAAGAAGAGAAAATGATTCTTTTCCCCTGATGGCTAGAGTGAATTAATGCGCTACTAAGTCTAAAAGCAGTGACCAGTTAGCTGTATCTTAACAGTTATTCCTGACTGAAGTGAGACTCCAGGTGAGTATTCTATATTCTTTTGAGAATCAATGTAGGTTCAAAGCTACTAAAACCACCTTCTTTCTTTTGCTATCTTTCCTCTCTTTAAAATCCACAAACCACAGCTACAAATCCTAGCACCTAGAAGGCTTTGAGATTTTCCTTGGAACAGACGATCAGATAAACTGCCTATGATTGTGGGTCATTCTGAAATCAAAACAGATCTCAGCTTCAGCCTCAAGAGTCAAATTGGTATGATGTCTCCAGAGCTTTGCTCAGACACCAGTAACCTGGCAGCCTGGTTTCACAAAGGGTCTTTTCCTAAGATTTGCAGTGATTCTTTTGTGGAAGTTAGCTCTGCCCACTTGCATAGTTAATTGCATTGGGAGAAGGTTCCAGAACAGTACTTCCTTGAGTTCTGACAGTAAATACGTACACAGCGTTGTATGAGGACCATTCCAGAACACCCACCTCCTGGTAAAGTGAACGTGCTGGCTGAATAAACACCTGGGCCACGTTAGCCTGCCGACAAGTCTCATTTTTAACCATAGGACATGGTGTTTCATCTGAGCTTTTTCAGGACCCTAGAGAGCCTTGCAGGATGGAGAGGAGCATCTGATGTCTGACTTCTCTTAGACCTGGCCTCCAGGAATTTACCTTTTTCCATTTGAGGATATCAGGTTACATGTACTTTGCAAGGAGATTGAAGAAAAGTCACGTTGCTAATCTACTTATTCTAGTGAGCTGTAAGATTAGTAATATCGGTACATTTATGTATTTAAAAATTAATTATCTATTTTGGGGTGTGTGAGTATTAGGTTGGGTTAAGTGTTAGTAAGAAGATGCTTTTAAAAAACCATATGAGGGATTGGGGGGGGGTGCAGTGCCTGGGTGACTTAGTTGGTTAAACATCTGACTTCCGCTCAGATTATAATCTTGGGGTCCCAGGATTGAGCCTGTGTCAGGCTCACTGCTCAGTGGGGTGTCTGCTTCTTCCACTTCTTCCTCTCCCTCTGAGATCTCTTTCACTCTCTGTCTTTCTCAAATAAATAAAAATCTTTTAAAAAAAAAATTAAAATTAAAAAACATTTGGAAATTGCTGCTGCTTAAAAATCATGTGATATTACGTACTTGCACATATATCTCTGCAAAATCAAGAATACACTTTGGTGTGCATGTTTTGCCACCTGTGCCTGCAATCTACACAAAGTAGAATTGCTCTTTAGGATTATTCAGTTAATTATTTTGAGTAGACTTGGGGTAATGGAGAGGGTTTTTATTTCTTTTCTGGTGGATGTTGGGTTCTGATCCTTCTGTGCTTGGGTATCTTTGTGCTTACAGCCCTCAAGAAGAGGCAGAGAACAAACACAATAGTTCATATTATAAGTAAAGTATATTTTTTGCAATGTGTTTTCTTTTAGGTTGCGAACTTAAAAGTACTCGTGCTCTAGGTTTTAGAACTAAAAATAGCATGAGAAATAGCTTTTGTCCCAATGTAGCTCAGGATGCATCTCTTTTGGTCAACACCTGTAAATCATCTTTACTACCTATGGAATTTGGAAACGATTCAGACTGCTATTGATCTAAATATTTTCATCTTACAGGTCTTCCTTTGATACAGTGGATGGTGACTCTGTTCTTCTGCCCAAGAGTGTTTCAAAATGTAAGTTCAACAAACCAAATAATGAAATATCGATAATTCTGGAGCTCCATGCAGAACAGTTTGTCTTATTTTTTTCCTGCTATCCAAGACTGCAGCCTCATAAGTAAGCAACCACCCCCTTGGGTTGAGGGAGGGAGTGCCTAACTTAGACCAACATTGGCTCACCACACAGCAAGGTAACCTTATACAACTGCCATCACAGTCATGGAGCAGCATTCTTCTCTACCCTCCCCGCCTCATTGTTTTTCTGATAATAGAATATGAATCTTTGCTGTCTGAGTGATGCTTGAATGGACCTTTTCCCAGATGTCCCATCTTCCTGGGTGGCCCTGCCTCTTCTAATCCTCTCCCAACTCAAGTGGACAGATTCCAGTATGGAGACACATCTAGCCTCAGGACCAGAGTTCTTTTGTGCCAGATGAAACCCTGTGGCTATTATCAAGCTCCATTTCCTACCGTGTACCTTAACCCAAATGTGTCCTTAGCTCAGCTGCTATGCTCATACTAGAGCGACCTGGTATACTTTGTTTATAAAACAGGAAGAGTCAAAATCTGTAGGAAGCCATTGCTGTTTCCCACAAAGATGTGGATGGTGCAGAATTTTGCAGATTTCCCAGGGTCAGTCCTTTGCAGTTAGCAAGTACTTCCAAGTACTGCTCTTTACGAAGGAAGCTGTATTCTCAAAAAGGGACTCAGTGCTGGTTTAGACCCGTCCCTGCTTCTTTAGAGACCTCGACATGAATTTAAGATATTTTTGCAAAATTCTTAGGCATTTCCTCAGTGATCAGGCTCTAGAAAGCGGATTTTTATTAGGAAAACCGTCTGCCCTACCTTCTCTTCTCCTTGCTTTTCTGCCTCCAGTCTCTGCCCCCTCGCCCAGAACATGGATTTCCATGTAAGTCCTTTCACTAAATATCTCTCCATTTTTGTTTCACTGCAGAGTTGATTGCTAGAGCTGCTAATAGACTTTCAGCACAAATAGTATATTGATCACTTGAAATCTTGTTTGAGCTTGACTGAATATACATAATGGGGTGTCAATCGGGGAAAAAAATCTCATAATAAATGGCAGGCGACTTATATTCATGAGAAAAAATGTCTTGGGCAGCACACAAAATATCATGTTTACTGTAGCATGACAGACTGATTGCGCCGCTCTCCATCACATTCATCGGGTAGATTTTTAATAGCAGAGGCAAGGTTAGAATACCAAGATCTTGGAAGCTTGCTTTCTTTGTTTATATGGGGAAGCATTTTTGCACACTCTAAGAGTATAAACATCTTCTAGATCCACAGCCAGCAAGAAAGATCTTTTCTACCTGAGGAATTCAGACATTGCAAACAAATCTGTTTAAGTTGGTGTATATTTAAAATCAGCAACTGATTTATGCAGTCCATATTTTTTAAGTTTTTACCATGTGTGTATCAGTGCATATACTCACTGTATGCAAATATCATTTTCAATGTGTATATGGGAGAGCACAGTATATTTAGAGAAAGCCTGCTTTACATAAATTATTTTTAAGAACAACCGAGCAGAAAAGTACCCATGCGTTAGAAAGCTAAATCTTTTTCTTTTAAAATTTCCCAGTGAATGATAAGTAAAGGAATCTCGGTTTTAATAAGTTTTATGTGCTATTTGTTAAAATCCATTTTCCTGATAGAGCGGTGATAATGGTATGTATTTCTGGGAAAGTGATATTTTTTGGTTACTTTCTGTAGTTGGCATAGAGCTGACTCCCTGATGGCCGGTTGTCTGCTTAGAATCCGGTCACAGAGGGAACATGCAGTATTGTTTTATCCCAGGACAGTGGGATACATTATACTCTTCCAGCCCACTGGGTGGGGTGCAACCTAGCTTCCTTCAGGAATTCTTTGTCTCCTATAAATGATGAAGCCAGTGGGCTCTTTGCTAATCAGGTTTTAATTGTTGATTTTTTCTTTAATGGCAAAAATCAAATCACACTCTAGACAAATGACTCTTCTAGCTCCTGGGCAGTATTCAAGAATTTTATAAGTGTGCTGCAGCAGAGTTTTCACTTGTTAAATCTCAGGTCATATCTGATAACCAGAAGAACCTATGACTTACACAAAGAACGGGTGAAAACAGGACAGTGAGGCTATCAAGTATAAAGGACATGACATCAGGCGGATCATTTCTACTCTTCTTCCGTAGGGTTCCAAGAACTTTTGCTTCGTCTCATCTACTTCATTAAAGTGCTTCTGATTGATTTTTTTCAGATTTCCGATTAGCAGTAAGAGAATGCAAATGTTCCTGAGAAAATGGGATTATATGAGCCCTAGCCAACTACAGAGATTTAACAGTATATGATTAGAGGAAAGCTACAAATTTTAGTAATTCTTTTATAAGTAAAATCTTTTATATATATATTCCCTTATGTATGTATACAGCTTTGTAACAATTAGAAACTATTTGTCATACGTAGTTTTTTTTTTTTTTTTTCTCACAAAGAGAGGCAGTCAAATTTGATAGTGTAAGGTTGGGGAATTATGCGTTGAGATTTTAGCAAAAGTGAGGTTATATGAGAACTTTAAACTTGGGAATTAGCTATTTGCATAAACTTCATTACTTTTAACCTACAGAGAAATGTATGTCTGCAAATGTCAAAACTAGGACTTACTGGATGTCACCAAATTAAATCCTGGGGAAAAGAAAATTGGAAAGAAGACATTTCCTGGAGAAATTTGAATCTGAAAACTACATTTACAGGCTTTGCTGTTGTCTTAAGTTTTGGACAGTTTTTATTAATTTCTTTTAATTAAATGGAGGGAGAAAAATGAATAGGACCTAAGGTAGAAGTTATATGAACTATATTCTGATTGAAAAATATTAAAGATTATGTGTTGCTAATATAATACCCAGTTTAGTGATTAAAAATAAACCCATCTTTCATAGATTGCTTTCTAACCAGGCCTTAGTATCCTACGGTGAGAATATTTAAAGGCAGAACAAATGTAAGCACTTATAGATATCTTCAGTAGAATTAAAAATAACTTCAATACACTCACCTGGTCCTTGGTAAAGCTTTTGAATTGTTTTAAAAGAATCTTTATTCACGATAAATTTCAAAAACAGGGTCACAGTTGCAGCTGTTTTGCAGAAATGGACATTATGATTTCTGAGGTTTGATTTTTATATATGTTAAATGGAGATCTGGAAGTAGCTAAAATGCCTGTATTTTTTTCCTATAACTGCTGTATTTTCAGAAACCAGACTCCGAGCTCTTTTCGCTTAGATGCAGCATAAGGTTACATTCGTTCAATAGAAGAACAGCAGTGGGACTACTTTTTCTTCCAGCAATTATTTCAATAATAGCCAGGTTGATGGGAGGGATTGAGGATAATACACTTTTTAAAAATTGGTGGTTTTTTTCAACTTTAATAAAAACACATTTAGGCAAAATAAGGAAAAATTACAATGTACTAATTCAATTATCAGTGAAGTAGTGGCATATACTATACTAAAGAGATCTAGCTTCACATTTAATAAAAAGTTTACTTTCAGGCATAATTGCTCATGCCAACAGAATATCAACAGGCAGTTTGCTTAGGGCATGTACCCTCCAAGCTTTACATAAGTTAGTTTCACTAAGAGAAACCCTGTGACACAGAGGAAACCTTTATTAAACCCCCATTAGCCTTTTAAGAATCCATATTCCCCATGTAAGAGGGGATTATCTGGGGACCACAGTCAGCTGATGACTACTTAGACTTATTGCTTTATTAATAATATATGTACATTTTATAAATATATAACATACCCGTAAGCATACTGTTATACTTATTAATAGTTAAATGCTTATGCCCCACTTCAAGGGAGCCTAAACCATTCCAGTTGAATTCAAAACCCAAATACTAAGAAATAGGCATAACCAAATGTTCTATAACATTAAAGAAAATAGGCTCGACTGTTTCCCCAGCTTAGTTTTTATTTGAGATACATGCCGTGACAAAAGTTATTTTCTTTTTATAAGAAGACCCCACCATGGTTATGTAGAAATTTGGTGAAAAAGTAATATGTGGTAGAATTTTTGGTTTGTTTTGGCTTTGGGGTGTGTGTGTGTGTGTGGATGTGGATGTGCTGGGGATCGGGGCTTTAAGTTGCATTTAAAAAAATTAAGAAATCAAGTGAAACCAGTTAGTCCTACTTTCAGGTTAAATTTCTTCATCTTGCTGTGGCCTTGGCCCCCTGATGACCATGTGCTTCGGTGAACATGCAAACCCATTATCTGATGGGCTTGATTTTTTTTTTTTCTTGGCCAAGCAGAGGGGGTACCCCATCTATGAATTCTGTGCCTAAATCAAGAATTTGGAAACCCAGTGTCCTAGCCAATGTTATCCTGCAACAAGGTGGCCATACCCTCTTCAGAATCCTCATTTTGTGGCTGTGTTCTTTCACAGACCTCTGCAAACACCTCTGTCTTCCCGAGAGTCCTTCAAGATTATTTTTCTCCCTTAAACATTCAAATAAAAGCTGAGCATTAAAGACAAGACTTTAAGATACGAAACCTATTGTAGACCCACGTTGTTAGGCTTCTTCTATCTCTGGAAGTAATTTGGGGGAGCATGAATTTTCCTCCCAGAGTTTTAACTCAGGCTTTCCTAAACACCTTTTGGAGATGTGGTCTTAGCTAGGTATTTGTGGAGCTGGGAGTCCACTCACAGCAGGCAGACAGACAGACACTCTCTAGGCAAGGATTTAAACTGACAGATAAAAACTAAAACAACACAAGGTAAACATGTATAGAGATGACAGCTTCTGCCGTTTCTTTGGAGATGTTAGTAAATCTAACTGGAAACTGGCCAAATTCCAGGTTTTCTTCCTCTTCGTCTTCTTTTTTTTCCCCCCCTTGTGTGTTAGTCTAGGGATGCTGCTGCTGGTGGCCACGATGACTAAAATGATCTGAATTTTTCTAGATCTAAACATGAGACTGACTGGTTTCCTTAAAAAGCCTATTTCTTGAGCAGCATCTCTGATGATGGAAATGCTCAGTATCGGCACCACCCAGTCGAGAACCACTAGCCACATGCAGCAGCCGAGCACTCGAAATGTGGCTAGTGTGAATGAAAAGCATAATTTCTGAAATATTACTTCCTTTTATACAACTGAAAGTTTAAAAAGCCACATGGAGAGCTAGTGACTACGTGCCAGGTGGCATTGCCTCAGAGAATCTGGGAAACGGGTGAGGCTTGCCGTGAAGTCCCCTTTGTGGACGACATGAGCTAAAGGCAGCACGTGCTGCAGAAACTAGAGGCTGGCCGGCACCGACCATGGTGCTCTCTACACAGGGGGCCCTGCACAGCCACCTTGCAAATCATAGTGGCTCCCTTTGCCCTCTTGTTCTTATATTTTTAAATAGAACCAAATGCTTTCAATCAGGACACAGTGCATGATATTGTCACCGCTTTTTTTTTTTTAATTTTATTGTGGTAAAAACACTTAGAATGAGGTCTACCCTCTTAAACAGATTGTGAAGTATATAATACAGTGTTGTTATCTACAGGCATAATGTTGTACAGCAGATCTCTAGAATGTATTCATCTTGCATAACTGAAATTTTATACCCGTTGATTAGCAACTCTCCGTTCCCCCTCCTCCAGCCCCTGGCAACCACCATTCTATTCTTTGCTTCCATGAGTTTGACTATTGTTGCTCTGAGACTCAGTCCCCAACTAGGCAGTTGGTCTCTGTTACCCCTGAACCTACCCAGGTCCTGGCTCATTTGTTTGGCTTTGAGTATCCATGTGAGGTGCTCTCAGAGACCATTCTGGCTTTGGAAGAAGCGTCTTGGGGACAAAAGTGTGGATTTGCCCTTCCAGAAGGTCCTTATTTGCCCTTCCAGAAGGTCCTCTTTGTGATCACTCTACCCTGTTGCACATGGGTAGGGCTTCACCATTTAATTTCCATGTGGGCTCCTGCATCTGAAAGAATTTTCCTCAAGTGTGCTTAAAAAGGAAGCAAAGACCCCTTCAGTCAAGGCAGGACCTATTGAGAAGTTAAGACACAGGCACAGGCCTCTTGCTAAAACCAGCTAAAGTTTCCCCTGTAAATGTAGAGGGTCTTCTGACTGCATTGACCTTGACATTCTCAGAATCTGTTCCGGGACGTAAGAGTCACTGGGCCAGTGGACTTACTCCTAGTGGAGCTTGAGGTCTTAGGCTCCCACCATCCTAAGATGTTATAAATAGACATGTGGGGAAGATAGAGGGGTAAAGGATGCTTTGCAGTTGTGACCATCCCCTTTGTGTCTGCCCACGGTGACCCCATTCCCCCAGCACCCAGAGGAAGCTTGTATGGGGAGAGACAGACAGCATGATGGGCGCAGGTGAGTAGGGTGGCGCCGTCCTCAGGAACCTCATAGCCTGGACCTCTCCATCTCCCCCTTGGCCCAAGATCCTTCACACTGGCGTTGCCTCACAATCACCTAGGAGATTCTTTACAAAAACATAGAATTAGAACATTCCTTTCAGTTCTCTCAATTCTCTCTTCATGGTTAGGGGGTTTTCAAAACCTGCTGATGCCAGGCTGCGGCCCAGATTGTATCAGAATCTCTGGGGTGGGGGCTTGGACACGGATAATTTTTCAGGTCTCCCAGGGGCTTCTGCCACAGTCAGCATCTGGCACATCCGTAGGAGTTTCTTCTGGGATGCCGCTCCCCCTCCCCCCCCAGCTTGTGTACACTTGTTGGATACCTGCCGTGAGTCAGGCTCGCCTACGCTAGTGTCCTTGGCCTCATCCTCTTTGCTGCCTCCTGGCAGTCTCCTTGCTTCTGCCCTGCCCACTGAGTAGATGAGCCCCAGGCCTGTGTCCAGCAGTGACCATTGCAAACACAGTTTTCTAGCTCCCACTGAGCATGTCCTCAGGCACAGGTGAAGGTGTGTGCCCTTCCCACCCCACTCCCCAGGAATTTGGAATCATGTTCAGACCTCAGCAGCTCCTCCTGCCATGGTCCAGTGCGGTCTCCATGCCCTGTCACTTCTGCTGCTGCCGTGGTCCCCTGCAATGCCCAGTCTCTCTAGCCACTGATGCCAACCTCGTTCAGGCCTGCGCCATCTCATGCCCAACCGACTGTAAATGCTCCATGCTGGTCTCTGGCCTTTTGGATTGCTCCTCTCTCCAGTTGTCCTTCCAGGCTTGTGGAGGGACTTCCTCGGAGGACAGGACCAGTCACCTCTCCATCACCTGCTCAACCCTTGCCTTCACCGCCCCCCTGGGGCTATAGGCGGGGCTCCCGCACCCTGCAGGCTCTGCATGCTCTCTGCTCTTATGTCTCCTCCTCTGTGTTTGCTGATATAATTTCCTCAAGGCGTGCTTCACAGGGTGCCTGCATGCTTCTTTTCTTGATACCTGTGGGCAAACCCCTCATTCCTAAGGCCCCCCCATCTAGTCCTTGGCTCTCTTTCCTCATTTGTCCTGGCTCATACTTGAGCACCCATAGGGCCTGCTTCCACCCCCTACCTCCATCCTGCAGGTAGGAGCCACGGTCCATTCCTCCCCGCCCTTCAGCCCCCATGACAGGGCCTTTGCAAGGGCTCTAATCTGTATCACACACCCCTAGAGGTGCCTAGGACATCATTTTTTAGTGCTTTTGACTGGATTCTCTTGGCAGTGACCCGGGCTCTTTTCCCCTGAGTGTGGATGTGCTGGGCGTTCATCTTGGGCCTCCCAGCCTTCAGCTTCTGCTCTTACTGCTTCTCCCCAATATGCGTGCATACATCCGTGCACATGTATGCACACATGCACGTGAGTGCACACACATACACACATGCACATGTGCACTGTTCTCTCCCTGGTGAACTCTGTTCCTTCCTGCTGCTACCTCGTCCTTCCCGCCCTCCCCAGTCAAGCCGCTCACCCATACCTGCCTTCTCAGAGCAGCCTCCCAGCACTTGGGTGGTACTTTGGGAAATTCCTCCACCTCCTTCTTGGAAGGTATGAGAATTTTCAAGGCATAGCTGGCGAGTATTTGTAGTGTGTGTGTAGGGTGGGGGAAGGATGCCACTAACCCTCCTGCTGTTGCCCTCTCACTGTGTCCCCCAGTCTCCAGCTTAGCTGACCTGCCAGGACAAGTTGTGAAGGGCAGTTCAGCAAGCACAGCCTCTCCATTTTGTGTGGGTCCTGGCTGTACCAAATAAGCCCCCTGCTGGGACTGCCGCTTTGTGGGTAGCCTCAAAGGGCTGAACCTTCCTCTCCAGGAGATCCCTCAGGATGTGGGGACAGCCAGGCCCTGTTGTTGAAGGGTGCTGGCTCTGCTCCCCATTCAACATAGGGTGGAGGGCTGGGAGCACACAAGAGGAGGGAGAACCTGAGGGAGGGAGCTAATCCAGGGTGCAGAGGGCTTCACCCATGGGGGCCATTGGGAGGAGGTTGGAGAAGCTTCCAGAACTCAATCTTAGTGGAGGAGGAAGAAGGTGTGAGTCTGAGGGACCCTCTGTGGACACGTGCAGAGGTGGGGGTGCTGAGGGAGCAGGCTTACTGGAGGAACTGCAAGCATTGGGGGCATTCTGGTGTGGTGTAGGAGAGGAGGTGGGAGAGGTAGAGGCAAGCTCCTACCTTGCTTGCACAGTCTCCGGGTTCTGTTATCAGGGCAGCAGGAGTGGCTCATCGCTGGGGCACTGCTGATCCCCAAGAGGGCCATCACTGTCTGCTTTCCTCATTCCACCCCTCTCTGGGACTTCTCCCATCTCAGTGCTGCCACAGTGATGCTGGGCTGGTTGAGCGGGGCATGGTCCCCCTTGGCTATGTCATCGTCCCATGCCTGAGCCATGCTGCCCAGCACGTGGAGAGCCTTTGGTATTAGTGCCCATAGTCAGGTGGAGGGCTGATGTGGGCACTTTCTACTCCCCACTGTAGATAGTGGCTGACATACCAATATCCTCATGTAGGAAAGAACTAATCCCAAAAGGGAAATAGCCGAAAAGTCCCAGGGTGCTGTGGCCCTGAAAATGGCTGTAACATTCCAAACTTGTCCCTCAGCTAAGAGGCCTTCTGGCAACTTCTGAGGAAAAGCATGGTCAGCCTCATTTGCCCTACTCAAGTGTCGCTGCCATGGCCCCATCCAGTGCCAGAAGCATGCCAGGCTGTGGACTGGGGCACACCGCCCCTGACACCCCGTCCCTCCACCACCCCCATGGGCTCTGGGGCCTGAAATGAGGATGGCTCTGGGAGATCTCCCTGTGAGCCCCGCCCACTAGCATGGCCGGCACCTTCTCCACTCTGCTGTCAACCTCTGGCTGCCAATTAAGCCACTGAGAAAGGACAATTCACAACAAGCCTACACAGAAAAATCCTTTTATGCACAAGAATGGCCCAATCCTCCAGATTAGCATCATTTATATCTCTATTTATGGGAGTTACCATACTTGAGAATGGTCAAATGGCATTGCTTTAAGAAGGTGGCTAGGCCATCCATTTGAAAGCAAACTGAGAGGGTTCATTGTCCCCAGGCAGGACTGCGGGCTGGGCCAACAGCTGAGGTTTGATCAGAGTTTGCCGAGTGGGTGGCAGAACGCATGCCCACACAGAGGTAGGGTCATGCTGGCTGAGCCTTTGTCATGGAGTCTGTGGGCTGGGGGAGGTGGGGACACTGCCTCAGGGATGCCGGCCTGTGACAGGTGTGGCCCAGCAGAGAGCCCCCTACAGAGTGACACAACAGCTCATGTGGGCAGCTCGTGTTCTTTTGGACTCCCACCCACTGGGAGAAGCTTGGGTTCATCCATGATTTCTTTTTTTTTTTTTAATTTTTATTTATTTATTTGACAGAGAGATCACAAGTAGACAGAGAGGCAGGCAGAGAGAAGGGAGAAGCAGGCCCCCTGCCAAGCAGAGAGCCCGATGTGGGGCTCGATCCCAGGACCCTGAGATCATGACCTGAGCTGAAGGCAGAGGCTTAACCCACTGAGCCACCCAGGCGCCCCTCATCCATGATTTCAAGTTGCAGTACTGGGAACTAATCTCGTGTGGGAAGGACGATGGTTATTTCTAACGCTTTCTGGTTGTTGGTACAAATGCTCCATTAAGTAGCAAGGACATCCCGCAGACACCTTCTGACATTCTCTCACAGATAGGTTGGCCCAAAGGAGTTGTCTTGACAGAGGCTGAGAGCAGATATGGAGATAGTCTAATGTCAGGATCCAGAGGGCTTGCAAAAGGCTTCCCTGGTCCCATCACCACCTGTCCCATTCCTCCAGTCAGTCTGGCTCTTCTTAGTCTCCCAGCACCTGCTCTGCCCCAAGGGCCAGGGGTGGTCGGGATCACACACCACAGGTGGCTCAAGCTCTGAGGGCATCATTTGAATTGGGAATATCCAGGTATGTGTTCTCCCTCCCTCAGGGTTGGACAGAAATTAGCCACCTAGGCCCTGAGCAGCATGACCTAGGGCCCAGAGAAAATTGTCTCCTCACCTCCATGACTTATTATTAACTATCATTAACTATCACTTTGTAGTATCTCCTCAGCACTTGATGTGGGTATTTTCATAAGCACCTGTGTAGTAGGTACCATGATCACCGATTTGCAAATGAAGACAGTGGCTTGGAGAGGGCAAGCCAATGGCTCAAGTTCACACAGCCAGAAGAGGTGGAGGCCAGCCATGTTGTTGTCCTTCCTCTCCAAGGCCCAGAAACTGAGTCGCCTCAGGCTGGGTTTCTAGACCAGCTCACCACCTACCTAGGTGTTTGAATCATGAACTGTGCAAAATGAAAAGGAAGGAACAAATCAGAAGCTCAGATATGTTCCAGGCACCTCGTTTCCCAGCCTCTTCCCAGCTGGGCTTCAAGGCCTCTGTAATCTATCCATGTGGCTCCCCAGGGCCCACTTTCCCTCACCTCCATGCATATCAGTGAGTCATTTCCTCCAGTTTTTTCCCTTAGACTTTTATTCCTATTAGAAGAAAAGGTGTTCTTCACAGTGATTTATGTCTGTCTCTGCAGACCATTGGTTGAAGTATTCCAAAGAGTTTCAGAAATATTTTTTGTTTGAATATTAGATTTCTGTCTCTGCAAAGTGTACAGCCATATGCTATCAATTCTGGATATCGGCTTCAGTGGAGTGCCACCCTGAATATTTTTTTTTTTTTATCCCAGATACTAGTCAAATGTTCTGTCTCATGGCAACCTAAGCCTTAGTTGGAGAGATGCTGAGAGAGGGAGGAGTGGGTTCATGTTCAGTGGTACCTGTCATCCCGACTCCCCTTTGTATTGATGTTAGCAGGAGGAGAAACAAGGCAGATGCAACCAGCTTCAGGGCAGAGGGAGAAGGCAGCAGGATAAGAAACCATCAACACAGGGCTGGGTGCCCAAGTTTGTGAGAGTGACAGAGCACAGGCTTGGATTCAGATGGCCTGGGTTTACATCCTGGGTGTACCACTTGCTTGCTGCTGTGTGATTTGAGCAAGTTTCTTAACTTCTCTGTGCATCAGCTTCTAAATATGTCTAATAATGGTACTCCCTCAAAGGGTGGTTATCCAGACTGAGGAGTGTGTGCGTGTGAGCACCCGGGAAAAGTTCCTTGCACACAGTAGTGCTGTTAGCAATGGGAAGAGACACTGTGCAGAATGATGGCTGCAGATATTGCCACCCAACGAACCCAGTACTGACTCTGATTTTATATGGGCAGAATGGTTGGCAGCTCTAGGGAGGCACCCACTTGAAATCAGAAGAGGCCCTGTCAGCCACATTACAGAATTCAGGGAGATTGTGTGATTTACTGTTTGTTTAATTTTATTTAGGCTGTGCTGAGTTCCACACAGGGTCTGAGCTGTATTCCATCTGCTTTCTCTCCATGTGCTGTTGCTTCTTAGTGATTGGGATTAGGCCTAGAATTGGCCCAAGTCCTGCCCCAGCCCCAGTTGTGTTGCCATCTGGGCACCTCCAGGCACCATCTACCCCATCTCCAGAGTCCCCACCCAAGCAAAGGCCCCCACCTCCGTCTTTGAGCCCACACCCGGGCCTCTAGCAGACCCAGCTGCATTTGCTCCATCTCCAGCCTCTGCTCCCTGTCCCTGGCCATACAGCATCCAGGGTGGTCCTTAGAAACACAAATATAATCATATTATGCTTCGCATTCCCCTCTCCCGGCCATGGGCTGTTGCTCCTTCTGTGTTTCATAACACTGCTGTTTCACGTTGTACTTGGGGGTGGGGGGCCTGCCTTGTTCCCTTGGCCCCCATTAGCTGGAAAGGGCCCCAAGGGCAGGATTGTGTCTGTCTTTCTCCCCCCTGTACTCTTGCTCCCCTCTACCCCAGCACTGAGCCTGGCCTCACAGTCATTGCTTGGGGGCAGACAGAGAGCGAGAAGTCTGAGAGCATCTAAAGACCGGGAGCCCGCCTGCTAAGAAGCCAGGAGGACCCATTGGAGGTGGCTGGGCTGGTGCAGGTATGGGGAGAAGGAAGCCCCTGTACCCACCCTCCTGCCATCTCTGCCTCTCAGAGCCGGGTGGGGCTTCCTGTGCTAGGTAGTGCTCATGGGGAGGAGGGGTGGTAAGAGGACGGGTTGTCTCACCAGGTGGCAACCAGGGACTAGCTCCTGAGGGATGCATACTGGGTGGGTGAGAGAGGATTGGGAAAGATTTATTGAGTACTTTGGGTGCCATCTTTCTCACACACCATCTCCATTCACCTCTACCAAAACTTTGTGGGGTTACTGATAAGGAAATGGAGGCTCAGAGAAGCTAGATGCCATCCTTTCCTCCTCACTCCTGGTCCATGAACCAAGCCTGAGCTAAACAAAGCTACTACAAGTCAGCAAGGGCTCAAAACCCACCTGCCATTATATGATCAAATCACTTGATCCCCAGGTCACAGCCAACATGCGCTCTCACAGTGAGGAACGTTCAGATATGATGATTGTCTGTAAAGGGAGGCAGATAGTTTTTACCTAAAGAATCTGGGACCTGTCTGGATCTGTCCTGGAAAGCGTTGCTTAGTTCCGGCAGCATGTAAGTGGCGTAGCTCCTCATCTGGAGCTCCGCAGGTCTGACAAGAAGGTCAGGTATTGTCAGTCTCCCGATGGAGCACTGACGCATCAGGAAGACAAACAACAGTGGAGGTGGGTGGAAAAGCAGGGTCAAGTCTCCCCCTCCCGGTATGGCCCTGCCTATGTCTCTATCAGCAGCTGAGGGGGTAGTGATGAGAGCTTAACAGATACCAATGAATGGGTAAAGTAGGTTTTGGTAACCAAGCCATGACAGAAAGATTGGGTGATGGTGGTAGAAGCACCAGGCAAAGGAGAAAGACTGAAGAACTCCAAGAATGACAGTTAGTGGTGGTTCTTGACCTTTTCCTCGGCAGAGGACACCTCCCATCTGAGTGCTTGCTCATGAGCACGCCCCCCTTCTAGGTGCTGGCATTGGCCAGACAGACTCAAGCTCCATGCTCTCCATACAGATGGGATCCTGGGGGTAGATGGCATTGCGCAGAGTCCCCTTCATCTGCTCTTAGGTAAAAGAGTCTTGGACTGCAGCACCCCTCCTGTTGATAGTGCTGGCCCAAGCAAGGTATGGTGGTGGCTTTTCAGGTGAGGACAGGTAGGGATTAGGTTTCCAAGATGCTGGGGAATCACAAGAGGCCCTACAAAGGACCCAAACTTGCCTTCCAAAAGGAACCACAAGACAATCCCATCCCCATATTAGCTGAACATTCGGAGATCCAGATTCCTGAAGGAGAACACCCTGAAATCAGTAGACCCAGTCCTGGACTTGTACATTAACTTGCCATGTCACCTCATTCCTTTCTCTCTGTCTCTTCTACAAAAGGGGAGCACTTGTTGCATCTGTAGGATGGCAGATGTCAGGTTCAGATAAAGGCAAATCACATTTGGCTCTACCATGCTTTCCTTTCAAACTCTGATCCTTTAATGGCTTTAGCCACTCTGACCCTGTAACTTTACAAGGTGGTGTTGGTTTTTATAATTACTAGCTTATGATTCCTCATGAGTAATTCACAAAGCACTTGTGGTCCAATTGGACCACCTCCATGAAAAGAGGAGGATTGCACACAGCCAATAATGGTTATTGCCAAGGCCAGGAAAAGACACCAAGGGAATCTAAATCAGGAGGAAAGCACAGGGCATTGGCAGTAAGAGGAGCTGTCCCGAGTGGTCCACACTTCTTCAAGGGATGACCCTGGTGATGTGTAGTCACAAGCTTCCCTCATGCAGTCAACTGCCCTGGCTTTTGATCCTGATATAATTTAGCCATAAAGTAAGTCAACTGGCTCTTCTCTGGGTTGGGCTGATCCTACCTTAGCCCATTTGTTTTAGGGTTAGTGCTCTAAGAACTTGATATCTGGCACTGTTGGGTAAAAAACGAAGAGGGGAACTCAGATTCAGGGACCGTTAACAGGCCCCAAGAAGGAAAATGGAACTTGTCTTGCAATCAGGTGAACAAAGCAGTGATCTTGGTCTGAGCAGAGCCCAATGCAGTTGAGACAAAAAGCTCAAAATGTTTAAACAGCTGTAAATCCTATGAACAATGGAAATGTCCTCAATATCCTAAGAGGTTTTTCTTTGTTTTTTAAGAACGCTATTCACTACATTAAGCATTTTTCTATAGAAGATAAAAAATTCCAAACTGAACATTGTGGTCTATAGTCTGTGATGGCTGTGAGAATAGTGAGTTTATTTCCCCTTAGAATTGGGGGGAAATTGCTTGACATTCCAGTTGAATTTTTTTTCAATACCAGAGAAGAAATTGTTTATAATCAATATGTGTTCTCCAAATGAAAAATAATTTAATGTAAATTACTCTTTTTTCCTTCTAAAATAATTTGTTACCTAAGAGGTGTGGTGAGGTGTCTTTCTTTCCTCCTGTTTTAAAAGGCCTCAGAGGACAGTTGGGCAGTGTGGTTTTATACTGGAAAGGGGTGACCCCATTGTCTCTGCTTGTTAAATTTATACCCTGTTCAAAACTCTATTAATTCTTCTATTAATAGTTTGTTCTGTGGAATACTTGAGGTGCTTCCGTGATGTCTAAGAAGAAGCTCAAGATAGACTTTTAACAAACCCAAACTAGTTCTTTTCTAAATAATGAATTTATTGTTTCCTTCTCTTAAATGATATATGTTTGCAGCCATGCTGCAATACAGATGCAAATGTTTCATTACAGAAATTTGATGAATGTATTACAAATCCTAAGTGAAAGGAAGTACAGTTGACCCTTGAACATGGGCTTGAAGGGTGCGGGTCCGCTTAGGCAAAGATTCTTTTCAATATATGGGAAAATTTTTTGGAGATGTACAACAATTTGAGAAAAACAGATGAACTGCAATGCTAAGAAGTACTGAAAAAATTAGGAAAATGTGTTATTGTAAGAATACAGTATATAATACACATAAAATACAGAATATGTGCTAATCAACTGTTTATGTTATTGGTAAGACTTCCAGTCAACAGGGAACTATTAGTAGTTAAGTTCGGGGGGAGTAAAGAGTTATACAAGATTTTGGACTGCACAGGAGTCAGTGCTCTTAACCCCCACGTTCAAGGGTCAACTGTAGTTTGCTTCAGTGTTGAATGCAGGAATAAAATTCCACTGCTTCTCAAGCTCAAGTTAGAATGTCAGTTGCCCCCCAAGAGTGGTTTTTGAAAAGGGAAATCTGTATTTAAAAATCAGCAAGCTAATCACCCACAGTAGATTTTGAATTCTAGTCCTGACCGGGAAGCAGGAAAAAGAATCCTCACATGTACTCCTAAGCGATGGCTGTATATGTAGAGAATACAAATGGATTTTAATGTTAGAATAAACACAGCATAAATTTGAAATGCCAATCAAAACACATACATTGTCTCCCCTAAGCTATCCTGTGTCTGTTGGTTGAACGCTGTCATTGCGCCTTCCGAAGGGTGTAGGTAAATGAGCAGTAGTGATGCGTGTGCCAGGCCCACACGTTCACGTTCACGACAGATCCTCACTGGCAGCCATGTTCGTCTGTGAGTGGTGAAAAATAAAGGAATCTGAAGGTGATTCGTCCCATCGTGGGCCTGATATATTAAAAATTTGTGTGTGTGTGACGATAGTTTTATCATCCTAGGAAAGCAAAGAAGAAAGTGGAAAGCATTAAAATTAAATGTTGCTTCTAACAAAGCTTTTATAAATAGACAAATATAAATGATATTGATTGATTTAAATTGATTTTTTTTCCTTTTATTCTGGGGAGTCAAGAGAGAGCGACCCAGAGCTTTGGAGGAGTGTGTGAGCTGACAGAGTGCTAGTGGCTTTCTGTTTTTATAAGAGCCTGAGCAAATTAGAACATAAATGTTGCCTGAACATTATCTGTTTTCAGACCTGCAAGAGAAAACAGCACCCGTAAGTGGGAACAATGCAGCAATCTGCTTTGTCTGCATATAGGGACTTTGAATGGACGCTCCAGCTATAAAATACTAAACAATCTCAGCATGCCCCCTTTCCTCATTTCACAAAATTAATTTTAAGTACAGTGTCTTCAAGGGGCTCAATCTTTGTGTGTTTGGGTACCACCGATATGCTCTTCTTATCTAATTTTCTTAAATTGACCAGTACTTTCCTGGGAATGAATGAAGAAAATGGTGTAGTGCTGGGTATTTATTTTGTGACACTGCCCACAAGGGCGCACTGGCCTGTAGGCTGGATGCCAGCCACCAGCCCATCATTTCTCAGTGAAAAGAACCTTTCAGCTCGGTTACCTCCTGGAGAGAGCTGATTTTCCAGCAGTCAGGCTTGATCTGGGTAAATAATTAGAGAGCTGGAGAGCGAAGACATCACCCTAGTGTTGTCTGTGATTCTGCTAATATAGCCAGACCCTGTGATTCCATCACTGCAACAATCTTACGGGCTGCCTTTCTCTAAAGCTGCACAGAGAGAGGAGGGAGGGAGAGAGAGAGGGAGGGAGGGAGGGAGGGAGAAAAGGCAACAAAGCCAGTTGCTTGCATTTGTCTTGAAAGAATTAATGACATTTTTCATTCTTTCGGTGGAACCAAGAAAACAGCTGCAGCTCTTTATCTGCCTATAAGAAGGTAATTCTCCGTGCACCTTCCTCTCCCCCAACTACCCTCACCTATCAGGACCTGCATATCCCATGCAACCGCTTTGGTATATCAATTTATTTTTAAAATGGTTTGCCCTTGGTTTACCAGAATTTGCAGGGTTGTGCAGGGAGATCCCATTTCTCCCAAAGCAACCCTGAAGTGGTTAATAGCTTGTTGTTGAACTTTTGCATCTGCTCATTAAAAACCAACAAAAGAAACACTGGTTACTATAAAGCCCATGTGTCTCTCAGCAAATATCCAGTACTCTGAAACTTTGTTACACTTTGCCCTGTCATTCTGTTTGGGCCTGTAGTTGGAGGAGAACAAGAATTAGGAATTGGAAAGATGATTCCAAGTTTCTGGTCAAATTCCCAATTTCTCCGTCACTTGTGACATCAGTTACAACATCCATAATTATTGTACTGTTAGTTCTTGTTCGTTGAGAATCATGGTAAGAAGGCCAATCTGATTTATTGAAAAATAGTAATTGTACTAATGGAGTTTTAGGACTTTGGGGAAGATAAATAGTTATGAATGAATACTAAGAAATAGAAAAAGATGACTTAATTAAAATAGTTAAAACTCACAACAGGCATGTATAACATGATATGTTAACCACAGAGTTCACTTAAACAATTTCTGGACCAAGAACAGGAAGACACATTGAAGAAACAAAGGCTGTTAGTTTAGGTGCCCCCCCGCCCCGCCAAGTTGGAAGATCCTGAATATTAAGAAAGTTGGAAGTTAACTGTTACCCCACTCAGGGCCCACCTCCACAGATTTATTTATTGCAGATTTCAAAATTAGTGTGTTCTTAATAGAGTTGAACTACATACTCTTCCAGCAAATACTAGCTGAATTGTAACATGGGTAGTTTCAGTCACCAACATGGCAGGCCTTGCTGGTGTGTGACAAACCAAGATGGTCTGGCCCATCTAAGGGCTTAAGTAAGCCAGCCTGAGGGCACTATACAGCAGCACTTTGTTTTTCTTCTGCCAAAGTGCATTCAGACCAAATCTCCGGACCTACTTTAATTTGTCTTTTCTCTTTTAATTTTCCACTCATTTAGTAAAACAGTTTATCTTGGAATAGTTGATTGATATTAATCATGGTATCTCTTAATGGATTAAACGTAATCCCTTCTTCTCTTCCCTCCCTCCCTTCCTCCCACCCCAGACCAAAGGGGCTTTTGAGGGGTTGTTGGGTGGCAAGGCAGAGGAAGGTCTTTGGGACTGGACCCCAATAGGGTGGGTGTGTCAGGTGTTTTCTGGTCTTGCACAAAGGGGATTGGGAATGTATTTTGGAGAATCGTGGGACATGACTGTCCCGCCGTCATGGGACAGTGTCAGGACTTCACTATTTTAGGGTGTCATGAAAGAATCCCCTGGAGAAAAACGTGTTGGACCCCTTTCTGCGATGCCACTTGCAGGTTACCGCTTTCAAAGCAAAGCCAGACTCCAGCCCTGCCCCGGTGAAGTCTTTGTCTGCCTGCGCGCAGGATCGCTCCCAGCTCCGGATTGATTTTTGGCCCCTGCTGCAGCAAGTTGGGGGCTGGCGGGGAATGTGGAGGCGGCTGGGGGCGGAGTGTGAACTCACATCCACTGCACCAGGGAGCCCACTGCTGCTTCAGGATTTTTTTTTAACTTGGAATTTCCATATGACAAAAAAGAAAGAGACTTCTCCTCGATCTAACGGAGCCATTAGCGTCTATTAATAACGCGGCCGGGGTAAGTAGCTGAGCGGTGCTGCGCGGGCGGGCTGCGTGGTCCTCGGGCTCGGGGAGCGGCGGCGCCCCTGCGCTCTGGACCGTGCGCACCGGGGCAGGCGGGGACCCTGCCTGCCCGCTCCTCCCCTTCTTCAAGGTGAGGGGTCGTCCTCACTGTCACTAGAGCTCCTGCGAGCTGAGCTCGCCCCCTCCCCCGACTTCTTTGCGGGGCATTTTCTCTTGCCCGGTAAATTGCGTGCCATTTCTCACGGGGCATTGCCTGCCGCCTTCCTGGAACCATCCTTTCAGATTTTGTGATCTTGCCCGGGCACAGAAGCTCTCCTAGGAGGTGGTGCTTATGCATATTCATTTCGTCTAGTAACCGGCTGCCCATCTTGCCATTGCAGGCTGATTTATTGATTTATGTATAAAGTGTGTTTTATTTTAGTAATTAGGCAATCCTGAATTCATGGAGCCGTCTGCACTTCCCAGGCATGTTCATTGCTAGGGCTGAAAGACAAAGGTTGTCGTGGCACCGCCCCCCCCCTTACATTTTCTACATAGTGACCACAGACTTTGGTTTATGGAAAGCTAGTTAGGAATGGCACCCCCCCACCACCCAATCAGTGAATTAAATAGTAGCGTTTCCAAATAAAGGACACAGTTATTTTGTAAAGCCCAGTATCTGACAAGTAGCTACTTCTGGGGGGAGGGGGGCGTGTTTTAAAGGTTGGACAGGGTGGTGTGTTGTTTCAGTTCGAGGATGATTCTAGGATTGATGTTACTTCTGTGAAACAGTCACTGGCATGTTCCTATCAAGGCACATGAAAATAAATGTTGCCTTTCATTACAAAGATGATGCAGTGAAAAGGGAGACATCACTTCAACGGTATTTTCTATATTCTTATTTTATTCTCAAGTTTGGTTTTCATCTTTTCATGCTCCCAACCCTCTACTCATCCGTCCATCCACATTCCCATTGTTAAAAAAAAATTATCTCCACAGGCACCCTTATATTTTTCAGGGACTCTATTATGCCTGTAAACTTGACCTGGATTGTGTTACTAATTTGGTAGGTTGTTCTGTCCTACAGGAAATCACAGCCGATGGGTCGATATGTTCATATGAACCCCTCAGCCAAATTAGCTAAATTGTTTTTAAAAGATATTTTTAGGCCAGTGAACACTTAGCAAAAATGTCTTTACAGATCTTGATAGACCTATTTTTAGATTTGGTACTTTAAAAGCCTGTTCAACCCAACCAGTTCTCAGTTCAATCAATGTAAAATGTGCTTTTAACAAAAGATGTTTATATTGTTAATGATTAAATCATTATAAATTTCCCTTATGGAACTAGCTGATCTAACAACAATAGAAATTTCACTACTTAAAGTATTACTCTGATTTTTAAATGCAAGAAAAAAGTATGCATTTCTTCTATAGTCGGGGGAAGGAGCTATGTAAGAATGAACAAAGTATAGTAACATTTATTTTGGGTTTATTTTTGTTTTGTTTGGGTTTATATTTTCTGCAAACTTGTATATTCTATCTGATATGCCTCTTACTTTTTAAAAAATGATCTAAATTTTCAATATACTGCCAATTTATATTATATGTAAAATAGATGAACATGCTACATGTATGTGCGTATATGATTTAATCCCCACCAGCCCCTAGGCTGGGAATAAAGAAGCATCTGCCTCTATGAGAACAAGCAAGAGAGAAAACCGTCCTAGATCAATAAGTCATAAGTAACTAGCAGGAAAAGGGGCCTAGAAGCTTTTTTTTTTTTTTTTGCTTCATTTCTTAAATAAGGCTTTTTTCTAGTGGCATCATATTCCTATTGGAGTGGTTAAGCAAAAAGAAGAAAACAGGACTCTTACCAGACAATATGTTGTTTTCATTTTATATATTCACTACAAAAATTTTTGAAATGCCTTTATTGTCTACTGAAAAGTAATCATAGAATTGATATTCTGAAGATGACACGAGAACAGATTTTTCAGAGTAATAACAGAGAGGAGTTGGGATGTGATTAGGCTTATGGGCCGGAATCTGGCATGTAGATGGGCGGTGTGTTTGGTGGGTCTTTGTGCCTGTTTCATGGGAGGCATGTTAGCGTTGTCTGTGAACCACGCACCATGTACCCCACACAGAATGAACGCAAGGACTTAAAACCGCAGTAATACATTTAGCGTGGTAAGCAGAATATCGATCTTTCTAAGGTCTTGGGGATAGCAGAAACTTACCACAGAGGATGTAAAGAAGGAGAGAATTAAAGTGAGCTGGGCTGGTTCCCCCTGAGCGAAGAGATGATGCCTTGAAATGTAGATATTTGAGGAAGCAGACAGTAGAACTCCCCCCCCCCGCCCCCCCCAACACTGCCATCCTCTTTAGTGGCACTGTCTCTGTGTGGCCTTTTGTTTATCCTAGGTGGAGTTGGCACTAAATCCCCAGGGGACGCTTATGGTGTATATAATCTTTTACTGGTGGTCTGAATTCTATTGTGCTCCTACAAACACACACAAACACTCAGTTATTAAATAGTAACCCATGAGAACATGTGTTTGTCAAGGCTTCTTTAAATCCATTTAAAAGACCATAAGGGAATCTTTAAAAACTCCACTCCAGACCATTACCCTGCAGATTATGACTTGTGCTTTTTTTTTTTTTTTTTTTTAAACCTAGAAAGCAACCTTTTCTCTACCGGAAACCCTTGATCATTAGGAGAAAAACCGGGGTGGGGGTGGGGGTGAATTGCTTGCTCGATTGTTTAGGCTTCTGTTCTAAGAAAGAGTAGGAACTGGAAAACTAGAACATTCTTCAGTATCTGAAACATTTGAGACAAATATCCTATTTGATTGGTTCAAAGATTCACTAAAAAATATATTTTTTCATTTTGATAAACAATTGAAAGGAAATGGTTTAATATAAAAGCTTGTACCAAGGCAACGTGATACTGTATCATGGTCTGTTGTGGCTGAATCCAGAAAGAAGGGGAAAGTCATTTCCACTTTGTAGAGGTTATTGATCATCCCTTGTTTATCAAGGCTGATGTTGGGAATGAAATTACTGGAGAGTAGTAGAGGTTATTTGTATAGATATTTACTTATGCAAAAATTGTATTCTTTGAATTTTTAAGTGCAACTCAGAGAAGGATGGAATTCTTTGAGCGGCTGTGGGTGTAGGGCTGCAGCACATTGGGTACTGGGGCGTTCCAGTTACCCCACTAGGGTGTCTTGAATTTCCCTGAGAAATAAGGTGGAATGCAGAAGCCCACTGGTACCAGCCTCCCTCGAGAGCAGTATTTGACTTCTGGCCACCTTTTAGGCAACACTGTCTCTAGGCTTACTTTAATACTGTCCTTTGGGGATCAGGATGATTTCTCCACCCAGAAAACAACATCTTCTGTGTACTTGAAAAAGACTTGATTTTGGGGTAGTTTTGCAGAACTCAGTTCCCTTAGTGGCTTCATCTTTATGTAATTTACGTATTTTAAGCTCTTTATTTCAGGTCAGTGGCCTATTTTTCTACTTTAGATGATTGACCAGCATTAACAAACCCAACATATCCTAGAAAGAATAAATTAGGAATGACTGAGCAGCCCCAGAGGCCCTCAGTAACTAGTTTGTAATAGATTCAAAGAGAAAAGCTCTTGCCCTTTCTTCAAACTTTATCCCAAATACAGTGCTCCACTGGCTGATAATCAATTATGATTCGTGTGGGGTTTGATTTCCAATGAAATGTCATTGTCTTTGCCCCATAGGATTTCTCTGTAACAGTCTCCAGGTGGCCGAGGGGTTAAACAGGCGCTTCCCCTCTGTGCTTCAAGGATTAACAGCATGAAAAGCAAAGTGTACAATAGCATCAAGGTATTGTTTCATTGTTAGACAGCCTATGGTTTTTGAAATTAAGAATGGTCATAGTAGCCTCATGAAATATCTGAAAATGCATGGCAGATACTGGATACTGGATATGGTTACACAGCCCAAAGATAAATTTTTATGCCATATTCTCACATTTTTAAAAGCATAACCTTCACACCATTGTGGAACTGAGTGTCATATGCGCCTCAGTAAAAATGTGGATGGGTAGAAAAATAGGAATGTGTGCTAATCTGGTCCGAGTGCTAATTTGGGCTTGGCAGTTCACCAGCAAGCCTTGTGCTTAACCACAGAATCCTTAAGACAGGGACCTGTCAAGGTGCAGATGGAGACTTGTCACCGCATGGAGCGAGTGATGATGATGAAATGTGGCCACTTCTTGCGTGGACCCCCCTCTGTCCCCTCTCGAGAATTTCCCTTCTACCCAGGAAGTGAGTGGCAGTAGAAACAGTGCAAGCAGGGGAGCAAAGGCGTCACGGGGGTCCTTTCACTGCACGTGTCTGTGATAAAGCAGATGAAGTGCTTATAGTCAGGGACATTGGTGGGGAGCTGGCTCTGTACTGGCAGAGCGTGAGTAACCAAGCACCCAGGAGGATGGTGGAAGGGCAGCGCTCATTGGGAAGTCCTTTCCCATGTGCTGTGGGGGGTCACGGACACACTGCACGGTGACACCCCCCCCCACTGCTAGGCTTCCACCACCCGCCACCTGAGAGGCTTCTCCTAGGTGGGCTGCTCTCTCTTGGAATATGTCATGGCGTCTGCAGCCACCACAGCCTTGTTAAAGCATTGCTCTTGTTCCCAACGACCATCTAACAGGGCAGGAATCAGGCTGAACCACATGCCATTGCCAATGTTCGGCCATTTCTGACCTATAAAAACAGCAGTTCCTCATTCCCTATTTCTGATCTTGCTCTACTTCTCACAGCAACCAGATCACGTAATTCCCCTGACAAAGTGTTCCCCTGGCTTCTCAGTGCACTCAGAATAAAATCCAGGCTCTTCACCTTGGCCTCCCCCACGAGGTCATTCAGGAGCCCTGGCCCCTGCCTGCCCTTCTCCCTATCTCCCTGCTTTCCTGCTGCTCACACTGGTCCTCCTGAGCATGGGCCTCCAGGCTGCTCCTAGAACTCGCCTCAGGGTCTTTGCGTTTGCCCCTCGCATTCTATGTCTGGCCCCTTCTTGTAATTCAAACCTCAACTCAAATTTCACCTCCTCAGATGGGCCATTGCTGGTGCTTATGTCTGAAGGAGGCCTTCCTGCGGACTCCATCAGCTCATTTGATTTTCTTCCAAGTAGATTAACATGTTTCCCTCTTAATTGTGCTCTCCTTCACAACAGTGGAAGAGGGGGCAAGCACCTTGCCTGCCCCGTTCTCTGCAGTGTCCTCACTGCCTGCCACACAGCAGGGTCTGGGCGCAGATTTGTTGAGTGACCGAATGGGCCACCGCATACACTGCTGGGAGTCTGCTCAGCTTGCAGCCACTGCAGAGCTGGATCACAAGCAGCTCGGGGCAGCTTCCTCTAGATTCAGCCAAGGGAGCCCCTGCTCCCAACCCCTGCTGGCCATCAGCTTCTAGCACCTCCTCCCCTGGGAGGTACCTGTGCTAGTACCACCTCCAGCCAACCCAGCGGGCAGCCCCTACTGGCTTGATGACCTCCTCCAGCTCACCTTCCTGTCCCCACACCCACTAAACTATCTGCCTGTGCTCAGCCGAATGAAGGTGCAGTATGTTTTGTGATCTTGTTCTTAAAAAAACAAAAAACAAAAAACCCAAAACTCACCCAGTAAGTCGCTGTGCTACCCAGTTGATTTGGTAATAGCTAATAGTTAATAAGGATGTACAGTTTAAAGGCTAAAAGTTTAATCCTCACAGGAGGCCTAGGAGGTATTTTCCCCACTGAACAGAGGAAGAAATTGAGGTACAGTGACATTGAATAACTGGCTCAAGGTCACAGGCCCTCAGCTACAGGGCTGAGTACAGCCGAATCACATCCAGGACTGGCTCTCTCAGCCTGCCCTTATGACCCCTGTCTCCTGGCTCTTGACTCGGGCCTTTGCCAATAGCCTCAGTATTGCTCCCAACCTCAGGAAGGGCAGGGGTAGGCTGGGGTCGGATTCTTCTGAGTCCTTCTGTCCCTGCATTATTTCTCTGTGAGTTCTTCTCCCAAGGGTGCCAGGAGGCTATGATCTCTGGCTGACCACAGGTGTTAACCTGTGCAGGGGTGAATAGGAACTCACCAAAAACTGGCCCTAGCATTTACACCTGCCTTGTGGGCTTGCTTCCATCCTTGGGATTCCACCTCTGTGGTTCGGTGCACGGTGGTTGGACCTTCTGCAACCACCCCCTACCCCGTCCAGCCTTCAGAGCTGGACAGGTGCCGCTGCCCTTCTCCAGCCTTGTTTCTTCTTCTCTTACCACAGTGTCCCCCTCCCAGGTTATTCTAAGGATTAAACAAAGTAGCATCTTTAAGGTGCTGAGCATACCTAGATCCCAGTAAGCACTGTAAAAACTACTTTAGAGGGTATTGGGAGATAAGGACAGGAAGAGAGGCAAATCCAGGAGAGGGCCCACCTTCTCTGTTGCACATCAGAACAGAGGAAAATGCCATTTTGTCTTCTTTCTGCCTCTACCAAGTCAGAGAAGAAAGGCACACAGGAAGGAGTAAGACCAGGAGTAGACCAATTTCCCTGCCTAGGCCCACTATGTACACTTTCCTTTTGTTCTGGGCATCTCTAACCCCAGGCATGAGCCATTGCACATCTGCAGAACAGGGGGTTTTGGGGGTATGGGGAAGCATGGATGCCATCCATCGTGAGGCCTGTTGGTGTGGCTGGTGCATCATTCTGCATCCCTGAAGGCAGAGTCTCAGCACTTTCAGGGCATATTCCCACCACCCGCAGGAAGGGCAGGGGTAGGCCAGGGTTGGATTCCCCGTATCCAAGCCACTGGATTCTTCCAATGGGACTCCCACCCGCCACGGTCAATGTCAGGCTCCCCTGCCCCCATCTGTGAAGGTATGGAAATCCATGCACTCACCTGTCTCCCTCCAGGGCACATGGGTGCTGGACAGGATTGGAAGTGATGCAGTATTGTCCACACAGGGACACACTAGGAGCCAGAGGGCACATGTTAGCTTTGAGAGCTGTTGAAGTACTCTTGCCCTAGGCACTCGGATCAGTGGGGAGCAACCTGAAGCCAGTGGTTATGACAGATTGGCACGCCTTGGACTTCCTGTTCCTGCGCTCATGTGTGGGTCTGGCAGAGTCCTTCAGTGTATAGGACTCGTGACTTGATAGATGATGCTTTTCCTATCCACACACAGGGTCCAGATGCATCTGAGTAGATGCATTTGAGTAGAGAACATTTCAGACGTAGCTTTAAATTATATGTTGTTGATGGTACGTACAAAACCAAGGAATAAAACATTGGGCAAGACTACCACACTGCAAAGAAAGTATCTTTTCTTGCCAGGCAGGCCCTTCCTATGGAAAAAGTAGGAATTTTGATTAGGCAAGAGATCTAATCTTCCAGTGTTTATTCTTACCTCTGATGGAAGGTGCCGGGGTCTTTATTGACTGTAAGTGACCAGAACAGCCATTTGCCTCCTTCTAGGTAGACCACCATGCCCAGGAAAGACCGTTTTCAGGTACCGTTCCATTTTGCCATCGGGGTCTCTTTAAATCCAATAGCTCTGAACAGCCCATTGCTCAGTATCATAGAGGAATTTGTTGACTTTTTCTGAGGGTTTTTTTCTTAAAATATATAATACTATCTTTAAGTTCTTGCTCACAACTGTGTTATTCTCTAATTAGCATGTCTAGCCACATTTTTCGAAAGCAAGCTTTCTTTTAATTGACGTAGAGTTGACACATAATGTCAAAAGCAAGTCTTCTTCCTCCTCCTCCTCCTGCTAAGGTATGTATATCACTTACAGTGCTGTAGGCATTTCGGCCAACAGCACAGGGCAAAGTGATCAACATCCAAGTAAAAGTCTGCATGTCGGCCAAAGGCCTTTGTAGATCAGATCAATTCCTTGTCTTTTCTAGACTTCCTAGGTCCAGTTTGTGATTCCATCCTCTGTCTTCTCTAAGGAAATGTCCCTTTGTTTTCAAGTCCCACGGAAGAACTCTCTTGAATTTTTTAATCTTTTGCTTTGTTTTCATAAACCATGTTTTCATATTTTTAAAAATGTGTGAGTGAGAAGGAAGAGCAGGAGCATGGAAAGGTGAAACCATTAACCATTAACTGATCATCAGATTAGAAGGGCAGAATCACCAGAAACAACACATGAGTGCAAGCATATAGAACTGTCACCACCATCCATACATAATTTATTCAAATGACTTCTTCATTATTCCCTGCTCACTTTCAACAGAAGGAGGTGGGTTCTCCCTGTGCACTGTTGAGAGGCACTTCCCATGTGAAATGCTGATTTCTTTATCTCTCTTCTGTTTGATTCTTTGTCCACGCATAATACCATTCTAAAATCCATCCATTGCTCTAGGGTGATTTTAAAATTCATACTGATGTCCGTATAATGCGAATGGAATACGTTACACATTGGCATTAGAGTGGGAAGATATGAAGTTAGGCTGGCTTAGGTTGCCCCTTACAGCCTCCATGAATACACCTGCTGGCTTGGTTCCCAGGATGGTGCTTTAAATCTGGCCCAGGTAAGTTACCACATGAGAATAGCTCATGGCCAGTCTAGGGACAGAGCACTGTGAGGCAAATGGAGAGACACACAGGGAGAATATCAGGTGGGGCTCCCAGCATTGTGATCATCCAGGGACCCAGTGGCTCCTAAATGGAGATGATTATTGATAAGTCACTTGGGGGTGATTAAATAATAAAGGAATCCCTGAGGCCACCCCCTCCCCAAACCTGCATTCTGATCCAGTAGGTCTGAAGCTTGGGGTTTGGGATTCTGCTTTTTTAACAAGCGTTCTAGTGCCTGTGACGAGCAGCCTAGTTTGGGTACTTCTCCTAGCTTCAGTTTCCACATCCCTGAAAGAGGATAATATCTGTTTCACAGAGTTGTTGGCAGGAACTGAAAGAATGTGTGGGAAAGGGCCCTGGGAACCGTGAAATGAGACAGACGAGGACCTGCTGAATTAGTGGGTTTAACTCTCAGCCTCCTTCTAGAGGAGTTTCTGCTCTGCACTCCAGATTGAGGTTGGCCCGGGTACTGGAAAATATTCTGTTCCAGGTAGTATCCCATCTTGGGTCTTCATCTTCCCACATCGAAATGCCCAGAAAAGCCTTCTATCCCCCCAAATCCTCCCTTCAACAAATATATACTGAGCACCCATTGTTCTAGGTGCTTAGGACATATTCTGAGGCTGGGTTTCCCACCTTTCTTGACCCAGATGGGTGAGGACACACTGTGGTTTATTCCACTGTGAGAATAATGTCTGTGTGATTTCTGCCACTTTTCAGATAACCCTTAAGATGGTATTGGTCAGAAATGTCTACAGTTGGTCTTGCAAACACGTTCTAAGAGATAACTGATGGCTCCAAGCCCATCTAATCCAGCAAGTAGCAAGGGTCACATTATATAGCTCTGGCTTGTGCTGGCTCTTGTATGGCCCCAAGAGATACTCCTGCCATGTGTTGCCCATAACTGAGCCCATAGGTGAAAATTTCCCTGTACTTTCCTTGTCCAGAGTGCCCAGAAAACTTTAAGACCACCACCAGTCCCTGGGAAAAAAAAAAAAAAAAAAATCCCTAATTATTTTCACTTCCTGGAGTTAATTAGGAAGGATAACAGTTCTATTTTGTTCAGTTTGTGGACTAGAATAGGATAACAAGGACTATGAACTAAAGATATGTTTTAATGAAGTAGCTTCTCACTCATTGTGAAAGACAAGATTCTGGTTCCAGATCACATGACATTATTATTATTATATATAATTATATAGTTGTAGATGCCCAGTCAAAAGAAGAAAATGTATGCCAGGCTCCATTTTATGAATTGTCTCATAGTATTGTATGTTGGAAGAAGTCATGGAAATAAGTGTTGAAGTTGCTGAGACATAGAGGTTAAGCAGCTTGGGTCACCTGGGTGGCTCAGATGGTTAAGCATCTGCCTTCAACAAGGTCATGATCTCCAGGTCCTGAGATCAAGCCCCATGTTGGACTCCTGGTTCAGCGGGGAGTCTGCTTCTCCCTCTCCTTCTCCTTCTGGCTTTCACCCTGCTTGTGTGCTCTGTCTCTCTCTCAAATGAATAAATAAAATCTTAAAAAAAAAAAAAAAGGTTAAGTGAATTGCCTGAGGTAGTGTAGCTTGAGGATGATGAGAGTTGGGATTTCAGCCCAAGTGTATGTGACCATTGTGCTGTTCTGCCTCCCCCCGGATGGATGGTCAAACTTCGTATAAAGCAGATTCGGCCTGAGAGCCCCTGAATGAGGGCTATAGTTATTGAAATAACAAAAGGAATTTGTTGAAATACAATCAATAGTTCTTAGTCCCTTGAAAGTATTAAGCCCTAAGGCATTCACATGTAAAGATTTAACTGTTCTGTGGTGCATCTAGGAAGATAGCAGTTATGAACCATCCTTGTGGGAATTGGGAAAACAGTCCAGTCAAAGCTTTCCATTACCTTTAAAAGGGAGACCAAAGTCCCTTACACTGCCCTCAAGGCCTTGCACCATTGGGCCCCTGCCCATTTTCTTCCATTTCCTTTAAATGCACCATGCTTCCCCCCAGCTTGGAGCTGATATCCCCTTTCTCCATTCTCATTCATCAGATCTCTGCTTAAAAGACACTCCTTGTTTCATTCTTCCAGCTTTATTGAGATGTTACTGATATGACATATGTAGGTTTATGATGTATAATGTGATGATTTCATACACATATATATGGTAGAAAAATGATAACTATAATAAGTTAACACCTCTATCACTTTACATTACCCTTTTTTGATATGATAATATTTAAGAACTACTGTCTTAACTTTCAAGTACATAATACACTATTGTTAATTATAATCACCATGCTGTACTTTGCGTCCCCAGAACTTACCCATCTTCTAACTGGCAATATGTACCCTTTGACCAGCATTTCCCCATTTGCTCATCCCCTCTATCTTTAGTAACCAGAATCTGATTCTCTTATTTCCAAGAGAAATAAGCTTTTTTTATATTATAAAAAGATATATATATATATATATATATATATAATATTTTTTATATTCCACATGTAAGTGGGGACATACACTGTATTATATTCAACTTTTTAATATTTGACATGTAAGTGAGAACATACACTATTTTTTTTGTTTGACTTATTTCACTTAGCATTATCCCCTCAGAGTCTCTCCATGTTGTCACAAATGGCAAAATTTCCTTCTTTTTTATGGCTGGATAATATTCCACTGTGTGCATCACATCTTCATTATTCATTCATCCATCAGTGGACCTTTAGATTGCTCCCATATGTTGGCATTGTGTATTAACTGCAATGAACATGAAGGTACAGGTACCTCTTTGAGATAACGATTTCATTGGTGGGATTAGTGGGATTGCTGGATTATATGGTAGCTCTATTTTTTTTTTTGAGGAAACTCCACACTGTTTTCCATACTGGTTATACCAGCTTCCATTCCCACCAACAGGTGTTCCCTTTTCTTTACATCCTTGCCAATACTTGCTATCTCATCTTTTTGATAATACAAAAAGGCACTTCTTCCTCAAGGGAATCTTCTTTGAGTCATTATTTTAAAAAGTCCAGTGAGAGAGTCAAAGTTCCATGAGGGTTAAGAGGTTGTCTCTTCACTCTTGGATCCCCCTCACCCTGACAGTGCTTGGCACACACTGATATGAGCTACATGCTCAATATGTGATGGATGGATAGATGGATGGACAGACAGATAGAAGGAAGGGTAAAAGGATGGATGGAAGTGTGGAAGGAAGGGTAAACACAGCTGGGAGCCCGAAAAGATTCATATGATCCTTGTGTGACTTATCCCAAATAATCCCAAAATAAGGGGCCAGGGAGTCTTGACCCTATATTTCATCTTGTGTTTCCCATTAAAGCTTTAGCCATTCTAGTGCCGAACTCGTTACTTTCTTGTCAGGTCCTGTCCTCCTGGTTTCCCTGTCTCTGTTAACAGCACAGGTAGTCATCAGGCTATCCAAGTCATAACTCTTAGCATCTTTGTCCTTGACCTTTGCTTCTGCCTCACTGCCCAAGGCCCATGCACTCTGTTCCTGTCCCTTTGCCAGCAACTCCTACCTAGGCCATGCCCACAGCCCTGCCCGGGGCCAGCCTGTTATCCTCTTCCTCTTCTCCATTTGCCTATAGCCTCAGATCTGATGGTCTTCACTCACCCTTCACCCTTCACTCTACAGCCTTCCAGTACAGTTCTTAGAGGTGGGGTGGAAAGTGGGAACCTGGTTTTCGAGAATTGTAGATGACGCAGGGAGGTTTAGTTTGAAGTAGAATTTTTGATATTGCCATTTTATATATGGAAATGGGGAAAGAGCACAGGAGGGGGCAAGACAAATCTTGCCCAAGGATACCTCCCCAACTCCCCGTGGTGTATGGCGGTAGAAAGGACATTTCAGAATCTTTCAGGGAGTGGAGTAGGAAGTTTTCTTAGTTACTCAAAAGGGCATGAATTAAAAATGGCTGAACAGTGCCACATTAATGACTTTGTGTTGCCCCAGCAATGGTTTGCCACTCCCAGGGGAGGGAGAATGTGTGTGGCACAGCCCTCCCTCATACCTGAAGCCCAGCCCACCTTGGCTGCACCCTAGGAGCCAGCTACTGCCATTGGGCATGCAGCTGGGAGGCCCAGTTTCTAGTTGTCAGCACAGCCAAAATACTGCCCCCCAGTGTTCTATGTAGGACATGGTGGCCCAGCTCTATAGCACGGTGCTCCTAGCTGAGGTCAGCTGTCCCCTTGCCTGTCTTTGTTGTCAAATTCCCCTCCACTCATAGACCTTCAGCCACTCCAGACTTCTCATCTCTCTTAAAGAGGGTTTCATTGAAGATGAGGTTTGTCAGGGGTGGGAAGAAGGTCACTGAAGCAAGAAATCTGCTGGCCTTCCCAGCCCTCACCTTCTGGCCAAGATCCTCAGATCCTCCTCATTATTTGTGACTTCTTCCCCTGGATGTCACCAAGCCTTGCAACTCTTCATCGTAGGATGTCTTGTGTTGCGGGCCATTTCTGTCACACATCCCTGTCTTCCCCAACTCACCATAGCACATACCCTCCCCAGTGTCTATCGCCCAGCCAGCCTAGCGCTCCCCTGCTCCCACCAGCTTTGTGTCTTTAGCACCCAGCACAATGAATGGTACACTAAGTAATGACTGGGTGGATGGACGGACAGATGGATAGAAGGTGGATAGGTGGATGGATGGATAGACAGATGAAGAGATGGATCTGGATGGATGGAAGCATTCTTGGCTGTCATAAGGTGAACAAATGAAAGCGTTTGCATTTTTCTTGAAAGACAGGGGCCAGGTGTAGTCCCCTAAAATACTCCTTATGAATATAAATGTAACTTCCGTGGTCCAGATTGCTAATTATGGAAAGATCAAAAGTCTTTGGCTGAAATTCACATTCTGTTATCCACACAGTTACTCTCTGGGAAATCAGCTCACACAGCTGACCCTTTTTACCTGGTGCCACTTTCTTGCCCTGGCCATGGACTGCAAGGTGCCCCTCTTACCTTTTGCCTAATTGCTGTCACTTTCCTACCCTCGCCTTGAGATCCCTGCCCTCGTTCCCAGGGGTGTATGAAGTCCACTCCCAGAGCCCATGGCCGCTCCTGGCCAGGCCTCAGTCTCAGCTGATGCCTCACTGGAGGCAGGGCCCTCCGAGGAGAGCTGATGGTAAGCCTTGTCTCCCATGGTTAGGAGGTTTGGGGACTCTGGGGTGCTTTCCTGGCAGTGGCTGTGGTTCTAATCTCAACCCATTCTCTCCCCAAACCTCTGTGCCCTCAGTAATTAAATAGGGTGTCTTCCTGCCAGTGTCCAGTGGTACAGTCACTGGGATAAGAGGAAATTCTCTTTCTGGACTTTTTAATGCTATCCCTTCAAGAACATTAGACATTTTGAGATAAAGACCAAAAATCAAAGATGATATTCTACTTCAGATCTTTTTTTAAAAAAAGAAGGATGTGAGTGTAAAATCCCACACAGTCAAAGTACTCATTGCTGCAGTGATTTAATATTTTCTTTCTTTGGAGATAAACTCCAATTTCACATTTAAATTCAGAAATCTATGGCCATCCTCACATCTTAGACAACTCACTGTTTTACAAAGTGATGTTATGATAATAGTGATAATGATAATAAAACTACAAGCACATGATCCCTGAACTAGTCTCTAGCTGTATGTCACAGAAAAATCATGGTTTAGAAACAAGATCTTTCTCACTGATAAACTTTTTTTAGGATTGAAATTCTAAAATAATTCTGAAGGCTTTTTACTTTTTCCCTATTGGTCCTCATTTCCCAGCGTGCTCAAGTGATCCCTTAGATTTTTAGTCCATGATTTCCATAGTCTCAAAACCCAGTTTCCAGATTTTCTATCTCAGGGTTGGGCAAAGGCTCTATTTTCTCTGGTGATGAGAGGCAGGATGTTTTTCTCTTCTACAACAACCCACATGCCCATTTGGGGTGCAGTACATTAGCGTGTGCCTTATTTCCATAATATCACCACTCATAAGTACTATATGGCGTGCATTTATTTCTTATTGTTTTTTTCTTTGGTTCTAGAAGTAATATATGTTCATTTGAGACAATTTAGAAAATACAGACAAATAAAGGAAAATAAACGCCACCCACAGTCATACCTCCAGGGATGACAACTGATTAGACCACCTTCTGATTCCTCTAGTCTTCGTCTGTGTAGATGTGAGCCATAAATTGGAACTGTGCTCTACACACGGTTTCATATCCTTTCCCCCCACTTTTCATTTTTTTCTGAGCATGTTCTCAGGGCATTAAACATTCTCTGAAAACAATGTTAATAGATAAACAACAGTCTACCTTGTAGAAATACCTGAACTTATTGCATTGTTCACCTACTGCTGAATGTTTACATTATTTCTCTTTTTTGCTAGAATGAATAGTGTTGTTCTAGATGTCATTGTTAAACCTTCAGGGCTGTCTCTGGGCCTGCACTTCTTTAGCTTCTTAAACTGAGGTATATTGTACATAAAATAAAACACACAGATCTTCAGCATGCATTTTTTACATATGAATACACCTGTGTGTTAGGCCACCTTTAAAGTCTCCTTTTTCTATTTCTCTTGAAATTGTTTGCTTCAACAATTTGTTGTTTGTTTCAAGTATCCAGACACCAACACTTAGGAGGGACTTTTCCCGTAGGATTTTATGTAATGCCTGGCTGTTCTGACTTTCTGGTTGAGGAATTGCAGACTCCATGCACTAAGTAGATTGCCCTAGCCATACAATAAGGAAGCGTGGAGGCCGAATCAGATCCCAGTCTTGCCTGCACCCACAGCTTTAGCTATATGTGATATTCTCTCTGAGATAATTAAAAGGTGCCACTAGCCCTTGATAGAACAGGAAGCCGCTAGGTTTTGTTTTGTTTGTTTTTCCCTTTTAAATTAATGTTGGGGGTCAGTAATTGACCGCACTGACTTGCCTGATTAGAGCTTGCTTTTAAAATCAGTAGAGAACTGTCATCGCTACTTTCTGGTTTGGGTAGTATTTTGCTCACGTGTGTTTCTCGGGACTAGAAAGTGGTATCAGCTATCATCGACTTACAAGTCATAACTCACCCACTCACGCCCCTCCCACAGACTCGGGCTTTCCCCATTTGTTCCCAAGGAAAGGAGCAAATCTGAGGACAGCAGCTTATGAAAACCAGTTAACAAGTTGTCTCAGCTTGGTTGGCAAAGCATAGAAAGGAAGCCTCAGTTAAGGTGCACAATTTAGACTTGGCACATGAGAGAAACTTCCAGGCTGTTTGGTCCCACCTGCCCAGTTTACGAAAATGACACTGAGCCCAGAATCATCTGCCTGGGGGGGACAACATGCTAGGGGGAGGCTTAAGCCCAGAACCAAGGACATCTGTCTCCAGCACAGGGTGAGTCTCATCAGGTTAACAGACAGAGTACAGAGTGAATGGCCTGGGGCCGAGGTGGGGGTGAGTTACTGTTTCCACTTGAAGATACAGCCAGATTAAAGGCTGTCAGGTTGGACACAGCCCAAGTGCATTCCCGTCACAGAGAAATCCAACACGATGGGGAAAATTGTCTTTCCCAGACTTCCTCAGTGTATGTGGTTAAAAGGAATTTCAGGGTAAGCCATTTGGGATAAGATGAGGTGAGGACACCCAAGCTCCCTCAAAGAGCAAGTTAATAGATAATGAGCTGCCATCCAAAGTGTGGGGGCCCAGTTAATTCCAGGGCTCTGGTTTGCTATGTGCAAGTTTGGGGCCAGAACTTCATGGTGATGGGACCATCTACCATGGTGGAGTAGCTGGGTTTCAGTCATGGTTGTAAGTCAGGGCAAGTTGCCTTTACCTTGCAGCCCTCATATGCAGAATGGGAAGGGTAATAGGACTTGCCTCTGAGGTCGATGAGCAAGCAGATGTGAGATGCATAGAACAGCCCTTCACATAGCGGGAAGCCCCACCAGTCCAAGGCTCCTTGACCTTCCTGCTGGCACTGATGATCAAGTTGAAGATGGTTCCCTGCTCCCTGGCACCCTGGAGGACACAGTGAGCTCAGTCACCACTACCCTCTGCCACGGTTTCCTTGGGGCCATGGGAAAACTTGCCTTAAGAAACACTGCAGACTTGTCCACAGCCCCCACATGCCTTAGAACCAGGCCCCTCAGCCCAGCCCAGAGCCCAGTGTTTCTCTGGGAGCATGTCATTTTCCTAATCTTTCAGGGAAAGTAGACCTGGGGGTAAGAGGTTGGTCACTCAATTCCTTGTGCCTCTCATCTAATTCCTGTCTTCTCTTTGGGGCTCGTGGGAATGATCATACCACCACCTCAGAGAGGTTGTAAGTGCTACAGAAGTGAGTGGCTGCGAAACATTTACACTGTTGCCCACCCCAGGGGGTGGTAACTATCGCGTATTATTTTCCTCTTCCTGTTTCAAACTTTAATTCTTCTGTATTCTGTTCATTCCTTTTTTCTCACTCCCTTACATCTTCCACAGTATTAGACTTCTATGCCAGGGTTCTTGACAGAAGACTTCAGCTGTGCTGCTCTGTGAATGTTGTACTGATTTATTTAGAGATAAGCTCTTTCTTGTGTGTGTGTGTGTGTGTGTGTGTGTGTATGTGTAGTTTTCTTTAAGACTCTCCATTTTTTCTGGTATAGGACTTAAAGCCTTGGTTTAAATATTGAAGTCTCTTAGCGGACTATCCGCTCCTGGAGGGCAGGGGCGGTCAGATCTCTACTGCTTCGCCAAGTTGTGGCTCAGAGCAAGCGCTAGTACATGTTTGCTGAGTCCGTAATTTCCTTACAGAGAAGCCCTAGAGAAAGTCACTGGCAGCCTCAGGTAATTCACGGAGACGCTTGTTGGCCGCATCCTATTCTTCATCAAAACAGCCGCTCTGCCTTCCTTTCCCTGTCTTGCCTTACTTCTGAATCCGCTGTCTTAGGACAAGTGGCTTTCCGTCAGGGCAGATGAAAAAAAAAAAATAATAACGTTCTTTTATGTTCTTCCATCCCCTCTGTTCCTTTGCTGTAAAAGCAAGGAGAGGAGAAGTTGCCAGGAGCAAAACACTCCATTGAGGACATCTGTTTTCTGTTTCCTGCCTAGGACTTGGAGGTGGTGAGCAACCAGCTCACAAGTTTTTCCTTTTTGGTTGGTGACATCTATGAGAAGTGGACAGAATGCCAACATTTCTTATTTGTTAAACTGCCTGAGTTCTCGAATAAAGGGTCTGGGGTGCTGTAGGGTCAGCATGGAGTGGGCCCACCTAAGCCCCTCACAGCTCAGAACATCTCCTCTTCAGGTGTGAGCAGTGTGGCTGCAGACACTGTTAGCACAGAGGGGCTGAATTGGGCTTCGGAGTTCAGGGAGAGTAGGTGCTGATGTGCAAGTGACATTTTCAGACAAAATCAAGTAAAGGCATCTTTCCGGGGTCTCTTTTGCAAAAATGTACCATGAAAGTAATTTTTAAACATTTTCTCTTTATATAATATTTATCATAAAAAATTCATGATAAAAAATATTTATCATAAAAATCTCTGCAGAAGAGTATAAAGCAGTTTACATAAAAAGCAACTGTATGTATGTTGGGTTATTTTGTGGGGGACATATTTTTTCTTAATCAACCCTTCTCCTCTTTCCCATCTCCACCATTCCCACTAAGGCAGGCAGTATTCAGAGTCTGTGTTTCCTTCCATACAGTTCCCCATGGACATAAATTCACGTATGTATAACATAAGTAAAATGTGATTTGGGCCTTGTTTTACAAGTGAGATCATATTCTCTGTGCTTCTCTGCATTTTACTCTTGTCACTAAATAAATGGGGCCCATTGCTACAGTCAGCTGTTGGAGCTAGCCCTAATTCATCCGTGTCAGTGGCAGCAGAGCCCCACAGGACGGATGTCGTGCTGTGTGAGCACGTGTTTCACCGAAGGCCTTCCCTGCACTTCTGAAGCAGGCTCTGGCAGGGTGGGCACGCGCATGCGTATTAGCAATGCCCACCAATCCATTTATCTCCGTGGGTTTGTGCCTGCTAGAACCCTTTTTGCTGTAAGAGAAGACCAGACTCACACAGGCTGAACCAGGTGCTTAATAAACACAGTAAAAGCGATACACAAATCCCCAGTAATTTATGACTCAAATGAACCCAGCAACTTATTAGTAAAGAATACCTCAACACGAGGAAATGCAAGGATGACTTTACATCTGAAACTCTATTAGCAGAATTTATCACAATCACAGATTAAAGGAGAGAAAGTGTTCAGTCATCGCAACAAATGCATGAGTAGCTTTTAGTGAAAATTTTATTTTCATTCCCAATTTTTAAAATGTGTTTGACCAGTGTGAATCAAGGGCCTGATAAAAGGGCATTTACCAAAAGCCTACAAGGAACACCAAGCCTTAATGGCCAAGTGTTACCAGTGGAGATACAGTAGAGATGCCTTGATTCCACGCCTTTAACAGCGTCCTGGCAGTCCTGTGGGGTATGAGGATTGAAAAGAGCAGAGAGCTATCATTTCTTTGAAACCCATATAGTAATCTATGTAGAAAATTCAAAATATATCTATGTGATCAGAACTGTTCAATGAATTCAGAGAGTTTGCTGGGTAAAAGTTCATTCTTAAGTACTTGCAACTTCTATGAAGGAAGTGAAATAGAAAAGATTCTGTTAACTATAAGAAACTAAGAAATAATTCTTATAACAGTGGTGTGAGATGTATATGGAAATAATTTTAAAACCTATTGAAGGGCAAGAAAATACATGGAGAAATAAACTAGTAGTTTCCCCAAGTTAATATATTAGTTCAGTACAATTTCTTTAATAAAGAAAGCTTTATTAATAAAGAAGCTTTAATAAAAATTTCCACAAAATTTAATAAGCTGATCCTAAAATTCCTATAGAAGAGTAAAGGTCCAAGAAAACCCAAGACAAAGAAGAAAGGATGTAGCCTTCACTGTGAGAGAGGTTTTCCTAAAGACATACTTATTAAAACAATGCAGTATTTGAAGAGATGTAATATTTGTGTTCTCTAGTCTGTCCCTTTGGTCTAAGTGTTTATCAGAGTTATACTTTACAGGTGGCATTATTAATCAGTGGAAAAAGGGAGCCAAGTCAATATACTGTGCTACCATGACTGATTTTTTCATACAGGGAAATATAAACTTAGATAGCTTTCTCACATCTCACACAAAAATAAATTCCAGATGGTTCTAAGACCTAAATGTGAAAGACAAAGTTTTTAAGTGTTTGGAAGAAAAGCAGGCAAATATCTTTATGACCTCAGGAAGGGAACAATTTCTTTTTTTTTTCCCCGTTTCCTCAATAGCAACTGAGAACCAACTCTAGTGAAATATAACAAAGTATAACCCTTAAAGGATGAATCCATGGGCCTTAAAATTGGATGAATCTTAGAGTCACCTCATTCCACATTCTTTTCTTTTTAATTGAGATATAATTGACATAAAACATTATATTAGTTTCAGATGTACAGGGTAATGATTCAATATGTGTGTTTATTGTGAAATGATTGCCACAGTAAGTCTAATTAACATCAGTTGTCATACATAGTTACAAAATTTCTTTCTCCTGTGATGAGGACCTTTAAAATCTACTCTTTCACCAACTTTCATGTACGCAGTACTGTATTATTAATTATAGTCATCATGCTGTACATTATACCCACATTATTTATTTTACAATTGGAAATTTGTACCTTTTGGCCCCCTTCACCCATTTCTTTCCAACCTCCACTCCTGCTTCTGGCAACAACCAGTCTGTTCTCTATATCTATGAATGCAATTATTTAAAGATTTTATTTATTTGACAGAGAGGCAGAAAACACAAGCAGAGGGAGAGGGAGAAGCAGGCCCCCAACTGAGCAGAGAGCCCAGTGTGGGGCTTGATCCCAGAACTCTGGGATTGTGACCTGAGCCAAAGGTAGACTTTCAATGACTGAGCTACCCAGGTGCCCCTATGAATGCAATTTTTTTGTTTTGGGGGTTTTTCTAGATTCTACATACAAAAGAAATCATACAATACTTATCTCTTTCTTTCTGACTTATTTCACTTCGCATAATGCTCTTAATATCCATACATGTTGTATATGTATATTATATAGACCATTTTTTTTAATCCACTCATCTATCATGGACATTTAAGTTGTTTCTCCATCTTGGCTAATGTAAATAATGCTGCAGTGAACATGGGAGTGCGCATATATTTTCAGGTTAGTGTTTTCATTCTCTTAATGTGAACACCCCGAAGTGGAATTGCTAGATCATACAGTAGTAATATTTTTAATTTTTTGAGGAACTGCCATATTGTTTTCCATAGTGGTTACACCAACAGTGCACCAGGGTTCTCTTTTTCCCACAATATCATCAACACCTGTTACTGTCTTTTTGATAATAAGTCATTTTAATGGCTGTGAGATGATATCTAATTGTGGTTTTGATTTGCCTTTTGCTGATGATTAGTGCTGTTGAGTACCTTTTCGTGTACCTGTTGGACATCGGTATGTCTTCTTTGGAAAAATATCTATTTAGATCTTCCATCCCCCCCTTTTTTTTTTAAGATTTTGTATATTTATTTGTCAGAAAGAGAGACAGTAAGAAAAGAAACACAAGCAGCGGTAACGGGAGTGGGAGAAGCAGGCTTCCTGCCAAGTGGGGATCCTGATGTGGGCTTCATCCCAGGACCCTGAGATCATGACTTGGGCTCAAGGCAGATGCTTCATGACTGAACCACCCAGGAGCCCCTTCTCTACCCATTTTTAATTGAATCTTTTTGTCTTTTTCTTTTTTTCTATTGAGTTGTATGAGTTTTTTTAATATATATACTATATATATAATATTAATCCCTTATCAGATATATAATTAACAGTTATTTTTTTCTTATTTTGTTAGGTTGTCTTTTCATTTTGTTGATGGTTTCCTTTGTTGTGCATAGCTTTTGAGTTGGATGTAGTCTCACTTGTTTATCTTTACTTTCCCTGCCTTTGCTTTTGGTGAGTCAAAAAAATCATTCCCAGACCAATATCAAGGAGTTTACTGCCTCTCTTTTCTTATAAGAGTTTTATGACTTCAGGTCCTACATTTAAATCTTTAATCCATTTTGAGTTAATTTTTGTGTATGGTGTAAGATGGTGGTCCAGTTTCAGTCTATGGCATAGGGCTGTTTCATTTTTCTCAACACCATTAGGTGAAGATACTATCCTTTCTCCATTGTATATTCTTGGCTCCTTTGTTGTAAATTAATTGACCCGATATACATAGGTTTATTTCTGGATTCTCTTTGTTTCATTGATCAGCATTTCTGTTGGTATGCTAATACTGCACCATTTTATTTACTATAGTTTTGTAATCCAGTTTTTAAATCAGGGAGCATAGTATGTCCACTTTGCTGTTGTTTTTCAAGATTACTTCATGGTTCTTTTTTAGTTACATAAAATTTTGGGATTGTTTGTTCCATTTCTATGAAAAATACCATTGGAATTTTTTTTTCATCATGATAAATGTACTCTTTCATCTACATCACCTATTTTACCAGTCCCCCTAACCTGCCTCCCCTCTGGTAACCACCAGTTTGTTCTCTATAGTTAAGAGTTTGTTCTTGAGATGCCTGGGTGACTCAATCAGTTAAGCGTCTGTCTTTGGCTCAGGTCATGATCCTAGGGTCCTGGGATCGAGTTCCACATTGGCCTCCTTGCTCAGAGGGGAGTCTGCTTCTCCCTATGTCTGCTCCCCACCCCACTCCCCGGCTTATGCTCTCTCACTCTCTCTCTGTGACAAATAAATAAATAAATAAAATCTTTTTAAAATGTATCTTAAAAAAAAAAGAGTTTGTTCTTGTTCTTGGTTTGTCTCTTTTTCTTTCCTTTCCTCATTTGTTTCTTTTTTTAAAATTTTTAAAATAATTTTTTTATGTTATGTTAGTCACCATACAGTACATCATTAGTTTTTGATATAGTGTTCCATGATTCATTGTTTGCGTATAACACCCAGTGCTCCATGCAATATGTGCCCTCAGTACCCATCACCGGGCTTACCTATCCCCCCATGCTGGAGTCCATAGTCTCTCATGGTTCTTCCCCCTCTGATTTCCCCTCCCTCATTTTCACCTTCTTTCTCCTAATGTCCTCTATGCTATTCCTTATGTTCCACAAATAAGTGAAACCACATGACAATTGTCTTTCTCTGTTTGACTTATTTCACTTAGCATCATCTCCTCCAGTTCCATTCATATTGATGCAAATATTTGGTATTCATCCTTTCTGATCACTGGGTAATATTCCATTGTGTATTTGGACCACCTCTTCTCTATCCATTCATCTGTTGAAAGGCATCTCAGCTCCTTCCACAGTTTGGCTATCGTGGCCATTGCTGCTATGAACATTGGGGTGCATATGGCCCTTCTTTTCACTACATCTGTATCTTTGGGGCAAATACCCAGTTGTACAGTTGCTGGATCATAGGGTAGCTCTATTTTTAACTTTTTGAGGAACCTCCACACTGTTTTCCAAAGTGGCTGCACCAACTTGCATTCCCACCAACAGTGTAAGAGGATTTCCCTTTCTCTACAACCTCTCCAACATTTGTTGTTTCCTGTCTTGTTAATGTTGGCCATTCTAACTGGTGTAAGGTGATATCTCAAGGTGGTTTTGATTTGAATTTCCCTGTTGGCTAATGATGATGAACATTTTTTCATCTGTCTGTTAGCCATTTGTATGTCTTCTTTGGAGAAATACTCATTTGTTTCTTAAATTCCACATATGAGTAAGATCATATGCTATTTGTCTTTCTTTGACTGGCTTCTTTCTTTTTTTTTAAATTAACGTATGATGTATTATTTGTTTCGGGGGTACAGGTCTGTAATTCATCACTTTTATACAATTCACAGCTCTCACCGTAACACATTCTGACTGACTTATTTCACTTAGTTTTATACTCTCTAGCTCCATCCATGTTGCTGCCAATGGCAAGATTTCATTCCTTTTTATGGCTGAATAATATTCCATTGCATATATATGTACCCATCTTCTTTATCCATTCATCAATTGATGGACACTTGTGCTGCTTCCATATCTTGGCTATTGTAAACAATGCTGCTATAAACACAGGGGTACATATATCCCTTTGAATTAGAGTTTTTATATTTTGGTGATAAATACCCAGTAGTGAGATTGCTGGATTGTGGGGTGATTCTATTTTTAATTTTTTGAGGTCCCTCCATACTATTTTTTACAGTGGTTGCACCAGTTTATATTCCTACCAGTAGTATAAGAGGGTTCCTTTTCCTCCATATGCTTGCCAACCCTTATTGTTTCTTGTGTTTTTTATTTTATTTAGACTTCCCATAAATGTTAGGTAATATCTCATTGTAGTTTTGATTTACATTTCCCTGATGATGAGTGATGTAGAGCATTTTGTCAAGTGAGTGTTTGCCATCTGCATGTCTTCTTTGAAGAAATGTCTTCATATCTTCTCATTTTTTAATTGGATTATTTGTTTTTTGGGTGTTGAATTATATAAGTTCGTCGTATATTTTGGATACTCTTTATTGGATATGTCATTTGCTAGTATCTTCTTTCATTCAGTAGGTTGCCTTTTAGTTTTGTTGATTGTTTCCTTCGCTGCACAGATGTATTTTGATGTAGTTCCAATAGCTTATTTGATGTGATATAACATGTTGATTGTTTTGTGAATATTGAACAACCCTTGCATCCTGGGAATAAGCCCCACTTGATCCTGGTATATGATTTTTTTTAAATGTATTCTTGGATTTGGTTGCTAAGGATTTATGCATCTATAGTCATGAGAGCTGTTGGCCTGTAGTGTTCTCTCTCTCTCTCTCTTTTGTGGTGTCTTTTCTGGTTTTGGTATCATGGCGATGAATGAATTTGGAAGTTTTCCTTCCTCTTCAATGTTTTGGAAAGAACAAGTATTAACTGTTCTTTAAATATTTGGTAGAATATGCCGGTGAAGCTGTCTGGTCCGGGACTTTTGTTTTTTTGGAACCATTGGAATTTTGATAGGAATTGATTGAATCTTTAGATTGCTTTGGGTAGTACAGACATTTTCACAATATTAATTCTTCCAATCCATGAGCACAGATTATCTTTCCATTTATTTGTTTCCTTCTATTTCTTTCATTAATGTCTTATAGTTCTCAGTGCAGGCTTTACTCCTCCTTGGTTAAACTTGTTCCTAGGTATTTTATTCTTTTTGATGCCTTCGTAGATGAGATTGTTTTCTTAATTTGTTTCTCTGATAGTTCATTATTAATATATAGGAATGCAACAGTTTTTTGTATGTTGAGTTTATAACCTGCAACTTGAATGAATTTGTTTATTCTAAGAGTTTTTGGTGGAATTCTAGGGTTTTCTGTATATAATGTACTGTCATCTGCAAATAATGACAGCTTTACTTCTTCTTTTCCAATTTGGATGCCTTTTATTTTTTCTTGCCTAATTGCTCTGGCCAGGACTTCCAATAAAAGTGGTGAGAGTGGGAATCCTTGTCTCATTTCTTATCTTAGGGGAAAAGCTTTCAGCTTTTTACCATCAAGTATGATATTAGCTGTGGGCTTGTCATATGTGGGCTTTATTATGTTGAAGAAAAGGATTTCATAAATAAGACACAAAAGGAGCACAAACAATAAAAGGAAAAGACATAAATTTTGCAACATAAAAATTCAAGCTTATGAGGGTGCCTGTGTGACTCAGTAGGTTGAGCAGATACCTTTGGCTTGGGTGGTGATCCCAGGGAGTCCTGGGATCGAGTTCCTCATTGGGCTCCCTGTTCAATGGGGAGCCTGCTTCTCCCTCTGCCTGGTGCTTCCCCACTTGTACTCTCTCTCTGTCAAATAAATGAATGATATCTTTAAAAAAAAAAATTCAAGTTTATGAAGGACAATAGAAACCATTTTTAGAATGTGGACAAACAAGATCCTCACTAGGAGATATTTAAAACACATAACAAAGAACTAATTCAGACTACCTAGAGAATTCCCAGCATTCAGTGAGAAAACCACTAACAAGCCATTAGAAAGATGGTCCAAGTATAGGGGAGAAGCCCTTTGCAGAAGGGGAAAACTGATAGTTCATAAACATATGAAAAGATGCTCAATTAATAATGCAGGAAATGCACATTAAAACCTCAAAAGGCAACCATTCCATAGCCAACAGATTAGCTAAAATGTTGAAGTCTGACGAAAATGAGCCAGATGGGAGAGGAAGCATTGAAGTAGAAGTTGTCATACTGGATGATGGGGTTATAAATGCAGACAGCACCTAGTAAATATCAAGATCCAGCCTCTCCCCAGCAACTGCACTTTGGTGTTCTACTCTAGAGACCCTTTCCATGAGCTGTAGGAGATGCAGGACCTGTGACAGAATGAAAAACAAGTTAAACACCCATCTGTAGGAAAGGAAAAAATACTTTTTGGCACACTTAATCAATGCAGTTCTGAGTGGCAGCTAAAATGACAGGGATCAATGTGGATAAACCTCAAAAGTGTATTGGTCACTAGAGTCATTAAATTGTATATACAGTGATGCCATTTATGATGGCATCATAATGTGTATATATATATATATAGTGTATATATATATATATTTTATATATATATACACTATATATATATATATATATAGGGTTGGACTATACAAAATACATATGTGTATAGGTAAAATATGTAGGTAACAATGGTTGATATTGACCAGTTCATATAGTCCATTCTAATGCACATATAATATAAATATTAAAAGGTTAAGGGAAAGATACTTGCCAATTCTGGGGTAGTGATTGTTTTCAGAGAAGGTGAGAGAATTACTGAGAAGGAAAACCTACAAGGGAGCTTCAGATGGGTCTGTAAAGTTTGGTTTAACATGTAGAACTGGAGGCCGCGGCATAATGTGAACATTTGTAAAGTCTGAATTTTGGGCACTTGGATGTTCTCTACCTTAATCTCTGTGTCTTTCTCTGTGTTTAAAATACTTCATAAATTACAGTGAAGTGGCAAATGTGGTTCAAACCAGCCCCTGCTCTCCTGCATGTTTGTGCTTTATTCTTAGACTGAAAACAAGATGTCTGCTGTCATCTGTGGCCTGGCCACTGCATTCAACAACAGCCAAAGGAAGAACGAGGCTTCTGGGGTCTCTCCTCAGACTGAGGAACCATCTTTCCCAGATGTCCTGGGAGACTTCTGCTTCAGTCTTGTTAGTCCAGAACAGATTACACATCTAGTTCTGAACCAAACCATGGAGCCAGGAGAACGCCAGGAGTCAGCTGGCTTAGGCCTATGTCCCTGAGCCAGTCACGGGCAAGGGAGATGAGATTACTCTTAGACTTGCTAGGTCCTTGAAAGGACCTATGTATGGGTGAAGGTCAGGTGAGTTGTGTAGGGACAGAGGTGGATACCTGAGGAAACCTAGCTTTCTGTTACAAAGAGGAAGGGGGAAATGAATGCTAAGTAGGAAACCAACCCAACAGTGTCTACCACAGAAAAGATTGCCAGGAGTAAGATTTAGTATGAGGGAATGTGCCCTTTAAGTTGGAATCTATGTTGTCAGATTGCTTTCTAAAAAGATTGAATTAATTTACATTTCCACCAGTGATGTTGAGCCATTCCCCGCCTGACCCTCCAGCAGTGGGATTTCTCACCTTTCCGATTGGTAAAACTGAAGGAGTGACAAGTGATAGCTAATTGTGGGGGTGATTAGCGGTTCCCTGACATCTCCTCAGGTTGGGCAGCTTTCCTTTGTTTATTGGCCATTTGAATGTGCTCTTCTATGAACCGTCTATTCATATTGCTTGCCAAAATAAGAGTTCTTGTCATCAAGCTTTTAGACTGCATAAGATTTGAATATGTTTTAAAAACATTCTCTGTGCTCAGAGGAGAAAAGAAGTGATTATGCATTTCTGGAAGCGGCTTGGTGGGTTGGTAATAGGAATTGCTCAATAAGTAGGATACCCAAGACTCTTGTCCCCAGTACTCGACCCTACTTGCGTGTTTGTGGTACCACATTAGGGACCTTGAGGCCCAGAGGAGGCAACTTAACCACATGCAAAGCTGGCACGGTTGTATGTGAGGCGCTTCCCTGTTGTGGCACTTTGTGCTGCCCTTAATGGAGAGAGTTGGAAAAACCTGGTCTGCCCTGGACTCTCCAGAAGCCCAAGAGTCCACCTCCTACCTCGTGCTGACCCCTCACTGGATAAGATGATCTATGGGGCTAAAGTCCACCTTTCTGAGCAGATCAGGATCATCAGTGCAGTCTGTAGCATTTGATTGGGTTTTGTCCCTTCCTGGATTCCTCAGCCGTGAGACAAAGACTTTGCCTGTTTCGACCTTCCCTCCCTGCCCTGAGCTGCATGGTATAGGACACAGGTGTGAGCTTCTGGTTCTGGAGATCGATCAGAACTTTCTTTTCAAAACAGCCCTATAAAAACAAAGCCCCACATCAGTGCCAGTGTTTGCTGGTAAAACAGCGAGGCACCAGTCACATGTATCCCAGGTGGGAGAGGATGAAGAAGGCCAGGAGATGTCAACCAAGAAGAAATTAAGAGGTTGTTCTCAGTCCTGTGTCTCTCTGCTCATTTAGACCAAAATTGTTTACCCAATCAAAAATCACCTTTTACCAGTGAACACAGTGAAGGACAGTGTTAGTGATCTGAGCCATATGAAGAAAGCTCTTCTGCAGTTATGGGTCTGCCTCAGAACCTTTGGTGTTGGAGAGGGTGGTCCCGAGATGCATGCAGTGAAGAGGGTCTGGGGAGCACTGGGCTATGTGTCCTTCCTGCCTGCCTCTGGCAGTGCCAGGGTGCTCCTCTGGTGAGCAAAGAATAAGGTGCAGTGATTCTCTGGCCTTGCCAAGGTGGCTTCTCAGCCATGTATACAGAGCACCCTGCTGTACTCCACAAATGCCGCCACCATCTCTCATTCGGTGGTGTCAATGTGAACTTTATTCTCATGGCTAAGGGAGTTGGGCAACCCCTCAAAATGGTGCTAGTTTTGTTTAAAAGAAAAGTGGGTCATCAAATCATCAGAACCTATATGTACCTATACCTCAGGGATGCACTTTGGGATAGCTAGCGACTGTCTGTCCATTCATTCACTCTTTTTTTTTTTTAAGGAGTTTATTTATTTATTTGACCAAGAGAGAGATCACAAGTAGACAGAGAGACAGGCAGACAGAGAGAGGGAGAAACGTCTCCTGCTGAGCAGAGAGCCCAATGTGGGGCTCAATCCCAGGACTCTGAGATCATGACCTGAGCCAAAGGCAGAGGTTTAACCCACTGAGCCACCCAGGTGCCCTCATTCATTCATTCTTGAGAACGGGTCTTGCTTCCCTGCTTTCTTCTGGAAACCCTAGACTGTGCAGGCCCTCCACCTGGCAAAAATAGGATTCAGGTTAACAAATATTTTACAAGACTTTGTTTTGAGTTCACATAGTTCAGGGTTATATATATGTGTGTGTGTATATATATATATATGCATATATACATGCGTGTATATATATATATATGCATATATACGTGTGTGTGTGTGTTTGTGTGTGTGTATTTTAAACCTTTAATCTCCATCACTCTCCAGATTTGAATTTGAGAGCGTTCTCCCATGGCACTCAGAACTTGTTTAAAAGAAATAGAAAACCATGCAGATTCACAGCATTTCTTATCGACTATTTTAGGGACAGATCTGGATGCAGCGTTGTACCAAGATGTCTTAACTTTTCTTAATGTCCTAATTGACATCAGATTTTTATAAAAAATTCAGAAGCCTCTGATATTACTATTCTGACAGTTGTCTGTATTTATAGATTTCTAAGCAGAAGAAAGAATCACTAAAGCCTTTCTATTTCATCATCTTCTAGAAAGCCATCTGAAAAAAAAAGGGAAGTGTGCTTCATTCTCGGAGGTTCCTTGCACCTCAGCCAGCTGTGCCAAGGCCCCTAGTCTTAGCTGCTTTGAGCCTCACTGTGGGATGGGACTTTCAGCCCCAGGAAAAATTAGTTCCTGCTGGTGACCTGCAGGTGCAGATGGTCGAGGCCACTCTGCTCATCTGATTGGGGGTTTCCAGGGTGTGGCTGGCAGATCCCTGCTGCATGTGAGAGGGGTGAATGGTGGCAGTGTCTGGGGCCACTGTGCTAAGGGGCAGGAAATTAACATCAGCCATGACCACTTTCTTCTCTCAGTTGTCCAAACCTGAGATCTCCAGAACTTGGGATCTCCAATGTGGGGGATACCACCAGAGAACCCACTAACTGTAGGGAAAATGCAGATTAGACTAGAAAAGTTCTATTCTTTTGCATTGGAAAATGGACCCAATATGTTATCATAGTAGTATATGCACCTACTTTATAAATAAATATGCATACAGCAGCTGGCACAACCACAGTTTTTCTTTTACTAATGGGGTCATGTGCTTAGAAAAGTTTGGAGGCTACTGTGTTAGCTGACTGCCATTAATCTAGAACAGAGAGGGTCAATTTTCAGTTGAATGGTTGAAAATGCTAACAGACTTCAAACTAAGCCTCAATTGTGTAGATCAAGTGTGGCAATTTTCCTCACAGCATCATATGGTAATGTTGGTGTGCACTTAATAGCCCTTGGGTTATTTCCTGCAGAAATCTAAAAGTGTGAGCTGTCGTATTTTACATATATTGTTAGCCTCCGTATGTGCATAATAGAATGAAGAGCTCTCTAGAGGGGGTACAAGATTGGCATCCTGTATGACAGAAAAACTGCAGAGGTAGATGGCAGAGGGGACCACTACTACTATTTTGCTGTATTAGCATTTTTTCTGTAAATATATGCGTATATTTTTGGTTAACCAAATTATGATTATGTTGAACAGTGTTTTATAACTCCAGTTTTTTCATGTAGTATGTATTTTTTTTCTTGTCAAAAGGTGAGAACAGATCACAGGGACAGGGTAAAGATAGTGAAGGTCATTCGTAACGATTTGGCTTCTTGGTTTAAAGATTCAAACTTTGGACAATCTGTCCTTGTTGCTAACACTTTGTAAATCCAAAAACTCAGTGAGGGCTTTGCAGTGAGAAGTCCGGGCTCCATGCACACCATGATTTAGGTAGACCAGGGAATGCCTTCTTGTCTCAGCACAGAAAATACTTTGGAGAACTGTATAGGGATGAGAAGCCCTTGGAAGATGCGTAGACTTGACCTGACCCTGGAATTCCTCCCAGCAAGGTGGGACCTGAGGCTCCCCTGTCTGCGCTCTAACCAGCTGCTCTTTCACTCAGGTCCCAGTTCTCCATCACAAGATTTCTGACTGTTTCTGAGAACATTCTTGTCCCTCCCCTGACCCCAAACATGGGCATTAGGTAATAGTGACACATGAAATATACTTCCAGGGTTGTCCTCAGATTCCAACAGAACTCACAGTGATGCCATTTCAGGCAGGGGAGTAATGCACGAAGGTGCTTGGTAATTGCCATCACTCTAGACAGAACGAGATTCATGGGTCCTCACAGAGGGCAGTGGCACAGGCAAAGCAGGCTGACAGCTATGAGCAGTTCCCTGGCTGTTGCCAAAAGTCACCCCCCTCTTCCATTCCGGCAGCCCATCTGAATGCAAGGGATGTAATTGTATGGATACACCTGACAATGCTATTTTTAAAAGCAGATCTTATTCTTACATTTGTAACACTTTATTAACTCTTGGTTTTGAGTTACTGCACAGGACAGTACCAGGCCTCAGAGATTTGCCTGTGGCCAGTTCCTTCCAGGTCACCAGGTACAGCTTCTGACTATCTTGCACCAGCAAGAGCTCCCCCTCCATGGGAGATGGCACGGGAACTGCAGGAACTTCCTGGGATTTTTGTTACCTGGTCTTTAACATCCACGTTTCTTATACACCATTAAGCTAAAGTTATGCTAATAGCCCTTGATTCCTGTCCCTCTGTTAGACATCAGATTCCCAGGACTAAGGGGCAGGAGGGTTTTCTGCCATTTTCCCCGTGATCTCTGGGCTCCTCCTTTATAAACCAACAGAGACTAGTGATGGACGTTGAGTAGGTGATCCAAACCTCACAGAAGCTAGTTTTATTGCCTGCGTGACTTCCTTTGTTCTCTTTGGAATGAAGTTTGACAGGAAGGTTCTGGTTTGCAGATAATTCCCGTCCTCTCTAGGGGCCTGCCCTCCATTGCTGATCAGTTCAGAGCAACCTTGAGAGGTCTTTGGTGAATGGTCATTTCAACTCTTTGTAAATACTTCTGAATTGGGACATTTCTCTGTGAACAGCCCAGATAAACAAAGGGCCCAGTGTGTTGGGTTGAGTTGGTATTTTCAACCAAGCTGGTTGAGCCAGCCTTCTTCATACCAGTCCATTCTTGGAATTCTAAACATGACTGTGGTAGACATCTGAATGCTCTCTTGAAGCACAGAGCTTTTGTAATCCATTTCCTCAGTAGTGTCCCTAGGCTTCTGGTCCAAAAACTGTAGATAAAGAAATTCTGTCTGTGTTTGGAAGAGGGGATTTCCTTGTTATGGTGGGGGGAGGGCGGTCAGCATGAGAAGGTGTGAAGTGGCACGTGATTAATTAGTAATGTCTTCTATGGGCAGCGGCCCAGAGTGATAACCCCTGTCAGCCTGTCACCCCAGAGCTAAGCAACAGCAGGGGCTCCTTCCCCAACAACACTTGAAGCCAGCCACGGGGGCAGTTTTACTATACCTGCGTGAAGGGTCCTCTTTGTGGAGGACTTACATGGGATCACCAGGAGTCAGCCTCCGAACTCTGAGTTTTGTCTGACCAGCGCATTTCTTCTGTCCTCCACGGAAGGGGACTCTTCCACTGTGGTGTCTGTTCATTTACGTCAAGGGCTTTCCAGCAGTGCAGAGACTCTGGTTCTGTAGAGTATCTTCCAGATACAGACGTGACTTGATTGCTGTTCGGTTGGCAGGACTGTCTAGTTTGATCCGGGCTTCCCCCACAAATCTCTCTGTCAGGTGTAACGCCTTCTAATACAGATGAAGCCTAATAGCACCAAACTCCAGGAGACTGTCTGTTCTACGCCAGAACATGACGGCCTCAAATATTGAGTGGGGCTTAGCAGTGTTAAACAGAGATCTTCTCGTAATTGTTTTTAAAGGAAGATTTGATTTAGGGATAAAATTTCATTTATGATTTTGGCCCATTCGTGCCTTTGCATTAAAATTCTGAAAAAACTAAACAAGTAGGTATTTTTATTTTACTTCTTTGCTGTGGGTGTTTTTATACATCATCATATAAAAGCCCTTTGGCTCGTGACAGATTTTTCCCACTTTTAAGGGAATTTTATCTACAGACTCATTAGATACCATTTTGCAGTCTTCACATTTCAAGGGCGATTTAACTCTCAAGTGTTGGAATGCTTAATTTCAAAAATCAACTTTCGTTCCGCTGAAATCAACGTTAAAGCGCCGAGAGTCACGTGTGACAGTCAGAGGCCCAATGGAAAGGGTCTGCACGCCGCGTTCTGTGGCCCCTGCTAGGTGAGATCCAGAGCACAGAAAGGAGGCACTTGGTGGAAATGTAAGCACCTTCTGGGCGTCTTTGTGTTTCTGTGACATCCACACTGCCCCTTGCAGAGGGTCCTCAGTTACCTTACGATGCTGCAGAACAGACCATCCGAAGGAGACAGCAAAAGTGTGTCCTCTCAGTGACAGTGACTTTCAGCATCCACAGCTCCCCCGACTCAGAGTGAGTCGTGCAAGGACAATGGGAGCAAAGCTCCCCACTGTTCAGTTGGTGCAGCGTGATGCCAGGGGCCCGGCTGACTGAGACACTGGTGAGCTGCAGCCCTGACACCACTGTCTTGTCCTCTGTCCCTCTCTGCCGGCCTCGCCTCCCCAGAGCTGAGCACAGTGCCTTGCACCTGGTGGGACCTCAATACATCCTTGTTGAATTGAAATGGGTCCTTCATGGCTGGTCCTTATATCCTTCCCCCTGGGGGTGGGCGCATCACAAAGGGCTTTCCATGGAGCCGTTGACTGCCCTGAATCAGTCCTTAACACGTCCTCAGACATCTCCAGCCTTGACCCTGCCCCTTGCCAGTCAGCACATCTGCACTGTCACTGGCACAAAGGACAGAGCCCCGGGGTGGGGGGGGGGCGCTGGTTGAGTCTGATAGAACAAACCGTCCCCAACAAACCCCCCGCTGTCTCCCTGAGCTGCTGGTGCGACAAGGGCTGTGAGTTCGCTGAAAAGTGCTTAGCCCTGAGCTTTAGGTTGCTTTCATATACATACTTTCATAAGCCTCTGTAGTGTATTGGTGTCTGAAATCAGTTTTAGAACTGCAGGGTATCTTATAGACTTGCTTGGATCTTACTTCACAGGGAAGCAAACAGAAGCATATCCTAAATGAAATTAGGGTTTTTTTTTTTAAAGGGCAAAGACTGTGATTTCTGAGTTTCAAAGGAACCACGCAAATGCAACAGGGTGTCCTCAATACCACACTCACTCTGAAACTGCTTCCTTACACTGGGGATGAAGAGGAGGAGGAAAAGACTTCCGGTTTGGGAGGATGCCAGACCTTGTGGAGGAAGCCAAGTGTATTATTGGGTCTCCCGCTCAGGTCCCAGAAGAGTCCCAGTGGCATGGAGGCAGCAGGAGAGGCAAAAACCAGAAAGAAGCTTGCCCAGGAAAATGGCACAGCCTCCCCTTCCCCTGGACTTAGCTCTGTTCCCCTAGTGGGAACCCTGGGGGCTCATTTGTCAGTGGGTTCCTAATCCCCCCAGGGAGAGCAGAGGAAATGGTGACCACAGAACACCCACGGAGGGAGAAATTGGAGACCTCTGTTTATCCAAAAGAGTTTTGTCTGTGATGAAATACTCACAGGCCAAAAACATTTGTATTTGCGGTTCAGGGAGCCTGGGGCCCAGGGAGCGCTCCCTGTATCGGGTGGGTTCCAAACCGTTGCCCTTCCTCCCCCGCCCCTGCCCCTTCAGCCATCATTCCCAAGTCCAGGGCAGCATCTTCTGGGCCAGAAAGTATATTCTCCATGGCCAGAGGTTTGGAGACCAACAGCATAACTGCTTGGCCCAGCCCGCCAGCCTGGGGGGAAACCAAGACCCCATTTCCTCTATACCACCCCCTGGCCCACTTAACCAGCTTCCCCAGTGGTGAGTCTCTGTGCCACTAGGGATATGTGTAGATCTTTTGCAGACCCATCCTGGGCCTGCTATTGATTTCTCTGCCCTGACTCCTGCCTGCCAAGGGTTCCGGCCTGTCCCCACATCATCTCCCTTCAGATCCAGGACTACCAGCCTCCTTAACCCTGGCGCTGCTGCTACTGTGTGGACCAGGGGAGTAGGGCTCTGCCTCACCTTCCACTCAGACCCCCTTCCCCAAGCACTGTGGAAGTCCACCTGTAACGTTTAAACCCAGGCCGGCAGTATAGCAATTTGTAACGAAGGACAGGTGCCCACCCTAGAAGCCTGTCCTTTCACAGACACCTCACCCAGCTCCTACACTTCCAAGAGGTGGAGGATGTGTGTCTGCCTTCCTCCACCCCACCCCCATCTGCAGAGAGGACCAGCCTCTGGAGACACTAGTCTCCCTGAGGCCAGGGCCCAGTCTTCCCGTCCTTCCTGCCCTTTGCATCCATTCTGGCAGTGAGAAGTTACACTCCCCTCCAAGGGACACCCAGATCCTGACACCTTGTCCTCTTTCCCTCCACGGGACAGTGTTGCTAACACACAGCCTATTGCTGTACAAAGGACCTTCTAGCACAAGAATGCTCCCACCAGGCTCATGGACTGTCACTTTCCAGTCTTCTGCTTGTCGGGATGACTTAGCTTTCAGGTGGCCAGTGAAGTCCCACAGTCCAGGTCATTTGGTCGAGGAGAAGAGCAGATGTGCTGTAGGGTTCCAGGCCTCCTGGGGGGAACCTCAGCCAGCACAGGCCTTGGTTCACTTTCCTTCCCAGGGCCCTTAAGCTGTCCTCAGTTCAGGACAACTGCCTGAACAAGGGGACACATCTTTAGGAAATGAAACAGAAACTCAGTTCACTTACAGCACAGATCTTAAGTTATAACTAAAGCCAGCAGTGGTGATATGCTGTTATTTTAATCACATAGATACAAATACTCCCGATGTTGGTAACTTTTTTGTTGAACTTTTTCTTTTATGGTCTTGTTCTAGAGCAGAGCCTGGAGCTCTTCCTCATCACATCTGTACTAAAGGGGAGATTTCCTCTCCTGATTTACTGCTGTGAGAGACATTCTCATCATGAGAGGCTTCTTATAAACGGGACTGGGAAGCAAGGTCAAGATTGAATCCAAGGCGCTGACCCCAGACCCTGCTGTGACCCACAGACTCCTTCCACAGCTGGGCAGATGTTTTCCTAAATAAGATTATTTTCCTGAGGATCCTTCCATTAACACCCAACTTCAGGACCCTGTAGAAGTTAAGAGGGGGCCTGGTGATGTGGAAAGAGAAGCCTGTGGTCTAACCAAGCTGTGGCCTGGGGGGCCGCAGGCTTATGGGCAAGGTTTACTACTCTTCTGAGCCCTCTTTCTTATCTGTTCCTTTCTCTAAGTGTGGGACAGTAATACCTCCACGAGGACCATGACAATTAGAGAAAACAGACAGAAGACCCCTGGCAGCACATGGTAACTCTCTCGCCAATCTCAGACTTTAATATTAGGACTTGTTAAGAATATTTTAATTCAACTGATCAATATTTTTATGTGGGAAAAAACACAGAAAGCTGATAGTCATGGTCAAGAGATTCTGCCTGGCAGCCCTGGGGGCACAGCTCCCAGAATTCCACCTCCACTTCCAGCTCCCAGGCTCCCCTATCAGTGTCAGGGAGAAGCCCCACATCCCCTCCCACTGCAGAGCCCTGCCCCTTGGGCTCCGCTGGGCTCGTTCTAGTCTTTGAGAGACCTACTGCTCTCCCTCATCTAGCTTTTCCCCTTTTGATTTCCAAGAACTAGTCATCAAAAACCTCTTTCTCTAGATGCCAAGGAAGCCTCTGACCTTCTGCGTTCCGGCTTTCTCCCACAAGAGGGGAATAAGGAACCCCTCGATGCCAAGGAAGCCTCTGACCTTCTGCGTTCCGGCTTTCTCCCACAAGAGGGGAATAAGGAACCCCTCTCGTGCTTTTGCGATCTCTCAGCTGGCAAGACAAAGAGGCCGTGTTCATGTTTTAGCCTGTTCTTCCCACCACGCAGGTCTCATCTGCCCCATGAGATCATAGGCCTCTCAAGGGTTGGGACAAGTTCTTCTTTTCTTTCCTTCATATTGACTGACCGCAGCTCCTAACAGGTCTCACAGCATCATTGACTGAAAGCTCCCATGTCTGCATCCACCTCGTGCCCAGGAACCTTTGGGGATATCCCCGTAAGAACCACTCCCCATTGCTTGGCGAGTCCTTCCCATCCCTTGAAGAAAGGTAGACAGTTGGCGGCGGGCAGGGTGGCTTCAGCAATGGTGATGGCAAGGGTCCAGTGGGAACCACTCGGCTTCCCAAATCTAGTACACGAAGCAGGTCCTCTGTGTTGAGGACCAAGCCTGGGGTATACCATCAGGAGAATTCTCAAGGCCAATGGAGTCTCTCTTGTTGAGGAGAATGACCCAGTGTTTCTCATGGTAACATCTGGCTCCGTGCTGTCACAGTGCAGGCAGGTGTGTGATCCTCGTGGAGGAGGGTCCCAGGCACCAGGCAGTAGGAGAGAGCAACCATAAAGAAAGTCAGCTGGATTATCAGACACAGTTCTGCTCAAATAGGAGGAGGCAGAACACACACGCGCACGTGCACACACACACACACATGCAAATCAGCACGAGAAGGAGGAAGGGGTTTAAAAATAAAAAGCTTGACATTGAAACTAGAGAAATAACCCTTAATCTGTGTTTTCTATTTTTATTTTTAGTAAATGTTTCTTTTAAGACTCAGGACCTAACACCGAGAAGGCAAACAGATCCTTCTCTACAGAGCATGTAGGGTGGCTGCTGCCAACTGATTGGGCTTGGTCTGAGATGAAATCTGAGACCTAATCACCACTCAGCAAGAGTCTTGGAATTGATTATTAATGTCTGCCAAGGGCACACGAAGGAGGACTGGTTTAGGTGTTGCGAATTTGCCATCTCTCCTGACCAGGCCTTTCCAGATCCTCCTATCATTTGCCTCCAACCCCAGGGAAAGCACAGCTGATCCTGCTGAAGCTACAGTAAAGTAAAGGCCATTCATCCGATTGTTCGTTGTTCATTCAAGAAGTTATTATGTATACAAAGGCACCAGGCAGAAATGTTGGAGAATATTAGAAGGACTCACTCTTGCTGCTTCAGATACTTTACCATCTAATTCCCGAGACAGACTCTGAGATATAATTGAGGAGAATGCAGGTCATCACTAATTGTTAATACCAGACAGAATAAAATAGGCGGGGCGTGAGATTCTTGATGTTGGAGATTACTTGTTCAGTGCCTGATGAGCACTCTGTAAGTGTTGTCTGCTTTTGCATTTTGTTTTGTAAGCAGCTAGACTTCTTCTCTCAAAAAGCCCAAAAGTAACACTTTTTTAAAAAGGAAAAATGTGGACAAAAGTCCCTGGTGGGTCACCAAATTAAAGGAAATCTATAGGCCTTTGACGAAGGTTTCCAGTAGACCCAGAGAATACGTGGACTGTTTTCTCTGAAACCACAGGATTGTTCTGAGACATCAGTATTCTGTAAACTGTAACTTTAGGGATAGAATCTCAGCACCCTTTGCTATTTATTTCCTTTCGTAAAACAAGCGGTATTTGTCTAATTGCAGTAACCTAAGACAGAACACCCTGCAGTTGTGGAGTTGATGAGATGGGCTAAAGTTTCCACTAAGAAGTGCGTGTTTATGTGACAAAACCAAGTCTCTTTGTGAAATGAAATTGTGGTCTTTCCTCACTTTTCTTCTCCTTCCCTCTGTGGAGAAGAAGACAAGCAGAGTGAGTCAGCCCGGAGCTCAGCCACTGCCTGGAAGAGCATGTTCGGAATATTTCTTGTATTTTTCCCTTTGAAGTGCAATTTGTAATGGGGAGGCAAAAGGGCTGGCCATTTTATTTTGTGTATTGACCTAATGCCACAGCCCTGGGGTTCCTTGGAGAAAGCTGTATGCAATCTGGGCGTACAGTGGCAGGGGTTCCTGGGACTCCTGGGGGGCAGGGCAGGGAGGACCAAGCCTTGAGGCCAAGGTTGCCATCCAGGACCTCTGCAGGATGCCTCCTGGAGCTGTGGTTTTAAAATGGAGGAGGGAGTTGGCCATCTGGATGTCTTCTTTGGAAAAATGTCTATTTAGGTCCTCTGCCCGTTTTTTAATTGGATTATTTTCTGTGTGTCAAGTTGTGTATACTCTTTATATATTTTGGATACTACCCTTTATTGGCTATTTCATTTGCAGATATCTTCTCCCGTTCAGTAAGTTGCCTTTCTGTTTCGTGATGATGCCCTTTGCTGTGCAGAAGCATTTTATTTTGGTGTAGTACCAATAGTTCAATTTTGTTTTTGTTTCCTTTGCCTTAGGACAAGTATCTAGAAAAATGTTTCTATTGCCTAAAACTAATATAACACTGTATGTTCATTATACTTGAATTTAAAAAACCTGAAAAACAAATTTTGAAAAAAACATTTTAAATAAATTGGAGGAGTGAGGACCATCTGTGAGAGGTAGCAAGGGTGAAAGTTTTGTGGCTGCAGTGACAGAGCAGACGGAGAACATGGCTGCTTCTGCAGCCCCTTCCTGCTGGGAATCTAGTGCTAGTAATAGCATCGCACATTAATCTAAAAATAAGGCCTGGAAAGCGCTTGATACTTCCTGCAGACAGACCCTATTTCCTTCATCTTCCCTGGTCTGTCCGGAAGCAGAGCAACCCAGCAGCTCTTCCTTCCGAAGCTGACCAGGAGGCAGAACCCCTAAGCTGTCCTTCCACCTGTGGTGGCAAGATGCCAGCCTTTGGAGTCAGAAGGCGGACGGGGTCCTTGGCTTTCTTTGGCTTTTACAGCTGTTTCTTGTGCCTCTGTTTCCTTTTTGACTCTCCACGGGTTCTTGTTTCCAGCTCACTTTTAACCTGTATTTTTCTGCCCACAGCGCTGGGTGATGCTGTGTTCATCAGGACTGGACATCCTTCTCCCTTACCCCTCCCCAACCGTCCCCTCGGTGCTGAGGTGTGTGGGGCACTGGGAAGAGGCTACTGCCTGCCTCTGGGGGCCCAGAAACAGGAAGACACTGTTCTGCTGCAAACTGCTTCTCTTTCTTCCGTGTAGCTCCTGCTCTGTTTCCACCACCACCCCTCCCCCACAGCCTGGGGTACCCTGGATTCCAGCCACCCACCCTTGACCTCTTGCTGGCAGATACATCTTTGTGCCTTGTTCATTTGAGCCCGTCTTGTGAATTCTGCTTTCAGGCTGTTTCTCTGCTCTGGTCATTCCCTTCCACCCCACTGCTCTCACCCTAGTTGTGCCCTGACCACCCCCCAGTCAACCCCTGCCCCGACCAGAGCCAGTCACCTCCCCACAGGAAGCACCTGATGACCGACTTCTCCAAAGGGGGTCCTTGGGGAAGTGTGCCAGCCCCTCCGCACTGTGGCTACAGGCTCCCTTCCCAGCCCCATATATCAGCCCAGGCCTGCCCTCAGGCCTTCATTGGCAGCCCCACGTGTCTGGATGCCCTCCACCAGAGCCCACCCCCTTCCTGTGGCCCCTGCCCCATCACTGTTTCACAGGATTTTCTGGGGCCCGTTCGCTTGCTTACTTCTGCACATCTTACACTTAATCTGCCTGCCGCCTCCCAGAGCTGCCAGCTTCCCTGGGGCAGCGCCCTTCTTTTCTTCCCTGGGTGTGTTTGTGGAGTGGAGCTGAATCCATTCGCAGGGGTTGGATCCCCATCTCTCTATGGGTAGGTGGATTACTTTATAGCATATTTTAAATGAGGCTTGAAGATTTGGGAAGGGACCTTACATTAGCAATTGTTGAGGGAAAGGTAGAGGAAAGAGTGCTTGCTGTTCACTAATGAAACTTTATGAAATTTCGCTAATATTCTGTCCCTTTGGCTTTGCCATTTCTGAAGAGAGTGCTGGTTGCCAGCCCTCCCACCTCCCACCCGTGGCCCCGCGTCAGGCGCATCCCTGTTGCCTGGCTCCAGGGTACCCAGCCCAGGGAGCCGGGAAGTCAGAGGCAGGCCATTCATTCCCAGAGAAGTACTTGAAGGCAGGCAGGTATGTTGTTTTGTTTGTTTTTAAGCAAGACAAATGTGCTTTTCAAAAGACCGTGTGTGTGTGCTCACACCCCTGAGTCTGCTTGAACATCTAACACCTACCAGCTCCCTGACAGGAACATTTGTGGCAGATAAAAGGCATTAAGAAGTCCTGAGAGGGAAACTGGATGAGTCACGGAGAGAGTGAGCTTGCCAGCCTTTGAGAGCAGCGGGTTGCAGAGCTCCCCTCCCTGTTCCTCATTTGCTCACACCTCGTGCAAAGCAGGGGCTCGTGGGTGGGTGTTATCATCCCCTCCCCCAGGCCCACCACCTCCTGTGTGCCTTCCAGCAGAGTCAGGACACCCCCGGCCCACGGCATGCCCCTCTGGGCTTCTCTCGCTCCTGGACGCGGGGCTCCTCTTGCTCCTGGACAGTCTGTCTGCCGGTGACGCTGCAACAGCCTGCCAGGGGCTGCTTTGGCCCCAGACCCTGAGACCAGAGCCGAGTGCCTGTTTGTCACTCTGTGCATCAGCATAGCACGGGGAAGCAGCAGGAGGGGGTGGCCCTGCCTGGCAAGGCTGGAGATTTTCAAAAGTGTCTGCAGAATGGTCGAGAAGATTTGCAGCTAAGGATGACGGGAAGGTGGGCTCCTGGGGCCAACCCCTTAGGGTCCCTGGCACTGGGCAGCACCCCTTCCTGCCACTCCCCCTTTTGCAGTGTTGGATCTCTCCCTGCACCTGGAGGAGTGATGAGGAGACTCATGCACAGTCCTTTGTGGAACTGGGGGCTCCAGGATGGGGAGGTGTCACTGTGGCAACAGCCAAGGTGTTTTGCAGGCCTGCTCTTTCAGTAATGCTTCAGAGCTGATTTAGGAAATGTAGGGTTTTGGCAGTGAGATTGTAATGAGAAAGGGGCTGTCACTGTGGGAGGGAAGAATGCCTAGACATTCGGTGAGAGGTGTGTTTGGGGGGTAATGGAAATGAGTGACTTGACGGGGCCCCAGGGAGTAGAACATCTGGAGAGTTCTTGGAACCCTCCCTGGAGGTGCCTGGGAGAGCAGCTGGCCAGACCTGCTATCTGTGCATCCATGTCTCTTTAGAACCCATCGCCAGTTCTTTAGGGTCCTTTCCTGAAAGGGGGCTCTGAGCCACAGGCTTGCCTTTCCCCAGAGGCTGATGAAAGCCCATGGTCACAGCCACATGGACACACCTGTGACCCTCCAGTGGTCTGGGGAGATGGCGCTGGCGTGAGTAGGGCAGAAGCTTCACAGGCCTGCTCAGCATGACCCACTTCTGTTACTGAAGCTGTAGCTGTTGAGCGAAGGTGAGAGGACCCACCAGTGTCTTACTATGGAATGTTTTTGAGTTGCCAGATGCCGCCATGCTCTGTGTGCTCTTTTGTATTCTGCGGTCTAGCTCATCTAGAGAACCAACTGATGCCTTTGGCTAGGTTTTAGGAAATTCAGTTGCGGGGAGACAGCAGTGACCTTCTGTGGTTATGGGAACTCCTGGCTTCTAAGCCGTCCTGGCAGGAATCAGTCTGTGATTTGGGGAGTCAGTCAAATATGGTTAAGCGGGTCCCTTTACCCCTCTGAGTCACAATGTGACTCTTGTCAAGAACTGTGGCAAAGCAAAACGTGTTTTCATTTTCATGTATGCAGAAGCGGGAGCCGGCAAATTTTCAGGCACAGTTTTAATCAGACCTGGAAGAAAACTGTTAAGACTTGAACAACTAGTTGGAGGCTTGCCTCCGTCTTTTTGTTTCTGCATCGGGCTGCTCCCCTGTAATTACCGGACTCAGTAACAGAACGCGGCGCGTTTAGTCAGGGCCTACGGAGCCCATTGTGTGTTAGGCCATAATGGCCCCACTGGAAATTCAGAAATGGAGCTTGTTTTATTAGAAAACTTGAAAGAAGTTATCAAAAAGGGAGGAAAAGAAAGAAAAGCAAAGAAACTAGCCACAAATCGGCCTCATCAAACAGCCAATCAGCGTACCCAGCAGCATGAAAACAGCACATTCCCGTAGCCAGCTGGCAACAGAAGGGGAGAGCAAAGGCGCCTCTACCTTGCTCATTTGACAGGAGCCTCGGGAGCCACATTCATCACTTTGGTCTTAAACAAGGGATGTCATTTGTGGAAGGGGTTTTCTGTTCTGACCACTTTCTCCCGTGTGGCGTTTTGCGCCGCCGTGCTGCAGTTTACCCTGAAAGTTAATTGCTGCCGTCCTTTACATTGACCATGAGACTGTTTCATATCGGAGAAAAGCGACATTTAGGTTTAGGTTTTCTAATTTAGAGACAAAGGAGGTTGAGAGAGAGTGTGTGCAAACCAGGTTCACACTTTGGGGGAAGCGCTCAGGTGAAATGCTGCACTCCCAACACGTGCCTCAGGTGCACTGAATGGGAGGGCAGGGAGAACGGTGAGGTCCCCGCACGAATGCTGCGACGGCTCGTGCGTCATCCTGGAAACACGTGTGGGTTAACTGCAGCTGCCAAAGGGCTGTGCTCGCTTAAATTCTCACCTCCCTGGCAGGAACAAAAGGCTCCCGTGACCCTTTGCTACAGTTTCGTAGGATGCTGGTTTAGGAAAGGGGGACAGCTTCCAGGAAGTACTAGTGGAAAAGTCAGCCCTTCAGTTGAAGGTTACTGTGAAATTACTCACTAGAAAGAAAAGAGAAGATACCAAAAACTGGGGGCCTGGAGGCTGGGAAGCTGAGACTCACCTAAACTCATCATTTCCGTACTGGACCTTATTGAAGGGTGTAACCAGTTCTGTGATGTGAAGGGGCTGGTTCCTACTGGATCCCACTCACCTGAGGCCAGGGTGTGCTAACTCGTGAGCCAGAGCAGACTTCTGGAACACATTTTGGTGATGCTTTGGGTAGCCTTCTCTCCCAGTAGGAAGAAATGAGTTCTTAGCTGACAAGGAAAAGCCACACTTAAAATGCAGTTATTTTGGACTGAAAATGACAGGCTAGGGCAAAATGTAGGGGTCACCTTGTCCTCCTCTAGGGCATATGTGATGTCTCAGTCTCCTCAAAGAAGGACAGAAGGAAAGGCGAGGGCAGGACTTTTCCCAGCTGTCCGCTGGGGGGCAGGCAGCACCCTTCCACCCTACCCATGATGGGGGCCAGTGTAGCAACCTGAGAAGCACACCAGACTTGGAAATCATTGGTCTTCTCCACATCAGGATCCAAGTTTTGTGCACTTGAAATAAAAATTAGAATAGTTAGAAATTAATCTTATTTTGGAGAATTTTAATTCTGTTTTTTAAAAAATGCTTTCTTAACCCTCTTCTCTGGAAAGCACTGCAAATGGCTCTGTACTTTCAGACTCTCTCCTAGTTTCTAACTTATCTTCTAACCATTAAAACAGGAATATAGTTAGAGTCATCTGACTCTTGAAAGTTAAATTCACTGGTTTCACCTTTTTTCTTTTGTATCATCATCATCCTTGTTGGCAGCATCCATTGCTCGTTGATTGGGGCGTAGGGAGCAAAATTGATGAAAATTAGTATTTCTTTCCATATCCAGTACCCACCCTCTCTATTTGCCAGTTCCTTCAACTTAAGCAGTCTGGGTAGCTGTTGTGTGTTGTTTCAGTCCTTTCAGACTACTGGTTCCTGCCCAGTAACTCCCAAGCTGACTCTCAGGTTGCTTGTTTACCCAAGTGCATCCCCGAAAATTGATGGTGTGTTAAGAACTGCCCGGGGCTCTGGTGTATCTGGGCCCAGGTCATCACAGTTCACATCTCTGCAGACTGCCGCCCGGGCAGGCAGCCTTCGCTGTTCAGAGTCCTGTCTGTTTGCATGAGATGAGCACAGAGGTCTGACACAGGGCAAGTGTGTAGAAGCAGCAGTAAGAGAATTCGAAGGAACAGAGGAGGGACCCCAGGGAAGGGTGAGCAATGAGGACGGGGTCCCTGACACAGAGGACATGAATGAAATTGTAAAAACCAGGAAGCAACCAACCAGAAAAATGGTTGATAGGATACTGACCAGCAGGAATGCTTTTAAAAGCCTATTTCCCAAATGTGGACATAGAGGAGGGAGTAGGGCTACCAGACATGGTCTGCCTGCAGAGGCCTGGAAAGGCTGACAGACACACGTGAGGCAGTCACGGTCGTCTGAGAGAGGGGGCCAGTTCTGGGAGGCACAGGAGCTCAGAGGGAAGAGGAGAGCAGAGCGAGTCTGGGGTGACAGCTCAGAGAGGGCTTAGCCAGATCTCCCTTCCCAGCTGACCCAAGTTCTGAGGGCTTACGCTGCAGCTCGCTCTCCCCTTTGGCAGGGGTCTCGGCCTGCAGCATGGCCCTCCAGGCCAGATAAACCTCGGCCGTCCGTCTGTGCTTGTCGAAAACTAGAAGAAGGTGCATTGGGGAGGCTGCAGAATCTCAGAACGTAGAAAATTCAGAGGTGGGTAAGAGCCCATTGTTTCTGAATGACAGAGTCTGGTTTAAAGAAACAGAATCAGCTGATTTTGGTGTGTATTAGGCATATCATACCTTCCCTCCCCAGGAGGGAATCCAGAGGAGTCATGGAACTGGTTTTGTTCTAGCAGTTCTTGGGCTGCGACTATTTGGCCCCCCACCCCTGCCTTGGGCTGGAGCTGCTCACCAGGTCTGAGCCTCCGCCTAGGCTCCAGTGGGCACCAGCCGCGGCCCCTGAGGCGAACTGTCGGTTTCTCTTGCCGTCGCTTTCTTTAAGTCTAAAATAGGTATTGTCCAATCCATGTCACGGTGTGGTAAAATGAAAGCACCATGCAACGTGGAAGGCCCTGCCAGTGTGCAGGAACTCCAGGAATTGGTGCAGCCTTGGGACATGGCTCAGAGGAGCCCAGCCAATGTGAGCCTTCATCGTCTGTTCTGCTACACCTCCACAGTGACCGGAGGGGGCAGGTGCCCCTGTGCTAGGCACAGACTCATGCTTCCCATTAGTCAGCCCACCCCAGCTTCACAGTGCTGGCAGAAATCTGAAGGCATATTTTCATGGCTACCATCAAAAAGAGGAAGAGTGAAAGGTGGGGTGGAAGAATGCATAGAAGGAAAGGTGGTTGGATGAATGAGAGGAAAATGCATCAATAGTCCCAACTTCTGGCTGACACTTTGCTCCTCTTCCCAAAGCAGTATAGAGAAATGGGAAGATGTTGTTGTTGTTGTTGTTGTTGTTTTAATTCAACAAAAACTTGTTGAGTACCTACTACATCCCTGGTCCATACTCTCACCCTCGCAGAGCTTGCTGCTAAAAGGGGACGTGAGAATAGTCTATTAATTACTTGAATGAATTACATGAATTACTTGAATTACAGCAAGAGTGGTACAGGGGCAGGTAAAGGAGACTGGAACTTGTGAGGAAGGTTCCGTGACTGCCCTTAAAGGATGCAGAAGAACTAATGTTATAGATACCCTTTCATTGAAATGCCGCCCTCTTGTGGGAAACTGCAAAATGGTTCCTCTGGTTTGGTTTGTTTCTTTGGAGGTGGAGGGCGGAACCTGTGGAAAATAAAGTACACAGAATATAGGTCAGGATCTTACTGTGAACAGCCCTAAATATCAGCCTAAGAAAAATGGACCTTTTTTCAAAATGCTGAATGTAGAGTAATCGTATCCATATTTTGGAATACTATGCCATGGTTAGCATATGTACCAACATCGATCAAATTCCAAGACCTGTCATTTAATGGAAAATGTGAAGTGTGGAAAATATGCCCAGTGTAATGTCACCAATAGGAGAATACTACACAAAACTATTCTGTAGGTTTGTGTTCTCTGCGGGTCAGAAAGAGCCCACCCCAGACTTTGAGGCAAAAAAGAAAGACAGAAGGAAAGAAAGAAAGAAAAATAAATTAGGGTTTGGGGGTGTGCAAAGTATTGAAGGCAGACAGTCAGCATTTTTGGTAATCTTTCAGTTTTGTTTTAACAAGGAAAATGTTATCTTGCCTCTAAAATATGATTTTAAAATTCAAAAAAGATAACAGAGTCATTGGCTTATTTCCTACCTCTTAAATATTCAATTAGAGCTTGCATATTCTGAGAATTGGGAAGCAATTCTCTGAAACCAAACAAAATCTGGGGGTTAAAAAAAAAAGCTCCCATCCCTCCCAAGCCTGAGACCAGGGACTCTTCAGGCCACCTTCATCACAGGCTTGATGGGTCCTCGATCGTTTCCAGGCAGGAAAGGATGCACTTGACCCACACTGACCTAGCAAAAGCATTCCCTTTCCTGCCCATGACTAGATCCCACCCCGCAGTGGTGGCTGGCTCCGGGCAGCAGTGGTGAGTATGTTTTTCTCTTTCCTGGCACTGGGATCATTTTCTTGGAGAGTCTCTGTGGACGTTGGCAAATAGTTTTGGCCTTCTTCCAAGAGATTGGGTTTATACCAGTCTAAATGAGGCAGGCATTTAATCAGTCACCCAGGGAACATGCTCGAGGCCCTCTGGTGTCTTCTTTATAATTAATTTTTAACATTTGTTTTCAGTATAAAATTTGGGCCTTTATCCTCTTTGAAATAAAAACGTAGTGTGTATATTAGACTGTATTGGCACTAAACTTCACACACCATTCTTTTATTCCCTTCCAACTATTAACTCCTATTAGCAAGACAGAGAGATAATAAGATCCCCCTGCACTCCCCCGACTCTCTGGCTTGCACAGTGTCTCATCCTCCGTAATTGCCTTCGGTGGCCAAGATCTTTCCTATCATTAGTGAGCATCAGAGGCCACTTATCAGAGACCCGGCCACCTCCCAAGCTGCCCCCTCTGCCATGTGCCCCTTCTGTGCCCCTCCCTGCCCCAACCTCACTGGGATGCCCTGTGAGCTGAAGCTGTTGTTAACAAGACACACGGGGTATTTCTGGATTTTTACCCTGGGATTTAAACTTGAACTGCTGTGGATTATTTCCTGTTTGTTTGCTTGACCTGCTCTTGTCTCTCAGGAGCCCTCGACTGAGCCAAGGAGACCAGAAACATCCCAGAGATTCTTGAACCTTGGTTTGGACAAACATCCAGGACATTGACTAAAAGTACAGATTCCAAGACCTCTCCCCAGATGTACCGAATTTTTTTAAAAGGGCTGAGCAATCATTTGGGAGTTACTCAGTTAAGTGATGGGCTTTCACTTTCTTTCAGAGAAATTTCAATACAAACATATTTTTAATGATCAGTGTGCTGGGCCATAAGGCCCACCCTATACCCGTGTGTGGATTAGAAACAAGGACCCTTCTTTGGGGGCAGCTGCAAGCCACAGAGGAGACAACGATTAGACTTTAGCTCCATTTGCCTCCTTGGCTGGGAGTCTTTGTGCAGTTAACAACATATACATTCACACAAGACAACCCTCCTTCCTCTGTGCTCTGATAAAGAAAAATAGCTACCCATGAGTACCTATATATGTAAGCATAAGACCAGGAGTTTTTTCTCACATAGTTATTACCTAGAACCCTGACAGTAACTCTTCAGGTTTTATGTTGAGGAAGCTAAGGCTCAGAAAAGTTGATCTCCCTAAGATAACAACAGTTAGCAAGAAGCTGAACCAGATTAAGACCCAAGTCAGGCACTGATATGGCGAGCAGTTGTGCTGATAGGAAATTATTTACGGTCAGTGCCTAGCTTCTCCAGCAAGGCTATGGGTAATTCCTTGTCCTCCTTCCCTCTGAGAATCCTATTAACTCAGGAGCCTGGGAAGAGTCCCCCAGGCCAGGAGTTAGCTGCCTCTCTTCGCTATGGGAGTGAGCAGAAGCCTCAGGCCTCCAAATGATGAATGAGGAAGTGTGTATGAAACACCAGGAGACCTGAGCAAAAGGCATGTGATGTGGGAAAGCATTCAGGATCGCATGTTTATTATTAGCAAAAGTGTCACTTTCTGCAGCCAACCACCATGGTTAAAAGTCTGGTTTCTCTTTTCATTATGTGTAGGAATGAGAGCAAAGGTCTGAAATTCAGAAGGGATCACAAAATTGGAGTCGGTGATGACTGGTTACCATAGCTGTCCTGTCCTCTCACTTAGTGGCTCAGCAGTTTTTCTTCTGGAGTGACCAGTGGCCTTGAGCAGAGCACTGGCTTGGCTTGGCACTGTGAGTGCACTCGGGCTCGTGGCCCGTCTCCTTGGCCATTTGCCATTCAGCCATGGCTGTGTCAGGAAGCACCCTAGAACTCAGGGACTTCAGCAATGTGTTACAGCCCCTTCGAAAGCCAAATTGAGTTACACAGCAATCCAAAGTCCAGGGGCAGAGAAGCACATTCTCCTCCCCTCTCCTCCCCTCCCCTCTTTAGGTGGAGGAATTACAAATCCATGTGGCAAACAAAGGGAAAGGAGGGTCAGAATCTGGGCCAGTAGTGCCCCCATCACAGCCCCTCATTCCTAGAGGCTCATTTAGTGGAACCTTCTTTCTGTGTGCTCCTTTCCTTACAGGCGGTGGGAAAGCCTTGACCCCGACCCTCCAAATATGCCATCCTCATAGCCATACTCTCACACAGCACAGAAGCCACCCAGCTGGCCACTCACATCTTCAGAGGAGAACTGTCCCACCTCAGATGTTTTTCATTTAATTCTCAAAAGTTCTTCAAAGGGTTGTTTCTTCTAGAAATGCCTCCCTCCACGCTGAGATCACAGCCTCAGTTTTGCTTACTTTCTCTCTGATAGATTCCGAGACATCCAGATCTCCCTCCTCACAATGATGGAAGCTCATCAGTGGCCCTTCCTCATCTTCAGTGGCTTTGGTTCTCTTCAAAGAGAGATGGCAGGTGGGGTCCCCAGCCACGCTCGCAACCCCTTTGTGAACTCTGGCAAATGGCCCTCGTTTCACCTGCCTGCAATGTACTCTTGTCCCCCTTGTCACCAGGCGGCACATCAAGCAACCTGGTCTCCATCCTTGTCTCAGGTGGCTGCACCATCCTAGGCTGGAAGGCAGTTGGAGGGACATCTCATCTGTTGGTCTCTAAAATGGGTTGAGCATTAGAATCAGCTGGGGGATTGAATCGCCAATTTCTGATTCCTGGCAGGCTTGGATGACAAAGGGCAGAGCTGGTGGGAAATCTTAGATAACCACTGGCCAGGAATCACAGAGCTAGATTTTAGACTCCTTTCTGGCTCTGACCTTCCTTCCCTGAGTTACTCTCTCACTCTGGACCTCAGTGTCTTTACCTGAAAATGAGATGGTTGAATTAGGTTATCTGGAATCTTGCCATGCAAAGTGTGTGCCATGGGGACGTGTTCTAAACAGAATTTGAGACTCCACCCCAGACCTGCTGAATCAGAACCTGCCAGTAATTCATATACACGTTGGATTTTGCGAGGGTACCTTCTAGGGCAAAGCCGAAGCAGGACCTTCACTTGCCCCAAAAAGCTAGAGATGCTAGTCACTCCCTCTGCTCTTCCTTTCCTAGAGAGGGGAGCTCTTTCTGGCTTGGACTTTCCCTCTTGGTGGTGAGCAATGCCAGCTGGAAGAATGGGATGATGATACAGGCAAAATGAAACTCTTCCTTCTCTTCTCGTGCAGGTTTTCTCAGGGTTTTTTTTCTTCTGTGCTGCTAAAAGTTCTTAAGTGAACTCTAGCTCTCCCAGAGCTGTCTTGTTGGCGGATAGCAGTCTAACTGGTTTGTTGGGGGGACAGAGAGGCTGGTGTCTCTCATCACCATTTTTTGTAGACTTATTAAAGTAGCTTCTACAAGCCCTGAATTCAGTCCCTTTGAAACCATTCTCATTCCAATGTACCTTCCCTGTTATTCTCCCCTCCAGTTCCTTTCGTGAAAGCCTGTCTCGAAGACGTTTTGGTTCCTGGTCCTGCTGTAGTCAATGTGGCAGCTCATTTGTAGTGCCACATTCTAGGCTCTCTCTTGCCAAGGACCAAGGGCCAGGAAAACTGAAGAAACGTAAGAGCCATCAAGAGTCAAGAAGAGAACTGTAGTTAAGATTCTAAGCAAGCCTCATGTAAGTCTGGGTCACTAGACTTGTCAGGATCGCAAAATAAATTTCATGTTACCAGAACAGAGAGGAGCAGAAAGCAAGCTAGAGGACCAATAGCAAGGAGAGTAGAAGCATGCAGGAAACCTGCTTTCCATTACTGCTTGTCAAAAACGTAGGCTGGTATATGCGCAGGAAATTATAAATTGCCCTTGCTTCTTTCCTTTGCTGTTTTGAAGGGGAATTTACAGTGGACTTGGAGCTGTGGTGATTGGCAATTTATTTGTGGATTGTTTTTCTGAAATGGGGGCTTCTCTTCTTGGTTCTCCACAGTTCACTACAATTAACTGTCGGTTTGCGGGGAGCTCCCTTTTCCCACAAGCCAAGCTCCCGTACCCCATTCCACCCACCATAGATCCTGCAAAGGATATGACCATTTAAATAGCAGTCCCCTAAAGGTAACAAACAGGAGATATAATTTCCTGTGCCCCCCAGGTGCTTGCTGAATTTCCCCGCCCTCTTCAGGGTAGCCTGTTGACTATTATGTATTCTCCTACATTATTCTGTAAGGAAGCATGGGCAGTTTGTGCATAAAAACCAAAAGATCATCTTTTATTCAGCTTTAAGGCAAATTCCAGGAGCCAAGGACGCTGCAAAGCTTTGAGATGTTAGATTGGGGGCACTTCCCAATCTTCTTGAGACCAAAGGGACACAGTCATGGTAGAAAAGAAGCCAAGGGTCAACTCTGTCTATGAGCCTTTTTAATAGGCTGTTGGTTGAACAGGTACTGAGTGCTAAGTGCTAACAGGTGCTAAGTTCTCAGTAGTGAGAATTACATGAGATAGTGAATGTAGTCCCCGTTCAACAGTTGAGACTCAGGAAGTAATAAGTGGCTCAAGGCCTCAGGCCCAGCAGGAAGGGGCAAGGGTCCCAATCTAGGCTTCCTGGCTCTACAGGTCATAACCCCAGCCTGTCTCCACATTTCTGACAAGGAAATGCCTCTTCCTCATCACGCCATTGCCTTTCTCACTTTTTTCAGAACTATGTATGATTCTTGGTGCTCAAGACTCAACTCTCAATCTCCTCCTCTGGGAAGCCTTCCCTGACTCCCCGTCACTGCACCCCACTCCTGGTAGGGAGTGTAACCAGCAAACTCTTCATGGTCTATGTTTCTCATCAGACTCTGAGAGCCTTGAGCTGAAGTCCGTTGCATTCTTCCAAGTTCCCAGCACAGGGCCAGGCATTAGTGTCCCTGCCACTACCACCATAAGGGATGTGTGGACTCAGTGTGTTAAAACAATCCAAATTGAAAGCATGTGTGTCTGCATGCCCGCAGGCATGGATGTTTCTCTACGTGTGTGCCATATTCTGATGCCACTGTTGCACCTTGAAGTGTCTGTAACACGGCAGAGCAGACGGGGCTGGGGTGGTTTTGGTGACTCATGAAAGCAGGATGGCAAGGCCTCATCAGGGGCTGCCCTCAGCAGCGGGGGAAACCTCTGTCACAACTCAGAGCCCTCGCCACCTGATTAACATTTCGTAAGATGTCGTGGTTTGCTCCCTCCATCAAAACCCTGACTTTAGCCATTATTCATGCAAAACTGCTCCACACAAGGGTCAGCAGAACTTGGCATGTTCAGAAAGGTGAGTAGACATTCGTTTTTCCTTGTGGATTCCCTGTGACAGTGAGCCAATCCTGCTCTTTGGCTCAGAAAGGGAGACAGCTGACCTTGTAACTATGGGAAATGCAAAGATCACTCTCATTTGGGCTTCTGGGGACTTTGTGTGGCACAGTGGTTAAGATTGTGGGTGCTCGGGCACCTGGATGGCTCAGTCATTAAACATCTCCCTTCGGCTCAGGTCATGGACCCCAAGGATTCTGGGATCAAGCCCTGTGCAGGGGAGGGGGGGGGCCCTGCTCAGCAGTGAGTCTGCTTCTCCTTCTCCCCCTCCTCCCACTTGTGTGTGCACATGTTCTCTCTCTCTCGCTCTCTCTCTCTCTCAAACAAATAAATGAAATCTTAAAAAAAAAAAAAAAAAAAAAAAAGAGTGTGGGTGCCGGGGTCTGCTATCTGTGTGGGATCCTGGCTTGCTACTTGATAGCCAGGTTATTTTGGGCAAATTGAGGCAGTGGGGTTCTGTTATTTCCTCACTCCATGACATGCAGATGGTAATAATACCTTCCTCAAAGGGCTGGTGAAAGATGGAAAAGTTAATGGACATAAGGCTCTTGGAATAGCTGCAGACAGTTGTCATTGTTGGGGTGTGGCTAGTTGCCTCACTCCAGACTGGAGGTTCCCAGAGGGCAGGCCCCTCCCTATGGTCCCAGACCCCAGCTTAACAAGTCAGAGAGAGGAAAGCAATCAGTCAATATTTTGAATTACAGGTATTACTCCTGGGCAGGTCAGAATACATTATGAGCAGAGGAACAAGTAGAAGTTGGCCTTGTGGAATTTAGTGAGCTCCATTTTATAATCAGTGGCTCACTCTTAGTTTCTTTCTTTCTTTCTTTCTTTTTTTTTTTTTAATTAACACATAATGTATTATTTGCCCCAGGGGTATGGGTCTGTGAATCATCAATCTTACACAATTCACAGCACTCACCACAGCACATACCCTCCCCAATGTCCATCACCTAGCCACCCTATCCCTCTCCCACCTTGTTCCCCACAGCAGCCCTCCGTTTCCTGAGATTAAGAGTCTCTTTTGGTTTGTCTCCCTCACCAGTACCATCTTGTTTCATTTTTCCCTCCCCTCCCCCCTGAAACCCCACCCTGCCTCTCAAATTCCACATATCAGTGAGATCATATGATAATTGTCTTTTTCTGATTGACTTATTTCGCTCAGCATAATACCCTCTAGTTCCATCCTCAGTAGCTCTTTCTTTAAGATTTTATTATTTGAGAGAGAAAGAGGAGAGAGAGCAAGAAACACAAGCAGAGCTGGGGAAAGGGGGAGAGGGAGAAACAGACACCCCAGGGAGCAAGGAGCCCAAGGCAGGGCTTGATCCCAGGACCCTGAGATCATGGCCTGGGCCAAAGGCCAAAGCTGAGTCCACTGAGACTCCCAGGCACCCCTCAGTGGCTCTTTCTTAACAGTTGAGAGCCCTGCAACCATAGCAGGTCCAGTGTGGCTGGAAAGCAGTCATCCTCTGGTCACCAGGCACTGAATCTAGGTGGAGGGTAACATGGCCTATGATCTCATTAACCACATGAAGTCTGCTTAGATGACACAGTGACTGAAGATGGTGTGGAGGACATCTGCTCCTGTAAACATCCCAAACTCTGGCTCTCACCTCTCTGATGATGCCAGAGCATGTGGCTGAGTCATGGAATCTTCTGCAGTTTGCAAGAAAGGGTCAACTTGGCAGAACATGCCTCACAACAGAAAAGAGATGGGAAGGCAGATGGGAGGCTTCAGTGACTCCAAGAAACACTTGGTCCTCTGCTCCCATGGTGGGGAGGCAGGAGCCCACATGGCCTGGCCTGGGCGTTTGGTCTGGACGCACACCTCCTATAGGTTTGCCTCTACCCTGGTTGCCCAAACATAGTGAGAGATGATGCACCCTTGCATTTGCATTGAGGGACTGACAGAGCCCCCCAAAAGCAGGTGGGGGTGTGTCCACAGGAGTGAGATTTGCACAGGACCTGACTGTCCCTGAAGTCTCTGCCTGAGGTCCTGGCCTTGGAATAGGAATGGTGTTCCCATGTATGGGGAGACACTACTTGGTGCAATGAGTGGGGGAGGCCAGCTGCAATCCAGAAGGGTGTCTTGGCCTGTCTTAGCAGGAGCCTACAGCTGCCATCACAAGCCTGGAGTAGTCAGAAAAGATCGTCCTCGTTCATTTTCCAAGAGACTTCCCAGGCCAATTTAGGGCAGGATCCCCCTGCTGGGATAGCTGCCCTGCATCCCGCTGGACAGCAGGTGGGGATCATTGCCAGCAGCAGTGAATAACGGGATTCTCAATCAGCACAGTATACATTATGTGTCTGTCTCCCCTTCCATCATTTCATCTGTGCCTGAGTGGGCTTGGTGCAGACCTTAGTCTGGATTCGCCTGTAAGCCCACATTGAGAGAGGATTCAGGTGCAAAGAGTGTATCTGGGAGGTGAACGCATATAGCAGTGGTTAGGGGAGAGGGAAGGGAAGCCAGAGAGCAGGCAGTCATTCGAGAGTCGGTGACACAGCCATGGAGGGGTGAGACATTCAGCCACTGTTCTCCTGGTCATTGGTGGAGGGCTGCTCCTGGGGCTGTTGATGTCCTGGCACTTCCAGCCTGCCCCTCTGCAACTTCGGACAGAGAATCCAAGCTTGGGGGAAGAAACCGTGGGTGGTCCCAGCAGGTACTCAGGGAACATGCGCGGGGCATCAGCAGCACCTACATAAGCTAAAGTTGTCTGGGGAAGGGTGGTTCGGTTTTGTCTTTTCAGGCAGACTAAGAGTAATTGTACTTTTCCAAGAAGGAAGACCAAAAGGTAGAAGCAACCCAAATGTCCATGGACAGATAAGCAAAATGTGGTCTGTCCATGAAATAGAGTAATATTCAGCCTTAAAAAGGGAAGGACATTCTTTTTTTTTTTAATTTTTTAAATTGATTTTATTTATTTATTTGACAGAGATCACAAGCAGGGGGGAGACAAGCAGAGGGAGAGAGAGGGGGAAGCAGGCTCCCTACTGAACAGAGAGCCCAATGCGGGGCTCAATCCCAGGACCCTGGGACCATGACCTGAGCCGAAAGCAGAGGCTTTAGCCCACTGAGCCACCCAGGCGCCCCAGGGAAGGACATTCTGACACATGCTCTAATATGAATGAACTTTGAGGATACAATGCTAAGTGAAATAAGCCAGTCACACAAAGACAAATACTGTATGATTCCTCTTCTGTTAAATTCCTAGAGTAGCCAAAATCATAGAAACAATTTGGTGGTTGCCACAGGTCCTAGAAGGGGGAGTTAGAGTTTAATGGGTATGGAGTTTTATACTTTGGGAAGATGAGAATGTTCTGGGGGTAGATGGTGGTGTTGGTTGCACCACAGTGTGAAGGAACTTAATGCCACAGAACTGTGCACTTAAAAATGATCAGCAAAGCTTATGTATATCTTACTATAATTAAAAATTAAGGAAAACCGAGTCCAACATCTGAGTAACTTCTCCAAGACTGTTTAGTGGTTAGCTGTCTCCAGTGAGGCCAGTGGAGAGCCTGAGACACCTCCACTACCACTGCAGGCACGGGGGATCCTCACTCAGCCTGTCACCTCCTCACCAACCAAGGATTCCACAGCAGGGACAGAGCACATTGCTCTGGGTATTATAGCCCAGATTAATTTGAGACACGAATGACACTTTTGGGGATGTCAGGGAGTAACTCCATGGGATGACTGGCATCTCGGAATCCCATACTCTTACAGTTTTTCTTGCAGAAAGTGAAACTGACATTTTGAGGACCTACTATGTGCAGGATCTACCAGACACAGAAGGCATCAGACCAAACTTGCTGCCTCTTAGTTTATGTCTTATGGGCGAGAGGGAGAGTGAACAGGTATTAAGTGACATCTAGGCACTAAGTCAAAGGATGGGTTAATGAGGTTGTCAGGTGGAGGAGGGCTGAGCAGGAGTTGGGAGAGGGGTTAAGCCATCCCGCTAGGCAGCAGGGACAGCAGGCAGGATGGCCTTGGGGAACTGGAAGGTCAAGGTGGTAGAGAATGACATGATCAGCTTTGCTAATTTTTTTATTCTCTTGCTGCTGCAGGGAGAGTGGATTAGACAGGATGAGGGTGAGGAGTGGTGGCTTGTACCTGAGCAGGGGTGGGGGATAAGGAGCAGTGCCTTGTACCTGAGCAGGGGTTGGGGGTGAGGAGCAGTGCCTTATACCTGAGGGGTGGGGGGTGATGAGCAGTGTCTTGTACCTCAGCAGGGGTAGGGGGTAAGGAGCAGTGCCTTGTACCTCAGCAGGGGTGGAGTTAGCAGGGGCAAGGGTCTCACATGAGGATGTAGAAATACTTCAGCATCTTTGGAGAAAAACATTTTTAAGAAAATCATCTTTATATTAAAATAGAATTTGCAATATATTTAATCAGTTGTAATGAGACCAAAACTACATAGAAGACAGAAATCAGAAATTAGAAATCTCATTTTAGGCAGCGTGGAGCACAGCAGTGATTAGAGTGACTGTCGCTGCACCTTCTCTGGTTCACAGGGCACTCAGAGAACCCAAAATGGCCTCTACCATCTTTTATTCATACATCCCTTGTCATAAAATGGAGGGTTATACTCTGTCTTTCCAGCACCTTCTGTTGGCATCACACTTTGCTAGATGCTAGGAGAGCTGCCGAGATACGCAGAGTAAATAGTCCCATCTGCAGAGTGCTTGAGGTCTGGTCAGGGCAGTTAGGTAGGTGCAGTGGAAGAGTTAAACGTGTGTCTTTTGTAGCAGATCAAGGCAGCCAGAAGTAGGACGTGATTAATTGTTTAATGATAAATGGGACAGAAAATAAGGGACTGTAGGAAATGAGAGAAAAGGAGAGCCCCTTAGGACTTCCTGAGCCAGATCTGAACTCTAGAAGGATGCCTGGGATTGGGACAGGTCCTCAGCATGACAACAGGGTGAATAAGAGCAAGCAGTAGAAAGGGTGTGGCAGCCAGGCGGCCGTGTGCTTTGCACCAGAGCTGAGGTGAAGGATGGATTTCCGCAGATGAGAGAAGCTGCAGGCTGTCCTCGGGCTGGAAAGATGGTGAGACACCTGATTGTATGCTGGGGCATGGGGCTTGTGCAGTCCTGGAGGGAGGTGCTGGCAGGGTGAAAGCCTGGGGGCCGGGGGAGGGAATGGTGATGCCCCTGGAAGAGGGTGGGCGAGCAGATTTGGAGAGTGAAAGGAGTTATTTCAGGCATTCTGAATGGGATGTGTTTGGGGAACTGTCTATCAGATGCAGTGGAAAGAGGCTGAAGGTGAAAGGAACCGCCCCTGGGTTTATCTTTCACAAGGCTGTGGGGATGTTCTGGAATGTGAGGTGAGTGGCATAGCAGAGCTGTGCGTCGGTGGTCAGGGGCCAGGAGGAGACAGATGGCACACCAGGTTGGGTCATTTGAGGAGAGTTTAACTAAGGGGTGGTGTACAGAAATGTGGGCATGGGGTGGGGGAGCCATGGACTGGTAGCAGTGGCAGCCAGCCTGCAGGGGACTGGAGGCGGGGCTGTAACCTGAGATAGAGGCCATGTGGAGAGGGAGCTGGCAGAAAGTGAGCCCAGGACAGCAGTATCCCAGCCTCACTTGTCTCCCCCCTACCACCTCCACAAGAGATGGGCACCATTGATGAAGTTCCTACCATGAGTCTCCCCCGCTCCCTTGCTGGGGAATGGGCAGCAAAGAGAGGAGAGGGGATCTGGAGGGGCAAGAAAAAAACCATAGCATATCCACAGCCAAGCTGCAGGGTGCGGGAGACAAGAAATGATGCAGACACGGCGGCAGATTGATGGAGCTGGTGGGCACTGGGCAGCCTGAGCAGGTGATGGGCAGCTGGGAGCCCAGCTGGGCATGCCCACATCAAGGGAGGATGTGGAAGATTACTGGGGGGAACCAAGGTGGGAAGGGGTGGGTTTGACTCCAATGACCAGGCACAGGTATACGTCTCTGGTCAGTCCTCCCTCCAGAAAAAGCGTAATAATAAAAAGGAAGAAATATCTTAGTAACCCATGAAAACTGAGTAAGGATGAGAATGAATACAGAGTGAACTCCCAGCCATTGATGAGCCTTTCTATCCTATGATTTGCTTCTACAAAATCAGCAGAAATCAGAATTTCCAAACCCCACATCCCCTTAATTTTTGTCCCTGGAAAGTCTGGCCTGACTGGTGGTTGAGAATATTCTTATACAAGCAGCCTGGTAAGAATCAGCCCTTCCCCTTCCTTTTCAATCCGCCAGAATCTGCATGGTCGCAAAGTTTACTAGAGAGCAGGGCACCTTGACCTGGTTCGGTGCGGGCTCTCATCCAGCAGGTCCAGGATAGGCCCGAGGGTCTGCATTTCTGCCCGCTCCCCAGCCAGGTGCAGATGACCTCTGGAGCCGCTGTGGATAGCGAGGCCCTGGGAGGCCCTTTCTAATGACTGGGAGTGGGGAGGGGGGGAAAGAAGCCGCAGCTTGAAGATCACCGGTGTAAGAACTAGATGATAAACATCTATACAAACAGAAAGAAAAAGGGAAGGAAGGAAGGAGGAGGAAGGGAGGAAAGAACGAACAGAAAAAGGAAATGCAGCTCAAAGCAGTGAGCTCACTTCTACCTCCGTACATCCCCTCTGCTAGGCTTCTGAATACATTCTCTGCTGGTACACACCGTGTGCTGCTTAAAAACAGCTTCTGCATGCAAAACCTCTCATGCACATTGTAAATTAACTGTTAATATCAGTGCACCATAAATAGATTAGCCCTGCGGCTTCCTGATCTTCTTCCTGAAATGGTTCTCTAGTTCCTGTGCTAGATGTTTTTCCCTCCACTCCCCTCTCCCTGCACCCCTGCACACACTAAAGTGGTTTCCTTCAACTTTTGGGGGGTGATCTGAGTCATGGCTGGAGGCAGATGGTTCATGAGCCCCTTTAAATGCCTGGAAGGCTGGCCTCCCTGCCCCTCTGACTATACCAGTACATTTCAGGTCCCCAGTGTCCCTTTCACTCATTACCTGAAGAGGGCTATTAGGGTTCTTCTGGATTTGAAAAGTACAGGGTATTTGAAGATGGTGATTTCTCAGACCCCCACTTGAAGCCCTCCTTGGCTAAGAGTAAGCCCATACAAGGACAAGCAGTGAAAATTAAGGTCGATGAATCGAAATTAAGGTCGATTCATTCACCTTACTCCAGCCCCACCCCATTCCACTGCCTCTTCTTGAACTTTCTTTTTAAAGAGCAGAGTGTAGCACTTTCCAGCATATGCGGTCTAGATATACCTGGGTCTGGTCATTTTCTTTTCTCTTTCTGGATTGTTCTCCTTCCACTCAAGCTCACCGAGCAATACAATTTCATCTATGATCCCTGGCTCACTGTGGGGACTTGATTAACTCCATGTGGAATCACAGCCTGGCCTCAGAGAGGTCCCAGTGCATCTGCAGCAGCATTCCAGTGAGAGTGAGCATTGCTGAGCACTTACTGTATGCCAAGACCTGACATGCAATAGCTCATTGCTGTGCTGGCGCCCCTGAGGTGGGGGTACAGTCTCGTTCCCACTCCAGAGAGGAGACCAGGACATGCACGGACCAATTACTTTTTTTGATGAGGGGTACTCTGGTGGGAATCATGGGTTGGGCCTATCCAGCTGCAGCACCCAGTTCCTAACTGGGCCATCTAGAATGAGAGCCAGCTCGAGTGGTTTCCACCCTAACCGGATAAGCTCAGGAGCAGTTCAGAGGACCCAAATATCAAACAGTCTCTAAATGAGAACATTGCAGACTGACACCACCAGCGTGACAGTGCAGCACTAAGTACTGTACGCCCTCCCCACTGTGCTTCACAACCAGATCCGGGGTTTCTGTCGGGACATGTTCCTTCAATGACAAGTGCCACCATGGCCTTTTCATGCCCACTAAGGGCATCGGGGGTAGGCTCTTCCCCAGTTCTCAGCAGCAGGGCTGTCTCAGATTCAGGGATTGTCTGCATCTGGTACCCTCATTTATGTCTCATTGAGTTGGGAACCTAATACATAAGATTTCATTTATTTATTTGTCAGAGCGTGCATGAGCACGGGGAGCAGCAGGCAGAGGGAGAATCAGGCTCCCCGCCGAGCAGGAAGCCTGATGCGGGACTCAATCCCAGGACCCTGGGACCACGACCTGAACCAAAGGCAGACACTTAACAGAGTGAGCTACCCAGGCACCCCGGGAACCTAATACATAAAACTACCAGATCCCAACTCGGGGGTGCTGAAAGCTGGGTCATTTAATCCAGTTTAGCCAGAGCATGTTGTCTACCTACCAAGTGCAAGCCGTGGAGACGCCAGAGAGGGATAAGGGAGCCACAGCCCCTGGGTCTGGGGCCTGACACAGGCAGTGTCAGGCAGTGACACATGTGGCTTTATCACGTGCCATGAAAGGCCCAGGAAGTGAGGAGAGAGCTGGCCAGCAGAGAGGTGGGGAGGCATCACAGAGGAGGAGGCCTTGAGATAAGATGGAAATGAGGCAGTGGGACTCAGAGCAAAGACTTCAGGAGAGGGCGTTGCAGGGGAGAAGCACGGAAACCCCCCTAGGACTTTAAAGAGGATCTGTCAGGCCGGGGTGTTTGGGGCCTGGAGCTGTGTTGCCATGCGGGCTTGCCAGACGTCTTAATTCTCTAATAACAGAACCAACATTTCTTAAACCACCCGGCTCTTTATTCATCTGATTTAATCCCACCCTTCACCTGTGGAAGTAGGTTTTAGCATCTCCATTTTGCAGATAGAGAAACTGAAGCCCAGGGGACTTGCTCAGGTAAAGTGAGGCGTGAAACCACAGTGAAGTCCTTATGGTAGTCGACCCTCATCACAGGGAATCAAAACTAGTCTCAAGGGGCGCCTGGGTGGCTCAGTGGGTTAAGCCTCTGCCTTCGGCTCAGGTCGTGATCTCGGGGTTCTGGGATAGAGTCCCGCATCAGGCTCTCTGCTAAGCAGGGAGCCTGCTTCCCCCCCCCCCCCCCCCCCCCGCCGCCTGCCTCTCTGCCTACTTGTGATCTCTGTCAAATAAATCAATAAAATCTTAAAAACAAACAAACAAAAAACTATTCTCAAAACCAGAGTTTGGAAGCCCCTAGAGCTACCCATCACGTGCATGACTGAGGTGTCTTCAGGCCGAATCAGTCTCTGAGCCGGCTCCCTGCATGGTGCTGGAGATGGAGGGGCCTCTGGGACCCACACAGGCCCCTGGCTGGGTGGCACAAACCTCCAAGGTAGAGGAGCCCCTTCTCTCCCTGCTTGACGCCTCCGTGAATGTGCAGAGCCCCCTGAGGCAGAGGGAGACAAAGCACAGCAAATTAAAACAATTGAAGTCACATCACTTGTGCCTCTTTGAGGCAAGCCATAAATACATAAATACTTGAACCTGCTATTCTGACTCCAGCTAATATGTTTTAACTGCAGTCTGTGGGCTCTGGAAAGCAGCTGCGAGGAGCAGGGCAATAAATTGGATTGTAAAAGCGCAGGATAGAAAAATGATTGCGGCATTTTTACAATTACCTGGTTTGCCTTGGTCTACTGAGGGAAGAGTGCTTTCTCTTTGTGCTGCTGTGGTAAAAATGTATCTAGCCCAAGTCCGTTTCATTATTGTATCATAATCCAGCGTGTACTGATTGTTCCCCACTCACCAGGACTCACACCTGCGCTGCCCACACTCTCTCTTGGCACTTGTGCTTTGCAGAGGAGTCCCCTGGGGCACTGAGGCCAGGCCCGCTCCAAGCCCAGGGGCTGGTCCCCAGCGGGAGCCAGGACCACCACCCAAGATGTCCAACTCCAGAGCCCACACCTCTCAAACTTGCAGGTATTACTTATCTGCTACCTTACAGCAAGGGCCAGGGAAATAGGTCAGTTTTCTCTTTTCAGACTGCATGTTCTTTTCACTCCTAAGGCATTGGAACAGTCTCTGGGCCTCTAAAAGTGTGACCGGAGTGGCCAGGTCCCCTCAGTGTCCAAGCATTTTGCTGTTTCTCTTCCTCCCCGCACATTCTCAAGAATCTCACAAAAGTGAACTTAGATCCATTGTACCAAGTACAAGCTGCTTTCTATTTTTTGCTCTTCTACTTAAATTTTCAAAGAATCTAAAATAGCAGTTGCCATTTTTTACCATGTTCTCTTCTGAAATATTTAATTCTTCCTCGGGCGGTTTAACATCGCGTTGCCCAAGGATTAACTTCCATTTTTGAAGAGAGTCTATTAGCCGAGAGAGAGGCAGAAAATGCATTTCCGCGAGTGGCAGGGCCCGGGGGCTGGGAGCACGCACAAAGAGGAGCAGGGAGGCCCACGGCTGTGCTTTTATGAAGCTGCTTGCCCATCACCAAAGCCCAGACCAACTCCCTTTGTTAAACACATCCTGATTTTTAAAGAGCAGTTTCCCCGCAAAGACCAATTTTAAGGGGATTAATGCGCAATGAATAATGTATCACGGAAAGAACTACAACAGAAATACTTAGTTGGAAGAGGTAAAACCAACTGCGGTGAACAGCAACAGGTCACCATCTCGACTCAAGCAAGTTCTGGAGGGCTCCGTGCATCCCAGCCCGATCCTGCTTGAGGACTGCTCCCAAATCACCAGCAGACTGGGATGGCCAGGATCCCTGGCTGCCAGGGTTTCTCTCTTTGTCTGTTTTTTTGTAATGACTGCCAGAGAAGACAGGAGGGAGAGAGGCAGGAGAAAGGTTTCTGTCTTTGGATCAAAGGTCCTCCTCAACAGCTTCCTGTCTCCCTCTTAGATAATGAAGTCAGGGGGATCGGCTCTCAGGTGACTCCCGGGCTTGTGCCGGCATCACTCCCTGACCTTCATTGGCTCCCCCTGGGCCAGGCCTAAATAGTTTTGAAGGCAAGCCACCCCCAGAAGCAGCCTTTTCCAGCAGCCCCGGAGGATAGCTGGGATGGCTCTACCGCCATCCTCCACTTGTCTTCCCTTTCCTTCTCCTCTCTTCAGCAGACTGTATATCATTTAGTTTTCAGGGTGTGTAGTTTTTTGTGTCTTTGACCAAAAGTGTCTGAATTCACTCACCGTGTGGTAACAGCGGAAAGGGATGGTTTCCTTCCTTAATCCAAATTCACATGGTTTTTAAGAGAAAGGTGTCTAAGCCCTGATGTTGGAGATACTCTCTCCAGGTCAACATGGGAAAATGTAATTCTTGAACGATTAACTGTAAGTCTGATTTCCCCAAATCCAGATTGAGTAGTGATAAGTTGCTAACACTTATCAAGTATCATTTTCTTGCTTTTTTTCTTGATAAAGAAAATGAAAGGGGCTGTCAAAAAATTTAAAAAGAGACCAAAAGAATCTCATTTTTAGCCTAGTTGGGCCCCTTGAGACACAGAGGATGCTTCCTGTTTCCCCCTTTGCCTCAAGCCTGCTGAGTTAGAACCCAGAGGCACGAGAGGTGTGCGGAACCCCTGGGGCATGGCAGGGATGCAGGGCGCCCCCCAATGCTGCGTGCCTCATCTCCCTCCACCTGGGAAGGCTGGCCCCGCTGGCTCCCATGGCCTTACCTCTCCACAGTCACCTGGCCTAGGGTAGAAGGAGTGTGAACGACCCCGAATCTATAGGCTCTTAAGCTCAGGGAGAGCTCTGACCTCACTGCCAGTTAGAATGATCTAGGGTGGAAGAGCTTTTAGAGATGCTCTTCTCAGACAAGCCCCGGGTCAATTACACTGAGTCTCTGGGGGAGAGACCTCCACATTGGTGCCTTTCCCTAAACCGTGCGCCATGGTGCACGGAAGCCATGGTGCAGTCATGTTTGAGAACCACAGATCTCAGAGAACTTCCCAAGGCAGCTTTGGGAAAGGTTTCATTCAGAATAATACCTGCCCGCATCCTCGTCCCCACTTACTTGTAGATACGTCAGGTTTTCCATACTTTTCCCATTTTTTTTTCTGACACATTTCATTTCGAAGCTCCATTTCCCCTCCCCAACTGACACAACCTTTGATCGTCTTGTTTCTCAGCAAGAAAACGGCTTAAAGCTTTAAGCAGTATGTGACCTTATACCCTTCCAACTTGGTAAATCTGCTGGCTTTTAACAGTAACAAAGAACTCACAATGCCCCTATAGTTATTTTGTTGTACTTCAGATTCTTTTTCTTTTTCTTTTTTTAAATGAAAGCAAGATTGTGTTTTGGCTTTGCTTTGTAAAAGATTATAATTATTGTTCTTTTAATTAAACATGTCTTTGGGACCAGAAGAATTTTATTCTAGAATTTTCCCAGCAGAATTTCTTAGAAAGTTAGTTCAGCTCTTCCACAATCGGAATGTTGGGTCTCTAACATTATAGTGGGTCTTAATAAATATCTGCAAATGTTTTAAAGTTATGTTTAAGAGAACGTGTAGAGTCGAGGTATTATATGAAGCAGGAAGAACAAAGTGAAACAGCCATCACTGCAAATAGGCATTCTTTTTATAAGATATAAACACAAATAATGTGTTTATTTCCCCACCAGGTTGCCTTCCAGAACACATAAAAGCACGGTGTAATGGGAGGCAGAAATCTCTGGTTCAATTTCTGACTTATCTACTGTCTAAACTTGAAATGTGAGGTATAATAGTTCATTTCTTGAGATTGTTTTTATACTGCTACCTCACAAGGTTGTGATGTGCCTTTAAGAAAGTCTAGGTCGAGGCATCCTGAAGAGCCTAAAGCACTGTCTGATACAATGTAAAACTAAAATGTTATTAATTAGGGTTTCATGGCCTGCTGTACACGTTTTATACAAGGGTACGATAGGGGGCACTGAAATAGGCACATTCGAGCCACGATCTAGTGGAAGATCAGGACTTAGGAGAGAAATTCATAATAAGACGGATGACTTGGCAGTGCTTCTTCCCTGTGACGGCAAGGGGAATTTATATCACCACCTGCTGAGGCTAGTTAATTGATTGAAACGCTATCAATTCAAATGATGTAGGGTTTTTTGTTGTTCTTCTTTTGTTTTTTTGTTTTTGCTTTTTTATCCCTGATGAAATCCAATTTATCAGGTTTGGGAGGCTTGTTGTTTTCTTTAAATTCAATTAGCCAATGTATTGTACATCATTTGTTTTTGATATAATGTTCAATGATTTGTTAGTGCTCATCACGACATGCCTTGCACCATGCTTCAGGACAGAAAGGCAACAGAAGTTGGGAAGAGAAGGATTCTCAAATAGGTAGGTATTGCTTATATAATATGATTTTTATAAGTTTTTCTTTTTAAGAATTTAAGAATTTCGGAAGCCACCTGGACTTAACTTCATATGTAACGTGCATTTTCAACCCTGTGGCTGATCAGCAGTCTGTTCAGAGACACCCGCTCTAACTTTCTCACAGCGGTGTGTTTATGCTACAAGCCTCCTCCATTTGCTGTCTACCACCACAGCAGAATCAAGATGCGGGGGGAGTTCCCTTATCTATGTGTATATTTGTTTTTTCCTTAAGGTTAAGCATGTGTTATAGTTTTTAAAAATCAGTAAGGTGAGGAAGATCCTCTTCTGGAACGATGGAGGAGGCAATAAACGAAAAGCTTACCCCTTTTTTCTGTGTATTTCTGCATTGTTCATAAGATCTCCCTTTACTCACCTACTCCCAACTAGGTGCCTTCCCATCTCTGTCCCATCTCTGGAAATAACCACCAGTGGTTCACCATGTGGTGCTTATGTTTCTAGACATCCACCATTTATAATCACAGTCCTTGGAGAACAGAAACAGAACTCTGTTACAGAAGTATTCATCCAGCTCCCCAATGTTAATCAAGCAACTACTAAGGATCAGTCACTTTTTAGGGGCTAAGGATAAAACGCCCAGATACCAGTAAGGTCCCTGATCTCAGGTAGTTTGTACTCTAACCTTTAGTAACTTAAAACAAAACAAACAAAAAAACCCTTTTTATTTAGGAATAATTATAAATTTGCTGAAAGTTGCGAAGGTAATACAGAGAGGTCCTTTGCATCGTTTCCTCAGTTTTCCCCCACGGTTGCATCTCATATACCCATAGTACATTATTAAGACCCGCGATACAAAATCACATAAACCCATCACTGCAGTCAAGTAACCATCACCACAGTCAAGTAACCATCACCACAGTCAAGATCAAGAGCTGTGTGGCACCCCAAGGATCTCCTTCGTACTGCCCCTCTGTAGTCATACACATCCCAAACCCCCTTAACCTAACCCCGGCAACCACTAACCTGTTTTTCACCTTTGTAATTTTGTCCCTTTGAGAATGTTATATAATGGTATCATTCATTATGTGAAATTGCTAATTGCTTTTTTGCTCAGTATAATGCCCTTGAGGTCCATCCACATTGTTGTATCAATAGCTTGTTCCTTTTCATTGTTGATGGTATTTCTGGTACAGATGTGCCGCAGTTTGTTTATTTTTTGAAGAAACTGCTAGACTGTTTTCCAGAGTGGCCATACCATTGGTGCATTCTCATAGGCAATACACAAAAGATTTTTCTACATCCTCTCCAGCATTTTGTGCTGTCACTATTCCTATTTTATTTGCACTCAGAGGTGTATAGTGATATCTCATCATGGTCTCAATGTGAATTTCCCTAATGAATAATTGTGTTGAACATTTTTTCATGTGCTTAGTTGGTCTCCAAATATCCTCTTCAGTGAAATGTCTGTCTAGTCATTCTTTTTGCCCATTTTTTACTTTGGATTGCTTGGCATTTTAATATTCAGCTTAGATATTTCCTTGTATAGTTTAGATAATAATCCTTTGCAGGATGCATGGCTTCCAAATATTTTCTCCCAGCCTGTATAACAGAAGGATTTTATTTTGTTAAGTCCAATTATCAACTTGTTTTTTATGGTGTCATGCAACATCTGAGGATTCTTTGTCTAGCCCCAGATCCCAAAGGTTTTCTCTTGGATTTTTTTCCGAGTTTTATGATTTTACATTTTGTAATTAAGTCCATCATCCATTTTGAGTTAATTTTTGTGTAAGGTATGAGGTTTAAGTTGAGGTTCATTTTGTTTTTGTCTGTTGATGTCCAGTTGATGTCTATTGATATTCCAGCACTACTTGATGAAAAGGCCATCCTTCCTCCACTGATTTACTGTTGCACCTTTAAAGGTCAAAAATCTATTGGGCAGTAATATGGAATTAGTTGAGGTCTCTATCCCTTCCCTCCACCAGTACCACACAGTATTAGGTTACTGTGGCTCTATACCAAGTCTTGAAGCAGGCAGATTGATTTTTCTCATTTGATTCTTTTTAAGAATTGTTTAAGCCATTTTAATACCTTTGCCTTTACAGAAGAATTTTAGATTAACTCTGTGCCTGCAAAATACAGAGTTTTGGGGTTTATTTTTTTAAAGATTTTATTTATTTATTTGAAAGAGAGAGAGAGATCACAAATAGGTAGAGAGGCAGGCAGAGAGAGAGAGAGGAAGAAGCAGGCTCCCCACTTGAGCAGAGAGCCCGATGCAGGCCTCGATCCCAGGACCCCAGGATCATGACCTGAGCCGAAGGCAGAGGCTTTAACCCACTGAGCCACCCAGGTGCCCAAAATACAGATATTTTTGTTAAGAACTGCATTAAACTTATATCAGCTGGGCAGAATCGACATCTTCATTCTGTTGAGTTTTCAAATCCATGAGCACAGTGTGTCTCTTATTTATTTAGATCTTTGATTTCTTTTATTAGCATTTTGAAGTTTTTGGCATCCAAGTTCTATACAAGTTTTATTAGATTTAATTGTAAAATTCTTTTTTTTTTTGAGTAATATTAAATGGTACTGTATTTTAAATTTAGCACTCAATACTCTTCACTGGTAGCATACCAAAAAATACAGTTAATTTTTGAACATTTATTGTATTTATCTAGTTTTCAGTGACCTTGCTGACCTTCCTTACAAGTTCTAGTTGTTTGTTCATTTTTTTTCTATTTTTAGATTTGTTGGGATTTTCTATGCAATCTCATGTTATCTATACAGTTTTTCTCTTCCTTTTTGTCCTTTATACATTTCTTTTTTCTTGCCTGATTGCACTGGCAAGAACTTCTAATATTATCTTGAGTGGGGGTGGTGAAAGCAGCCGTCCTTGCCTTTTCCCATTTTATGGGGAAGGCATTCAGTCTTTCACTTACCTATATGGTATACAGTTACCTGTACAATAATTTGTAGATGCTTTTTATCAAGTTAAAGAAGTTCCCCTCAATTCCTATTTTTCTGAGTGTTTATATCATGAATGGGTGTTAAATGTAGTCAGATACTTTTAACACATTGATATGGTCATGTAATTTCTTTAACCTGTTAATATGGTGAACTACATTGACTGATATTTTAATATTGACCAGCTTGACCCCTAGAATAAACCCCCTTTGGTCATAGTGAATAATTCCCTTTTTATATTGCTGAATTCTATTTGCTAATGTTTGTTAAAGAGTTTTGCATCTATTTTTATGAAGGATATTATTTTCTAGTGATCTTCTTTAGACTGCCCCTGTCTGGTTTTGTTATTAGGATAATGTTGGCTTCATAAGAGAATTTAGAAGCATTTCTTCCTCTTCTCTTCACTGGAAGTGGAAGTATACAATTGGGGTTAATTCTTCTTTGGTAGACTTCTCCTAAGAAATCATATAGGCCAGGTAATTCCTTGTTTGGGAGATTTAAAATTACAAATTCAATTTCCTTAATATTTATGGGGCTAGTGAAATTGTCTGTTTCATATTGGGTAAGTTTGTGGTAGTAGGTGTTTTTTGAGGACTTGGTCCATTGTGTCTAAGTTGTCAAATTTATGTGTATAGAGTTGTTCATAGTAATCCTTATTATCCTTTTGATGTTTTCTGGTTGTATAATAATATCCTTTGTTTTAATTTATGATACTGTTAATTTGTGGGGTTTTATTTATTTATGTATATATATATTTTTTTTTTTTTTGCTTTGTCAGTCTTTCTAAGAGATTTGTCCATTTTCCTGTTTTTTGGTTTTTTTTTAAGATTTTATTTATTTATTTGAAAGAGAAAGACAGCGAGAGACGGAACACAAGCAGGGGAGTGGGAGATGGAGGAGCAGGCTTCCCACAGGGCAGGGTGTCTGACGTGGGGCTCAATCCCAGGACTCTGGGATCATGACCTGAGCCGAAGGCAGACGCTTAATGACTGAGCCACCCAGGTGCCCCTTTCCTGATCTTTTTAAAGAACGAGGTTTTTGTTGTTTGTTTCTTATTTCCTTTATTTTTCTATTTAAAATTTCACTAGGCTACGTTCTTTCTTATATCCTTTCTTCTGCTTGCTTTGGGTTTATTTTGTTCCTCTTTTCTTCAGTTCTTGAAGTAGGAGCTTAGATTATTACTATTTAGGACTTTTCCTCTTTCCTAAAACAAGAATTTTAGTACTATAAATTTCCCTCCTTGTGCTGCATTAGCTGTGTCTCACAGATTTTTGATATGTTGTTTTTTTCATTTTAATTCAGCTCAGCCTGTTTTTTTTTTCTTTTTTTTTTCCTTGAGATGACTTCTTTCAACCATGTATCACTTGGGACCCTTTTGTTTAGTTACAAGTGTTTAGAGTTATTTTTCTACTATTTATTTCTGGTTTCCTCTGTGTGTGTGTGTGTGTGATGTTTGACTCTAGGTATTATTTTTCCTTGAATGTGTGCTGCAGGCATTTGAAAAGAGTGTGTATTCTGCTATTGTCAGATGGAGTGTACTGTAAATGTTGATTCAATCCTGTTGGGGATGATGTTGAGGTCCCTCTGTCCTTGCTGCTTCTCTGCCTGTTTTCATATCAACTTTTGAAACAGGGATGTTTAAGTCTCCAACTATAATTTTGGATTTCTCTGTTTCTTCTTTGGGTTCTGTCAATTTTTGGTTCATATTTGCATCAGTATTGTTTGGTGCATCCCCATTCAGGATATATTGTATTTTCTTGATAGACCTTTTTACCATTATGTAATATTCATCACTTTGCTATGATATGGTAATTTTGGTATGGTAATACAGCATATAATTTTCTTTGCTATGAAGCTTGCTTCATCTGATATCAATATAGCCACTCCTGCTAGCTTTTGATTGATTGCATGATAGGTCTTTTTCTATCCTTGTACTTTTAATCTATCTTCATTATTATATTTGAATTGAATTTCCTGTAGACAGTATATAGTTGGGTCCATGGTTCTTTATTCACTTTGTCAGTTTCTTTTAATTGGTCTATTTAATTTAAGTATCGATAGGTCTTAACTTGGCAATTTTATTTTTCTTCTCTGTTTGTACTCTTTATTTCCCTGTTTTCTTTTTCCTGTTTTTCTCTGGGTTAAATATTTTTTAGAATTCCATTTTGAGGGGCACCTGGGTGGCTCAGTGGGTTGAGCCTCTGCCTTCGACTCAGGTAATGATCTCAGTGTCCTGGGGTCAAGCCCCACATCGGGCTCTCTGCTCAGAAGAGAGCCTGCTTCCCCCACCCTCCCGCCCCTGCCTGCCTGTCTGCCTACTTGTGATCTCTGTCAAATAAATAAATAAAATCTTTAAAAAAAAAAAAATTCCATTTTGATTTTTGATTCATCCATAGTGTTTTTGAAATGGTTTGTCTAGATATTACATTATAAGTATGTACATATGTGTGCACATGTGTATGTGTACATATATCATGGTCTGTAGTACCAACATTTCACTAGTTTGAGTGAAGTATAAAAACCTTCCTTATCTTTGCATTCTTTTACCCTCCCCTGTTTATAACACCACTGTCTTAAATATTTCCTCTGTCTACACATACAACCACATAAGACAGAGTTAGAATTTTTTTCAACCATCAAACATAATTTAGAAAATTCAAGAACTCCAGAGGGGTTATATATTGTATTTACTTGGTGGTCTTTCTTCTCTCCACTTTGCATATCTATATCTCCATTATGTGAAGGTACAGAACAGATAAAAAAATGTATCTAGGCAACTTACCGACCAATTTTAGTACCGTTAGCCATTTTTAAGTTGAGTTTTGGATTTTGGATGATGACAGCCACGTACTTTGAAAAGAACTGTTTTCTCTTTCTTTCCAATGTTTATGCCTCACTTTATTTTCTAGTCACTGCCTTGCCCAGGGTGTAATCTGGAATAACAATGATGATGATGGGCAAGCATCCCTGTTTTGCTTCTAATTGTTCAATGTTGATAGATGGTTTTGTAGGTTTCAGTCTATATCCTTTATCAATTTGATGATATTTATCAATATCTTGATATTTATCAAATATATTTATATTTGATATAAATTTTGATAAGATTTTGTTTATCAAATATCAATATCTTGATATTTATCAAAATATCTTGCTATTTATCAAAATTGATATTTATCAATATCTTCTCTGAACTTAGCTTATTAAGAATTTTTATTAGGAATTGGTGTATGGGTCTATTAAATGCTTTCACTGATTTTATCAAGACAATCATGTTTTTTTCTCTTCTGATATATTAATGAGTTGAATTATAGTAATAAAATATTTCTATCATTGAGTCTTCCCTGCATTCATTGGATAAACTTTCCTCCTAGATCATCGTGTGTTGCTTTTTAAAGAAATTACTAATTTTGGTTTTTTATTATATTTAGAATTTTTGCCTATGTATGGATTAATAAGATTGTGCTTCTAATCCCTGCTGTACATCAAACCAATGACCTCTTTTAGATGGGCTATATGTTCTCCACACTGCCTTTGACCACTCCCTGTGGTCACTATATCAAATTAATACAAAATTTCCTATTACATATTAAATTTCTTACTATTAAATGTCTTGGCTTTAATAGGCATTTTGAGTTATTGAACTCTCATCTACACTTTGCTATTTTAGTGTCACCTTATCCCTTTTTCAATATCTAGGTTATACTAGTTTTATAGAATAAATTGAGAATCTTTACATATTTTCTACGTTCTATAGAAATCTAACATAGGAATTAATATGTACTTTAAATTTTAAAGGTTGTTAAAAGTTAAAAAAAGAAGTAGTAAACACATCTGGGCCTGGGACCTGGTTGCTAGGGGTTAGAGGTGTGAGATCTTTGACTACATTTCCAATTTTCTTTTCTAATAGTTACTGATCTTTTCAGGGTTTTTTTGTTTATTTGTTTGTTTGCCTCTTGTTGAGTCATTTTAATAGTTCATATGTTCCTAGAAAATTATTTCTACTTTCACTTTGTTTCAATTTTTTTCAAATTTATTGGAATTCTTATATATATTCTCTAATAATTTTGACATAAAATCTGTGTCTATAGTTATATTCTCTATTATTTCTAATTTTGTTCTGTTTACCTTTTTTATCAGGTGAGTCCCTTTTTTTGGTCTTTAGGCACTTTTGGTTTTAATAATCAAATTGACTTGTTTTCTATTTCATCAGTTCCTGTTTTTATCTTTATTGATTCCCTTTGTTGTACTTTATTTAGCTATTTTTTTTTAACTTACTGAGATGATTGTTTAGTGCATTTTCAATCTTTTATTTTGAAATACATTTCAAACCTGGAGTCCCTCTTTGATGCACTCCGTAGATTTTGAGCTGCGTGCTCTCATGATGATTCATTGCTGTACACTAATTTCAGCTTTGATTTTCTTTTATAAATTACTCTTGGGTTAGAGTTCTAAGACACCTGTAGTGTTTATCTTTTGAAGGTTTTACTGAGATTTTATTTCTGGCCAAATACTTGGTCAGATTTTTAAAATATTCCTTGGAAATTTAAACATATTTTCTGTTAGTAGAGAACTGAGTTTAAATATGAAATTCATCTAGTTTGATGATTGTGTATTCAAATCATCTATACTCTTACCTATATTTTTGTCTACTCAACCTGTCAATTTTTGAGGAAGATGTGTGAAAGTTTCCCACTGTGATCATGAATTTAATAGTTTCTTTTTACATTTCTAACACTTGTTACATAGATCCATGCTATATTGTTCAGTAAAAAAGGTTTGTGACTATTACTATCTTCTGGTTTGTATCTTTAATACATATAAAATATTCCCTTGCTTTTGGCCTTGTATTATACTTCTGTTTGATATTAATGCTGAATTTTTTGCTTTTTTGTTATTATTGAAGAATAGTTGACACAAAGTTATATTAATTGCTGATGTACAACATAGTGATTCAGCAGTGTCTTTTTCTCCACATCCTCACCAACACTTGTCATTTCTTGTCTTTTTGGTACTGGCCATTCTGACAGGTGTGAAGTGATACCTCATTGTGATTTTGGTTTGCATTTCTTTTTGGTAACCCTTATTACGCTTCTCCAGTCATTCTGTTTTGTGCCATTAAATTTTTTTTTAACTAACACACAGCTTAGTTCTACATATTTCTCATCTGAAATTGTATCTTTTAAAACAATTAAACTGCTCATATTTATTATAAATATCTGTATATTTAAGCTCATCCCTGTCATTTATTTTCATTGTCTACTTCACATGTTTCTCATTGTTTCTCTCCCTATCTCCCTTTTCTTTATTGTTAATAACGTCTTCTTTTTTCCCTTTGGTGCTTTGGAAGTTCCAAATTCTATTCCTTTTTAGTTGTTTAAGGCAGAGGATTTAATTCTCATCATTGAAAGGGAAATATAATTTTAATCCAAATTTGTAACATTCCCTCTTCTCCACAGGACAAAATCTGTAGCCTATTTTTACCTGTTTTTAAATTTCCAGGGACTGTCTCTTGCTGTCTGATTGCTCCGTTCTCACGGTAGCCTGTTCCTGGGTCATCAATGTGTCATTCCTGGTGTGTCAGCCACAGTGCGCGCGTGTGTGCATCCCCACAGTATGTGTGTGTCTGTCTGTTTCTGTACCTTCCATTCTCTGCATTGGGATCTGGCTCAGGTTATTTTACTCTTTCTCTGTTGTGCAAATGGTTTCCTCAAAGGTCTCATGATTCTTGTCTGTTCACATTTTAAATGCAGAAATGTGTGGATAGGTGTTTCCTCAGCAATCATATGCCTTGGTTTCTACTGTAGATTCCTCCTCCAAAGTAAACGATGGCTGTGAAGCATGTATCCATTAGTGAATGGCATGATGGGAGATTTATCTTCAGAGTGCCTGCAAAGGAGGCAGTCAGGCCAGCTGGGGCCCCACATGGGGCCTCATAGGGAAGATTTACCCTGAGGTGGAACCGTTTCCCATAGCTCACATCTGGGCAGAGTTGTGTTTCTCTTTTCCTCTCCTTCCCTCCAACTCTTGCCTGTTGAGGTACCTCTGGTGTCCTCTGGCTAATATTCTATACTCAGTATCTGAAAGAATAACCCCTCATCTCATCCTAGACCAATTTCCAGCATTCCTTAGGAGTCACTTCCATAGCAAACCACATCCAGCCTTCTATATACTGGGGGTAAGATTGGTCTGAATGTGTGGAGACTATCTTGTAACTAATTTTCCCCTAACTGTGCCCCAACAGTTACCCCTCTCTCCAAATTTGGATTTTTTCCATCTAACCATTGGGAAGACCTCTGCCAAGCCTACTGCTATACTTGTTTGGGGTGTAGCTTTCACTATTTTCATTTTTTCTATCAACGTAACCCCCCCCCATCTGAGGCACTGATGGTGCCCTTTCAGTGCTATTAAGGATTAATTTTCCTTCTTGGTGTTGGGAAGAAGACCTATGTGTCTGGTTTGCCATTGTGAACCACAAGTTTAAAGAAGGTTTAGGATGCCACAAACAGGTAGCAAATATTTTTAATATAAATAATTCCAAAAGAGACATCCCCTTTTCTAGTACACAAAAGTCAAATAAACAAAACCTAAGAGTATGAATAGTGTTTTTCTGCAACAAGAACGAAGTAGTAAGCCCTAACGCCCAACAGAGGTTGGGTGTTGGGCTGTGTTTGTATTGGCAGCATTGGTCATGTACACTAGCTGCCTCTATTAAAATGTAACTATTAGCAAATGAAATTAAACACTTCAGTTGCCTAGTAACTAATCCAATCTGAGTAGGAAGCAAAAATAGCATAGATAAATTTAGAACTTTTAGGCCATGTGCCAAGCAAAATATTCTTGCTTGTATCCTTTTGATCATCTGCCATTTGAATGGAAGAAGGAATATTTTAGTGTCAAATAGGCAACATTTGTGTTGACCTTGCTTGCTAGAAGTGAATACCCCTTGGTGACTGAACATACATGAGAAATAGACAGGCTTCCCAAGAACCTCTAGCCACACCAGCCCCCAAAATTGCCACGGAGGGGCAGGAGCAGGAAGAAGCTCTGATAAACTACCAGGAATTTATTTTTTCTGACTTCGTTAATTTAAAAAGCCAAAGGGCATTTTGTGATTTAAGCCACATCAGTATATTAGAAGAAAAGTATAAACCATCTGTTTTACCCATTTCCATATAAAAATATCATTTTTCCTCCCAAAGCAGCTTTTGACCAAGACACAGCAAATTAAGAAACAGTGTAAGATTATGTTGTACATGAAGTATTTACTGGAGTCATATAATAGTAGAGTTTAAAGACATACCATGACAAATAAGTTGACACTAAATGTAATGTCAGTTACTTCAAATTTGACTTTTTCTATCTCTTCAACAAAAAAAAGTGACAAAAAAACCACTAACAATTGCCTGTATTTACAGATGACATACCTCAGCATAGAAAGTAAAAAAAAGAAAATGAAAAGTTATTCCTTCCAAAATAAAATAATGTAAAGCTTAAAACAAGAATTGTAAGAATAGTTCAGTGAAACCCTGTTGGACTCTGGACTCACACTCATTGCCACACTCATTGCTTTGCCACTTCTGTCCCCCTTCTTCTCTCATACACACACACATACACACACACACACACACACACACATATATACATATATGCTTGCACATTTTCCCCCAAACCATTTGAGAGTTAGTTTATCTTTAAATATTTTAGCTTGTATTTCCTGAAAATATAACCAAATACAATTATTCAATTCAGGAGATTTAACATTGATATAATAGCATTGTATTGATAGAAGTATAGGAGAATTGCACTGATATGGGGTCACAGTCCATATTCAAATTGTGCCCTTTGCCTCAGTAATATCCTTTCAAGCAGTGTCTTTTCCCTCCATCCAGGATCCCATCCAGTAGTGCTCATTGTGTCTGGCTATTAGGTCTCCTTGATCTTCTGTAATCTGAAACAATTCCTCAGCCTAGCTTGTCTTGCCTGGCATTAGCATTTTTAGGAGAACAGGGGAGATCCCTCATTTGGGGTGTTTCTGATATTTTGTCATGATTAGAATGAAGACACATCTTCCCATCAATAACTACAATCTTCTTTTTGGTACTCTAAGTCCTTAATAGGATCGTTCAGTAGCTGATGGCTGGCAGACCCTGCAGCCCGGGCCACCCAGGCAGTGTGCACTCTGTCTAGTGTCACCACTCAGCACACAGTAGGCATTTTCTGACACAGTACCCAGGGGCTCTTTCCAAAATAGGCGAGCAGCCATTTCAGCTTGAAACCTATTTTTTCTCTCCTCTTTATAGGTGTTTCAGACATGTAAAACCTCCTGAAACAAAAGGCCACATACATTAGCAAAAACAGTGAGGCTATCTAAATGTTCTTCTGCCACTGATAGTTAGCAAGTTACATTTTTAAACTGAAAGGTTGGCTGAAATGAAGGTCTGAGAATTATGAGTGAACATCACTGGCAATGCAGAGACATTTGTTAACAAGACTTAGGAGAGATGGTCGCCTCCAGGCCAGTGAATCAGCACATAGGCTGCCCATCTTCAGGTCAGGGCTTGCCACACACACAGGTGATGGGTTCAGTCCGGAGAAGCTTCTATGGGAAGTGTGGCACATCTGTGTCAGGGTTAGTGTTACACGTGGTTGGATCTGCAGAAGAACTGCTTCTTTCTCTTGTCCTTGGCACCGAAGAGGTTTGTGTCTGTCTTCTAGGGCTGCGGCGGCATCTGGGCCCACGGACATGTTATAGATTCTGAACAGGATCCTACATCTCCTCTCAGCCTCTCTCTCTGCACTCTTAGCTTAGTGCCTGGCTTCCTTCCTTTCTACCTCTCTTTTCTTCTCTTCCTCCCCTTCCTGTCCTTATGCAGTTATTTCTGGTCTTCAAAAACCCAGCCCTGGGACATCATCACAGAGCAGTTGTCTCTACACTATGATGCCAGGTCTTGGGGCTTCTAACCATGACATTTAGTGCATCTCTCTGTTTTATAACTCGTATCTTAGCCCTACTTTTGAACTTAGGTTCTCACCTGCTCTTTTTTTGCTTTAATGAGAATCTCCTAAACAGCTTCCTTATGCTCTGTGCAAAGCCAGGGATTACTGCAGAGATCAAGGAGAGAGTGGGCAGCTCTGTGAATTGTTGCTTCCCATTCATTCATTTCCTTTCATCCATCCATCCATCCATCCATCCATTCAGCAAGCATGACTTGAGTCTCTGTTATGTGCCAGGCACTGTTCTTGGAGCTAGAGACACAGACACAGCTCAGACCTGAGTCCCTACACACAAAGGAGGGTCAGGCATCATACTAGTAAATAAAGCCAGGGAACATGGAACAAGTGTCATGAGAATCAAACAGGCTAATGGGAAAGAGAGTGGGAAATGGTTAGGTCACTCACCCAGCTCCTTCCGAGGGATGTCCTCTCTGACTGTGGGCTCTGGTGCTTTTCTGCCCAGACTGCCTGCCTGCTCCATCTTCTCCCTTGGGCTGGATCCAAGATGAGTGTGTTGGAAGATGCCAGCAGGGCCCCAGGAGCTCCTGACTGATGACATATCGGAGATGCTAAGTCATTTGGAGTTTATAGGAGACAAAACAGGGTTGTGTACATCTTACAGGCAGAACTGGGTCAAGGAAGTGAGAAGGAGTTCATTTGAGAATCTGACCAATTATTTCCTGAAGAAAAAGACTTAGTTTGTTCAAGGGGAAGCTAAGAGGGCATTATTATTTGTTTAACCTAATTTTTCTATGAAAAAGAACCAGGATAGGTATTTGTCTTGCTTATGCTTTCTAGCCATGATGTAACTATACCGTGGAGTTAATTCAGATGATGTTCTGTACCTCGTAGAAAGTAATTACCATTCCATTCACATCTGCCCCTATAATTAGACCATACACAAGTCTCTCTTATGGTATTTATCTTTCATAGCAAAGGTAACAGACTGAAATTATGGCTGAAAACCAGGTAAGTGTTTTTTTTTTGTCACATCTCGTGAAAAAGGTCATGCTTTTGGGCTACTAAGGTGTGAATTTTTTTAAAGCCCGTGGGGTTAGCCTGGACTGGGAATGAGAGGCAGGAAGAGCTACATCTCTTCAAGGGCTTAATTGGTAACAAGACCCCAGGACAGCATGATGGACTCTTCTCCTCTGGTATCAGCCTGAGCTGGTCATGTCACAGATGTAGCTGTGAGCCGTGTTCAAGCGTGTATTAGGGCAAAACACATGGACCCTTCCTCACACCTGCTCTGTGCAAAGCCAGGGGTACTGCAGAGATCAAGGGGGGAGCGGGCAGCTCCATGAAACAGAGATGTTGCTTCCCACTCATTTATTCACCCTTTCATTGCACAAGCATGTCCAGGGTATCTATACTTTCATCAAGCCGGACTTCAGCCATTCATTTGGTAATTTGTTGAGGGGTAGGGGAGTGGCGAGAAAGTGCGGGTCTGATGCCTGTGATGGCACAGAACAAGCACAGCCAGCCAGGCCAGGCCACCAGCCCATACGCTTTCACTGAAGGCGGAAGCTTCCCCATTCCCCACAGTGTGAACCTCGGGATTTCCATGGCCATGCCATGTCATGAGAGCTGCAGGCTGCTGCAGCCCAGGCCAGAACCCCCGAGGACGTTCAGGTTGAAATTCAGCTGAAGTTCATTTCTTGGGGAAATGCCAGCTGAGGACACGAAGGGAAGACGTGAGGTGCTTCTCTCCTTCCCTGTCCTCTGCTCTCAACTCCTGATTCCAAAGTCCTGGAAATGGCAAAGGCCAATGGAAGGGCTGAAAATGAACCCCAGGTGGGGGACAATAGAGGCCTCCCTTAAGATACCGTGGTCAGCAGAGTGAAACCAGATGGTCAAATTTGGAAACAGAAAGTTCCTCAAGAAGCAGAACCCGGGAATGGCCCAGTGCACAGGTTTAGTCACAGGAACACATGGCACAACACACAGAGAGGACTCCTCTACCCTGCCTGGACTCAGACAGCTGCACTTCGCAGCCTTGGGTTTCTGAACAAAGCCAAGCGTCCCTGTGATTCACTGCTGACCTGGATCTCTCCCCCACCCCCAGCCTCCATCCCGTAGGTCTGCCACCATTTGTCTCTCCTTCTCCTGGATCCCAGCACCTAAGTGGGCCATCCACAATGTGGCGTGGACCACTCACATTGTGCCTCACCCCGGAGCAGCCGCCTATTTAATCCAGAGAGACAGACCCTCCAAAAAAAAGAAAGAAGAAAAAAATCTAACAGTCTTCCATCTCCAAGAGCCTTATTTTGATTTTTCTGATACAATATGGAAGTCTCCCAAAACATACAAGTGTAACCCTGAGGATCCAAAGAGAAGGAAGCATGGTGGTGGTGAGCACCGTCCCATCGGAATCCAGCAGGGAGAAGCACTGTCCCTTGGTAATTATGAGCAGCCATTAGCATGGCATCCGCTCTTTGTCAGAAGCCTGTGGTGACAGTCTCTCTGCAGAGAGACAGCTCATGGGGTCTGCTGATGCTTAGATGGCTGCAACACACCTCCTGAGGTGTGCCGCCCGTAGCACCATGTAGAAGACCAGAGCTGCTCGGGTTGTGTTATTGTCGGTCCTCTCAGATGCTGGCACAGAGGCACAGAGTGTTTATCATAATTTTATAGACATGGCTAACAAAAACTTCCCTCATGAAGGGAAATTAAATGTTAAGGTTTCATGGATGGTGGTGGCAGGGTGGGTCTGGGATGCTGCAGAGGGGTGGGAAGGACAGGGGAAGTGTCATTTCCTTTCCTTTAGGAAAGAAAAATATGGGGTAAGCCATAAACATAGCTCCATTCCCAAGCTGACAATTCTTGCACGTAATCTGTTTTGTCAGGCAAGTCTTCAGTACAGATTAGAATGAAATGCCAAGTAATTTCCACCTCTCGGCCACTCATGTCTGTGAACAATGAAGAGTGTTTTGATGCATGTCAGTTAATGGCACTTGTATGCTTACAGATTTAGTCATAGCAGCAAGGACTAAGGGAGTGGGGGATGGTGTTGGGGCTATCGTGTGTGTGTGTGTGTGTGTGTGTGTAGAGGACGGATGTGGATGAGTGTTCCATAATCCCTTTCTGACTGCTTTGGTTCATGACAACCCAATTTGAAAGTGAACCAAAAACAAAATCAGGCTGAGATAAGGTGACCCTTTGTTGTTAATGAGGCTCAAAGCATCAAAGATGATTTCCAAGACCTGAGTCTGCTCAGAGGAGGGGGTCTGTGCATTTAGGATGCTTTGTCGGGCAGATTCTATTTCCTTGGAAAGAAAGGGGGCAGCTGCATTGCTGCGGCCAAGCCTCTGGTTCCGAGGGTGTCTTCCCCACAGATCTCGACAGTTGCACCTGAGTCTGTCCCCGTCCTCCTCGGCTTCATCCTGACAGAAGCCAGACATTGCAAAACCCACAGGTCGAGTCACATCATCTCCTTCCCCCACCCACATCACGGCCCTTGCAGCTGTGCATCCTGAGTCCCCAGCGTGGGGTGAACTTGGAGGGCAGGAGAGAAACGAGCACCCACAGAAGTCCGTCTCCCCAGGATTTAAATAAAACCTCGCCCTTCTCAGGACTGGTGTGTGCGGCGGCTTCCTTCACTCATCCTGTTATTCAGTTGGGCCAGGAGGACGAGGTTTGCACTTACCCCTGATCGTTAGGAACAGGAGCTTTTGCTGGAAGTTGCAGGCCGATGTGATGGTTGGGTAGATAACAGTTAACACATCTGTCTGGTGGTCATGGTGAAGGAAGTCTCTGTGCTCCATGTCTAGTAGGTTAAATGGGTTTTTCCTTCAAGGGAAAAAGCTAGCAAAGGCCTATTAACTTGACCCGGGTGCTTACATGTTCCCTGCTTGCTTTTTCAATCACTGGTTACCAAATCTGGTAGCGTCCGGCCCAGTTTTCTCACCACCAGCAAGGAACTCTTGCAGGAATGCTTGGGACATGCAGAAACCTTCTCTTCCTGTGACCTGCAGGAGTCCCAAGGGCCAGGAGAATTAAAACAGATGTGTCAGGCTCAACTGTTCTCACCATGAGTCGACAGTGTTTACACCCTGTGCTCATCTGGACCAGTCCCCACGGTGAAACTCTGAGGGTTCACAATCCCGTTTTACCCCGAGGACACTGAGCCCCATCGCTTTCCCCAGACTGCACAGAAAGAGGAATCAAGCCTCTGGGTCTGTCTGACCCCAGGTCCCAGTTCTCTGCCAAAGCCTTACTTTTAAGAAAGTTTTCCACTATAACTCAGAATTGAGCTTACTTGCTAAAAACAAAATGGTTGGGAAAAGAAGTAGCTCTCATTATGCCTATATACTGGTGCTGAATTGTTCTGGAAGTTGTAACGTTGTTTCCTTTGGGTTAATAATGTCAAGTACAGTGTCTGCAACTTGACTCTGTTGGACAGAGGATTGTTTTGCCTGTAGGAAGTCTGTACTTTCTCAACTGCATTTCAGCAGCATTAGTAGTTGCATTCTTAGATAATCCAAAAGGCCCATTTTACTGCCAGTTCTGGGCTTTTTAAAACTTAGATTTAAGGCAGTGTGTCTAAAGCAGGAATAAATGGAATGGCATGATTTGGTCTCCCTTCTGCACCCAGGGAATTTGGGAAAGCAGTGGAGAGTAGGCAGACTGCCAACCTTTGAGAACAGGAAGGGCAATGTCTCCTGACAACACTGGGGGGCTGGAGGACTGTGGCCAGGGCCCAGGTTCTCCTCCATGACTGATCCAGAGCCCCTTCTTCCTCCTCCCCTCACTCCCCTCTGAGATCCAGAGGCATGCTTTGTTTTCTCATCATTTGGGGAGTGAAAACAGACCTCTCTGTCATCAGGGGCACACATCAGTGTTGGGGGGGCAGGCACAGAGGTGAGGCTTTGTCTCTGTTTCCTCACACATAAACCAGGGGCAATGATACTTCCCTCCTTGGGAGTCTTAGAGGTGTATGGAGGGCACCTGGACCATCAGGCACAGTCCAGCTTGGGAAAGGGGGCATTCCAGAAGCTGCCATCTCGTCCAGACATCACTATCCTTTCTCAGCAAACCTGAAATCAGTCTGTCTTTGATAACCATTTAAGATCTTTTGACATTTGGAGGGAGTAGAAAGGTGGGAGTATATGGTGCTGGAGATGAATATTGGGGCCCAGCCTGGAAAGACTGTTTGAGAGGCAATTCTGAAAAGCAGTGCTCTCGGGTCGGAGAACTCCAGGGCATCTCCTCAGGCTCTTTCCTCTGGGACCCTTCATGATCAGAAGGACTCTTTAATTTCAAAAGCAAAATCTCTGGCAAAACACCAAAATAGAACCGAGCACCTCAATCAGCAAATTGCTTCCTAAGGAACTCTCTCCACGGGTGGAAACACTAATGGTAACTAAGGGAGCAGAGGGAGTTGGGGCCCAGGAGTCCTGCCTCCACCAAGGCCCCACCCACCATGGGGTGGGCAGAGAGACTTCTGGTCCCCAGGGCACAGGGGTGGGGAGAGCCCAGGAGAGACATTCCTCCAAAAGGATTGCAAGATCTTGCTAAATTGTATTGCCGAAAGCCTGAGAAATGTCCAGAAATGAATTCTAAGGGTGTTAGACTAAGGAGGATGGAAGAGAGAGATTCTGAATTTATGTGTTAGAGCAAGCAGCTAGAAGTGGCTCTAAAAGGTTGCTTTGCTGATTGGCCGTAAGTTGGACTCAATGGCTCTACATTCAGCAAGGTTCTAGAACTTCCCTGGCATAATGCAGAAGGAAGGACTGAAGGCTTGGGAGCCTAGGAAGTTGGAGTAGATTTATCATGTGTGCCCTGCATACCCACTTCCTCACCATCCCCAGAGTAGGCTCAGAGGACACTCTGCTAAGACCCTAAGAAATATGTTAGCAAGGTGGCACCAACTGCCTTGAAGAGCTCTGTTGGGGGCCAAGGTCTGTAGGCTGGGCATGCTGGTGAGGATTCTGGGGTCACTGTGTGGCAGAAGCCAAGGACAGAACTTTACCTCCAGAGACAAGGTCATAGTAACCTAATGGGCATCAGAAAATTTTTATATTGCCATCCAGCTCTCCTACCAACATTCATCATATCATGTTTCCCTTTTCTATTATTTTTCTGTGATTTCGCTATAGAAACACCTGAACACTGTGTAGCCCGTGTTGGCTTTGAATCGACTAGATGCCTCTACTTGGATCCTTTTTAATTTTTCTTCCTAAAGTTTGATATTGGAGAAAAACACTTCCAAGGACATGATGGGTTCTACCAACAAGTTATCTTTTCGCATAATGAACTCTGAGCCCCAGGGCATTATTTAAAAAGAATGTTCCAAAGTGTACACTGCTCCTCCGGGGATCCCCAAGGCAGAGCTCTATAGGACCTCTCTACTCTGGCATTTGGGTTATTTCTGTGATGCACTGCTGGTGACAATGATGGTGATGGTGATGATGGTGGCTGTGACTGTTTATGCAGCCTGTGGATTATCTTTTATTCCCTCTGATAGCCAAGGAGGAGAAGTGTTGTGCTGGTCTTTATGTTACAGATGAGGAAACTGTCAGCTAATCATTGGCACTCTCACTGACCCTTACCTTTTACCCTTCCACCCCAGGTACCACGCAGGCTCTCTATGGGAGTCCCCTCTAAACTCCAGCCACACTACCCTCTACTTGATGAGTACTAGGTGGTCAGACCCTCAGAAGCAACCACAAAAGGTGGGCAGTGTTTTACAGTTAACTGTGCTGAGGCATTGGTGTGGGAGGGTGGATTTCATAAATAGCAAAGCCTCATGTGGACATATTGTCTTGTTCAATTACAATAGTCTGGTTCCCTGTTCTGTGGGATGCAGCTGAGGCTTCGGATAGATGAATGAGTGCCTCAGGGTCATTTAGGGGTGAGTGATGGTGACTCTCACCTTCTGATTCCAGGACTCCCCTGGAAGAAGCAAGATCATAATCTCATTATACCTGCATAAGCTGCCCATGGTCCTATTAACGAGTAATTCACACTGGAAGAGGCAATAGAAGTGGTGTTTGGAAATGTCTGCCAGTGCTCTGGGTGTTAGTATCCTTCTGGCAGTAGCCTGCTCAACTGAACTTCCTGGCCATTCAGTCTGAGTCTGTGTTGTGGACAAGCTGCCTTGTTCTTCATTACTGTTTCTTTGCTGATCTGAACCCATTGTGGGAGTAAAGAAAATAAAAAGCATTAACTATAAAGCTAGCCCCTAGCAAATTTTTATAAGGATTAATAGGCGGCTCCCCAGAACAGTTTGCTTTAAGACCCACTGCCTCAGTTTACCCCATCTACAAAATGGGGACAACACTGATCCTTTTTGGAACCTCTTGAGGACGAGGGGAATGAAAGTCAGGTGTATCCTCAAATGAGAAAGCAAGCTTTGCAGAGGGTCTTCTCTTTCCAGCCCTTTCTTCTCAGGTTCCTTTGAAAGCCCCCTGACCTCCCACACTTCTCCTGAGCCCCCAGGTCTGTAGCTGTTGCGTCTGAGAGTGAGAGGACAAAGGAATAACATCAGCAAAGTTGTGGGCTTGGTGCTTTGTCTAAAGAGTATTGTATTGCCATCCTACCTGGGTTTTGTTTTATTTTCTAAGAATGAGGAATGGGGTGAGGGGAGGTTGGAAGGAACAGAGCACCTGGACCCTAAAACAGGAAACTCTTCATCCTCTTGCCATTGTGCTTAAAAGACCCATGAAAGCATATCTCTAGAAGCATTGCATGAAGCAGGAGCTAAGAGGCACTTAAAGGTTCTGTGATAATGTTAGCTGTGCCTGTCAGTACATCTTAAAAAATACACAAGTGCAGGAGAGACTTTCCCACTGATCATGCCCACCACCCCTCCCAAATCTTCAGCAGGTTAGCGATGAGGTAGGCCTTCTTTGGTGTAAAGAAAGCAAGCCCCCATGAAATTCAGCTGAGTCCTGATGCTGCTTTTTCTGAGTCTGATGTTGAGTGGCTAAGAGGGTGACCAGTTTCTGGAATTTTTTGTAGAATGAAGGAGGCTGGACATCTTATGTTGTGTCCAGAACAAGGATGGAGATGCTCAGTGGTACCTGCAGGTGGGTAGGGTTTTGTTTTGTGCCTTGGGACAAGGTGTTTGTACCTTATGACAAGTTGGTTGCAACCTGGCCATGGGCAAGACACATGATGTCTGATTTTGAGTCTTAAGAGTATTGTTATTCCCATGTTAGCAGGAAGGAAACTGAAGCACACGGTGACCTGAAGCATGTGGACATATTATAAGGCTAATGAATGCAGCAAAGTCAGATGGGGCCACAGCTGTGAGGATGTGGCTTCCCAGCCATGCTGATGTCCACTTTCTACTGCGTCGACATCCATGGGGAAGGGGTCCTCAATCTTTCCATGTCCTGGATGGACCTCTTCTCATGATGCTGTCTTTAAATCCTTTTATTAAGATACCTAGGGTTTTAAAGGAGCTTAATTTGAAGTCTCATGGATATTCTATTTCATCCATAAAAAATTACATAAATAATTTTTTAAAAATAGTGTTACTAAGGAAGTTGCATAGACACCCCCCCCCCGATTTCTACCCTCTGCCTTGGTCCATCCCACCTTCCTGTTCCACTGTAAAACCCCTATGCCATGGCAGGTGAGCCCATTCATTTGCCACCAGGCCTCATAAGCATTTTTGAGGTGTAGTGCAAAGGGCCAGAGGAATTCACTAGTTCCAGCTGATCTCGGGCTCCTTTAGGAGCTAACAGAAGTGGGTCCTTGAGCTACTCCAATAATGACATTCTGCAAAAGTCATGTCAGTGACGTGCTCGGTCTAGAGTTTAGGGAGTGGACCTTCCAGGAGGCAACTGCTCCCAGCCCCCAGAAACTGTCAGAAAGATTCAGACTTGTAATGTGTCCTTCTGTTTTGCTAGTGATCTCTAAATAATGGCTGGGAGATCTCCTAACAGACTGTGACTGTGACACTGCAGCGAGCCATCAAAGGTGAGCGAGCCCAGGTGTGAGTGTGTGCACCAATATTTTCCCCAGCTCAGGGCTGCGAGTGCAGAGGAGCGGTGACTCACCATTCTCAGAAGCCTATTCTTGTTATCTTTTCTGGAGTGTTTTCTGTTGTTGTAGAGGTAGCTCATTCTGTTCTACAGAACCTCCCCTCGCTCCTGTGTTAAACCACATTTCATTGAAACATATTCTTCCTCCAAGACTACATTAGTTGCTGCATTTTGTAAGAGATCATTTTGGGAGAAGTCCTGGAAAGAAGAGAATGCAAACCTGGTGTGATAGAGGCCAGCTACTGTGGGAAGGAGCAGGACTTCCAAAAAAAAGAAAAGAAAATCAGGTGTGTGCTGAGAACCAGAACTGGCCAACAAGGCCTTTGAAGTCTCAATGCCAGTCAAGGTTTTGAAACAACAACTTCTCTTCTTCCCTGAGAAAAGCTGCTCGGTCAAGCTTCTCCAATATATATTTTATCTGACAAGAGAAATTTTGTCCCCTGCAGTGGGCATGACAGGAGTCAAGACGGGAGGGGCACACAAAGCAGAGAACAGCCCACCTGACGTGGGCGGCAGGGCTCGCCCTCAGCCACTGCTGTCTGGGAGGCAGATGCTCAGGCATGGTGGGAGGGCTTCTCCCCAGTCCTGGGCCGGCAGCAGGGGGCAGAGGAGAGGTCAGCAACCCTGTAGATGCCTCAGCTCTGGTCACTGGGCGATGGGGCTTTGTGTTCTAGAGAAAATGAAGACAGGACTAGCTTGTTCATTTATTAATAGGCGTTTGTCACACACCAGGTTAGGAAATAATCCCCCTATTGTCATTATGTCTTAATCCTCCTCTTGTCAATATGTCTTCCGAGGCTTGCAGGGGAAGGAGGCGCTTTTCAGAGAGAAATGCAGTTGGGTTTCTTTTTAAACAATGGGGCATGGCCCTAAAACAGAATGTGTTTCAAACGTGGTATTTAAGGTATGGAAGAAACTTCCATTTTCAGTGGAGTTCTAGATCTCTTGAAGAAGTCACTCCTTCCGGGTTTTTTTTGTATCAATAAAGGCTTCTGTGTATTAGGTTTCTTTAAAGCCAGTTTTTTTTTCCTGTATTTTGCTTGGATCCTAAAATATTAATAAGCAGCAGCATTTGGGAAAGGCAAGCAGCTGATAACCCTTTGGAATCTCTTAGTGCCTCAAGAAAGTCTTACCCACGTCTGATAAATTCATGTGGGACTTCACCCCCCTGGAGCATTCCCTCCCACACCCCTCTGAGACAAGCCTAGTCACTAAGATGACCCGTTTTAAAAAAATGCAGCAGCCTTCAAGCATGGTCAAACTCAATGAAGAATTACGAAAACAGAGTCCCGAGAGCAAAGTCAGAAACAGGTCTCTTTCAGTTGTTTGATTTTCAGTTAAATCTTCTAGAGTAGAAAAACCTAAGCACTTTCTATCCCTCTGCCGAGACCTGAATGCTGAGTACTTTTCTAGAACTACTGAAGGACTGGAGGCAGCCAACTTTAATTTAGCTAAAAAGAAATGGGGAAAAAAAACAAACCCACAACTAAGACACCAAAGTCAGCATAGAAAAGAAGAAATCCATGATGCTAGCTAGGTAGGTAGCATTCATGGCAAAAATGAATCTTCTGGCAGTGAATCAACCACTAAAAAGAGCTTCCTGCAGCACATGGCACAGAGCAGCCTTCTCAAAGGCAGTCGTTTGCTTATTATTCTGCTCCCAGCCTTTATCCCCGCTTCCCCCCACCCCATCTGGAGGCTGCACTCCAATGCAGCAATTTAGTGCAAGGAGGAGCTTTGCCTCTGTGAGATTAATCACCAACAGGGGCCACACGCATCTGGTTGGGATGTGTGATTGATCCTGCTGGAGGAAATGCAATGGGAAGCTAATGTTGCCTGGTACTCAGTAAGCAAAGTTCAGAGATGTTTGCATTCTGCTAGGTAAGCATGACTCTCTCAAGACCCAAGCTACATGGACTGCCCACTCAGCAGGAATTCTTGCCAAGGCAACACACAGTTGTGCCTCAGTGGACTTGCCTTAGCCATGGAAGCCAGAGAGTTAGAGCTGCTCGTTTTGCAAATAGCATGATTCCATCGTGTGTTAATTACACGAAGTATCACAAACCCATTCTATTCAAGAGACTGGCAAATGAAAACTGGATAAGATCTGTGCGGTAGACTTGAGGTGTATCGGATTTTTCTAATCACTGGAGGGTGCCAGATGCTAGAATCTCCTAGTTTTTGCAGAAAAAGAGTCTTCAGGTTTTATAGGGATTTTTGTCACATTCTCCCTTCCCCACCCCACTCCCCTTCAACCTCAAGTATAGGATTTACAAACAACTAAAATGAAAAGGAAAATACTGCGTTTGGCATAGCTGTAACTTGGAACAGATACATGCTAAAGAGAGTTGGTAATTCAAGAGGTCTACCTTGACTCAGATGCCAGCAGAACGAAATGTATCATGCCTACGTATCATGCCAGCATATATTGTAGCCTAGGAGCCTGGAGAGCCAGGAACTCTGGGCTCAAACCATGGCTATGTGGCCACTTCCCAGCTACAGCTTTGGGTAAGTTAGTTGCCATTTCCAAGCCTCCGTATTATTTATTTTTTTTAAATAATTTAGTACTTTTATTTCTCCAGTGTCTTAAAGTGGGAAATTGGCAAAGTAGTACATCTCACCTCAATCAGAATTCAATCAGATAATGAACGTGAACCATCAAGCCTGGCAATGAGTACATAGTTAAGTCCTCCACTAATGATTGGACTTGATTTATTAGAAGACCCAGCGGGATCTAGGAGAAATGAAGTGGTGGTTGGTGCCTGGGATGCCAAGGGAGGCATATGGTTCTTCCCAGTAGTAAAATACTCTTCTTGCATCAAGAGCAAACTCCTGTCTTGAGACTTCCAGTACCAAACATGTCTAATCCTCTGCCCTCAAGGTTATCATAAAAGGGTCTTAAGTGCTCACCTCAGAATCACACTCAGCTCTGTCCAAACACAGGGGCAGTTTGAAAGCTGTACCATCGCTCAAAAACCACTCATTCCCATACATGGGATGGTCCGCACACATAACTGCACATTCCCCACTCACTACAATATACACATCCTTCCATCACTTTAAATTGCAGCGTAGTTATCTAACCAGGAACTTCTGGATGTTAAGACTATTTCTCCTTTTTTTTTTGCTATCAGTATCTCTGCAGTTAACATTCTTTTTTTTTTTAAGATTTTATTTATTTATTTGACAGAGATCACAAGTAGGCGGAGCAGTCAGAGAGAGGGGAAGCAGGCTCCCTGCTGAGCAGAGAGCCCCATTCGGGGCTCGATCCCAGGACTCTGGGATCATGACCTGAGCTGAAGGCAGAGGCTTTAACCCACTGAGCCACCCAGGCGCCCCTGCAGTTAACATTCTTAAACAAACATCTTTGCATACTTCTTCTAAGTAAAGTCCTATAAGGGGTATTGTCAAGTCAATTATACTTGTTTTAAGGACTTTTGTTTCATTTTGCTAAATTATTTTCAAGAAAGAGGGCAATTAACACTCCAAAAACAATAAGTGAGGGCGCCTGGGTGGCTCAGTGGGTTAAGCCGCTGCCTTCGGCTCAGGTCATGATCTCAGGGTCCTGGGATCAAGTCCCACATCGGGCTCTCTGCTCAGCAGGGGGCCTGCTTCCCTTCCTCTCTCTCTCTGCCTGCTTCTCTGCCTACTTGTGATCTCGGTCTGTCAAATAAATAAATAAAATCTTAAAAAAAAAAAAAACCAATAAGTGAAAATGCCAATCTCCTCATATGCATGCCAACCGGACTTAATAAATTTTTAATCTCTCAGTAGCATTTTGAACACCCTAGAGCAGTTGAATTTGGATCATTAGATAAAGCAGAACACCTGAGGACATTTCTGTATTTTTCTATAATGGCCTTGAACTATTTAGGGGAATTCTTTTTTTGCTCTCTCTCCCCTCCTCCCTTCTTGCTTTCCTGCCTGTCTGCCTGCCTTTCCTTTAGAATCATAGCTGCACTGACATATTTTTCATAAAGTTGGGTAAGAAATTCAAACAAGACTACTGAGAATAACTAGTGCTGTCTTAGAAAGTCAAACATTCGCAAGTCTCTGAACCAGGCATCCATGCTGGAAATGCCTGCACAAGAGCAGGAGACTACCCAAGAGTGCCCACAGCAGCCTTAGTCGCCAAGCTAAGGAACTGACCTTACTGTACATCTTCAGGAAAACAGATGCGTAAACAGTGCCATATTCCCACAGTGGACTGTCATGTGGCAGGGAAATGCATGGGAAATGGCTGAACCACCACTAAATGCAACCACGTGGATGAATCTTGGAAACAACTTTGAATGAAAATAGCAAGTTGCAGAACATTAAGTCCAGTATGATACAATTTGTATAAAGCTCAGAAGCAAACAAACTTAAATAACATATTGCTTAGGGGGACATACATATGGGATAAAAGCATTTTTTCATCAGATAAATTAAAAACTAAAGAAAGGAGTGCCTGGGTGGCTCAGTAGGTTTAGCGGCTGCCTTAGGCTCCGGTGATGATCCCAGGGTCCTGGGATCAAGCCCTGCATCGGACTCTGCTCAGCGGGGACTCTGCTTCTTCCTCTCCTCCCTCTGCCTGACACTCTGCCTGCTTGTGCTCTCTTTCTGTCAAATAAATAAAATTTAAACACACACACATACACACACACACACGCTAAAGAAACCCACTCATAAGTCTCAGCAGGGCTTGGACTAGAGGTCGAAACTCTCACACTGATGCAGCAGGGACCCTGTGGGGCTGAGGGCGTTCGGGGGAAGAAATGATTCAGGCTGGTGTATGATTTAACAGCAGTGAGTAGGGCTTCATGCCCTGCACTCATGTTGAGCAGCATGCCAGCTGCCTTACCCCTGCATTTGCACATATCCCTCAAAATTACCCTGCAATGTAGAACCAAGTCCCCTGTTTCTAATATCAGGACTGTGAGAGTCTTAAAGCCTGAGTACCTTGTCCAGGGTCAGGTGGAAGCAGAGCCAGGACTCAGTCCCCAGGAATCTCGCCAGAGACCTCTGTTTACCCTGGAATGCCTCTTCACACCCACTGGAGCTCCCAGGGTTAACACAGAGACCAGTGGTAGGGACACTAGAAAGTTCTCCAGATTTCTGTAATTAGCAGGCGAGAGAGCAGAATTTACATCTGAAGACCCTAAAAGACATCCCCAGGTGGAATTCTACCACATACTTTGCATATGTGCTATAGTAAACTGTAAATGACAGTGAGTTTTGACAAATTCCACCATCTACGCTACGATTAATTTGTATCTACTCAGTGCCTGCTCTCTGTGTGTGTGCTAGCTTCATGCAGAGTAATTAACAGGTATTAACTCACTGAATGTTCACAGCAATTCTATTTTTTTGGGTACTGTGGTTATGCCCATTTTACAGATGAGGAAAGTGAGTCCAGATAGGTAAAGCAATTTGCCTTAGCTGTTGCAGAGGTAGAAAATGGGCCAGCTGGGATTTGAGCAGGACCCTCAGGGGCCTAGGAGGCACTTTCCCCTTGTCGGGTGCATGCTGGACAAAGGTGCTTGCAGGAAGGCGTATACCTCCTCTAATAATTCATGTTAATGATCCCAGTAAGCTGTAAAGAGGTTGGCATAAAAAACAATGGGTGATATGTATTTGCTCCATTCAGTCATCTTCAGGCCTTGGAGAGCCTAGGAAAAAGACATGCTTAGCAGATTTTTCTTTTTAACCCTTCCCATTATCCTGTTCAGCTGGCAGCTGGGTGAGGCCACTGGAAAGAGCCTAGAGGCCCACTGAGAGCCTTGACATTCTTGTCTGAATGACATTGGCAATGGCAGCTGTCCAAACACTGTGGTTGACTTTCAAACCATTTAATTGAAACCATATTTAAAATTTTAGAAGAATGAAGAAGAAGAAGAAGAAGAAGAAGAGGAAGAGGAAGGGGTGGATGCCAGAATAGGAGAAAGATCTTGGCAGAAATTCTCATCTGCACTTTTTCCACCATTGGATTGACCAGACAGGGCCACAAAGCTAATACAACAGGATTAGCAAAATTGCATTGTTGGACATAGGCACAGCGTGACATGTGCTACAGCAAAGGCATTTGGCAGGATTAACCTGCCAAGGATAAAGATGTAGCAGACAAGGGGCTGAATTAATGGATTGGCATGACGGAAGCGGGGAAATCTATTTGCATGCAGTATTAACTGTGCTAATAAACTCTGGGCTGTGCGCAGCAGGCCAGGCAGTCCCCGAACCAGGGGTTTTATTTTGAAGCCCACCTAGAAGGCATCAGCCAAGATGGGCTAAAGAAAGCCGAATTCACAGCTTGCGTTTGGGTTTATTTTTGCCATCATCATAGAGTAGACATGCTGTCTTAAATGCCTGTAACGGTATTTGTGACTACTGACTGTGCCAGATGATCCTAATTCCTCGGAGCTTTGGTGCCAAGGGTCCTCCATTTAGAGGGTTATTGTCTATGAAAAAGCAAGGGAGAGTTGTAAGTGCAGCATACTCTAGAAAGTACCCCCCTGGAGTGGGTTGTTTTGCCTGATTCGTGTGTTCTGATTCCCTGAACATCAGGATGGGAACAAGGTGAGCAAATGAATCCGCCCCAGATGCAAAATTTGAGGAGGTGCTCACGGCCCGCATCGGAGAGCAGGTAACTCCTTGCTCCCCTCACGCTGGCCCTTGCCGGCTAAAAGTGACCTCGGGAACAACATAAGATACACCTGCTCAAATCATGGGTGCACTTAAGTACACTTAACATGGACACCAATGCACAGCTGGGTTATGGAGGTGAGAGGGGGAGGGGGCCAGTAATGCTTGTGTTGTCTACCAGGTTACTGCTGTGAGCAAGTGGGGACCTCTGCTCCTTGGGGGGCAAGAGAGCAAGGTATTGCCCACCAACTCCACTGTGTCGCCGGTGGGGGCTGCTTGAGGATGCTAACTCCCTGACATCCAGCTGACACACTCCTGCTCCGGATCCGAGGAAGCCCCCCCAGACCTACCACATCCTACATATGGGAATGCTGGTGCTGGACGCTAATAGCACCTGCCACGTGGGTGAGATTTAATTTGCCTCTGAAGATGCTGAAGCTGTATCAGATTCCCAAACAGAGCCCTGGATTTAAAGCAGTCATCCCCCAAATCTGGTTTATGGAAGTCCCTGGGGTGGGGGGTGGATACCTGAGCTTCAGTCCCAAACTGGCAGAAACAGGATCTGGAGTGGGGGTGGGACCCCGCGCCAGCCAGGAGGGGCTGATGTCCAAGGCTGAATGGGTCTGTTGACCCTTGTTCAACGAGGGGAGGTGGTTGATGAGGAACTGCCTGCATTTCTGTTGTCATCTTTTTCCAGAAGTCACAGGCAGAAAAACAGTTCATTGATTTGAGACCTCTGATGTTAGAAAGCTAGATAAATGCCTTGTGCTTGGGATTGCCAACACAAGTGGTCATTATGTGACTAAAACCAAAACAAAACAGAATTAGCTGCTTGACCCTACCAAGTGTGTAGTGAAGGACTAAGAGCAGCAGGCCAGAGTAGAAGATAATGAGATAAAAGGCTTTGATTACAACTGGTGCAGAATTTTGGAACACCAGAAATCTTACATTCTCTTAACATGCCCCTGGGTCTTCAGGAAGGCAGAAGCAGGTAAGAAGGCCCTGCGGTGGGAGAGGACTGGGTGCCCTCCAGCAGCGCTATTCCACGGGGCTGAATGACACTCAGAGCCCCCAGCCCTGGGGGAGGTGGGGGTTGCCCAAGGCCACTCACCAGTTCACATGCCCTGTTAGACATCTTGGTTGGCCCAGGGAAAGGGGTACGTTCTCGAGCTCCCAAAAGCTTCCATGCACAGGAAAGGCCCAACTGTTTACATTTCAGAAGGCACCATATGGTCTAGCCCTGTGTTCCAAGATCTGAAAGAAAGGGAGTATGGCTGAGTCCTTAGGGAGAGGAGGTGATGGTGGACAGGTACGGGGACGGAGACGCCAGGACCTGTGGGATTTCACATGGAATTTGAATTTTATTCTGGGTGTGATGGGAATGGAAGAAGGGTTGGAAGTAGCAGAGTGACATGCTGTGATTCATGTTTTAAAAGGATCTCTCAGGCTGTGGAGTGAAGAGTGACTCACAGAAGGACAAGTTGGATGTATGTTGTGTGTCCTGATGAGAGGGTGGGGGTCTGCTGGGGGTGCAGGGTGGGCATGGAGATGAAGAAATGTAATTCAGTGGCAAAATATTGGGATTTCCGGACACCTGTGATTCACAGGGGACAGGAAGGACAAATCGTTACCCATTGGTGTCCACAGCTGCCCAGCTTTGCAGGACTTCCTCTCTGAGTGAGAGCTCGTCGAAGCTGAGAGCCCTTGTGTTCCAGGTGCTGTGCGGTACCCAGCTACCAGGTGACTCCACGGTGGCCTCTGCCCTTGGGATTGCTGTCTCCTAAGACCGAAGCCCGGATCAGAAATGGAAACAAAAGGTACAAAAGTCATAAATGCCAGCCCAAGAGCTTAGGCTGAACATGGGGCCAGGAGGACCTTCTTGAGGACTGAACCTTAAGCCCACGTGCAGGAAGAGAAGTGTGCTGGGTAGAACGAGTCAGGGGCATTCACATGTGGTGTATATCGTGGGCATTCCTGCTCCATAATGGGTGGGGGCGGGCAGGTAGGGCAGGTGGGGAAGTGAGGAGCCCAAGGACCTGAGACTATCCTGGACACAAAATGAGCCCTGGAGAAGTTAAGTTACATTAGACTGACCCTCTGGAAGAATCCCTGTGACTCCCTGTGTATCAGCATGGGGTCAGCCTGGAGGCAGGGAGCTGAATTAGGAGTTCCAGCGGTCAGTCTCCTAACATAAAAATCATTCATTACAAAATAGCGCTGTGCATGCCCCTAAGAGTCTTAGTGCCATTTCGATCTGTCTGAGGGATTCATCTAACTGCTTGGAAAAGAGTCATTGGAACACAAGAGTCTCAGTTTAAATCATACATTCACCCAACCAGTATTTATCAGGTATCCCTCATGTAGCCAATGCTGGGGACCCAGTGGCAAGCTTCAAACTGCATGGAAGAGACGTCTTGTATGCTGTATAACAAGTGGCTTGAAGGAAGAGTACCAGATGCCTGGGGAGCATGTCTTGGAGGAGTCTAGTCTGGTCTGGGAGATGGGAGTCAGTGCAGGAAGTGACTTTGGAGTTGAAGTCTGAAGGAGGAGTTGGTATTAAACTGTGGAAAATGGGGAGACAGGGTTCCAGATGAAGGAAGAGGCTTGTGCAAAGGCCCTGTGGTGGGAAAGAATATGGCATAATTGAGATATTAGAAGAGCACAGAGAGGGAGGAAGAGGGCGGTGAAGGATAAGGGGCAAGGAAGAGGGCCAGGCTGGTCTTGCACGGGGCCAGCTTCTTGCAAGCATGTGAAGTTAAAACATGAAGGTCACTTGTGGCCTTTTTTTGTAATATTTTTTTTAAGATTTCATTTATTTATTAATGAGAGAGAGAGTGACAGTGAGAGAGAGCATGAGAGGGGAGAAGGCCAGAGGCAGAAGCAGACTCCCCATGGACCTGGGGGCTCAGTGTGGGACTCAATCCTGGGACTCCAGAATCATGACCCCGAGCTGAAGGCAATTGCTTGACCAACTGAGCCACCCAGGCATCCCACTTGTGGCTTTTGACACAACTATTTCTTCATCTCTCTTTGACACCCTGAGCACTGGTGGGTTCTGGATAGAACCAAGAAGAGGTGGCTGAGATAGCTGTGTTCATGGCCCCAGCTTCTCACTTAGTTCCAAGTCACCTTTTGCCCCATGGATGCAGAATGGGATAGTGCCTCCCTAGATTCCTGGTGTTTTGACTTCATAGGAGTCTGTGCCAGTTTCAGCTGGCATCAATACAACCTTCCCACACACACAGTCTTAGCCAAAAAAGCACATTAACTTTGCCAAAGGCTCTGGCTACTGAGCAGTAGCAATTAATAGTCCTCCTGCTTTATTTTACGAGGAACAAATCTCACTTTCTAGAATTTGCTCATTCTCAGAGTAGGTGATTGTTAGTCCTCAAGATAATCTACTAGATAGTCCGGCACCACTGGAAAGAAAAATTTTAAAACCTTCCTCTACCCAAAGCTCAGAAAGGAAGCCATATAACTCAGCACCCAGAATGATCAAATACACATGTATATCAAGCATTTGCTGTATGCAAGGTTTTTTAACCTTATTACATTGTTTTGCAGATACTAAAACTGAGGCCAGAAAGTTCTGCCACTGACCCTATGAACACGGGAAGGGACAGAGTCTGAAAGCACACCCTGGGGTCTGGCACAGGAAACCCACATGAGGTGGACACCTCAGCTTAGCAGTTCTGTGGACCACAGAGGCCCCAGTGTAGACATTATGGCCTAATATCCCAGCAGGGATTCTTTGGGTATAGACGTAAGAATCTAAGGCCGTGGCGATTTACATGGCTCAGTTATGGTTGATCAGTTACTCAAACTTTCTGCCTTCCCCAGTTCTGGCAAGAAGTTTGGTGGAACTTCTGTGCCACATCCAGTGGTAGGAACTTGCCAACTTTGCGTCCCTAAAATAAAGCAGGTTCCAAGATAGATGGAAGAAAGTGGAAAATATGTTTCTTGTTTGGGTAGCTAAGAACCATGCAGCAGGCAGGAGCCATTTTTGGCCAAAGAAGCTGTTCATTTAAAAGTGTTTATTGACACCTGGAAATAGGGATTCAACTTCAAATGCTATTTGCATGTCAGTTTATGTTACAGAATTTCATAATGGTGATAAAACCCAGGCAAATACCAAAATGAAAGTTCCGAAGTCATTTTAGCGCACGTTGACCACCAGTTGCTTTTCAGTCAGCCTTGGCTTTTGTTTGCATGACAGCTCCAGATGCTCAGTGATCACCCTTTGTGCTTGGAATGTGTTTCCACCCTGTGGAGGATGAGTCGAGAAATATTCTCTATCCTTGGAGGATTCCGTTCGGACTCTGGTTATCCTCAGTGGATGTGGGAACTATTCTGCGCAGCCTTCAGGGTCTGGGACAGACAGATCGAAAGGAAGGAGGTAGGGGGTCTTGGCAGAGTTACTACTCAGAACATGAAGTGAGAATTGTCTCTGGTTTCTGTGTTTGGCAGTGCAGTAGTGGGAGTCCCTGCATTCCTGCCATGTACATTTCATGGAGGAAAACTCTTTACAGCAAACTTTAACCTTACAAATGTTTGGTTATTGTTCCACTTTCCAGGGCAGAGATATGCAAGCTGGAGGGGTGGGGGTGTTTCTCTTTGAGGATCTGTGCAGGGCAGTGGATCCCCTTCCCAGAAATGCACCAGTGCTTGGGTCCAGGGGCTGGGACTCCTTGCAGCCACTGGTACCACTATGACTCTGCGGGATGGGAAGGCTGGTAACGGACACGACAAACAAAAGTCTGTGGCAGAAGGACAGAAGGGGAAGGACATGTTGATTCTGCGAGCATTCAGTTCTAACCCACGGCTGCCTCTGTCCCCTCTCCGCACGCCAGCAACAGCACTGAGGAGGTGACCTGCACGACCGCCAGCCACCCCAGAGACCTCTAGGCATGGTGTGGTGGGGCAGCTGGTGTTGTGAATCAGGCCGTTGCCAATGAGAGAACGGCTACTTCACAACACCAGGGTCACACCTCACCACGGGCACCGGCTGCCACCCAGACTCCACAGCGGTTTGTCTCAGGGATGCGTCCAAGCCCTCCAGAACCCCAGCATGCCTGCAGCTGTGGCTCCTCCTGCGTGTGCTGTGGACTCCGCCGCACAGGTGCCTGGGGCTGTGTGTCCCCCGGCACAGACAGCTCCGCTCAGAAAGGAAAACCACTCACAGCAGCACTGGCATCCGCAGAGGAAGTGGTGCTGTGGGCTTCCCACTGTGAAATGGGGGCTCAGCCCCTCAGAAGGATTAAGTGCTGCTGAACTGAGCATTTCCTTCTAGGTGCTAGGAACACATGGGGTGAACTTGGGTCTTGGTTTTGAGATGTGGTGGTGGGAGTTTTGAAAGGGACAAGGCAGTGGGAAGGGAAGTCCTAGTCATGGAGGGTGGCCTCAGGGGACACTGCTGGAGAAACAAAGGCCTTTGGTAGCCACACAGACAGGGAGCACATCTGTTTCCTAGGTGGTCCCAGGTTCCCTGGAGAGTAAATGCCCTTCCTTGAGTAGGAGAGTGCTGCCCACAGCTCTGAGTCAGGTGTGTGTTCCCAGCTTGGCTGGATTTGTCTGACACTCTGGTCTTGGGAACGTGGCCTGTCACCTGTGCTGACAGGTGAGCTTTCTTTACATGGGGCCTTACCGCCAGGGACCTGAAAGAGTGGGAACGAACAGAGGTCTCCAGAGCTCATGTCTTTTTACTGACTTAAATCTTACTTAAATCTTACACATGACACCGTATTTCAGAGCCAAGCGGGGAGTTTAGAGATGGAGTGGCTGTATTGGCCAGTGTCCTTTCTGAAGCACTAAGGGAAAGGAAGAGGTCTACCTCTGGCTCGCTGTCACAGCCAGAGGTAGACCGGAGCCCCTCTGGTTAATCCAGGCTCTGGGTCCCCTCAGTGCTGTACCTCCGTCCTGTAGGAAGCAGAGGGATAGACAAAAACAATCCTGGTGGAAACACTGCACAGAACAAGGTTACCTGGAGCCTGAGTTAAGCAGAACAGCCCTGGGTCTCTGTCCCCTTGGAGTTCCGGGACGTGAGGCTACTGCTTCCATGACGTCTGCCCCTCACCCATCCCTAAATCTCTGTGGCATCTCTCAAATGTGTACTAAGTTATGCTTAGGACAAGTATCTTAGGGTTAAGAGTTCCAGTTTTTTAGAAAGGTCTTCCTGCTTTCTCCTTAAAGCAGATAAACTGTGTGTCTCTGAGAATCCATCCACCTACCACTTCCCCTGCCGTCAGCGGAGTCCAAGCTGGGACACCTGGGTGGCCCAGTTGGCTAAGTGTCTGTCTGCCTTTGGCTCACTCAGGTCATGATCCCAGGGTGTTGGAATCAAGTCCCACATGGGGCTCCCTGCTCCACAGGGAGTCAGCTTTTCCCTCTTCCCCTACCCCCTCATTCTCTCAATCTCTCTCAAATAATTAAAATCTTTAAAAAAAAAAAAAAAAATTCCAGGCTAGTGACACGCATGGCCTGGTCTACAGTGGCAGCTTCAACACATCGCAGAGGTGGAATCCTGCACCCACTGTACACCCTACTGCATCACAAGTTTGGGTGGGGGGGGGCAGGCAATGCATTAACAGGCCCTCCAGAGGGTTCTTCAGAATCCCAGCCACCCCTTTTTTCTCCCCACTTCCTCTCCGGCTTCCATTTCAACCCTGTGCCTTTTGCATGTCACGCCCAGAAGGATCTTTTAAAGATGCACGTGAATCCCTCCACCCTGCCTTGAAACTCCTTAAAGAGTTGGCCTCACTCTAACTGTAGTTAGACCCCACCAGCGGCTCATACGCCCCAGCCACTTCTCACACCACCCCTTCTTCCCTCTGCCACACCCGACACAAGACCCCCCCCCTAGGTCCTCACACTCCCTCCAGCCCTAGGGAGTGGGATAGAAGGAGAAGGGCATGTCGACTCCTGTGTGCATTCAGTTCTAACCCACAGCTAGAAGCACCTTCCAGCCCCGGGGCCATTATGTGGCTCAGCCCCGTCTGGAATGCTCCAAGCCCTCCCCATCCTCCCCAGGACTGGTGTCTACCTGTCCTCCAGTTTTCAGACAGAGCCCAGCTTCCCGCGTGCTGACTGTCCCGCTGGGGAGGCCAGGAGAGCTAACATTCAGTGCACTCAGCAGCGAGCTGAATTCCGCTTTTTCCGAGCACTCCTTTCATTCGGCTATGGTGCATCCATTCCTGGCCTCGCCAGCGGAGTGTGCATCTTCTCCCCGCCGTTTGCTCCTTGAGGGCAGCAACATTTAGCTTCGCTCACTGCTGCCCCTCCAGCACATCAAGCAATAATCTATCGTTCAGTAACACGAATGAGCATGGCTTGAGCTGTGAGGGTCCTTCGAGGTCACGCTCTAGCTCTCTTGTCCATTGGAGCTCCGGGTCTTTTTTCCTTTCAGGGACACAGTAACAGCAGCAGGCACTTGTAGCACAGAGACAACAGGATGGGCAGTGCTCTGAGCATTTCGTGTCCATTTAGCCACTAACTGCCTCAGTTTCCCCATAATGGGCAGGTCACTCTCAGCCAGGTACGGAGACCACACCATCCATACTACTGGTAATGAGTAGTACTGCTATTCAAACCCAGGTAGTCTGGCTCCGCAGTCCACACCCTGAGCCACGGCTTCACACTGCCGAGGAACCGTAGTGCAGGGGACAAAGCTGAACGTGGGAGTCCCCGGGGCTTGCTCCCGGGACGGAGCAAAGCCTTCTCCATTCTCAGAGGCTGCCACTGTTTCCTTAGCCAGACAGACCAGGCCGTATTCTCCCTGTTAGTGCCTTTCTAAAAGGTTAGATTCTAACCTTGTTAAAAGCACTTTATAGTGGAACCTGATTAAAAACCTAATAAAATTTAAAAAATGGGGTCAAGTCCAGAGAGAGAACTGTTTAAGAAGCAGAGGAAGCTCTACTTTATTTTATTGTTGAGCCAGTGAAGTCATGTGAGGTTTGCAAAGTTCCCTTCAGAGGTCAAAGGCTGCAGAGGCAAATGTGTGTACTTGGAGAACCGGATGCTTCTGAGGCCAGCTGAGGCCCAATCCCAGGCCCATCTACCCAGTTCTTAGCCCCAGGCATTGCTCTATGCCTCCCCTACTCTCCTCCCTGCACAGTATGGCTTCTTCTCCAGAATGCATCCTGCCTCACTGAGGATGGCCTGACCCCATTCAGCACGTTCCCAGACCCTCCACTTAGGGCGACTTGATGCCACCTGGGCAGAAAGAAATTAGAGTGTGCATCCCCCCACACGTTCCTGAAACCTTGGTTTAGCGATCTGTACCATCTAAAGCTGTACATTCAGAATCTTTGTAACTCCTTCGAGGTTCTGTCGGGGTCCCCACTGCAGACAACCAAACGCCTTGGTGCTGCAGGTCACTGGTGAGAGGCACACTTCTGCCTCCGCCATCTTGTGCTTTCAAGCTGGTCGCCACCTGTTGACCCTGGTCAGTGCTTCCGGGGAAAGCTAGGTTTAGAAAGGACATTTTCTGAGTCAATACTTCACTATTGAGAAGAACAGTGGCTCTCAAAGTGTGAGCACCACTGGCTTCTTCACCTGGTAACCTGACATGCAAATCCTCCATATCACCCCCCAGCCTTGCTAAATCAGAAACTCCGGGCAATCTGTATGTGAACCAGCCCTCCAGGAGATTCTGAAATGCCCATTTCAGTGCCAGATGATAAAAGGGCACAGTAATGGAGTGCCCTTGCCTGCCATCCACAGTGGTGTCGAAAATAGGGCACTTACTATATGCTGAATATTGTTTTTTAGACCCACTTTTCTGATTTTTATTTTAATTTTAAAGATTTTATCCATTTATTTGACAGACAGACATCACAAGTAGGCAGAGAGAGAGGAAGGGAAGCAGGCTCCCTGCAGATTCCAGGACCCTGGGATCATGACCTGAGCCGAAGGCAGAGGCTTTAACCCACTGAGCCACCCAGGCGCCCCTTATTTTATTTTTTTAAGACTTCATTTGTCAGAGAGAGTGAGTGAGCACAAGCAGGGGGAGCAGAAGGCAGAGGGAGGAGCAGGCTCTCCGCTGAGCTGGGAGACTAATGTGTGACTGGATGCCAGGACCCTGGGATCATGACCTGAGCGGAAGCAGACACTTAACGAACTGAGCCACCCCAGCATCCCTACTTTTCTAATTTTTTTTTTTAAGATTTTATTTATTTATTTGACAGAGATCACAAGTAGGCCGGCGGTGGGGGTGGATCCCAGGACTCTGGGATCATGACCTGAGGCAAAGGCAGAGGCTTTAACCCACTGAGCCACCCAGGCACCCCTAGTTTTCTAATTTTTAAAAGCAAGTCCTCAGATGTTCTGGAAGGGAACCTGACCGTTCCCTTCTTCACCTGAATAAACATGCCCAGAATACTCTTTTCTCTCTCACAACAGGGACATTGGAAGGTGAGTTATTTTCCACCAATTTAAAGGCTTATTTTTTTTCCTACAATTACTAAGAGTGTACTGTATTCTTAACACAGTATATGGCATATTTTAAGGGCTTTACATTTCTTTAATCTGCTCTCACAACTACCCCTCTTTAAGAAGAGGAGAGGTTAAGCAACCTGTTCTCACCCCAGGAGAGTCATATACGTGCTAGAACAGAGCCAAAGCAGGGATGGGAGCCCCATGGTGTCCCCAGACCCACACTCAGACCCGCTTTTGATTTTCTACCTCCACAAGGAACAGTTGGGGGCCAGGAAAGTTAGCCGTGCCTGCTCAGAGCATCTGTGTCTGTCTGAGCAATGACAAGCCATTTATGATTGGCAGCTAACCTGGGAAACCCTGATTCCAAAATGTAATGCCATAGAGACAAAACATGTCAGGCAATTGATGAAAATGAATTTGTTATTTTTTTTACCTTGAGGTCAGTTTTTGTTTTTGTTTGTTTGTCTTTTGATGAGCAGATTTTCTTGTTTAGTTTTTCTTGTTTTGTTTTTCTTGTAGTCATCGTTAGATGTTTGCCTTAGGCCCCATGGATGGTCTTTTATGTATTCCTTGTGCAAACCACAGCCAAGGACACTTTCAGCTCCATGCATCTGTCTCTTGGTAGGTACTGGCCCCAGGGAAGTGGCTTTAAGAAAAAAAAAAAAAAAAAAAAGATAGTGACTGGAGAGTTTCTGTTCATCATGCAACAAAACTTCCCACACACTGCAGTGAGACCGTCTGCAGGAAAGCCATGCACATACACCCTTTGCTGGAATTTCAGGAAAAGTCCAAGCGGAACGTTACCACCATCATAGATCTGTTTTTTATAGTTGGAAAAGTGGAGCTTCAGGAAGGTTAAGTAACCTTCATTAGGCCACGCAGCCTAGCCCTCTGGGGCTTTCTGCTCCAGAATGGAGACAGTGACCCGGCTCCCCTGCTGGTGCTTACTGCCTGCAGGCATTGGCTATGTGGTCTCCTTGAGACACCCGGAACTCTGGGAAGGGAAGCGGTGTTGTCATTCCTGTTCTTCGGGTAAGGAGTAGGCTCAGAAAGGTCAAGAAACTTGCTCAGGATCTCCCAGCTGATGAGTGGACTGTCAGGCTCCAGAGGGGTCTTTTTCTGACTCTGCCGATGGGCTTCATCCTCCTCCTCTGTGGGCAGCTCTCCCCCCTACCCTGCCAACAGGCCACACCGTGGGACTGCCTGCCTTCAAAGTGTTCCAGCTGTCTTTGGCTGGAAACACTGGAGCTTGGGGAGAGAAGGCACTGGAAGGGGGTTGGGGGAGCCATGCCCTCCTATAGTGAACCTCTAAACTTTTTCTCTGGGGCCTGACTCAAATGGAAGACGGTGTGGGTGTGTGTGTAATTGACTTTTTGACTGTGGAATTCACTTAATTCTCTTCTGTCTTTGCCTGTACAATTTCTTCTTGTTCATTGCCTGGAGGAAAACCCTTCAATGTCCAGAGGCACGAAACAAGTTAAGAGAAAAAACACTGACCAGCGCCAAACCATTCAAAATAAGAAGTGTTAACGGACAGGATAGAATATGAAAGTCCCTTAGGGTTAATCCCCAGAGGCTACCACTTATTTTTTAATGACTTTTTTTTTTATTACAAAAGCCATACACATTGAACACTACATCAGAATGAATTAAAAGCAAATACATGCTTCATTGCTCAGACTTCCTTGGTAGGCACAGGGTCTGAGACCACATCCATGCATACAGTTTGCCACATGGTTTACCAGGTCTCCCCACCATTGAGCCCCTTGATTTTTGACTCAAGAGTATATAGGATAGGCAAGCACTGACTTGCAGTCCTTTTGAAACACATCAACCATGAGGCTCTGACCTTCACAGCACACGGCCGCTGGGATCCACCTGCCCTCCCCTCAACACCTTCCTGCTTCCTGCTGGTCCTCAGACTGTCTGCCCTTAAGGCCTTTTCACACACCCTTCCCTGCAGAGGCTTCTGGTCCCCCCAGGTATCAGCTTGACTCTCTCCCTCCCCTAAGAGCCACCCTGAACTTACCCACTGAATGTGTGTGTGCCACTGGCCAGAGCACACCCCTTCCCTCCCATCTCCTTTTCATCTTTAGATTCTGACATAATTGCCCTGTGATCTGGTCTCCTCCCACTAGACTGTAAACCCCTGAGGGTAGGGATTATTTGTTCATTGATAGAGTCCCAGCACTGTGCCTGGCACACAGTGTTCAATACACCTTTATTGGATGAGCAAATGTTGGACCCATCTTTGTCAAGGCCGAGGAGTAAACAGCCTTTCTCCTGCTCTGGCCCCCAGCTTCTCCACCCCAGCCCCTCTGCACTTCTTGCATCAGTGGCTTTCTCTCAGCTGCCTTCATGCGGCATTTAAGCTCTGGGAAACTCAAGGTTCTTGAAGGCCACTGTCCTCATTTTATTCGTAAGAACCCTTAGGCCCACAGGTGAGGGCTCTTGGCAAAGGGAAGAATGACTTCCATGGGGCATTGTGACCAGAGATTGTCATAGACAAGCCCAGGAATTTTAGATGTATCTTGCCAGCCTTAAGGACACACAAAATAGCTTCCAAGTCTGCCTTCTCTGAGCAACAGACCAGGTCAAATTACTCACATGGCACATTACTCACACAGCACCCTGTACTTTAAAACACTTTACACTCATAACTAAGGAAAGAAATAACTGTGATTTTGCAATATCCTCTTTCTCCACCAAGCAGTAAGCTTCAGAAGCCCAGGGTTGGTGTCTCTTTCACTCTTTGGTCTCCCTGGGACCTGGCACAATGCCAGGCATATAGTAGGTGTTTTGAGGACAGTTGACTCACTGTCTCCTGTAGTGCTCTGCTCTGTTCTGGCACACCGGGATGATTGACATTTTCCCCATTCTGCAAAAGACATCCAATGCCCCTGTCCTCCCAGATCCATGAAACAAATTCAGAGACTACTGCCAAATGGATGGCATTACCAGCTTGGGAATAGAGTGTCTCTGTGAAGATGTCCCTATTTCTCTCCGTGGAGTGGTAGGAGTGACCTAGGTCTCTTCTAGAGACCTACACTCTCACTTGCAGCCAAAAGCACTCACAACTCGTCTAACCAGCACTGTTATATCAGAATTATCACCATAACAAGAAGTCTGGAGGTAGGGAGTCCAGGGTTGATGCAGTGACTCAACGATGCCATCAAAAACCCAGGCTTATACCATTCTCTTCCACCACCTCATGGTCACAAGAGGGCTGTTACCGTTCAAGGCATTGCCTCCACATTCCAGGAGGAAGAAAGAGGAGGCAGAAGGGCCAGAAATATCTCTCCATTCAACAGGACACATGCCTTTCCCAGAAACCTCCACATAGCCAACTTCCACCTATATCTCAGTGGCTAGAACTCTATCCTGTGGCCACACAGGGCAACTAGAAAGGTAAGGATTCACCTGCTGAGAGTGGGCAAGCCCAAGCAGTGAGGGAGGAGTGCATATAGCAGCTGTAGAATTAGCCAGCAGCATCTGCCAAGACCAGGAAAGTTATTTTTTATAAAACTGTTTTTGTGGGCTTTCTTGTTACAAAAGCAATGAGTACACATTGTTACTTTAGAAAATAAAGATTAAAAAATCTCTACAATCCCATCACACAGAAGTAACCACTGTTTATTCCTGGTTCATTACCCTTCCAGTGGGTTGTATTTTTTTTTTTTTAACATGGATAAAACCACACTATGGGGTGTCTTGTAATTAGCCTTTTCACTTGATATGGTGAAAAATCTTTCCAAATCATTAAATATTCTTTACAGAATCACATTTTCTGTCTCTCTGTTTCATTGAATTAGGTACCATGGTTTGTTTACTCAGCCCCTTCATGTTGGCCCTTGTGATGTTTATAAGGGCATAGGGTGACAAGCCGGCCCTGGTGACTCTCCTTGGAGCTAAATCTTTTTTCAGTACTTCCCCTTCCCAGACGGTATCATAAGGGAATAAATAATCTTGGACGTGCACCATCTTGAGAGCTTTGAGATACCCTACCAAAGAGCCTTGGCCTGGACAGATGATTCCAATGTATCTCCCCCCATCCCCCAGCAGATTCCAGTGCCCCTCTCGCCACCAATTTTTCAACAACACTGACAAAAAGACTGAGGCAACAGGAACAGTAACCTGACCCAGTCCCCTCTTTTCTCAGCTGACAGGACAAAGGAATGACTTGCACTATGGTCCCACAGCTCAGCCAGCCCTGGAGCCCAAGCCTGGGCACTGCATCAGGCCACCTCCTGGAGCACCCGTGGGGTAGAGAGAAGCACTGGGATATAGGAGAGTCCGAAGGGCCTTAGGAGGCAGGAAGAGGGGCCAAGCATTCTCAAGAGAGGCCTTGGGGGCACAATGTCCAGTAGGTTGTGGGTATGAGCAGGTCTAGGTCAGGGAGTTACCCTGGCAAGACAGATTTGCTTCTGTCACACCACCGCAGTGCCATTCTAGCTATGGGACCCTAAGCTGCTCACTTCCTTGTCTCTGGAGCCCATAAAATAGGGGAAAGAGGGCTCAGGTCCAGATTCTCTTGCCAGCCATTCATGCCTGTTAGGAACTGAATTGTCTCCCTTAAAGTTCTAAGGCACCTCCAGTGCCTTAGAATGTGACTATACTTGGAGATAGGTCCTTTAAGGAGGTAACTGCAGTCAAATGAGGTCTTAAGGGTGGGGCCTTGACCTGAAAGGACTGGTGTCCTTATTAGAAGAGGAAGAGATACCAGATCTCTCTCTCCCTGAGTATGCACAGGGGAAGGATGATGTGAGGACACAGCAAGAAGTTGGCCATCCATAAGCCAATTTAAAAGGCCCTAGAAGAAACCAAACCTGTCATCCCCTTTATCTTGGGCTTCCAGGCTCCAGAACTGTAAGAACACTCTGTGGTTCAAGGTCCCCCATGCACGGCACTTTGCTATGGCAGCCCGAGCGGACTAGTCTGATGCCTCACAGGTGGGGGAATTGTTGCTGCCTCTTTGGTGTTCTGAACCACAGGTATCAGAGACCGAGAAAGTGGAGGCAGATTCTTTCCAAGCCATGAATACTTGGTGTGGCAGATGCTGTGGACACCCACACACTATCGAGGTGGACTCTGGTTCCCATGGTCATAATGAGCTGTTCCCTGCATGCTGACTGCCTTCCCCCTTCAGTTCTGTACCTGAGGCTCTTCCTGGGGTCCCCCGAGCCTGCTTGGCCTCTGCACAGACCACATCGGCCAGGATCGGCAGGGAGACAGTGCCCCTGGGGCTGTCTTCCACCAGTGAGGAAGAGAAGTCAGAATGGTCCCAACATTCTGCACAGTTCTTCAGACTGTCCTCAGCAGGTTCGAGCACATGTTGACCCACTCACTGATGCCCCTTTATTGGCTCATACTCCTCCTCTCCCTTCCTCCTCCCATTAACTCCTGCTTCCTGAGATCTCCTCTCAAATAAACCCCTTGTCTTAGCACCTGCCTTCAGGGGGGACTCAAACTAGGCACATAGGATATCAACAGCTGTATTTTGAACTCAAGGCATACTTAGGTGCCTAAACATACACATTACCCAGATAGAATGTATTCTTCGGGGACAATGAGCAGCCACTGCAGCTGCAGAGCCCAAGTCCTTATCATGGGGACGATGACAGCTAAAGTAATGACCACCCCCACAGAAATGGAACCGGGAATGTTCAAGCTGCACAGACCTGGGTTCAAATCGCAGCTCTGCCTGCCTCTCATGAACAGGGCCATCTTAGGGTAAATAACTGGCTAGGTCTCCATGTCATCAACTGTGGGAGTGGAAGTAACACCAGTCTCGCAGGATTGGTGAAAGGCCCGAGGCAGACAACATGGGAGAAGTGCCTGGCCCACAGGGTGTGCTCAGCAGAAGGCAGCCAGCTTTTGTTTCTGAGGCAGCTGTGGAGATGTACTGCTCAGCTTGGCTTCCAGAAAGAACTTAATGCTCTGTGGCAAGGAGCACAGCAAGCTGCACTTTCAGCTGTGCCTCAGTCTCCAAGCCGGCCTCTGCTCAGGCAGCCCCCAGCCTGTGACTGAGCACAGCAGAGTCCCGAGGCCAGCCCTTTCCTTGCAACCTGAAACTTCTCTGAGGGGAATCTTTGCTCAGGAGCTCCCCACTAGACCAGCTTAGACTGCATCAGACCTATATGGCAGTTGGAAGTTCTCCTGCCCAATTCTGCTTCCTCCCCTTTTTACCCTTCACTGGCATTGCCCCGTCCACTCTCCCCACCCACACCCCCAAAACCTCTCTCATTCCTACTTCTCTCTCAGGTGGGTCCTCTCAAAAAATGATGCTAAGGCATCTTTCCCTTCCTCCCTTATTTCTGAATAGACCTATTACACAAAATAGCAGCGACACAGAGAGGTTTTCATAGGTTTCCATCTGAGGGTCTCTAGTCTTTTAATCCCAGGGGAATTCCTCCAAAAAAATTAGGATCACTCAGGGCCCTTCCACTGCAAACAGCAGAAATAGACCTTAGTTAATTCAATAGGAAAAGGAACAAGAACTTATTGGAATGCCATGGAATACTCAGTTATTTAAGGAAAGGCCATTAAGAACCAGGCTCTAAAAGGATTGGGACCCAATAGTTCACAGTCTCCTAGAATTATGAGCTCTTTTTTTTTTTTTTTTCTTTCAGGACACCACTGTTGACATCAATAAGCTCCAGTCAAATTTTAGTCCTTGTATCACCCTACTTAGGGTTCAAATTCCAGGGAAAATATGTCTAATTGGCCCAGGAGGTGGGGGAGCACCTTGCAAATCAACACTTTTTTGAAAAAGATATTTTCCAATGCATCATATTATTTTTCTTTTCTTTTTAAAGATTTTATTTATTTATTTATTTATTTATTTGACAGAGAGAGATCACAAGCAGGCAGAGAGGCAGGCAGAGCAGAGTTGGGGAGTTGAGAGAGGGAAGCAGAGAGCCTGATGTGGGGCTCAATCCCAGGACCCTGAGATCATGACCTGAGCTGAAGGCAAAGGCTTAACCCACTGAGCCACCCAGGCACCCCTCAACTCTTTTTTTTTTTTTTTTTTTTTTAACTGATGAACAGAACCACTGACATTCATCCAAGGCAAGACCAAGGTGTCATCAGGAGGTGAATGGGTCTACCAGATGGCTGTTAGTTTTGACAGAACCAAGCAGAAGAAGCAATGCCCACACTGCCCCAAATCATGCCAAGAGCTCAAAAGCAACGCATTGCTAATATATCTCCACCTCCTCACTCCTGCCCAACCACCATCCATTCCTTCCCTTAGTGTTTTGAGTTTCTTGAGCTCAATATCATTGTACCTGATCTTAACATTTTCATCTCCCCAAAAGTATCAGATGTGCAGTCAAGAGGAACCTACTCAAACTATTTCAAGAATACCTGCTTGGGCATTAAACTGCCTCCCTTGCCTCCAAAAGAAAAGCAGCCCTTCCCTAACCCCTCCCTCCACTCCCCACCCAGATGCAAGACATTCCTGACAGCACCAATTGCATCCTTAGGCTCTCGGGAATTTTGGCAAACTTTCAAACGTTTCAGGATTTATTAAGATCTTTAAAGGCTATTTCACCATGCTCTAACTTTTCAGATTAAGCTCCTTATCCCAACCCTAAAGTACTTTTGAGAGTTGAGGATATTCAATAACATGCAAGAAGGCTTACAGTTGGGCCAGGAGGCCCCCAGCAAGTGAGGGTGTGCCTGTCCATTTTCTTTAGGTAGGGATTCACCTTCAAACGTGGAAGGCTGTTGCCTGCCAACACCTGTGATTCTCAGCCCAAGGACTTGTGGGGTTTTTTGTTTTGACTGCTCACAGGTCAAGCTGCAAGTGTAGAGCTAAAGCCTCTGGGAGGAGCACTCACCCAAAGACAGAGAAAGATTTGCTGCACAAATCCACCACTGTCCTTGCCCCTTGGGAGTGTAACAAGGTCTCCCAAAGTTCCTCAGGGAACAACCCCTTGTCCTGAACTCCCCTTGTCTGCAGAGGTCATTTCTGAAACCTCACCAGCTGCCTCCTCTTCCCTACCTCACTTCCCCATTCTACCACTGATTCCTTAGATCACCTCCCCCCGGATTACTTGCACATAAAACCTTGTCTTAGTTTATATTCCCCTAGAAGCAGACCTCAAGACAAAGCCCATCTTTGAATATGTTCGTTTCTCTCCAGAAAGACTTGGAGAACAGCAGCACCCCTCCACTGCTGGTGGAGGTGAGGGAAGGAAGCATCAGGCAGAGCCCCCCACCAGCAGGGGAAATCCAAGTGCAAAAGCTACTGCCTTGTCCCCTGAACCACCCAGGAGACCCGCCTCTGTGTACAGAGCTGCAGGTTCTGCCCTCTGGGCCTAGGAGGACCCAGGAGGCTGCTTCTGGGAATAGAAGGGATGCAGATGCCAACAGCCTTTCACTGCCTATAGGCGTATTTCACACTGACAGACTACCGGGGGTGTAGGACTATTTTTATTTAAAACACCGGTTGCCATGGTAACATCCACATGACCCAATACTTATTCTAAGTCACACAGAAAATACCCTTGGGAAGGGAGAGAGAGAAGCCCCGTGAGAATGCACTGCAGCTCTGGGATTCAAGCAGCCAGCGGCAGCTCCTGGGAAAGAGAAGTCCACCCCAGCTCCTGTGTCTGAGCTCATGCTCCTACCCCTGCCTGAGTCCTCCAGGACTTTCACTTTGCAATCAGTGAAGAGGTTTAAAGGCCTGTGACAGGTGCGATGATCTGCCGACGGGCTATAACTCCTCCTAGAAGGTCAGAAGCTCCCCTGGAGTGACCTACTTCACCAGTCAAGATGGGTGCTAAGAATGGGCCATGGGCACAGGGTGGGGACACTGGCAGGGGAACCAGCGCCCAGCCCTGCTCAGCTTTCCAGAATCTGCTTGGGCTGCAGGGAGTTCACAGGGCCGCACACAGCCTCTGGGGCAGAAGAATGGGGGCTGGGAAGGCTGGACGTGCTGTGCCACCTGGAGAGCACCTCCAGGGAGAAAAGGAAATCCTGGGAAAGGAGTTTCTCCAGAGGGAGAGCTCATTCTGCAGCAGCCTCTACCCGCATGCCTCCCTGACCCCGGTGCATTTCAACATCCTCGCACCTTTAGTGGTTTCTTTACCTCCCCGTGAGCCTCAATCCCAGCTGGCAATGGTAACAACTGAGGCCCTCAGAGACATGGTGGACCCAGGTGTCCTGGCCAGACCTGCCAGGCACTGGTCAGAGGCCATGAAGCTGTGCTGGTTCAATGCAGTAATTAGTGTACTTCATAACTGTTAACTTTAATATGGGGGGGGGGCCCACCCTTGAGAAGCACCAACAAAGGCAAATGACACTATGCCTTTCCCTCCTCCAGGCAATTCAGTAGTGATTACAATTAAAACAACAGCTCACACTGATTGAACACTTAATATATATGAGAGTGCCTGGCTCATTCGACCTTCACAGTGACCCGAGAGGGAGCACTGTAACATGGAGTCTGCAGATGACAAACTCCAGTTTCCCATCAGTGAGCTTAGAGTAACTAAGTAACCGCTGAAGCCTCTCCCAAGCCGTGGAGCCTCATCCTGAGCCCAGATCTGTCTGACTCCTCAGTAAGCGCTTTTCTATCCCCATCATGCTGTGAAAGTAACCACCTTGGACTGCCTGGCCCGGGAAGATGGCGGCCAACGAGCAGATGTTGGAAGTGCACATGGAAGCAGGGAGGGGCGGGTTCTGGCTTTGTGAGTGATGATTGAGCTGGAGGGTGTTAAGGGCTGGCCACTGGTTTGTTGGTCTCAGCTCTTTGTCCACTCTCGTTATGGTCTCTTCACTCCCCAGGCCTGGTTTGGCAGCCATCACGACCCCTCCACATGGTCCACATCTACCATTCTATTCTGAGACCCCAAGGAGGGAGGAATGGCCCAGAAGGTACCATTGAAAAGGTACTACTGTATTTTGAAGCAGGTGAGACATTTGTCTTGGATGAGAAGTGTGGGGATGCTAAAGTCAATGCCCTTCTAGGCTCCAGCCCTATGAGGCAGATAGGGGCTCTTGTGGGATGGCTCCTGCTGGTGGGTGCGGCCACCAAGAATGCCACAGAAGTGCAAGAAGGTTTAGGACTATAGCAGGACCATGACTCCCTTAAAGTCTCTGTTTTTCCTGCTTTTAAATGGATGTGATATGTACCTGTAGCAGATGCTCAGTGTCCCACTCACAGCTGCTTGGCTTCCTTAGGAAGCTGTCTAGGGATAATTTCACAAAGTCCATGGCTTTCTTCCTGACAGCATCCCCCAGCCACAGCAACGAGCTCAGCTGAACACTTGGTGCAGGCCACCACTGCCCAAGAGTTAAGGCTCCAACAACAGCCTCATCCAGTGAGGATGCGGCTGGCAGAGATTCTTTCAAAGAGTCCTCACAGGGCTAGAGCCCTAGGTGCCCACTATGTAACCTGCACATTCATGTCCAACCACGTCCATTTTTCTCCCTTCTCTCTCACTCCCCCACACTATCACCATGCTTCCTGAGACCACCTCCCAAATAAAGTACCTGAGTCTTTGTCTCAGGGTCTGCTTTGGAGAGAACCCAAAGTAAGGCACCACCTCATATGGTTCAGGGAATCGTGAATGAGGATGCATGCCAAGCTCTGAGTACAGGGAACACTGTAATGACATCTCACATCTCTTGTTATATATCATACATATTTGGGGGCTAGAGTGGCGTGTTTGGCTGCAAGTTTACTTTGTACATTTTGGGGCTGTACATTCCCTGAACTAGAAAGCCCCCAATCTGGGATCCGGTTTGACTCTAGTGATCAGCCACCAAGTTCTTGATCCTCACATGGATCCTTGAGAAAGCCTTTGCCTTCTATATTGGTTTTTCTAATAGAATTCTCCTATAGCCCAAAGGAGAAGTTGGGTGGAGTAGATCAGGCATCAGACAAAACTGGCAGTTGGTGATCTCTTCTGTTACCCTGCAGGCTCATGGCGCTTTCTTGCTGCCCAAAGAGAAACCTGCCCCCATACAGGAGAGCCCCTGGGCTTCCTCAGTCTAACTTACCTCCACTACCTGAAAAAGAGCTGTACGGTGAACACACGTGTCCTGCTGCTCTCCCTCACCGCAGGCACCTCAGCCCGAGGAGCAGGGCAGGCACGTACCTGGCTGTCCAGGGGAGAGCTGGAAGCTGGCCGTTCCTTCCCCGCACACTTCCCCCAGCCTTCAGGTTTCTTTTGAATCCTGCTTTCAGCTGCAACTTTCATACGCTTTTTAAATTCTACTCCATAATGTTACCATATATTAGAAAAATAGAACCGAGGCCACACCCCTGCCAACATGTTGAATAGGAGTCACATTTCCTGACCTCTAATATAAAACCCCTTGATTTTATTTAAGCTGTTGGCTTTTGTGTCCTCTAATTCCACATGCTGCTTTGTGTTTTCAGAAAAGAAATAAAAAGAGAGAGAGAGAGAAAAATCAGAACACATGTGACAGGATATTTGAATCAGAAAATTAAAAAGAGGTTTTCTCGTCCACCCACAGCACCCTCTCCTATTTAGAGCAGAGAGCCTCAAACTTTCGTTTAGATGAGAGCCACAGGGAAGGGAGGAGCTTTTTAAATGCAGCTCCTTAGTCCCACTCCAGGAGGCTGATTTTAGGCTTTGAGATTCTTTTTTTAAGCTGGGACGCTGGTCATTCCAATAAAGGTCATATTTGGACTCTCACTTTGTTCCTTTAAATCATAGTTTCTCAAAGAGAGGTGTCCCCAGAACACCCCCATGTCCACCTCTGCCCTAAGCTCCCAGAGACGTTCAGAGGATCAGAGAATGCTACCTCTTTGCCCGTCAAAGGCAAACAAACAGCTTGAAAATCTGATGCTTCACAAAGAATGATGTCCTTCAAGGATTGAAAGCCCACAAATGAACCAGTTTGTTCATTTCTATTCTATTCTACTGCATTATATGATTTTTTAAAATCCATGATTATTTATAGATATCCTAGGACTATGAGGTACCTATCATGTCCATTCCCTAAAGATGAAATTTATTATATCAAACAGTAACAGAAAAAACACTCAGGCTCCCCCTTGGAAGTGTTTGGTATAGACATGGCAGGTATATATCCTGCAGAGAGAAGTCCTTGGGGGCTTCCTGGTATCAGAAGGGCAGCATCTCCACCTCCATCCAAGATTTTTGGTTAATTCTGCTCAGAAATATTCCACCTGCACACTTCCCAGCCTTCTTGTTTGACACTCAATTGTCTCCATTTGGATCAAGACTTGGGGGGGGGGAATATATATATATATATATATATATATATATATAAATATATCAGCATCAAAATAGCTAATAATAGAAGAAATTTTTCAAAAAATTCAGACAGGCACATAGTGATACAGTGATCACCTTTCAGAAGACCCAGCCTAGCCTACCACCACCCAGAGGAGGCTAATCTATTTGTTACCTACAGGCACCTAAGCAAAAGCTTGCTCCTTCACACTGGATCTTGAGAGAGATTCTAGGGGACAAAAGTTTATGCCTGTTTTAGACTATGTTGCAGATTTAACTAATAGACGGGGAAGGAAGTTAGGAAGCCCAGAAATTCTAGTTAGGAGGAGTTAGACAGAAATACATTTCTGTCCTCATCAACCAACTCTGTCACAGATATGGAGGGAGTCATAGACTCACACACAGACATGGAGGATAACCTCTCATTAGGCCTGCTCAGTCCCAAAGGAGGCATAGGTCCAGCCCCTTTCCAGGAAGGAGTCATTCTTATAATTAGAAGATTTGAGCACATTACTTTTAACTTTTCTTCCATGTTTCCATCAGTTCTCATGAGATGGGTGTCCGGGAACACTGCATCACTGTTTCCACTGGCTAAGGGAATGAAGAAGTAGGACATGGAAGGGTTCTTATTGAGCTAGTTTACTCCTGGAGGCCACCAGAGCTTAATGCACCCCCAGAGACACTATGGGAACTGGTGTAGAAAAAACATTTGAAAGAACGGGAGTATCGGTTACTTGAGTCCTACTCCCAGGGGCTGTTAATTTCCTGGAGTCTCGGGCCTGCTTACGGTTAGGAAAAATGTCTTCTGCCACCAGACTAAGTTAAGTCGCCAGGTGACAAAATGTAGATGCAGGCAGCTGGAAGTCTGATGGGAGAGTGGTTAAGAACAAGGGACCTGGGCACCAGCAGAGGGCGCTACAGATTCTCAGGTTAATAGAATTATTTACTTCTTTGCTGTATTGCCAGTAAGACCTAGGGAAGGAAGGAAGGGGATGAAGGGGAGAAAGTTCACTCTAGTCTGCATATTTCTAATGTAGCAATTCTCAAGATGAACTCTCAAGTGGAAGAATGATCTCCAGGAGGAAGACAACTGGTATGAAAACATTGTGATATAATTTCACATGAAGCCAGAGCATACTTCTTTTTTAGAATATAAGTATAGAAAGAAAAGTTCAGTAAAATATGTTTGTCATATGTAGGAAACAAAGTAGTGATCCCCAAATTGATAAGTAAACTGACTCCTGGGACAGGTGGCAGATCCTGAGAAGTTTGGTGGTTAATAAAAAGCTGCATGGGTTTGGAAAACACTGCCAGTGTGAGTAAAAGCTGCACAATTACTCCTAAGTCCCTGTCCCCCAGAAGCATGAGCTCCCTTGCACTTCTGGGCCAACTGCAAGTAAAAATTCCATGGACCTCGCCAGGTTTGGAGAAAAGTCAAGGGCAAAAAAGCAGAAAGAAGCTGTGGGGACCATTCATGGAGTACATAGAGGTTCACTGCTCAGATATCCTTTAATGAACCTGATGCAAGTCATCTCCTGCTATTTCATCCTCGTATCTACCACAACACTCACCCCAAAGCTATTCTGTCCCTGGTTGCTTCCATCTAACAGAAGTATGAAAGAGCTACTGGAACCAGGTCATTCTTACCCAGAGGAGGAGTTCTCTAAAAGGCAATCTCTGTACACGAACTCCCCATTGCCCTGGCAGAGATTACCCGGAATTATACTGTAGTCTGAGGAATTTCCTGTCTACTTTTGTTTCTTCCCCTTTATGCTTCACAGAATTTTCCCCTTATAAACCTTTTGTTCATCTAACCCTGCTTTGGCATCAGCCTCTAGGAGTACCTGAAGTGACACAACTTTCAGAACATTATTAGTTGGCATGGAGCTGTCCAGAGCCATGGTGCTGAAATCAGAAGTAGGCCAAGGAGATGTAATACAAGAAAAAAAATATATCTGTATTCTCCCTTCCTAGCTGTGAAATCATTAAATGGTGTAAATATTCCCTTGGTTCTTCTTAGCTGGGGGAAGTAGCTGATACTTTCAAAAGGCTTCTTTAAATGCCATGAGGTATAAAATGAGATTACCACAAGACCACATAGAATAGTTTCCATGAATGTTGCTCCCGGGAACACAAATGCTGCTAAAATCTGCAAAGTCACTCTCAGTTGTTCACAGCTCCAAAACCAGAAGTAGGGTGGTTTCTACCCCTTCTGATTTCCAGCTTCTTACAACTGTCTTACAGCAGCAAAGCCTGACAGGAACCCAGTTGGCAAGATTAACTGGAAATGAAGCTCCATATTTTCAGCCTTCAAAGTGCAAACTGGAAAAGAGAGCACTGGAGAATGTGAATAAGGCTAAAGTCCCACATATGATTCCTGGGATGAAGGGCAACCTTTTAATGTCACTAGATGGCGCATTCTCATGTGGGGTCAGGTGTCCTTGCCCCACAGAGCTGGTGAAGTAGAAAAGGGAGAGCACTAAGCTTGGATTCTGTCGACAAGACTTAAGTCTCACCTCTGCTGGAGACCGGCTATGTGACCTTAGGCAAGTAATACGATCTCTCCGAATCCCAGCAATCTAATTTGTAAAGGAGAGGTGGGGCTGGACCAGAGATTCTCAAACAGTGTTCCAAGGAACCCTAGGAGGGTATCAAAGAACGTTTAGAGGTTACTGTGAGTCTAAAAGGGGAGAAGAGGCCAGGACCACCTCAACTAGAGTAACCTCACCTTTATCTGATTCTCATTCTAGGGTTTTCCAGGATTTTCACTGAAACTTAAAATAAAAATTCGAAAAACTTACACCCAGATGGTCTTTAAGACCTTTTCTACCCTTATCTTGCAAAAGTCTATGGGACTGTTCAAAATCTGATTCTTGCCTCACAGAAGTATATGAACTTTGGAAGCTACCTAACATCTCTGACTTGCACTTCTCATCTGTAGAATAATGATATTATCACTAAATAAATACCTGTGATGATATTTCAGGTGATTTTCACACACACCAAAGCCATACCCATCCCTCTAGGAGAGTTGCCATCACTATCCCCATTTTATAGTTGAGAAAGCTGAGGTTCAGAGAGTGTGAGTAACAAATCCCATTATTCAGCAAGCAAATAGCTCAATATCCATCAGGATCTAACATCTATGTTCAGCTCTATTGCTTGTATGCTTTGGAGTGATATGAGGATGAAATAAAATTATAAATGCCATTATGTTTTAAAAATCATGATATAATCATAAAGAACTACTATTCTATGGATTAAAAAAAAATCAGACCCATCTATATATTGCTTAGAAGAGACTCATTTCAGATGTAAAGACTCACACAGACTGCAAGTGAAGGTATGGGAAAAAATATTCCATGAAAATGGAAACAAAAAGAAGGTTGGGGTGGCTATACTTATTTCAGACAAAATAGAATGTGAAACAAAGACTGTAATAAGAGACAAAGAGGAATATTACAAAATGATAAAGGGATCAATCCAACAAGAGGATATAAAATTTATAAATATTTATGCATCCAACATAGGAGCATCTAAATATACAAAGCAAATTAACAGAGCTAAAGGGAGAAATAGCATTACAATATTAAAGGGGACTTTACTACGCTACTTACATCAGAAAGATCATTCAGAGAGAAAATCAATAAGAAAATATTAGCCTTAAATGACACATTAGACAAGATGGACTTAACAGATCTATGCAGAACATCCCATTCAAAAAGCAATAGAACGAACACACATTCTTCTCAAGTTCACATAAAACATTCTCTAAGATAGACCATATGTTAAGCCACAAAACAACTCAATAAATTTAAGAAGACTGAAATCCTATCATTTCAAACATGTGGTATGAAACTAGAAACCAATTACAAGAAGAAAACTGAAAAATTCGCAAATATGTGGAGATTAAACAACATCTTTGTGAACAACAAATAAGTCAGAGAAATCAAAAAAGAAATTTAAAAAAAAATCTCGAGAAGAATGAAAATGGAAACATAATATAGCAAAACTCACATAGCAAAAGAAGTTTTAAGAAATTCATAGTGGGGGTGCCTGGGTGGCTCAGTGGGTTAAAGCCTCTGTCTTCCGCTCAGTTCATGATCCCGGGGTCCTGGGATTGAGCCCCACATCGGGTTCTCTGCTCAGCGAGGAGCCTGCTTCTCCCCTACCCCACCTACTGTGATCTCTGTCAAATAAATAAATAAAATCTTTTAAAAAAAAAAAAAAGAGAAAAGAAATTCATAGTGATAGGGCACCTGGGTGGCTCAGTGGGTTAAAGCCTCTGTGTTTGGCTCAGGTCGTGATCCCAGGGTCCTGGGATCAAGCCTCACATCAGGCTTTCTGCTCAGTGGGGAGCCTGCTTCCTTCTCTCTCTGCTTGCTTCTCTGCCTACTTGTGATCTCTGTCAAATGAATAAATAAAAAATCTAAAAAAAAAAATCATAGTAATAAATACCTCCCTCAAGAGACAAGTAAAATCTCAAGTAAACAACCTAACTTTACACCTTAAGGAACTAAAAAAAAAAAAAAAGAAAGAAAAAACAAAGCTCAAACTTAGTAGAAGGAGGGAATAAAACATTGGAGTGGAAATAAATGAAACAGATTAAAAAGAAAATAGGAAAAGTCAATGAAACTAAGAGTTGATTCTTTGAAAAGATAAATAAAACAGAAAAGCTTTAGCTAGATTGACCAAGAAAAAGACAAGTCAAATAAACAAAATCAATAATGAAAGAGGAGACATTATAACTGATACCACAAGAATACAAAGAATCAGAAGAGACTACTATGAAAAATTGTATGTCAAAATTTAACAATCTAGAAGAAATAGATAAAATTCTAAAAACAATCTTCCCAGACTGCATCATGAAGAAATAGCAAATATGAATAGATGGATTACTAGTAAGGAAATTGAATCAATAATCAAAGACTTCCAAACAAACAAAAATTTAGGACCAGACAGCTCCACTGAAGAATTCTACCAAATATTTAAAGAATTAACACCAAACATTTTCAAACTCTCCCCCCAAAAATAGAAGGGGGGGAGCACTTTTTAACTCATTTTATGAGGCTAGAGTTACCTTGATACCAAAATAGACAAGGACACCACAAGAAAACTACAAGCCAATATTCCTAATGAACATAAATGCAAAAATCTTCAACAAAATATTAGCAAAATGAATTCAATAATACATTAAAAGGATCATAAACCATGATCATTTGATATTATTCCATGCAAGGATGCAAGCATGATTCAACATCTGTAAATTAGTCAACATCTGTAAAATAGTCAAAGCAATTGACAAAATTCAACATCCATTTATGGTAAAAACTAGAGTGCTTATAAAGAGAATGTAACGGGGCACCTGGGTGGCTCAGTGGGTTAAGCCTTTGCCTTCAGCTCAGGTCATGATCTCAGGGTCCTCATATCAAGCCCCACATGGGCTCTGCTCAGCAGGGAGCCTGCTTCCCCCTCTCTCTCTGCCTGTCTCTCTGCCTACTTGTGATCTCTCTGTCAAATAAATAAATAAAATCGTAAAAAAAAAAAAAAAAAGAGAGAGAGAATGTACCTGAGCATAGTAACAGCCATTATGACAAGGCCACAGCTAACAACACATTCAATGGTGAAAAACTAAAAGCTTTATCTCTAAGATCAGGAAAAAGACAAATATGCCCACTCTTGCCACTGATATTCAACATACAATTGGAAGTTTTAGCCAGAGCAATTAGGCAAGAAAAAGAAATAAAAGGCATCCATATCAGAAAAGACAAAATTGTCACTATTCGAAGGAGACGTTACAAACCCTAAACCCTAAAGACTCCACCAACAAACTGTTAGAACTAATCAACCAATTCAGTAAAGTTGCAGGATACAAAATCAATAGACAAAAATTTATTGTGTTTCTATATACTAATAATCAGCTATCAGAAAGACATATTAAGAAAACAATCCATTTACAAATGCATCAAAAAGAATACAATACCTAAAGGAGGTAAAAGACCTTCACACCAAAAACTATAAGACACTGATGAAAGAAATCGAAGAAGATATGTTATCAATAGAAAGACATTCCGTGCTCATGGATTGGAAGAATCAATATTGTGAAAATATCTGCACTACTCAAAACAATCTAGAGATTCAATACAGCCCTTATCAAAATTCCAATAGCATTTTTCTCAGAAATAGAATACATAATCCTAAAATTTGTATGGAAGCTCAAGAGACCCTGAACAGCTAAAGCAATCTTAAGAAAGAGTAACAAAACTGGAAATATCAAACTCACTGATTTCAAACTATACTACAAAGCTATAGTAATCAAAATAGTATGCTATTGGCATAAAAACAGACACAGAAATCAATGAAAAAAGAAATTGAAAGCCCAGAAATAAAATCATACATATAAGGTCAGTTAATTTACAATAAAGAGACCATGAATATACAATGGAGAATGGATAGTCTCTTCAAAAAATGGTGTTTGGACAATTGGACAGTCACATGCAAAAGAATGAACTACTATCAGGGCACCTGGGTGGCTCAGTGGTTAAGCATCTGCCTTCAGCTCAGGTCATGATCCCGGGCTCCTGGGATTGAGCCCCACATCAGGAAGCCTGCTCAGCAAGCCTGCTCCTCCCTCTCCCTCTGCCTGTTACTGCCCCTTCATGTACTCTCTCTCTCTCTCTGTCAAATAAATAAATAAAGTCTTTAAAAAAAAAAAGAAAAGAAAAGAAAACAAATTACTATCTTACACCATACACAAAAATTAACTGGAAATGGATTAAAGACTTAAATGTAAGATCTGAAACCAGTAAGCTCCTTGACTAGGTCTTGTCAATGATTTTTTTTGGATTTGACACTAAAAGCAAAGGCGACACAAGCAAAAATAAACAAGTGAGACTACATTAAGCTAAAAAGCTTTTTACACAGCAAAGGATACCATCAACAAAATGAAAAGTAGGCTACCAGGGTGCCTGGGTGGCTCAGTCAGTTAAGTGTTTTCCTTCAGTTCAGGTCATGATCCCAGAGCCCTGCAATGGAGTCTTGGGATCAAGTCCTGGCATTGAGCCTCCCACTGAGCCCTGCACTGAGCCCACACTGGGCTCCCTGCTCCCTGCTCCCTGCTGAGCAGGGAGCCTGCTTCTCTCCCTCTCCTCCCCACTCCTGCTCTCTCGCTATCTCTCCTCTTTTTTATTTTTTAAAGATTTTATTTATTTATTAGACAGACAGAGATCACAAATAGGCAGAGAGGCAGGCAGGGAGAGAGAGGAGGAAGCTGGCTCCCCACAGAGCAGAGAGCCCAATGCGGGGCTCGATCCCAGGACCCTGGGATCATGACCTGAGCCGAAGGCAGAGGCTTTAACCCACTGAGCCACCCAGGCGCCCCTCCCTTGCTATCTCTATTGCTATCTCTGTCTCTCTCAGATAAATAAAAAATCTTTAAAAAAAATCTATCAAAAATGGGGTAAAATATTTGCAAATCATATATCTGATAAGAGATTAATACCTACAATATAATGAGAACTCATACAATACAATAGCAAAAACCACAAATAATCCAATTAAATAATGGGAAGTAGATCTAAATAGACATTTTTCCAAAGAAACTATAGAGATGGTCAACAGACACATGAAAAGATGCTCAACATCACTAATTATCAGGAAGTTGCAAATAAAAATGAGATATCACCTCACACCTATTAAAATGCCCAATGTCAAAAAAAGAAGAAATAGTAAATATTGATGAGGACATGGAGAAAAGGAAAGCCCTGTGCTCTGTTTGTAGGAATGTAAATTGGTACAGCCATAATGGAAAACAGTTTGGAAGCTCCTAAAAAAATTCAAAATAGAATTACCATATGATCCAGTGATTTCATTTCTGGGTATTTATCTAAAGGAAACACATTAACTCAAAATAAATATGTATCCCCATGTTCATGATAGCATTATTTACAATAGTCAAGATATGAAAGCAACTTAAGTGTCCACTGATTAATGAATGGATAAAGAAAATGTGATACACACACACACACACACACACACAGGTATACAACGAATACAACAATATAATACAAAAAATACAACACAATTATAATCCAATACAACAATACAACGAATACAACAATACACATATATACAACTGATGGGGTCTGTGATCAAAGGAGAGAGACTGATACAAAGCGAAGGTCAAGCAAAGCTTTATTTCGTGCCAGCACCGAGAATCAAACTGACCAGCCAGGGAGAGAGTGACCACCCCCAGCTTCACAAACTAGCTTTTATAGAGCAAAGGCCATGTGGTTGAGCCTGGCCAATGAGATTGTCTCCACCTGGCCTGACTCGTCCTTGCATTCTGGGCTCTGTTATCTCCACCTGACCTGACCTGTCCTTGTATTTGGGCTCTGTTATCAGGGACTAGTCGACCATATTTTACTGGTTTCCCAGACTTGCTTTTAAGTAAGTTCCTCGGTGGGGGGAGGGGGGGCAGGGTCAGTTTAAGTTTTACTGCACAAACAACAAAATGGCTCTTTAACCGAGATGGAGTCGCTCTGGCTAAGTAGGCCCCTAACACAATGAAATATTATTCATCCATAAAAAAAGAAGAAAGTCTTGCTATATGCAATAACATGGATGGAACTTCAGGGTATTATGATAAGTAAGTCAGACAGATAAAGACAAATACTGTATGATCCCACTTAGATGGGGAATCTAAACAAACAAACAAAATGAGCTTATAGATACAGAGAATAGATTGGTTGTTGCCAGAGGTGAGGGACGGGTGAAATGGGTGATGGAGGTCAAATGCACCCAAAAAAGAGAGAAAAGGAAGGAAGGAAGGAAGGAAGGAAGGAAGGAAGAATTATTACTCTGTTTTAGCATCAGAATTACTTTTGTTCAAGTGAACCTAATTCCCTTCCATGGTACAGTATCATGTTATTAAAAATCTTCCTGGATTATAACTCACTTTTAACAGAATTTACAACACTTGCCCATCATTAATTCTGGATTCAGTTCATGCACCACATCTGACAAGCTGGGCCCTGCCTCCCCCTTCTACCATGGACCTCTGCCACCTTTGTACAAGTGTCAGATGGTGGTTAAAGACTAGTTTGGTTCTGGAGCCAGATGGCCTAGGTATGAAGTGGCTCTTGTATTTACAAGCATTTTGGCCTAGTTTAATTTACTTATTTTCTTTGCCTCAGTTTTCTCTACTGGCAAATGGGGATGCAATGAGTTTAACCAGCTGTTCAGTTTGAGGGAACAATCCTCCACAGAAGACTTCCCTCACTTCTGACTCCAACTGCAAGCTGGAAAAGTTCCCCAAACTACCCCCAGGTTCAACAATTTGCTGGTAAGATTCACAGAACTCACTGAAAGCTTTTATACTCAGAGTTTATTACAGTGAAAAGATACAAATTAAAATTAGCCTAAGGAAGAGACTCACAGGACTGAGTCTGGGAAGGGATCCAAATGCAGCTCTTCCAGTTGTCCTCTTTCCATGGAGTCCTGAATGGCCTTACCTTTCTTTAGCCATGATGTGTAACAATACACCAGTCAGGGAAGGTCACCCAAACCTTTAATGTTTGAGTATCTACTGGGGCTTGACGAAATACTGATTATGTGGCTAACCTTTAAAGCATGACCTAAAGTCCCTATCATAAATCACATTGCTGGACTGCCTGGTGGCCAAGGCCCTCAGGCAAACAAAGGCACTCCCATCAGGCAGGCAAGACATTCCAGGGACCTAAAGATCAGCCACACCTTTCAGGGGTTCATTGTGAGGATTATATGAGTTAACACGAGTCTACCCAATGCAATTCCAAAATCCTAAGTACTCTGAAAACTGGGGTTTTCTCATAAATCATTTAGTGGGAAAACTTTCATCCCAATTAGTGGGAATTGTCATTTTCCCACAGAACTATCCCACATTTTCCTACAGAGAGATCACTTATGTGTGATTTAGGAGATAGTGTCACAAACCCCATTGGGATCTAACAGTATAATCAGCATCTATCACACATTACTTTTCTAAGACCCAAAAAGCACACCTGGCTCTAGGGACTTGGATAAGGAGTTGTGGGCTGTAAATGTTGGTACTAATACATTTCTAGCGTATAGTAACCATTCAATAAATGCAAACTATTATTTTCTACTATGATAAATAAAAATGTAGTAAAAGAAGAAAACAGCCCCAGAAGTGGTCAAGACTACTGATTGAATATCCCTCTGGCAAAATTTTACCCTAATAAATTTTCACAAGAAAATTCCAGGAGGATATGTGGTGAAAATAAATTTTGTAGAAGATTAATCTTGCTGGGTTTAGTGCCATAACTATTTTTTATATTTTTTGACATAGCAAGTAAAAATTAAACATTACCATAGCCAAGTTAAGCAGGGATTGATTGAGGACTGTGGAAGTAGAGATGGTACTATGGTAGTTTTGAGGGTTTGCCACAGGCTTTCAGCCCTTTGTGTTTATTGACAAACTTGCTGTATATTTAGTTCTGAACTTCCTGAAACTTGCCATCTGGAGAATTTCTTAGCACTTCCTACCAATTTCTGGACAATTCCATTTGTTGCTTCATGAGGCTACTAATTAAGTGTTTACATTATTGTTTTTCCCTCTCTAGAAAAAAAAATTTTTAAACCATCTCCTCATCTGTTTATATCAGAAGAGTAGAGTCATGCCTGAAATTAGACCACCAGAAAAGGCAAATTAGGATGAAAAATGTCAAAGAAGAATGGAAAATTCAAAAGAGCCCACTCACATCACAGCAGGGAGGAAAACAGAACCATCTAGGAACCAGCCTTTCCACATGCATCAGTATACTGCTTTCAGTCCTTTCTAAAACCAGTAGGAAATGGATGGATGAATGGATGGACCCAGAGATCCACTAATCAGAAGACAACAACTTCTGGATCCCAATCCCCAAATCCTGAGAGCTCTGAAAACAGAAAGATTTATTTGTAACTTAGTTACAAACTTTCCCTGGACTGATGAGAGGCTATTTTTAGTCTTTAGGCTACTCAGTGTGAATATTCATAGTTTTGGCTGCAGAAATATTAATGTCTTTGATTACAGGGTGCTTCCCCAGATTCCACTGGGGGTATTAAATAATATATGTGCTGAGTTACCTTTCTAAAAATCCACAAAATTCTGAATTGGAAATGCATCAGGATTTTTGGATAAGGGTTTACAGACAAAACTGCATGAAACCCCAAGGAGTAGATACTATCTTTTATCTTAAGGATAATAAAACAGATTTAGAGATGTTAAGTAACTTGCCCAAGGTCACACAAAAAGCAGTAAAATATATTATACTTTGATAGAACAACTATGTCAGTTGTGCCTTCCAATGAACAAGACTTTACATGACATAATCAGGAAGCTGATGGCACCTGAAGGTACACCGAAAATTGTGAAGAGAGCTTTTGCTGCTAACAAAGTTACTCTGTTGAGATTTCAGACCAGGTCCCGGAGAGGCCTTCCAACTCCAATTTCAAGGAAACCATGTCCTCTAACTTTAAGAAAATACATCGTCTTATCCCTTAAAAGTGGAGGAATTTGGTAAAGAAGTTGCCTGGCAAAGGAAAAAAAAATACCAGACTGAAATCAAAACAAATCATTTTTTGCATATTAATCAGGCTCCTGATTGAAACTGTGCTGGCTGCTTCGAGAGAGGAATATTAACAGTAAAGCACTGCTAACTTAAGCACAACCAATTTAAAAAGATGTACCTAGAAACGGCCACATGGGAGAATCTTAAGTCTTAAGCTGCATCAACCACCCGCTTTGTTTGGTGGGATATGCCTGGGTTGGGACCTCCAATGTCATGACATTTTCTTTGTCCCCAAGGAAGAGAATGAAGTGATCTTCATTCTGTAACCTTCAGATCTCTCGTTTTCAAGGACCCATCCCAATTTACACCTTCCAAGTAAACAAGAAGGGTCCAGAGGAAAAGAGCCTGATCCAGGGCTAAAAAGACTCTCTAGGAACAGCCACAAAGCTTGAGCCCCACCCCCATGTTGCTGGAAGGCCACTCCTTCCAAGAAGGCAGTACATTAAGAGCAGCTACAGGGCTCAATGACAAACTTCACCTGTAGCAGACACTGTTAGAGCTCTTCTCAGATCCCCTCAGACCCCTTTCACTGGTTCTGTTTGCCCCTCCATGAACATCTCGATGGTTGTACATATAACTCTCTTGGGAAGACTTCTGGAGCTATAGGTGCAGCTTTGCCTGCAGACACCAGGCTTTCATCCCTCAGGCAACTGTAGCCAAAACCTGACCTAATGCAATAGTATGTAAGCTCAGGTCCCTTGTGTCCAGTCCAAGCATAACTTGGTCCCCAGAGCTCCTCTGTGGGATCAAGTCAAGGCTACAACTTTGCCTGAAATCGACTCTTTCTGGACTGCTTCTCTTTACCACCTCTTTCCCCCACACTTCCTTATTTCTTTCTCCCAAGAGCTCATCCTTTTAAAAAATCACCACTTATGAGGGTGCCTGGGTGGCTCAGTTGGTTAAACGTCTGCCTTTGGCTCAGATCATGATCCCAGGATCCTGGGATGGAACCCTGCGTCAGAAGTTCCCTGCTTCTCCCCCTCCCTCTGGTGCCACTCTGCTTACCTGTGCTCTCTTACTCTGTCAAATAAATAAATAAAATCTTAAAAAAAACAAACCATAAAAAACCACTTACGCGTTATCCCATCCAAGACCGTGATATTCAAGGTTTTGAGCTCTCCACACAGAAATGTGGAGATCTCCACATGTTATACTTGGAGGTGAAACGTGAACCTCAAGTAAATTCTCTAGACTTCTGGAAAGGACCTGCTTAAAGATTATTCCACAGGTGAGCTCATCATTTGCCACCTGGGTCTGAATGGGGATGAGGCAAAAGAGAATAAGCTAGAACCAGAGCAGAAAACATGACCCTGTCAGGTGCCCATCTTTCCTCTCTCTAGAACTATGGATAACACAAAGTATATCTGTGGCAGAGGCTAGGAGCTATCCCAAGGACTGCCTTCCCTTCTCCCTCACAACCGTGGAACCACAGTTATAAATTGGACACATTCCTACCCAGGCAGCTACCATTTTACTTAAATGTGGCCATGTAGCTAGCTTCTGGCCAATGGGGTATGAATTTCAGCAATATGCTCTTCTGAGACATGGCTATCACCTTATGTGGACATGGTGGGAAGCCTTCATAGATGGATGAAGGATACAATGATGAATGTCAATTATTTCTCAATAACACCAGAACCCCCCCCAAACACACACACACACACACACACACACACACACACTCACAGGCCCCTGATAATCTCTTCCTTTTTCTACCAGGCTCACTAGTCGCCAGAACAAGTGGATTCCATTTTAAAAACTCTAATCATTTTGTTGATAAATATAATTTTTTTTGTTCCCAGAAAAAAGTTCCCTGGCACTAGCAGCTATCCATGTGCAGAGAGGCCCCAGCAGCCTGTGGGCAGGTGCTAGCCACTGGGAGTGAAAGCACACTGGAGGATCACATGCATACAAATGGTATTTGAGTCCAAGGGAACATGGTAGAGGGCTGACAAGGCCTACTTACAAAGGTTCTTTTTAAAATTTTGTCTGGGGGTCCCAAGTGATTACTTGTGGCCCTTATTCATGTGATCATTTGCATAGGAAACAGGTCTTACTTTCACCTGGACATTTCTATTCGTTATATCTTACATTTTCAAGGCCCTAACATGGCATTTTTGTGGCAGCCACAATGAGAGAGAAAGTTGTATTTCATAGGTCTCTGCAAATCCTAAGAGAAAGAATGACAAATTTAAGGAGTTCCTGATAGGGCCCTTTATTCCTCACTCACAGTTCAAAATATCCAGCAGCAGAAATCATCTACCTGATTCCTGAATATAGAATGACCAGATTTATTCCATAACTATTTAGGAACAAGCACAGGAATTTCATAATATAAAAAGGAACTTAACAATATAGCCTGAAATGGATACACTCAACTCGAAACAAAGCCTGATTGATTGCTACACACACACACGCACGCACACACACACACACACACATTCACTCTCACACAACTCTCCCTCCCTCTCCCCATCCCTTTCTGTTTGTCTCTTTTAAAAAGCTCACCTAGGGGCACCTGTGTGGCTCAGTGGGTTAAAGCCTCTGTCTTCAGCTCAAGTCATGATCTCGGCGTCCTGGGATCAAGCCCCACATCAGGCTCTCTGCTCAGCAGGGAGCCTGCTTCCTCCTCTCTCTCCTCTTGTCTCTCTGCCTACTTGTGATCTCTGTCAAATAAATAAATAAAATCTTTTAAAAAAATAAAATAAATAAAATAAAAAGCTCACCTAACATCATTTATACCTGTTAACTTGATAAAGAATGATAGTAGGTCCTGCTGATGGTGAGGGAGGGAGCAGGAGCACAGGCACTCTTAACGTGCTGCTGATTGGAATGCAAATTATTGCAACACTTCTGAAAGCCAATATGGGAATGTTTCAAAAGACTAAATATAGGGGGCGCCAGGGTGGCTCAGTGGGTGAAGCCTCTGCCTTCAGCTCAGGTCATGATCTCAGGATCCCAGGATAGAGCCCAGCATTGGGCTCCCTGCTGAGCCTGCTTTTCCCCCTCCCACTCTGCCTGTCTCTCTGACTACTTGTGATCTCTCTCCGTCAAATAAATAAAATCTTAAAAATAAATAAATAAATAAAGACTAAATATAGGGGCGCCTGAGTGGCTCAGTGGGTTAAAGCCTCTGCCTTCAGCTGAGGTCATGATCTCAGGGTCCTGGGATTGAGCCCAGCTACTTGTGATCTCTGTTAAATAAATAAATAAATAATCTTTACCAAAAAAAAAAAAAAAAAAAAAAAGATGTGCCTTCAGCAAAGGTCATGATCCCAGAGTCCTGAGATCAAGCCCCAAATTGGGATCCCTGCTTACACTGACCCTCACCCAGCTCTTGCTCCCTCTCAATCTCTCAAATAAATAAAATCTTAAAAAAAAAAAAAAGACTAAATATATGTATGTACTTTGACCCTCAAAAGATTCATGTTTAGGAAATTTGGGGGGTGTAGAGTTCAATAAGTTTTGTACATATGTAGATTCAGGTAACCACCAATAGGACAAGTAACATTAAAAACCTCTGGTGCTGTTCCTTGGTCACCACTTCCCACCATAATTCCTGGCAACCATTGATTTATTTTTCAATCCCTATAGTTTGTCTTTTCAAGAATGTCCTTACTGTGATCAGTGATGAGGGAACAGAAGGCTGGCTGAGGACAAAGCAGAAGCTGACACCCTCCAACTTTCCCTCACCCCCACTCCTGGGTGGGACATATGTGACATTCTTTAGGAACCTACCACCCATCTTAATGTCAATACCTTGCTAGACGGCAAAGCTACCTAGGCAATGGCAAGGCTTCTGGATCTGATATCTTGTAGGTCCTCTTTAGCATATGAAAGTTCTATTGAAAGCTCCCTTTTCCTTACGTCCCCCTAACTCCATGGTACATAACCTGCCACCCCACACAACCCCCGGACAGCAGCTCTTCCTGCCCACAGATCCTGTCTCCGTGCCTTAATAAACCACCATTTTGCACCAAAGATGTCTCAAGAATTCTTTCTTGGTCATCGGCTCCAGACGTCACCCCACCAAACCTCACCTATATTCTAAAACTTTACCAACAGTATGCAATCTTCTTTCACTCAACACAATCCATTTCAGGCTCATTTAAGTTGTTGCATTTATTAATAATTTCTTTTTATTGCTGGCAGTGTATTCCATTGTATGCATACATCGTAGTTTATTCATTCACTAATTAAATGATACTTGGGCTGTTTAGTTTTTGGCAATTATTAACAGAGCTGCTACAAACATTTGTGTACAGGTATTTTGTGAACATAGGTCTTCAGTTCTCTAGATGACCTCTAGTGGATTGCTGAGTTATACAGTAGGTATGTGGTTGACTACTTAATAAACTGTATTTTGCAAATGGCCAAACTATTTTCAAGATTTACATTCCCACCAGAGTTTACATTCCCCAATGGGTTTCAATTGCTCCACATTCTTGTAACGCTCCGAATTACATTACCTGTTTTCATTTTCTGATAGATGTGTAGTGTTATCTTGATGTAGGAAAGAACACCAGGGCTCCAAGGCAATAGCCATTAAAGTATTGCAAAAAAGTGGTTTTATTGAAGCACAGGGACAGAACATGTGGGCAGAAAGGGCAGCGGCACCAGGATTGTGAGGGGTGACTGATCTTATAGTTTGGAGTTGGGGGAGGTGAGGAAAAGGGAGGTTTCAAAACAACTTTCCTATGCTAAGGAGGACCTACATAGAGGCCTTGCCATTGTCAAGTTAAGGTTATTTTTCCCTCTGGCAAAGCATTAAAGTTAAGATAGTTGGGAGCTTCCTAGAAGAATGTTACACAGATCCCATCCAGGAGTGGGGGAGGAGGAGCAGTTTGCTGGGTGTCGCTTGTGCTTTGTCTTTAGCTTGCCTTCTCCTCCTGCATCAGTCTCATCATAGTTTTAAAATAATTTTAATGGTACCTGTGTAAGGACCTACTTAGCCAGAGGCTTCCATCCAGGTTAAACAATACCTTGTTGTTTAACCCTTAAACTGTCCCCACCCCCTCCCCCAAGGGACTTACTCAAAAACAAGTCCCAGAAACCAAACCCAGGTAACAAAGCCCAAATACCAGGGTGGGTCAGGCCAGGTGGAGACATTGATCAGTGGGGGGATGCATACTGTCTCCCTGGTTACCAAAGAGTATGGGCCCCGCCCTTTGGGCAACTTTTGGGCGCCAATTCTGACCAAGGTGATAGGCTGGGTCAAATGTCTACTATAGGGTAAATTGTAATTCCATTGGTCACGTATGTGTGACATAGCATGACTGTGCAGCTTTCTCTGTGTGTTGCAATTTCATTGGCCACCTGTATGTGGCCAGGCCCAACTGCATGGCCTTTGCCCTTAAAAGCTAGTCTGTGAAACAGAAAGAGTTCGCCCTCTCTTGTAAGAGGTGCGGCCCTGAACGCTCTGTCTGATTCTTTTGATGCTTGGCATGGAATAAAGCTTTGCTTGACCTTTGCTTTATATCAATCTCGCTCCTTTAATCACAGACCCATTATTGGGGGACCTAACACCTGCATAGCTCAGTGGGTTAATCCTCTGCCTTTGGCTCAGGTCCTGGTCTCAGGGTCCTGGGATTGAGCCCTGCATCTGGTTCTCTCTGCTCAGCAGGGAGCCTGCTTCCCCCTCTCTCTCTGCCTGTCTCTCTGCCTACTTGTGATCTGTCAAGTAAAATCTTAAAAAAAGATAACATGGTTAGTGATCAATTGTGTTGAATATCTTTTGTTGTGCTCATTTACCACCTGCACATTATCACCAATGAAATATCTGTCCATGTCTTTTGCTTATTAAAAAAAAATTTTTTAATTGTTGAGTTTGAGAGTTCTTTATACCTTTTGGATATAATTCTTTTGTCGAATATATGATTTGTAAATATTTTCTACCAGTCTGTTGCTTCTATTTCATTCTTTTAATAGTGTTATTTGCAGACCAAAATTTTAAATTTTAGTGAAGTCCAATTTATCAATATTTTCCTTTATGGATCATGCTTTGGTTTCATGTCTAAGGGCTCTTTACCCAAGTTTAAGTCATGAAGACTGTGTCCTATGTTTTATTCTAAAAGTTTTATAGTTTAATGTTTTACATTTGAATCTCTATTATTTCAGTTAACTTTTGTATAAAGTATAAGGTGTAGGTCAAGATTTATTTTTTTTAACCTGAGGATGTTCAATTCTTCCAACACTATTTGTTAAAAAAAAAGGGGGGAGAACCCCAAAAAACAAACCAATCCTTTCCTCCACAATTACTTTGGGTCCTTGTAAAAAATCAGTTGGGCATATTTGTGGGAATCTCTTTCTGTACTATCTAATCTATGTTTCTTTGATTGATGTGTCTATCTCTTCATCAGTATCATACTCTCATTACTAAGTGTTAAAATCAAGTAGTCTAGTTTTTCCAACTATAGTCTTCTTTATCAAAATTGTTTTAGCTATTCCAATTTATTTTCCATAATATTTAGGATAGTTTTGTCTATACTTACCAAAAAACCCTGCTGGGAATTTGACTGATATTAGATTTCCATTATACATTGTTTGTGTATAGAAATATACTAGTTTTTTTATCTTGACCTAGTACCCTATGAACTTGCTTACCTCACTTATTAGTTCTAGGAGATTATTTTGATGATTCCTTGAAATTTACTACACAGAAAATCATGTTGTCTATGAAAGGGGATCATTTTATTTCTTCCTTTGTAATCTATATGGTTTTTTAGGTGTTTTGTTTGTTTGTTTGTTTGTTTGTTTGTTTTTTCCCAATTCCATTAGCTAAGGCTTACATTTTGAGTAGCGGTGGTGAGTAGACATCCTTGCCTTGTTCCCAATGTTAGAAGGAAATTATTCTACCTTTTACTAATGAGTATGTTAACTGTAGATTTTTTTTTTTATAGGCACCCTATATTAGGTTGAGATTGTCTTCTGATTCTGCACCTAATTCTGATGTGTTTTCTACACCACTGAGAAATTCTCTGACACCAGCTGGGCATCTTAAATTTCAACTCAATCCTAACACTGTCTATGTGGCGATAGCATCAGATCCCTTGGGCTCAGTCCCACTTCAGACACAAATCACAAAACCAAGTTATCACCTGCGCTTCTGACCAGCTGGCTAAAGATTGGAAATTGCAACAAACTCCTGCTCGGGTTTGACTAATTTGCTAGAGCAGCTCAGAACTCAAAGAAACATTTTACTAGATTATCAGTTTATTATAAAAGGATCCAGAACAGCCAGATGGAAAAGATGTGTAGGGCAGGGTATGTGGGAAGGGATGTGAAGCTTCCATGTCCTCTCCAGGCATGCCACTCTCTCAGAACCCACCTCATATTCACCAACTCAGAAGTCCTCTAAACCCAAACCTTTTGGGGTGTTATGAAACTTCATTATGATGAGGAAGCAGAAGGCTAGTTGAGGACAAAGCACAAGCTGACACCCCCCCTCCCCATCATGGATTCTGTGTGACATTCCTCCCGGAAACTTCCAACTCTTTTAATGTTAATGCTTTGCTAAAGGGAAAAACAATCTTAGCTCGATAATAGTAAGGCTCCGGTATCCTGAAGGTCTTTAGCATATGAAAGTCCTTTTGGACAGCTTTTTTCCTTACCTTCCCCAACTCCCAAGTATATAACCAGTCACCCCTCACAATCCTGGTTCAGCCCTTCTGCTGAAGTTTTAGAATATAAGTGAGGTTCAATGGGTTGAGGTCCGGCCAATGGCCAAGAAATAATTCTTGAGACATCTTTGGTTCAGAATGATGGTTTATTAAAACATGGGACAGGACCCATGAGCAGAAACGAGCTGCTATCCCGGGGTTGTGAGGGGTGTCAGATTATTCATGTAGGGGTTGGGGGAGGTAAGGAAAAGGGAGGTTTCAATAGAACTTTCATATGCTAAAGAGGACCAGACCGATAAAATACCGGATGCCTTGCGGCCTTGTCATTGTCAAGGTTTTTCCCTCTAGCAAGGTATTAACATTAAGATAGTTGGGAGATTCTTAAAGATTGTCACATATGTCTGTTAGGGCCAATTTAATGTTAAAGCCTGTTTAACTATTAGGGCCTGCTTAGCCCAGAGCAACTCCATATTGCCTAGGTAGCCATATTGTTGTTTACATCCACGGACTTCATTCCGGGAATAAATGCCCCTGTAGTTCCTGGTTCCCAGTGTCGATTCCAGGAGTAAACGCCTTAACAATAGAAGCCACATACCTTGGGTCTGCGGTTATGCCCTATAAAACCAGCCTGTGAGATCAGGAGGGGGTCGATCTCTTCGGAGGCGGCCCTGGCTGATCAGTCTGATTTCTAATGCTTGGCATAGAATAAAGCTTCACATAACTTTCACTTTGTCTCAGTCTTGTTCCCGTGGCCGGTCAGTCACAGTCTCATTCCTTTGATAACGGACCCCAACAACGTCCCACCCAGGAGTGGGGGTAGGGGAAGGTTGCAGGATGTCAGTTTTTTCTTTGCCCTCAGCCAGCCTTCAGTTCCCTCATCACTTCTTTCTACCCATGGTTCCTGTCCCCATGCTTTAATAAAACCACCAAAGACATCTTAAGAATTCTTTCTTGGTCTTTGGCTCAGGACCTCACCCCACCAAACCTCACCTACATTCCAAAACTACATCAATTACATAGGCATGTTGACTAAATCATTGGTCATTGATGCTTGACCTGAATTTATGGCCTTTATCCTTTCACCTTGCACCCCCTCTCCACCCGCTCCCCTTGGTAATGTGAGTGACATTCCTCAGGCACCCCTGACTGCCATAAGCGAGAAACAAATAGTTAACTTGCAGAAATCAAAATCCTACAAGACAGGAGTCTCTCTTGGTTTACAAATGTCCTAGAGATCTACAAACAAAGAAGTTACCTTATCAATAGCACAATTTCCAGAGGCAAATAACTCAGTTCCTCAAACCCTAATGTCACCCTCCCCTCCACAAACAAAACTGAAGGAGGCTGAGGTAGAAGGAAAGGTAAATATAGTTAAATCTCTTCTGAACCTAAGTCTCACTAACAAAGATGCTTGATAGCAGGATTTGTGACATCCCACCAGGAATCTCCCAACTATCTTGATGTTAATGGCTGGCCAAAAGACAACATTGATCAAGCAGCAAGGCCTCTGGTATCCTGGCACCTTGTAGGCCCTCTTTAGCATATGAAAACTCCATTGAAACCTCCCTTCCTCTCACCTTCCCTCAACTGAAAGGTACATAACCTGCCATCTCTCACAACCCAGAGCAGCAGCTCTTCCTACCCACCGGTCCTGTCCCCGTGCTTGAATAAACCACCATTTTGCACCAAAGATGTCTCAAGAATTCTTTCTTGGTCATCGGCTCCGGACCTCAGCCCACCGAACCTCACCTAGGTTCTAGAACTTCATCACCAGGAGGTATTGGTGGTGGGGGAGTAGGGTCTGAAAGTTCAGTCCTTTTTTTATTCTTTAAGATTTTTATTTATTTGAGAGAGAGAGTGAGTGAGGGAGAGCAAGCGCGCACCCGTACAATCTGGGGGAGGGGCAGAGGGAATGGGAGAAGCAGGCTTTGTGCTGAGCTCAGAGGTCCCTGTGGGGCCTGCCCTGGTGATAGCGCCGGGGATCAAGCCACAGGTTTTGATCCCAGGAACCTGAAGATCAAGATCTGAGCCAATGCCAGAAATTGACTGATGCTCCAAGGTACCCCTTCCAGCAACCTCCCCTATCTTTAGGTGCTATGTAGAAGTCATCTCATTAACATATTAAGAGACCCCTTTATGCTCTTATCACAGGAAATTCCAAGGGTTTTAGGAGATCTGCTTGGAACAAGGACCTAATACATATTTTGTTATAAATCCCAATATCATACCTTCTATTCTTTTTTGAGAATTCTTATCAGGAATGTGATGTGGGGCCACAGAGTGAACGGTCAAGAAAGAATTCTTTGAGAAGTTTTTGGTGCAAAAAAGATGCCTTTTATTATGGCACAGAGATAGGACCAAGGGCAGAAAGAGCCACCTTGTGATTGTGCAGAGCAACTGATTATACACTTTTTAAGTTGGGTAGGGGTTGAGATAACAGATTTCTCTAGAGGGATTTTCATTTGTTAAAGAAGACTTATAGGATCCTGGAGGTCTGGCTCTTACCAAGCTAAGGTTTCCTTTGTCTCTAGGAAAACATCAACATTAAGGCCACATTGAGTTCCTTGAGAAATGTCACACTCTGCATGTCTCAGATTATTTATCATTGGGCTGCAAATCGTAAGGAAATTTAATTTTTTCTACATTTCTCTTTTGTTCTCATAAGAATGGCTGTTGGAATTCGTCAAATGTCGTTTCTGCATCTATTGATTTGATCATATGGAGTGTTTTTTCTTTAGACTACTGATAGTGAATTACAGGGATCAATTTCTGAATATCGAGTCAGCTTGCATTCCCAAACCAAACCCCACTTTATCACTGTGTATTATCCTTTTATATATTGTTTTTCATAATTTGCAAATATTTTGAGCATTTTTATATCTACTTTCATGAACAATGTTAGTATGTGTTAGGTCCCCCAATAATGGGTCCGTGATTAAAGGAGCAAGATCGATATAAAGCAAAGGTCAAGCAAAGCTTTATTCCGTGCCAAGCATCATCAAGAATCAGACCGAACATTTGGGGCCGCACCTCTTACAAGAGAGGGCGGCCTCTCTCTGTTTCACAGACTAGCTTTTAAGGGCAAAGGCCATGCAGTTGGGCCTGGCCACGCACAGGTGGCCAATGAAATTGCAACACACAGAGAAAGCTGCACAGTCATGCTATGTCACACATACGTGACCAATGGAATTACAATTTACCCTATAGTAGACATTTGACCCAGCCTATCACCTTGGTCAGAATTGGCGCCCAAAAGTTGCCCAAAGGGCGGGGCCCATACTCCTTGGTAACCAGGGAGACAGTATGCATCCCCCCACTGATCAATGTCTCCACCTGGCCTGACCCACCCTGGTATTTGGGCTTTGTTACCTGGGTTTGGTTTCTGGGACTTGTTTTTGAGTAAGTCCCCTGGGGGAAGGGTGGCAGAGACAGTTAAGTTTTAAACAACAAGGTATTGTTTAACCTGGATGGAAGCCCTCTGGCTAAGTAGGTCCTTACATATGTACTTTCATTTTTGTACTGTCTTTGTCCATTGTATCAGGGTAATGCTGGACTCATAAAATGCTGGGAAATATTTCCTTCTCTTACTCAGAACTGGTATTTGGTTGAATTTGTGCATGAAACCATCTGTATATTTTTTGGAAGGATTTTAGCTATAAGTTCAATTTCTTTAATAGCTATAGGACAATACAGGTTCTCTATTTTGTCTTAGGTGAGGTTTGATTGTGGATTTTGAGGAATTGGTACATTTCATCTAAATTTTTCAATATGTGTTTAGGGCAGCTTGTAGTAGTCCTTTTAAAGCTTGTGAAGTCTACAGTGACCCTTTTTAATTCATTCCTAGTGATGTGGTTTTGGAATATAAAAGTGAGGTTCGGTGGGGTGAGGCTTGGCGCTGATGACCAAGAAAGAATTCTTGAGACATCTTTGGTGCAAAAAGGTGGTTTTATTAAAGAATGAGGACAGGACCCATGGGTAAAAAGATGGGCTAAACCAGGATTGTGAGGGGTTACTGATTATATACTTGGGGGTAGGGGGAGATAGGATTGTGAGGGGTTACTGATTATATACTTGGGGGTAGGGGGAGATAGGAAAAAGGAAGGTTTTCGAAAGAACTTTCATTTGCTAAAAAGGACCTAAGAGATCCCAGAGGCCTTGCCATTGTCAGTTTAAGGTCGTTTTTCCTTCTAGCAAGGTATTAACACGAAGACAGTTGGAAGCTTCTGGGAAGAATGTCACAGGGTTTGCAGGTTGTCAGCTTGTGCTTTGTCCTCAGCTTGCCTTCTGCTCCCTGATCACTAATATTCGTAATTTGTGTCTTTTCATTTTGCTTTTCAGTCCTGCTAAATGCTTGTTAATTGTATTAATCTTTTAATAGCCTTTAGTTTCATTGATTATCTATTCTTTTTCTCTTCCAATTAATTTCTGATCTTTCTGTTAGACTTTAAAAAAAATATTCACAGTTCCTGTGGTTTGTTCATCTTTTTCCCCAATCTTTTTTCTGTTTTTCAGATTAACATAGATCAATAGAATTTAGCCAAAGCTCATTGACCCTCTCCTCCCTCTATTTGCTATTGAGTACATCCAGACAGTTTTTTACTGTGGTTCTTGTAATTTTCTTTACAAAATTTACTTCTAATCTTTCCTATGTACTCAATTTCTTTGCTGAGACTTTCTATTTTTAGCATTTGTTTCAAAGTGCTCACAATTGCTTGAGTAAGTTTATAATGGCTGACTTAAAGTCTTTGTCAGATAATTCTGTCATTTTTTTCTATGCATCAGCATCTGTTGATTGTCCTCCACACAAGTTGAAATTTTTGTGGTTCTTCATATGCTGAGTAATTTTGGACTGTATCCTTGATGAAGTTTCAGAATATAAGTGAGGTTCAGTGGGGAAGAGTCCGGAGCTGACGACCAAGCTTAAAAGAATTCTTGAGACATCTTGGTGCAATATGGTGGTTTATTAAAGCATGGGGACAGGACCCGTGGGCAGAAAGAGCTGCTGCTCTGGGATTGTGAGGAGTGGTCCATTATATACTTGCAAGTTAGGAGTGGGTCAGGAATAGCATAAGTCTCTAAGGAATTTTGAAAGCAAGGTTTCCAGGACATTGAGGGGCTAGCTGTTGTTGGGAAAAGGTCATTTATTACTGTTTAATAAAACCTTAGTCATGAGACCCTTCAGATATATATCGGTGGGCCGTATGCTTGGGGATGATTGCCAGCATGTGTCTTGGAGTGTTCAGAGATAAAGGAAGTTTCTAAAGGAATTTTTATATGTTAAAGTAGACTTACAGGATCTTGGTTGGGGGCTGGGGGGACGTTCAGGCTAGGATTGCCTTTTGTGCTTAGCAAAGTGTTAAGGTGGAGGCAGTTGAGTCCCTTGAGGAATGTCACTCTGCCTGTTTCAAGGACTTGTTAGTGGGCTCTCCAGAGCAAGGAAATTTAGTAACTTTTCTTCTGCCTCTGTTTCCCACATCATCCAGACATTTCTTTTTTTAAAAAAGATTTTATTTATTTATTTGACAGACAGAGATCACAAGTAGGCAGAGAGGCAGGCAGAGAGAGAGGAGGAAGCAGGCTCCCCGCTGAGCAGAGAGCCTGATGTGGGGCTCGATCCCAGGATCCCGGGATCATGACCTGAGCCGAGGGCAGAAGCCTTACCCCACTGAGCCACCCAGGTGCCCCTCATCCAGACATTTTAAGTATTATATTTTGATACTCTGAATCTCGTTCAAATCCTTTGGCCTTTGGAGAGTGCTAATGTTTTTGCTTTTGTTGGGGTTTTTTGTTTTTCCCCAGATCTAATGTTTTTATTTTAGCAGGCAATAGATCTGATTGGATTTAGGCTAATAGTTTCAACCTGGAAGCTATGTTTTCAGTATCAGTTCAGTTGTCAAAATCTTTGCAATGCTCTTCTTGTCTGTCATGGATGTGTATCACCCAGTCTGGAACCCAGCATTGTCAGTGTACTCTATCCGGGTAATCTATCCGTTACTTTAGCTGTCAAAATCTTTAATATGCTATTTGTGATATCATGCACAAGTCATGGCTCAGAAGAGAGCCCTGGAGCTCATAAACAACTGTTTATAACAGCTCTCCTCATTAACATTTGCTTTTCTGAGCTATTCCATCTCTGTAGTCTCCCTGGTACTTTCTGATTTCTTAGAGCTCTCCTTTTCAGTCTTCTGGCCAGAAAACTGGGAATGTAGTTCTAATACTCAACCACACACTTCTATGACTGGGTCTGCATTCAGGCCAAATGCTGGGAAGATAGAGATAAAAAATCAACAGGGGTTGGCCACATCATTTTGGTATCAAAGTCGAATACTGCAGCACTTGACAGGATTACCTGAGGGCTGGGGTGTGAGAGAAAAAAAGGGAAGATTATCCAGGAGGATTTCTGGATTTCTGTCTTTCTCCCCCAACCCCAGCTCTGTGTGTGTGTGTGTGTGTGTGTGTGTGTGTGTGTGTGTGTGTAGCTTTCCAACTCCTCAAGCAAGGAAAAAAAAAAAGGATTCTTCTGAAACTTTTCTGTGCCACAGGGCTCACTTCTGAGTTTCTGGCTGCGTTGAGTTTGACTGGGAGATATTGCAGGAGAAAAGAAAATAAACTCCTTACCAAATTGATGGTACGTTTGTTTCTGAGTTCTGCCCCAGTCAGCCTGCTGTTATTTACTTTCTGAAGTCCTCAAATAGCTATCTTATGCACTGTGTTCAACTTTCATAGTCATATACAGTAGGAGTGATGGGTGGGTGCTTATTCTATCTTAATCAGAAACTGAAAACCAGGTTTAGGAATTTATCCTAAGGAAATAATCAAAATGGTGTGCTGAAAATTTTGACAGTAGTCCCCCTTATCCACAGTTTCACGTTCTACGGTTATACTTACTCACAGTCAACCACAGTCAAGAAGCTGATGATGATCATCCTTGGGACATATTGCCAGAAGGCCAGTAGTAGCCTAATACTATATCACAATGCCTACATCATTCACCTCACATCTCATCATGTAAGCATTTTATCATCTCACATCATCACAAGAAGTACAAGGGTTGGGGCGCCTGGGTGGCTCAGTGGGTTAAAGCCTCTGCCGTTGGCTCAGGTCATGATCCCAAGGTCCTGGGATCGAGCCCCGCATCGTGCTCTCTGCTCAACGGGGAGCCTGCTTCCTCCTCTCTCTCTGCCTGCCTCTCTGCCTCCTTGTGATTTCTGTCTGTCAAATAAATAAATAAATCTTTAAAAAAAAAAAAGAAGTACAAGGGTTAGGTACAATAAGAGATTTTGAAAGAGAAACCACAGTACATAACTTTAGAGTATATTGTTATAATTTTTCTCTTTTATTATTGTTAATCTCCTACTGTGCCTAATTTATAAAGTAAACTTTATAATACCTTTGTATATATAGGAAAAAACAGTAAAGTTTAGGTACTAATTGCAATTTCAGGCATCCATGAGGAGTTTTGGGATGTATCACCTATAGATAAGGGGGTCAACTGTATTCAAGGATTTTCATCACAGTAGTGATGAAATATAAATATATATATACATATTTATATATTATATATAAATACATAATATTTATATATTTGTATAATTTATATAATTCATATTTTTATTTTACATAATATCTTATATTTTATATTTATACAAAAAGGAGAATTACAGACTAATATCCCTGATGAACATGGATGCAAAAGTTCTTAACAAGATACTAGCTAATTGGTTCCAATGATAGGGAAAAACTGTACTCTAAGATGGCTGACCAAACCAGCAAGGGAATTCCAGTCCCTGTCTCAAAGCCCTTCTGGGTTCTTCTTTCCTACCCTTCTTCCCACACGCACCAAAAGTACTAAGTATGTGGAAGTAGAAGGGTATAAATCCCCCTCCCTGCTCGGGCTCGGGGCTCAGACCTTTGGAGAACAACCTCGTCTGAGCCCACCCGTGTTAAATAAACCTCCCATCCTCCAAAGTTTCCAAGTGCCTCTTGGTTCTCCCACCAGGATCCAGTCCAGGTACTGCAACACCAACAGTACATTAAAAGGATTTTTCACCATGACCAAGTGGGATTTATTCCTGGGTGGTAAGCATAGTTTGACATCCACAAATCAGTCAACATGATACACTACATTAATAAAAGAATGGATAAGAACCATATGATCTCTCAATAGATGCAGAAAAAGCATTTGACAAAATATAGCATCCTTTCTTAATAAATACCCTCCACAATGTAGGGATAGAGGGAACATACCTCAATATCATAAAAACCATATACAAAAACAAACAAACAAAACAAAAAATATAAAAACAAACAAAAAAAATCTATAGCAAAAATCATCCCCTCAGGGAAAACAGCTTTTCCCCTAAGATCAGGAAGGAACATGACAGGGATATCTGCTCATACCACTGTTGTTCAACATACTACTGAAGGTTCTAGCCTCAGCAATCAGAGAACAAAATGAAAAGGTATCCAAATCATCAAAGAAGAAATCAAATTTTCACTCTTTGTAGGTGACATGATATTCTGTAGGAAATCCAAAAGACTCCACCAAAAAATTGCTAGAACTGATACAGGAATTTAGCAAAGTTGCAGGGTATAAAACCAATGCATAGAAGTCTGTTGCATTTCTATACACTAACAATGAAGCAGCAGAAAGAGAAATCAAGGAATCCATCCCATTTACAATTGCACCAAAGACTTAAGACCCCAAGAAGAAGCCTAATCAAAGAGGTAAAAGATCTGTACTCTGAAAACTATAGAACACTTATGAAAGAAATTGAGGAAGACACAAAGAAATGGAAAATCCATGCTCAAGGATTGGAAGAACAAATACTGTTAAAATGTCTGCACTACACAAAACACTCTACACTTTCAGTGCAATCCCTATCAAAATACCATCAACATTTTTTATAGAGCTGGAACAATCCTAAAATTTGTATGGAACCAGAAAAGATCCTCAATAGCCAAAGGAATGTTGAAAAAGAACACCAAAGTTAGAGGCATCATAGTTCTGGACTTTGAGCTGTATTACAAAGTTGTAGTCATCAAGACAGTATAGTACTGGCACAGAAATAGACACATAGATCAATGGAACAAAATAGAGAGCCCAGAAATAGACCCACAACTCTTTGGTCAACTAATCTTTGACAAGGGAGGAAAGAATATCCAATTGAAAAAAGACAACCTTTTCAACAAATGGTGTTGGGAAAATTGGACAGCCACATGCACAAGGAAAATGGACCTTTCTTTTTTCTTTCTTTCTTTCTTTCTTTCTTTCTTTCTTTCTTTCTTTCTTTCTTTCTTTTTCTTTCTTTCTTTTTTTTTTAATTTATTTGTCAGAGAGAGGGAGCAAGCACTAGCAGGGGGAGTGACAAGCAGAGGGAGAATCAGTCTCCCCACTGAGCAAGGAGCCTGATTGGGGACTCTATCCCAGGATCTTGATCATGACTTGAGCTGAAGACAGATATTTAACTGACTGAGCCACCCAGGTGTCCCAGAAAATGAACCACTTTCTTACACCATACAAAAAAAACACAAAACTCAAAATGGCTGAAAGACCTAAATGTGAGGTAGGAAACCATCAGAATCCTAAAGGAGAACACAGGCAGCAACCTCTTTGACCTCAGCCTCAGCAACTTCTTCCTAGATACATCTCCAGAGGCAAGGGAAACAGAAGCAAAATTGAACTATTAGGACGTCATTAGGATAAAAAGCTTTTGCACAGCAAAGGAAACAGTCAATAAAACTCAAAGGCAACCTATGGAATGAGAGAAGATATTTGCAAATGACATATTAGATAAAGCACTAGTATCCAAAACAGATGAGGAACTTAATCAAACTCAAAACCCCCAAAACCAAAAAATCCAGTCAGGAAGTGGGCAGAAGACATAAACAGACATTTCTCCAAAGACATACAAATGACTAACAGACACATGAAAAAATGCTCAACACCGTTCAGCATCAGGGAAATACAAATCAAAACCACAATGAGATACCACCTCACACATATCAGAATGGTTAAAATTAACCACTCAGGAAACAAAAGATGTTGTTGAGGATGTGGAGAAAGGGGAACCCTCTTACACTGATGGTGGGAAGGCAAACTGGTGCAGCCACTCTGGAAAATAGTATGGAAGTTACTCAAAAAGTTAAAAATAGAGTGATCCTATACCACAGCAATTGCACTTCTAGGTTTCCATCAAAAGGATACAAAAATAATGATTCAAAGGGGCACATTTCACTCCAATGTTTATAGTACCAATGTCCACAGTAATCAAAATATGGAAAAAACTCAAATGTTCATTGACAGATGAATGGATAAAGATGTGGTATGTATGTATGTGTGTGTGTGTATACATACATATTATATATATATATACACACACACACACACACACACACACATACATATAAAATGGATTATTACTCAGCCATCAAAAAGAATGAAATGTTGCCATCTGCAATGATGTGGATGGAACTAGAGGGTGTTATGCTAAGTGAAGTAAGTCAGTCAGAGAAAGACAAATACCATATGATTTCACTCATGTGGAATTAAGAAATAAGACAGATGAACATAGGGGAAAGGAAGGAAAAATAAAACAAGAGGAAAATAGGCAAACCATGAGATTCTTTTTTTTTTTTTAAATTTTATATATTTATTTGGCAGAGATAGCGAGAGAGGGGGAGTGTGAGAGGGAGAAGCAGACTTCCCACTGAGCAGGCAAACCAATATTCGGCTCAATCCCAGGACCCTGGATCATGATCTGAGCTGAAGGCAGATGGTTAACGACTGAGCCACCCAGGTGCCCCAAACCATGACACTCTTAACTCGAGAGAACAAACTGAGGGTTGCTGGAGGGGAGATGGGTGGGAGGATGGGGTAATTGGATGATGGGCATTAAGGAAGGCAACTGATGAATTGAGCACTGGGTGTTATATGCAACTAATGAATCACTAAATTCTACCCCTGTATCTAATAATACACTGTAAGTTAACTAAATTGAATATAATAAAAAATTTAAAAAACAAAAATATTGCCAAGGAGGATGAGAAACTAGCCTAAGTTGTGTAGTCATGAAAAATGTCCAAATTCAAACCCCTAGAGACTACCTCAAAACACCAGTATCCAGTTTTGGATACTGTGAATTACACTGGACTCTAATCACCACTAATTATAGTGTAGCCATTGCTGTCCCCAGATGCCACTATCAGCAAGGACAGTTATCTGTTGTTCTCACTCTTTTGGATCCCTCTGACCCATTCATAATGTCTCTTCTTTATAACACTTCCAAAAGGTCACTGAAAGCTTTGTGTTTTTTAATAACTTTGTACTAACACAAGATACTAACTTTAAGCACTAAACTGTGTACCAGAGTTGATAAGGGTAGAATTTTAGAGGACAGGGACACCACTGAGAACATCAGTTGTAGGAAAGAAGGCTTTTGGTGAGTTGGGGCAGAGCTGGGTCTTGACGTATGATATTAGAAGGAGGGTTGTACAAGTCAGCTATTGCTACAAACTGAAGTGTAACTGTTTTTAGATAATATTTCTCACTTATGGACTTAGAGGCAACCAGGGAAGTTCTAATTCTGGTTTTAATTTTGCCTTTTCTACAGTTTCTATGAATTCCTGTGGTTTACATCTTCACATATCTCATACCTTTCAACCTGACAGCATTAGGTTGTTCCAAGTTTGCATCACACCAACCTGGCCTCACCAGTTCATATAAGAATTTACTCAGGTGACGGGTGCCTGGGTGGCTCAGTAGGTTAAAGCCTCTGCCTTCGGCTCAGGTCTTGATCCCAGGGTCCTGGGATCAAGCCCCACATTAGGCTCTCTGCTCAATGGGGAGCCTGCTTCCTCTCTCTCTGCCTGCCTCTCTGCCTACTTGGGATCTCTGTCTGTCAAATAAATAAATTAAAAAAAAAAATTTACTCAGGTGAGATGTTTTGTGGTTTTGCTATATTTCATCAAGGATTTGAGGGATCATGTGAAAGGGTCCCATCTTAAAATACATGGCCTTCAGCCACCTCACTGGCTTTCCTCTCCCTGCTCTTCTCCCTTTTTCATTAATTTCCACTTCCCCCTTCTCTCAAACCACAAATCTCTTCTCTTCTCTTTCACTAACCATTTTATGCTCACCCTGTCCCCTCAGGGTCTCACCTGCTTACCAATGGCTTAACAAAGTATTTCTTTCAAACATACCCCGTACTCTACTCAAGAGAACACTTGGTAAAGAATATTCGCTCTCAAAGCAATCATATTTATGTGCTTTTCTTCTATTTCCAATCAGTTATTCTTAAGTTGTTATTATCCAAGAATAACTAGACATTCAATAAGCAAATTATTTGTAGGAGATTTAACCTACTTAAAGGCGGGAAGAAATGAGATGTGGCTACCTGTGTACTATCCCTTGAAGAAGCTTATAAAAGTACAGCCCCAGTAGCTGGGATGCTCTGAGGAGAACCCCAGTGGGGAGAACAATGGCTAAAAATAGGACTTGACCTTGGGTATCTGAAAGGAAAATGATAAAAAATGTTGACTGAAGAGTTTAAAGTATCTTTGAAGAAAAAAGAAAAATAAAAGCACACCCACTTTTTTAAAGTGCATGGAAGTCACCTTCTGCACTTTCTGGAAAGGAAAAGCTATTCAGCCAAGATGTAGGCTTTCAGGTATGACCTTCAACCGGCAAGGGGCAGCAATCTGTGTACCAAGAAGATGGTGGAGGCAACAGGGCAGGAAAGGAGAGTGATAGATGCCCCCAAACACTTGAGAGATCACAAAGTAAGTGCCCAGATTGGGAGGTAGAGCTAGCTATCCTGTAATCAAAACTTTAAAAAAGGCTACTTTCACTCTCAGCGAAGAGATACACATCAGATGGGCTGCAGGTTCTGGGATTGATGGCATTAATGGGAATTGAATGTGCCCACAGAGGAATGAGGGAAGAAGCATCTGATTGTAATACCTTCTTACAAATGTATTCACCAATGCCAACACCCCACCCTAGCCACTTTGCAATGGAGATTCTTGTTAATGTGAGGAAATGAAAGACTGAAGGAGGTTTCTTCTTGATTCTCACACTCCCCAGTTGCTGTCTTGTTCTGATCTTTCCCTTTGCTCCTCCCCTTTACTCTTAACTACATAAAAGCTTACCACAGGCTAGCAACTATGGAGAACTCAAAAATGAATGAGGCAGTCACTATCCAGCTTGTCCATAACCTAGTAAAGTTAACAGGTTAATGAAACATATGTTGAAAAAAACCATTATCGTGCCCATAGAAATAAAGAGGAAGACTTCGGTTTATGTAAGAAGTAACTTGAAGCAAAGCCTCAAAGAACATTCTGACTATTTTGGGTGGAGCTGGGCTGGGAAAAAAGACCTTTAGTGGGTAAAGGTAAGTGTATCTGTCATGTGCTAGACACTGATACTATCCATGGGCTATGTTATTTAAGTTTGTTTCAACAATTTATTGAGTAAACTAGATCTGGATCCAGTTATGAACAGAGGGCTCACTTTCTTTATGGAAGTTGGAGTCTAATGGTATGGCAGGCACAACAATGGCCTTCCAATGTGTCTACATCCTAATCCAGAGAACCTGTGAATATGCTGTTATGTTATGTTATGTTATGTTATGTCATGTTATGTTATGCTATGTTACATTATGTTTTATGTTATGTGGCAATGAAGAATTAAGGTAGCAGGTGAAATTAGACTCACCTTAAAATAGATTGATGATCTTGAACCAGTGTAATGACAAGGATCCCTAAACATGGAAGAGGGTGGCAGAAGAAAAAGTGTCAGTGATTGCTGTGAAAGACTTGACCAGCCATTGCTGACTTTGAAGATAGGAAAGGCCATGAGAAAGGAATGCAGACTGCCTTTAGAATCTGGAAAAGACAATAAAATGGGTTCTTCCCTAAAGCTTTGAGAAAGGAACAGAGGCCTGCTGGCACAAAAATTTTAGCTCAGTAGCATTCATTTTGGACTGCTGACCTCCACAGCTATAACACAATAAGTTTGTCCTGTTACAAGTCACTAATTTTGGGGGAACTGCATGTTGCTGCCAAAGCTTTTATCTGGTAAGGAGTAAGGCAGAAAGGGCTGTAGAAGGTGTGTTGCAGTGAGATATAGCAAACCATTGTGTTCATTCCAACTTTCTATTAATTCATAGATTTACTCATTTAGCTGGAACCATGTGCTGGGCAGAATGCCAGATGCCAGAATACAACACAAAACAAGACAAGAAAGTTTCCAGCTCTTAGGGAACTTGCAGTCTACTTAGAGAGAAGATAAAAAGTCAATGAAAAGATAAATAATCCAAATTGTAATAAACCCAATGAATGAAATTAACATCATAGTGCCACAAGAAATATAATGGTCAGGGAAGGCCTTTCCTAGGATGATATTTAAGTCAAAAGCTCTTAAAAAGAGAGAAAATAAAGTATATATGCAAACAGGAAGAACAAGGTCTTGTGGCTGGAAAGAGCTGTTACCATGATCTAAGATTTGAGAGGTGACTTATGAGACAGGAAAATAGCAAGCAAGGGGAGAAGTGGATAGGCGCTAGCTCATATAGACTTTGTAAGCCATACGATAAATTACTCTTGAGAGCAGTGGAAAAGTACTGAAGGGGTTATAAACAGAAGAGTGTTATAACCCTCTAAATATTTCATCTTATTGTTTGTTAACTTTTTATTTGAAATAATTATATATTCCCAGAACATTGCAAAGAAATACAAGAAGTTCCATGTATCCTTCACTCAGTTTTTCCCAGTGGGGGAATCTGGCACAACTACAGCACAATTTCAAAACCAGGATATTGGCATTGGTAGAATAAGCAGAACTTACTCAGATTTTACCAGTTTTACATGTATTTATTTGTGTATGTGTATATATAATTTTATGCAGTTTTGCTACACGTGTAAATTCATGTTACCACCCTCATAGTCAATATACAAAACTGCTCATCAGCACAGAGTGCTCTTATACTACCTGGTTATAGCCACAAGTATCCCTCTTCCTCACCTAAACCCTTGGCAACCTATAATCTCTCTATCATATCTATAACATTATTATTTCAAGAATGTTATATGAATGGAAACATAGAGTATGTGATTTTTTTTTGAGACTGGCTGCTTTCATTCAGCACAATGCCCTCAAGATTTATCCAAGTTGGTGTTTGTACTGATATATGTTCCTTTTTTATTGCCAAATAGTATTCCGTGGTATAAATGTATCACAATTTGATATCCATTTACCTACTGAATGAAATTTGGGTCATTTCTAGTTTTCAGCCTTTACAAATAAATTTGCTGTTGAACAGGTTTTGCTATGTGCAGGTTTCTATGTGATATAAGTCTTCATTTCTCTGAGATAAATGCCCAAGTGTGTAATTACTAGGCTCTAAGGTAGTTGCATGATTAGTTTTATATGAAACTTCTAAACTTTTTCCCAGAGTGGCTATACCATTTAAAATTTTCACCAGCACATATGAGTAATCCAGTTTTTCTATATCTTCACCAACATTTGGTGTTTTCACTATTTTTAGCTAGGTGATGGTGTATGGTGTTAGCTATTCTGATAGGTATTGTGGATTTAATTTGCATTTTCCAAGGGGCTGATGATACTGGGCATTTTTCATGGGCTTATTTGCCATCTGCTTATCCTCTTCAGTGAAATGTCTGTTCATGTCTTTTGCCCAATGTTTATTTAGATTGTTTTCTTACTGTTAACTTTTGAAAGTGATTTGTCTTATGTATTCTATATACAAACCTTTTGTCATATATGTGCTTTGAAAATATTTTCTTCTAGCCTATGGTTTGTATTTTCTTCATTTTATTTTATTTTATTTTATTTTTTTAAAGATTTTATTTATTTATTTGACTGACAGAGATCACAAGTAGGCAGAGAGGCAGGCAGAGAGAGGGAAGTGAGAAGCAGGCTCCCTTGCCAAGCAGAGACCCCGATGCGGGGCTCGATCCCAACACTCTGGGATCACGACCTGGGCCAAAGGCAGAATCTTTAACCCACTGAACCATGCAGGCGCCTCTATTTTCTTCATTTTAATAAGCCTTTCACAAAGCAGAAATTTTTTTTTTAAAGATTTTATTTATTTATTTGACAGAGAGAGATCACAGTAGACAGAGAGGCAGGCAGAGAGAGAGGGAAGCAGGCTCCCTGCTGAGCAGAGAGCCTTATGCGGGACTCTATCCCAGGACGCTGAGATCATGACCTGAGCCGAAGGCAGCAGCTTAACCCACTGAGCCACCCAGGCGCCCAAAGCAGAAGTTTTTAATTTTAATGAGGTCTGATTTATCAGTTTTTCTTTTTATAAGTTGGGGTTTTGAGTTAAAAATAGAACTCCCTACAACTCAGCAATTGCACTGCTAGGTGTTTATCTAAAAATACCAAAATAATGATTTGAAGGGGCACATGTACCCAAATGTTTATAGCAGCAATGTCTACAATAGCCAAGATATGGAAAGAACCTAGATGTCCATCAACAGAAGAATGGATGAAGAAGGTGTGGGGGATATATAGATATTATATATTTATATATTCCATTATATTATCTATATCTATATATATAGATATATTTATATATTCCATCATACATATATGATGGAATATTACTCAGCCATCAAAGACTATGAAATCTTGCCATTTACAATGATGCCGAAGGAACTAGAGGGTGTTATACTAAGCAAAATAAGTCAGTCAGAGAAAAACAAATACCATATAATTTCAGGAGTATGTGGAATTTAAGAAACAAAACAGGTGAACATAGGGAAACAAAGATAAGACAAACAAAGATAAGAAACAAGATAAGACAAAAACAGAGAGGGAGGCAAACCATAAGAGGTTCTTAACTATAGGGAACAAACAGGGTTGCTGGAGGGGAGGTGGGTGGGAGGATGGGGTAATTGGGTGATGGGCATTAAGGAGGGCAATTGATGTAATGAGAACTGGGTGTTATATGCAACTGATGAATCACTAAATTCTATCTCTGAACCTAATAATACACTATATGTTAACTAAGTTGAATTTAAATAAAAAAACAAAAAATAAGTTGGGCTTTTGGTGCCAATTCTTTAGCTCTAAGTCCCAAAGATTTTCTACTTTTTTCTAAAAAGTTTTAAATTTTTTTTATACGTAAGCTTATAATCCATTTTGAGAATTTTTTGTTTTGTTTTGTTTTTTGTTTTTTTGTAAGATGAGAGATTTAGGTTGGTTTGGGATTTTTTGTTTTTTGCCTGTGGAGGTGCATTTATTCCAGTTCCATCTGTTGGTGCTCTCTCTATCCCTCCAATAAGTTGCTTTTGTACCCTTGTCAAAAACTGGGTTGACTTGGTATGCTCAGTATTGTGTTCCATTGATCTAAGTTTCTATTCCTCCACAATACCACACTGTCTTGATTACTGTAGCTATATAATAAATTTTGAAGTCAAGATTGATTCTTTCACTTTATTCTTCTTTGGTATGGTGTTTTTATCTGTTTTAGCTCCTTTGTCTCTTCCTGGAAATTTTTAGAATAAGTTTGTGTATGACTACAAAAAAAAATAATAAAACCTTTCTGGAGTCTTGATAGGAATTTCAATAAATGTATAGAGCAATTTGGGCAGAACTGATACCTTTATTATGTTGGGTCTTCTACTCCATGAACACAATATATCTCTCCATTTATTTAGATATCGGATTTTGTGCTTCAGCATTTTGTGATTTTCAGCATACAGATTCTGTACTGTTTTGTCAGATTAATAGCTATTTATTTCATTTTCCTTGGTATTATTTTTGAGTTTCCACATGTTTGTTGTTAGTATATAGAAATGCAATTGATTTATGTGTGTTTCTCTTGTACCATGTGGCCTTGCTAAAATCACTTATTAGGTCTGGGAGTTTTACAGATACTTTGGGATTTTTAACACAGAGAAACATCATCTGCTAGTAGGGACAGTTTTATTTCTTCGTTTCTAATCTGCATGCTTTTTACACTTGATCTTAGACAAAAGGCCAAGAAGCTATTAATCTGCATGCTTTTTATTTTTTTATTTTTTTTTTAAGATTTTATTTTTTATTGATTTGACAGAGAGAGATCACAAGTAGACAGAGAGGCAGGCAGAGAGAGAGAGAGAGAGGCAGGCTCCCTGCTGAGCAGAGAGCCCGATGCGGGACTCGATCCCAGGACCCCGAGATCATGACCTGAGCCGAAGGCAGCGGCTTAACCCACTGAGCCACCCAGGCGCCCTGCATGCTTTTTAAATTGTCAAAAGATTTCTCTGCTTCTTAATAAATGGAGTATAGAAGGACAACTGATTTTTGGATATATGAAGTGAATGGAGAGTAGAGGTGTTTGTTAAGATTGGAAAGACTAAGGGAAAAGAAGGTTGAAGGGAGAAAAATGAAGAGTTCTGCCTACTGACAACTAAGTGGAAATGTTGCATGGGAGAAGGCTTCAGAAGAAAAGTCAAAAGCAGAGATAAAATTTGGGAGTAGTCAGCAATTAGATAATATTGAAATCCAGGGAAGAGAGAGGATGGAGGCCAGAAGAAGACTGAGGACCCAGCCCTGAGGACTACAGATAATTAGAGGTTGAGTATAGGAGGAGCCTGCAAAGGACATTCAATGACTTCAGAAAAATCACTCTCTTCCTTTACACTTTAGTTTATTCTCCTGAAAAAAATCGGAGTTTTGGTGAGAATAAAATTACACCACTTAAGTACTTGAGGAGTAATGTTCTTTAATTTGGGGAGTTTCTGATCATGCTGCATGGGAGAGGACTGGACAATGAACCATTCCCTCATTTGCTCATTTTGTGAGACTTGGTGCTTTGACAGTGATAAGGATGTGACTTCCATGGACAGATAGCATATCCTGATTAAGGAGACATCTATGTGTTATGGTTTGAAGTGGTGGGGTTCAGAGCCATTGGCCAAGAAAGAATTTGAGATGTCTTTGATGCAAAAAGTGATTTTATTAAAGTATGGGGACAGGATCCGTGGGCAGAAAGAGCTGCACTGGGGTTATGAGGAATGATTGATTATAAAAAATTTTCTGTCTTATGGAGGGGAGGGTGAGGTTAGGGCTCCAGGAAATTGAGCCTATAGGTTTCTGGAGATTGCTTTTTTCTTATACATCATTAAGACAGTGAAAACTGATGGAGACTCATATCCTGCATGACTATGATCTCTATCAGTTAACCATTTGTTTTTCCCTTTCCTTTGTTCTGGGGCAGCCAGGAGTGCCAGAGGAATGTCACAAAAATCCCACCTTGGTGGGGAGGGGGATGGGGGAGTTCCAGGATGTTATCTTGTGGTTTGCCCTCAGCTTGCCTTCTGCTCCCTCATCATATTAGAGCACTTCTCTTACCAGGCTCTTTGGTCAGCCATTAATAATACATCCCCACAAGTCAATGGATTCCTATTAGTCATAAAGCAAAGCATTTTGCTTGATTGGAAAAGCCAGTCAGGTTCTCCTATTCTCTGTGAGCCCAGCCGCTCCTGATTCCATACCATAGCTCAAAGGTAGGCACTTCCAATCTCCCCTGCCCTGCCCCAGTTTTCTTCCCCCCCCATACCTCTTATCCATTTCAAATGCAATAAACATGATAAATAGGTAAATATGATCACGTTTATTTGTTTCCAACCAGAATGTTAACTCCTAGTCATAGTTCCCAAAAGCCTAAGACATGTGGCCAGCACATAATAGGAGTTCTAACATTTGTTAACAAATTTTGAAATAATGTAAATTACCTCCAAATTTTAAGTCCAAGGATTACCGTCCAAAACTGGTGGGCTCAGTATCAGTGGTGTTTGTTATTAATATTTAGAGAAACCACTTGAGTATAACTATTTATGAAAAAAAGAGTCTGGAATTATGCAAAGCTTAAATTATGCAAGATTGTCATAAATGCATCCTCATGTAAAATATAACCAGTTTGTGACTTATTATATACTTGTGCTATAAATTGGTGTGCAATCATTAAATAAGATTTAAAATACATTTAATGATATATGGAAAATAACCTTAAGTTACAATTTTGAGTTCAGATGATGGGACATAAAACTACATATAGAGGGGTTCCTGGGTGTCTCAGTTGGTTAAATGTTGGACAATTGATTTCAGCTCATGTCATGATCTTGGGGTCATGAGATTGAGCCCCACATTGGGTTCTGTGCTCAGTGGGAAGCTGCTTCTCTCCCTCACCTTCTCCCTCTACCCCTTCCCCATTCCCACATGTGCTTGCTCTCAAATATATGAGTAAAGCTTAAAACTATCTATAGAATATGAGGAGCACATTTTTGAAATGGGAATAAAATGAATCAGAAACACACATAATACCCAGTGTATACACCAAAACAGTTGAATGCTAAGGTTACCAGTATTTTTTTTTTTTTTTTTGGCATCCTTTTGGCTTTCTGCTACTAACATGTAAAACTTGTATAATCAGAAAACACAAACCACCAATAAGTGAGAGTGCTTGGAAGATAATTTTATCTCGGAAATGAAGGCACTTTTAGGACCATCAAAGACAGCACCACAGACGTCATCTGAGAGGTCCTTAGGCCTCCTAGAAATCAGACATGAAATGAAGCAGGGGCCAGCAGCCATGGGAAAGCACTAGTTTTGCCTGAGAGTATATCTCAGCTGGATTGGGCCCTCTGCATTTAAAGCTTTGAGGTTGCCCCAGGGCCTTTCCAAAATGCCAGAAATTCACCCTCACCTACCCTTCTAAATAATACCTGAAGCTATAGGTAATAGAAAATAAATTTAGCTGGTTTCAACTACAAGAACATTTCTTTGACATAAAAGAATCCAAAATGAGCAGGGCAGCTCCTGGATTAGGATTATAAATGCGGGGTTATGGTCTCCCCTTTCAGTCACTCCAGTGCATTCAGTCTACCTCTAATTCTGACGCTGCAATAGCTGTGGTCATTTCTGGCCTCACTTGCAGGCCAATGACCAGAGGCAGAAGAGGTTCTGCCTCTTTCTTACACATAAATAATGAGGCTATCTTTCAAGAAAGACACCAGTTGGTGAGAGCCAGGGAGAATGGTAGAGTAGGAGGATTCTGAGCTTACCTCCTAACATAGACACATTGAGGCAACAACTACATATAATGCAATTCACTCTGAAAACAACCTGAAGACTGGAAGAACAGATCATCCATAGCTAAAGAGATAAAGAAAAAGCTATATCCAGAAGGGTAGTAGAGGCAGAGACATGATCAGAAGACAAACCCCCAGGGTGGTGACCAACAAGGAGGAGAGATATCAGTGGTGTAGAAGTCCTCCTTGAGTAGTGAGGGGGATCAAGAACCATATCAGGTACCCCCAGCCCTAGAGGCCCGAACCAGAAAGATAAGCCCCCATAATGTCTGCTTTTGAAAATTGGTAGACATTAACTCAGGGAGAACCATAGGGCTACAGGAACCAAGTCTTCATTCTTCATTCTTCTTCTTCTTCTCCTTCTCCTTCTTCGTCTTCTTCTTCTTCTTCTTCTTCTTCTTCTTCTTCTTCTTCTTCTTCCTCCTCCTCCTCCTCCTCCTCCCCTTCTTCTTCTTCTTCTTCTTCTTCTTCTTCTTCTTCTTCTTCTTTCTCCTTCTTCTTCTTCTTTTTCTTCTTCTTCTTTCTTCTTCTTTCTTTTTCTTTCTTCTTCTTCTTCTTCTTCTTCTTCTTCTTCTTCTTCTTCTTCCTTTTTTTTTCCAATTTAAAGTCTTTTTTTTTTTTAGTTTTTATTTATTTTTTATAAACATATAATGTATTATTAGCCCCAGGGGTACAGGTCTGTGAATCGCCAGGTTTACACACTTCACAGCACTCACCATAGCACATACCCTCCCCAATGTCCATAACCCCACCACCCTCTCCTTACCCCCCTCCCCCTGGCCACCCTCAGTTTGTTTTGTGACATTAAAATTCTCTTATGGTTTCTCTCCCTCCCGAGCCCATCTTGTTTCATTTATTCTTTTCCTACTCCCCAAACCCCCCACGTTGCATCTCCACTTCCTCATATCAGGGAGATCATATGATAGTTGTCTTTCTCTGATTGACTTATTTCGTTCCAAGTCTTCATTCTTAAAGGTGAAGCATTCTGTATCATTCTAGCACAGAGGCAGCAATTTGAAAGGAGCCTGGGTGGGGTACCTGGGTGGCTCAGTCAGTTAAGCATCTGCCTCTGGCTCAGGTCATGATCCCAGGGTTCTGGGATGGAGCCCCATGTCAGGTTCTCTGCTCTACAGGGAGCCCACTCCTCCCTCTGCCAGCTGTTCCCCCTGCTTGTGCTCTCTCTCTCTTTCATTCTGAGAAAAAAGAAAAAAGAAGAAGAAGAAAAAAGAGCCTGACTTACACCTAACTATTTACTGACTAATTTTAGGACATGTGCCAGAGAGGCAGGGATCTGAAGAAGCTTTCTCTGGAAGTAGAAGTGCCAGTCACCATTTTTCCTTTTTTCCTTCAACCAAGCTGTCTGGACACTTGTGGGAGCCAGTTCTGATGCTTTCCATTTACTTTACTAGTACTGTCCAACCTGCACTAGTGTTCCCTTGTAGACCCACCTCACCCAACATTCCTGTCCCAGAAGGTACCCCTCCAATGTGGCTTCTTCCCTGCCACATTCAGCAGGCAGTCTCAGTTGGGACCAGTATTACCCCAAAGTGACTAATGTCTTACCAAACCCAGCATATAGCCTAAGCCACATCTGATGCCCTTCTGGAGGATTCCTAACCCAGTGAGTGGGCCAGCCCCATACTTGCAGCAGTTATAGCTAGGTCTCTAAGCCAGCCACACCCACCAGCATTTTCACAGCAGTTACAGCCCTGTCACAACAGGAGGGCATGTACAACCCATATGGTAGACACTCCTGAAATACCTTGTTCTTGTGGCAAGAGGAATTGTACTACAGGGCCCCCAGAGGATGCCTTCTACATGAAGCCACGACTTTCAAGACCAGGAGACATAACTGAACTACAAAATACATAAAAACAAACAGATAAAATGGAGACAAGTATATTTCAGATTAAAGAACAAGACAAAACCTCAGAAAGAGCCAAACAGAATGTAAATAAGCAATCTACCTAATAGAGTTCAAAATAATGGTCCTAAAGATGCTCACCAGACTTGAGAGAAGTGTGGCTGAATTCAGTGAGAACTTCAATAAGGAGAGAGAAAAATATAAAAAGGAACCAATCAGAGCTGAAGAATACAGTAACTAAAATGAACTAGAGGGATTCAACAGCAGATTAGAGGATACAGAAGAATGGATCAACAATCTAAAAGACAGGGTAGTGGGGACATCTGGCTGGCCTAGCTGGAGGACTCCTGACTTGGGGTCATGAGTTCAAGCCCCACATTGGGTATAGAGATTACTTAAATAAATAAAATGTTAAAAAAAATCAATAAATAAAATTATAAAAGAAAGGAAGGAAGGAAGGATGAAAAGGCAGTGGAAAGCAACCAAGCTGAAAAGCAAAAAGAAAAATAATTTTTTTTTTTTTAAAGTATGTGCCACACTAGCATGGAGCCCAATGCAGGGCTTGAACTCACAACCCTGAGATTAAGAACTGAGCTGAGATCAAGAGGCAAACACCAAAGCGACTCCCCAAATTTTTTTTATTGAGGATAGTTTAAGGAACTTCTGGGACAATCTTGAGTACACTAACATTCACATTTTAAGGGTCCCAGAAGGAGAAGAGAAAGAGGAACAGAACATTTATTGAAGAGATAATAGTGGGAACATTTCCTAACTGGGGAAGGAAACATAGCCAGATCTAGAAATCAATGAAAACTCCAAACAAGATGAACCCAAGGAGGTCCACACCAAGACACAAAATAATTAAAGTATCAAGTCCCCTACAACCAGTGGTGCCTGGTAGGTGTCTGTGGGTGTGGGCAGCCACCTGGGACATGGGGGTTACTGGCTGGTGGCTCCAGCAGCAGCAGCAGCAGCAGTAAGGATGGCAGTAGTGTCAGGGCACAGAGGATGGTACCAAAGATGGCAGGAAGTGCAATGAAATGGGCTAGGAAGGTAAGTATCCCTAGTTTGTCAAGGAGAACAAGCCCTTCCAGCAGTACTACCAGGAGCTCAAGAATACCCAAGGGCAAATGGGACCAGGTCATGGAAGCACTCAGGGGGCCCCTCCTGGCCACTTTAGAATTACTGATTACAAAAGTCACACACAAAAAACCTCTTTATTGCTTAAAGAACAAGTATTTCAAGAAATTGGAGGACCTAAAGCAGAAGGTCAGTAAGTTAAAGTTCCACAGCCCATGAGTTGGTATTCTAAAGAACATGCCAGGCACACAAATTTAGGTGGAAAAATCTGAAAAGGTCTCCACATTTGGAAAAGTTTCACTGGTTTCTGGAAACTGAATCTGGAAATATCAGTTGTCAAGAAGCCATTAGCATGATTCCACTACTGTTACTTAATACTCATCCTCTCCATAAGATCTTAGATATGTGTGCAGCATCTGAATCAAAGACCACACAATTAATTGAAATGTTATATGCGGACATGATTGTCCCTTTTCCTGAGGGGTTTGTCATCATAGAGATGAGGTCAATAAGCATTACTATCTGCTCCTTCATCAGGCCAAAATTCTGAGCAGCCTCTGCATCTACGGTGATCAACCATGATGTATCCAGCATATCCAGACTCAAAATAGATATTAGTAGGAGGAAAGAAATTCTCTTCTATAACTGCATTATATGTAATGTCCCTTACAGTGGAGATAGCACTATGAGAAAAAAAGCCACTGATGTTTGGAAAAAGTGGAAGACATCATATAACTTGCAGCTGCATGAGTTATAGCTGTAGACTATAAGGCAAGGCACCGAGAAGCTAGTGGAAGGTGGTAGGTTGGTGTCTTCTATATGTTCACTAAACCCCCATTAAAGATGAAGCAGTAATAGTATCTTTACTGGAAAAAAAGTGAAGGTGCTTTGGAGCTGGCTGATATGTTTTCTGAGCTGCCAGGACTTAAATGGTTGCCTGGAATTACATAGTGGAAGGTAATGATGAAAGATGGACAGTGGTTTAGAGAGTGAGATGGTAATCCTCACAGCAGACATACCCAGATCTGGCCTACCAGGTTCCACCGAAGGAGCCAGAATACTTACAGGGGATGCACCTAGAGTGGTATCCTAGAATATTACCACATCATCAAAACACTGGAGGGCGCCTGGGTGGCTCAGTGAGTTAAAGCCTCTGCCTTCGGCTCAGGTCATGATCTCAGGGTCCTGGGATCAAGCCCCACATCGGGCTCTCTGCTCGGCAGGGAGCCTGCTTCCTCCTCTCTCTCTGCCTGTCTCTCTGCCTATTTGTGATCTCTCTCTATCAAATAAATAAATAAATAAAAATAAAATCTTAAAAAAAAATTACTGGCGGGTTATTTGTAACAGTGTTAGTGAAAAAGTCTTCAATGACATGGCAGAAACATCCACCAAAGCTGGAGGGTGAATCTGTGGTGCCCAGAGAAACTGGTCCAACTCTGCAAATCCCACAGAAGGAAAAACTACAAACTCTTTCTGAGCAGGAAAGTAAACCAGGCAGCAGAATTGACAACACAAAGATAATGGAAATAACTGAGAATTTAGAGAACAATGGAAATAAGAAAGATGGAGTGTGTGGTCCTTCTCCATCTAAGAAAGTGAAGTTATTTGGAAGAATTTAAAGATGATCCATTTGTATTTGTTCTTGAAGATGGACCATTATTTCCACCTATCCAGAAATTTTTTTTTTTTTAAGATTTTATCTATTTGACAGAGAGACAGTGAGAGACAGAACATAAGCAGGAGGATTATGAGAGGGAGAAGCAGGCTTCCTGCCAAGCAGGGAGCCTGAAGCAGGGCTCAATCCCAGGACCCTGGGATCATGATCTGAGCCAAAGGCAGATGCTTAACTACTGAGCTACCCAGGCACCCCTAACCAGAAATTCTATGCATGGGGTCCTTCATTCCCTAAGATGAATTTGTTAACTCAAACTATGGAAGGGAAGAAAAGGCAACTCTACATAGTCTCCAAGGAGCTGAACAATGTGCTGTTGAATAATAGTGAGAGGATGAAGGTTGTAAACACTGGGATATAAGTCTGGTATTGGAATAACAGCGATGAAGAGTTTGACTGTGCTTTTCAGTTAGCACAGGAGGGAGTATACACATTATATTCATTTATTAATTCAAGAATGATCACTGTATCAATGGAAGATGTTAAAATTCTATTGATCCAGGAAAATCCATTTTTTAAGAAAACGTAGCAGTAAGACATACAGCCAAGCCAGGGACTTGGCTAAGGGGAGCATCATCCTGAAGTATGAGCCAGACTCTTTTAAACCAGATACCCCTCAGTGTCCCATTGTGTTATGTGGATAGCAGGGAAAGTCCTCCATTTGGACTTTTACGTTCAGGAATGAATGGCTTCACCATCTCAGAATGATGGGGCTAGAGGTGTTGGCATAAAAGAAGAAAGGGACTGTTCTGGTACATAAGAATACAAGCAGCTCTGGGCTGCCTAGGAGAAAGTGTGTGCCAAATATGGAGTGGAGCAGGCCACCAGCACAGATGCCACCATGAAACCTGATCTGATCCATGAGGGGCTGCCCTGCCTCAGTGAGGACACCCAGGGAAAGCCTGCCTGGACCCTGGCAGGGGCCTTCACCTTGGTGTTCAGAGCCAAACCCAGAACTTCTGACCTATAAACTATGTATTTTTCAAGACTGGAAACTGATGGAATGATAAAACAGACTGTGAATCATCTCAGTACTGCTTTCATGTATTTTTTTTTGATTGTTAGAAGTTGCTCATTTTACCTCGTTTCTTTGGAAAAGCTGGGTCCAATGTACCTATTGTAGGCAGTGGACTTTGACCATTAAAGTCTTACTTCTATCAAGAAACAAAACTGCTCTTGCAGGAATTTTCAGTCCCCTTTGTTAGGTCTATATTGGTCTTAAGTTCCAGTAATTGTTTTAATTATTACTTATAGAAAGAATCTATAACCATTATGATTGTTGGAAAACCACACCGTAAGTTTTAATATTCATATTAAATTGCACATTAGCAGTGTGATATTAGTATGCAATAGGTTAATATCTGAGGTCTCAGATGACTTCTTTTTTTTAAGATTTTATTTATTTATTTGATAGAGATCATAAGTAGGCAGAGAGGCAGGGAGAGAGAGGGGGAAGCAGGCTCCCTGCTGAGCAGAGAGCCCAATGCGGGGCTCTATCCCAGGACCCTGAGATCATGACCTGAGCTGAAGGCAGAGGCTTTAACCCACTGAGCCACCCAGGTGGCCTCGGATGACTTCTGTGCCTTTGTAATAAAAGGCATTTATTACTTTCTCAGAGTTCAAAAAATTAAAACCTCAAAAGCTAAAAATAAAGAATCTTAAAAGCAGCAAAAGAGAAGCAAATAGTTACATACAAGGTAAATCCCCCCAAGGCTATCAGCTAATTTTTCAGCAGAAAGTTTGCAGGTCAGAAGAAAGTGGCATGACACATTCAAAGTGCTAAAAAGAAGAAAAAAAACCTACAATCTAAAACACTCTACCTAGCAAGGTTATTATCAGAATTGAAGGAGAGTTAAAGTGCTTCCCAGACAAGCACATTAAAGGAGTTCATCACCACTAAACTGGCCTTACAAGAAATATTAGAGGAATTACTTTAAAAAAAAAATTATTTATTTATTTATTTGACAGAGATCACAAGTAGGCATAGAGGCAGGCAGAGAGAGAGGTAGCAGGAGGGGGAAGCAGGCTCCCCGCTGAACAGAGACCTGATGTGGGACTCAATCCTAGGACCTCAAGATCATGACCTGAGCTGAAGGCAGAGGCTTAACCCACCGAGCCACCCAGGTGCCTCTAGAGGAATTACTTTAAGCAGAAAAGAAAAAGCCATAAATAGAAGTAACACAATTATAAAAGGAAAAAATTTCACTGGCCAAAGCAAATATATTTTAAAGGTAGTAGATAACTTATAAAGCTAGTATGCAAAGTAAAAGACAAAACTAGTAAAATCAATCATATCTACAAAAGCTAGTTAAGGGATATGCAAAATAAAGGTAAAATATGATATCATATACATAAAATGTGTAAAGGAGTAAAAATGTAGTACTTTTAGAATATGTTTGAACTTAAGCAACCATCAACTTAATATAGACTGCTAAATACATAGGATGTTATATAATATAAGCTTCATGGTAACCACAAACCAAAAACCTATAATAGATACACAGAAAATTAAAAAAAAAAAAAAGGATCTAAGCATAATACTAACAAAAGTTATCAAATCACAAGGAAAATATAGGAAGAGAAGAAAGAAACAATAATACAATAATACAAAAACAACCAGAAAATAATGAACAGAATAGCACTAAACACATATCTGTCAATATTTACTTTGTAAATAGACTCAGTGCTCTAATCAAGATACACAAGATCTATCTATATGCTGCCTACAAGCAATTCATTTCAGACCTACAGATATATACAGACTAAAGGTGAAGGGATGGAAAAAGATATTTAATGTAATGTAAATAGAAACAATAAAAGGCTGGGATAGTGGTATTTTTAAAAAAAAATGTTTTATTGGGCACCTGAGTGGCTCAGTGGATTGGGCCTCTGCCTTCAGCTCAGGTCATGATCTCAGGGTCCTGGGATCAAGTCCCGCATCGGTCTCTCTGCTCAGTGGGGAGCCTGCTTCTCCCTTTCTCTCTATCTGCCTCTCTGCCTATCTGTGATGTATCTCTCTGTCAAATAAATAAAATTTTTAAAAAAGAAAAAAATGTTTTATTTATTCATTTGAGAGAGAGAGAAAGAGGGAGAGGGAGAAGCAGACTCCCTGCTGAGCTGGGAGCCTGATGTGAGGCTTGATCTCAGGACCTGGAGAGCATGACCAGAGCTGAAAGCAGATGCTTACCCATCTGAGCCACCCAGACACCCCAGGATAACAATACTTATATCAAACAAAATAGACTACCAAACAAAGACTGTAACAAGAGACAAATAAGGACATTATATAATGATCAAAGAATCAATCCAATGAGAGAATATATCAATTATAAATATCTACGCACCCAACACTGAAGCATCTAACTGTATAAAGCAAATATTAACAGAACTAAAGTGAGAAATTGATAGTAATATAATAGTAGGAGACTTTAATGCCCCACTTACTTCAATGGATAAATCATCCAGACAGAAAATCAATAAGGAAAGTGTGGTTTTGAACAACACATTAGAGCAGATGGGCTTAACAGCTATATACAGAACATTCCATCCAAAAACAACAGAATACACATTTTTTTCAAGTGCACAGAGAACATTCTCCAGAATAGATCACATGTTGGGGCACAAAACAAGTCTCAGTAAATTTAAGAAAACTGAAATCATATCCATCCTTTTTTTCCCCCCTACATGATATGAAACTAACAATTAAATACAAGGAAAAAAAAAAACTAGGAAAAAAAAAAGAAACACAAAGAGGAAATTAAAAGGAACCTGAAGACAAATAAAAATGGAAACACAGCAGTTCAAAATCGTTGGGATGCAACAAAAGAAGTTTTTAAGAGGGAAATTTGGAGGAGCTTGGGAAGATGGCAGAGTAGCAGAGTAGGAGGACACTGAGCTCACCCCATCCCACTTTTTCAACTGGATATTGTCCATTTTCAAGTCAACAAAATGGAGAGCAATTTGAAGACTGGCAGAATAACCTCCACAACTAAACATAGAGAAGAAGCTGCATCTGAAAGGTTAGGAATGTCAGAAATGCAGAGGGAGGCTGCCCACAGCAGAGAGGGAGCTGTGCATCTAGAGAGGGCAGAGAAATGGGCCCTTGCACTGGGGAATTCATGCAGGGAAGATTAATCCCAATAACACTTGGCTTTAAAAACTGGAGGGTCTGAATTCCATGAGTTTATACAACCACTGGTACTTAGAGCCTGGAGCTTTAAAAGTCTGCTGACTCAGCACTGGGTGAGGAGGGAGGGTGAGTGATAGCTCTGCCCACCACCTTTAGAGAGAAATAGCCTTCATGGAGAAGCAACATAAAAATGGCAGTTTACACAAAGCCATGGGCAAATAGGAGACAGATCTGTTTATACTGATTTTGCAGCATGTTGGGTACTTCTCTAGAAACGAGGGAAGTGGCAGGTGCCATTTTCCTCCTTTGCTTTCCAGCATAAACAGGGCCAGCTATAAGAGGTCGGACTGCATAGACACTTGCTACCTAACCGACTAGTAGTGCACCACACCCACAAGTTTTCCTGAGGACTAGTTCACTCCAAGCCTGCTGACCTCAGCCTGGATTGAAGGCAAATTTGGTTAAAGCCACAGATGGCCCTTACAAGCCACTGGATGCACAGCTGCTATTCACCATGCAGAACCACCATGCTAGGCCCACTTGTGACTCAGTGCCTAGTCACCATACCGCACCCAGCAGCACACCCCAGCTACCATCATACACCAGGTCCAGCCTGGCCCAGCCTTGTGCCCCCGACAGCCCTGACACACAGCCTCCAACCAGCAAAGTGCTTGGAGGAATATCACATTTGTGTAGCCCAGCACAAATTTTACTAACACCATGGCCTCACTTCCAAGTTCTCTGGTGGCACACCCCTTCAGAGCTGGCCTGCCTGGGTCCTACTAACAACACAGAGAGCCAACAGAGCCCACAACAGACAGAGTACAGATGACTGCACTAAAAGGAAAAGTGACTCAGACCCAACAGTAGGGTATAAGCAGCACACATAGGGCACTCTCCTGAAGTTCTGGTGAATAGGGAACAGGGCAGTCTAGGAACTCTTCTTCATAAAGTCACTACTTTCAAGAGCAGAAGATACAGGTGACTTTCTTAACACAGAGAAACAGACACAGAGAGACAGAAAAAATGAGGAGACAAAAATTTATCCCAAATTAAAGAACAGGACAAAACCACAGCCAGACATCTAAGTAACATGCTTAATAGAGAACTTAGAGCAATCCTCACTGAACTTGAAAAAAGAATGGAAGACATGAGTGAGACCCTTAACACAGAGATAAAAAATAACATTGTAGAGATAAATAAGCTTAATGAAATGAATAGCAGAATGGAAGAAGCAGGGGAATGAATTATTGACCTAGAAAACTGAGTAATGGAAAGTATTCAAGCTGAACAAAAAAAGAGCAAAGAATTTGCAAAATGAGAACAGTCTCCGTCAAAGATAATAACGTATTATAGGGGATACTGAAGAAGAGAAAGAAAAGGGGGTAAAAAAATTATTTGAAGAAATAATAACAAAAATTTCCCTAATCTGGGGAAAGAAACAGATAGCCAGATCCAGAAGACACAGAAAAACCCCAACAAAATCAACAAAAGCAGGCCTACACCAAGATATATATGCAAAATATATATATATATATATATATATGCAAAATATAGTGATAAAGAAAAAAAATCTTAAAAGCAGCAAGATAAAAGAAGTTAGTAACTTACAAGGGGAACACATAAGGTCAGCAGATTTTTCAACAGAAACTTTGCAAGCCAGAAAAGAGTAGCATGATATATTCAAGGTGAAGGGGACAAGTCTGTAGCCAAGAATACTTTATCTAGCAAGGCTACCATTTGTAATAGAAGGAGAGAAAAAGAGTTTCCCAGACAAACAAAAACTAAAGGAGTTCATGACCCCTAAGCCAGTCCTGCAAGAAATATTAAAAGGGACTCTGAGTGGAAAGGAGAGACCGAAGGTGACAGTATAGAGGTAGGAGACACAAAAGCAATAAAAATAAATATTTCTGTAAAAAAATTAATCGTGGAACCCACAAGGATATAAAATATAATAACATATACTTAACATGGGGAGGAGAGAAAAGAATGGGTTCAAATATAAATGACCACGAACTTAATATAGACTGTTATATGCAGAAGATGTTATATACAAACCAAATGGTAACATATATCAAAAACCATTAATAAATATGTAAAGAATAAAGAGAAAGAAATCCAAATATATCACTAAAGAAAATCAACAAAACATGAAATAGAGAAACACAAGAAAGACTCAAAGAAAGTCTTTCTAAACAACCACAAAATAAGTAATAAAATGGCAATATATGCATATCTATCAATAATTACTTTGAGTGGAAGGACTAAACACTTCAATCAAAACACATAAGGTGAGAGAATGCATGAAAAAACAAGACCTATTTATCTGAAATCTACCTGAGACCAATTTTAGACTAAAGACACCTGCAGATTGAAAACCAAAATACAATAGCAGAGTGCATACTCTGAAACATTTCCTGAAATGTTAGGCCCTGAACAGTATAGGACCTCTTCTTCAATATAGCCATTACTCTCAAGAGCAGGAAATTTAATAGGCTTTCCTAACACACCAAGAAAAACAAAACAGTGACCCAGACAAAATGCCAAGACAGAGGAATTTACCCCACAAGAAAGAAGATGAAGAGGTCACAGCCAGGGATCTAATCAAAACAGAAATAAGTAATATGCTTGAATGAGAATTTAAAGCAACTATCATAAGAATACTAGCCGGACTTGAGAAAAGCATAGCAGACGCTAGAGAATTCCTTACTGCAGAGATAAGAACTAAAAACTAGTCAGGCTGGGGTGCCTGGGTGGCTCAGTGGGTTAAAGCCTCTGCCTTCAGCTCAGTTCCTGGGATAGAGCCTACTTCCTCCTCACTCTCTGCCTACTTCTCTGCCTACTTGTGATCTCTGTCAAATAAATAAATAAAATCTTAAAAAAAAAAAAACCTAGTCAGGCTGAAATACACAAGGCTATAACCAAGATGCAAAACTGAACAGATGTTATAACAGTGAGGATGTACAAAGGAGAGAAATAAGTGATAAAGAAGATAAAATCATGGAAAATAAAGAAGCTGAAGAGAAGAGGGAAAGAAAAGTATTTGAGCATGAATGTAGATTTAGGGAACTCAGCAACTCCTTAAAGCATAAAACACTCATATCACAGGAGTCCCAAAAGAAGAAGAGAGGGAAAAGGGGCAGAAGGTTTATTTGAAAAAAATTATAGTTGAAAACTTCCCTAATCTGGGGAAGGAAACAGACATTGAAATCCAGGAGGCATAGAAAACTCCCATCAAATTCAACAAAAGCTGGGCAACACCAAGACATATTTTACTAAAATTTTAAACTATGGAGATAAGGAAAGAATCCTTAAGATTCTAAGAAAAGAAATCCATAACCTACAAAGGAAGACAAATCAGGTTCTCAACAGATCTTTTCACAGAATCCTGACAGGCCAGAAGTGAGTAGCATGATATATTCAAGGTGCTGAAGAGGAAAATTATGTAGCCAAGGATATCTTATCTAGCAAGTCTCTAAATAGAAGGATAGATAAAGAGTTTCCTAGAAAAACAAAAACTAAAGGAGTTCATGACCCCTAAGCCAGCCCTGCAAGAAATATTAGAGGGGACTCTTTGAGTGGGAAGGAAAAACAAAAAGCAACAAAGATTAGAAAGGAACAGAGAGGGGAACCTGGGTGGCTCAGTGGGTTAAGCCGCTGCCTTTGGCTCAGGTCATGATCTCAGGGTCCTGGGATCGAGTCCCGCATCGGGCTCTCTGCTCAGCAGGGAGCCTGCTTCCCTCTCTCTCTCTCTCTCTGCCTGCCTCTCCATCTACTTGTGATCTCTCTCTGTCAAATAAATAAATAAAATCTTAAAAAAAAAAAAAAAGGAAAGGAACAGAGAAAATCTCCATAATCAATGTAATTTTACAATGGCATTAAATTCTTATATATCAATAATAACTCTGAATGTAAATGGACTACTTGTTCCAATCAAAAGACACAGTGTATCAGAATGGATTAAAAAAAATACCCATTTATTTGTGTTTATAAGAGACTCATTTTAGATCTAAAAACACCTGCAAATTGAAAGTAAAGAGATGGAGAACCATCTGTCATGCTAATGGACTTCAAAAGAAAACCAGAGTAGCCATACTTATGTCTATATTTTAAAATGAAGACAGTAATGAGAGAGGAAAAAGGGTACTATATCATAATTAATGGGTCCGTCCAACAAGAAGATCTAACAGATACATATTTATGTATGCCCTCAACTTGGGAGCTCCCAAATATGTAAATAAATTAATAACAAACATAAAGAAACTCATTGATAATAGTACAATAATAGAAGGGGATTTTAACACCCCACTTACAGCAATGGACAGATCATCTAAACAGAAAATTAACAAGGAAACAATGGCTTTGAATGATACATTGGACCAGTTGGACTTAACAGATATATTCAGAACATTTCACCCTAAAGCAGCAGAACACATATTCTTTTCAAGTGCACATGGAACACTCTGTAGAATAGATCACATACAAATCAGGTCTCAACAAGTACAAAAGGATGGAGATCATACCATGCATATTTTCAGACCACAACGCTATGAAACTTGAAGTCAACCACAAAAAATGTGGAAAGACCACAAATACATGGAGGTTAAAGAATAGCCTACTAAAAAATTAATAGGTAGACCAGGAAATTAAAGAAGAAATTAAAAAATACATGGAAGCAAATAAAAATGAAAACACAACAGTCCAGAGCCCTAGGGATGCAGCAAAGATGGTCCTAAGAAGGAAGTATATGGCAGTATAGGCCTTTCTCAAGAAACAGAAGTCTTAATTACACAGTCTAACTTTACACCTAAAGGACCTAGAAAAGGAACAGCTAATAAAGCCTAAAGCCAGCAGAAGAAGGGAAATAATAAAGATGAGAGCAGAAATAAACTATATAGAAAGAGAACAAAACCCAAAAACCCAGGAGAACAGATCAGTGACACTAAGAACTCCTTCTTTGAAATAATAAAATTGATATATTCCTAGCCAAACTTTAAAAAGAAAATAGAAAGGGCCCAAATAAATAAAAACACAAATGAAAGAAGAGAAATAATAACCAACACCATAGAAACATAAACAATTATAAAAGGAAAATGAAAAATGAAAAACTGGGCAATCTGGAAGAAATAGACAAATTCCTAGAAATATATAACTATATATAACTATATAACTACCAAATCTGAAACAGAAAGAAATAGAAATAGAAAATTTGAACAAACCAATAGCCAGCAAAGAAGTTGAATCAGTAATCAAAAATCTCCCAACAAACAAAAGTCCAGGGCCAGATGGTATCCCAGGGGAATTCTGCCAGACTACTATGTATTTATCCAAAGGATACAAACAGTGATTTGAAGGGGCACATGCACCCCAATGTTTATAACAACCGTGTCCAATGCAGCCAAATTATGGAAAAAGCCCAAACATCCATTGACTGATGAATGGATAAAGAGGTGGTATATATACGCATGGAATAGTACTCAGCCATCAAAAGGAATGAAATCTTGCCATTTGGAAAGATATGGATGGAGCTAGAATGTATTATGCTAAACAAAATAAGTCAGAGAAAGACAAATACCAAAGGATTTTACTTATATGTGGAATTTAAGATACAAAACAGATGGACAGAAGGGAAGGGGGGAGAAAAGACAGAGGGAAGCAAACCATAAGAGACTTAAAAAAAAAAGATTTTATTTATTTATTTCACAGTGAGAGAGAGAGAGCACACAAGCAAGGGGAGTAGCAGGCAGAGGGAGAAGCAAGGAGCCTGATGTGGAGCTTTATCCCAGGACCCTGGGATCATGACCTGAGCTGAAGGCAGATGCTTAACTGACTGAACCACCCAGGCACCCCAAACCACAAGAGACTCTTAATGATAGAGAACAAATTGAGGTTTGATGGAGGGAGGGATATGGGGGATGGGCTAAATGGGTGATGGATATTAAGGAGGGTGCTTGTTATGATGAACACTGGTATTATATGTAAGTGATGAATCACTAAATTCTACTCTTGAAACCAATATTACACTATATGTTAACTAGAATTTAAATACAAATTTAGGGGGGAAAAAAGGAAAAGGGAACACTCCTATACTATTGATGGGAATGTAAATTGGTGCAGACAGTATGGAAAAACAGCATGAAGATTCCTCGGAAAATTGAAAATAGAAATTCCATTTCTGGGTATTTACCCAAAGAAAATGAAAACACTAATTCAAAAAGATATATGCAACACCATGTGTATTGCAACATTATTTTCAATAGCCAAGATAAAGAAACAACCTAAGTGTATATTTATAGAAGAATAGATAAAGAGGATTATGGAATATTACTCAGCCATAAAAAAGAATGAGATCGTGTCATTTGTGACAAAATGGATGGACCTAGAGAGTATTATGGTAAGTGAAGTAAATCAGATGGAGAAAGACAAATACCATATGATTTCACTTATATGTGCAATGTAAAAAACAAAAAGAAAAGTGGAAATAGAGTCATAGTACAGAGAACAAATTAGGGGTTGTCAGTGGGAACTATGGGTAGCATAGGTGGTAGGTATTAAGAAGTACAAACTTCCAGTATTAAAATAAATAAGTCACAAGGATGAAATAGGGAATATTTCTTGGGAATACAGTCAATAATATGGCAATAACTTTATATGTGACAGATAATAAGCAATTTGTAAAGTATATAATTGTCAATTCATTACATTGTGCAACTGAAACTAATACAGTGTTGTTTATCAACTGTATTTCAATTAAAAAAAAACCTTAACACCTATTTCTCATATTCTTTGTGTCATCCAACTTTGCCAAATCCAATTACTTACAAAAATAGTTCTCTGATTACACCAATCAAACCCACCCATGGGGGTTAGTGTCCTCTGAAATCCAGTATGTATGAACATTAAGGGTTATTTGGGAACACAAGAAGTGTGTGTGTGGATGCCAAACCAGCAGTTGACAGCATCTACTGTGACTACTGGATCCTCCCTACCAGTCAGTAGGCTTTCTTCTTCCTAACTAAAGGAAGCCACAGGTAGGTTCTCTTTGGATACATCCAGCCTCAAAACATGAAGCCTTCCCAGAGATCCACAGAAATTACTTCAAAAGACACTTGGAAACAAGATTTACAACATGGAGGACTTTCATCTCTGTTATAATGTCTACTTAACCTGCGTTTCCTTCTTCTGACAGTACTTTTTATTAACCGAGTTAAGTTATGGATTTGTCCATTGCAAGATTTGTCGTTTGCTCAGCGTTAGACCACAGTAACATCTCCCAAGTAGTCACAACCTACATCTTTGCTTCAAAGAGCAGAAGTGCTCATAGTTGGATTTGGACTACAGAGAGCACAGCACAAGTATGGAGTGGAAAAATCAAGGTCTTTGGAAAAAAATAAGTAAATAAAAATTTTTTAAAAATCTGGGTTTGAATCCTGCCTTTGTTAGTTAATTGCTGATTAATTTTAGGCAAGATATTTAGCCTCTCTGAAACTACTTTCTCATCACAAAATAGAAATACTACTGGGACACCTGGGTGGCTCAGTGGGTTAAGCCTCTGCCTTCAGCTCAGGTCATGATCTCAAGTCCTGGGATCCAGCCACATTGAGCTCTCTCTGCTCTGTGGGGAGCCTGTTTCCCCCTCTCTTTCTGCCTGCCTCTCTGTCTACTTGTGATCTCTCTCTTTCTGTCAAATAAATAAATAAAATCTTAAAAAAAAAATAGAAATACTACTACCCACCCAGAGGGCCTTTGGTGTGATTAAATGACTTACCAATCTTTTTTCTCCTCATTTTCTTTCTTTTTTTTTTTTAAAGATTTTATTCATATTTTTGACAGACAGAGATCACAAGTAGGCAGAGAGGCAGGCAGAGAGAGAGAGGGAAGCAGGCTCCCTGCTGAGCAGAGAGCCCGATGCGGGACTCGATTCCAGGACCCTGAGACCATGACCTGAGCCGAAAGCAGCGGCGTAACCCACTGAGCCACCCAGGCGCACCTTCTCCTCATTTTCTTAGAGAACTGTATAGGGAAGTATCAGATCATACAAGTGCAGCCAATACACAGTTTCAAAACTATTGAAAACAGTTTTCAACATTTGGCTTAAATTCTCTAACACAAAACAAGTTGACTGGTTTTTAGTAATTATACTATAGAGAGTGGGACTTCATTGCACACATGGTTGACATCAGAAGGCAATCTGTAATTCAGAGAAGTCATGAAGTGCTTGCCTGGCATTTTGATTTTTCTATAGATGAAAAGTCATGATGTTTTCCAATATATTTGGAGGCATTTATGAAATTCAGAATGGTGTGAGCAGCAACTCTGAGCACTGTCAAAACTGAGCATTCTCAGTGGGGTGGATAATTTATGTGGTTACTACTTAAATTATCACCTGCTGAACACAAAGTGTGCTATAAACCAAGTTATCTAGAATATGTAAGATAAGATAAATGTTTCCATCAGGAGCATTAATTTTCAGCCAAATTCTCTTTATCCGCATTGAAGTCCCAAGTGGAAATTTCTAAAAGTCCATAATATCTTGAAATTTATTTCCCCTTCAAAATTTAAAAAACAAAACACAAACTTTAGTTGTAGCTTTCCAAGTAAGTTTGTGTACTTGAGTTTTAATTTTTTTGCAGTTCTCATTTGATAACCAGCTATTACAAGTTGCCTTTGGGTCTAATGACGTATGCTGTTAGTAGTACTGAGAGCTTTATCTGCCCTCCATTTGAACAAACCCTATGTTGTCTCAGGAAAAGAAAGGGGAATTCCCTCAAGTTAGCCTCCTTTATACCTGTCTGCAAATATCCATCCAGAGCCAAGGGTATTAGTGCTCAGTTAGCCTCACCGTGTAGATCCTGGCATGCTCACAGCTGAGGACAAACCAGGTTAGTTCTAAAAGGGACACATAGTATAGCTACGAAATAACCCACAGCTGAAAACTGATCGGTGGGTGTGTGTGGGGACAGAGGGGGTTATGAATGAAATGATGGCTCCTAATTTCCTGGAACAATAAGTGAAGTTTTCTCTTTTTCAGAAGGCAGCTTTTTTTTTTTATATTGTCCAATACTGTTTATTGATTATACAATATTAACTCCTGAGTATAAAAGAAAAATACAATTTCCTAAAGCTTTTATTTATTATTTTTTAATTATTTTATGTTAGTTACCATATAGTACATCATTAGTTTTTGATGTAGTGTTCCATGATTCATTGTTTGCGTATAACGCCCAGTGCTCCAGGCAATATGTGCCCTCCTTGATACCCATCCCTGGGCTAACCCATCCCCTCACCCCTTTCCCTCTAAAATCCTGTTTGTTTCCGAGTCCATAGCCTCTCATGGTTCATCTCCCACTCTGATTTCTCCCCCTTCATTTTTCCCTTCCTTCTTCCAATCTTCTCCATACTATTCCTTATGTTCCACAAATAAGTGAAACCATATGTAAATTGACTTTCTCTGCTTCACTTATTTCACTTAGCGTAATCTCCTCCAGTCCCATCCATGTTGATGAAAAAGTTGGGTAGTCATCTTTTCTGATGGCTGAGTAATATTCCATTGTATATATGAACCACATCTTCTTTATCCATTCATCTGTTGAAGGGCAACTCATCTCTTCCCACAGTTTGGCTATTGTGGACATTGATGAACACTGGGGTGCATATGGCCCTTCTTTTCACTATACCTGTAACCAAAAGGCAGCTTTAAAACATCTTTAAGTTCCCGCGATTCACCTTCTGAAATGCTAGTGCTATACTCCAATCATTTACTATATTGTGGGTACAGAGATTTTTACACTATCCAGCAGGTAAACATGGATACCTCCTCCTGTGCCTGGGGAGGAAACTGAACGCTCTCCTGTGTGGCAGTCTCATATCGATGCAGGCACAAAAGCTTTCAGGCTTGAAGCTCATTTAACCCTGATGCAAATGCTGGGCACATCACTGCCTGAGTCTGTTTCTTTTTCCTTTTACCTAGTCATCTATTTTTAACAAAGAGTATATGACCTGTTTATTGGTCATAAAAACCACAAGGCTGAAGGCAGTTGGAAAGGACTGAATTTGATGGGAATCCTTTTAACTGACAGAAGAGCTGCCCAAATGTAAGGGCAGGGCTCCTCGGTGGTTGTGTTTGTGCTATGTCCAATCTTGCCTTGTGTCTGTGTTTCAATGTCACTGGGAGGAATGAGGAAAAATGGAGAGCAATGAGTACTCAGTCTTCCAACATCTACTTTGGGGACCACACTCTGAAAGAAGAGTTAAAAGTTCTAATAGCTGATAATAGCAGATATCATTTATGGACTGTGCTGCATGTACTAAATACTGTGCATTAGTTTTGCATGTATTATATCATTGCTTTCTCTGTGAGCTGCTGTTCTCTCTATTTTAGAAGTGGGATGGGAAAGCTGTGAAGAAGAGAAGCTGGGTGTCTTGCTCAATGTTCAAGAGTCATGCCATAGAATTGTAACATGCCTTCCTATGAGGCAATGAAGGAGTGTCTTGTTAGAAGATCTCCACTCAAGGCATAAGCTTGTAGTGGAACTGTCAGTGCCCCATCCAGACTCTGTGGGCAGCTTTCCAAGCTCATAGGCCAGATTTCTCTCTTGCAGAACCTGAAAATCTTTGCCGAAGGTCATTCCTGGCCACACTGTCCATGTGTTCAGCAGGCTGTAAGTGCTAGGAAATTAATGCCCAATGATTGACCAGGACTGTTCTGAGGTGTATGTTTGTAATACAATTCTCCAGAGAAGCAGAACTAATGAGATGTGTGTGTGTGTGTGTGTGTGTGTACATGTGTGCTGACACACATAAAGACAGAGAGACAGAGACAGAGACAGGTTTTAAGGAATTGGGTCACATGGTTGTGTAGACTGGCAAGTCCAAAATTTGTAGGGTTGGCTAGCTGGCTGGAGACCCAGAGAAAAGTTGATGTTACACACCAGATCCAAAGGCAGACTGCTGGCAGGATTCTTTTTTGCTTGGGGGAGGTTAGTCTCTTTCTATTCAGGCCCTCAACATTATGGTGAGTATATCTTCTTTACTCAAAGTCTGCTGATATAAATGTTAATCTCATCCAAAAAAAAAAAAAATACCTTGGCAGAAACATCCTAAATAATGCTTGATTAAATATCTGGATATGGTGGCCTAGCCAAATTAACACATAAAGTCAGCCATCACAATGTTCTGCCCTATCCCCCCAGGTTTCCCAGCAGAACTATGCTCCAGGTACTCACAGTAATCACTGACTTGATGACAGACGGCATTGACTCCCTCCGCTCCTCTCTCATTTCTCCAGGTTCCTGTCTAGTGCCTCCTGGGCATACTTCCCAGATAAAATGTAAAATGTGGCTAACTCCACATTTCCTAAAGAGGAATGTGATTGGCTGTACTGATGCTATCAAATCAGGCCACTTGTTCATTGACTGGTGCATAGTTGGACTTGAGTCAGACACTTTACTCAATGTTCAGATAGCCAAGGACAGAGAGGTGGGGTCAGATGGAACAGACATGGCAAATGCTCACTTGCCCCTCAACAGATTATGCTGGGAGTCTTCCCATCAATAGGAGGAGGGGCAGAAAGACCCAAAATCCAATGTGGACATAAATCATTGTATAAATACTTGGCAGACTCCCTAAAGAAAGACTTGATTGGCAAGGATTCATTTTCATGGTCACATTTAAACATTGGACTAGGCATAATAAAAAATAATTAACTTGTTTTCATCTAAAGCGCTTTCTTCCATTTTCTTTTTTTGAAGGGATGCCAACTTGATATGAAAGGTATTTGAAGTTAATACAGCCTTCAGCATCCAGGAGTGATTAAATCACTCTAGCAAAGTCACAGATATTAAATCAGAGACAGAGTCAGGACTAAGCCTATAGACAACTGAATTCACATGTCAAAGTGGAAATCAAAATATACCAAACTTATAGTCATTTCACAATAGATATGTGTATCAGGTCATCACATTGTACATTTTATTTTTTTTTGTATGTCTATAAAAATTATTTTTAGTTTATTTTTTGTTGAGGTATAATTGAAATACAACATTATATTCATTTCAGGTATACAACATGATGATTCAGTATTTGTATACACTGTGAAATGATCGCCACAGTAAGTCTACATGATTCATTTACATCAACTATAAGAACAGAAAAAGCTAAGGTGATGGAAGTCAGAAAGGGCTGAGGAGAGATAAGGGAGGGCCTGAGATGTTCTGACGTGGTGGAAATATCTATACTTTGTTTTGGTTGCTGGTTATCTGGGTCTGTACCATTTTTAAAACTCAGTAAACTGAACACTTAAGATGTTATACTTTAACTAAAAGAAAGGAGGGTCCAATATAATAATTTAATCAGTCAAGAAACATCAATGGACACTGAAACAATTAGGAAAAAATTGTTGGGGGATAGGATATCTACTTGATGCCAAAGTAGTATGCCTTAAGCGAAAAGCCTACCTATTTCATGGCAGTCACCACCACACCCAAAGGACCAGGCATAGCAACATTCCCAGCAGAACAACTGTTTCATGCCTTGTGGTATAATGCAATAGGAATTAGCACCACCTATGAAATATCTTTGCCAAAATGTAGGACTTGAATCTTTTTTTTTTTTTAAAGATTTTATTTATTTATTTGACAGAGAGAGAGATCACAAGTAGGCAGAGAGGCAGGCAGAGAGAGAGAGAGGGGAGGAAGCAGGCTCCCTGCTGAGTAGAGAGCCCGATGCGGGCCTCAATCCCAGGACCCTGGGACCATGACCTGAGCCGAAGGCAGAGGCTTTAACCCACTGAGCCACCCGGGCGCCCTAGGACTTGAATCTAATCAGCCTCTAGACCAAACCTCCAGGATACAGAATATACAGGAAATAGAACAGTTAAGTGACATGAAGAAACAATCAGACAAATCCAGAATATAGGATATTCTTCAAGTGGCTTGGATCCAAAATCAGTATCACCAGGGGGAAGAAAGAGGTAGGAGGACTGTTCTAGATTAGAAGAAACTAAGCACACATAAAAACCAAATGTGGGGGCCTAGTTGGCTCAGGTGATAGAGCATGTGACTATTAATTTTGGGCTTGTGAGTTCAAGCACCATGCTGGGTGTAGAGCATACTTAAAAAAAATAAGGAGATTATTTTTTTTAATGCAATGCACAAACTTTAATTAAATCCTGGTTTTAAAAAAAGTTATAAAAGGTTTTTTTTGGGACAGATGGGAAAATTCAAGTCAGGGAACCAAATATTAGATATTGCATAATTATTAATTTTTAAGTTGTGATAACAGATCATAATTATATAGGAGAATGTTCCTATTCTTAGAAGATTAATGGTAAAGGCTAAAGTATTTAAAGGTGGGATGTCATGAGCTCTGCAACTTACTTTCATGGTTGAGAAAAAAATTTTATTTACACAAATATATGGTACAATTTAAGAAATGGCAGAATGTTAACAATTGCTGATGCAGAATATATGGATGTTCATTGTACTCATCATTCCACTTTTCTATATATTTAAGCAGTTTTGTAATAAAAACATTGGAATATAATACAGTTGAAAGGAGTCTAAATGCAATATGGTACTCAGAATAGCTCCTTAAACAGAAAAATGACATTAGCAGAAAATCTGGTAAAATACAAATTAAGCCTATAAATTATAGTTAATATTATTGTACTAATTTCCTAATAAAAGTTCTATGGTTGTATAAGATCTTAACATTAAGGGAAGCTGCACAAAGGGAACTCCTTTTTCTATCTCTGGGAATATTCTGTAAATCTAAAGTTATTTCAAAATAAAAGTCTTTAAAGTGGCAACTAGTAATGTAAAAGCTAGAAATTTTTATTATATTTTTATATGCATAAAATCAAACAACTTCAAGATCCAGTATCTACAACAATGACCTTCCACAAATCTCTAGTTTGGCGCAAAGAGACTCCAGGCATAAAAAACATTTCCACAGGACCATGTATCAGACAGAAGGGAAGCAGTTGGTACCCACTGCCTGGACATTAGTGTGGCCGGTCAGACAGTAGCCTTGATCCTTGTGGGTGAAACCGCCATCTGGGCAGCAGCCAGCCACCTTGTTTTCCAGGCTCAGTGGAGCTTTCCTTAGTTCAGCAAAGACATGGGGTGAGCTGTCTGCCTGTGCAGCACTGACTGAAGAACTGACAGTGGTGCTAAAAGGCTCAGTTTCTCCCCAAGTAGTGGATGCTTGGCATGCTTGGGATGGGGGCATTCCAAAGGAAGAGGTCTCTTGGAGGGGGCTGTTGGAAGCAAGAGAGGTAGAATCAGACTTTGGGGTTGATCAGTCCTGTTGTGGAAGGAGAGCCCTTCCTGGTCTGTCCCCTAACAGTAGGGATTTGGCAGGAAGTGGTTGGGGATGAAGGCCTGAGAAGAACCACTTTCCAGGGGTTGGAAGAAGTGGAGGTGGCTTGCCCACAGTGGGGGTATTCCTGCCTTGACATGAGGCATGATCACTGCTAGACAAAGACTCCAGTGTCTCCAAGCCTTCTAGTTGCCCTTTCCTGGTCTTCAGGTAGTCAAAGAGCAGGTTCAATTCATTTCTGTACAAATGCTTTCTCTCAATCAACAGAAAGAGAAGATCCTGGATGCTGGAAGGGATGGAATAACTGTTAAGGCACTCCCAAGCCTAGATGTTGTCCACCAGATCTCCAGGCCACAAAGAAATTCAGCCATTCCTGCTGCTCCCATTTAGAGAGAAATCTGTATTCTTTAGCCACTAGCGCCAAGGCTTCTTCCAAGGGTATATAAGATGTATTTTGATAGACCCAAGAAGCATAGGTCTATCATTAGACTGTTCAATAAGAATGCAGTCCATCAAAAACTAATGATGTACTCTATTTTGACTAATTGAACATGATTAAAAAAACAAACTTTTAAAAAATATTTAAAAATGGAGAATACACCAAAATATGAAGAAAATTATTACATGAGGAGATCAAAATGGCATCAGGTGTGGGATAATAATTGGGAATTTTACTTATTTTGTTATTTATCATTCAGTGTGTTTCTACATATATGGGCATACCTCGGAGACATTGTGGGATGGTTCCAGATCACCTTGACAAAGCAAATATCACAATAAGGAAGGTCAAATAAAAAAAAAAAAGGATGCTAATGGGGCACCAATCATATTTAACTTCCTGGAGTGCTCATGTAAGACTCAGCTTGGCAGAGAGGTGAGTCATATCCATCACAAGGCTGAGATCCTGCCACTGATGACCTATGACTGCTGTGTATTCCCTGCATTCTTTCTTGATAGAAATAATAACACTATCTGAAGGCCTCTCTTGATCACCTTCTTTCTGAACCACTTGACAAAAATGCTGGAAAAGCCCTTCTTTCTGAGCGTCCCTGCTGCTGGTGTCACCTAACAGAGTGGACTGGTATCACTCTTGGTTCTCTTCATTCATTGAATAATCAGCCACATTCTGCCATAATTCTTTAATGCTTAGCATGTTTTCAGTCTCCTTTAAGCAGCTCTCTTTGGGAGAATAAGAAGTTGGAAGAAAAGTTTTATATGGCTTACTGCTAAAACCTTGAAGACAAAGCATAGCGTTCTCTCCTGAGCATGAAGCTGGCTCTGCGGGGTGCTCCTGCAGCTGCCTTTTGCCATTGATGATCATTCTCTTCCTTTTAGCCACTGAAGATCTTCCATATTGTCTTCTGAGAATCCTGGCCAACGAAGACATCTAAAGTCCTGAATGTCAATGTTGCAGATACCTCTGGGAGGGAGATGCCAGAGGTCTTACAGGAGTATACGGTTTCCTCATTGAGAATCTAAAACTGCCAGTGAGGGCATCTCAGTTGGATTTTGGTGAACCTCCAGAATTATTGAATGTCAGCACCTGAGATCACACAGCTGGTAAGTGGCACAGTACTGATCAGCTGCAGAAACTGTCCACGGAAGTGTGATGAAATCCGTGTGTAAATCTCAGCCTGCTGAGGATTCTCAGAAGTACTACCCACATTGTAAGCTTTAAACTTATATATGTTGTATGTCAATAATGTCAAAATAAAGCTGGAAAAATAAATGAAAAGCAATGAAGTAAAAAAAAAAAGAAAAAATATATATACCATATATACCAGACACACACTCATAAGTACATACGTCTTGGCCAAGTACAGCTCTAATCAAACTTGGGAAAGTCTTCACTGGCTTTGTTCCTCTACTGATTACATTGCAGCTCTTGTTTTTAAACATTTTTCAAGTAATTGTGAATATGTCTATATTTCAAGTAATGTGAAAACAGAAGATAGGAAGTATACTGCAGCATTTCTAAAAATAATAAAGATAATTCATTGTATTTTGCCAGCATTACATACATAATTAAAGTGGTTTTCTTTCTGTTAAATGTAGGGTGTGCATAGTGCACACCCTGTGCATTGGAGATCTATTCTGACTTAACATGTTTCCACAGGTTCTCAGTCCAAGAACTTCCCAAGTGACTTCCCAAGTGACTGCAGCCATCTGGTGCTCTGTGAGGGCAGTCCTGGGTCTATCTCATTCACTGTTGAGTCACCAATGCCCATCAACATTTGATGAATAAATTAGCAAAATGCCCACTCATGTGCCAGGCTCTATGAAGGATGAAGAGGAACCCACCACACCCAACAATAAAGAAACTCACAGAGAAATTAATCATTCTGTCATTATTATGGATTTTCCAGTTTCTCTCTGTAGTTCTACGGTTTAGCTATCACTTTCCTATCATCCCCATGTTCCCCACTACAAGCAACCTCTAGTGTGCTTTATGTATCTATAGATTTACCTGTTCTGAACATTTCATATAAAAGGAATCATGTAATATGTGGTCTTTTGTGATTGCCTTCTTTCACTCATCATGTTTTTATGTTCAGCCATACAAAGCACATATAAGCACTTTATTCCTTGCTATGGATCAATAATATTCCAATAAATAGATATACCATATTTTGTTTATACATTCATCTGTCAATGGACACTAGGATTATTTCTACTTTTGGATACTATGAATAATGCTGCTGTAAATATTTGTGTACAGTTTTGAATAGATAATGTGTTTTCAGTTCTCTCAGGTGGATACCTAGGAGTGGATTATTGAATGAAATGGTAACTCTTTATTTACCATATTCTTGCTATCTTGATTTTGCTTTTTCTTTTCCAAGTTATCAGTTTCTTAAACCAGTACTATGACCCACATACATTTTTCTTGCATTTTCTTGAATTAAGTCTCTTAAATTCCAGTTTTTTCTTCTACTAGTTAGAAAGTTATATATTCCATATTATTTTAACTATTTACCCCTGAACTTTTACTCTTTAATTTTAAGCTTTAAATGTTTAAGTCACATATATTTTTTTTTCTAATAAGTTCCTTCTCTATATTTCCCCCTTCGGAGGGGGCAAGAAGCCCCACATAGGCAAGAAGCATAATGTACTTTTTTATACCTTCTACTCCCCACCACCACCTACTGCCTCATCTCCATATTGAAATCATCTAGAATTCTAATGTCAGATAACTCTTTTAAAACATTTTCTTAATTAGTACTAATTTGGTTCTAGATTTTACTCACAATAACATCTCTCCCCTTCCTCCTGAACTAATTCTTCTTGACGAGTTATAGCCTCCAGTATTTTTTCAGAGTCCATCAGTGGTATACTTTAAATCCACACCTTTGAAAAAAATGCATGTAAATCACAAATTCAAATTTCTCTTCTGTGATTAAACCATGCAATCGCCTCTGATTTTACTCACAGCAAAAGTCACACTTTTCAAATCCTAGCATGGACCTGGTGCCCATTCTTCTCAGTCCATGTTAGTGACTGCTCAGATTCATTCATTGCTGCAGTAGTCCTCCTCCCTATTCCTCTAATATGAGCAGGCAGACAGGTGCCATCTCACCTTGTGCATTTGTTCTAGCTCTTTTCTCTTTGGAATATAATATTCTTCCCCCGACAATTATTTAGCCAACTTCCTCACCTCAATTCTTTGCTCACATGTCACCTTCTCAGTGTGGTTTCCTCTATACTTACTGCTTCCTTTTAACCTGGAATATCCTGTTCCCTTTATTTCATTCTACTTCTTTTTTTCCATAAGAAAACAAAAAGTTTATCTCCCAACAAATGAAAGTCTAGGACCAGATGGCTTCACTATTGAATTCTACCAAACATTCAGGAAGAATTAATACCAATCCTCAAATTCTTCCAAAAAATAGAAGAGGAAGAAACATTTAAAATTCATTTGATAAGGGCAGCATTACCCTGATAGCAAAATCAGACAAGGACACCACACAAAAAAAAAAAAAAAAAAGAGAGAGAGAGAGAGAGAGAAATTACAGGCCAATATCCCTGATGAACATAGATAAAAAAAAATTCTCAACAGAATATTAGCAAACTGAATTCAACAAAATACTAAAGGGACCATATACCATGATTAGGTGGGATTTATTACACGGATGAAAGGTGGCTCAACATCCACAAATCAATCAATGTGAGACACCACATTAACAAAATGAAAGAGAAATAGCATATGATCATCTCAAGAGATGCAGAAAAAGCATTTGACAAAATTCAACATCCATTTATGATAAAAACTCTCAACAAAGTGGGTATAGAGAGAGCATACCTCAGCATAATAGAGGTTAAATATGATAAGCCCATAGCTATCATCATACTCAATAGTGAAACTTTGAAAGTTTTTCCTCTAAGATGAGAAATAAGACAAGGATTCCCACTTTTACCGCTTTTATTCAATATAGTACTGGAAGTCCAAGCCACAACAATCAAACAAGTAAAAAAATTAAAAATCATCCAAATGTAAAAGAAGAAGTAAAATAGTCACTATTTGCAGATGACACTATTTGCAAATGATATTATAAATAAAAAACCCATAAGACTCCACCAAAAAACTATTAGAACTAATCAAGTTCAGTAAAGTTGCAGGATACAAAATCCATTGACCAAACATGTTACATTTTTTTTTAAAGATTTTATTTATTTATTTGACAGAGATCACACGTAGGCAGAGAGGCATGCAGAGAGAGAGAGAGAGTGAGAGAGGAAGAAGCAGGCTTCCCGCTGAGCAGAAAGCTGGACGCAGGGCTGGATCCCAGGACCTTGGGATCATGACCTGAGCCAAACGCAGAGACCTTAACACACTGAGCCACCCAGGCACCCCAAACATGTTACATTTCTATACACTAATAACAAAATATCAGAGAGAAATGAAGAAAAAAATTCCATTTATAATTGCACCCCAAAGAACAAAATATCCAGGAATAAATTTAACCAAGGAAGTGAAAACCTGTACAATGAAAACTAGAAGGCACCAACGAAAGATGATGAGGACACAAAGAAATAGAAAGATAATTCTGGGGGCGCCTGGGTGGCTCAGTGGGTTGAAGCCTCTGCTTTCAGCTCAGGTCATGATCCTGGGGTCCTGGGATTGAGCCCCACATCGGGCTCTCTGCTCAGCAGGGAGCCTGCTTCCCTTCCTCTCTCTCTGCCTGCCTCTCTGCCTACTTGTGATCTCTGTCTGTTAAATAAATAAATTAAAAAAAAAAGAAAGAAAGATAATTCTGTGCCCATGAATTGGAAGAATTAATGCTTCGAAAATTTCCATACTACCCAAAGCATTCTACAGTTTCAATCCAACCCCTGTCAAAATTTCAATGCCATTTTTTTCACAGAAATAGACCAACTATCCCAAAATTGATATGGAACCACAAAAGACCCATGAATGGGCAAAATGCAAAATGAATGCCTGGTTTTGTCTTTCTGGCCCTAGAAGTGGCAACAATTTTCTGCTGTTGCTAACTGTAGGTAACCTACATCTTGTTTGGCTTCCCTACTATCTCAACAACTGTTAAAATCTTTTACAAAACCCCTTCCATATTAAGATTCTAACATGGTTTATTTATTCATTTTTTACTGAAGTGTAGTTGACACACAATGTTACATTAGTTTCAGGTTTACAGCATTGTGATTCAACAACTTTATACATTATGCTATGCTCACAAGAATAGCTACAATCTGTCACTATATAACACTGTTGCAATCCCATTGACTATATTCCTTGACTTTCATCCCGACAGTTTATTCATTCCACAACTAAAAACCTGTAACTCCCCCTTCCCTTTACCCATTTTGCCCATCCCCGCCCCTTTCACTCTGGCAACCACCAGTTTGTTCTATGTATTGATGGGTCTGTTTCTGGTTTGTTTTTTTTTTTATTTGTTTGCCTATTTGTTCATTTGTTTTGTTTTTTAGCTTCCATATGTAAGTGAAATCACTTTTTGTGTTTCTATGTTTGACTTATTTCATTTAGCATAATACCCTCTAGATCCAGCCATGTCATTACGAAAGGTAAGAGTTCATTCTTTGTTATGGCTGAATAATATTCCATTGTGTACATATACTACATCTTCTTTATCCATTCATCTGTCAATGGACACTTAGGTTGTTTCCCTATCTTGGCTACTATAAATAATGCTGTGATGAGTATAGGGTGCATATATCTTTTTGAATTAGTGTCTTCATTTTCTTTGGGTAAATGTCTAGTAGTAGAATACTGAATTATATCGTATTTCTATTTTTAATTTTTTGAGAGATTTCTGTACATTTTCCATAGTGGTTGCACCAATCTACATTCTTGCCAACAATGCAGGAGGGTGTCCTTTTCTCCACATCCTTGCCAACCCTTGTTATTTCTTATCTTTTTGATATTAGCAATTCCAACAAGTGTAAGGTGATATCTCTTTATGGTTTTGATTCGCATTTTTCTGATGATTAAGGATATTGAGCATCTTTTCATGTATCTGTTGGCCATCTGTAGGTCTTCTTTGGAAAAATGCCTATTGAGGTTCTCTGCCCATTTTTAATTGGATTTTTGTGGGTTTTTTGATGTTCAGTTATGTAAGTTCTTTATATATTTTGATATTAACTCTTTATTGGATATACTGTTTGCAGATATGTTCTCTTATTCAGTAAATTGTCTTTTCATTTTATAAATGGTTTCCTTCACTGTACAAAAGCTTTTTACTTTGATGTAATCCCAGTGAAACCACAAAAGACCCCAAACTGCCAAAACAATCTTCAGAAAGAAGAACAAAGCTGGAGGTATCATAATCCCAGACTTCAATATATACTACAAAGCTATAAAATCAAAACAGTGTAGTACTGACGCAAAAATGGGCATATAGATCAACAGAACACGATACAGAGTCCAGATTAAAATTCATGCTTATATGATCAATTAAGCTACAGCAGTGGAAGAAAGAATATATACAATAAGAAAACATCTCTTCAATAGGTGATGCTAGGAAAACTGGGCAGCTACATGCAAAAGAATGAAACTGGATCACTTTCATATACTACTCACAAAAATAAACTAAAAAAAAAAAAAAAAAAAAAGGATTAAAGACCTAGAGCCTCCCAGGTTAGTCAACTTTCAAGACAAATGGAAGTACTTAAAAGGTTCCATATAAGAAACATATCCTGTGTAGGACTTGATATGAAAAGGGGTGGGAGGCAATGGCTAAGAGTAATCCATCTGTGCTCCTGGGGCTAGTTAAGAAGACCATCTCAGACACCTGAGTACTCTGGTTCTCTCACTGGGTGTTACATGCAACTAATTGTTGCACACTACATCAAAAACTAATGATGTTGTCTAACTGAACATAATAATAAAAAAAAAAAGAAAAAAAAGAGTAAATTTAAATTTATAATTTACTTACATTTGTAAGACCTGAAACCATAAAACACGTAAAAGAAAACATAGGCAATATTCTGTTGGACATAGCCTTAGTACATCTTTCTAGGTACATCTCTTCAGGTGAGGGAAACAAAAGCAAAAATAAACTTTTGGGTCTAAAAGGGTTTTGATTTTCTTGGCAAGATACTGATTGATACCCAACTATATAATTTACTTATTTACACTTACAGTTTGTCTTCCTATAAGCTCCACAAAGGCAGGGATATTTGGGTTTATTTTATTTACTGATATGTGGCAAATGCCTAGAATAGTGCCTGGCACATAGTAGGTGCTAAACAAGTATCTATTTATTGAATAAATGTTAATTTCTGTGCTGGATGCTGGGATGTGACTCCCCAGATCCCTTTGTTAAGACTGAAGAATTTACTGCCAGTGTGTGGGAAGACATACCTTAGTTTTCAGGCTTCTCCAGAAATGGCCCTCAGCTAGAAAGAGCTGCTCCATCCAATGCTGCACTCTTTTCCTGGGAGCATCCTGCATCCAATAATTGATGCATATTAGAGTAGAAAGATCCAGTCCCTCACTATAATGTGGGACAACTCTCAAGTCCATCCTAACTGAGAGCTCCCCTTGGGTTCAGCAGAAGCAATTTCCAGGGCTTCATTGCAGCCCAACTTTTCTCTTTGCCTAATCCTGTTTCCTTCCCTTCCCCCAGAGGTGTTAATCCCTCATAAAACTGAATACAAATAATCTCAGTGTCTGCTTCCTAGTGAGTTCAACCTGAAGCAGTTTTGGGGGGGCTATAAAACTCTAGGTAAAGTTCTTTTCCTTCTTTGCTTTAAAGCAATAGTTCTGTTGTCTTGTTTCTAGTGATACTGATAAGTATTTTAATTCCATCTGAATCTAGATATTTTATAGTTGTGGCAGATATTCAGTTGCCTTCCTCTTTTTTTTTAATTATTATGTTCAGTTAGCCAACATATAGTACATCATTAGTTTTTGATGTAGTGTGCAACAATTAGTTGCATATAACACCCAGTGAGAGAACCAGAGTACTCAGGTGTCTGAGATGGTCTTCTTAACTAGCCCCAGGCGCACAGATGGATTACTTTTAGCCATTGCCTCCCATCCTTTTTCACATCAAGTCCCACACAGAATATGTTTCTTATATGGAACCTTTTAAGTACTTCCATTTGTCTTGAAAGTTGACTGGCCTGGGAGGCTCTAGACCCGTAGGTTCCACCTAGGCTGCCCTAAGCACCAATAGAATAAAAATCTCAGAATTGTCACCCACTTTCAGCACTGGCCTACCAGCTGAGACTCTGATCCAAGTCAGTCATTCAGTCATAATAACACCATTCTTCCTGGCCATACTTTTGTTAAGAAAGACAGAGTTGCCTTTTCTAGCCTTCGGTCATTGTTGGGTAGATAAGTGATGTGTGCACATGTACCATCTTGTAACCATGGGGCACCAAACTAGAAACAAAAGGCAAATACTCTACGGGATGCAAAGCCAAAAAACAACAACAATAACAACAACAACAACAACAACAAAAAAAAAGGGAAATATTCTGGATATCTGATGACATTGAGCCACTGAATTAATACTGGAAACTTCTTACCCCAGGACTTGCATGTAAAGAATTTTCCTCATTGGGTGTCTGTGTGGCTCAGATGGTTAAGTGTCTGCCTTCAGCTCAGGTCATGATCCCAGGGTCCTGGGATCAAGTCCTGCATTGGGCTCCCTGCTCCTTGGGGAGTCTGCTTCTCCCTCTGCCTCTGCCCCCTCTCTCTGTCTCTCATGAATGAATAAATAAAATCTTTTAAAAAAAAAGAATTTTCCTCATTTTAAAAATCTTCTTTTGATTCTTCTATTGTTTGGACTGAAAAGCATCCTATCTGACGCATTGGGTACTCTTGTTTTTTTCTAGTCATTCTGGGGGTAGCATCTAAAATAGCAAACCCTTTTTGTCCTTTTCCTTCTGTCTCCTTCCTGAGGTCAGAATGTGTGCATCTTGTCAGAAGCTCTAGCAGCCATTTCTAACTTTAAAAGAATAGCCAAGCAAATGAAGAAGACACCTCTGTCCTGAACCAGTGGCAGCAACATCCTCCCTCTGAGCATATTACAAAGAAAACAAATCCTCAAGTCTTTAAGCTAGTACAGGTGGGTCCCTGTCAATAGCAGTCAAACATAACTCCTTATTGATCAAATATCCTTTGCATATTCGTGTAGTAGGTTATCTACTTCTTGTCAGGTTTTAGGAGCTTTTTGTGTATCATAAAGATTTGGGGTACCTGGTGGCTCAGGTGGTTAAGCTTCTGCCTTCCACTCAGGTCCTGATCCCAGGGTGGGGTAATCCTCAGCTCATTGGGGGTGCCTGCTTCTCCATCTTCATCCTCCCCTTCCCCCCCCCTCAAGTTCTCTATCTCTGTCTCTCTCCCAAATATATAAATAAAATCTTTAAAAGAAGAAAAGATTCACCCTTACTGTATTACAAACTCTTTCTTTCTTTCTTTCTTTCTTTCTTTCTTTCTTTCTTTCTTTCTTTCTTTCTTCCTTTCTTTCTTTCTTTTTTAAAGGAGCCTGATGCAAGGCTTGATCCCAGCACCCTGGGATCATGACCTGAGCCAAAGGCAGACACTTAACCAACTGAGCCATCCAGATACCCCTACAAACACTTATTCAAGCAGTCTCTTTTCTATTAACTTTTCAGTATTTTGCCATGCAAATGATTTATATTTTCATATAACCAGATTTTTTTTTTTAAGCTTCTGAGATTCTCCTCTTGGTTAGTGTGGTAGTGTTAAAGATGAGCCAAGAATTCTTTGATACTCCTCCCAGCAAGAAGTGGAGCTCAATTCCCCTCCCCTTGAGTATGGGCTGAACTTAGTGATTTATTTCTAATGAATAGAATATGGCAGAAGTAATGAGATGCCAGTTCTAAGATTAGGTTATAAAAAGACGGAGGCTTCTATCCTGGGTGTTTATTCTCTCTCTCTCTCTCTTTATCATCTCTTACTCTGGGGAAAGCAAACTGCCATGATGTGAGCAGCCCTGTAGAGGTATCATGGTGAGAAGTGAAGGCTTTCTGACAATTGCCAGTGAGGAACTGAAACCTTGTGGCCAAGAACCACATGAGTGAGCTCAGAAGTAGATCCTCTAGCCCCACTTGAGCCTTCATATAACTACCATCCTGGCCAATAACTTGGTTGCAATCTCATGAAAGACCCTGAACCAGAACCATCCATTTAAGTTACTCCAAGATTCCTAGGAAGTCTGTGAGATGATAAATGTTTAGTCGAGTGTTGGAGTGATCTGTTACACAACAATAGATAAGGAATTCAGTTACAAACCATGTCTGTTTTCCCAGATTATATCTGTACTGTCCTGCATTTTCTTGCAAGATTTTAACTTTTAAAAAGTATATGTTAGGTCATGATTTAAAAAACAAATTTCATTTCTTGAATCTACTTGATTTTATTTTTTATATGGCATAAAATAAACTCAGATACTTTTTCTAGCATGAGTATCATGTATTATATAATCTATTATAAATCTCTTAATTCCTCAAAGTATTACATTTTTATAGAAGTCAGGATTTCGGGGCACCTGGGTGGCTCAGTGGGTTAAGCTTCTGCCTTCGGCTCAGGTCATTATCCCAGGCTCCTGGGATCGAGCTCCACATGGGGCTCTCTCTCTGCTCAGCGGGAAGCCTGCTACCCCCTCTCTCTGCCTGCCTCTCTGCCTACTTGTGATCTCTCTCTCTCTCTCTGTGTCAAATAAATAAAGTCCTAAAAAAGAAATCAGTATTTCTTTCTAAATTCTCTCCTGGAACAGAGACATCACTTATGTATCTGCCAATCTCTAATCTAATAGAAATTATTTGATTACAGATCAGAGGCCACCAGATGAGTCTACAGGCTCAATGGTGGCAGTATGGAGGGGACTGGATGGTAGAGGAAAGGGGTATGTTATATCAAGAGAGATACAGACATGGAAGAAACTTAGGGATACATTGCTGGAGGTGCCATGGGAAACAGAGAAAGGAGGAGAAGGACCCTATCTTTTCTTTTCCTACCATTCCTGAATCTTCTGCCAATGACTCACTTTCACTGGACCTTCCAGAAAGAAAGAGGCAGGAGATCAAGTTAGGGTAGGAAAAGTCTAAGATTGCAGTATAGATCCAAAAAAGTTTCAATCCAGCCAATCAGGAGTCCTCAAGTAAAAACTGTTAGAGGGGTCCAGCATTCCACTAGACTGCCCACTATATGTGGTCAATGTTGGGAGTAACCCCAGTAAGCATGATTTCAATGCAAACATGGGGAATCCAGAAGAGTAACAGCTAGAATTGTCAGTCAACTACATTTCCCTTGGTAGGATATCTGATCACTGTATTTCCATAGTCACCACTTATGGTTTTAAAATTCAATATGTATTTAAATCACTGAACCAGAACCACCAGTGGTCTCTAACTGCAAGGCTAGAGTTATATACTCTCTGACTTTATAAATACTTAGCATTGTGCATCTTGTCAAAATACCATGTTATTAAAAAAAATGCACACCATACTCTATTTTCATCAATTGTCACAACATAACTATCTTTTATACCTAAAGGAAAATCAAAAATATATTTGGTATGCTCAGATTGAATGGCTATCATGTTCCAAGCAATGTTCTTAGGCTTGGGGTGAGGGTGGGAGAGATACAGGGATTTAAAAAAAAAAAGACAAACAGATTCTGCCCATGTGGAGCTTACATTCTAGGGAACATGGCAGGATGCAACATAAAAGAGGGTAATATAATTAAAACCCCTGATTTGTAGGGTGGATTGTACCCAAAAGAAAGGAGGCAGAGCAGGACATTAGATAGAGTAGTTCAGGCCCCTGAAGTGATGACAACTGAGCTAGTGCTTGAATGAAAGCACTTTTGCTGTCTCAAAATATTTAATAAGTTATGTTCAATGCTTTAACTGCTTTTGGATAGTCTTAATAAGTGATAAATAGCAGTCAATATATTAGATATTTAGAATTCTTGATTTTGAGATAAAATCAAATGGCTCTTTTTATAATCTTTATGATTTTCTGTTAAATGACAAATTTAGAAAGTTTTAGGCTACTTGCAAGCATTTCTCTACAAAGAACACATTATAGATGTGGATAATATTTATTCACAATAAACAGCCAAATAGAAGTAATTTTCACATTTTCTCTTAGCATTGATTGCCTACGTCAGAGAGACATGTTGATCTGCTGTATAAAGATCTCGATCAGATAAATGCAATTTATAGATCTAAGAAGACTATCTTGAGGCCAATTTGAGGAATTATCATTTATCTTCTAGAACATACATTTCAACAGCAATGTTCCTCATGTCTCCTACCTTCCATCAAGAGTTCATTAGAGCTGTGAATTAAATACTATGACTAAGAATAAAACAATTTAAAATATATCATGGTTAAGGTAATTGCAATGTCCACCCTGCTCTAATTTCTACAGTAAACTTGGTTTAGATAGACAATAAAACTCTTGAGACACAGTAGGCTCCACCTAGCATCAAATTTATTTAGCTTTACTAAAGGATGAGGGCCCATGGCTCTTAGGCACAAGCATTCTGAGTGTGAGACATGTATCCTCACAAGAGACAAGACTTAGTGCAAATGACCCCAGCTCAAGAAAGTCATCAGCTCTAAGCCCTCCTCAGCTTTATGCCAGCTGGCTGTGTAACCTCCTATACACCTTCATTCTTCAGGGCAGCTGCATCTCATCAATGTCAATTACTCATTGCTACAGAACCAATTTTGACAGTGTGCATGTATAAACTAATCACTTGTACATAATCCTCAACCAGATTCTATTTAATCAGCAGCATATCATCCCAGTAATTCTTTGAGTTTAATATTGCAAAAAGAAAAGATCAGGATTCAAATCCTCAAATACCCCTAAGCCTAGAGGGAAAACTACAGAACCAGCTGTTAACACTTTCTTTCAGTTCACCTCGTGATCCCCATTTAAACCTCCTTGATACATATGTCAGGCATTTTCTTATTCTTAGTACAGCAACTTCTATAATAGTTGCACAAAAAATATATATATATATACACTACAATATAGATAATCACCAAGATTTGCATCCTCCAATGAGGAGTTCCAATTCTTGGGATTCTCTTTGCAAAACAAGTCAACAAGACTCTGCGCCATTCACAAGTTTTCTGATATATATTCCTTTACCAATTGCTCGATTCCTCCCTCCTCCATTTTCCTTCCTTGCCTGCATTGTTTGTCCCTTCTTTATAGGTATTGGTAGAAACATTCAACTCTATATTGTCCTCTGGCAAGTTTCTATGGAAAGTACATCATTGAGTTTCATAAGTCAACTCCCCAAAACATCTATTCATCCTGGAGATCATCTTCGACATTGCCTTGATTTTCATTTAGCTCTATACATGAAGTTAAAAATCATTTATTATACTCTGTAACTATAACAGGTTAAAATAGTGCTTAATACATCATACATCAGTTAATATCACGGTGTCACTTTTTCAGCTTTCCAAGCAAAAACACCTTTTTTTCTCAGATACTGCTTATTTCCCTTAACTAAGATGGTCACTATAGGCCACAGCTCAATAAACTCTAGGTTCCATCTGGTCTGGGGATGCCCATATTCCAGCCACCATGAAACAAGTTTTCATTATACCAGGCTTCCAGTTTCCACTCTGCCTTACCACCCTTTGCCTTTTCAAATTCCAGAAGAGTCAATGGGACACAACCACCGTATCTCACAGATAGTTACCCTCTTGGACATTAGTCTGATTCCATGATGCTTGACTGTATAGTTTGCAGTCACATCCACATCTGACATAGTCAAAAGCAAAGCAGATTCTGAGATATTGTGTAAGCAACAAGATGCAGCTCTTTATGCCCTTAGAGAGAAGCCATCCTGGCTCGTAACAATACAATGTATCAGGTTCCAGAAAAAACAAGACCATGTGTCCACCTCAGTTCAAAGACAGGATTTCTCTCAAGTCTAAAAGAGAACCTATATTACAGTATAGCCCAAACAAAAAACATTAAATAAAAACCACGGAAATCAAGCCTGCTATTATTTAGGTTGGTCATCAGATGATACTGAGTGAGGTCACTTCTTTAAACCAACCAAGTAGAATTCTAAAGTGTAGTCAATATTCTAGCTTCATTCATTCAAATCTCATTCTCAAGAGAAAGCAAATCGAGAGGTTTCTCCCACATCTGCCATGGTTTAGCACAAGGGACATTTAAGAGCATTATTCTCTTGCTCCAAGATACAGTCTTGGGAAAATACAACATTATCCCTTATCAGCATCAGTAACCATCTGTGTGCTCCATTTCCATCTACCACAATTTACCTCTTGTCCATTCGTTACCCGTCCCAAACAGTGAACCTGGATCCCTGGATTCAGCCATAATGTCCACTCATAGGACAGATAGCAGGATTAGCCTTGCCATAACTTCCTCTTTTGTCCATTCTCAGGAAGGAGAAGAAATCAAATTAGAAAAGCAAAGGATGAAAATAAAATTAAAAAAAAAAGAAAAGAAAAGAAAAGAATGAGGTAACTATACCAGCAGGCAGCTGGGAGGATAACATTTCGAGGCAATCCTGGTATAGATGCAAGGTGAAGCCATTAGCTTGCCCTTGTCACCTTCGGGAAAAAATCACAATTAAATTCCAAGATAATGAAATAGTATCTTGAGTGGCAGTCTCTTGTCACTGTAGTCTTGACCCAAGTTATTACCAAGAACTGAACTGATTGAGCCCTGCATTTTAACCAGTCCGTTGACCATCTTCAGCTGTGGTGTATGTGCTATTGGAGTTCCCCAATTTTCCATTGTTGCTTCTTCTGAAAAGGAGACCATCCTAACATCAATGTGAAACAAACAAACAAATAAACCCTTAGTTTTGTTGGTTGTAAGCATATACTGGAAACTTCAGTTACCCTTGTGGGAAGATGCATTCCTTCCATAAAAAAAAAAAAAAAAAAAAAAAAAACAGCAACAATAATAATAAATTGTGCTGGCCTCCTTACAAAATTCATATAGAAAAGTTAGCATTAATCAAATCTGTCAATGTTTAACCTGTTCCTAAACACCTTTCACTGTGTATATAGCTTACTGAAAAGCTACGATAGCCAACATGTACTCTCCAGGAGCCACCTGCTTTACTCCTAGACCAAACAGGATGACTAATGTGACAGTGAAGAGATTATCAGTCCTGCTTCTGTTTAATCTTCCCATGAATCAGTATTGCTTAATATTCAGCTGAAAATGTGTATGGTGGAGAAAAGGAGGAACATCATATATGGGAACTGAATTGCCACTTCTACCCAAAAGTATTCAATAAGCAGCCAAACACATTTGATGATGAGGTGGGTTTTCTTCCCAGTCACACTGGAATGATGTCAATAACTGTGAAGGGTCTGAGATTTTACCCTACTTGCAAGCTAAAAAATTTAGCCTGCTGTAGTGTCATGGTAGAAGCTATGAGATCCCTGGATCAAAAGACTTTATTACTCATGGAACATGAAACATAAGGGGCATGTTTACATGGTTCCCTTGGCACCAGGTAGATGCTGCACTGCAGGTATCAATTTACTGAAGCTGGGAAAAGCATCAGCATGATTAAGAACAGGAAGAATACTGGGGTGTCTGTATGTTTCAGTCAGTTGTGCGTCCACTCCTGATTTCGTTTCAGGTCATGATCCTAGGATCGTGAGATTGAGCCCTGCATCAGCTCCATGCTCAGCAGGGAATCTGCCTGAGATTCTCTCTCTCTCCCCCTCCTTCTGCCTGTCACCCAGCTCATGCTCTCTATCACTCCCTCTCTAAAATCAACCAACCAATTAATCAATCAATCAAACTTTAAAAACAAAATAAATTTAAAAAAATTAGGAAGAGTACAGTGTGCCTGAAGCCTGATCATCAAGGGGAGAAAGAGAATGAAGAGACTAGCAAGGTAAGCAGAAGCCATATTTTCAGGACCTATGAATTATGGTAAGAAGTTCTGAATTTTATTCTTTTTTTTTTTTTAAGATTTTATTTATTCATTTGACAGACAGAGATCACAAGTAGGCAGATAGGCAGGCAGAGAGAGAGGAGGAAGCAGGCTCCCTGCCGAGCAGAGAGCTGGATGCGGGGCTCGATCCCGGAACCACAGGGCTTGATCCCGGGACCCTGGGTTCATGACGTGAGCCGAAGGCAGAGGCTTTAACCCACTGAGCCACCCAGGCACCCCCTGAATTGTATTCTTACAGAGAGGGACCCAGGCAACTCTTCAAAGTAGGAAATACCATAATGTGATTTATGCCTGAAAAGGATCATTCTAGCTACTATGCAACAAAAAGATAGAAAAAGGTCAAGAGTGAGAAGCTTAGTCCAAGTGAGAGGTTAAGGATGGCTTAATTAGGAGGTGGTAGGAAAATGGAAAGACATAGATAGATTTAAAACCATAAGTAGCTCAAACCAACATGTCCTGCCAATGAATTGGTGGGGAGAGGCTCTGTGCTAGAGGTGAAGGAAGAATTGAGCCTGGGGTCCCTGTTTTTCAGCTTGAAGAAAAAAACAAACATATAAGAAGCGGGAAGCTAGGAAACAAGATTTGGGCAACCAGAGGGATATTGTAAGAGCTCCTTTTGAACAAAAGTGTATTGAAATGCATATAAACTTTGGGGTGTTAGTACTTTGGGTTAAAGTAAAGACATGGAACTAGACAATATGACCCAGTGAATTAGTACAGAGAAAAGACTAGAACAACACCACAGATGTGGGCAAAGATTTAGCTATAAGAATGGACATCATTGTGTTCATCGTAACAGAAAAAAAACCAAAACAAAACAGTAGCCCCAAATCCATTAATAGCTGAGTGATTAAACAATACTATGCCCCATAGACTCCACCCCCAAATTATTAGAACTCATACAGCAATTCAGCAATGTGGCAGGATACAAAATCAATGCACAGAAATCAGTTGCTTTTCTATACACTAACAATGAAACAATGGAAAGAGAATTTAAGGAAACTATCCCATTTAAAATAGCACCAAAAAAAACATAAGATACCTAGGAATAAACCTAACCAAAGAGGAAAATGATCTATACTCTAAAAACTACAGAATACGTATGAAAGAAATTGAGGAAGATATAAAAAGAGGGAAAAACATTCCATGCTCATGGATTGAAAGAATAAACATTATTAAAATGTCTATCCTGACCAGAGTAATCTACACTTTCAGTGCCATCCCTATTAAAATACCATTGGCGTTTTTCAAGGTGCTAGAACAAACAAACCTAAAATTTGTATGGAACCAGAAAAAACCCTAAATCACTGAGGGAATGTTAAAGAAAAACAAAGCTGAAGGCATCATGTTGCCTGACTTCAAGCTATATTACAAAGCTGTGATCACCAAGACATGATAGTATTGGCACAAAAACAGACACATAGAATGGAGACCCCAGAAAGGAAATAGTCAGCAAAACTAAGAAGCAACCCATGGAATGGGGGAAGATCTTTGCAAATGACATTACAGATAAAGGGCTGGTAATCCAAGATCTCTAAAGACCTTCTCAAACTCAACACTCAAAAACCAAACAAATCCAGTCAAAAAGTAGGCAGAAGACACGAACAGATACTTCTCCAAAGAAAACATACAAATGGCTAATAGACACATGAAAAAAATGCTCAACATCACTAAACATCAAGGAAATACATATCAAAACCACAACGAGATACCACCTTACACCAGTTAGAATGGCAAAAATTAACAAGAAGGAAACAACAAATGTTGGCAAGGATGTGGAGAAAGGGGAACTCTTTTACACTGTTGGTGGGAATGCAAGCTGGTATAGTCACTCTAGAAAACAGTATGGAGTTTCCTTAAAACATTAAAAATAAAGCTGCCTTATGACCCAGCAATTGCACTACTAGGTATTTATCCCAAAGATCCAGATGTAGTGGAAAGAAGGGACACATGCACACCAATATTCATAACAGCAACGTCCACAAAAGCCAAACTGTGGAAGGAGCCAAGCTGCCCTTCTACAAATGAATGGATAAAGAAGAGGTGGTCCATATATACAATGGAATATTACTCAGCCATCAGAAAGGATGAATACTCATCATTTGCATCAACATGGGTGGAACTGGAGGGGATTATGCTAAGTGAAATAAGTCAAGCAGAGAAAGGCAATTATCATACGGTTTCGTTCATATGTGGAACCATGTGCATGTGGAATCTTAGCATTGAGGAACATGGGGGAAGAGAAGGAAAATTGAATGGGAAGAAATCAAAGAGGGAGATGAACCATGAGAGACTATGGACTCTGGAAAACAAACTGAGGGTTTCAGAGGGGAGGGAGGTGAGGAGGTGGGGTACTTGGGTGATGGGTATTAAGGGGAGCACATGTTGTGATGAGCACTGGGTGTTATATGCAACTAATGAATCGTTGAGCACTACCTCAAAAACTAAAGATGTACTATACAATGGCTAACTGAACATAATAAAAAAAAAATCTGTAAACAAAACAAAACAATACTATGCCATCACTTAAAATTGTGTTCTATAATGTATTTGCTTATATAGAAGAGGTTTATGATGTTAAAAGAGTTATGCAGCTACATATCCATTTTTATTCAAGAACTCTGTGCATGTACATAAAAATAAGAGTAAAAGAAATAAGTATACATAAAAATATTAATGGTGGTCTGAATGGCTAGATTATAATTTTCTTCACTTCTACATCTTCCTCAGTGAACATGTATCACTTGTATAATACGAGAATAGCTATGAAAAAATGAATTGACTCCTCAAAACTCATCTTTCTAGGGACTTGTGTATAAGCATTAAGCTAACCCCAGGAAAACAGACCAGTTCAATCTGTCTTATTTCTTAGCATCATTGGTGTAGTCAGTGGTTCTGACCCCTTGCTACACACTAGAATCCATGGAGAAACTTGCATTTCTATGCCAGGGCCCTCAACCTAGAGATTCTGATTTAAGTGGTCTGGGCTGGGGCCCAGGCATAACTCTTTGGAGGTCCAGGTGATTCTGATGGGCAGGTAGGGCTGGGAACCACTGGCAAGCCCTGCCTTGGTCTCAAAAGCACGGTCTGTGAAAACTGGGAGAGGAGAGGAGGGTAGAAAAGAAGCTAGAGAAGGAGGAATTGTGAAAGAAAGAAGACTTGGAAATAAAACATTAGAGAAAAATTAATCAGGACACAAAATGCAAAGAGGAAAAGGTTGAGAACTCCTCCCACCTCAAAATAGCTTTTATTTCACACCAGGCACTAGTTGCAAAAATCTGATCCTTGCACAGAAGTTGATAATAAGAGGCCGTTCCCAAAGCTGCTGGAGCAGGTGTTGCCTCCAAAAGGGGGCGGGCCAGAACTGTAAATCTCATTTTGGAAGTTTCGAGCCCTGGGGATACTATTCTGTGTTGCTGCCACTCTTGCAGCCATCTGTACTGAATCTCGGCTCCCGTTTCTGGGGCAGCCCTCCATCCAACTGGCAGCCCTACAGGTTTGCATTCTTGCGCAGTGTGTGAATGGAGGGGGAGAGCCTTTGGCAAGGCAGCCCTGGGGTCTCCGTCCCTCAAAAGATTCGCCAGTGATCCTTGCCCTGCTGGCATCCTCTTTTAATTGCTCCACTGTGGGGAGCAATTGAGATTAAATGGCTGCTTGCTGGGTGGCTGTGCAATGCTAGGCCTGCATGGCCCTATTTGGAGCATTTGTTGTATCCTGGGATTGAATGAAGCAACTGCTGCTGTTGCTGAAGCTCCTGGGGTGTTCCTTGAAGCCATGTCAAAGCAGGCTCTTAATTTTGCAAAATAGCCTCCAAAGTCAAACTGGCTCTGTACTGGAGCCATTCTAGGTAGAGGGATGTCATGAGCAGAGAAGCCAGAAGGCACAGAAAGAACTGGGCAGAAGGAAATTCAGGGCTACGAGTCAAGAAGATGGGTTATCCCAGAAGTCCAACTTGCTCCCAGAAGTCCAACTTGCTCCTAGAAGTCCAAGCCAGAAACCCAGAAACTCCTAGCCCTCAAAGGAGAGAGATACACCCCCCTCACCACTCCCAGAAGTCCCACACCTCTCTAACAAAGCTGGGGAGCAGGAGGGGGGTCGGGAGAGGGTGGTGGGGTTATGGACATTGGGGAGGGTATGTGCCATGGTGACTGCTGTGAAGTGTGTAAACCTGGCGATTCACAGACCTGTACCCCTGGGGCTAATAATACATTATAGATTTATAAAAAAAATTAAAAAAAAAAAAAAAAGCTGGAGAGCCTCTGGGGTAAAGGTCATCCCAAGAGAGCCCAGCAGTTCTGTGTTTGGGATGCTAAGGCCCAGAGTAAGGATCACTAACTATGACCTTGGGCAAAGTGCCAAGCTTCCTGAGACCTCAGGTCAGTAAACCTGCAAAAGGGTGACAAGAAAGCATAGGAAATCAAGGTGTGTTTACATCTTTTCCTGGGAGTGTTCTCAAAGATGAACTTTGAGCCATGTTCAACCCCATAATACAGGATGGATTGGGGACCTCATTTAGATTGAACCAATGCAAATGCCAAATCTCTTGGCAACCCCAGAAGCTGACCACTTCCTATCACTTGCAGTCATACTCAGCCTCCCCTGAACTCTCTGGCCTCATTGATTATTACCTTCCCCCTCACTTAGTTTATCCCCACTCCCCTCACACACACACACCTGCCCCAAGACCTTAGCATTCAATTACCTAAGCCAGACTCATATTGGAGAATAAATTAAACTTCTAGTAGAAAGAACAAGCATTTCCCTTTAGTATGGATCTCTTCAGGCCCTACTGCAAATGAATTATCAAATGTATATATCAAGGCAGACCAACCAGGGAATGATGCCTGATTATGATCAATTATTAGCTATAAACCAATCGTAAATTGGGAGTTGTTTTTACTACACAGAAAGCTTTGCTTACTCAGACCTTGGATTCTGGGCAAAAACAGTTGACAGGACCTATTATTTACTGACTTCTAACATTTAGATGGTATAGTTCTAACTTTCTTCTGCTTATAGCCAGTTCAGCCCAGTGTGCTGGGTAATCATTAAATGGAAAAGAAAAACATCTCAAACAATCAGCCTATGAGATGTGAGGTAACTACACAAGAAACCAGAGCAAGAGTCAAACAGGCTTAGCAGGTGTTAAGAAGTGTGAAAGGGACAGGTACAGACTAGAGAGAGCAGATATCATCTAAAGGAGGTACTAACCAATTATTCTTCCCTGGAAAGGTGGGTTTGGTGCTACCAGGTATGATTTTTCAGTGCAAGCCAGAAACCCAAATTTATGAGAAATTCCTGTTTTAAAATATTGACAATAATTCAAATTGAAGACAAAAAGTGGCATGGGTTAAACTGTATCTTTGGGACAGATTCAGCAAACAGACTGCCAGTTTGTAAGTTCTGAATTGACACAGAGAAGGTTGCAGTAAATAAGGAATGAGACCAACGGAGCTCTATAAAATGCAGAGTGAAGGGTGATGGCCCTGAACTTGAGGTCAGGAAATGTATCAGAAAGAAAACAAGTCTTAAGACACTGCCTGAAGAACATGATTTGGAGTTGCAGGCAAGTGTGTATATGCCTGCCAAACTTCAGAACAGCCAGCAAAGGAATGGAGACAAGACGGACAATGCAGAGCCCAGCGAACTGAAGTATAGCAAGTGTGCTAGTACAGCAGGATATTTAACCTTTCCTTTTACTGCCCATGCTTTCACCTTTTAAGAATATAGGCAGCCCTGGGCTCATTGCCTCAGGGCAGAAGTCACAAGCAGCTGGGACTACAGAGCTTGTTTCCAGAACCCCCTGGTTCTAGGGTATAATTCCCAAGAAAGGTGGTAGTAAAGTGAAATAAATAGCCTAGGAAGGGCTTCCCCTTGGCTATGGAAGTGAAAGCAAGCAGAGAAGCTGAGAAGTCTAGTGACAGAGGTAGCCTGCTCCCCATTTGCCAGGAAGAACCATCTAGGAAGGCACCAGACCCCAGAAAGAAAAGGGATATAGTACACCCAGGCAGGTAAGTTTCTACATGGCTGCCCAGATAGATTCCCGGCTACCGTCTGGAAGTAGCAGAGAGTCCCCAGGAAAATGCATATTCTGTTTTACCACGTATGAGTGTGTGTTGACAAATGCTTCAAAACCGGGGAGATCCCTCCACATACCCCAGCTTCCCTGAAAAAGAGTAAAGTTAAAGTTTCTGAGGACCCAGTAAAATGGAGGCTTAAAATAAGAGTTGCTTTGTTTTTCACACACCTGAGTTTGTAGACTGAGATTTGTTGGGTCCCCAGTGTTGGGTCCCCCAATTATGGGTCCGTGATTAAAGGAGTGAGACTGATACAAAGCGAAGGTCAAGCAAAGCTTTATTTTGCACCAAGCATTGAGAATCAAACCGACCAGCCGGGGCCACGCCTCTTACAGAGAGCAGGACCCCCCCCTGCCTACAGACTAACTTTTATAGAGCAAAGGCCATGTGGTTGGGCCTGGCCACACACGGGTGGCGAATGAGATTGTAACACACAGAGAAAGGTGCACAGTCATGCTAGGTCACACGTAAGTGAACAACTGAATTACAATTTACCCTATAGTAGACATTTGAACTAGCCTATGACCTTGGTGAGAATTGGCACCCAAAAGGCAGCGCCCACATTCCTTGGTAGCTAGGGAGACAGTATGCACACTTTACTGATTGGATGTCTCCACCTGACCCAACTCACCCTTGCATTCGGGCTGTTATCTCTACCTGACCTGACCCACACTTTTATTTGGGCTCTGTTACCTGGGACTGGTTTCCTGGACTTTTTAAAAAATAAGATCCCCTTGGGGGGTGGGGGAAGTTTTACTGAATAAACAACAAAATGGCTGTTCAACCGAGGTGTGGCCGCTCTAGCTAAATAGACCCTTACGAGATTCAAACTGGATCCCTTACAGAGGGATCCCTTACAGAGGAATTAAAGGTGAAGGTGAATAGGTCAGAAGCAGTGTCTGAACTTGACTCTAAGCTCCTCTGCCAATGATCAGAGGTAATCACTAAGATGACCCCTAGTGAACCACATACCCTGGTATTCACACCCTTGTGTAGTCCCTTTATACGTTGTGCCAGGATTGGTCTGTGCATGACCAATAGCATACAGTAGAAATGATAGCAAACCACTTCCAGGACTAGTTTATATGAAGACTGTAGCTTCTATCTCACTCTTGTGTGCTCTATCTGATCACTCTCTCTGGGAGAAGCAAGCTCTTGGGAACAGCTTTAGGAGGAGCTCACATGGTAAAGAATGAAAGCCTCAGACAACAGCCAGTGAGGTGCTGAGGCCAACCACTGACTACGTGAGTGAACTTGGAAGCAGAGTCTCCATCCTCAATCAAGACTTGAGATGACTGCAACCTCACAAAAGAGACCCTGAACCAGAACACCCTAGCTAAGCCACTCTCAGATTCCTGACCCTTATACACTGTGCAAAAATAAGTGTTTGGTGTTTCTACCTGTTTAGTTTTGGGGTAATTTATTATACAGCAATAGGTAACTAAAACATTCTTCCCTCAAAAGATTCAGCAGATGTTGAACCTAATAAATAGGAATTAAATGACTGGGCACCAGCAAAGTGCAGAAATGTTGTCCTTTCTCTACTGAGATGGTGCCACTACCTTCTGCCAGTGGACTGGATTCAGGACAGAGAAATGGACAAGGTGGATAGTCAAGGATAGATCATGACCTTGAGCTGATTCAAGAGAGAGGATTCAGGTAGATAGTCAGGTATGGATGCTAAGCCATGCTAAGCACTAGGCACTTCTGGGTATTACAAATCTCGCGCAGAAATTGTATGTCATCAGAGGGAAGTTTGCCATCATGGTTTACAGCACTTGAGAAATGATGTGTTAGTTCCCAGGTGTCCTGGAAGTTTCAAGCCAAAGCCCCCCAAGCTGGGCAGCATAGTCACTTGCATTGGGTAATTTAAGGTAAAGACTAATTTTCAAGAGCAGCAAATCTTTGCAAGTCATTTCTTCCCTCCCACTCGTTTTTTTACACAGAAGGGGAACATTTGCTGTTTTTTTAGTGCCTAGAGCCTTAGCATCTGCCCCCTTGTCATTTGGAAATTGAGTTTTTCAGCACTTGCTGATTTTCAAAGTAGCCATTAATCACCCATGACAAACCAGAAGTGGTTATAAACTGGAGCACTGAAGGGTTAACCCAGGGATTCTTCATCTCTGATGTGGCTGACATTTATTCTGCATGGTCTATGGAGCTGGTGTGTGTAAAGTGGATACCCCAGAACCCAAGAGAGAGCCTGTGCTGGGAAGGCCTGCGATCCAGGCCTCGCTGGACGGGTTTTCTAGTCTTTCTTCCAGCATCAAGTCTGCTCACAGGTATCCTTCTGTCTTAGGAGACCCCACAGGACGGTGCTTCCAGAATGGTGCCAGTGACTTCCCTCCATTATGGGCTGGCTCCACTGCTAAGCTATTCCCACTAGAAATGTTTGCAATCCTAGTATATGTGCTGCCGAAGCGAGCATGGAATGTTTGCAATCCTAAATGAACCTATTTTGGATCCTGAGACTTAAAGGACTCTCTAAATTAGCACAGGGCTTTTACTCAAGGAGGGTCATTCATATCACCTCACCTGGTGAGTCTTCCTTTTAACCTTCTGACAAGGTATCCATTCACAAAGTACTGAATATGATTTTAAACTCTCTTATCTGGAAGCTAGAAAGCAGGGATGAACTAAATGTAGACTTGTAGTGTCAGGGGAAGGGCAACTCATGATAAGCAGCCTCCATTAAGTGTTAAGAAAATGTCCAAATGACTGACCAGTAGTCTTTATCATTGGGTGTTTGGATGGGCCAACCTGAGCTGGTGGTCAGGAGCAAAACCTTTCTGTTACCTCCAATCTCTCTTTGCAAGCAGGGCTTTTGCTTCCTAACTGTAGGAAGAAGAGGTTTGGGCAGACAAAGGAGGAGAGGAGAGAAAGCTGAGTGGGGCAGAAACTAGGGGTAGTATGGAAACAGCTCTTTTCTTGGACTCTTGGATGGATTTGAACACCCATGGGTAGGGGCATAAGGAGCAGGCAGAATCATTCATGAGAAACTTGAGGACACTATGGACACAGGCAGAGCTACTTCTGGGCCCTGGGATAGAGTCAGACACAGCTGTTGGAAAAGGTCCATCTCAGTAGAGCTAAACATGCTTCTGGTCCCTCAAAGAAGGGGAATTCCTGAAACCATTCACATTCCTAACTCCATCTGCTTCTCATAGAATCCAATCTGTGATTTGTACACATTGGTCTTGTTAGAACCTTGTTCTACTCCTAATTAGAATTATTGTAAAAGATTTGAGAAAAACTAATACCTGTGCTTAAAGACAAACAGGAAGTTTTCATATCACTAGAGTACGCTTAGCATCCTGGGGCTTTGGAAGTTTGACTCTCTAGAACAGCTAGTACATTTCCTTCAGTCTCCAATGTGGTGTCTGAAATATGTTTCTTTAAAGTGACCATAGACACCTGAAAGAGTGGGAGATGGTATTTGGTTAGCATGAGGCTTAGCCATGCTGTCAACAAAGGCCATGGATCATCTCACATCCTACTTTCTCTAATAACCTATCCGGGGTTTTCTAGAAGGGCCTCTATGGCTGGACACCTGGAAAAATGTTTTCAGAAGCCTCTTCTAGCCTCGCATTCCCAGATCTCTTGACACTTAGAGATGTTTATGTCTTCAGGGCAGGGTCTAAAGACAAAATTACAAGAACCCCATTGTATAGATGAAAATGTAACTTTTGATTAAATGAAGGAACATGGAATCCAGAATCTCACTAAACCCAGTTAGAAACATGTGGTAACATTAGAAGGTATCTTTGGATGTGGCCAAATGGACCCCCTTCATTTTGCTGCCCACATGGGTGTCTGTTTTGTTTTTGTAAAATAATAGCCAATTAAGTGGGGCTCTATGGCACTGCCAGGGCAAGTAATGCCTGTGGGCCCAGCTAAAGCACCACTGGGAAATGCCACTAGAAACACAGCAGGATCTATTCTGGTGCTGGTGATGGCAGCATGGCAGTAGTTTAAGGGGCTACAAAATTTGGGTCTGGCACAGTGGTTATAAACATTATCACTTGTATGTCCTTAATGGCTATAAAGGCTCCAAGTCTGGATTCTCATCTTTCCTGCAAATTACTTTCTTTTCTGCTTGAGTTAACCAGAGTCCGTATTTGCAACCCAGACCCAACTTTCAGTAGCCTCCAATATGTAGACAAAGGAAGAAAACTTATTTCAATAGGAAGACTCAAATGTCTCCCAAAACAGAACCGTACACCTGTCTGATGCACTCTTTCCCCCGCTGGATATACTCCATTTCTGGTGGCTTGGGGTACACATTTGGTGTTTTGTTCTTTCGATTTGAACCATGACAACTGTCTCAAAGATAGCGCACAGGCCTGGATCAGGTACTCTGGCAGACACGGAAGAGCCCTGTTCTTAAAAGACTAGCCGAAAGGTAGAGGGTGGGTCCCTATGCTAATTAATGAAACTTAAAGAATGATACAAAATAGCCACTTTCCTTCCACAAAAACAGACTTTTGCATAAAGTGCCTCAGATGACATCCTGCCTCAGTCCTGCTCCTTGAGGAGCAGAGCTGAGACAAAACTTGCTTGGGGTAGTTGTTTTGTCCTGGTCTCTCAGGGATCAGCAGTGAAGAGAAAGGGAGCATGAGATGGGGAGGAATGAAAGCCATCACCAAATGTGCCATCATCATTGAGTAGTCACCACTGTAGGTCAGTGGGGGTCAGCCTTCTGAGAAGGCCAGGAAAAGTATACCTCAGAATTGTCTACCTTGGGGGCAAAAGGGAAAATCATTAACAATGGGCTATGTCCACAGGCCAAGGGTTGCTCCATGGGGCCCTAACCCCACACATCCAGATTGCACATGTAGCTGTGCGAGGTAGGCTCTCACAACTCCCACCTCCCTGTCACCCCAGGCCATAACAGTAGCTCTAGGGCAGGTGTGGCCCTGCCAGCAAAAGGCACTGACACTGGGAACTGTGCATTCTAGCTGTGCCTGGAATCAGATGGTAGGCTGAAGGGATGTAAGATGTCATGCAAAGCATCCCATCTCATTCCCACTGGTGCTCTCTCATAACCCATCATGCTTTTCAGAAGGTTAGTATCATGTTGCATATTTGCTAAGAAAGATTGTTGCCTAAGTTTGGTCATTTTCAGGGTTTTGTCTTAAAGATTTCATTTTTTAAAAATAATCTCTTCACCTAACAGGCTCAAACTCAGAACCCCTAGATCAAGTCACTTGCTCTACTGACTGAGTCAGCTAGGACCCCCAGTTATTTTCAATATTTCTGGGACAAGCCCCACATCATCATGGAGGAAAAGCAAAGATCCTGCCCAGTCTTGGCCTCTTTTTCTTATGTACACTCTTTAGCTTATGCATCATTGCTTTGGATTCATTACCATGGCCTGGGCACAGGGAATAGTGTCCTAAGATTTGGGTTTGGGGGTAGGAAAAGAAATCCTATTTAGGTCTAAAGCAGGAGCCTCAGGCTCCAGGCCAGCTTTTTCAGGCTTTGTATGGAGGTCTGGGGGGTATATATCACAGACTCTGCTAAAGTGGCTGCTAGTCTCTCATGACCTATTGTTCCTTGTGTGTGGGACTCCCTTGAGGATCTCCCAGGAAGTATGTTACTGAACCAAGACATGACACAGGATTTCTCACCACTTTGAAGGCAATAGAGCACCTGCCTTTACCCATGACAATTACCTGGGCAAAGATGTGAATGATGTATTCCACCAATAACCTGAAGCTCTTCTTTATAGGTTTCATTTTTAGTTACCAGAATTGTTTACCTTATTTTTCTCCTCATTGTCTTCTGGGGAATGCCCTTTATAAAAATTGTACTGTATTTTGTTACTGTAAAAATTTTGTTACTGTAAAGCAGTAACGAAATGAAGCTTAGGGTTGGAATTCTGGCCATAATTATGTAACAATATCTCTGAATACATTATCATTGACAAAGTATCAAAGTAAATTATGAATTAAGTAAAAGAGTTCAGAGTTCATTAGTTTCCTCTAAGCTTAAGTTTATACTAATTTTATTCTTCATTCCTAGTGATACTGTAAACCAGTATTTGTAGTCACTAAATACTCTTTTCAGCAAAGAATTTCTCTGTAAGTCTAAAACAAACTTTTCTCAACTAACTGATATCTTTTTCAAGTCCACTAAGTCAAAGTGAGCTGTTAACAATACTTTTTTCTATAAGAGTAGTCATCCAAGCAGCATTAATGGATATGAAAACATTAAATATGATAGCTATTAAATTGTGATATCTGTGTCCTCTACCATTAAATATGCAAAAGCTATAATGTGGTCTCAATATAGGCTGAACCGTCATTGACAAATAAGGGTGCTAACTCAGGGAAGAAGCAGCCTAATCTAATACTAGAGTCAGAAACTGCCCATCACGCTTACACTGACTTTTAGCCCAAACAGTCTCTTCCCTTCCAATTGCTCTTTTGCCCAGAGAGAGCTCTTCAAACAACCATACTACAACACATCTCTTGCATCTGACTTTAGCTTTTATGTAAGTGTTAGCAAAGTTCCATCTTCATATCCTTGCTAGAATTTGTTGGTGTTTAACACTTATAACCCTATTTATTCAGAGATTAAAGTTTAGAGAAAATAAGATTATCCCATGTTGTACTTGAAAGAACACAGGTATATTCTGTATAACAGCCCAACATATGATGTAAAAAAGTATCACTGAAAACATAGATAGGCCAGTGGGCATGGCAGTTGCCAAGGAAGAAACAGTGAGTGTGTACTGATATCTTGTCACAAGTAGGTGTCTCTCTCCTCCCCTTTTGGAGAAATGCTCCCCTACACCCTCCAGCCATATAGCTCTGGTCAGTCTGCCAGTCATAGGCTGAATTGATCAGTGATTTGCCACATGTCCTTGTTCCAGCCAAATTCACACCAATCTAAGTCCCTCCTTGGAATTTTTCTTACTGAAGTTGTTGTGGGAATGCTTTTTTCTCTTTGATCTTGTGGCTATTAAAAAAAAAAAAAAAAAGTGTCTGGAGCTGCCTGAAGCTTTTGTTCCAGTTTCCTCTGTATAGGGAGCCTGGGAGAACCAAATCAGCATGCAAAGAGAGGTAGGTACAAATGTACAAATGCTTGGAGGTACCAATGACATCCAAGTCCCTCAGTCTCGTTATCCCTGAGATCAACTCTACCCGTACCCCCTCGTAGACAAAGACAAAAACCTCTAACTGCCAGAGTCCAAATACAGAATACTTCATAAACAGAGATGCCAACTGGGGCTCAAAGGCAGGTTAAGGCCTTGGATGCGTCTTAAGAAAAAGAAGTGCAGGCTGGTGGCCTTACAATGATCAGACCAAAGAAGCAAATGTGCTGTCCAGGAATGGGAGAGAAGATTGATCAGAAATGGAAATAGGATAGTATACTTTTGGGTGCTATCATTGTTGAAATAAATAACTTCTAAATTGGTTCAGGTTTCTAAAGTAAATGTTGAAAAGTTTCCCTCACATGCTTGTTTCACAATCAGTTCTTATCCCTAGAGAATACCAATGCGATCAGTCTCTTTTATATCCATGCAGCTGTTTTTTGCAGATACCAGAGATATACATAACTATTTTAGATATGTTTGAGTGCCAAAGTAAGACAGTTGGCCTGCATTTAGTAGGCAGTGGAAACCACTGTAGTATTTCTTTATTTTGTAAAGCTTTTATTTATTTATTTGAGAGAGAGAGCATGAGCAGGGACAGAGGGAGAGGGAGAGGCAGCCTCCCTGCTGAGCAGGGAGCCTGACTCAAGGCTCTCGATTCCAGGACCCTGGGTTCATGACCCAAGCCAAAGGCAGACACTTAATCAACTGAGCTACCAGGTGCCTCTGTGATATTTCTTTCTTGAGGCATAATTTACAAAAAATAAAATGAATGTTGTAGATTCTTAAAAGACTTACATAGAGACAGTAGTGTTTTAGGAGGATTTGGTTATCAAAAGAGTTCCGAATTTCACTAGGTGGGCTTAATAGTATATGTAACATGACTGAGAAAAATAAAATAAAATGACCTGTGGAAAAATATCAAAGTTCTAATACAGGTGTAACTGGAGTTTCAGAAAGAAGGAAGACATAGAAAGGGTAAAAATATTTGTAGAAATAGTCCAAATTTCCAAATTTGATGAGAAATGTGAATTAAAAAAATGAAGAATCTTAGTGAGCAGGACAAATACAAATAAGTCACACCTAGGTACATTATAGTTTATTGTTAAAAACCAAAGATAGAAGAAATCTTAAAAGAAGCCTGATGAAAAAGGATACTTTACACACAAGAGAACAAAATTAGGAACTATGGTTGATTTTGCATCAAAATCAATTGAAGGCAAAAAGTCAATGTAATGACATGTTTAAAAATGCTGAAAGAACCTCACACCTGTTAGAATGGCTATTATCAAAAAGACAGGAAATCACAAATGTTGGTGAGGATGTGGAAAGGGAACCCTTGTGCACTGTTAATGAGAATGTAAATTTGTGCAACCATTATGGAAGACTATGAAGTTTGCTCAAAAAATAAAAAATAAAACTACCATATGATTAAACAATTCCATTTCTGGGTATTTACCCAAGGAAAATGAAAGCACTAACTCCAAAATACACATACCTCATGTTTATTGTAACCAGAATGTACAAGGTGTACAACAGCCACAACATGGAAACAGCCTAAGTGTCCATCAGTAAATGAATAGATAAAGAAAATGTGGTATATATATCCACACAGTAGAATATTATTCAACTATTAAAAAAGGGAAATCTTGTCTTTATGCAACATGGGTGAAACTTGAGGGTTTTATGCTAAGTGAAATAAGTCAGAGAAAGACAAGTACTATATGATCTCACTTATATGTGGAATCTAAAAACAAAAACCAAGCTTATAGGTAAAGAGAACAGACTGGTGATTACCAGAGCTGGTGAAATGGATGAAGGGGGTCAAAAGGTATAAACTTCCACTTATGGGGTACCTGGTTGGCTCAGTCAATTAATTTCTGACAAATATATATGGTAATACATATAAGGCAATAACTATTACACTAAATTGTGAGGCTTATAATATATGTGGATGTTATATATATGTATATTGTAAGTATATATTTTATGTATATGTGTATACATATACATATATACAGCTATCATACAAAGGATAATGTAAGTCAGTGAAAGTACATGATTGTAAGGTATAGTTTAGGTGAAATGGTATGATATTAACTCAAAATAGACTGTGAAAAGGTAGATATGTATTATAATCCCTAAAGCAACCACTAAAATAAAAGTCAGCCAATAAAAATAAAATTATAAAAAAAATTACACAAAAGAAGATAGGAAAGAAAGAACAAAGGAACAAAATACAATTTAGACAAGCAGAACACACAGAGCAAAATGGCAACCCTAAATCTAACCATGATTATATTAAGTGTAAGTAGACTAAACACTCAAAAAGCAGAGATTGTCAGTTTCATTGAGGAAAAAAAGACATATCTAACAGGCTATCTGCAAGATATTTTTTTAAGTTTTTATTTAAATTCTAATCAGTTAACATACAGTGTCATATTAGGTCCAGTTGTACAATATAGTAATTTATCACTTATATACAACATTGGGTGCTCATCACAAGTACACTCCTTAATCCCCATCACTTATTTCACCCATCCCCTCACTCACCTACCATCTGGCAATCATGTTTGTTTTCTATAGTCAAGAGTCTGTTTCTTAGTTTACCCCGTCTCTCTTTCCCTCCTTTGCTTATTTATTGTTTCTTAAATTCCAAATATGATTAGAAATCATATGGTATTTGTCTTTCTCTGACTAACTTATTCAGCCTAACAAAATACTCTCTAGCTCCAACCATGCTGTGGCAAATGGCAAGATCTCATTCTTTTTGATGGTCGAGTAATAGTAATATTCATATATGTGAATATATGCATACAAATATTCATATATATGAATATTCATATAAATATGAATAGGTTCATATTCATATAAATATGAATATAAATATGTATATTCGTATTTATATGAATATAATTTATATATTCATATATATGAATATATGTATATGTATATATGTATACATATATTCATATATATATCTCACAGAGCCTTCATCCATTCATCTATCAACGGACACTTGGGCTGTTTCCATACATTGACTCTTGTAGACAATGCTGCTATAAACATCAGGGTGCATGTATCACTCTGAATTAGGATTTTTGTATATAAGAGATATTTTAAATACAAAGATATAGACAAGTTTAAAGTAAACCTATGGAAGAGAATATACCATGCAAAAAGGAAGCTTAAGAAAATTAAATTTGCCACATTAGGATTGTATATGGTACTCTGTAAGACACAAAATTGCTTCAATAAAGAAACATTTCAAATTATAGAAGAATAAATTCTTCAGGAAGACAAAAAATCAAAATTTAAAAGTATAGGTCATCTATACATGAGGCAAAAATGGGTAGAACTAAGAAGAGAAAAAAAAATCCATAATTATAGTTGGAAATTTAACTTTTCTCTCTTAGTTACTGATAGAAAAACTACACCAAAAAAAACAAAACAAAACAAAACAAAAAAAAACAAAAACCAATCAGTGGGGACAGAGATTTGAAAAATACTGTTGACCAACTTGACCTAAATGACATCTGTAGAACACTTTACCACCAACTTCAGAGTATATATGGTACATTCATCAAGGTAGATCATATGCTGAACCAGAAACTAAGTGCCAAAAATTCAAAAGATAAAATGCATACAACATATGTTCTCTGTCCACAGTGAATTTAGAAATCAATAACTAAGTTATCTAGGAAAAAATAAACTGCAAATATTTGGAAATTAAACATACTTTCAACAAATCAAAGAAGAAATTAAGGGAAATTATAAAATATTTTGAACTGATTAATAATTAAAACAAAGTATGTTAAAATGTATGGGATGCAGCTAAAACATGCTTAGAATCTCAGAAGAAAATTGTACCTACAATTGTTTATTTTAGAATGGAAGAATTTTCTTAAATCAATAATCTAAGGTTCCATGTTGAATAGCTATAAAGAAGAGCAAAGTAAACCCAAAGGAAGCACAATATAAATAAAATAATTGATGCAATTGAGAAAATTAATAGACTGTAAAAGAGAAAAATAGAGAAAATACAAAAATGGAGCATGTTAGGAAGATGAGAAGTTGGTTCTAAGATTAACAAAATTGATAAGCCATAGTTACACTAATCAAGAAAATAAAAAGAACAGAAATTACCATTATCAGGGATGAAAAGACATTAAAAGGATAAGCAAACATTATGAATGATTTTATGGCATTAAATAATTTAGACAAATAAATTCCATGGAAAATACAAGCTTATTAAAGCTGATAGAAGGAGAAATAAGTAATCTAATGCCTATACCTATTAAAGATATTGACTATTATCAAAGTCCTTCTCATAAATAAGACTCTAGGCCCAGATGGTTTCATTAGCACATTCTATCAATCATTTAAGGGAAAAACACCATCTTATACAACTCTTCCAGAAAAAGGAATAGGAAATACTTCCTAACTTATTTTATGAAGCCAAAATTTTCTTAATACCAACACCAGACACAGGCAATACAAGGATACTGTAGATTAATATCTCTCATGTACATATAAATGAGTACTTAGCAAAAATATTAATAAATCAATGCATTATGAACAAATGAGTTTTATACTGAGAATGCAAAATTAGTTCAAGGTTTGAGAACTAATAAGTAAAATTCCCCATGTTAACGTGATAAAGAGAAAAAAAATCACAAGATTTAAATAGATGCAGAAAAAGCATTTAACAAAATTCCACACCAATTTAGGATAAAAATCACTTAGTATACTAGGACTAGAAGGAAATTTCCTCAATCTGATAAAAGGCACCAACAAAAGACCTAAAGCTAACATCATACTCAATGATGAAATGATCAATGCTTTCCTCCTATAGTTAATGACAAAGCAAGGATACCCTTGCTCACCATTCCTATTCAACATTGTCCTAGAAACTGTAACCACTGCAACAAGGTAAGAAGAAGGAAAGCCATAAAGACAGAGGAAGAAGTCAAACTTTCACTATTCACAGATGACATGATTGTTTATGTAGAAAATTTTAAAGAATCTATGTATCAATAACTAGAACTAACAAGTGAATGTGTAAGGTCATAATATACAAGGTCAACATTGGAAAAAAATTAATTTTATCCATATACCAATTTAAAAACTGCAATTTAAAAAATTAATACCTTCTATAATAGCTTTCCAGCCTTCCTGGCTTTTGGTATGGCCTGTTACCAAACTCTAGTCAATGGAACATGATGAGAGGTGTTCTGCATTTCTGCATCCTTCTAGGTATGGCCCAGAAAATCCTCAATCTTCCTCTCTCCCCTTCCTTATCATTACCAGAAACTTTGGCAACCTTCGAAACTTTGAAGATGACAGAGCTGCAAGGTAGGTGCCTGGGTCCCTGAAGTCCTACGTTAAAAGAGAGATGCTTGCTATCAGGAATAAGTGTTTTGATACTTCTCATAACAAGTTTATCACATTTGATCCATTAGCTGATATTACCTTAACTGATGTACTGACCATCAATAGGGGATCAGATAAGGAATGTGTGGTGGGTGAATATTCTAGAACACCATGCTGCAGTTAAATGCCATGGTAAGATGTACCCACACAACTGTGCATACATCTTAAGAATTGAATAGACAAAGACTGTAACAACATTTTTCTAGATATGTCTCCTGAGGCCAGGAAAATAAAAGCAAAAATAAACTATTGAGACTACACAAAAATGAAAAGCACAGTGAAGGAAATAATCAACAAGGCAACCTACTGAAAGGGAGAAGATATTTGCAAGTGACATATCTAATAAAGAGTTAGTGTCCAAAATTTATAAAGAACTTATGCAACTCAACACCCTGAAAACAAATAATCTAATTAAAAAGTGGGCAGAAGACATGAACAAAGAAAACATCCAGATGGCCAAAAGACACATGAAAGGATTCTCAACATCACTAATCATGAGGGAAATGAAAATGAGAAAAACTAAAATGAGATACCATCTCACACTTGACAGAATGGCCAAAAATAAAAAACACAAGAAATGGCACATATTGGCAAGGATGTGGAGAAAAATGGAACCCTCTTGCACTGTTGATGGGAATGCAAACTGGTGTAGCCACTGTGGAAAACAGTATGGAGTTCACTCAAAAAGTTAAAAATAAAGGGGATGCTTGGGTAGCTCAGTTGGTTAAGCAGCCAACTCTTGACTTTGGTATAAGTCATTATCTTGGAGTTGTGAGATCAGGCACCCATTGGGCTCTGTGCTCTTTGAGGAGTCTGATTGAGATTCTCTCTCCCTGTCTGCCCCTTCCCTCAGTTGCACTTGCTTGGTCTCTCTCTCTCTAAATGATAAATGGATAAAATATTAAAAAAATTTTTTTTAAAGTTATATTTATTTATTTGACAGAGACACAGTGAGAGAGGGAACACAAGCAGAAGTGGGAGAGGGAGAAGCAGGCTTTCTACCAAGCAGGTTGCCTGATGCAGGGCTCAGTCCCAGGACCCTGGGATCATGACCTGAACCAAAGGCAGATACTTAACGACTGAGCCACCTAGGTGCCCCTAAAAATTTTTTTTTTTTAAGTTAAAAGTAGAACTACCCCACAATCCAGTAATTGCACTATGGGTATTTACAAAAAAATATAAAAACACTAATTCAAAAGGATACATGCACCTCAAAGTTTACAGTAGCAATATCTACAATAGGCAAAGTATGGAAGCAATCCAAGTGTCTATTGATAGATGAATGGATAAAGAAGATGTGGTGCAAGATAAACTCGAAATGGATAAAAGACCTCAACATGAGACAGGAATCCATCAGAATCCTAGAGGAGAGCATAGGCAGTAACCTCTTCGATATCAGCCACAGCAACTTCTTTCAAGATATGTCTCCAAAGGCAAAGGAAACAAAAGCCAAAATAAACTTTTGGGACTTCATCAAGATCAAAAGCTCCTGCACAGCAAAGGAAAGAGTCAACAAAACAAAGAGGCAACCCACGGAATGGGAGAAGATATTTGCAAATGACAGTACAGACAAAAGGTTGATATCCAGAATCTATAAAGAACTCCTCAAACTCAACACACAAAAAACAGACAATCATATCAAAAAATGAGCAGAAGATATGAACAGACACTTCTCCAATGAAGACATACAAATGGCTATCAGACACATGAAAAAATGTTCATCATCACTAGCCATCAGGGAGATTCAAATCAAAAACACATTGAGATACCACCTTACACCAGTTAGAATGGCCCAAATTAGCAAGACAGGAAACAACATGTGTTGGAGAGGATGTGGCGAAAGGGGAACCCTCTTACACTGTTGGTGGGAATGCAAGTTGGTGCAGCCACTTTGGAGAACAGTGTGGAGATTCCTCAAGAAATTAAAAATAGAGCTTCCCTATGACCCTGCAATTGCACTACTGGGTATTTACCCCAAAGATACAGATGGAGTGAAAAGAAGGGCCATCTGTACCCCAATGTTTATAGCAGCAATGGCCACGGTCGCCAAACTGTGGAAAGAACCAAGATGCCCTTCAATGGACGAATGAAGGAAGATGTGGTCCATATACACTATGGAGTATTATGCCTGCATCAGAAAGGATGAATACCCAACTTTTGTAGCCACATGGATGGGACAGGAAGAGATTATGCTGAGTGAAATAAGTCAAGCAGAGAGAGTCAATTATCATATAGTTTCACTTATTTGTGGAGTGTAAGAAATAACACGGGGGACATGGGGAGATGGAGAGGAGAAGGGAATTGAGGGAAATTGGAGGGGGAGGTGAACCATGAGAGACTATGGACTCTGAAAAAAAACCTGAGGGTTTTGAAGGGGCAGGGTGGGGGAGGTTGGGGTAACCAGGTGGTGGGTATTAGGGAGGGCACAGATTGCATGGAGCACTGGGTGTGGTGCAAAAACAATGAATACTGTTATGCTGAAAAGAAATAAAAATTTAAAAAAAAATTAAAAAAAAGAAGATGTGGTGCATGTGTGGGTGTGTATATTCCATTAATATATAAATAATATTATGCATACATATATATGCATATATATAATGGAATATTACTCAGCCATAAAAAAGAGTGTAATCTTGCCATTTGGAATAAAGTAGATGGAGCTAGATGAAATAAATCTGTCAGAGAAAGACAAATACCACATGATTTTACCCATACATGGAATTTAAGAAACAAAACAAACAAGCAAAGGGAAACATTAAGAGAGAGATAAATCAAGAGACAGGTTCAATTATAGAGAACAAACTGATGGTTATCAGAGAGGAGAGGTCTTGGGGGATGGGTGAAATAGGTGATAGGGATTACAAGTGCACTTGTGATGATGAGCGATCAGTGATGTACAGATTGTTGAATCACTATATTGTATACCCAAAACTTATCACTATATCGTACACCCAATACTAACACTGTATGTTCAACTAAGCTGGAATTAAAAAAAAAAAAAAAAGAACTATAAGAAAAATTAGAACAAAAAAGGGCTGAGTAGACAGAAAGACTTAGATCCATAATGTGGAACCACTTAATGTAAATTGGAATACTTTCTACTTTGAAGGGATCATACACATACAAAGACATTATTAAGTATATTAGAAAGGCTGGAGTGGAATGTGAGTGGACAAAGAGGAAAAACATGTGACCATAAGATGATACTCAACTCAGCCTGCAAGGAGACTGCACAAAGAGACAACGGGGTAGAAGATGGGGAGTCTAAAAGCAGATGCTACTAGGAGTCTATGTGAGATCCGTACACAAAGACAATGTTAAAGATTGTTTAGGAGGAAGTCCAATGGCACAGTTTGGTTTGCAGAAATAGCAAATAAAAGTATATTTAGTTTTTAAAATTCAGTTTGATATTTATTGTCACATTTACAAGTTAGGAAGGTATATGTTTTCTGGTAGATGTAAAAATATCATTAAGTCATTACAGTGTTTCAAAGGAAAGGTTGTTGGAAACGGTAACCTGATAACCCAGGGGCTATTAATTGGAGCCTAAAAACAGAAATGTTAGAATTGAGACTATTACTTAACCAAAACCTCTGCAGTGAATCTACAAAGAACTGCAAAGACCCCTGAATATACCTCACATGCAATTATTCATACTTGGTCTTAGTTCTCTTTTAGAAAAAAACAGCTCAAAACTGTTAGACATTTCATCAGGCACATATGAGAAGGAAGAGGATCTGACTGCTTAATAATCCTACTGTTTTAAATTCTTATGTAAAGGAGAAGAGGCATAGTTCCAGTCTGGCCATTTGGTACATGAATTATATATGATTTTTGATGAGGCTCTTTAGACACTCATCGCAGTGTCTAATTGCTGAAAAGGGTACAATAAAAATATATTTAAGGTCCTGTGAAAATAGCAACAGCCATTAAAGTTGTACTATTTAAAGAAAACTCATAATTGAATGAGATTGCTTTGGTCTCACTATAGTACTCACATACAACTTGGGAAGAAACAGCTCCTAGTGATACAAAACACATTTTGATTATTTGCTTATATTTGGGTAAGTTTCTGAAAGCTACCAATAACAGCAAGGAATACCAAAGTAGGATTTTATTTAAGAGGACAAAGTATATAATAGAGGAAAAGGCAAGGAGTCAAATGTTTCATTACTGATTTCAGCAATACACTTTTGGCCTCTGTACTACTGTGGTTCTCAAAACTTCGGTGCATTAAAATCTGTGCACTTTTAAGAACTTTGTAAAGATGTCAAGATAAAATGCCTTTCCTTCACTATGAAACTGATGACTGAGATGACTGCTGAGGACATAGTCATCACACCCATTTTGCAAATGCTTTGCAGATGAAAACCCAGAATTATATTAGGGGACAGATGCTGCCAGGATGCCTTATTTGAGATGCATTATGTAGCCAAAATGGGAAACATTCACTTTGAATTGTGTTGGGACAAGATGGAGTGCAGAAAGGGTAGGAAAGAGGTTAAGAGAGATTCCCAGCTCACTCTTAGAATTCTTCTTTCAGTGTATTCTTCTTTCACTCTTAGAATTCTTCTTCAGAGAGATTCCCAGCTCACTCTTAGAATTCATAAGTGCAAATCTTTGCACTTTGCAAAATTTAAAATGTATCCTTTGGTGGCTAGCATTCTGGTAAGAAATAGCCTTTGGCACACCACCATCTAGTGGCATCCAAGAAGAACTCCAAAAGCTCTTTTTTTTTTTTTTTCTTTAAATGCTTTGGAACAGAGGAAGTAGAGGAGGCACTCACACCGAATTTTGATAATAGCCATGCAGACTGTCCTTATCTGAATGAATTCTGCCACCTTCCATCGTCTTTTTTTTTTTTTTTAATTGGGTGGGGAGGGACAGAGAGAGAGGGAGAGAGTCTTAAGCAGGCTCCATGCCCAGTAGGGAGCCTGACACAGGGCTCCATCTCACAACCCTGAGATAATGACCTGAGCCAAAATCAAGAGTCAGATGCATAACCAACAGAGCCACCCAGGGACCCCCGCCTTTCATCATCTTGAATAAGGCTAATAATATCTATTCCTAAGTCTATTGTGAGAATAAAAAGGACTCGCATATGTAGTGCTCACCACTCTGCGGGGTGCAAAGTAATCACTAAAATATCTTCACTAGCAACTAGTGTTAGAGCCAATGACATTCCACACTTAAAAACTCAACTCAAGCCATCTAGGTTTGTCAGATTGCCCTACCGCCGTCATCCACAAACATAGGTGGGCAGAGGTAGCAGCACTTCCACGGAGCAAGAGCAAAAAAGAGATGAAGGAAAAACTCTCCTTCCTCCCCCCACCCCGCCCCATTTTAAAGGATTCTTTCCATGACCTCAAAACAGAATTAGAATTAACCATTTTGAATTTCACAAATACCTCTGGGAAATCTGGTAAAACATGGATTTGATGAAGTTCTAGAATCTAGGTGAGGTTCGGTGGGGTGAGGTCCGGAGCCGATGACCAAGAAAGAATCCTTGAGACATCTTTGGTGCAAGATGGTGGTTTATTAAAGCATGGGGACAGGACTTGTGGGCAGGAAGCGCTGCTGCCCTGGGTTGTGAGGGATGGCAGGTTAAGTACCGCGGGGTTGGGGGAAGGTAAGGGAAAGGGAGGTTTCAATAGAACTTTCATATGCTAAAGAGGACCTACAAGGTACCGGATACCGGAGGTCTTGCCTGTGACAAGGTTGTTTTCCCCTTTTAGCAAGCCATTGACATTAAGATAGTTGGGGCATTCTTAAAGAACGTCACATTTGTCCCACCGAAGAGTGGGGGTGAGGGGGAGACTGTGAGGTGAAAGCCTTTTGCTTTGTCTTGAGCCACCCTTCTGCTCCCTCATCAGATTCACCAGAAAAAAATTTGGGCAGTTCACTGAGCCCTGAAGCTTATTCCTATGAACCCTAAGGTCGACAATACCTCATTGCGAAGCTGCAGGGCCATCAGAATAATAATCCTGTCCCTTTTTAAGATCATTACTTCTAGTGCTATGGGGAAGAGTTATTGGTAAATACAGGGCCCGCTTTTCGTGTGTCCTCATCTCTGCCCTGGGAATTGGGCTTGCCATTCATTCATTCATTCACTGAGAAGAAGCTAATAGAAATCCTTTATGTCTACAATAGATTTTCAGGTGTGTTCTCAAGCTTTACTGTCTCCTTCCTCCAAACTGGGAATAGGGGCTTGGGGGCTTCTCTAATGCAGTATGACAGCTGGAAGCAGGGGATGAAAAATCTATAAAATATACTGACATTAAGATCCGAGATATCTGTCAGATAATTTAGGATTTGAAACAATAAATAAGACAGGAGTCCAGGATTGCTAGCAGGCCTGGATAGTCATATCTTCATAAAAGCCTCATCCTCTATGAAAGAAGTGCTCAAGTAAGGCTTACCTAAGCTGTTGCTCACTGAGAGCCTCAGGACTTTCCTTAGCCCTATCACCAATCACTCCTGGGCCATGGTAGGTATTTGGATCACAGCAGACCTTCTCAAATTCAAAAGTTGTACACGGTTCATTGTGATTTTAGGGACATCACTTAATGTAGTTTTTCATAGTTGAATAATTTTGGAAACATTATCTTATCTAAATGGGAGAAAATGCATAGTTGAACATTCTGTCCTTGCCAGGTCAAATATACCAAAAACCCAAGTGGGCTGCAGGATAAAGCAGGAAGAAGATAGTTGGTGTTAGTGGAGATCTTTTGATTTTCATTTCCCCCCATGAGAAGCTAACATTCCATTTTATATTTTGGTCTCAATTTTCCTAAATTGTGTGCAGGCTAAATAATGCCTCTGTGGACAATCATGCCATACTAAGCCTAGCCACCTTGCTGTTAAGCCATGGTCCCCATCTTTCCCTTTTGTCTTCCAAACATTAGAGTCATCCTTCATATCTTACATTCTTTTACCCTTTCTTAATGCTTTTCTGTTTCATCTTTCATCTCAGCAATTCATTCTTTGGCTATATTTACTACTGTTCATCCTATATATGTGCTCTTTATCTGTACTTTTCTCACAATTCTACTTGGTTCTTTGGTTTCTAGCTCTTGCTTCATGCTGCTAACACCATTCCTTATATCAAGTTTATTGATCATTTGTATTTTAGGTCCTTGACCTGTTCCAAAACCCTGTTTCAGAGGGTTTGTGTTGTTTAGTTTGTGGTCTTTTATTTTAGTCTAGTGTGGAGTCTGCAGGCTATTTCCTTGGACATATTTGTCACCATACCTGGTAATAGATCATGGGGAAAGCTAGGAGCCAGGTTCTCTTCTGTTTCAGTCTGGTGAGCCTGAAACATGAGTAGAAGAACCCCGGGTACCACAGAGGCACCTTTGAAATCAATACCCTAATATCTGAGTTTTAATTGTAGAGTTGTGAGGGAATAGTATTTTGTCATTTTATGAAAGAATAAGAGTGTTAGGGTAGGCTAAGCCCCCTTTAGCTCAATTTCTCAGTGTCTCAAACACTGGAACCTTAGGCATATTTTAGTTTCCTTTTAATCAAGATTACACATGGTCTACATATATTTGCTGTAGAACTCATCTCAGATTAGGGTCCTCTCACAAGCATACCTAGGATTTTCTGAAGATTTTCAAATGCCAGAGAACCTGCACTTCATTTTTTTTTTTTTTTTTAAGATCTTATTTGTTTATTTGACAGACAGAGATCACAAGTAGGCAGAGGCAGGCAGAGAGAGAGGCAGGCAGAGAGATGCGGGGGGTTGGGGGGGGTGGCGCGAGTAGGCTCCCTCCTGAGCAGAGAGCTGATGTGGGGCTTGATCCCAGAACCCTGAGATCATGACCTGAGCTGAAGGCAGAGGCTTAACCCACTGAACCACCCAGGCGCCCCACCCCCCCCCCCCCCCCCCCCCCCCCCCCCACCCCCGCTGCATCATTTTTAAATCAACACTTTGAGTAACTACTTCACAGTAGGTACTGAGTTAACCCATTGTGAGTAATGGGAATATAGGAACTGTTCCCTACTGTCAGTGTGTTTGGCCATCTGAAAGGAGAGAAGTCACCATGAAGAAATTTCCATAACTTAAAAACTAATAAAAAAAAATTCCCTTTATCAAAAACAAGACCCAGCATTAGAAACTTTTGATCCATATCCCAAACAGATGAGGGAAAAGCCAAGTTCTTTGGCTGCTTTATTCCACCCACCTTTCCTGGGTTGGGCTCAGCCAACAAGCCAACACAACACCAGAGAGGGACAAGGACATCTCCAGGTTCAAAAGTGATGGGCTTCTCTCATTAACTGCTTTTTTTAGAGTAGCAGTGGCCTACCATGGAAATGAATGGGAAACAGCCAGCAAGGTCTTCATGTGTAGATGGGGTCATAAGGAAGGATTTAGACTAGACACAGTGCCATTCTAGTTTGGGTGATTTGGCAGGCTCCATTGGTGACATAGGCTGGGTGGCCAAGGACAGAGGTGTTCCAAGCTAATAAAGGGAACTTAGAGCAAGGGGTAACAAACTAGAGCAAGTGTCCAAGGAAACACTATTTTTTATTTAATAATGCTCACATTTGGCACGATTCAATCCTGCCTTGTCCCCATATACATTATAGCGATGCAACAGAATCAAGACCCAACACCTGAACTGAGTTGAAAACAGAAACCCAAGAATTTATTATCAACTAAAATATCATCTATCTAGCCTCTTCATGGCCATGATCAAAATTAAAATGGCTGAGTAGTGTAGCCATTCAGTTGTTACCATTGCAGACTGGCCTCTCCCTTGGGTAGAGCAACAAGGTCCCTGTGAGCCTCACATGGTCTTGTACTTTACCCCCTTTTTTCTGATTTAATTACAATTTTCTGAATTAATTACAATTCAATTTCCAACTTTTGTTTCTAACCAAAGCCTCAAGGTCCCATGAAATATACCAATAACACAACCTCCTTTCAAGTGCCATTGTCCTAGGCAGGCTACATGGCTTAAATAGCCCCAGGGCCTACACTTTCTAGGGATGATCCTAATGTTAGAAATGGGATTTCTCTATAGCTAGAACTTAAAAACAAAACTAAAATTCAACTGTTTAGTAATTTTAGAAAAGCCATAACGGCAAAATAAGGAAGAATAGCTTGGAACCAAAAGTTACTCCACTGAGTCAACTGCAAATTACCAGTTCCTAAACTGGGGCTGCTCAGATACCTCACAAAAACAACAGTTGGCTGAGGATCCTGCTATTTCCCCTCACAACTGCATAGAAAGCTGGCTCTTCAGACCAAAGTTTGAATGGGTGGGGTGGTAGCTGGAGGCTGTATTCTCCGAAGATCAGATTAAATGCATAAAGTAGTTAATCTCTATGAAGATAGGGAGACACAGACCTGACCTTGACTTGCCTCCACTCCTGGAGACTCAGCTTTTTCTACAAGGCCATTTGTTTGACCTGAGCTTACCCTTTCAGAGATCATAAAGAGAGATCTCATCACAGTGACTCACGCAGTAGGTTTTCAAAAAGGATACTAGGCCCAGGCTGGATTCCTCCACCACCCATGAATAAGGAGGCTGTTGGGCTAGAGAGGTTTTATAGCTTGTGACTAGATTTCATGCTCTGGGAAACCTGAGAGGGAGGGAGCCTATAATTCTACTCAGTTGCTTCGCAGGAAGGATTCTTCATTTGAGCAACAGTACACTGTTTCTAATCAGCAATCAATACTTCTTATTATTGCAAAGTATACATTAGGTGAGTTCTTAAGAAAACTTGGAGTGGCTATATTTTCAAGGGAAGTCCAAAGTATTCCCCAGAGTCTAATGTGCCATTGGGAAAAACTACTGAACAAACAGCACTTGGAAACATGGGTTAAGCTGATGGTTCTCATACCTTGTTGAACATGGGCGATACCTGGGGAACTTAAAAGGTACAAGTTCCTGAGTCCCACCACAAGAGACTGGTCTGTGACTTTTCATTTGTATCAAACACCCAGATAATAACAATGTAATTGTTCCATGTTCTACACAGCTGAAAGAGCAAACCTTCAGTAGGGCCCAAAGGCTTACACAGCCCAGCTGGACCATACACTTTCAGGAGCACTTCCTATGACTCCATATCATAGTTGGTCTGCTCCAGGATGTATTCAGGATCCCACCATATACTCCACAGCTGTGTCTGTTCTATGAACAGAAGTGGCTCCAGGACCTCTCCATAGGTCAGGGATTAGGATTGCTGGACAGAGGGACTGGGAAATAATGCTTGAGCTTAGATAATGAGCTTATTTGGGGTAGCTTGGGAAGGGGGTGATGCTGATTGTTGGACAAGGGACTCTGACTTTATTGTTAGAATGACAAGTAGCCTACAAAGATGGCTGATTTGGGCAGTGGTTCCAAGTGTCAAATTGTCTTACACTGGATTCTAAGGTCATTGAGGATTAGGACTGTGTGTTAGTGCCCCAGAAAAGCATTCCAAATAGTAGGTGCTCAATAACTAGTTGTTAAAATTAATTGCCACAGCTGCATATCCCCTAAACCTAATACTAGATTCTCCTAAGTCAAAACTGTCACACAGGGTTACACAGGATGTGCACTGCAAAAATCTATCACATGGAAGAATCCATCATTTATATTACAGTCATAAAAGACCAAAGTGTGAGAGCTACAACCACAAAACTCAGAAGAAAACACAGGTGTAAATCTTCATGACCTGGGATTAGATACGTCATGTAAAGCTCAAGGAACAAATGAAAAAATACAGTAATCAGAGTTCATAAAAATTAAAACTTTTGTGTTTCAATGGACACCATCAGAAAGTGCAAAGACAACCCACAGAATGGGAGAAAATTTGTGTAAATCATGTATCTGGTAAGAGACTTTTTTTTTTTTTAAGATTTTATTTATTTGACAGAGAGATCACAAGTAGGCAGAGAGGCAGGCAGAGAGAGAAGGGGAAGCAGGCTCCCTGCTGAGCAGAGAGCCCAATGTGGGGCTCAATCCCAGGACCCTGAAATCATGACCTGAGCCTAAGGCAGAGGCTTAACCCACTAAGCACCCCTGGTAAGAGACTTGTATCTAGACTATGTAAAGAACTCCTACACCTCAGTAGTAAATGACAAATAACTCAATTTTTTAAAAAAGATTTTATCTGTTTATTTAGAGAGAAAGCAGGAGAAGTAAAAGGGAGAAGCAGAGGGAGAGGGATAGAGAGAAAATCCCAAGCAGAAGACACACTGAGCACAGAGCCCAACATGGTGTTTGATTCCAAGACCCTGAGATCATGACCTGAGCCAAAATTAAGAATCTGACACTCATCCACCTGAACCACCCTGGTGCACCCAAAATAACTCAGTTTTTTAAATGAGCAAAGTATCTGAATAGACATTACTTCAGAAAAGTATGCAAATGGTCAATATGCATATGAAAAGATGTTCATCATGTTTAGTCATGAGGGAAATGAAATAAAAATCACAATGAGTTATCACTTCACACCTACTAGTATGGATAGAATCAGAAGACAGATAAATGTTGGTGATGATGTGGAAAATCTGGAATCTTCATACATTGGTGATAGAAATGCAAACAGCAGTCTGGAAGTTTCTTAAGTGGTTTAATATAAAGTTGCATTTATGACCCATCAATTGCACTCCCAGGTATAAACCCAAGAGAAATAAAAACATATGTCCACACAGAAACGTATACACAAGTATTGAAAGCATTGTTATTTATAATAGCCAAAAAGTGGACACAACCCAATTGTCCATCAGCAAACGAATAGGTAAGCAAAATGTGGTATATTGATGCAATGGAATATTATTTGGCAATAAAAAGGAACAAAGTATTAATACATATTATAACATGGACAAATCTTGGAAACATGCAAAGTGAAAGAAGTCAGACACAAAAGATCACATGCAATTCCATTTAATATGAAATTCCCCAAACAGGCAAATCCATACAGATAAAAAGTATATTGGCACCAAGGGCTGGGATGGTTATAGGGAGACAGGGAATGGCTACTACTGAGGATGGGCTTTCTTTCAGGCATGTGTAGTGTTCTGAAATTGATTGGGGGGATAGTTGCATAATCCTGAATGCATTAAAAACCATTGAATTGTATACTTTAACTGGATTAAATGTATGGTATGTGAATTATATTATAATAAAGATGTTATTTCATTAAAAAAAAAACCACTGCGATAAAACTGACAAGAAAAGGTCTAGAAGAATAAAGATGTTCTATATTTTGAAAATCTTTTTTGGTGAATTTGTGTAACATTAGATCTAAACAATAAGAAATTCTTCCAAGTGCATTTCATACTAGCTGGGCCACTGTGTATGGTTTGGCAAATTATATGCTCAACAATGTACTCAGTAGTGTGTAGGAACCTTGCCCAAGGTAAACTCCATCTCACACTGTATGCTTTCTAGCCTAGGAAGTAGAAGGTGACCTGTGCCTTGACCCTATATTGTGTCAACAATCAACAGCTGTTCTTAATTTCCACTCATTCCTCCTCACTTCAAATGGCCCAGTTCACTTAAATTCCCTAAATATTACCTTGAAGTGCATAGCACATGAAAAAAGGCCAGAGTTGAGCAGAATGGATGTGAAACCCCAGCCTTACTCCTGGTTGGGTTTCAAGTATTTCTATTTACTTCCTGAGTCTGTACTGACCATCTGGGGACTCCATATATCTCCTTCTAGGCCCTGAAAGCCTGGATTATGATTCTTGTGAACAATTTATTGCCATGATTTCATTTCAACAAAATGATTTGGAGTTTTACCTTGAGTGCTAAAGAACTATTAATTATTTCCTAATGACCTAAAAGTGGAAAACACATTTTAACTGCTAAAGGAAATTGAACACTGACTAACTGAAGAGTTTGGTACACTAATATTTATGAACAAAATGAGAGGATACATATAAAAAAACTTGAATGCTTATAAAACACAAGTGGTTTGTAGCTAGAAATAAGATGACACTAGTAGAGGACTTCAAGTCATGTGTCCTTAGGTTAATTATTTTGTCTCTTTTGGGCCTCAGTTTATCCATTAGTGAAGTAGGGGAATAGCAGTACCCTTTTCATAAGATTGTTATGAAGCATAAATGAATTAATAGATATATTAAGAACTTTAGGAAAATGTCCATTTCATACTCTTCTATTATTATAGTGTTTTGCTAGTCTATTTCATAGCACATTCCAGATTTTACTTTGAATGAGTTTTGGAGGGATATACTCCAACGTGTTGGCCACCAGCTTATGAGCTTCCTCTTATCCTGACTCCAATTTTTCTGAATAAAGAATAATAGAACAGCATAGTGTAGAGGTTAAGAACCTGGTTCTGGAGCTGGTCATCTTGATATTAAACCTGGTTCTTTTATTTCCCAATAATCTCTTAGAGCCTCAGTGTCACCATCTGTTAAATACGGGGTTGTTGTGTAATAAATGAATTACTATATGTAAAGACTTAGAACACAGAAAGCGCTGCATGAGCATTTGCTGTTATTATTAAGTTAGATTCAAAAATAAGAAAATGTTATTGCTGGTTTTACGGTCAGAATTATTATTCTTCTGGGTTGCTGCTAAAAAAAAAAAATCTCAGGTGCATAATCAGGTACCACCTAAGTCTACTCTCTCTAGACCTCACTACTGGAAAAGAATCTTAGGGCAACCATTCTGAGTTTAAAGCCCCAAATAAATATCAGCTCAAACATTTGAACAAGTACAAAGGAAAACAACTAATGGGAAACTTTCAAGGCAATTATTTCTTCATGCAAATTCAGATTTCAGGAGAGATTTAAAAAGTACACTTGAAAGAAAGATTATTTTTAAAAAATCGTCACAGTATGATGTCGACAGGTCCTGGGAATAATTTCTGGCAGTAAAAAATGAAAGACAACAGCCTATTAAAGCTTAAGCCAGGGGCGCTGGGTGTCTCAGATGGTTAAGCATCTGCTGTCAGCTCAGGTCATGATCTTCAGGTCCTGGGATCAAGCCTGGCTTTGGGCTCCTTGCTTCATGGGGAGTCTGCTTCTCCCTCTCCCTCTGCCTCTCCCCCTGCTTGTGCTCTCTCTCTCTTTCTCTCAAATGAATAAATAAAATTTTTCTAAAAAATAAAGATTAAGCTAGTGTAGGAACCCAATCATACCTGAATATGGTCATAAATCCTGGACTTCAGACCTTAAAAATATTCTATTATAAATATTGACTGGTTTGGCTAGATTAGAACCTGAAAGATCAGAAGAAATTTGACAGAATATGCACACTAGAAAGGTTACCTCTAAAGAGTTTCTTACTGATCCACATAGAAATTACTAAATCATCTAAAAAATTTCAGTGAATCACAGAACAAGATGATGGTTGCTAATGTCAGCCAACGATGAAGAAAATGTACATGAACATAAGCATTAGTCTTGATATGCTATTATGTATCTATAGGATACATATAAGAATTTGGACCCCTAAATTAAAATGTGTGGAAAGATTCATTGCTGTCCTACTTAAGGGTCTCTTATTAGACATAAAATAGCCATCTCTCAAAAAGGAGGCCTCCTTCCTCAAGAGCTCTCTTCTTATAGAAGAAGGGTTTTTATTAAAACCAGCTGTGGAGAGGAAATCACTGACAGACTGAACACATCCAAATTCAAATCTTTTATTTAACAAAAGATATCATAGAGAGAATTAAAAGACAAGCTACCAATGAGAGAAAGTACCAGGAATATGCATGATCGGGAAGGTAGTAATATCTGTAATATAGACAGAGTATATGAAAACTCACAGGAAGAAAAAAAACTCAACAAAATTGGCTAAGAATATGAATACAAATTCACAGGAGAAACAAGAACTGAAACTTCATGAAACTATGTTGAACCTCAATAATATTCAAACAAGTGCAAATTAGAAATAGAGGATGCCATTTTGTCAGTCACAAGGTGAAAAATTATAATATTAACAATAACACTAAGAATGTTTTATATTGTAATTTCCTTTTTCATTAAAATAAAGAAAATTTGAAAATTTCTTCATGACTAACTTCATTTATTCAGCCAGTATTTATTGAGTGCTACTAAAGCCAATCACAGTGCTAGACTATGTAGTAGTTACTAAGATGAATAAGAAGACACCTGCAAGTAAACTGTAGCTTAGGGAGAAAGAGACCAATATCCAAGCAACCAACTAGATAAAATACAGAATGAAGTAGGTACATAACAGATTTGGAAGATCAGAGGATTCTCAGGGGGAGATATCTCAAGAATGGCTATCATTTGAACAGATCCAGTAATATTGAGCTGAAATAATACAGGCAAAAGAGAGAGGAAAGACATCTAGCTATGGTTTAAAAAAAAAAAAGAAAGGTGAAATCACAGAATTTAGAAAGGTCATGAAGAATCTGAACACTGAAGCTAGTATGAACATGGTAGCCAGGTTGCAGATAGAGAGATCGGCAAATAGAAGACGACTTGGTTTCTAGCCTAGAATCTATAAATTCCCAACCAATTACCCTCATATCTGTGCAGGTATTTGTTTCCAAAACTTTTACTAAATGATGACATAAATGGGCTCTATCCTCAGGGCAAGATTAACACAGCCATCACCTAGGTATGTGACCCAGGTTCATATCATCTGGATTAAATGGACAAATTGCTAGAAAAAAATAAATTACAAAAAGTAGAAAACTTGACTAGTTCTAAGACCACTAAAGAAATTGACTCAGTGCTAAAAACAAACAAACAAACAAACAAACAGACAGACAAAAAACAAACACCTGCCTCTTTCCCCACAGAAACCTCCAGTCTCAGAAATGCCCAGCAAGACATTCATGGAGGATATAACAATAATCTAGCCTAACTGTTCCAGAGTACATAGAAAAGAAGAAAATGCCCAAATCATTTTATGAGGCAAGCAAGACCTTAACATCAAAACTTGGCAAGAACTATGTCAGAAAAAGGAGCACCTGGGTGGCTTAGTTGGTTAAATACCTGCCTTGGCTCAGGTCATGATCCCAGGATCCTGGGATTGAGCCCCATGTTGGGCTCCCTGCTCAGTGTGGAGCCTGCTTCTCCCTCTCTCTCTGTCCCTCACCCCACTCATGCATGCTCCCTCCCTCTTAAATAAATAAATAAATAATTTTAAAATTTTTTATTATTTTTTTTAACAAAATCTTTTTTAAAAAAGAACTATGTAAGAAAGAAAAAGTGTAAGGCAACATTATTAATAAACATAAATACAAAAATCTCAAAAAAATACAGACAACAAAAATTAATTAATATATGAAAATGGTATTACACCATGACCAAGTTGAGTTTACCCCAGGAATGCAAGTATATTTTAATATTTGAAAATAAGTTAACTTAACTCATCACATTAATAGATTAAAGGAGAAAAATGACATGATTGTTTCAGTGGAGAAAGCTTTTGGTAAATGATCTTACAAAATATATAAAAACGTAAAAGCCAAGAGGGTCCAAAACAGACTTAAGCAGAAGCATATGATTGGAGGACTTGGTCCACCAGATATCAGTTCTTTTTATAAAACGGTAGTAATGAAGAAAGTGATATTGATACAGGACTAGACAAATGAAACAATGGAAAAAAAAAGAGCCTAGAAATAGAGTCTCAAATATGAGGACACTATTTATAATGAAGGTGCATTGCATAATACTTGGGAAAGGATGATTTTTGCAATAAATGGTGCTAAAACAACTGAGTATTCATATGGGGAAAAATGATGTTGAAACCTGTATCTCGTGAACTGAAATGTGAGAGACAAACCTAAACTTTCAGAAGATACTGTAAAATATTGTCCTGACCTGTGGGCCAGAAAATATTTTTTAAACAAAGAACAGTGACTTTAAAGAAAAGCTTAATAAATTCACTACATTAAATTTAACAACTTATGTTTGTCAAAAGACACCATAAAGAAAGTGAAAAGGGGGGCACCTGGATGGCTCAGTGGGTTAAGCCTCTGCCTTCGGCTCAGGTCATGATCTCAGGGTCCTGAGATCGAGCCCTGCATCGGGCTCTCTGCTCAGTGGGGAGCCTGCTTCCCCCCCTCCCCTGTACCTGCCTCTCTGCCTACTTGTGATCTCTGTCAAAATAAATAAATAAAATCTAAAAAAAAAAAAAAAGAAAGAAAAGAAAAGAAAGTAAAAAGGCAAGCCAGTCAGTCATAAAACTCAAATTCAGAATATGTAAAGAACTCCTACCAATAGTTAAAATTAAAAAGGCTATGTGTCATTATAAATTTGTTCAAACCCATAGAATGTACAAAAGTAAACTCTAAAGTAAACTATGAATTTGGGGGGTAATGCTGATGTCAACGTAGATTCATCAACTATAACAAATGTACCACTTTAAGGGGAGTGCTGATAAAGGAGGAGGCTATGCATGTGTGGGGGCAGGAGGTATATGGGTAATAGCTGTGCCTTCTGCTCAATATTGCTATGATCCTAAAACTGCATTAAAAAATAAAAATTGGTTCTTAAAGAATAGTTATGAGCCAAAAGAATTTTTTTTAAAAAACCAAAAGATTTGATAAGCAAAAGAGGATATCCAAATAGTTAATAATTAGGGGAGAAAGGTGCATAAGTTTATTAGTAATCAAGGAGACTAAAATTCAATAGGATACCATCATAGATCCACCAGATTGACGAATGTGGAAAGTCTTAAAAAATAAAAATAAAATAAAAATCTAAAATATGTGGAAAGTCTTATAATTCTAAATGTTGCTGAGCATATGTTGTGATAGAAATTCTCCTATTTTCCAGGTGTGAATGAAAACTGGAACAACCACTTTGTATGTTCACAACTACTGGAATCCAGTTTTATCTAATAATAGAAGAAATAGTAGAAGAGAGATATACCCCTTGAGCCAGCAATTTCACTCTTGGACACTAAAGAAATTTGTTGACATATGTATCAGGATACACATAAAAAAAATTCATAGCAACATATTTATGGTAGTCAAAACATGGATGTAAACCAAAAGCACATCAACAATAAAAATGAGTAAGTTGAGATACATTAATACAATGAAATATTATGCAGCCATGAGCATGACCAAACTGAAGCAATGGATGAATACTGGCAACATAATACGGGAGGGAGGGAAGAAGACAAAATAATTCATACAATATGACCCATTTAAATAAAGTTCAAAGAGAGCCAAAACTCAATTAGGTCATTTAAGAATAGCTGTATAGGGGGTAAAACTATAAAGGCGACAACAAATGGTTGCCACAAGAGGCAAGAAAGGATAGAAGTGGCAAAGCATCTCATAATCAAGCTATGTTCTCTTTATTGGCCCCGATGGTAGTGATACAGGTGTTTGTTTTACAATTATGGATTAAAATATTAATTTCATCTATCAATGCTACATTTCACAAGTAAAAGCATAATTTCATTATATTTTTAAATTTATATTTGGTTCTCCTTTGTGTTCTAAAATATTTGATAAGATTTATTTTTAGGTATTTACATGAAATCATTTATAACAAGTAGAAATCAGTCCATCTGCCTTTATGAGAATTTCAATATTAAACTATGGAACATAATTCAATTGTATGGATATCAACATTGAAGGAAGAAGGAGGACAATGGACTCAGCATTCACCCAGCACCAGATTATTAACAAGCTCCACTCTGCCACACATTCAGCTGAACTGGCTCAGCTAATAGGCAGGAAGGTGGTATAAGAGGAAGGACGAGCCAGAACCTGCTAGTCTTGAGGTTGGTTAGGCATAGGTGGGCAGAGTTGCCAAGAAAACAAGTTCTTTGAACAGGTTCACATAGAGAGGTCAGGCCTGGGGAGAGGCAACACAAAGCTTAAGGTCCAGAAATGGGAAGACACCTCAGTGTCCTGCACAGGAAGGGACTGCAACCTTACAAAGGGCTTTTGATGTGGTGTATGAGGTGAAATTCAGTGGCTTTACAGAGATTCTAGCTGACAGGGCTCTTTTTGTGCATGGGTAGGGGGAGATTGAGTACAGAATCCCCATCCCCCTTTTCTTTAATTACTTCAGTGCTCCCAATGCATAGCTGCTTTCTTGAATGGGGAAGTATGGTATGGCCTTTTTTTTCCTTTGATGAGCATTGCTCGTTGTGAGGTACTTTGAAGCTTCTCTTATTCTTCAAAGAGTGGTCAGTGACCAAAAGGATATCTATCAAAAACCCTAGAAAATGGCAAAAAACTTATGACCAAACAAAAGAGTTTTGATGTGGGAATTGGTAATATACCATGCTTAAGAACCCGTTATCTCTATGCTGAATTGTCTTGAATGTAGAGCTAACACTAGTGTAGAGTCTTGCCTTTCAAACATCTCTAATGTTCTATAAACTAAGGCAAATCACTTCTCTAGTCTACCTTCTGCCGAGATCTTCATCCACTGATGGTGTATTCTTACTCTATATGCAGTTATCCTTTCTTTTGACTCCGGGTTCTCCAGCTTTTTTGCAAAGGGACACCTGGACGGTGATGGTTGTAATTGAGTAACATCTACTTTATCAGTTTATAAACACATCACATTTATACCTTTCTGTGCTTACTGCCTCCATGTAATATTCTCCCTTCAACAGAGGAGGGGTCATTATCAAAAGTGGTACAGGATGGGGTGAGAGGGAGTTATGGAGACTCCAGGGGCTTGCCAATTTTTGGAAGCAAGACCTAACATACTTATAAAAATCCTAGAATCAAGACTCCTGGGTGGCTCAGTCAGTTAAGTGTCTAACTTTGGCTCTGGTCCTGGGATTGAGTCCTTCATTGGGCTGCCACTCCCCCGACTTGTGCTTGCTCTCTCTCTTTGACAAATAAATAAAATCTTTTTAAAATTAAAAAAAAAAAATCCTAGCATCTACTATTGAAAAGTAGATTTCTTCCCAAAAGGTGTTCCTTCACAAAATCTTGCTCAAAGGAACCAAAGGCCAGAACTCTCTCTCTTTTTTTTAATTTGCAAGGATATGGGCAGGGAGGGAGAAGCAGACTCCCCACTAAGCAAGGAGCCTGATGTGAGACTTGATCCCAGGACTGCAGGATCATGACCTAAGCTGAAGGCAGAGGCTTAACCAACTGAGCCACTCAGGCACCTCGGGTTGGAACTCTACTTCCTTTTACTGAGACAGAAGAGGTAATTCTTAGGGAGGAGATGTCTGTCTTGGTTTGGAGATTTCTATGGAAAAAGAGGCGAAGTGCTGCCTGAAATGTCCAACTCTCTGAGCCATGCTGAACTGTTTGGGAGAAATCCAGCAGTTTGGGATCAGAGTGCAGGTTGACGGGGGGAGGCAATAAATCAAGACTAATTCCCTTCTCCCTCAAAGAGCTAGCTGTTTCCCCAATGACTCAGTCAAGTACACCAATACAGTGGACAAAATTCGGCAAGCTGGAAGATATCACTTCTCAGGCTTTCTAAGAAGATGAAGAAGTGGAGATATAACAAGTGAGCACCTCAAAATTATTCTAGTTTGAATTGGAACTCTTCATTCCTTTGGAGGTGCTAATGAAGAAGGAGGATACTAGGAAAAGGCAGATTAACAAAGAAAGGACAAAGAGCAGGGATAGGCTGGAGGGCTGGAATGTAGAAGGTGGCCTTTGCTTATAAGAGGAAGTGCTTGACACATGTCCGCATCACTAGTTCCCAGCTGCCTGAGTCTCTGCCTCTCCCCAAATTCCTACCATTCTTGCATTGGTAAGATAAAGGGGTCAATAAATAACATCAAGACAACTGCTTGGAAGTTACAGGAGATGGGAAGAAAAGTGCATATTTTGTGACAACCTTGGGAGTCGTCTCCCTGTTGGATCTGCTTCCCATTTGAGGGAACCCAGAAGAAAAATTGTGGATAATGCACAACTGGTACTCAAGGGCAGTACCTAGTGTAGCTTATTGAAGAGGGCTTGGAAAGTGAAGACAGGTGCCCTTCTGTTGGTTTCCTGCTGCACTGGCCTCTCCGGCAATAATTGAGTGAGCTCAGTGTCCCCCAAACTTAGAAGTCTCTATGCTTCACTAGTTGAAACCAAGGCTTGGACACATGCTGGGACATGTGACAGAGAGTCACTGGTGGATGTGACTATGGCTGAAGTGACTGTGGAGGAAACCAGGTCACACTGCTTAGAAGTCCTCTACCTCTGCAGGTAAGCCACACGGGAGAAAACTGCTAACTGAAGCGGGGTTGGTTGGTTTGTACTTTCCTATAGTGAATCATAGGGTGGGTAGGCAGTGGTTACTGGGGTCCAAGCCAATTTCAGGAAAAAAAAACAAAGTGTGAATGTAGCTTATCACAATGGCAGCACAGTACATAAACTCACCCCAGTTTCTACTCAGGTAAACAAATGCTCTGGAGCACATTTATCCCAAGCATCCTACAAAATCGTATTTCATTTAGTACCACAAAGCACACAGGAAGTAATTTATCACCCAGGTCTCTTAGACCAGTGTTCTCAAACCCGAGCTTGCATCAGACTCCCCTGCAAGGCTTGTTAAAACAAGACCTTAAAACAAGACACCCCAGAGTTTCTCATTCAGGAGATCTGGGGTAGGGCCAAAGAATGTGCACTTGTAACAAATTTCCAGGTGAAGCTATGTTGCTTAGGGATGTTTTTAGATGTTTTTGTTTTTGTTTTTTGTTTTTTGTTTTTTACTGGCAGAAGTACTGTGCATAGGAAAGGGCAGTAGTGACTTAAGTAGTGACTTAAGGAAAGTGCAGTATAAGTTGCAAACAAATCGAGGTTTTAGTATCTGTGAAGACCATTACACTGTCTGAAGCCACTGGCTTCGTAACTGTGTACCTCTCATTGTATGCCCACCGTTGTGAATACACGAGATGAAGATTGGGGCTGTGACTGCTTGCAGTCAGAAGTCTTCTGTTAACCATCAACTGGATTGATGAACTTTTAGGTAAACAGTTGTTTGGGAAAGTCAATGCAGGTATCAAAGATTCTATATAAAGTGTTTACAAGTGTGAAACACTGATCAGATGTTTGCTGTGTCTAACTGATGTGATGATGATATGAGCAAAATATGCATGTCAGTAACACATAGCCAAATACATCTTGGGTAAATACAGGTTTTTTTGTATGATTAATTGATCTGATTTCCTGAACCTGATGACCTGTTTCCCGGCTACTTCCACCTGTATAACCAAGTACACTCGTTGGGGAACATCATCGAAAAGTGGTGGCTGCCAGTTGACCCATGAGCTGGACCAGGCACTCCGAGGCTCCTCACCCCCTCCCCTATTCATGGAATGTGGGTTCCCCTTGCCTCTCCCACTATCAGAGGCTGCTCCAAGGACATAACCTAAACTTGAGCCAATTTTGAGATAGTGAGATGCTGTTGAGAACACCTGCATGTTACACATGATTGAACAGTTAAGGCCTTTTTATAAACTTTCAAGATTTGGTGAGCAGCCATAGCGACCCATTCATCTTGGTACTGCTCAAGGGACATAAACTCCCTTTGCCTATTGAAAATTGCCCCCTACCAACTTGATTGCTTAACAAATGGCATTATTTTTTTCCAAAATTTCTAAAATGAAACTTGTGCACTTCCTCTAAGAACTGCCTTTCCTTTTGTAACCCTCCAAACTGTAAGACTTTTTCTGCTGTTTCTATGCTTAAGAACTTGGCAGCAGCCATAAGCTAACTTACTTTCTCATTACTTATGTTAACAGATGATCTAATGAGATTGTTAGTTTGTTTGCATTACTCAAGATGTCAGTTAAAGGGTGCCGAAAGGAGGTAAGAGTGTACATGTTCACAAAGATGAAAATGTATGTGTATAACATGTGACCTTGGTAAAGTACAGTTCTCTTTTCTTTAATTTGAAGTATCTTCTTTTAATTATGTAAAGATGCACTGCAAAGTTTTTGTACACAGGAGGTACTGGAGTGTCAGTTTTAGCCTAAGCATATAGGACAAAGCTTCTCTTATGGAAAATAAAGATTATAAATGAGAGAATGTAAGATGTAATACCTGTTCACCCTGATAATATAGTTTCAGCAAACCATTAAACGCAGAGAGAACAGTAGAGCACATGGAAAAGTTAGGTGTCTTCAGTAATCATTTTGGAAGTTGTAGGAGCATTGGTTTTGTGGATCTGAGAGTACAGTGTGTGATGTAAGAGAGCAGATGTGTAATTATGGGATATTCCAACCCATCACCTCCTGTATCCTTGAGAACCCGTATTCCCTATATAGAAGAAAGGAGATAACAGATAAAATGAAATAAATTAGATAAAAATTCTGTAGTCATGAATTTGAAATAGAGGTATTAGTATGGATATTTTCATTTAGCCTCCTAACTCTTTCTGCTAAAGAGGTCTAGAAAAAATGACTAATCTGTTAGCACTGCTAGGACCTAGACTATGGTCTTGAAGCATCATTTCCTGTTAAGAGAAACCAGGGCTTCTCAGAGAAATGGATGATTCCGGGGCAGGATAAGAAATATAGAAGATGAGTTTGGAATGTCTTATCATGCCAGAAAGCAAGGAAAGCTATCAAAGTTACCAAAAACTAACAGGATTGTGTTTCTAAGCGCTTGATGAAACTCCAAAGGCAGATGAAAGAATTGACACAATAATAAAGGAAATAGCTGTAATAGAAATACTCAAATATGTACGTCACCAGTAAATCCAAGAAAAATGTCACCTCTGGAGCATCATAGAGAACAAACTCTTAGTGTGGTGCATAAACAAATTCTGGAACACTGAAAAGAAATAAAATAAAATAGAATGAAAAAAAAATGAAAGGTAGTCAACTGAACCAACATATTGCCCTGCTTTTTCTATATAGGCAGAACCACTAGGTAACCACTAGCAAATGAGGGGCAGCTTTTCTGTATAGAAGAAGCTACCCAGCTAATATATGACAGAACAGTAGATTTAGAATGTCCCCATTTTGCACTCCCCAATGAATAAATGCATGTAAGCATTAAGCATCAGGGGCTAATAATAATCACAGAAAGAGAGGTGAAGAGACATCATGAGCCTCCTAATAACAAAAACATATTGCCATCTACGAAATTTTCTTGCCAAAAAAGAAAGAATTTGAATAGGATCAAGTCTCAGAAAATTCAGAGGACGGAAGAAAATGACAAATTACATTCTAGGAACGTAATCACCAATATCCAGGCTATGGGAAACTTTAACAAATGACTCAATTTCTTCAAACTGCAAAAGGAAAAAGGGAGAACGGGGAAACCTGAAGATTAAAAGATATCAAAGACATCGATTTTTAAGAAGCAAAGCTAAGCAATTGCATATAAGGACAAATATTCAGGAGTTAAAACTATGAAAAAAAGCAAGGAAGAGGTGACTATTAAAGTCTGGATGGTCTTTACTTTTAGGGCACAGAGCGGCTAACAAAGTGATTGGCAAAGGTCTATTTTTTTATTTTGAATGATTGCACGATATCTGTTTTATAATCATTTATTAAACTGTATTTTATGAGTTTTCTGTTCCTGTTTTACAACAGAATAATGGAAAAAAGAGAAACATGTATCCAACAAATTGTTGGTATCCTTTGCCAGAGGAAAGGTCTAGAAAACACTTTTTTAAAATGATAGTCAACAAAATAGAAAAATGAGTAGAAGATTTGGAGAAGCACTTCACTAAGAGAAAATCCAAATACTCAATAACAAGACAAGTGCTGAAGGGAAATACAAGTTAAAACTTCAATTAGATACTGCTACATGCCCTCAGAATATAACTTAAATGTTGGCAACATGCAGGAAATCTGAAGTTGCTGGTGGGATGTAAATTGGTACAACTATTTTGGAAAACAGTTTGGGATTATCAGAGAAACTCAAAGACATATCCAGTGAGGGCTTTTAAATGTTTAACAGCTAGCTCTCTAAAAGCCCTGATTTGCAGTATTTGTTGATTTCTGTGGTGTAAAAACTAGCAAGTAATGATTCTTTAAAAAATATATATATGCATATATATACATAAATAAAGGCAAGTTTATATAATTTAATTTTTAATAAGAGCTGTTTTAATTTCCTTATAAAATTCCTGATGTTTTATTTTTTGGTTCTGAGGGGCCAGCATGAGCCAGGTCTAGCACATATACTTCCATGCCACACACAGAAATTCCATACACACCTAGAGAAATGTGTTTATAGGTGCACCTACAGAAACAGTCACAATCTTGTCTGTAATAGTTCAAAACTGGAAATAATCTATTATCCAATAATAAAAATATTAGATAACTTTGGTATGTTCATATAATGAAATTTATTACACAGCAATGGAAACAAACTGGAGCTGCATGTAGCAATATGGATGCACCTTTAAGAAAACGTTGAGGGAAAATTAAACAAAAGAATACATCCATACAACTCCATTAATATAAAGTTTAAAAACAGAAAATGCTATAGTGTTTAGAGACATGCACATAGGAAATGAAACTGTAAAGCGAACCAAGAAAATATCATAAAATGCAGGTTCTATCTTTGGGCAGAAAAACAGAGTTGTACCCAAGGGTACATGTAGTTTCTGGAGTGCAGAAATATTGCTTCTTGAAGTGGTGGTTGTTTCCTAGACCTTCATTTTGCTAAACCTGTATTCTAAATATTCTTCTGCATGAGTGTTGCATTTAACATTTCTTTAAAAGTTAAAGTTAGTAGACAGTTTTCTCTAAGCATAACTTTTAGGTGCAGCAAAGTTAATATCTGAAAGGTATGGATGTGATGGACAAATTCTGACTTTGGTTTTCAGTTGGCATGGTATTAAGTTACCTCCTCTCTCACTCATTCCTGCTTCCAGATGGAAGCCTTCGGTAGGAAAAAGGGGTTATCCTTCTCCTGCCCCTCTTCCCCCTCTCACTGCTTTTCCTGGACCCCTGTGTTTTTCCCTTACTAGTAGCCTCAGAGAGAAGCTAAGCCTGAGATAGGCTGGACAGTGGTCAAAGTCATCTCTCATGAGCTCTGTAGAGTCTTCTCTGGTCCCTCAATCTGAGCAGGTACATCTATATTCCAGGTGGTTCTGAAATTCTTTCCTTAGAACCTGGTCACCCAGCTGCCTCCTCTTAAGGTCACCCCATACTACCAGCTGGTCCCACCAGATAGGACCAAGAAAACCTTATGTTAGCTCTCCCCTGCATGGTCCACAACTGGTGTGTGGTGGATGCTGTCAGTTCTTTTGCCCTGACTAATTCAAGGAGACCAGACCTGCTCAACCTGGCTAGCCTGCTGGCTCCACTACCAAGACAGAAAGTCAGTTCTTTCCCTCTCTGGATTTCCTTTGGTAGAAAGGAGTCAAGCCCCATCCATGGGTTCATTTTAGTTTTGTGAAGAATGAGTCAGGTCCCAGTTCTGGGTCTCCCAACTGAATGGTGTACTGATCAAATCCCCAACAGATTTCTTGGGAGCCACCATTATTGGGTTTATGTCAGAAAATAGTGCCTTCTAATGGAAGGAAAGGGACAGAATTCGGCAGAACACCAGCTGTCACCAAAAGCATACTCTTACCAAGATTCACACTAATGTAATCACAAGAGTCCCTAAATGTGGATGAGAGAGTGTCAGAATGATTGACATGAAAAGATTTGAGCAGACATTGCTGCTTTGAAGATTGGAGAGGTCACAGGCAAGGAATGAAAGCAGCCTCTAAAATCTGGAAAAGGCAATAAAATGGATTATCTTCTAGAGCCTTCTGACAGGAACACAGTATTGTTGACACCTTGATTTTAACCCAGTGAGACCCATTTCAGACTTTTGACCTTCAGAACTGCAAGACAAATATATGTTGTTCTAAGCCACTAAGTTTGTGGTAATTTGTTATAGCAGCAATAGAAAACTAGTACAAAGGAAGAATGGAGACAAAACCGGGAGATTCCAACAGAACATCAGTGCCAAGGGCAAATAAGTATGTGGATTTTGGAAGTATGTTGCTTACTTACTTCCTTTGGGACTTTAGAAAAGTTACTTAAGAGCTATATGCCTGAGGTTCCTCATCTGTGAAATAAGCGACTATATACAAAGCACTGTTTAAAACAGTGCTTTGTATATAAGTTCTTAATAGCTTTATCTGTTAACATTATTAGTACAGGATGATATGGGAGCAGGTAGAATGACCCCCTTACCTGGACATGAAAAGCATCAAATGAAGATCAAGACTCCCTAGTTATCCCCCAAACTCTGCATGTCCCAACTCTGATCTCATTCTCAATCCTCTATGCCTTTGGTAGAGTGCTTGGTCCATTAAGAAGATCCTCCACATCATTCTGAACATTCCCATCACCTTCCTGCTCTAACATAAATCTGCCCCCACTGCTGGTCACCATTTTCCCAGTAGCCTCCTTAACTATGGGTAAGGAGAATTTGAGTTGGGGATATATCTAGTTTGGGATTCATAGGATATAATAATGAAGATCCCTGTACCCTGATGTGCAGTTAAGTTGCTGCTTGCTCTGTTGGACTAGGAATTATTTCTTCTCCGTACATGGTTTACTCACCCAGTATAGGGGCCTATGGATCATATATCATATCATGATATGAAATTAGTCTGCAACTCCCACCACAGAGGTAAATGGGCAGTGGAAGAAAAATAAGATTTGGAACAAATAGGACCCAAAATTTTATGGAAAACTCTTTCAATTATTAGACATGTAAATTGCAAACAACGGATTGGGTTCTCATCAAAGCTCAGTTAAAATGAAAGATATCTCTTGTTTAATATACTAGGTAATGCAGCATATGTAGCTGTAAATTCATTAGACATTTATTTCTTTTTTTGATATGTAGAAATAAATGAAGACCCAACCAAATGAGAATAGGCAAAGTCTATTTATTCAGAACTTGCTATAACAATGAAGTCAGCCATCATTACTTGCATTTTGGCAGAGGCTAAAAGGCAAGCAGAGGAGTGGAAAAGCTTTCTGGTGGCAAAGAAGGAAAGTTTCAAGTGTGCCCTAATTGGAGACTGTTGGCATTAAAAAAAGCTAGAGGTGGGCTGACTACAAGTGCTGTGTCTTAATATGATTGGTTAGGGGTGATATTTGGTTTTTGTCTGGTTGGTCCTACCTTGGAAGCAAAAATTAAGGAAGCTGTCAGGTTTTACTCAAATTCTGGTCATTTGGGACCAATTGGTATAGAGGTTATTGTTGGCTTCCCAGACCAGTTGTTAGAAATAATGGTCTGACTTCCTACAGGTCTGACTTATGGATAGTAGGCTCGCTTTCTGGGCTACTTACTGTAGATAAAGTTTTGGTTTCCTGTCCTGGTTGCTGCAGATTGTGGATCAGAGTTCTATTTTTATATATCATCTGGTCATTGTCTATTTATATATTCTTCCTCTCAGATGCTAATCATATGAAGTAAAATTAATCAGGATCTCTGTGTGTGCTCGGCACAAACCTGTAGCACACTACAAACAGCATGTATGCCACTGTAAAGACATATGTTTATAGTTACAAACTACCACTTATGAATAAATTTCAGTTAGCCATGCTGGAGGAAAGACCAGGTTGTTTATCTCTATAGAAAAATATTACAAAACTATTGTCAGGTCAAGAGGCAATAAAGGATATGTAGCCAAAAAAGTTAAGAGAAAAGTTATAATAATGTAGATATATATATAATATGTAACAATATATATAATATAGAAATTAAAAGCATAATAGTGATGTTATGTTACTTTTATGGATTTTGTGATGTTTGTGTTGTCAGTTTTTTAAACCTGTAATCTCATTTGAAATTGAAAGTTCATTTGAGTGTCTGGGAAGGAAAACCAGTTTCCAAAGAACTAAGGAGCAAGGGCAAAAATGATTGGACTTATGGGAGAGCTTGGTAAGCAGAGCCATAAAATGTTGAGATAATCCATGAAAGGGTTAGTCTTGACAAATAGAGGAAGGTTCTTTCTGTATAGCAGGAGAAAAAGAAAATGAGAGACTAAATATACAAGGAGACAATAGTCAGATGATATATAGAAATAGAACTTTGACCCCCCCCCCCAATCTGCAGCAAACTGCCTAAGAAATTAATTCCCTTATCTGCAATAAATGGCCCAGGAAGCCAGCCTGCTGTTAAGTCAAACTTGTAAGAAGTCAGATTGCTGTCACTAGTAACAATCCAGGAAGTTAAACAATAACTTCTGGAACAATCAGCTCAAAGTGGCCAGAACTTGATTAATAACTGACAACTTCCCTAAATTTTGTCCTTGTTTCCAACTTAGGACCACCAGAGAAAGCCAGTATGCATCCCTAACCAATCACATTGATAGCCCACCTGTAGTTTCCCCAGGCCAATAACCTCCAAAGAGGGCATGTCTGAAACCTTTCTTTTTTCTTCTCCCTTTCTCCTTCTCCTTCTCCTTCTCCTTCTTCTTCCTCTTCTTCTTTTTTTTTTTTTTTTTTTTAAAAAAGACACATTTATTCAGCGTCATGATCAGACTATTACATTTAGCAATCAACAGCATGGGTGCAAAAAAAAAAATCTACATTAAAACCCTTTGTTGGAATGCTTTACACTTTCCACAGAACAGAAACTAAAATAACCTGTTATACAATTAGTCACAAATACAGTCCTCGAGTTTTTTTTTGCCCATACACATGAGTATTGTCTAAAACATGTCTTCTTTGTAGCAGCTAGGCCCTGCCACCACTGTGCTTGGCTGAGTTCACAAATCTGTTGTAACCTGTAGCTTCCCTGTCACTTCTCTGGCTCTCCTCTCCTGCTAAGCTTTGTTTCCTGGCAGTAATTAAAACCTTCTGCCACTGCCGTAGCTGCTGCTGCTGCTGGAACCACCATAGCCACCTTGGTTTCGTGGTTTGGCGAAGTACTGGCCTCCAGTCTTCTTCTTCTTTTTTAACTAACAAGCATTCTGACTGCTCTCCCCACCTTTGAGTTTCTGCCAAAATATGAGTGATGGTAGCTGACACCCTTGCTATCACAAATTCTGAACAAGTAGCCTTTGCTTTTCTTATTTGGCTGTTCTTTTTTTATTTCCTTCAGGAGAGGGAACAGATAAAGACAGAGACTTAGTGATACAGAGGAAATGAGAGTCTCAAGATGGCCAAGAACATCACACGAAAGGAGATAGTTTCACCCATGGAGCCAAGATTGTGGAGCTGGATACAGCTTGAGAAGATGGAGAAGGTTCAGGGGGGATGATGTAGAGAACAGAGTAGGGAATTAATAATATGAAAGGGATATGGTAGGGTGAGTTTTTGAGCAGCCAGATGGTGGGGCTACACGTATCCTGTAAACTGAAATGTATAAATTTAGAGTCAAACTTGGAAGGTGACAGGGGCCAGGCAGGAAGCATAAGCAAACAAACTTGGCTAAGGACCGCAGGGAATAGTGGAGACTGTCTCCAGCTACAGAACATGCCCCACCTGAAAGGGGGAGCAGCTATTCAGGTCCCAGTGATTGGACCTGTGTGCTTCTGAAGGCAGTAATGGTGTCAGATACTCAATTTTAAAGGGAAACTAGAAACACAGAATTGTATAGAATTTTTTCAGTTTGTTTAAACATTGGCAAATAATGTGATTTTAAAAAATATCACTGATCCAGCAATTGCAGTACAGGGTGTTTACCTCAAAGATACAGATAAAGTCAAACAAGGGCCATAGGCACCCCAATGTTCTTAGCAGCAGTGTCCACAATAGCCAAACTGTGGAAGGAGCCAAGATGCCCTTCAACAGATGAATGCATAAAGAAGATATGGTCTATAAATACAATGGAATATTACTCAGCCATCAGAAAGGATGAATACACAATATTTACCTCAACATGGATGGAAATGGAGGAGATTATGCTACGTGAAATAAGCCAAACAGAGAAAGACAGTTATTGTATGGTTTCACTTATTTGTGGAACATAAGGAATAGCATGGAAGATATTAGGAGAGAGAAGGGAAAAATGAAAGGGGAGAAATCAGAGGGCAAGACAAACCATGAGAGACTATGGACTCTAGGAATCAAACTGAGGGTTTTAGAGGGGAGGGGGGTAAAAGATGGGCAAGCCTGGTGATGGGTATTAGGGAGGGAATGTATAATATGGAGCACTGGGTGTTATATGCAAACAATGTATCATGGAACACTACATCAAAAACTAATGATGTACCTGGGCTAATAATACATTATATGTTAATTAAAATTTTAAAAAAAACTAATGATGCACTGCATGATGACTAACATAATAATAAAAATTATCAAAAAATAAAATAAAATAAAAATAAGATATAATACATTCTATCAGTTTTGTTGTACATTCATTTGCTTGAGGCTTCAGAGAATGAACTGAAAGATACACTGATGCCTGTTGTTGTTAACTCATTCTCTAATACTCTGAACCTTTTTCTTACTGCTCTCCTCACTCCTCTAATCACACTGACTACTCTATTTTAAATTGCAACATCTCCAATAGCATTCCCTGACACCCTTCTCTTACTCCCTATTTATCACCTTATCACCTATCCCCACGCATTTTTATTACCATTTTAGGTACTGCCTATTTTGCTTACTGTCCTTGCCCACAGGAATGCATTACTTGAAAACAGGTAGTTTTTTCTGCTCTATTTCCAGGGCATAAAACAGTGCCTGGAATATAGTTTGCACTTAAATATTTCAATTGTTGATTAACTGTTTTTACACTTAGGCATTTTTAGCTACAAATTCAGGATTATTTTTTCTTTTAAATGATTAACGTTTTCACTTGCCTTGGGTGTTTTTACTCATAGACAAGATTGTTTCTTGAGAATAAGTATCCAATAGTAACATAATCAAATTATTCTATTAATGGGAGAAATTGACTTTGATGTTTGTCACATTTGCCTTAGCAGTGAATATTAGAAGTTGTGGAGTGAGGGTGGACAGGAAGGGAAAAGACTGGAGATGGTGACTTACATATCCATTAATAGTTGACTAGATGGCTCAACATAACTCCTCCTTGGAAGATAGCTAGAAAAACCATGTTAAATATAAAAATTAACTTCTTAGAACCATCAAAGATCTACCAACCTAGTGAAGAATTACAGAGGCGAAGTTCTGCAAAAAGATGCAACTCTAAAAAATGAGCCCAGTGACTGGGGGACTCCAACTGCTAATGCATTAGAGATAGCATTACCAGATAAAACAAAATCAAATTTGAATTTCAGATAACAGCAAACATTTTTAGGATAAATATATCCCAAATATTGCATGAGACATACTTGAACTAAGAAAAAGTATTTATTAGTTATCTAAAAGTTGTATTTACTGGATGTTCTTCAATATAAGAATGGACAAAAACTCTTCCCAAATCTTCCTTGAATATCCATGGAGCCATCATAGATATTAAATGACTGTTCTTTCTAAGGATTGACCAGTGCCGGGCATCATATTCAGTACTGGGAGAAGAGATACCAGTAAGATGCTCTCTTGGCTCTCAAGGAGGAATTTTCCTTCCTTGGGGTCTCTTGAATCAGTCACTTGCTTTTCCAGTGTTTTCCTATAACCTAGGGACTAAGGAGAGGGCTCTCTAGTTGGCCTCCTCCTTCCTGCAGTCCTGCACAGTCCTTCCAGATCAGCCTTCCTGAACCTCAACTCACTGTCTGCTTTTCCAGGACCCCTCAAAAAAATTGTTTTTCAGGCTCTTTATATCCAATAAATGGGTACTCAGCACTTGCTCTGTGCCAGGCACTATTTTCAGTGGTAGAGATCCACCAGGGCCCTACTGTAGCTGGCGGTTGGGAAAGACATAATGAACAAGTATGCCATCTGGCACATGATAGAAGTGCCATAGGAGGAATCTTCTATATTCAAGTGGTGACAACTTTTGAATATTACCTGAGTCCTGTGATCCTAAAAAACAGGGAAGTTTAAGAAATCCCTCCACCCTTTGTATTCCAGAAAATCCACTTACTGAAAAGGACCACCTTTTACCATATAACAGAGGTAAGACCCGTAGATACCTCTCTTACTTACCTATGACAAGGCCAGGCCAGGATCCTCAAAATTCCCTTTCTTGCTTCATAAATGATTAGCTGAACTGCTTGTCCCCACGGATCAACTGGAACAGCATCTTCATTAACCAAACTTTGGTTAAACTTCTCTTCTTCCTCCATGATCCTGAACTTTGGTCCATCCTCACCCTGAGTCAGCAGGGCACCCCCATCCCCCATGCCCAAGAATAGGCTGGCCTCAGGGTCAAACATTCTCTGTTCTACTATCCAATTATAATAACCGTGATCATACTACCCCATACCTGGTTCATTCTAGCTTTATTTTTAACTACCTATAAAATAAAAATTCTTTTTGCCTTACCCTGGAGATGGATGTAGATCCCATGGTCATGGTGCTCTACTTACTGCAATAGTCTTCCCCCCACAACCGTTGCCATAACCCTTTTGAACAGAAGTTTCTCCTTACTAAGTCCAGATTTGCTTTATATTTGATATTGGTCAGTGAAGGTCTCTCTTTAGAGCAACATTTGAGCAGAAGCCTAAAGGAAGTTAGGGAAGGGAGCATATTGATTCCGCCGTCAAATGCTCTACCCCTGAGCTATACCCCCTAGAATACCGATTCTGGTGGGAAGAAATATTCCATGTAGGGGAACAAAAAATGCAAGACACAAGGAGCGATCATGCTTATCATATTCAAGTGGCAAGTGAGAAGGCCAGTGGGCTGGATTACCATAAGGATGAAAGCCATAGAATATTAGGACAAAGAGGTACTGGGAATATGATTATACTGGGCCTGGATTTTATTTTAAATGGGATGGGTAGCCATTGGAGGGTTTCTGGACAGAGACAACTTGATTTTAATGAAGTCACTTGACGATTGTATGGCTAAAGCTAGAAATAGGGAAACAGGTTTTTACAACACTCCAGGCAAGAAAGGATGGTGGCCTAAGTAAGGGACAGAAGTGGTGCACATGATGAGAAATGCTGAGATTCTGGATTTGTTTTTGAGACAGAGCAGTTTGCTGATGGATTAAATGGGAGTGGTAGAGCAGGGCAGTGAGAGAGAGGATTCCAGAATGAATCTAAGGTTTTTGACTTAAGTAACTGGATTTATGGACTTATAGCTAACTGACCTGAGAGAACTGGAGGAGAAAAAACTATGGAAGGATCAAGAGTTATCTTTAGGGTATGTAAATTTAAAGCATCAATTATGTATTATCTTAGCGTGGCAGAGCCCAAGGCCTATGTGTAAGTAGTTTCTTTAGGAGGTACAGGGGCCAGCAATAAGAAAAGGGAACAGGAATGAAGAAAGGCCAATAAAAAGGTTTGATATTAAGGTTGCTGCCATGTGCAATGAAAACTCAAATCCTCAAAAGTACCTGAGAAAATATACAAAATGCCTCCAGGATTGTCTGTCTGTAGGGCAGGGGGCAGGAGCCCTTATTCACTAGCTCCCCACCACTACTGGTCAATAGTTTCTCCAGGCTTGTTAACATTATTAACCTTTTAGTTGCCTATGCTCTGAACAAGTCCAGCTGTCTGTTCTGGGGCATTGGAGGAAATCCCAGGGGGTAGAAAAGGAAAATTCTTTTTTTTAATTAATTATTTTTATTAACATATAATGTATTATTTGCCCCAGGGGTACAGGCTGTGAATCATGGGCTTACACACTTCACAGCACTCACCATATCACATACCCTCCCCAATGTCCATAACCCAACCACCCTCTCCACACCCCACCTCTTCCCAGCAACCCTCAGTTTGTTTTGTGAGATTAAGAGTCTATTATGCTTTGTCTCCTTCCCAATCCCATCCTATTTCATTTTTTCCTTCCCTACTCCCAAACCCCCCACTCTGCCTCTCAACTTCCTCATTCAGGGAAATCATATGATAATTGTCTTTCTCTGATTGATTTATTCGCTCAGCATAATACCCTCTAGTTCCATCCATGTCATTGCAAATGGCAAATTTCATTTCTTTTGGTGGCTGCATACTATTCCATTGTGTATATATACCACATCTTCTTTGCCCATTCATCTGTTGATGGACATCTAGGTTCTTTCCATAGTTTGGCTATTGTGGACATTGCTGCTCTAAACATTCGGGTGCACGTGCCCCTTCGGATCACTACGTTTGTATCTTTAGGGTAAATACACAGTAGTGCGATCGCTGGGTCATAGGGTAGTTCTATTTTCAACTTTTTGAGGAACCTCCATGCTGTTATTCAGAGTGGCTGCACTAGCTTGCATTCCCACTGTTAGGGTCCGTGATCAAAGGAACGAGACTGATATAAAGCGAAAATCAAACAAAGCTTTATTTCACGCCAAGCATCAAAAATCAAACTGACCGTTCAGGGCTATCTCTTACGAAAAGACGATGACGATGATTCCGACAAGGTCACTCCCAAGAAGGCCGCTCTTGACGAGGCTGCTCCGCAGATGAGGCTGCTCCCGGGTTGGAGCCACTCCCAAGAAGAGGCCACTCCCAAGAAGGCCACTGCTGGTGAGGTCGCTCCCCGGACAGGGCTGCTCCCAAGAAGAGGCCAATCTGGAGGAAGCCGCTCCCAGGACGAGGCCGCTCCCAATGACGAAGAGGCGATGATGACAGCGACGATGATGAGCAGGACAACACCGATGACACAGACTCTGCTCCCCATGACGCCACTCTGACAAGGCTGCTCTTGCGAGGCCGCTCCCCAGACAAGGCTGCTCCGGCGAGGCCTCTCTGGAGGAAGCCTCTTTCCTGACGACGCTGCTCCCACAGGGCTGCTCACCGAGGAGGCCTCTTCCCAGACGAAGCCGCTCCCCGGAATGACACAGCTCTGGCGAGGCAGTGGCTCAGGGTTCCCGGCGAGGTTGCTGCCATCTAGGCTGTTTCCTGCGGCGCCGCTGCCGAGGGTCGCGGTGTGTGGGCGGGGCTGCTGGCTTCAGGGCCGCAGGTGTCTCGGGGCTGCAGGCGTCGGGGCGCTGGCAGCACGGGACCGCCGGTGGTGGGACTGCTGGCGGCGTGGCCGCTGGCGGCTCCGGGATGCCGGTGGCCGAACTACTGGCGTCCGGATCACCGGCGGCGCTTATAGCTCTTACAAGAGCTGTTACAGCTCTTCTTTTGCTCCCGCCAACTCTTCTATGCTGCTTCCGCCGACTCTTCTGCTGCTGCTGCTCCCGCCGACTCTTCTCCTTCTGCTTCTTCTTCTTCCTTCTTCTTCCTCTGACAGCTCTCCTTCTCCTGCTCCTCTCCAGCCTGCAGACCAGCCTTTATGGGGGTGGTTGAGCCCTGTCCCTACACAGGTAGCCAATTGAATCCCAATTCACCCAGTGAATATACCCATGCCCCACCAATTGGACGTCTCCAACCAGCCTGCCCCGCCCCTACTTCCGGGTCCACAAGCTAGTTCCTCTGGGAGAGGCAGGCCCTTACACCTACCAACAGTGTAGGAGGGTTCCCCTTTCTCCACATCCTCTCCAACATCTGTTGTTTCCTGACTTGTTAGTTTTAGCCATTCTGGCTGGTGTGAGGTGGTATCTCACTGTGGTTTTGATTTGTATTTCCCTGATGCTGTGTGATGTTGAGCACTTTTTCATGGGTCTGTTGGCCATCTGGATGTCTTCTTTGCAGAAATGTCTGTTCATGTCCTCTGCCCATTTCTTGGTTGGTTTATTTGTTCTTTGGGTGTTGAGTTTGATAAATTCTTTATAGATTATGGATACTAGCCTTTTATCTGATAGGTCATTTGCAAATATCTTCTCCCATTCTGTCAGTTATCTTTTGGTTTTGTTGACTGTTTCCTTTGCTGTGCAAAAGCTTTTGATCTTGATGAAGTCCCAATAGTTCATTTTTGCCCTTGCTTCCCTTGCCTTCTTCCCTTGGAAGAAGATGCTGCGGCTGAGGTTGAAGAGGTTGCTGCCTGTGTTTTCCTCAAGGATTTTGATGGATTTCTGTCTCATGTTGAGGTCTTTTATCCATTTTGAGTCCCTTTTTGTGTGTGGTGTAAGGAAATGGTCCAGTTTCATTTTTCTGCATGTGGCTGTCCAATTTTCCCAACACCATTTGTTGGGGAGACTGTCTTTCCCATCGGACATTCTTTCCTGCTTTGTTGAAGATTAGTTGATCATAGAGTTGAAGACCTATTTCTGGGCTCTCTATTCTGTTCCATTGATCTATGTGTCTGTTTTTGTGCCAGTACCATACTGTCTTGATGATGACAGCTTTGTAACGGAGCTTGAAGTCTGGAATTGTGATTCTACCAATTTTGGCTTTCTTTTTCAACATTCCTCTGGCTATTCGGGGTCTTTTCTGGTTCCATATAAATTTTAAGATTATTTCTTCCATTTCTTTGAAAAAAAATGGATGGTGTTTTGATAGGGATTGCATTAAATGTGTAGATTGCTTTAGGTAGCATAGACATTTTTACAATATTTGTTCTTCTAATCCATGAGAATGGGATGCTTTTCCATTTCTTTGTGTCTTCCTCAATTTCTTTCATGAGTACTTTATAGTTTTCTGAGTATAGATTCTTAGCCTCTTTGGTTAGGTTTATTCCTAGGTATCTTATGATTTTGGGTGCAATTGTAAATAGGATTGACTCCTTGATTTCTCTTTCTTCTGTCTTGTTGTTGGTATATAGAAATGCAACTGATTTCTTTGCATTGATTTTATATCCTGACACTTTACTGAATTCCTGTATAAGTTCTAGAAGTTTTGGAGTGGAGTCTTTTGAGTTTTCCACATAAAGTATCATATCATCTGCAAAGAAAGAGTCTGACTTCTTCTTTACCGATTTGGATGCCTTTAATTTCTTTTTATTGTCTGATTGCTGAGGCTAGGACTTCTAGTACTATGTTGAATAGCAGTGGTGATAATGGACATCCCTGCTGTGTTCCTGATCTTAGTGGAAAAGGTCTCAGTTTTTCCCCATTGAGAATGATACTTGCTGTGGGTTTTTCATAGATGGCTTTGATGATATTAAGGAATATCCCTCTATCCTACACTTTGAAGAGTTTTGATCAAGAAAGAATGCTATACTTTGTCAAATGCTTTTTCGGCTTCCATTGAGAATATGATATGGTTCTTGTTCTTTTATTAATGTATTGTATCACATCAATTGATTTGTGGGTGTTGAACCAACCTTGCAGCCCAGGGATCAATCCCACTTGATTGTGGTGAATAATCCTTTTAATGTACTTTTGGATCCTATTGGCCAGTACTTTGGTGAGAATTTTCGCATCTGTGTTCATCAAGGATATTGGTCTATAATTCTCTTTTTTGATGGGGTCTTTGTCTGGTTTTGGGATCAAGGTAATGCTGGCCTCATAAAATGAGTTTGGAAGTTTTCTTTCCTTTTCTATTTTTTGGAACAGTTTCAGGAGAGTAGGTATTAGTTCTTTAAATGTTTGGTAGAATTCCCCTGGGGAGCTGCCTGGCCCTGGGCTCTTGTTTGTTGGGAGATTTTTTGATGGCTGCTTCAATCTCCTTACTGGTTATGGGTCTGTTCAGGTTTTCTATTTCTTCCTGGTTCAGTTTTGGTAGTTTATATGTCTCTAGGAATGCATCCACTTCTTCCAGACTGTCAAATTTGCTGGCATATAGTTGCTCATAATATGTTCTTATAATTATATGTATTTCTTTGGTGTTGGTTGTGATCTCTCCTCTTTCATTCATGATTTTATTTATTTGTGTCCTTTCTCTTTTCGTTTTGATAAGTCTGGCCAGGGGTTTATTAATCTTATTAATTTTTTCAAAGAACCAACTCCTAGTTTCATTGATTTGTTCTACTCTTCTTTTGGTTTCTATTTCATTGATTTCTGTTCTGATCTTCATTATTTCTCTTCTCCTGCTAGGTTTAGGGTTTCTTTGCTGTTCCTTCTCTAGCTGTTTTAGGTGTAGGCTTAGGTTGTGTATTTGAGACCTTTCTTGTTTCTTGAGAAAAGCTTGTATCTCTATATACTTTCCTCTCAGGACTGCCTTTGCTGTGTCCCACAGATTTTGAACAGTTGTTTTTTCATTATCATTTGTTTCCATGAATTTTTTCAATTCTTCTTTAATTTTCTGGTTGACCCATTCATTCTTTGAAGGATGCTCTTTAGCCTACATGTATTTGAGTTCTTTCCAAGTATTCTCTTGTCATTGAGTTCTAGCTTGAGAGCATTGTGGTCTGAAAATATGCAGGGAATGATCCCAATCTTTTGGTACCACTTGGACCTGATTTATGAACCAGGATGTGATCTATTCTGGAGAATGTTCCATGTGCACTAGAGAAGAATGTGTATTCTGTTGCTTTGGGATGGAATGTTCTGAATATATCTGTGATGTCCATCTGGTCCAGTGTAACTGTCCCTCAGAACAATGTATTACTTAAAATATAACCCATGGGAAATTTTACTAGTTACCAAGTATGTTTAGATATAGCCTTAAGAAAAACACATACTGGCAACAGGCCTCTGGAGGAGAGGACGATATATGACCTTGAAGCTGAGCAGCTGGGGATGCCCAGCTCATTCAGGGCAGAATGCCACCTGCTTCATTTTTCCATTATCTGTCCCCATTCCCCTACTCCCCCACCTCCCCTGGAGCAACTGTAGCTAATTAGATATGTCCTTTGAATGTGTTTGCTCAACTATAAACTTTATACTACTTGACCAGACATATTTTGCCTTCCTTCTTGTTTATCTACAAGGCATATGATTAATGTTTAGCCTTCTTCGGCTCTTCTATTGATTACTGTCTATACCTAACAGAAATGGGACTGAGGAGTTGTTTGGGGCAACAGTCTTTTCTACTTTTGTTCCCTGCTCCCTTTCTCTTGCAGCTGAGTTTTTGTGCCTCATTCTTCTTCCATGTGCCTTCAGGAAGTGGCAGGCCAGTGTGTCATTTAAGGCCTTTATTTCCTTGTTGATCTTTTGCTTGGATGATCTATCCACTTTAGTGAGGGGGATGTTAAAGTCCCCTACTATTATTGTATTATTGTCGATGTGTTTCTTTGATTTTGTTATTAATTGGTTTATATAGTTGGCTGCTCCCATGTTAGAGGCAATGTTACTTAAAATTGTTAGATCTTCTTGTTGAGCAGACCCTTTGAGTATGTTATAGCATCCTTCCTAGTCTCTTATGATAGTCTTTGGCTTAAAATCTAATTTATCTGATATAAGGATTGCCACCCCAGCTTTCTTTTGATGTCCATTAGCATGGTAAATTGTTTTCCACCCCCTCACTTTAAATCTGGAGGTGTCTTTAGGTCTAAAATGAGTTTCTTATAGACAGCATATTGATAGGTTTTTGTTTTTTTATCCATTCTGATACCCTGTATCTTTTGATTGGGGCATTTAGTCCATTTACATTCAGAGTAACTATTGAAAGATATGAATTTAGTGCCATTGAATTGCCTGTAAGGTGACTGCTTCTATATATTGTCTCTGTTCCTTTCTGGTCTACAACTTTTAGACTATCTCTTTGCTTAGAGGACCCCTTTCAATATTTCCTGTAAGGCTGGTTTGGTGTTTTCAAATTCTTTAAATTTTTGTTTGTCTTGGAAGATTTTTATCTCTCCTTCTATTTTTAATGATAGCTTAGCTGGATATAATATACTTGGCTGTGTATTTTACTCAATCAGTGCTCTGAATATTTCATGCCAGTTCTTTCTGGCCTACCAGGTCTCTGTGGATAAGTCTGCTGCCAATCTAATATTTCTACCATTGTATGTTACAGACTTCTTGTCCCAAACTTCTTTCAGGATTTTCTCTTTGTCAATAAGACTAGTAAGTTTTACTATTAAATGATGGGATGTGGACCTATTTTTATTGATTTTGAGGGGGATTCTCTGTGCCTCCTGGATTTTAATTCTTGTTCCCTTCCTATATCAGGGAAATTCTCTATTATAATTTGCTCCAATATACCTTCTGTCCCCCTCTTTCTTCTTCCTCTGGAATCCCAATTATTCTATATTGTTTCATCTTATGGTATCACTTATCTCTTGAATTCTCCCCTCATGGTCCAGTAGTTGTTTGTCTCTCTTTTGCTCAGCTTCTTTACTCCGTCATTTGGTCTTCTATATCACTAATTCTCTCTTCTGCTTCATATATCCTAGCAGTAAGAGCCTCCATTCTTGATTGTACCTCATTAATACCTTTTTAAATTTCAGCTGGGTTAGATTTTAGTTCTTTTATTCCTCCAGAAAGGGCTTTTATTTCTCCAGACAGGGTTTCTCTAATATCCTCCATGCCTTTTTTGAGCCCAGCTAGCATCCTGAGAATCATCATTCTGAACTCTAGATCTGACATATTACCAATGTTTGTATTGATTAGGTCCCTAGCTGTCGGTACCGCCTCTTGTTCTTTTTTTTTTTTTTTTTTTTGTGATGAGTTTTACAGCCTTGTCATTTTATCCAGATAAGAATATATGAAGGAGAGAATAAAATACTGAAAGGGTGGCAAAGACCCAAGATAAATGTATGCTTACCAAGTCAGAGGAGACCCCAAACTGGGGGGAGAAGAAAGGGGATAAGAATAAATTAAAAAATATATATGTATGTATATGTATTAGATTGGTGAATAGAACAGAGCCACTCACTTGATTTTGGGTGTGTTTTGATCTCTTGGAAGAAACTACCTTCCAAAATTTTATAGAAAGAAAACATATATATATACACAAAAATAAGAGTAAACACCATGAAGGGATAGAATATAACTGTAAAGATGAAAATTTAAAAAAAATTCTAAAAAAAGGGATCAGTAAGATAAGTTGGTTGGAAAAAGAAAGAAGAAGAAAAGGGGGGGAGAGAATGTGCTCAGGCTGGAGACTAGAACAAAGCACTGTGCTAGATTTAGGGTATATTTGAATGTATTAGAAGAAACTGTATCCCAAAATTTTTTAGAAAACAGAAAACCTTATATGTATTCAAAAAATAAGGTTAAATACAATGAAGGATAAAATATGACTATAATAATGAAGGTTTAAAAAAATTTTTTAGGTAGGTATTGTGAAGATAAACTAGTTAAAAACATTAGAAGAGGAAAGAGGAAAAGTTAAAAAAATAGAATAAGAAAAAAATAAAATTGAAAAAATTTAGTTTAACTTTGCAAGACTAAAGGATCATGGGGAGAAAGCCATGAATTGCATGAATTGTTTTCCCCTAGCTCTGGAGTTCCGCTGTTCTCCTGATCAGTGAACTTGGTCCTGGCTGGATGTTCTTGCTGATCTTCTGGGGGAGGGGCCTGTTGTAATGATTCTCAAATGTCTTTGCCCAAGGTGGAATTGTACTGCCCTTGCCAGGGACCAGGCTAAGAAATCTGCTCGAGATCACTCTTGGGAGTTTTTGTTCCCTGAATGCTTTCCATAGAGGTCTGGAGGATGGGATTGAAAATGGCAGCCTTCCAATCTCCAACCCAGAGGAGCAGAGGGCTCAGGGCCCTATTCCTCAGTGTGCCCTCAGAGAAAAGGGGTCAATCACTCCTGTCTCCCCGGTCTCAAGCTGCACTCTGGGCTCACCCACCCTGTGACTGAGAGTTTCTGTCTCTGGTTCACAGCCCTGTTTGGAGTCTCCAAACCCAGCAGATTCCTGCCTCCAGAGGAGGAAGGTGTGTCTCTCTGAATCTGCCACTTGTGGACTCCATGCTCAAAAAGTAGTGGCCCGACTGTGCCGCAGATCATGGTTTGAGGTAACCCCAAGCTGAGAGCTCACTCCTCAGCTCTGTCTCTGTAGTCAGTTTCCCCGCTCTGATATCTGGGAACTCTGCCACATTCAGACACCCCCAGTCTTTCAGTGACCCCGAGGGTCCTGAGTCCACACTGTCCATGCGAGGGCTCCACCCCTGCTTAGCTCCTAGAGTGATATCCTTCAGTGGAGCAGACATCTAAAAGTTCTGATTTTGTGCTCCACTGCTCTGTTGCTTGCTGGGAGCTGGCCCCTCCCACCGCGGTCTCTCTTCCTGTGGCTTTGGATTCACTTCTCCACATGTCCTACCTTTCAGAAAGTGGTTGATTTTCTGTTCCTAGAATTGCTGCTCTTCTTCTCTTCGATCTCCTGTTGAGTTTGTAGGTGTTTAGAATGGTTTGATAACTATCTAGCTGAACTCCTGTGACCTGATGTCGTTTCAGTCCGCTACTCTCTGCCATCACGTTGAGACCCAGAGAAGCTATTGAAAGGAAGGAAAGATGCAAATTGAATTAATTTTCCTTGTGTCTCTTTTGGATGCAACCTCCAAATACAACATCATCAACATCATCAGCTGCTCCTGGGATTTTGTTCCCTCACTCTCTGGTCGGCGATGGTTGTTAAGAGGAACCACCCTTCCAGCCTCTCTAGAACATCAGCAGTTGAGGTGGCAGGAGCAGTAGCATCACCCCAAAAGGAAAATTCTTGATGAATGTTCTCTGCTAAGTGAGTCAAAGCCAGAAAAAAAACTGTTTATCCTGGCCACTTGGATCAAAAACATGGGAAAGGGACTACAAAGCAGGATGTGGTGCCAGAGATATATAACTTTAGAGGTCATCAATGTGTATATAATGTCCTTTTGAGTGGAAAATTGACTAAATAGAAGGAAATTTTCCCTATCAGAATTCGAATCAAACCATGTAAGCAGACATCCACTCTACCTACTGTAAGCTTGATTCTGACACAGCAGCCACTAGCATAGTCCCTTCCTAGCTGAGGTTATCCTGTATTGGATAGTGAAATGGCAAATCCCTCCTCCAAAAACGAGATAAAAGACTGTAATAATGACCCCAATTCAAATGGAAAATTGAGAGGCATAAATATAAGATCCCTTACAGAGATGCTAGTGTGCTTGTACCTGTAACATAGTCATTCTTGCAACAGGTATGTGCTTGCTTCAATCTCCCACTCAGATCAAAGGTGGTTGTCTCCTGAAGAATCATCTCTTGGGAGTACAGGTGACTAAGCAGCCACCAGAAGAAACAGTTAGGAAATGATTGATTCACAGCACTTTTAAATTACTTAGCTTCCTGCGCCTCTCAGTGGTAAAATGAAGAGCTTAGACTAGACAATTTCTAAGGTCCTGCTCTCCTCACAGATTTCCATTGTTTTCCATTTTGGACTTAAGACATTGACCGATTGAGTTCTTCTGACTCAATGACACAATCAAAAGTTCTTATGATCAGGGGCACCTGGGTGGCTCAGTGGGTTAAAGCCTCTGCCTCTGGCTCAGGTCATGATCTCAGGGTCCTGGGATTGAGCCCTGCATCGGGCTCTCTGCTCAGCAGGGAGCCTGCTTCCTCCTCTCTCTCTGTCTGCCTCTCTGCCTACTTGTGATCTCTGTCTGTCAAATAAATAAATAAAATCTTAAAAAAAACAAATTAAAAAAAAAGTTCTTATGATTAAACAGCATAGAGCACGAGGAAAGAGTGATGACTCATCCTTGGTTGCTCTGATTCTGAAGCCCTGTAGTGGGTAGAGAGTTAATTGAGATTCTCATGTCTGGACTTTAATATCTGAAGTAAAATACTGGCCTTTGATTTTTTTTTTCTAGAGGTAAAATAGTATCATTGATTTAAAAAACATTTTAAAGTTTCCAATATGTTATTCTTTGCTGAACACCAGATTGATTGTGTGATATTCCTGGACAGAACATTTACAATCTAAAACTCAATAAGAAGCTAACCCTGAAGAAAGTATTGGAAATACTTAAGAGAAAGCAAAATGACCATTTCTTGGGAGAATATCACATTATTAAGACATTCATTTTAAGATTGTGAAAGAACATTTCCTGACACTTGTCAGGACACTTGTGTCAGAACAGAAGTCTTTCCTTTCATCCCCTTTGCTCCTTCCACCATAATCCTTAGTTACCGGGGATTTGGGGAGGGGGGATTCTTACAAGAAAAAGAAATTAAGTATTTTAAACGAAGGAATGTAATGCAGGAGTTGGGCTGAATGAGCAGAGAAAATGAACAGGGTTTCATGGTTTCCAGAAGGTTCCAGAGGTTCATAACAATAGAAAGACACTGCCTCTTCTTGAAGCAAAGAGATCTCAAGGTACCTGATGGAAGCTGCATCACAGTGAGCCTTACCAGCAAGAGTTGGAGTCTCAATGGAGACACATCTGGTGTGTCTGATAGGCAGCCTAAGGAAGAAAAAAGTATCCCTTCTCCATTCTCCTACCACAGTGTCCTCCATTGGCCAAATCTCACCCAAAGCCAGCTGACCCAGGGGAATGGAAAACATAGACTGCAAAGGCTGGCCCCTGTGATTCAGAGCAGGCAGTGGAAGGGTATGGGATTGCTCTGAGTGCAAACTGGACAGGCATGATACAGAATAATACTGTCAAAGCTGATAGATACTAACAATAGAGAGGTTTGGTAGCTTTCTGGATGTTTGTAGAAGTAGACCATGGATCTGTAGGACTGGCTTCATGGGCACATGATCTGTATGGTTGCATAGGCCCCATGTCCTATACATTAATAATCTACAGCTGTAGTTGTGGAATATAGAGAATGTGGCTGTGCTGTCATCTTTCCAGGTTAGAGATGCAAAGGACATTCAAGAAGCAGTGATGCTGCTTTGAGGGCTGAAATTGACTTTGAGGGCTGAACAGTAGTGTCAGTGAGAATCCAGGGGCAAAGGGAAAGGGTTAATAGAAAAAGGGAAGGGAATAGAAGAGAAGGGACCCCCCGACTCTCGCAGAGGGCCAACTCTTTGTGTATTGAGATGCAACCCAATAGATATGGGTAAATATTCTGCTCCATCTTCTGAACTCTGAAGTGTATGAGATCCACTACTAGGAAGATTGAGTATTTTTTGGTAAACAGCTCTGCCTGCCCTTTCCAGAAATTACCAATCCCAGTAGAAGGATTATGATAATTATGTCACAGAAGAGAGCAGAAGATCCATAAAAACTTATATGAACACACCTAATTTCCTCAGGTTTTCCATGAAAGTAGTTTGGTGAAGAACTTGAAATCTGTAATAAAGATGAGAATTTTCTTATTGAATACACTCAGTGTGCTTCATTTTTCAATTTCCTATGCTACTAAACTCTTTCCATTCCTCTTTTATGCATTGCTAAACAGTTATGGGTCATAAAAGTTTTTAAATTCCTGGGTCTATAGCTATATTTATCTTATCTGTTTTTATTCAGACCAAAGAGGCTAGACTCTTGAATTTTTATCTTTTATTTTACTAAGATCTTAGTAACAATGTTTATCTTATAAACAGTAAATGTCAAAATTATACAGAGTCTCTCTTTTGATATGTTGAGGTTTTTATTTAACATATCTACTTAATGTTTACAATCTGCTAGGCATTGTTCTAAGTGCCTTACAAATATTTGCACACAAACTCTACCCATCTTAAGTTCTCCATTTGTTAAAGCCCTTTGTTGAAGTGTTCTTTAACAAAAAGACAGGTTAACAAGAGAAAAACAGTTTAATGCATACAGGGTACATCATTCAGGAGAAACCTTAACAAAGAGTTAACACCAAGTGGTGGCTTAGAACTCTGGCCTATAAAGTGCTATCATCTTCAACAGTGAACACTAAATTTGTTTAGAAGTGGTACCACAAAGGAAAACTATTTTAGGCTTCCTAGAGTGACAAACTGCAGGAAGATCAATATATAGGAAGAATCTAATGGAGTAAGGTTAATTTGCAGATTGCTGTAGTGCTGATAGAAGTCTAGAGTCATCTCCAGTAAAGCAGAATTTATATCCTGCCTTTAAGCAGAAAGGGTGGGGAAGTAGAGAGAGTTTTTCCTGTATTTGTTGCTTCCTAATTGTTGTCAGCTCAAAGCAATGTTTATGTCGAAATATTTTGGGGTGACATATTCCTTCCAGAGACACTATTATTTCATTTTCAGATGAGAAAACTGAGGCACAAAGTACCTCTTTGTGAATGAACATGTAGCCTGAAACCCCTAAAATAGATTTTTCTATTCTGTAATTCTTTTTTTTTTTTTAAAGATTTTATTTATTTATTTGACAGAGAGAGATCACAAGTAGATGGAGAGGCAGGCAGAGAGAGAGAGAGAGAGAGGGAAGCAGGCTCCCTGCGGAGCAGAGAGCCCGATGCGGGACTCGATCCCAGGACCCTGAGATCATGACCTGAGCTGAAGGCAGCGGCCTAACCCACTGAGCCACCCAGGCGCCCTCTATTCTGTAATTCTTAAACTGGTTTCCCTTTACTGGAGTTTTTCACAAGCAGAAAGAAACAAGAGAAGTTTCTAGATCCTCTACACCTCCCTTACCTAAGTTCTAGTTTATAGAAGATCCCAAGAATACTTCTTTTAAACTACGTATCCAAACTATAACACTACTCTGTGCATCATACCATCTTTTAATGTCCACACCCATTGTGTTAAAAAATCACCAAGTTTTTCTTAAAACATACAAAATGCAAAGACTAACAGAAGGTATCTGCCTTGAAAGAGATCCACAAGAAAAGAACTGAAGGTAATGTGTTAGCAGGCAGGCAGGAATACCTGACACTCCTTGCTCCCAACACACACACACACACACACACACACACACACACACAAACAAGTGTAGGGAGAAAGATAGCAGGGAAGCTTCCTTGAGAGGTGATTCTCACACTGTATCTTGAAGGGGAACATGTAGTTCACCAGGCAGAAAAGCAAAAAACAATTTCCAGGACTAGCATGTAGAGAGGCACAGGCCTGACACAGTATACAAAGTGCAGGAGATGTGTATTGTTAGAAGATAGTTTTCTCCCCCAAAAGATAAAGTCATGATTTTCATAGAGATGTTAAAATGAAAGTGTGTTAATGACTTTCTATCATCAGGCAGATTTTATAATTACCAGTTGAAAAGACAAGTCTGAAGAACAGACACATTTATAGATCAGGAATTTTAAAGAGAATGTGCAAATTGAGGCAAAACTTGGTTCTTCCACCAGTGAGAGGAGAAGTCAACTGACAGAATTTGCATGTCTATAGACCATTCTTATGTATTGCTACTACTTATTTAAAACTTAGAGCTGTAAGATAGCTCCCATAGAATCAGAATCAGATAATGCAGAAGGGTGACTCCTTCACATAATTTTCCACCGAAGCTCAACTTCTCCCATACAGTGACAGTGAGAGACAAAATTCGTTAAATATCTAGTGGCCACATCAAAGAGAGCCACAAATACCAAACTGAAGAGTTTGGACTTCTTTCTGCTAGTTGTAGTCTCTGAGTAAAGAAAATTCATGAGGAGCCAAGCTGAGAAATGCCAGCATCTCCTTTCATGGGAGGGGAGGGGCAAGACCGGCAGCAGGTAGAAGCTTCTTTGGAATAATACAAATATCCCCAGCTAGACCCCAAGATCTGACTGTACTGCCCACCTGCTTGTACTCACTGACCTTTGTCCCACATTTTTCCTTAAGCTCTTTTTTCCTGCATATACCTTAACTCAGGCAAATGAAAGTGAAATTTCCCTGGAGCAATAACGACTTGCCTCTGCCAACCCAGACAACCCACACTTGTTTGAACTTTACCCCAGACTCACGCTTGCACAGTTGGACCACGGAATGGCCTGTGGAATGATTGATGACTACTTTTACCTCATTATAATACTAAAATCTCCAGCCAAGGAGGAGCCTGAGCCTCGTTTACATAACATACATTATGTATAGGCATATTTTCTTAAGACACATGCAGGATCCTACGCCTGCCTCTACATATGATAACAAGGCTTCTCTATCTAAATATTCATCCTAGCCCTAAATAAAAGGAACCCATTCACCCCTGCTAGGGAGTCAGGGCTTTGGAAGTTATTACCCATGATCTCCTTATTTGCTGCAAATGAAGTTTCTCTGTGCCACAACTCAGTCTGGTGCAATTTCTGACTCACCAAGGAGCAAACTCAAGGTTGGTTCGATTACACAAGGACAGAAGCATGAATATAATTTAGGAGGCTGATGCAGTAGATCAGTCAGATTCTGGGAGCCAGAACCAAATAGCAAAGGGGAGAGTGGCTGACAAACACAGAAAGTAGAATCAAGCAGACGTAATCAATGTGGCTGAGAGGGATGATGTGGAAAGAAGCTGTCTCTAAAGGTTTCTGAATTTCTTAGACAAGTGAGTGGATGGTGGCACATCTACCAACACAGAAGGAGCAAGCTTGTGAGGGAAGATAAGCTCAGTGTTGCAACTGTACAAGAGCTTGAGGTGCCTATAGGATATGTGGGTAAATAAATCAAGAAGGCTGATAGAAAGGGACCCCACGTGGTTTGGGATGGTTAAAAGCCACTGGCCGGCAGTCGTCTCTGCCAGCCGCCAAGCGGAAGGGACAGCAGGTGAGACAAAGAGCCCTGAAAGTTTCCAGGAGGCTCTAGCCAAGAAAGGCGCCACGGGCCACGGTCGCAAGCAGGGAAGCCCGAAATCATGGTTTGCACCGGCTCGGGCCCTTCCGCCCGTTGGGCCCCGCCCAGCCTGCCTAGGTCTGCAGCGCACATACCCCACTTCCGCTTCCGGCCCCGAGCCAGAAGGCAGGCGGCGCGGAGCTGGGCCAAGGCTGGGGTCTTGGCAGCGGAAGCAGCTTTCGCGCGGCGGGTGGGCGCCTGTGAGCGGGTGCGGCCGGCCTTGGAGTGCATCGGAGGGCATCGGCTGGCAGGGCGGGCCGCCCGGGGCGGATGCGGCGGCCGCTGCCCTCGGGGCCCACGGCAGCCCACAGGCGTGAAGGCGACGCGCGAGGCCCGAGGAAGCGAGGCCGGCGGCCAGGGCCAGGCGAAGCGGGAGGCTGCGGCCCTGAGGTCTGGGAACGCGAGGAGAGCAGGCAAAAGAGGAGAATGGTGGCCCGGGCGTCTGGGAGAGAAGAGGTGGAAAGTGACAAGTCGGGTGAGGCGTCCGGGACTGGGAAGGCTGCTGTGAGGCGGCTGAGAGGAGGGTCTGGGGGCCAGGGGAGCCCTTCGGACCCCTCGGATCCTCAGGGATTAGAAGCAGTGAAGGAGGCGGAGCTCCCCTTGCATTTGGGAAGACAGCAAGAAAGCGCTCAGGGATTGCTCCCATTTTTGCATTTGCACCTTAGCCTGCCCCATCATTGTTTCACGCTAGTGTTTAACTTGAGTTTGTGTGGGCTTTACCGATGCACGTGGTTGACCAGGAGAGGGGGAAGAACAGTAATTCTCTTAGAAGGTGTTTGCCCTGTTAGGAGCCCTTGGTCAGAATTACGGTAAGAGGAATTCCTACTAGTGATCCATTTTGGGTAGTGTGAAGTGATACTGATGCTAGAGGTTATTCAGCTGCCTTGAAATTTATGCAGATTTGTATGTAGTTCCTTAACAGAAATTAGGTCTTTAATTTAAAAGCATTTGTGTGTTCCCATACAGCTATTCAGGGAAATAAAAGTGGATGGCTTCACAATTTTTAAATTTTAAGTGGTATTGCTTTTTCCTCCTCAATATAAAATCTTTTCTGGTATGTTTTGTTGTTTTGATCAGCCAAGGAAAAAAGAAAAGTTACTGAAGCCTCAAGTGATGATCTACAGCCAGGGACTGACCTGGTAAGAAAGGAATCATTAACCAATTTGGAATCTTTCCAAACAGTGGAGTGCAGTGAATTTCAAAGTATGGCTTTCTTGTGGTCTTTGGGTAAGGAGGGTTTGGTAGAAGGTATCAAAAGAAGAATTCGAATTAAAAAACTTAAGGGCTTAGAAAGCCCTTAAAAAAGCCCTCTCAAAATAACTGAAAATAAGACTACACAAAATATTAAGGTTGAATTCCAAGATGAACTGTACAAGAATACTCCAAAATATTCTTGTAACAGCTTGTCACCTGTAGTAGAAAGTAATTCCATTTTAAAATTACATGATTGCAGTTGTTTCCCCCATTCCAAGGGTTGTAATGATGAAAATAGCCTTTCATATAAACATGATGGTGGACGTATGCATGTACCAGAAAATTCCTGAAAGTTAAAGAAAGAAAACTTTAGGAGTCTTGCAGATAAGAGTGACACAAATAATGCTCCTCAGCTTTAACAAACTGAAGAAAACTTAATGGGAGTAAATAAGTTATTGCTTGAAAAAACTGATTTATACCAAAGTAAAAGTAATGGCTTGTTTTCCTGCCTTCAGAATGAAAACAATAAATACTCAATAGAGGAGAGCAATGTTGGGAGAAAACCCAGGAAAAGGATGAAGGTGTCTGAAAAAGGAGATGAAATGATTATTGAGATGAACTTCTCTAATATGTATAGCAAGTCTGAGTTGGTATTACAAGAAAACCAAACAGGTGCTGAGGATAAAGGAGCAGAGACTTTAGAGGCTAAAAAAAGTCCTTTAAAAGTTTTGAGAAACATAAACCACAATACACTCTCCCCAGTGGATCATTTATTAAGTCTTCCAGAAACAGCAGGGGAAAAAACAAGTCCTGGACATCATGTAAATGCTATGTTTCAGAAAACCCTTGAGCCACTTTTGGAAGAAGAAATAAAAAATGCTTCAGAGCACTTAGGATTTAAAAGCATGGAGCCAGAAGAGTATATTAAGTTGATGCAAAGCTCGATAGTGAAATTACCTAGTGCTTGCCGTAATTTGGAAAAGAGATCTTCATGGGAAGACTTGAGAAATGAAGCTGAAGAATTGAAGTTAGGCTGTCACAGAGCAATACCGATGACTGGTAAAAGAACTTGGCCTTGTTATTCCTGTGCTAGAATATCTGCCCAGTGTTGGAAAAAGTCTTCCTTGCCAGATTCAAGTAACTGTCTTCCTGGGTCTCGGGAAAGTTTTAAGCAAGATGATTTTCTTAAACACCAAACAAATCAAACTCACTTAACTGATTCTAAATTAGCATTACAAAGTACCATAACAGAAACAAACAGTGAATCTTCAAGTAAAGAAAAATTGGATTCTAATTTAAATTGTTCGTCTTCAGTTTCCACAATAGAACCTACTTTAATGATTATAAAGGAACCCATAATTGATGATAAAATGATACAGTCAGAGGAACCAAGCAGAAGTGGTTCAGAGGTAGTTTGTAATACTACTGAAGATACTCAGCTAACTAATGTGCCTCAAAACTTAACAGGAAATAAAAAAAAAGATAGAGGGAATTTAACAAAATTTAATTTGACAGTGGCTTCCCAGGATGTCCAGGAAGCAAATAACTCTATAGGCAAAACTATTCATCGAAAAGCATGCATTGCTAAGCAAACCCTTGTGGTTCCAGACTTGGTGAAAATACTGAACACAGGCCGGCTGACTAATTTTAAAATTCCATTACTTAAGAATAAAACAGAAAAAAGGAAAGAAATAAATGCAAGGTCATCAGAGAGAGAAGCATATAGTCCCTTAGAACTTCTTGACAGTTTATCTGGAGCCGAGGTAAGACAAAATAGGAATAAAGAAAATATTTCTACAGTAACTTCAGGACCTCAGTCTTTGAGAATACAAAATAGTGTAACTCCAGTGCAAGCTAATTCTGACTCATGCAGCTGCAAGCATTCCTGTAGTATTTCTTCAAATTTTTTAAAGCAAGGTAATGGTAATAAACCATCCAACCACATCTCTGAACCAGGCAATATTATTTCAAACAAGGAAGCTGTTTCTCTCACAGTTGAAAGAAATACTTTTTCTTGTGATCTTGGGTGTATAGAGAAAAGTCCTGCTTTCTGCTCTAATGAACAAGAAACATTCAAACCAGTTTTCTCTGAAGTTAGTGGTGGAGAAATGACTAAGAACTTTTCAGAAATTAAAATGGGGTTTCCAGATATTCTTAAAGCATATGAAGATGATGTCCTCTTAATTGATGTCATTCAAGATGACCCAGACCTCTTTGGGGTCTCCAGTGAAGGGGAGCTCTCATTTACTTCAGAGTTCCCTATGATAAACCAGGAACCCAATGTTGCTGAAGAGCACCAGTCAACAGACTCTAAGCACATGGTACTTCCAGAAAAAAAAGAACCAAGCGATGACTTGAGGTATGCATGTTCAAGTATGCTTTTGGTGCAGATTATTGTTGGGGTTTTCAAAAGCATTTTCTGCTCTTAAGTATCACTAATTTATTCAGTGAACACTGAAGCTCCATTATTTTTTTAAACCCATTTATTTACTAAATGTAATACAGCACATTACTGCTGAGACCTGGACATGTCATTATGCTAAAATTAGTGAAAATGAAACAATTACACACATCTTAGAAATTATAATGGGGCAGATTAGCTGTTCAGAATTTAAAAAGATGGTTTGTAAAGTGGCTTTTAAAACTACTAACATTGCTTCTTTCAAAAGTGTATTTGTTTTCCTATTATTACAACAAATATAGAGATACACTTTATTTTTTTTTTAAGATTTTATTTATTTATTTGACAGAGATCACAAGTAGGCAGAGAGGCAGGCTCCCTGCTGAGCAGAGAGTCTGATGTGGGGCTTGATCCCAGGACCCTGGGATCATGACCTGAGCTGAAGGCAGAGGCTTTAACCCACTGAGCCACCCAGGCACCCCAGATATACTTTTATTTCTGACAAGTTACTTATTAAGAAGCTTATATTTTAACCCATCTTCTGTGACTTCCTTCTTAGATAAAAAATTAATTTTTTAAGGAACTTAGAAGCCTTAGAAAGTTTATTTGATGTATTTAGGACTCGAGAGTAGAATCGAAAGTTAAACCAGTTTTCAGAGGAAAGTAGCATTTTCTCAGGGTTCTGCTCTTTAAGGTGGTGGTTCTAAATGATGATTTAGCCCCCAAAGAGGGCAAGTTTGCCTGAGGCAACTTAAAAATGGAACCAAGTGGTAACCTTTGTGCTCAGGAATTTGATCCATTCTGGTTGGTCCAAATTTTATATTATGTCACATTTTACTAAACTTTTATGATTCTTTAAACTCTGATTTATATGTTACAATACTTGAATAAAAGGAATGTTTTGTGAACAGACTCAAAAGGAAACATGAAAACATTTTCTGCTAAGATTCACTGCTACATGACTTAAGTCTCTCTGGTATTTATAAATTTTATTTGGTTACTTTTGTGATATCATATTCTTCTTGATGTTCTTAGTGTTTTAAGAAATTGTTATTTATCACCAAATAGAATACTTTCTATCTGTTAAGTGGCGGTCTAAGAGCTTTATTATTTATTTTTAGTGATGTAATGAGATAGGGTTGATAATCTGCCCATTTTGAAGATGGAAAAAGTAAAGATGACAAGTTGTCACTTGTCCAGGGTCACACTGCTACTAACATAATCTGGATTTAATTTAGGTCTGTCTTACTGTAGAATTAAGGGCTTAAGAAAAAAAAAAAAATCGTGGTCAAGAACTTGACCTTTGTATTCCTTATAATTTTTTAATCTCCTTGCCACCTAGCAGCTAAGAGACCTTTTAGGCAAATTATTTTATCATATCTGTAAAAAGGGAAGATACTTGCCTCACAGGTTAAATCAAAGAATGGATTTTGGTTTTAGCATGGCACTGGGTGAGGAGTAAGGGTTCAATAGAAGGTAGTTTTTGAACGTGATTTTAACTCTTGTTATACCATGCTTCCTTTGAGGAATTCAAAGGGAAATTAGAACAAATCTTCTATTTAAGAGAAGACGTCTCTGTTAGCTAGTAGGATGTTGATAAAGACCTACCACCAAAGTTAGAAAGAGAAAACTGTGAATTGGGCAGGAAGTTTGCTGTTTTTCTGTTTGTTTGTTTGTTTTTAGTATAATGGCTCATTTTTGAAAAAGTGATACATGTTTGTTACAGTAAAAGTATAAAAGGGGGAATCCTAAAACTACCACCCCAAATAACAAATTAATTGCCAACAATTTGTATTTATTTAGGCATATAGGTAAATATAATTTTAGAAAAATTGTAGCATGCCATTTTTTAGTAAAAACATTTACTTTTATTAACTCTTTTTTTTTAAAATCATTTTTTAAAATTTATTTTCAGCATAACAGTATTCATTGTTTTTGTACCACACCCGGTGCTCCATGCAATCCATACCCTCTCTAAAACCCACCACCTGGTTCCCCCAACCTCCCACCCCCCCACCTCTTCAAACCCTTCTGATTGTTTTTCAGAGTCCATAGTCTCTCATTGTTCACCTCCCCTTCCAATTTCCCCCAACTCCCTTCTCCTAACTCCCCATGTCCTCCATGCTATTTGTTATGTTCCACAAATAAGTGAAGCCATATGATAATTGACTCTCTCTGCTTGAATTATTTCACTCAGCATAATCTCTTCCAGTCTCGTCCATGTTGCTACAAAAGTTGGGTATTCATCCTTTCTGATGGAGGCATAATACTCCATAGTGTATATGGACCACATCTTCCTTATCCATTCGTCCGTTGAAGGGCATCTTGGTTCTTTCCACAGTTTGGCGACCGTCGCCGTTGCTTCTATAAACACTGGGGTACAGATGGCCCTTCATTTCACTACATCTGTATCTTTGGGGTAAATACCGAGTAGTGCAATTGCAGGGTCATAGGGAAGTTCTATTTTTAATTTCTTGAGGAATCTCCACTCTGTTCTCCAAAGAGGCTGCACCAACTTGCATTCCCACCAACAGTGTAAGAGGGTTCCCCTTTTTCCACATCCCCTCCGACACATGTTGTTTCCTGTCTTGCTAATTTTGGTCATTCTAACTGGTGTAAGGTGATATCTCAATGTGGTTTGAATTTGAATCTCCCTGATGGCAGTGATGATGAACATTTTTTCATGTGTCTGATAGCCATTTGTATGTCTTCGTTGGAGAAGTGTCTGTTCATATCTTCTGCCCATTTTTTGACATGATTATCTGTTTGGTGTGTGTTGAGTTTGAGGAGTTCTTTATAGATCCTGGGTATCAATCTTCTGTCTGTACTGTCATTTGCAAATATCTTCTCCCATTCCGTGGGTTGCCTCTTTGTTTTCTTGACTGTTTCCTTTGCTGTGTACAAGCTTTTGATTTTGATGAAGTCCCAAAAGTTTATTTTGGCTTTTGTTTCCTTTGCCTTTGGAGACATATCTTGAAAGAAGTTGCTGTGGCTGATATCGAAGAGATTACTGCCTATGTTCTCTAGGATTCTGATGGATTCCTGTCTCACGTTGAGGTCTTTTATCCATTTTGAGTTTATCTTTGTGTATAGTGTAAGAGAATGGTCGAGTTTCATTCTTCTACATATAGCTGCCCAGTTTTCCCAGCACCATTTATTGAAGAGACTGTCTTTTCCACTGTATATTTTTTCCTGTTTTGTCGAAGATTAACTGACCATAGAGTTGAGGGTCCATATCTGGGCTCTCTACTCTGTTCCACTGGTCTATGTGTCTGTTTTTATGCCAGTACCATGTTGTCTTGGTGATCACGTCTTTGTAGTAAAGCTTGAAATCAGGTAACGTGATGCCCCCAGTTTTATTTTTGTTTTTCAACATTTCCTTAGCGATTCGGGGTCTCTTCTGATTCCATACAAATTTTTGGATTATTTGCTCCAGCTCTTTGAAGAATACTGGTGGAATTTTGATTGGAATGGCATTAAAAGTATAGATTGCTCTAGGCAATATAGACATTTTAATAATGTTTATTCTTCCGATCCAAGAGCATGGAATGGTCTTCCATCTTTTTGTGTCTTCTTCAATTTCTTTCATGAGTGTTCTGTAGTTCCTCGAGTACAGATCCTTTACCTCTTTGGCTAGGTTTATTCCCAGGTATCTTATGGTTCTTGGTGCTATAGTAAATGGTACTTTTATTAACTCTTAATTGAGGGTATGGGGACTAAGGCAAACCTAAAGGGATTGCGGAAACAATACACTTCTCTATCACAGGAGATTAGTTTCTCAGTGTCTCTTTTAAGTTAATAAGATTATTTAAAAGTTTTAATTTGATCATGGACTTTTAAAAATTGTATTCAAAGTTCAGATAGCAGGCAGCAGCATTTGCTTTCCTGACATGAAAGATGAATATAACAGTACATTTTGGCTTTTTCTTCTGGTTTTGCCAACAACTTTTTTGTTTAAAAAAAAAAAAAAGTTTTATATTGTTAAGCCTTTTATCATTAACATTCTCTTCAATAATCTGAATTCCCAAAGGCTCTTACTCTTAGTTATGTATTTAAATTGATTCAGTTCCCCACCACCAATCCTTTTACTTTCCTCTAATATTGACTATTTAGTTGGCTATATTTTAAAGCTCTTTTTTTTTTTTTTCAGGAAGAGTTCATGATGGCTCTGTTCTTTAAGATCTTGGATACATGGGAGTGTTGCCTAAGAGCAAATTGGGTATAAAATTTTCAACTTATGTTTTTCCTTTTTACAACTATATAGTCATTTCTACCTGTTTTCTCGCTTTGAGTGGAGTTGTGGAAAAGTCTGAAGCCAAACTAATTCTCTGTCACTCCTTTAAACTGCTGCCACTGCTTCCACCATTATTGTCTTCTTTTCCTGCTCCCTCTTCCTCCTCTGCTGTCAGTTGTTTCTCCTAGACAAGATGAATCAGTTTGATTTGCAGTATCAAATTTACTTCAGATGATTTTTCTGATTGTCTTTGAACTTCATTTCTCTTTATTTCAAAAGCACCAATTATACTTTTATTGGCTTCTTTTCTTTCATATCTCCTTCTGAAATTTTGGTTTTCAAATAAACTTGAAAATTTCCTCAGTTATTTTAAATGTTTTCTGCAATAGAAATAACAGTTTTATAATCATCTACAGTGCTAGAATAAACTTAACAGGGAAAAGTTGAGGTCTGATAACGAGAGGATCTGCTAATAGTTGTGCAGAAAGTTCTTAATGGTTCTAGAACTAAATGAAGCTTAAAATATAATTTCAAATTTCACTTCTTTCCCTTTTATCAACCAGTTGCTAGTTCATGTATAACTTTTTCCTCATGCTAAGACAGTAAGAGGTTGAAGCCTTTAGACTTGAGTTTGCATTTTATAGGAACAGAAATTAAAGGTGGGAGGGTTAGGCCCAAATATTGTTAGAAGCTCTGGACTTCCTCTTTTGTTAAAACAGGTAGAAAAACCCAAGTTAATTCAATTATTGGGTAAAGTGTTCTTAGACATGTTAGGGAGAATTTTTAAGGTGTTTAAGTTATGTTAGAATGCTTATTCATTGTTGATCTCTGCAGTGGGTAAAGCCTATATTAAAATCCAGATTGTTAGAATTGTATTGGAACTAACACTTGAACTGATGAGCTTGGCAATGTATGATTTGTGAAATTGGTAAAATATTTGAAGTTGTCTGTAAATACAGTTGTAGATCAGAGAATATAATAGTGCTGGCCTTAGATTATAAGATTATCTTCAATCACAATTTCATTATATCCTAAAATTTCAATTGAATGAGATTACTCAGTGGATCATTGAGATTTTAAGAATCTGCCAAGTATTCAAGGGAATTATTATGTAGCCATGGAAGAAAAATCAGTGTGTCTGAAATAAAAATATGCAAACTAAAGTACTAAGAATACTAGTAGTTTAGAAAAAAAGAGATGAAAATCCATCTTGGGAAAGTCAAAATTTCTACTGATTCTTGAAATTTGGATTGGTTTAGATTTAACAAAGGGGAAGAAGTTAAAAAGTTTGATGGGGGAAGAAACATAATGAAAAGGTGGGCAGAAGATAAAGGTAGATATGAATATGGTTGTGTAGGGCAGATTATGAAGCATTTCCTGACTCAGAGTTAGGAGCCATTTCTGTACCCATAGCACCTTTTGCTACCTTGGTTATGGCACTGATTTTATGATAGTATAATTTACATCTCTCTCATCTGTTAAATTCTTGGACTTCATGAGTGTAGGAAATGTCCATGTGTCATTTACCTTTGCAAGTTCAAGCCATCATACTTTGAGGGAAGGAGAGAATTAACTTTTAATTTCTTCTATGGTAGGCTATTCCTCAGGCATCTAGATTTGAATATATATAAGTGGAGACAGTGAATCCTTTCTTTCTATAGCAAATAAATGTTGATGAATAATGGGAAATAAGACAGGATGAGTAGGGTGATGGCAGATTAAGAAGGTTGGAAAGTTGGTCATCAGAATTTGAACTCATCTGTACAGAACTGATGCTGGTGATCAGTGAGGATCAGTTACACCATCTTTGCAAATTGGATTTAAATCCATAAGGAACATTGTGCGTTCTGGAGCTGATAATAATAAACACAAACTTATAGAGGGGAAAATGCCTGGTACCAAGGTCATTCAAATGACTCAAAGGGCAGTCTTTCTCTCCCTTGTATATTTGGACTCTAGCCTTTCAGGATGCTTACCTTGCTCCATTCTCCCTTTCCACTGAGTATCTGAGACATTCTACAGTGCAAAATTTTACACTCAATTGTCAAAACTAATATATAGTGTCCACCCTATGATAGATACATCATTTATATTATTTTATTTAGTAAAATAATTATGAGTTTGAAACTGACCCTTTTTATTTTAACTTTTTTGAGTATAGTCGACTTACAATATTATATTAGTTTCAGGTATATAGCATAGTAACTCAACATCTCTATACCCTATACTTTGCTTCCCACAAGTATAGCTACTATCTGTCACCATACAACACTATTAAAATATCATTTACTGTTTCTGGTTTCATGCCTTTTATTCCCATGACTTACTCATTCCATAATGAGAAACCTGTATCTCTTGCTCCCCTTTACCCACTTGTCCCGTTCCCCCCCTCCCTGTCCTTCTGGCAACCATCAGGTTATTCTCTATCGGTCTGATTCTGCTTTTTGTTTATTCATTTTTTTATTAGATTCCACATATGAGTGAAATTGTATAGAATTTGTCTTTCTCAGTCTAACTGATGTCACATGATACCCATCCATGTTGTTGCAATAGCATAATCATCCTTTTTTAGTGCTGTGTAATATTGTGTGTGTGTGTGTGTGCGCGCGCACACCACATCTTCCTTATCCATTCATCTATCAATGGATACTTAGGTTGCTTCCAAATCTTGGCTAATTTAAATGCTGCAGTAAACAGAGGTGCATATATTAGTGTTTTCATTTTCTTTCAGTAGTAGCATTATTGGATCATATGGCAGTTCTGTTTTTAATTTTTTGAGGAACCTCCATACTGTTTTCCACAGAGGCTGTACTAATTTGCATTCTCACCAACAGTACACAAGGGTTCCTTTTTCTCCACATCCTCACTAATACTTGTTATTTCATGTGCTTTTGATTTTAACCATTCTGACAGGTATAAAGTGATCTTTCATTGTGGTTTTGATTTGCATTTTTCTGATGGTTAGTGATACTGAGCATCTTTTCATGTGTCCATTGTCCATCTGTGTGTCTTCTTTGGAAAAATGTGTGTTCAGGTCCTCCAAAACTCGCTCCCTTTAAAATTGAATCAAAGTGTTTAACTCTGCAAAGGACATACAGCTGGTAAGTTAGTAAGGGCTGAGATCTGAGCCCAGAGTAACCTGCTCTGAAGTTTGTCTCCCCGGCCCAGAACAATGCTGGGAGATTGGCATTTTGGTTATTTTTATGGCTTTAATTCAATTATTCTACAGATTGCCACAGAACATTAATTTACTTTTGATCTCTTTTCTGTCTCATCTCTTTCTCTTGAAAGTGTCATTCTGACTTCACTTTTTTCTCTTGGACCACGTAAACCATTGTTTTTTGTCTTTGACAGGATATATGATATTGTACTTGGTGGAGTGATCATTTGTAGTATTAGGGGACCTAGCACTGTGGCGTCGGGTTAGGCAAACTCTGGCCATTGAATTGGATAATATTTCTCTGCTTTTGGCCACTTGTTATTTGCAGAATAATTGCTCTAGTAAATTTGTGGCAGCCCTGTTCAGAGACAGAGTACGTGAATGTATAAATAAATGAGCATCGACCACAAGTCATCTAGTTAACTCTTAAAAAAGCAGTAACATTCTGAATTTTTCTTGGGCAATATTTTTCAGACTTGTTCTGCTAGTAATTATTCTAGAGCAGTCCTGTTCTACCTTTTTGTCAATTAACCTTAGTAAAGATACATAATTGTATTATAATCCAGTATATATTTAAGAATATGTGAAACAATGGATTTATAAAAACAATATTTTCTTTACTACAAGGGATATAGTATCATATTTTGTATTTTATTTTGTTTTATTAAAAAAAAAAGTCCTGGGTGGAACACATTAAACTTCATCATCCCCTCATAAAATGCTCTGGTTAGAGGATAAATCTAATGTAATCCATGTAGTTCTTCAGAAGCCTCTTTGACTACCCTCTCTTTTTTGCTCAGGTCTTCTCTTTTGCATCTCTGTACTTCTGTAGCCTCACCTAAGTCTGTTTTTTTGTTTCCTTTCTTCCCCCTACCTTTCACTTTTAAAAAATTTTATTATATTGAAATTCAGTTAATTAACATTAACATATTAGTTGCAGAGGTAGAGTTCAGTGACTCATCAGTTGTGTGTAACACCCAGTGCTCACTACATCAAGTGCCCTCCTTAATGCACATAACTCAGTTACCCCATCTCCCCACCTACTTCCCCTCCAGCAACCTTCAGTTTATTTCCTATAATTAAGAGTCTCTTATGATTTATCTCCCTCTCTTATTATATCTTATTTTTCCTTCTCTTCATTTTTGAACCTTCCCACTCCTTCAAGGCAGAGCTATACCTTTCTACTCCACCAGTGCAAATCTGTAAAATAATTTGTGTGGATTATAATGTTGCTTTATTATTTTTTTAAAACTCCGATTGACTGTCAAATTCAAAACAAAACTAAATTACTTCTAATAAGAGTGGCATGTGCAATTTTACCTTCCTTGTGAGTTATTCATAGTAAAAATTTCTCACACTTTTAAACTTTGCCATAAATAAAACTACTATTTTAATACAGTACTTTCAAATTAAAGCAGTACACTTGCTGTACCTTTTATGGCTTTGTTTTATTTGCAGGAATAACTATCTATGTGTGTGGAGGTATACCTATTTAAGAATGTAACTTTCAGAATAATTAGCAACTGCAAAAACATCCCTTAATTCTCTATTTGAGTCACTTAATTGTATTCATGTTATTACTTTAATATCTCTCACAGTTTTTCCTTCCTCTCAGTTCTCACTGCTGCTGTCTTATTCATCTTTCTTCTAGATTATTGTAATGAGCTCCTGGTTAATCTTCCTGAATTCTCTTAGTTTATCCTCCACATAGTGATATTCGGAAATAGAAATTGATCTGCCAGTGACTGCTACATTGCTTCAGTGGCTTTTAGCCACCTGAGAATAGAGTCTAAATTGCTTGGCATGTCTTTTTTAAGGCTCTTAGTGGATTTCATTCATTCTCTTTGACAATGGTTTTAGTGGGGAGAAAAGGGGAGTGAAAGGCTAATGAAAGATAAGCACAAGCTGCTCACTGTTTTCACAATATGTTATGTACTTGAATCCTTTTGTATGTTTCTTTTCTTCTTTTTTAATTTTTTAAAAAGATTTTTATTTAGAGAGCATGAGCGGATGGGAGCAGGGTGAACCAGAGGAAGAAGGAGAAGCAGACTCCTAACTGAGCAGGAAGTCAGATGCAGGGCTCAGTTCCAGGCCTTTGTGATCATGACCTGAGCTGAAGGCAGATGCTTAACTGACTGAGACACCCAGGAGCCCCTGCATGTTTCATTACCTGGAAGTCCCTTTCTTTTTATTCAGTTATTCAAATCTCATCTGAGCTGTTATTCTAGGAATTTGTTGCAGTAGTTCTCTTGGTACATATCTCAGTATATTATGTCTGTTTGTATGTGAGCCTTCCTTATACTGGGATTTCCTAGATAGAAGAGAGGCATCTTCATTTGGGTCTCCTTAGTGTTGGGCCAGGAAGATGTTAGGTGTTAAGTATATGGAGAGCAAGTAGATACACATGGGCCCTGTCCTCACTGAGATTTTCATCTACCAGGAGAGACAGATAATTAAGCAAGTACAATCAAATATGATAGTAGGAGTACAAGATGTTAAAGGCTTCCTGGTCAAAGTAACATTTAAGATGAATGCTAAAGGATTAGCAGGAATTAGCCGATTGGTGAAGAAAAGTAATTAGAATTTTGTCATAGAAGAACTAGCCAATGTAAAGGCCCACAGGGAAAGGCATGTCATAACTGAGAAATAGAAATAACGTTCCTATGGCTTAGGGCTTATATGGTAAGAAATAAAGCTACAAAATATGCAAAAAGCTAAGTCATTAAGGGCCTTTCAAACAGGATGACCATATAATTTATCTTCTGAACTGAAAAACTTTTGGGAGTGAAATGAGGAATTTTTAATAAGATATGCCAGGACAACAAGCATAAATAGACCAGCCTAGATACACTAGAAGTCATTGTGAGTTTGAACTTTATCCCAAGAGCATATAGGGATTCACCAAAGGACTTTTATTTATTTATTTATTTATTTTAAAGATTTTATTTATTTATTTGACAGAGAGAGATCACAAGTAGGCAGAGAGGCAGGCAGAGGGAGAGGGGGAAGCAGGCTCCCTGCTGAACAGAGAGCCCGATGTGGGGCTCAATCCTAGGACCCTGAGATCATGACCTGAGCAAAAGGCAGAGGCTTAACACACTAAGCCACCCAGGTGCCCCAAAGGACTTTTAAATAGACCAGATTTACATTTTAAAAATCATTGTAGCTCTGGTGTAGAGAGTAAATTTGTAGGGAGCTATTGTAATAATTAGGCTAAAGGACAAAATGACTTCAAACAGAAATGGGAATGTATTTGGGAGAGATTTAGGACATGAAAATTGATTAATCTGACAGATTAATCAGAGGTAGGAATTAAGAATGATACCTGGTTTCTCTCTTATTTCAAAGGAAGTCCTAATTCTCTGATATGAAGGGGCAGGGTTGGGGATGTGTTCTAGTCATGATGTGAAATTTAGACATGTTGAGTTGGAGAGACCATTGAAATACTAAAATGGAGCTATTTAGTAGACAGAGTCTAAAAGAGGGAAATAATTAAGGAAGGAGATTTGCATATTATGAGTCTCTTTGAATTTATTATCTTATTCCTTAAAATATATTTTTCTGATTGTTTCTAGGGTTTTATGTCAGGGAACAAATACTTCATGTTTTCCAAAGACTTTATAAAGAATGATGTATATAAAATGTTTTCTTTGGTTTTTCTTTTTCATGGGTAGGAAGTAATCCTGAACCAATGAACAGTCATAGAGCTGCAGGATAGTTTTTTTTTTTTTTTTTTAATATTTTATTTATTTATTTGTCAGAGAGAGAGCAAGAGACTGAGCATAGCAGGGAGAACAGCAGGCAGAGGCAGAAGCAGGCTCCCTACTGAGCAAGGAGCCCGATGTGGGACTTGATCCCAGGACCTTGGGATCTAAGACCTGAGCCAAAGGCAGCAGCTTAACCAACTGAGCCACCCAGGCGTCCCTGCATAGGTTTAATAAAATTAATTTATTAAATGAATAAAAATGGTGGGATTATGGGTTTTTACTGTATTTTATTCTGTTTGCTTTTACATATTTCTAATTTTTAAAAAATGGAATTATGTTTGGCCATTTGTTTTTGAGTGGCTGCTATAGATGTAGTTTTCATTCGTTGAGTCTATGCTATTGTTTTTTTTTTTTTTTTTTTTTAAAGATTTTATTTATTTGTCGGGGGGAAAGAGAGAGAGAGCACAAACAGGCTGGCTGAGAGAGAAGCAGGCTCCCTGCTGAGCAAGGAGCCCAATGCAGACCTTGATCTCAGGATCCTGGGATCATGACCTGAGCTGAAGGGTCGCTTAACCAACTGAACCATCCAAGCATCCCTATGCTATTGACTTTAAAAACATTTTTTTTAATCTCATTTAATCCTCATAATAACTTCATGGATAGTTGAAAATTCCCATTTTACAGATATGGTTAGACTCAAAGAAATTACATAATGTTGCCATAGTTCACATAGTTAAGTGGCAGAACAATATTGGAAGCCAGGTTGGTTAAACTCTGATCTCCATACCCTTGACCTTTAGACCACATGTTGTCTTCAGAGACTACCAAAAAAGAAAAAAGAGTCAAACTGCTCTCAAACTATATTCCTTGTACATTGTCAGTTATATATATATATATATATAGATATATATATATCTATATATATCTATATATATATACACATATTTCAGAATAGCAGTTAAGCATCGGCTTATATTGGTATAATACTTTAAAATTGTTTTGAATGCTTGAATATGTCATCAGGTTCTCTCTGAGTAACAGTTTGAATGGCAGCACTCTCTGACAGTTGTAGCATATGTGTGTGTTTAAAGACCCAAATGAGGAATCTACTTGGGTATGCTGGGTTCTGAGCTCCAGTGTAATACTCTGTCCTTGGAGGACTTGAGCTGATATTCATCAGCTACTAAAGCTGGTAGTATATAATGTTTTGAGAAGTAGATAATTCTGTGTAGAATCCATTATAATGTTCAAGCTCTGTTTACTTTATAATAGAAAACTTCCTATACTGGATCCTGGATTGATGAAGTCAGAGATCTGTGCTTCCTTATCAGCAGGTAAAATTTGACATTTTCAAAATATACAGTTTTGAAGTATCTTTTTATATCTCTATTCGGGCCTAGTCAAAGTTAATTCATTACATAGGAAGCTCTTCATTTTAGAGTCTTAACTATATGTTTTATGGTTTGGCAGTTTTCCTCAGTTTTAGTTGCTTGGTTGGCAGATAAGATTTTGAGAAATTTTCCATTTGATTAGTTAGTAAGTAACTTTGTTAGGCATTATCTACAAAAGATAGATCATTGATCTTAGAAATTTTTGTGGCCTTATTTTGAAATGGAAATATATGTTTAGCTTTATCACATTTTAAATCTGAATTCTTACTAGAATTTTTTATAATTAATAGCTAGTCATAAGTTTAAATACCTGGATCCTTACTTCATAGGCAATATTTTGAAAGTTAATTGTATTTTAATTTTCAAGTTTTAAAAATATATTGAATGTAGCTGGACATAGGAAACATCCTTACATTTTTCTTGATATATGTCAGTTTTGTTTTACTGCCAATTCTTTTTATATCATATAATGGAGTTATTTTGAAAGAGAGGGAGGAATAATTGTATTGTTTGCTGAAACTAAAACGTTTGTCACATTGGATTTTAAAAGAGTCTCAATTCTAACTCATTTTCAGAACAATCTTTCAGTGAGTTAGTTATTTTGCTGCATAAAGTTTCTACAGTTGAATATTATTTCTTTTCAGCAAATGAAATTAAACATGATTCCAAAGGTGGAAACATTTCCTTAGAGGAAGTTACTAATGAGACCTGTGAAAGTGAAAAGCTGGGAGACTTCATTGAACACGTAAAAAGTTCAGACTTGGATGAAAAGGTACTAGGGAATTTATGTTTTGTTTTTTCCTGGTCTAAATCATGGTAATGCAGAAATTCATCTTAACAGTGCTGTCAGTAGTTCAGACTTGGATGAAAAGGTGTTGTGGAGAATCTTATTTTCTTTTCTTTTTTCTTTAAATTCAATTAGCCTGAATATAGTACATTATTAGTTTCAGATGTGTTCAGTAATTCATCAGTTGTGTATAACACCCAGTGCTCATCACATCATGTGCCCTCTTTTTTTTTTAAAGGTTCATTTTTTTTTTTTTAAGATTTTATTTATTTATTTGACAGAGAGAGATCACAAGTAGGCAGAGAGGCAGGCAGAGAGAGAGGAAGGGAAGCAGGCTCCCCGCCGAGCAGAGAGCCCGATGTGGGGCTCGATCCCAGGACTCTGGGATCATGACCTGAGCCAAAGGCAGAGGCTTTAACCCACTGATCCACCCAGGTGCCCCTCATGTGCCCTCTTTAATGCCCATCACCAGTGACCCCATTCCACCACCCTTCCTCCCCTCCAGCAACCCTCAATTTCTTTCCTATAGTTAAGAGTCTCATGGTTTTTTTCCTCTCTGATGACTTCCCATTCTGTTTTCCCTCCTTTCCTCTGTGGTCCTCTGTACTGTTTCTTATATTCCACCTATGAGTAAAACCATATGATAATTGTCTTTCTCTGATTGACTTATTTCACTTAGCATGATACCCTCCAATTCCATCTACATTGGACCAAATGATAAGTATTCATCCTTTCTGATGGCTCAGTAGTAGTCTACTGTATATATGAACTACATTTTTATCCATTCATCTGTCGATGGACATCTAGGCTCTTTTCCACAGATTGGCTATTGTAGGCATTGCTGCTATACCCTTTGGATCACTACATTTGTATCTTCGAAGTAAATACCTGTTCTGAAAATGAGTTAGAATTGAGACTCTTTTAAAATCCAATGTGACAAACGTTTTAGTTTCAGCAAACATTGTTGGGTCATAGGGTAGCTCTATTTTTAACTTCTTGAGGAACCGCCATGCTGTTTCCCAGAGTGGCTATAGCAGCTTGCGTTCCCTTTCACCACATCCTCACCACAGCTGTTTCCTGAGTTGTTAATTTTAGCCATTCCTGATTGGTGTGAGATGGTATCTCATTGTGGTTTTGATTTGTATTTTGCTGATGCCAAGTGATGTGGAGCATTTGTTCGTGTATCTCTTAGCCATATGTCTGTCTTCTTTGGAGGAATGTTTGTTCATGATTTCTGCCCATTTCTTGATTGGATTGTTTTTTTGGGTGTTGAGTTTGTTAAGTTCTTTAGAGACCTTGGGTACTAGCCCTTTATCTGATACGTCATTTGTAAATATCTTCTCCCATTTTGTAGGTTGCCTTTTAGGTTTGTTTCCTTTGCTGTGCAGCAGCTTTTTATCTTGATGAAGTCCCAAAAGTTTGTTTGCTTTTGTTTCCCTTGCCTTTGGAGACGTGACCAGACAGGTGTTGCTGCAGACGAGGTCAAAGAAGCTGCTGCCTATGTTCTCCTCTAGGATTTTGATGGATTTTTGTCTCATATTGAGGTCTTTCATCCATTCTGAGTTTATCTTTGGGTATGTTGTAAGAGAATGGTCCAGTTTCATTCTGCATGTGGCTGTCCATTTTCCCAGCACCATTTATTGAAGAGATTGTCTTTTTTTCCATTGGATATTCTTTCCTGCTTTGTGGAAGATTAGTTGAACATAGGGTCCATTTCTGGGGTCTCTCTTCTGTTCCACTGATCTATGTGTCTGTTTTTGTGCTAGTACCATACTGTCTTGACAATTACAGCTTTGTAATGGAGCTTGAAGTCAGGAATTGTGATGCCACTAGTTTTGGTTTTCTTTTTCAGCATTCCCCTAGCTATTCAGGGTCTTTTCTGGTTCCATACAAATTTTAGGATTATTTGGTCCAGCTCTGTGAAAAATGTTAATGGTATTCTGATAGGGTTTGTATTACTGCATATGACCTATGTATAGATTGCTCTGGGTAGCTAGACATTTTAATGAAACTGTTCTTCCAATCTGTGAGCATGGAATGTTTTTCCATTTGTTTGGTCTTCCTCAATTTCTTTCATAAGCGTTCTGTAGTTTCCTGAGTACAGGTCCTTTACCTCTTTCACTGGTTTTATTCCTAGGTATCTGTGGTTTTTGGTGCTATTGTAAATGGATTCTATTCCTTAATTTCTCTTCCTTCAGTCTCATTGTTAGTGTATAGAAATGCAACTAATTTCTGTGCCTTGATTTTGTATCCTGCCATGTTGCTGAATTGCTGTCTGAATTCTGTCACTTTTGGGGTAGATAGTCTTTTGGGTTTTCCACATAAAATAATCATGTCATTTGCGAAGAGTGAGAGTTTGACTTCTTTGCCAACTTGAATGCCTTTTATTTCTTTTTGTTGTCTGATTGCTGAGGCTAGGACTTATAGTACTATGTTGAACAGAGTGGTTAGAGTGAGCATCCAGTTGTGTTCTTGATCTTAGGGGAGATGCTCTCAGTTTTTCCCCATTGAGAATGATATTTGCTGTGGGCTTTTCATAAATAGTTTTTATGATATTGAAGTAAGTTCCCTCTATCTGCACACTGTGGAGAGTTTTAATCAAGAAAGGATGCTGTATTTTGTCAAATGCTTTTTCTGCATCATTTGAGAGGGTCATATGGTTCTTGTCCTTTTTATTAATGTGGCATACCACATCGATTGATTTGTGAGTGTTGAACCATCCTTGCTGCCCAGGAATAAGTATACTTGATCATGGTGAATAATCCTTTTAATGTCCTGTTGGATCGTATTGGCCAGTATCTTGGTCAGGATTTTGGCACCCATATTCATCAGGGATATTGATCTGTAATTCTCTTTGGTGGGGGCTTTGGCTGGTTTGGGGGTCAAGGTAGTGCTGTCTCCATAGAACGAGTTTGGAAGGTTTCCTTCCATTTCTGTATTTTGAAGCTGTGGAGATTCTTTCACATTTTCTTATTTCTTGTTCTGAATAGTTGTAATACAGATCATAACAGTATGGCCAGGTGATAAGTATAACTTTTTGAGTAAAAGAATTGCATCATTCTGCCCGTAGGATATATTGTTTGATGCTTTGTATAAGCACACTATTAACAGGTTTCCTTTGTCTGGGAAAGTGGGATGTTTAATTATGTATTTAGCCTTTTCTTTTTTAGTATGCTTAAGTTGATCTCAAACCTACATAAATATAACTTGTTACATATTTTCCTGCCTCATTAAACACAGAGTACTGAATATCATTTGATCTTGAAATTGAAGAATATCATAGTATCCGAGGGCTATGAATGCATGCAGCAGTTATTTAACCACAGATATAGAAGGCATAGGAGTTGGAGCTAAACCTGACTTGATGGTGGAACATACCACTAGCATATGATACAGGGAAAAATTCAGATACCAAATTTATTCTTGTTTTCTGCTAGAAAATGTGTGTGATTGTTTTAACCTTTTGCATAATTTAATTTACTCCTAGGCAACTATTTCATATTTTCTTTTTTCTCATTATTCCTTCTTATTCATCCTCACAGCTGACAATCTATTTTTCTACTTCACCAAAAAAATTGAAGTAACTGGAAAGGAACTTCCTACTTCCCTGCCAGTATATTAGCCATCCTAACCTGCATCTGCTCCCCAAATTCCAGCTTCTCCTCAGTTACAGTAGATGATCTAGCCAAGGTTATTCCTTCCACCTGTGTGCCAAAGTCCATCTCTTTCCTCTCTTAAAATACTACTCCAGTAATAATTCTTTTATTATTGGCTTATTTTCATCAATATATAAACATGTGGTTCTCCCATCTTCAAACAAAACAAAACCAAACAAAACAAAATGGTTTCATAGTCCCATTTATCTTTTCAGCTGTCATCCTGTTTCTCAAATGCTTATCTTTATCCACCATCTCTAGTTTCTGTCCTCTGGTTCTCTTGAACTCATTCCAAAGATACTTCCCTTCACTGCAACCAAAACTATCCTTAAACTCTCCAGTGACCTCCTTGTTGCTGGGTCTAATGGACATTATCTTAGTCTCAATGTTACTTAACCTATCATCATTATTTGTCACAGTCGATCACACTTTCTTTGAAACCCTGACTTTCAGGATAAACATACATGCCTGGTTTATTTTCTCCCTTTCTGTCTGCAACTTCCCAGTGATTTTGCGGATCTTTCTTGATATCCCTGACCTCTACGTATTGTAGTGGCCCAGAGCCTAGACCACGATGTGTTCTTTCTTATCTAGATTAGCTCATTAGGTGGTCCCATCCAGCCTCATTGCATTAAATGCCATCATTGTGATAAGACGCTCAAATTTAAAACTGCAGCCTGCACTACTTCTCTGAACAGACCTTATCTAGATTAGCTCATTAGGTGGTCCCATCCAGCCTCATTGCATTAAATGCCATCATTGTGATAAGACGCTCAAATTTATAACTGCAGCCTGAACTACTTCTCTGAACAGATCTTTATGTCTAGTTGCCTACTGGACTTGTCCATTTAGATGTCCAGTTAGGCATCTCAAGCTTAACATGTTCAGTCTGAATTCCTGAAACATCTATATACAGCCTACCAGATACTCATTTCAGATGTAACTGCACATAAAGACTGAAAGCAAAGAGATGGAAAAAGATGTTCCATGCAAATGGAAACAAAAAGCTAGTGTAGCTATACATATATCAAACAAAACAGACTTTAAAACAGAATAATTAAAGACAAAGAGAGGCAATACATAATGATAATCAATCCAGCAAGAAAATATAACATGTGTAAATGTATATGCACCTAAAATAGGAGCACTGGAATATGTAAAATCTTGTTGTAAAATCATCAGGATTGGAAATCAGTAAGGAAACCTATTAAGTGACATATTTAAGACCAGATGAACTTAATACATATATATGGAACATTCCATCTAAAAGCATCAGAATATACATTCTTCTCAAGTGCACACAGAACATTCTTTAGGATAGGTAATGTGTTAGGCCACAAAGCAAGTCTCAATAAAAGCATGAAAATTTAAATCATATCAAGCATCCCTTCCTAACACAATTGTATGAAACTAGAATTAAATTCTAAGAACAAAATCAGAAAAATGACAAATAATCTGAAGATTTAACAACATGCTATTAACAATTGAAGGGTCATAGGAGAAATCAAGAGAGAACTCCAGACAGTAACTGGACACAATGAAAACAGAAATAGGGCATACAAAAATCTATGGGATGCAGCAAAAGCAGTTCTTTTTTTTTTTTTAAAGATTTTTTTTATTTGACAGAGAGAGACACAGCAAGCACAGCAACACAAACAGGGGGAATGGGAGAGGGAGAAGCAGGCTCCCCACTGAGCAGGGAGCCCGACTCAGGGCTCAATCCCAGGACTCTGGGATCATGACCTGAGCCGAAGGCAGACGCTTAATGACTGAGCCACCCAGGAACCCCAGCAAAAGCAGTTCTAGAGGAAATTTCATTGCATACAGATCTACCTCCAGAAACAAGAGAGATGTCCAACAATTTATCTATATACCTAACAGAACTAGAGAAAGAATAAACAAAGCCAAAAGTTAATAGAAAGAAGGAAATAGTAAAGATCAGAATGCAAATAAATGAAATAGAGAATAAAAAGACAATAGAAAAGACCAATGAAACCTAAGAGCTCTTTCTTTGAAAAGAGAAAATTCACAAACTTCTGGCTGGACTAACCAAAAAAAAAAAAGGCTTAAATATATAAAATTAGAAATGAAAGAGGAGGAGGAGTTATAACTGATACCACAGAAGTACTGTGAACAATTAATTGTAGGACAACAAATTGGGCAACTGTGAAGAAATAGATACATTCCTAGAAACTTAAAATCTTCCAAGAGTGAATTATGAAGAAATAGAAATTCTGATTGCAACAATTCCCAGTAAGGAGATTGACTCAGCAGTCAAAAACCTCCCAACAAATAAAAGCAGGACCAGACAGCTTCACTGGTGAACTCTGCTATACAGTCAAAGAAAATTTAATACCTACTTTTCTCAGATTTTTCCCAAAAATTGAAGAGGAGGGAACATTTCCAAACTCATTTTACAAGGTCAGCATTATCCTGATACCAAAATCAGACATAGATACCATAGGAAAAGAAAATTTTACAGGCTAAAATCCCTAATGATAACAGATGTAGAAACCTTCAACAAAACATTAGCAAAATGAATTCAATAATACATTTAAAGAATCTTACACCATGATCTAGTGGGATATATTCCACAAATGCAAGGATGATTCTACATCCACATACCAATCAGTGTGATATGCCACATTAACAAAATGAGAGATAAGAACATATGATCATCTCAATAGGTGCAGAAAAGCATTTGACAAAATTCAACATCCATTTATAGTAAGAATTCTCAACAAAGTGAGTATATAGAGAGAAAGTACCTCCACATAATCAAGACCATCTATGACCGACCCACAGTTAATGTCATATGTAACAGTGAAAGGTCAGAAGCTTTCCTCTGAGATCAGGAACAAGATAAGGAATCCTACTGTTCCCTTTTTTCAACATAGTATTGGAAGTCCTAATAAGGACAGTTAGACAAGAAAAAGAAATAAAAGATACCAAAATTGGAAAAGAAGACATAAAACTGTCACTATTTTCCAATGTCATGATATTATTTATAGAAAACCTTCTAGACACCACCAAAAAAACTGTTAGAACTAATGAATTGGATTCAGTAAAGTTTCAGGATATAAAATTAATATACAAAAATCTATTGTGTTTTTATATAGTAATAAGGAGCTATCAGAAAGAAAAACTTAAAAAATCCTATTTATAATCACATCAAAGAGAGTAAAATGCCTATGAATAAATTTAATGAAAGAGGTGAAAGACCTGTAGATTGAAAACTGTAATACACTGATGAAAGAATTTGAAGACCATAGACAAGTGGAAATATATTCCATGCTCACGGATTGGAAGAATTAATATCATTAAAATGACCATACTACCCAAAGCAATGTACATATTCAGTACAATCTCTATCAAAATTCCAATGACATTTTTCATGGAACTAGAGCAAATAATTATAAAATTTATATGGAACCACAAAAGACCTTGAATAATGAAAGCAGTTGGTTATTCAAAGGACAAGGCCTGAGGTATCACACTCCTGATTTCAAACTATACTACAAAACTATAGTAATCAAAACAGTATGGTATTGGCATGAAAACAGACATATGGATCAATGGAACAGACTAGAGAGCTCAGAAGTAAACACATACATATATGGTCAATTAATTTATGATAAAGAAGGCAAGAACATAACAATGGGGAAAGGACAGTATCTTCAATAAATGATGTTGGAAAAACTGGACAGCTACATGTAAAAGAATGAAAATAGATCAATATTTTATACCATATACAAAAATTACCTCAAAGTGGATTAATGACTTGAATGTAAGACCTGAAACCATAAAGCCTAGAAGAAAACATAGGCAGTAATCTCCTTGACATAAATCATAGCAGAGTTTTTTTGCATCTGATTCCAAAGGCAAGGGAAACAAAGCAAAACTAAGCAAATGGGACTACATGAAACAAAAAACCTTCTACACAGAGGAGGACACTATCAACAAAATGCAAAGGCAACTTAATGGGAGAAGACATTTTTATGCCCTATATCTCCTAAGGGGTTAATATCCAAAATTCATGAAGAACTCCTACAACTCAACAAAGAAAACCATAATCTAATTAAAAAATGGGCAGAGGACCTAAATTGTGTTTTCCCAAAGAAGAGGTACAGTTGGCCAACAGATACATGAAAAGATGCTCAAAGTCACTCATCATCAGGGAAATGTAAATCAAAACCACAGTGAGATACCACCTTACACCTCTCTGAATGACTGTTATCCAAAGGACAAGAAATAACAAATGTTAAGGATGTGGAGAAAAAGGAACTTTTGTGTACTGTTGGTAGGTATGTAAACTGGTATAACTACTATGGAAAAAAAGTGGCAGTTCCTCAAAATACTAAAAATAGAACTACCAAACAGTCTAGCAATTCTACTACTGGGTATCCAAAGAAATAAAAAAATATTAATTCAAAAAGAAATGCATGCATGTGTTCACTGCAGTATTATTTATCAGTATTACACTAAGTTAAGCTAGAGGAAAACAAATACTGCATGATCTTTTTAAGTGGAATCAAAACCCAGACTCAAAGATATAAAGAACAGATTGGTGGTTGCCAGAGAGAAGGGGGGTTGTGATGGGGAAAAATGGGTGAAGGGGATCAAAAAACACAAACTTCCAGTTATAAAATAAATATATGGCATAAAGAATATAGTTAACAATACTATATTCACTTTGTGACAGATGGTAATTAAACCTCTTGTGATCATTTTGTAATGTATACAAATATCAAAGCACTATGATGTATACCTGAAACTAAGGTAATACTTCTATGTCAGTTATATCTCAATAAAAAAATTAAATAATCTGTAAAAATTTTGTAAAAACTGAACTCCTGTTATATATCCCCTCTTCTACCAAAGACCAGTTTTTCCAATAATCTCTTTTTCTGTTAATGGCAGCTCCATCCTTTTATAATTACTCAGACTCAAAACCTTGGATTTCCTTACTTTTTCTCTCAGTCCATATGCAGTCTGTAAGGAAAGCCAGCAGGTTTTACCTCAGATAATGTCTAGAAACTGTCCACTTTTCATCATCCCCCACCAACACCACATAGCCCCAAGCTAATGTAATCTCTTAACTGAATTACTACAGTCACCTTTTAACAGATGTGCTTCTAATTTTGCCCTCTTGTAGTTTATTCTCAATATAGCATAAGTTAGATCATGTCATTCTTCTGCTTCCAATTCTCCATTGGTTTCTAATGACATTTGGATTCAAAGCCAGATCCCTTAATATCACCTGCAGTGCCCATATCTTTTCCTTATACCCCTTGTTTTCTCTCTGATCTCTTGTACTTCTGCTGTATTCATTTCACTCTGACCATACTAGCCTCCTTGCTGTTCTTGGAACATACCAGGCTTTCTCCCACTTCAGGGCCTTTACCCATGCCATTTTATCTGCGTGTAATGTTTCCTAAACATTAGGAGTATAGCTGGTTCTTTTACTTCCTTCACATCTTTATTCAGATTTCGTGTTCTCAGAGATAACTTACTTGGCCATCCAAAGTAAAACTTCAGTGTTCTTCTTTCTCCCAGCATTTCATATTCCCTTTTCTTATATTCATTTTGACTTAACATTGTATATATTCTCCTCCTGCTAGAGTGAAACTCCATGAAAGCAAGGATTTTTGTCCATTTTGCTTACTACTTCATCTCTAGCACCTAGAGCAGTAACTGATACAGGGTAATATTACAAATAATTGTTGAATGCATACGGAATGTGAACTCCAATTGAAAATAGTCTTTAAGTGCTAGAAGTATCCTGTAACATAAATAATCTCACCAAGTACTTGTTTAATGGTTTGATGATAACAGCCAGTATGTACTAAGCCTTTATTATATGCCAGCCAGCCACTGTTAAACAACTACCAGTGGTTATCACATTTTATTCACATAATATAATGAGGTGCTATTCAGGAGTTCCCAGGACCACCCTCAGATTTAGTGATTTTCTAGAATTACAGAGAGGTCAGCAAAGCTGTTAAACTCAAAATTGCACTTTATTACAGTGAGGGATGCATGTTAAAATCCACAAAGAGTCACATAGGGCAGAGTCCACAAGAAACCAGGCACAAGTTTCCAGTTGTCTTTTCTAGTAGAGCCATATGGATGCTGCTTGCTTCTCCCAGCAGTGATGCGTGACAACACAGAGTATTGCTAGCTAAGGGAACTTACTTGAGTCCTGGTTAGGGTTTGTATTGGGGTCAGTCATGTTGGTATGGCTGGCTGGCTGCCTGCATGGCTGACCTTAGTCAGTCTCTCCAGACTCTCCAAAGGTCAAGCTGAAGTCATATAACCCAAGATCCCCACCATAAATCACATTGTTAGTTTAGGCTATCTGGAGTGGCCCAAGGCCCCTACCATGAATTACATTGTTAGTATAGACTGTCTGGTCCCAGACCCGCAGTTAAACAAAGACACATTCATCAGGCAGCATATTCCGAGGGCTTAAATGTTACCTCTGAGGAGTAGGTCAAAGACCAAACCTTCAGTATACATAATGTAGACAACTCTGGCTTGCTGAGATAGTTCTTTACTGGACATGGGGCATGTAATGTTACTTTCTTTTATAGATAAAGAGATTTTAGAGGCAGTGCCTTCTCCATGGTCCCACAGCAGAGTTCCTTGGCTTTATAGCAAGAGTCAGCAAAGTTTTCTTTTATTGGGCTAAATAGTAAATACCTGTAAGATTTTGTGGGTCATTTAGATGCATGTAGCAACTATTCATATATATAAACAAGTAGTGGTTGCTATGTTCAAGTGAATCTTTCCTTACAAAAACAGGCAGCCTGCAGCTGTAGCTTGCCAACCCTTGCTCTGAAGTATTAAAAACAAAAACAAAAACAAACACAGTTTGTACTCTATTCTACTTAAAGCTGAGGAAAAGACTTAATCCATTCACTCCTGCAAGGATAGATTTTAGGAGATGTTTGCCAGAATTCACTGAATTTTTAGCACTGTAAATACTTAAAAAATGTAGACAAATTTTGGCATAACTTTAAAAAATCTACAAAATTGTTTAGTTGCTTCGTAGTACAGTAAGATTTCTTGGTTTTGTTTTTTATTTTATTTATTTATTTATATTAATTATTTTTATTAACATATAATGTATTATTTGCCCCAGGGGTACAGGTCTGTGAATCTTCAGGCTTACATACTTCACAGCACTCACCATATCACATACCCTCCCCAATGTCCATAACCCAACCACCCTGTCCACACCCTGCCTCTCCCCAGCAACCCTCAGTTTGTTTTGTGAGATTAAGAGTCTCTTATGGTTTGTCTCCCTCCCAATCCCATCCTGTTTAATTTTTTTCCTTCTCTACCCCTCCAAACCCTCTGCTCTGCCTCTCAACTTCCTCATATCAGGGTGATCATATGATAATTGTCTTTCTCTGATTGATTTATTTGCTCAGCATAATACCCTCTAATTCCATCCACGTCATTGCAAATGGCAAGATTTCATTTCTTTTGGTGGCTGCATAGTATTCCATTGTGTATATATATACCACATCTTCTTTATTCATTCATCTGTTGATGAACATCTAGGTTCTTTCCATAGTTTGGCTATTGTGGACATTGCTGCTCTAAACATTCGGGTGCACGTGCCCCTTCGGATCACTACATTTGTATCTTTAGGGCAAATACCCAGTAGTGCAATCTCTGGGTCATTGGGTAGTTCTATTTTCAACTTTTTGAGGAACCTCCATGCTGTTATCCAGAGTGGCTGCACCAGCTTGCATTCCCACCAACAGTGTAGGAGGGTTCCCCTTTCTCCGCATCCTCTCCAACATCTGTTGTTTCCTGACTTGTTAATTTTAGGCATTCTGACTGACATGAGGTGGTATCTCACTGGTTTTGATTTGTATTTCCCTGATGCCGAGTGATGTTGAGCACTTTTTCATGTGTCTGTTGGCCATCTGGATGTCTTTGCAGAAATGTCTGTTCGTGTCCCCTGCCCATTTCTTGATTGGATTATTTGTTCTTTGGGTGTTGAGTTTGATAAATTCTTTATAGATGATGGATACTAGCCTTTTATCTGATAAGTCATTTGCAAGTATCTTCTCCCATTCTGTCAGTTGTCTTTTGGTTTCCTTTGCTGTGCAAAAGCTTTTTTTTTTTTTCTTTTTTTTTGTGCAAAAGCTTTTGATCTCGATGAAGTCCCAATAGTTCATTTGTTGCCCTTACTTCCCTTGCCTTTGGCAATGTTTCTGTTCTTGTGTGTGGTGATCTATTTTCGTGTGTGGTGTAAGGAAATGGTCCAGTTTCATTTTTCTGCATGTGTCTGTCCAATTTACCCAACACCATTTATTGAAGAGATTGTCTTTTTCCCATCGGACATTCTTTCCTGCTTTGTCAAAGATTAGTGGACCATAGAGTTGAGGGTCTATTTCTGGGCTCTCTATTCTGTTCCATTGATCTATGTGTTTGTTTTTGTGCCAGTACCATACTGTCTTGATGATTACAGCTTTGTAATAGAGCTTGAAGTCTGACATTGTGATTCTACCAACCTTGGCTTTCTTTTTCATCATTCCTCTGGCTGTTCGGGGTCTTTTCTGGTTCCATATAAATTTTAAGATTATTTGTTCCATTTCTTTGAAAAACTGATGGTATTTTTCTTGGTTTTGTTTAAGATAAGGGGATGATACATTTTTCTAATACCATGGTAAGCCTTAATGTACCAACTCTTTAGAAAATCCATGACCAGACAATAATATTTGTCTTTAAGATATCTGGCCGCCAAGTTTGGGAATTAAACTTTATCCATCTCTCTCACCTTACATTTTAAGAGTTTGAGGGGATAAATAGGTTAACTTTAGGACATATATATGACCTACCACTTTTCTACATTCATGTACAGTGAATTTTTAGAAATGTTCCTTATTGATATTTTATATATATATTAATTTATATAATAATTATGTGATATATATATATATATATATATATATATATATTCTGTTTTTTCCAGAAACCTTGTTTTTATTTTGTCTTGTATATCGGTTATACTCAGAATCCATATGTAACAATTGTTAGGTTTACCATGGTTGTAGTATTTGGTTAATGAATCTAGTTTTGAACCCTAGGTAGTTTAAATGCTAGTGTACTTTTTTTTTAAAGGTTTTTATTTTGAAATAACTGTAGATCACAGGAAATTCAAAAGTAGTATAATGAGGACCCAGGTAATCTTCAGCTAGTTTTTCCCAATGATTATATCTTTAAGTAAAATATCAGAAACAGGAATCAGATATTAAATGTGAGTGCATATGCTTTTATTAAGTAGGCAGATTTTTGTAGCCACCACTCCAAACAAGATAAAGAATTACTCCATCACTACAAAGATCTTCCTTATGTTATTCTTTGGTTACATCTTTCCCCCTACTTCTTAAATTCCTAACCTTAGCAAACATTAATCTGTTTTCCATCTCTGTAATTTTGGTATTTTGAAATAGATACAGATTTGCTGGAGGTTGGCTAGAAGATTATTAATTTTGTTATAAAAGAACCAGCTTTATTTTTATTGACTGATTGTTTTTCTCTGCTTTCTATTTCACTGACTTCTGCTGATCATTTTTTCTCCTTTTTTCTGCTTACTTTGGATTTAATTTTCCCTTCTTTTTGTAGTTTCTTTGGCTTAAAATCTAATTGATCTGATATAAGGATTGCCACTCCTGCTTTCTTCTGATGTCCATTAGCATGGTAAATTGTTTTCCACCCCCTCACTTTAAATCAGGAGGTGTCTTCGGGTTTAAAATGAGTTTCTTGTAGGCAACATATAGATGGGTTTTGTTTTTTTATCCATTCTGATACCCTGTGTCTTTTGACTGGGGCATTTAGCCCATTAACATTCAGGGTAACTATTGAGAAATAGGAATTTAGTGCCATTGTATTGTCTGTAAGGTGATTGTTATTGTATATTGTCTCTGTTCCTTTCTGATCTACTACTTTTAGGGTCTCTCTTTGCTTAGAGGACCCCTTTCAATATTTCCTTTAGAGCTGGTTTGGTGTTTGCAAATTCTTTCAGTTTTTGTCCTGGAAGCTTTTAATCTCTCCTTCTATTTTCAATGATAGCCTAGCTGGATATAGTATTCTTGGCTGCATGTTTTTCTCGTTTAGTGCTCTGAATATATCATGCCAGCTCTTTCTGGCCTGCCAGGTCTCTGTGGATAAGTCTGCTGCCAATCTAATATTTTTACCATTGTATGTTACAGACTTCTTTTCCCAGGCTGCTTTCAGGATTTTCTCTTTGTCACTAAGACTTGTAAATTTTACTATTAGGTGATGGGGTGTGGACCTATTCTTATTGATTTTGAGGGGGGTTCTCTGAACCTCCTGGATTTTGATGCTTGTTCCCTTTGCCATATTGGGGAAATTCTCTCCAATATACCGTCTGCTCCCCTCTCTCTTTCTTCTTCTTCTGGAATCCCAATTATTCTAATGTTGTTTCGTCTTATGGTGTCACTTATCTCTCGAATTCTCCCCTCGTGGTCCAGTAGCTGTTTGTCCCTCTTTTGCTCAGCTTCTTTATTCTCTGTCATTTGGTCTTCTATATCGCTAATTCTTTCTTCTGCCTCATTTATCCTAGCAGTGAGAGCCTCCATTTTTTATTGCACCTCATTAATAGCTTTTTTGATTTCAACTTGGTTAGATTTTAGTTCTTTTATTTCTCCAGAGAGGGCTTTTATATCTCCTGAGAGGGTTTCTCTAATATCTTCCATGCCTTTTTCGAGCCCGGCTAGAACCTTGAGAATCGTCATTCTGAACTCTAGATCTGACATATTACCAATGTCTGTATTGATTAGTTCCCTAGCCTTTGGTACTGCCTCTTGTTCTTTTTTTTGTGGTGAATTTTTCCGCCTTGTCATTTTGTCCAGATAAGAGTATATAAAGGAGCAAGTAAAATACTAAAAGGGTGGCAACAACCCCAGGAAAATATGCTTTAGCCAAATCAGAAGAGATCCCAAATCGTGTTGGGGGAGAAAGGGATAAAAAGAGGTTCAGAAAGAAAAAAAAAAAAAAGAAACAATTAAAAGAAAACCAATAAAGAAAAAATATAAAAAGGAAAAAAAATATATATATTAGATAAACTAGTTAAAAAACGTTAAAAAAGAAAAGGGTAAAAGTTAAAAAAATTTAGCGGAAGAAGAGAAAAAAAAATTGAAAAAAAAATTAAATTAACTGCAAGGCTAAGGAATCATGGGGAGAAAGCCATGAGTTCTGTGCTTTGCTTTCTCCTCCTCTGGAATTCCGCTGCTCTCCTTGGTATTGAAACTGCACTCCTTGGTAGGTGAACTTGATCCTGGCTGGGTTTCTTGTTGATCTTCTGGGGGAGGGGCCTGTTGTAGTGATTCTCAAGTGTCTTTGCCCCAGGCGGAGTTGCACCACCCTTACCTGGGGCCGGGCTGAGTAATCCGCTCAGGTTTGCTTTTGGGAGCTTTTGTTTCCTGAGCGCTTTCTGTAGAGTTCTGGAGGACAGGAATGAAGATGGTGGCCTCCCCGTTTCCAGCTCGGAGGAGCCGAGAGCCCGGGGCCCCACTCCTCAGTATGCCCTCAGAGAACAGTGCCCAATTACTCCTGTCACCCTGGCCTCCGGCCGCGCTCCGAGCTGACCGAGGCTGCAACCGATTCAAGGTAACCCTGAGCTAAGAAATCACTCCTCGGCTCTGTCTCTGTAGCCGGCTTCCCCGTTCTAATACCTGTAAGCTCTGTGACACTCAGACACCCTTGATCCTTCTGTGACCCTGCGGGACCTGAGGCCACGCTGACCCCGCGTGGGCTTCACCCCGGTTAAGCCTCTGGAGCGATGTCCCTCAGCGAAACAGACTTTTAAAAGTCCTGATTTTGTGCTCCGTTGCTCTGCCACTTGCCGGGAGCCGGCCCCTCCGCCTGCGGTCTATCTTCCTGTCGCTTTGGATTCACTTCTCCGTCAGTCCTACCTTTCAGAAAGTGGTTGATTTTCTGTTTCTAGAATTGCTGTTCTTCTTCTCTTCGATCTCCCGTTGGATTTGTAGGTGTTTACAATCTTTAGATAAGCTATCTAGCTGATCTCCCGCAACCTGAAGTAGTCTCAGCCTGCTACTTCTCCGCCATCTTCCTCCTCCCCTCTTTTTGTAGTTTCTTAAGGTTGCAGCTAAGGCCATTGATTTAAAACTTACTTTCTGAGACAATTTAGTGCTATAAATTTATCCATTAATACTGCTTTAGCAAATCCCACATTGTTTTAACTTTGAATCGGTTATAGATTCACATACATTGATAAGAAATAACAGAGAGCGATCTCATGTATTCTCTACCCAGTTTCCCCCAATGGTAACATTGCAAAACTGTAGTACAATATCACAACCAGTATATTGACATTAGTACAGACAGAGATACAGAACATTTCCATCACAGCAGGGATCCCTTTTGTCGCCCTTATAGCCATACCTACTTTGTTCCTGGCTACCCCTAAATAATCCTTAACTCTTGATAACCACTAATCTGTTCTCCATTTCTGTAATTTTGTCATTTCAAGAATGTTACATAAATGGAATCATTCAGAGTGTAACCTCTTCAGATTTTTTTTTTTTACCCAGTTTAATAATCTGGATATTCATCAAGCTTGTTGCATATATCAGTAGTTCATTCATTTTTATTGCTTAGCAGTACTCCATGGGATGGGTTACCACAGTTTACTTGAAAACTCTTCACTCACTGAAGGACACCTGCATTGTTTACAGTTTTTGGCTATTACAAATAAACTTCTATAAACATTTGTGTACCGGTGAACCTAATTTTTAACTTCTCTGGGATAGATGCCCATGTCTGCAGTTGTGGGCTTTATGGTAATTGCATGCTAAGTTTTAAACTTGGTTAACTCAGCCTCCAGATTACTCTTTTGCGGTAGCAGTTTAAATCTTTGTTCAGTTTAGATTTAGCTGGGCTGTTTAAGAGTCTACCTTAGAAAAATATAGTTTAGTGGTCAGCAAGAAATTTGGATGGAGTTTATAAGATTTCAGGGTTTCCTTTCTTAGGCTCTCTCCTTTCGTGGATTCCTAGCCTTACTTCCCAGTTTCTGACTTTGTCCTAAACTTAGCCTTCTTGTTCATTGTTTGAATAAGGCAAATTTTTGGCCTTCTCAAGTAGTTCCAACTAGGACCTGCCTTCAAGAATAAAGCTATGAAAGCAGCAGAATTAGTCAGAGCTATTCCTTCTTTCCAAGTGTAGACTTCTCTCCAGATTCTGCCAGCTATTCATATATTTCTAGTGTTTTCAGGCAGAGATTTTAAAAAATTTAATCTAGGATTTGTAGTTTTTACCTGCAGGAGGATTAGCCCAGGAAGACATACTCTACCATTCCTCAAAGTGGACCTATTGTATATTATTTAAAATTTTATACAAATTGGAGCATTTTATACAAATGGTAACATATCATTCTTTTTCTTGCTTTTTAAACTTAATATATAGTGGAGAGTTTCTTTTGAATGTATATAATTATGCCTTCTTTTTATAATTATATAATTATCTGCTGCATGGATATATTCTATTCAACAAGTTCCACTGTTGGTGGACACTTGGTTTGTTCCCATTTTTTGCAATAAATATTGCTGCGTTATGTATCCTTGAACATAAGGCATTTTGTATATATGCAGGCATTTTTGGATTAATTCTTAGAAGTAAAATTGTCAGATTGGCCTACATAAAGATGGCTGTGATTTATACTTTCAACAACATTGGGTAAGAATGCCAGTTTTCTCCCCCACACACTAACCAACTCAGTATTAAAATTTTTGTCCCATCTGTCTATTTTTACAAATGACTTTTAGTTTTAATTTGCTTTTCTCTTATGAGACTAAGCATCTTTTAGTATGTTGAAAGGCCATTTATGTTTTTTTATGTTTTTTTGCCCATTTATCTTCTGAGATTTTTATTTTTATTTTTTTTTTACTTGTAGGAACTTTTCATCTATTAAACATATTCTTACATCACACATTGTCAGGGAAATAGAAATAAAAACTATAATGAGACACAATCTCATACCTATCAGAATGGCTAAAATTAACAACACAAGACCAACAGATGTTGGCAAGGTTGCAGAGAAAAGGCAACACTCTTACATTGTTGGTGGGAATGCAGGCTGGTGCAATCACTTGGAAGACAGTATGGATGTTCCTCAAAAATTTAAAAATAGAACTTCCCTTGATTTAGCCATTGTACTACTAGGTATTTACCCAAAGGATACAAAAGTACTGGTTCAAAGGGATATGTTTACCCCAATGCTTATATTTATAGCAACATTATCAACAATAGTCAAATTGTAGGAAGAGCCCAAATGTCCATCAACTGATGAATGGATAAAAAAGATATATGCTGTGTGTGTGTGTGTGTGTGTGTGTGTGTGTGTGTGTGTGTAATGGAATATTACTCAGCCATAAAAATGAATGATTTCTTGCTGTTTGCAGTGAAATGAATGGAGCTAGAGAATATTATGTTAAGTGAAATAAGTCAGAGAAGGACAAATACCATATGATTTCACTCATGTAAAATTTAAGAAACAAAACAGATGAACATGGAGAAAAGAGAGGTAAACCATAAAAGAGACTCTTAACTATAGAGAACAAATAGGGTTGATGGAGGAGAGATGGTCAGAGGCATGAGTTAAATGGGCGATGGGTATTAAGGAGAGCACTTTTGTTGAGCTCTTGGTGTTTAAGTGATGAATCACAAAATTCTACACCCGAAATTAATATTACACTGTATGTTAACTAACTGGAATTTTTAAAATTAAAAAAAAATTATTTATTTATTTGACAGGGAGAAAGAGAGAGAGCACTAGCAGGGGGAGTGGCAGAGTGAGAGGGAGATGCAGACTCCCCGCTGAGCAGGGAGTCCGATGTTGGGTTGGATCCTAAGTCCCTGGCATCATGACCTTAGCTGAAGGCAGATGCTTAACCAACTGAGCCACCCAGGTGCCCCAACGAACTGGAATTTAAATGAAAACTTGAAAGTACAAAGTACACAAACAAAAAATATATTCTTTGTCATATGTTCCCACATTTTTTCCTAATTTTTGTCTGTGTTCTGACTTGATTTAGGAGACTTTACCTTGAAGGAGGTTTTTATTTTTAGTCAAGTCTGCTAGTTTTCTATTATGGTATTTGAATCATATATAGAGAAGCCCTTCCGCATTTCAGGATTTAAAATTTTGTCCTGTATTTTCTCCTGGTGTTTTTTTGTTTTTTTTCCTGTTTTTTATTATGTTCGAATTTTTATCTTTCTGAATCTTAAATTTATTTTGGGAGAAAGAATGTAGAGACAAGGTATGCTTTAAAAATTTTTTTCCATTCCATTTTATTTCTTTTCAGTGTTCCAGAATTCATTGTTTATGCACCACACCCAGTGCTCCATGCAATACATGCCCTCCATAATACCCACCACCAGGCTCACCCATTCATGAAAAACCCACAGCGAATATCATTCTCAATGGGGAAAAGCTGACACCTTCCCTTTGAGATCAGGAACGCGACACTCTCTCCACTCTTGTTCAACATAGTACTAGAAGTCCTAGCAATCGGAACACAAAGCAATCGGAAAACAAAAATAAACAAAAGTTATTCAAATTGGCAATGAAGAAGTCAAACTCTCTCTCTTCACAGATGACATGATACTTTATATGGAAAACCCGAAAGACTCCAGCCCCAAACTACGAGAACTCATTCAGCAATTCAGTAATGTGGC